>NC_086448.1:794240984-795705984 GCF_028390025.1 Pseudophryne corroboree
AATCCTAGCGAAAAAGGGGATTCCGGAAGAGGTCATCCCTACTTTAATAAAGGCTAGGAAGGAGGTGACGATCAAACATTATCACCGTACCTGGCGAAAGTATGTGTCTTGGTGTGAGACCAAGAATGCACCTACGGAAGATTTTCAGTTGGGTTGTCTTCTCCACTTCCTACAGACAGGAGTGGATATGGGCCTGAAATTAGGCTCGGTTAAGGTACAGATTTCGTCCCTCTCGATTTTTTTTCAGAAGGAATTGGCTTCTCTTCCAGAAGTCCAGACGTTTGTAAAGGGAGTGCTGCACATCCAGACCCCTTTTGTGCCTCCAGTGGCACCATGGGACCTGAACGTGGTGTTGCAGTTCCTAAAATCACACTGGTTTGAACCGCTTAACAAGGTTGAGTTGAAATTTCTTACCTGGAAGGTGGTAATGTTGTTGGCCTTAGCATCAGCAAGGCGAGTGTCAGAATTGGCGGCTCTATCGCACAAGAGCCCCTACTTGATTTTTCATGTGGATCGAGCTGAATTGAGGACACGTCCGCAATTTTTGCCTAAAGTGGTTTCGTCGTTCCATATGAATCAACCTATAGTGGTGCCTGTGGCTACCGGTGACCTGGAGGATTCCAGAGCCCTGGACGTAGTCAGGGCCATAAAAATTTATGTAGCCAGGACGGCTAGAATTAGGAAAACAGAGGCTCTGTTTGTCCTGTATGCGGCCAATAAGATTGGCGCTCCTGCTTCAAAGCAGACTATTGCTCGCTGGATCTGTAATACGATTCAGCAGGCTCACTCTACGGCTGGATTGCCGGTACCAAATTCAGTTAAGGCCCATTCCACTAGGAAGGTGGGCTCTTCTTGGGCGGCTGCCCGAGGCGTCTCGGCTTTACAACTTTGCCGAGCGGCGACGTGGTCGGGGTCAAACACTTTTGCTAAATTCTACAAGTTTGATACCCTGGCTGATGAGGACCTAGCGTTTGCTCAGTCGGTGCTGCAGAGTCATACGCACTCTCCCGCCCGATTGAATGCTTTGGTATAAACCCCATGGTCCTTACGGAGTCCCCAGCATCCTCTAGGACGTAAGAGAAAATAAGATTTCTCTGACGTCCTAAGTGGATGCTGGGACTCCGTAAGGACCATGGGGAATAGCGGCTCCGCAGGAGACTGGGCACAACTAAAGAAAGTTTTAGGACTACCTGGTGTGCACTGGCTCCTCCCACTATGACCCTCCTCCAGACCTCAGTTGGAATCTTGTGCCCGGCTGAGCTGGATGCACACTAGGGGCTCTCCTGAGCTCCTAGAAAGAAAGTATATTTAGGTTTTTTAATTTACAGTGAGATCTGCTGGCAACAGACTCACTGCAGCGAGGGACTAAGGGGAGAAGAAGCGAACCTACCTAACTGGTGGTAGTTTGGGCTTCTTAGGCTACTGGACACCATTAGCTCCAGAGGGATCGACCGCAGGACCCGACCTTGGTGTTCGTTCCCGGAGCCGCGCCGCCGGCCCCCTTACAGAGCCAGAAGCAAGAAGTGTTCCGGAAAATCGGCGGCAGAAGACTTCTGTCTTCAACAAGGTAGCGCACAGCACTGCAGCTGTGCGCCATTGCTCCTCATGCACACCTCACACTCCGGTCACTGATGGGTGCAGGGCGCTGGGGGAGGCGCCCTGAGGGCAATATAAGACACCTTGGCTGGCAAATCATCACAATATATAGTCCCAGGGCTATATATGTGATAAATTACCCCTGCCAGAATCCATGAAAAAGCGGGAGAAAAGTCAGCCGAAAAAGGGGCGGGGCTATCTCCCTCAGCACACTGGCGCCATTTTATCTTCACAGTGCAGCTGGAAGATAGCTCCCCAGGCTCTCCCCTGTAGTTTTCAGGCTCAAAGGGTTAAAAAGAGAGGGGGGGGCACTAAATTTAGGCGAAATATGTGTATACAAGCAGCTATTGGGGGAAAAATCACTCAGTTATAGTGTTAATCCCTGCATTATATAGCGCTCTGGTGTGTGCTGGCATACTCTCTCTCTGTCTCCCCAAAGGACTTTGTGGGGTCCTGTCCTCAGTCAGAGCATTCCCTGTGTGTGTGCGGTGTGTCGGTACGGCTGTGTCGACATGTTGGATGAGGAAGGTTACGTGGAGGCGGAGCAGAGGCCGATAAATGGGATGTCGCCCCCTGTGGGGCCGACACCAGAGTGAATGGATAGGTGGAAGGTATTAACCGACAATGTCAACTCCTTACATAAAAGGCTGGATGACGTAACAGCTGTGGGACAGCCGGCTTCTCAGCCCGCGCCTGCCCAGGCGTCTCAAAGGCCATCAGGGGCTCAAAAAACGCCCGTTACCTCAGATGGCAGACACAGATGTCGACACGGAGTCTGACTCCAGTGTCGACGAGGTTGAGATATATACACAATCCACTAGGAACATCCGTTACATGATCTCGGCAATGATAAATGTGTTACACATTTCTGACATGAACCCAAGTACCACATAAAAGGGGTTTTATTTTTGGGGAGAAAAAGCAGCCAGTGTTTTGTTCCCCCATCAGATGAGTGAATGAAGTGTGTAAAGAAGCGTGGGTTCCCCCGATAAGAAACTGGTAATTTCTAAAAAGTTACTGATGGCGTACCCTTTCCCGCCAGAGGATAGGTCACGTTGGGAGATATCCCCTAGGGTGGATAAGGCGCTCACACGTTTGTCAAAAAAGGTGGCACTGCCGTCTTAGGATACGGCCACCTTGAAGGAGCCTGCTGATAAAAAGCAGGAGGCTATCCTGAAGTCTGTATATACACACTCAGGTTCTATACTGAGACCTGCAATTGCCTCAGCATAAATAGTGCTGCTGCAGCGTGGTCTGATACCCTGTCAGATAATATTAATACCCTAGACAGGGATAATATTTTGCTAACATAGAGCATATTAAAGACGTCGTCTTATATATGAAGGATGCACAGAGGGATATTTGCCGGCTGGCATCCAGAATTAATGCAATGTCCATTCTGCCAGGAGGGTATTTGAGACCCGGCAGTGGACAGGTGATGCTGCCTTTAAAAGGCACATGGAGATTCTGCCTTATAAGGGTGAGGAATTGTTTGGGGATGGTCTCTGGGACCTCGTATCCACAGCAACAGCTGGGAAGAATTTTTTTTACCTCAGGTTTCCTCACAGCCTAAGAAAGCACCGTATTTTCAGGTACAGTCCTTTCGGCTTCAGAAAAGCAAGCGGGTCAAAGGCACTTCCTTTCTGCACAGAGACAAGGGAAGAAGGAAAAAGCTGCACCAGACAGCCAGTTCCCAGGATCAAAAATCTTTCCCCGCTTCCTCTGAGTCCACCGCATGACGCTGGGGCTCCACAGGTGGAGACAGGTGCGGTGGGGGCGCGTCTCGGGAACTTCAGGGACCAATGAGCTTGCCCACAGGTGGATCCTTTGGTTCTGCAAGTAGTATCACAGGGATACAGGCTGGAGTTCGAGGCGACTCCCCCTTGCCGTTACCTCACATCAGCCTTGCCGGCTGCCCTCGGAGAAAGGTAGTACTGGCGGCAATTCACAAGCTGTACTTCCAGCAGGTGAAATCAAGGTATCCCTCCTTCAACAAGGCCGGGGTTACTATTCCAAAATGTTGTGGTACCGAAACCAGACGGTTCGGTGAGACCCATTCTAAAATTGAAATCCTTGAACACTTATATACGAAGGTTCAAGTTCAAAATGGAATCGCTCAGGGCGATTATTGCAAGCCTGGAGAATTTCATGGTATCACTGGACATCAAGGATGCTTACCTGCATGTCCCTATTTACCCTCTTCACCAGGAGTACCTCACAATTGTGGTACAGGATTGTCATTACCAATTCCAGACGTTGCCGTTGGTCTGTCCCCGGCAACGAGGGTATTTACCAAGGTAATGGCCGAAATAATTAGCCCGTACTTGGACGATCTCCTTATAAAGGCAAGGTCCAGGGAGCAGTTGTTGGTCGGAGTAGCACTATCTCGGGAAGTGCTACAACAGCACGGCTGGATTCTGAATATCCCAAAGTCGCAGCTGGTTCCTACGACGCGTCTGCTGTTCCTGGGTATGGTTCTGGACACAGAACAGGATAAAAAGGGTTTCTCCCGGAGGAGAAGTTCAAGGAGTTGTCGTCTCTAGACAGAGACCTCCTAATACAAATACAGGCGTCGGTGCATCAATGCACGCGAGCCCTGGGAACGATGGTAGGAAAAGGGCATTCCGGAGGAAGTTATCCCTACGCTAATTAAAGCTAGGAAAGAAGTGAACGCAAACCATTATCACCGCATATGGCGGAAATATGTTGCGTGCTGTGAGGCCAGGAAGGCCCCAAAGGAGGAATTTCAGCTAGGTCGATTCTGCACTTCCTACTGTCAGAGGTGACTATGGGCCTAAAATTGGGTTCCATTAAGGTCCAGATTTCGGCTCTATCGATTTTCTTCCAAAATAGAACTGGCTTCACTTCCTGAAGTTCAGACTTTTGTTAAGGGAGTGCTGCATAGTCAGCCCCCGTTTGTGCCTCCAGTGGCACCGTGGGATCTCAACGTGGTGTTGGATTTCCTGAAGTCACATTGGGTTGAGCCACTTAAATCCGTGGAGCTAAAATACCTCACGTGGAAAGTAGTCATGCTGTTGGCCTTGGCGTCGGCCAGGCGTGTATCAGAACTAGCGGCTTTATCATGCATAAGCCCTTATCAAATTTTTTTATATGGATAGGGCAGAATTGAGGACTCGTTCCCAATTCCTTCCTAAGGTGGTATCAGTTTTTCATGTGAACCAACCTATTGTGGTGCCTGCGGCTACTTGGGACTTGGAGGATTCCAAGTTACTGGACGTAGTCAGGGCCCTGAAAAGTATATGTTTCCAGGACGGCTGGAGTCAGGAAAACTGACTCGCTATTTATCCTGTATGCACCCAACAAGCTGGGTGCTCCTGCTTCTAAGCAGACTATTGCTCGCTGGATCTGTAGCACGATTCAACTTGCACATTCTGCGGCTGGACTGCCGCACCCTAAATCTGTAAAAGCCCATTCCACGAGGAAAGTGGGCTCTTCTTGGGCGGCTGCCCGAGGGGTCTCGGCTTTACAAATTTGCCGAGCTGTTACTTGGTCGGGTTCAAACACTTTTTGCAAGAGTCTACAAGTTGGATACCCTGGCTGAGGAGAACCTAGAGTTTGCTCATTCGGTGCTGCAGAGTCATCCGCACTCTCCCGCCCGTTTGGGAGCTTTGGTATAATCCCCATGGTCCTTACGGAGTCCCAGCATCCACTTAGGACGTCAGAGAAAATAAGATTTTACTCACCGGTAAATCTATTTCTCATAGTCCGTAGTGGATGCTGGGCGCCCATCCCAAGTGCGGATTGTCTGCAATACTTGTATATAGTTATTGCCTAACTAAAGGGTTATTGTTGAGCCATCTGTTGAGAGGCTCAGTTATATTTCATACTGTTAACTGGGTATAGTATCACGAGTTATACGGTGTGATTGGTGTGGCTGGTATGAGTCTTACCCGGGATTCAAAATCCTTCCTTATTGTGTCAGCTCTTCCGGGCACAGTATCCTAACTGAGGTCTGGAGGAGGGTCATAGTGGGAGGAGCCAGTGCACACCAGGTAGTCCTAAAGCTTTCTTTAGTTGTGCCCAGTCTCCTGCGGAGCCGCTATTCCCCATGGTCCTTACGGAGTCCCAGCATCCACTACGGACTACGAGAAATAGATTTACCGGTGAGTAAAATCTTATTTTTAAACCTACCGGTAAATCTATTTCTCCTAGTCCGTAGAGGATGCTGGGCGCCCGTCCCAGTGCAAAAACTCTGCAAGACTTGTATATAGTTGTTGCTTACATAAGGGTTATGTTACAGTTGACATCGGTCTTGGACCGTTACTGTTGTCTTTTGTTCATACTGTTAAATGGTTATGTATGTTCCAGGTTACATGGTATGATTGGTGTGGGCTGGTATGAATCTTGCCCTTGGATTGCTAAATCCTGCCTTGTATTGTCCATCTCCTCTGGGCACAGTTCTCTAACTGAGGTCTGGAGGAGGGGCATAGAGGGAGGAGCCAGTGCACACCCATAGTCAAAGTTCTTTTTAGGTGCCCTATCTCCTGCGGAGCCCGTCTATACCCCATGGTCCTTACGGAGTCCCCAGCATCCTCTACGGACAAGGAGAAATAGATTTACCGGTAGGTTTAAAATCTTATTTTCTGAAGCCTTGGAGAGGGATAAATAGCACGGTGATAAGGTACCAACCAATCAGCTCTGAACGGGTTGGTCAACCCCGTTTTGTAGACATACCAGCTCCAGGGTCTGCGTCATCGCACAGAGACTTCCTGGACCTGGATGTCTGGATCCTACGGCCAGTCCGAGTAAGGGGTGATTGAAGGAACAGAAAAAATATAAATGTATTTCTTCCCCCTTCATGGTGACATGGTTTGGTCCATACACAAAGACACTTGGGGGTATATTTACTAAGGTCCCGATTTTGACCGAGATGGTGTTTTTACTTCAAAGTGTCATCTCGGGAATTTACTAAACTCAAATCACGGCAGTGATGAGGGCATTCGTATTATTTTGGAAGTCCTAGGAATAAATTACGAATCAATACACCATCGGTCAAATACGCCTGAAGGGGTCCGCAGCATAAACTGAAACAGTGAAAAAACAAACACATGTAGAAAAAAACTTCAGAGGTGGGAATGCGGTTGCAGTCACACAGCCAATACTGCATCTTTATGCTTCTGCTGTCACCGAGGACCGTCCTACTCAGAAGCAAACTGGCTGCGGGGCTGGTCTGCCGCACTAGCGTTTGCACAATCAGATTGCACAAGTTCTGTTAGAGGGGCAGAATCTTTTTCTGAACATAGCCACCAATGTCACCGAAACAGCGTCTTTAGTCCGCAATATGCTCACATCTGGCTAAAACCAGTTACCACCCAGAGACGTCCATCAGAATTGCTTGCGTCAGCGTGCAATTTCTACCTGCGCCTTTGTGCGCTAACCATCAGGACGCATGTGCAGTGCAGCTCGGATACAAGCACGGACTAAACACGCAGCGTCCCCCTCTGAATCCACCTCTGAATCAGCCCTTACTGTATAAAACATTGCAGTGCATGGACTACAGCCTAGGGATGGCCATCGACCATCAATGATTTGAAATCATCGATGGTCCATGACCGATGGTAACTACTTTTACCATTGATGGGGGAGAACCAGATAGTTTCCCGCCATCGATGGTAAAGAGCTATCAAATTTTTATTTATTTTTTCTCTAGGGTGTCAGAGACTCAGAACATAGCTCCGCCCCTGGGCTCTGAGTGGCCCACGTCCGCCCTTAATACTAAAGTAATGGGGACCATCGATGGGCAAAACCATCAATAGTTGCCAACCATCGAGGTTATCCACTGATGGTACCATCGATGGTAACCATCGATGGATAACCCACCGATGGCCATCCCTACTACAGCCTTAATCAGCAGTATACATAATAATGTACCCCCAGTGGGCAGTTAGGTTGTAAGCTCTTTGCGACAGTATATTTAAAAATAGTAATGGTTTCTACAACATTTGCAGGTATTTATTGATTTATATCTCTTTCTAAGGTAAAGTCATTATAACAATGTATATCATAATTTCATTTTTCTATCGATATATGCAAAAGGTTGGTAAAGAATTTAGCAGAGAGCAAATAGTATGCAAAGAATAGTGAATGGAGGTATATCGAGACAGAAAACCCAGGCAATGGCCCTCATTCCGAGTCGTTCGCTCGGTATTTTTCATCGCATCGCAATGAAAAGCCGCTTAGTACGCATGCGCAATATTCGCACTGCGACTGCGCCAAGTAATTTAACAATGAAGATAGTATTTTTACTCACGGCTTTTTCATCGCTCCGGCGATCGTAATGTGATTGACAGGAAATGGGTGTTACTGGGCGGAAACACGGCGTTTTATGGGCGTGTGGATGAAAACGCTACCGTTTCCGGAAAAAACGCAGGAGTGGCTGGAGAAACGGGGGAGTGTCTGGGCGAACGCTGGGTGTGTTTGTGACGTCAAACCAGGAACGACAAGCACTGAACTGATCGCACAGGCAGAGTAAGTGTGGAGCTACTCTAAAACTGCTAAGTAGTTTGTGATCGCAATATTGCGAATACATCGGTCGCAATTTTAAGATGCTAAGATACACTCCCAGTAGGCGGCGGCTTAGCGTGTGTAACTCTGCTAAATTCGCCTTGCGACCGATCAACTCGGAATGAGGGCCAATGTTTGTAACTAAGGCAAAAAAGCAAGCTCCTGGGCAAAAAAATTTGCACTGCAGGTGTGGCAGATGTAAGATATGCAGAGAGATTTAGATTTGGGTGATTTATATTTTTTTCTGTGCAGGGTAAATACTTTCTGTTTTTACATGTAGCCCACAAATACTGGACAGCTTTATTTTTACACTGAAATGTAGATTTCAGTTTGAGCACACCGCACCCAAATCTAATTCTCTCTGCACATGTTACATCTGCCCCACCTGCAGTGCAACATGGTTTTGCCAAGTTCTGAGGCAAACGCAGGATTTGTAAAGGGGAGTTTATAAAGATGGTGCAGAGCTAAGCATAGGTGGGAGAAGGGGAGACTGAGGTGACCCTATATGTGTAGATCAATATATAGCACACACCTCTTTCACTTATTATAGACACACACCTCTTTCACTTATTATGCACACACACACCTCTTTCACTTTATACGCACACACCTCTTTCACTTTATACACACACACACACACACACACACACACACACACACACACACACACCTCTTTCACTTTATACACACACACACAAACTTCTTTCACTTTACACACACACACCTCTTGCTTTTTTGCATACACCTTTCACCTATTACACACACACCTCTTTCACCTATTACGCACACAAACCTCTTTCACCTATTACGCACACACACATACACAGACTCACACACTTCTTTCATCTATTACACACACACCTCTTTCACCTATTACACATACACATACAGACTCACACACACCTCTTTCATCTATTACACACACACCTCTTTCACCTATTACATACACACACCTCTTTCATCTATTGCGCACACACACATACACAGACTCACACACACACCTTTCACCTATTACACACAAACCTCTTTCACCTATTATGCACACACACATACACAGACTCACACACACACACACACACCTCTTTCACCTATTACACACACACCTTCTTCACCTATTACGCACACAGAATATATATGGGAGACCGGCAGACGAGATATCTGCTATCACTATACCAACAGCGGCATCCCGTCATCCAGAATGCCAGCGGCGATTCCTCTTGCAGGCTTGCTTTGCTCATGGCTTTGGGCCCAGTGGCGAGGTTAGCTTGCCACAGGTTATATTCCCACTCGGGTGATGGCATAGACCCACCACCCAAGTGGGAACTGCTGCAGTCGGGATTGCCACGGCTGACATTTCACTGGCTGTTGGAATTCCGACGTTGGTATCCTGAATGCCGGGATCCTGACAGTCGGTATATTAACTGAATCACATGCACACACCTCTTTCACTTATTACGCACACACACACCTCTTTCACTTATTATACACACACCTCTTTCACCTATTATACACACACATACACCTCTTTCACCTATTACGCACACACCTCTTTCACCTATTACGCACATACACACACCCCTTTTACCTATTACACACACAAACACCACTTTCACCTATTATGCACCCACACACCTCTTTCACCTATTACACACACACCTATTACGCACACACTAACCTCTTTCACCTATTACGCACACACTTCTTTCACTTATTACGCACACCTCTTTCCCGTATTACGTGCACCTCTTTCACCTATTGCGCACACACACAACTCTTTCACCTATTACGCACACACAACTCTTTCACCTATTACGAACACAGACACCTCTTTCACCTATTATGCACATACACCTGTTTCACCTATCACACACACCTCTTTCACCTATTACGCACACACACCTGTTTCACCTATTACGCACACACACCTCTTTCACTTATTATGCACACACCTCTTTCACCTAATATGCACACACACCTCTTTCACCTATTACGCACACACACCTGTTTCACCTTTTACGCACACACACATTTTTCACCTATTATGCACACAAACCTGTTTCACCTATTATGCACACACACCTCTTTCACCTATTACGCACACACACCTCTTTCACCTATTACGCACACACACCTGTTTCACCTATTACACACACACCTCTTTCACTTATTATGCACACACACTTCTTTCACCTATTATGCACACACAGACCTCTTTCACCTATTATGTACATACACACACCTTTCACCTATTACACACACACCTCTTTCACCTATTGTGCACACACACCTCTTTCACCTATTATGCACACACAGCTCTTTCACCTATTATGCACACACACATACCTCTTTCACCTATTACGCACACACACCTCTTTCACCTATTATGCACATACACCTCTTTCACCTATTATGTACACACACCTCTTTCACCAATTATGCACACACATACACCTTTTTCACTTATTACGCACACACATCTTTTTCACCTATTACGCACATACACACCTCTTTCACCTATTATGCACATACACCTCTTTCACCTATTATGCACATACACCTCTTTCACCTATTACACACACACCTCTTTCACTTATTACACACACACCTCTTTCACCTATTACGTGCACACACACACCACTTTCACTTTATACTCACGCACACACACCTCTTTCACTTAGTACGCACACACACCACTTTCACTTCATTCTCACGCACACACACACACCTATTTCTGCAGCGGGGTACATTGGTATTGAACAGGGAATAACATTGGGGTGTAGAGTTGGATCTTGATCCGAGGCACCAACAGGCTAAAGCTTTGACTGTTCCCAGGATGCACTGCACTGCCTCCTCTATATCCCTGCCTCCAGGCACTGGAGCTCAGTTTGTAAGTTGGAGCCTGCAGTGCAGGCAGCTAACATGGAGGGCTGCGCTAGGCAGCCCTGAAAAGAGCTTTTCTGGCAAGAAAAAAGACTTCAAAGACCGCAGCATAGGCACTTGGTGCTATATGTCATACTGACATCGTGCTGCGGCTCCATCACCTCCCCCAGCGGCGCTATATACTCCCACGCCCTGGTTGCCGGGTACTTACAGCGGAGGCGCTCCGGTCTCATCAGGCACACATACCGCCGCTGCTCTCCAGGATTGCGTGGCCGCACTTACAGGGAGGAGGTAAGAGGGTCACCCAGACGGGACCTGCCGAAATCACGATCCGGTCGCGGTCTCGTCATGATGGACCGCGCCGCTGGCGTGTACACTGTGGCCGTGCAGGGACCCCACTATATCCACCAGGGCAAGGAGCACAGGTTGGATTTACTAAAATCCGTTTAGTACAGACTCCATAGTACCCGGTGGTGAAGTCCAGCAGAGGGTATAAGGCTCTGACCTGTAGCCCCTCCCCCAGCCCCAGGCGCCATCTACAGCAGATGTTCCCGCCCTGGAGCTGCATCTCTCTCTCCCTCACTCCCTGTCAGCGTTTGGACGCCATTATACAGAGCTGCGTTGATTCTGGGACTGCTGGGCACTGTCTCCTCTGTAAAGCCGCCTGCCTCATCAGCGCTGTGCATTTACAGGACACTTAAGTATTCTACATGTCGTTTAGACAGTGTTAGTTAAGAACAAGTGCATAACTACAGGGGTATTTAGTACAAGTATCCTGTGATATACATCCAGTATTTACTGTGCATTGTTATATCTGTATACATACATAGCTTTACTTCGTATTGCTAGTCCAGTGCAGTTTTATTCTTGTGTGTAATAATTTCTCTGACGTCCTAAGTGGATGCTGGGACTCCGTAAGGACCATGGGGAATAGCGGCTCCGCAGGAGACTGGGCACAACTAAAGAAAGCTTTAGGACTACCTGGTGTGCACTGGCTCCTCCCACTATGACCCTCCTCCAGACCCCAGTTAGAATCTTGTGCCCGGCTGAGCTGGATGCACACTAGGGGCTCTCCTGAGCTCCTAGAAAGAAAGTATATTTAGGTTTTTTATTTTACAGTGAGATCTGCTGGCAACAGACTCACTGCAGCGAGGGACTAAGGGGAGAAGAAGCGAACCTACCTAACAGGTGGTAGTTTGGGCTTCTTAGGCTACTGGACACCATTAGCTCCAGAGGGATCGACCGCAGGACCCGACCTTGGTGTTCGTTCCCAGAGCCGCCCCGCCGGCCCCCTTACAGAGCCAGAAGCAAGAAGTGTTCCGGAAAATCGGCGGCAGAAGACTTCTGTCTTCAACAAGGTAGCGCACAGCACTGCAGCTGTTCGCAATTGCTCCTCATGCACACCTCACACTCCGGTCACTGATGGGTGCAGGGCGCTGGGGGGGGGGGGCGCCCTGAGGGCAATATAAGACACCTTGGCTGGCAAATCATCACAATATATAGTCCCAGGGCTATATATGTGATAAATTACCCCTGCCAGAATCCATGAAAAAGCGGGTGAAAAGTCAGCCGAAAAAGGGGCGGGGCTATCTCCCTCAGCACACTGGCGCCATTTTTTCTTCACAGTGCAGCTGGAAGACAGCTCCCCAGGCTCTCCCCTGTAGTTTTCAGGCTCAAAGGGTTAAAAAGAGAGGGGGGCACTAAATTTAGGCGCAATATATGTATACAAGCAGCTATTGGGGGAAAAATCACTCAGTTATAGTGTTAATCCCTGCATTATATAGCGCTCTGGTGTGTGCTGGCATAATCTCTCTCTGTCTCCCCAAAGGACTTTGTGGGGTCCTGTCCTCAGTCAGAGCATTCCCTGTGTGTGTGTGCGGTGTGTCGGTACGGCTGTGTCGACATGTTGGATGAGGAAGGTTACGTGGAGGCGGAGCAGAGGCCGATAAATGGGATGTCGCCCCCTGTGGGGCCGACACCAGAGTGGATGGATAGGTGGAAGGTATTAACCGACAATGTCAACTCCATACATAAAAGGCTGGATGACGTAACAGCTGTGGGACAGCCGGCTTCTCAGCCCGCGCCTGCCCAGGCGTCTCAAAGGCCATCAGGGGCTCAAAAAACGCCCGTTACCTCAGATGGCAGACATAGATGTCGACACGGAGTCTGACTCCAGTGTCGACGAGGTTGAGATATATACACAATCCACTAGGAACATCCGTTACATGATCTCGGCAATGAAAAATGTGTTACACATTTCTGACATGAACCCAAGTACCACATAAAAGGGGTTTTATTTTTGGGGAGAAAAAGCAGCCAGTGTTTTGTTCCCCCATCAGATGAGTGAATGAAGTGTGTAAAGAAGCGTGGGTTCCCCCGATAAGAAACTGGTAATTTCTAAAAAGTTACTGATGGCGTACCCTTTCCCGCTAGAGGATAGGTCACGTTGGGAGATATCCCCTAGGGTGGATAAGGCGCTCACACGTTTGTCAAAAAAGGTGGCACTGCCGTCTTAGGATACGGCCACCTTGAAGGAGCCTGCTGATAAAAAGCAGGAGGCTATCCTGAAGTCTGTATATACACACTCAAGTTCTATACTGAGACCTGCAATTGCCTCAGCATAAATAGTGCTGCTGCAGCGTGGTCTGATACCCTGTCAGATAATATTAATACCCTAGACAGGGATAATATTTTGCTAACATAGAGCATATTAAAGACGTCGTCTTATATATGAAGGATGCACAGAGGGATATTTGCCGACTGGCATCCAGAATTAATGCAATGTCCATTCTGCCAGGAGGGTATTAGAAACCCGGCAGTGGACAGGTGATGCTGCCTTTAAAAGGCACATGGAGATTCTGCCTTATAAGGGTGAGGAATTGTTTGGGGATGGTCTCTGGGACCTCGTATCCACAGCAACAGCTGGGAAGAAAATTTTTTACCTCAGGTTTCCTCACAGCCTAAGAAAGCACCGTATTTTCAGGTACAGTCCTTTCGGCTTCAGAAAAGCAAGCGGGTCAAAGGCGCTTCCTTTCTGCACAGAGACAAGGGAAGAAGGAAAAAGCTGCACCAGACAGCCAGTTCCCAGGATCAAAACTCTTCCCCCGCTTCCTCTGAGTCCACCGCATGACGCTGGGGCTCCACAGGTGGAGACAGGTGCGGTGGGGGCGCGTCTCGGGAACTTCAGGGACCAGTGGGCTTGCCCACAGGTGGATCCCTAGGTTCTGCAAGTAGTATCACAGGGATACAGGCTGGAGTTCGAGGCGACTCCCCCTCGCCGTTACCTCACATCAGCCTTGCCTGCTGCCCTCGGAGAAAGGTAGTACTGGCGGCAATTCACAAGCTGTACTTCCAGCAGGTGAAATCAAGGTACCCCTCCTTCAACAAGGCCGGGGTTACTATTCCAAAATGTTGTGGTACCGAAACCAGACGGTTCGGTGAGATACATTCTAAAATTGAAATCCTTGAACACTTATATACGAAGGTTCAAGTTCAAAATGGAATCGCTCAGGGCGATTATTGCAAGCCTGGAGAATTTCATGGTATCACTGGACATCAAGGATGCTTACCTGCATGTCCCTATTTACCCTCTTCACCAGGCGTACCTCAAAATTGTGGTACAGGATTGTCATTACCAATTCCAGACGTTGCCGTTGGTCTGTCCCCGGCACCGAGGTATTTACCAAGGTAATGGCCGAAATAATTATCCCGTACTTGGACGATCTCCTTATAAAGGCGAGGTCCAGGGAGCAGTTGTTCGTCGGAGTAGCACTATCTCGGGAAGTGCTACAACAGCACGGCTGGATTCTGAATATTCCAAAGTCGCAGCTGGTTCCTACGACGCGTCTACTGTTCCTGGGTATGGTTCTGGACACAGAACAGGATAAAAAGGGTTTCTCCCGGAGGAGAAGTCCAAGGAGTTGTCGTCTCTAGACAGAGACCTCCTAATACAAATACAGGTGTCGGTGCATCAATGCACGCGAGCCCTGGGAAAGATGGTAGCTTCCTACGAAGAAATTCCATTCGCCAGGTCCCATGCAAGGATCTTCCAGTGGGATCTGTTGGACAAGTGGTCCGGGTCGCATCTTCAGATGCATCGGCGGATAACCCTGTCTCCAAGGGCCAGGGTATCGCTGTTGTGGTGGCTGCAGAGTGCTCATCTTCTAGGGGGCCGCAGATTCGGCATACAGGACTGGGTCCTGGTGACCACGGATGCCAGCCTTCGAGGCTGGGGGGCAGTCACACAGGGAAGAAACTTCCAAGGCTATGGAAAAGTCAGGAGACTTCCCTACACATAAATATTCTGGAACTAAGGGCCATTTACAATGCCCTAAGTCAGGCTAGACCCCTGCTTCAACACCGGCCGGTGCTGATCCAGTCAGACAACATCACGGCGGTCGCTCATGTAAACCGACAGGGCGGCACAAGAAGCAGGATGGCGATGGCAGAAGCCACAAGGATTCTCCGATGGGCGGAAAATCATGTGTTAGCACTGTCAGCAGTGTTCATTCCCGGAGTGGACAACTGAGAAGCAGACTTTCTCAGAAGACACGACCTCCACCTGGGAGAGTGGGGACTTCATCCAGAAGTTTACCAAATGATTGTACACCGTTGGGAAAGGCCACAGGTGGACATGATGGCGTCCCGCCTCAACAAAAAGCTACAAAGATATTGCGCCAGGTCAAAGGACCCTCAGGCGATAGCTGTGGACGCTCTGGTAACACCGTGGGTGTACCAGTCGGTGTATGTGTTCCCTTCTCTGCCTCTCTTATCCAGGGTAATGAGAATAATAAGAAGGAGAGGAGTAAGAACTATACTCATTGTTCCGGGTTAGCCAAAAAGAGCTTGGTACCCAGAACTCCAAGAATTGATCTCAGAGGACCCATGGCCTCTGCCGCTCAGACAGGACCTGCTGCAGCAGGGGGCCTGTCTGTTCCAAGACGTACCGCGGCTGCGTTTGACGGCATGGCGGTTGAACGCCGGATCCTGAAGGAAAAGGGAATTCCGGAGGAAGTTATCCCTACGCTATTTAAAGCTAGGAAAGAAGTGAACGCAAACCATTATCATCGCATATGGCGGAAATATGTTGCGTGCTGTGAGGCCAGGAAGGCCCCAAAGGAGGAATTTCAGCTAGGTCGATTTCTGCACTTCCTACAGTCAGAGGTGACTATGGGCCTAAAATTGGGTTCCATTAAGGTCCAGATTTCGGCTCTATCGATTTTCTTCCAAAATAGAACTGGCTTCACTGCCTGAAGTTCAGACTTTTGTTAAGGAAGTGCTGCATAGTCAGCCCCCGTTTGTGCCTCCAGTGGCACCGTGGGATCTCAACGTGGTGTTGGATTTCCTGAAGTCGCATTGGGTTGAGCCACTTAAATCCGTGGAGCTACAATACCTCACGTGGAAAGTGGTCATGCTGTGGGCCTTGGCGTCGGCCAGGCGTGTATCAGAATTGGCGGCTTTGTCATACAAAAGCCCTTATCTGTATTTTATATGGATAAGGCGGAATTGAGGACTCGTTCCCAGTTCCTTCCTAAGGTGGTATCAGTTTTTCATGTGAACCAACCTATTGTGGTGCCTGCGGCTACTTGGGACTTGGAGGATTCCAAGTTACTGGACGTAGTCAGGGCCCTGAAAAGTATATGTTTCCACGACGGCTGGAGTCAGGAAAACTGACTCGCTATTTATCCTGTATGCACCCAACAAGCTGGGTGCTCCTGCTTCTAAGCAGACTATTGCTCGCTGGATCTGTAGCACGATTCAACTTGCACATTCTGCGGCTGGACTGCCGCACCCTAAATCTGTAAAAGCCCATTCCACGAGGAAAGTGGGCTCTTCTTGGGCGGCTGCCCGAGGGGTCTCGGCTTTACAAATTTGCCGAGCTGTTTCTTGGTCGGGTTCAAACATTTTTGCAAGAGTCTACAAGTTTGATACCCTGGCTGAGGAGGACCTAGAGTTTGCTCATTCGGTGCTGCAGAGTCATCCGCACTCTCCCGCCCGTTTGGGAGCTTTGGTATAATCCCCATGGTCCTTACGGAGTCCCAGCATCCACTTAGGACGTCAGAGAAAATAAGATTTTACTCACTGGTAAATCTATTTCTCGTAGTCCGTAGTGGATGCTGGGCGCCCATCCCAAGTGCGGATTGTCTGCAATACTTGTTTATAGTTATTGCCTAACTAAAGAGTTATTGTTGAGCCATCTGTTGAGAGGCTCAGTTATATTTCATACTGTTAACTGGGTATAGTATCACGAGTTATACGGTGTGATTGGTGTGGCTGGTATGAGTCTTACCCGGGATTCAAAATCCTTCCTTATTGTGTCAGCTCTTCCGGGCACAGTATCCTAACTGAGGTCTGGAGGAGGGTCATAGTGGGAGGAGCCAGTGCACACCAGGTAGTCCTAAAGCTTTCTTTAGTTGTGCCCAGTCTCCTGCGGAGCCGCTATTCCCCATGGTCCTTACGGAGTCCCAGCATCCACTACGGACTACGAGAAATAGATTTACCGGTGAGTAAAATCTTATTTTCTGCATTGTACATGTAACCGTGTGTGCCAATAGCTGCTGTGTGGTTCCCATTTCGTGTATCTCACACATATTACTATCCCTATATTCTGTACCATGATGGGGGGCTAAGTGCATCAGGGTCCTATATATATATATATATATATATATACACTGTATATATATATATATATATATATATATATAGTGTTTCACCGGATATACTGTTTGGTATTTTTCTCTGTGTATTTCAGTTACATTATAACACTTAAATCCTCTGTGATCTGCATTTGCAATCACACTCCACAGGGGTTTTTCGTCAGGCTACATTGTACTGTTACACCCTAGAGCTACATTCTCCAATAATGTCTGCGTCACAGGTCGGGAGGGGTGTAGTATGTGTTACCGGCGCTCAGGCTCCAGGCGACCAGCATACCGGCGCCGGGAGCCCGACTGTCGGCATACCGGCAGCGTGGCTAGTGCAAATGAGCCCCTTGCGGGCAGGGTGGCGCGCATGGGTCGTGGACCCCCAAGTGGGAGAAAAAGTGTCGGTATGCCGGCTGTCGGGATTCCGGCGCTGGTATACTGTGCGCCGGGATCCCGACAGCCGGCAAACTGAAGACCACCCGGGCGGGAGATCTGTGGTTGATCCTGCTTCATGCAGTGCTGACGCCGTGGATTTATCTGAAGAAAATATTCCTGTTGAGGGTCCAGGTATTGGGGGTTCTGTACCCCTTGGTCAGCCTGCAGCACCGGTGGCACACCAAGACCCACCTTGGGCTGCTTTTTCTAATTTACTGACTGCGCTAGTAACGAGACATGCGCCCCCTGTGGGACCTCCTGTGTCTGTACAATCACATATTGTCCCTGTTGTAAATCCACCATTGGTGGATTCTCTGTCGACTCAGTTACAGCAGTTAAATCAGTCTTTGGTTAAACAAAAGCCTGACCCTCGCCCCCCTAGGACCACACGGTCATCTAAGCGGGCCATTTCTTCCTCACAATCCACGCATGTTTCAGATACTTCATCCGATGAAGATGGTGTATATACTGACCCATCAGACACTGATGCAGATGCTTCTGATGGGGAATCTACAACACAGGTGGATGTTCCTGATCTCTTGGAGGCTATCAAACTGATTCTTCAGATCGATGATGAAACTGAACCTCCAGATACGTCTAAGAAACCTGATAAGTTCAAAGTCAGAAGGTTACTAAATTAGTTTTGCCACATTCTGACCATTTACTTGACATACGTCAGGAATCCTGGGAGTCTCCAGGAAAGAAATTCTCCCTGTCTAAAAAGATGCTCACTCATTATCCCCTCACTGCAGAGTTAAGTAAAAATTGGGAAATACCACCTCCGGTGGACTCACATGTTGGAAGTCTGGTGGTGTCTTCTACTCTGCCTGTCACTACCGTCACCTCTCTGAAGGAACCAACGGATAAGAGTGTGGAGGGTTGCTTGAAGTCTATTTACACTCTTACAGGTGCTGTGCATAGACCTACTATAGCGGCTTCTTGGGCTGCAAAAGGTATTGAATCCTGGGTTCAAGAAGTTGAAGCGGAGCTACCTTCTAATTTTTCTGATAATAGCAGACAGTGTCTTTCACATATTACCACAGCCTCTTATTACATACAGGAGGTGGCCTCTGATGACGGTATGCTGGCAACCAAAGCGTCTACTACGTTCATTCTGGCTCGCCGGATTCTGTGGTTGCGGTCCTGGTCCGTGGATCTGGACTCTAAAAAGACCTTGGAGGTGATCCCTTTTAAGGGAAACATCCTTTTTAGGGAAGTTCTGAGCAAGATTGTTGCTGACTTAGTATCTGCTAAAACTGCATGTCTACTGAGTACTAATCCTTCGGCTCCAAAGGCTAAAAGTACCACCTTTTGTTCCTTTCGACCTCTAAGTAAAGCAAAGGGTCAGGCGTACCCGAAACAGGCTTGCACTTCCAACACCTCTAAGCCCAAACCTAAACGTTCCTGGGCTGCCCATCAGCCTGCTTTCAAACCAGACAAGCCTGCTGCATGACGGGGCGGGCCTCCCCCTGGGGGACCCCAGGGTGGGAGTCCGACTTCTGCGGTTCGCCCAGGTATGGTTACAGACCACTTCAGACGCCTGGGTGAGGGAAGTTGTCACTCACAGATACGCCATCTCTTTCAAGAAACACCCCCCTCACCAGTTTTGCTCGACAAATATCCCTTCGGATCCGTTGAAAGCATAAACTCTACATTTGGTGGTACAATCCCTCCTGGACACAGGAGTGATAGTGCCGGTGCCTCTGGTTCAGAGAGGCAGGGGGTACTATTCAACGCTGTTCCTAGTTCCGAAAACCGAATGGAACCTCACGGCCCATTCTCAACCTCAAGTCTTTGAAAAAAATTTGTGAAGGTATCCAAATTCCATATGGAAACTCTTCGCTCTATTGTTCTGGCTTTGGAGCCCAAGGACTATATGGTATCCCTGGACATACAAGATGCTTACCTACATATTTTTGTATGTAATATCAATACTGCGCTATGAATATGTGTAGCAGCTCCATAAAATTGTAACCATTTAAAATATAAAAAGAAGCCCTTGTATAACTAAACGCACATACCTGTAAAAAATAAATTTGATTAATATGGTAATGTTACAGCTCTTTTCTGAAAAAGTGCAGGAGGTGAGAATGACTTGTTTTACAGGCTGTACAGCTTTTACCACCAGCTGAAGCGGTCGGAGCACAGGAGCCGCTAGCCGAAGCCGTTAATTGGGCTCACCCTGCCGCACAGGCTGCCCAGACACACAGCCATCTAAACCCGGCATGTAAGGTAGGGAAAAATAGGGAAAGTCATCTCATTGAATTTGATGGACATTTAATTTTTTAAAAACAAGTCATTCTCACCGCCTGCACTTTTTCAGAAAAGAGCTGTAACATTACCATATTAATCAAATTTATTTTTTACAGGTATGTGCGTTTAGTTATACAAGCGCTTCTTACCTACATATACCTATTGCCATGTCGCATCAGCAATATCTGCAGTTTGCTATTGGCAACCCACATTATCAATTCCAGGCCTTGCCATTTGGACTGACCACGGCTCCGTGAATCTTCACCAAGGTCATGGCCCTTCTGCGCCGTCAGGGTATCAGGATCCTGCCGTATCTAGACGACTTGTTGATCCTGGCGAACTCCCCAGAGGTTCTCCTCCGTCATCTGGAGCTGACTGTCCAATTCCTGCAAGCCCACGGGTGGCTCATCAACTGGAAAAAATCCTCGCTGGTTCCTGCTCAGAGCATGGCACACCTGGGGGCGTTACTGGACACACACAACCAACGGTTGTTCTTGTCTCCGGAGAAGATCCTGAAACTTCAGGACAGGATACAGTGCTTCCTCTCTCGCCCTCGTGTGTCGATACACTCGGTGATGCAAGTACCTGGCCTCATGGTGTCGGCTTTCGACATGGTAGAGTACGCTCAATTTCATTCTTGCCCCCTGCAGCGGTTAATCTTTTCCAGGTGGGACAGCCTGCCTCACCGGATCAGGTCTCACATGATTTCTTTGACTCCGGAAGTTCATCTGTCTCTGAGCTGGTGGCTCCAGGACCAACGATTGAACAGGGGTCGTCCCTTCTGGATCTCCAACTGGGTCTTCCTAACGATGGATGCCAGTCTGCAGGGTTGGGGCGCGGTGTTGGAGCAACACTCTCTTCAGGGTTGGTGGACCAGGGAGGAATCTCTCCTTCCGACATTCTGGAGTTGCGGGCAGTGTTCAATGCTCTGAAACTGGCCCTGCCTCTGGTACAGAACAGGCCTGTTCAAGTACAGTCGGACAACCCCACCATGGTGGCGTATATAAATTATCAAGGCGGACCCGAAGCCGCATGGGAATGATGGAAGTGTCAAAGATTCTTCTATGGGCGGAACGCCATCTGCCAGCCATATCGGCAGTGTTCATCCCAGGGGTCCTCAACTGGGAAGCTGACTTACTCATTCGTCAGGACGTACACGCCGGAGAGTGGAGCCTTCATCCGGAAGTCTTTCAACTCCTAGTGGACAAGTGGGCCGACCAGATGTAGACCTGATTGCGTCTCGACACAATCACAAGGTTCCGTTCTTCGGAGCAAGGACAAGGGATCCTCAAGCAGCGTTCATGGATGCACTGGCAATTCCATGGAATTTTTTTCCTCCAGTGTCACTCCTGCCCAGAGTAATAAGGAAGTTCAAGCAAGAAGGAGGATTACTACTTCTAATTGCTCCATCGTGGCCCAGACGGCATTGGTTCTCAGACCTGCAGGGTCTCTCGATAGAGCGTCCTCTTCTACTTCTGCAATGCCCAGACCTCCTCGTTCAGGGCCCTTGTGTTTACCAGGATCTGGCCCGACTGGCTTTGACGGCGTGGCTAATGAAGCTTCACTTCTGAGGGCCAAAGGATTTTCTGAGGCGGTCATTCAAATTATGTTTAAAGCCTGTAAACCGGCTTCGGCTTGGATTTATTGTAGGGTCTGGAATTCTTACTTCACCTGGTGTGCGGCTAAGAATTATGATGCGTAAAAGTTCAGTACTGCCAAACTTTTGGCTTTTCTGCAAAAGGGCCTGGACTTAGGCCTTCGTCTGGCCTCCCTCAAGGATCATATTTCAGCCTTGTCGGTATGTTTTCAGAGAAAAATTGCGACTCTGCCTGACGTTCATACTTTCACTCAGGGTGTTTTACGGATTCAACCTCCCTATGTTCCTCCTATAGCTCCTTGGGATTTGTCTGTTGTTCTGGATGCCCTACAAGAGTCTCCGTTTGAACCTCTTGAGTCTGTGGACCTTAAATGGCTTACACTTAAGGTCTTATTTTTGCTAGCTATTGCCTCTGCTAGAAGGGTTTCAGACTTGGGTGCCTTATCCTGTCGGTCACCCTTTCTGATTTTTCATCGTGACCGTGCGGTTCTTAGAACTCGCCCTGGTTATCTGCCTAAGGCGGTGTCGTCTTTCCGCCTTAACCAGGAGATTGTGGTTCCGGCCTTTATCTCTCCTGGTTTGTCCTCCAAAGAACGGTCTTTGGATGTGGTACGGGCTCTATGTATATATGTGAAGAGAACCGCCTCTCTTAGGAGATCTGATTCTCTCTTTGTCCTGTTTAATTTTCACAAGCGTGGCTTGCCTGCTTCCAAGCAGACCTTGGCTAGATGGATTAGAATGGTGATTGCACAAGCTTATGTACAGGCTGGACTTCCAGCTCCTGCTACTATCAAGGCCCATTTTACTCGGTCTGTTGGACCTTCTTGGGCGGCCCACCATGGCGCGTCCCTAGAACAATTGTGCAAGGCGGCTACGTGGTCCTCAGTGGACACGTTCATCAGGTTCTATGCCTTTGATACTTCCTCCTCCCAGGATGTTTCCTTTGGACGCCGGGTTCTTGTGCCCGCTACAGTGCGTCCCCTCCCATGAGGAACTGCTTTAGGACATCCCCAATGTTATTCCCTGTGGAATACCAGTGTACCCCGCTGCAGAAAAGAAGATTTCTGGTAAGACTTACATTACTTATTGTTAAATCTCTTTCTGCGAGGTACACTGGATTCCACAGGGCGCCCACCCTGACGCACTTAGCTTCTTTGGGTTTGTATGGCATTAGCCGCTGGTACATTCTCCTGTCGTGAGAATTTGGTTCGCTGTGGCTACTACCTGTTGTCTTCTCTTTTACCTGCTCCTGCATTGGACTGGTTAACAAAACTGAGCTCCAGTGCCTGGAGGTGGGGCTATAGAGGAGGCGATGCAGTGCATCCTGGGAACAGTCGACGCTTTAGCCTGTTAGTGCCTCGGATCAAGATCCAACTCTACACCCCGATGTTATTCCCTGTGGAATCTAGTGTACCTCGCAGAAAGATATTTAACAATGGTAAGTCTTACCATAAATCTCCTTTACACTTCATTATGCACACACTCACCACTTTCACTTATTACGCACACACACACCTTTCACCTATTACACACAACTCTTTTATCTATTACTACTTTCACTTTGTGCTCACGCGCACACCCACACACACCTTTTTCACTTATTATGCACACACACCACTTTCACTTGATACTCACACACACCTTTCACTTAAAAATACACACACCATACTTGCCTACTTTTGAAAACTAGTTTCAGGGAGATTCTAGTTTGCAGTAGAAAGCGTTACGCTCTGCACCGCTGATACTCCACCCCAGGGCTGGATTAAGCTCCAAGGGGCCTGGGGCACTTAAGACAGAGGGTCCCCTCCTGATTTCTGCTGCAGTGCTGTCATGCAGCTTCCAGTAGCCACCCAAATCCCGCTCCACGTTGCCTCCTGTTGCGCAGCACTGTCTATGCGTCTACTCAACACCAGCGGCTCAGTGAAGATGGAGGGGAGCCTAGTAAGTATGCAGGCACAGAGAAAAAAGTGCAGGCATCGGGGATGACTCTACTTCTCTCCAGGATCTGCCGCAAGCAGCAGCTCCCCCAGCTGCTGTCGCTGCTGCTGGTGGTGGAGGCTAGAGACAGGCAGACTCATCCATGGATGACAGCACTGGCCGGGGGCCCCTTGCGATTGGAGGGCCCGGGGGCACTGCTTTGCCCAAAGGGCAGATCTATTTCCACCCAGGGGTGTGTCCTGCAGTGGCAGGTGGAAACTAACCCAGCAAGCTGCCAGAGAGGGTTTGTCTATGAGTGGGATGTGCAGTGGCAAAAAAACATTCTTCTGTGTGATCATTGGTATTGTATCCAAGTCAGAATCAGCCCAATATGTGACAATGGTTATCTGTACGGCGTGAGGGTGTGCTGCAGAGTCAGTCAGTGACTCTGTAGGTGTTCTTAGCAGCTGCTGGTATCTGGGAGGAAACCACCCTCCTGATTTGTCAATATACAGGTACAGGGCCATATTAACAGCAGTGTAGGCCCCTGGGCACAGCAATGCACTGGGCCCCCTACCCATCCTCCACCGGTAGGGGTGGGGGGTGCTATCAGCGGCAGCTGTGATGTCCTGCGAACGGTAGGGGGTGTTCTCTCTTCCGCTCAGCATGTAGGACCTGGAGCAGTAATTTCTGCTAAATACTCCTTTACTGCACAGATGGAGCTAAACTGTAGAAGGGGGCATTGGGCTGAATGAAGAAGTCCTGGTATATGACTTCCAGGGTGGAAGGGGGGTGGATAGTGTAGTGGGCTTAATATTTAACATTTTCCGGTGGGAGGTCAGCTTGCTTCACTGCAGATATCTCAAGTTCCTGAAAATATATTTCTTAGCTTTGAATGGGATAAAAAAACTAGAGAGTCCCACCTTTCAGGAGGTTCTGGGGACTTGGGGATCAGAGTTCAGGAGCCAGAGTAATCCAAAACTGCATATTAGGCGTGTGGAGCTGGAGCAGGGACCAGCTGCTGGAAAGCTGATATCTCTGGTTCTGGGCATAGTAGAGACAAGCTGCCAATGTCCACCAAAAGGGGAGAGTCCCAGCTTTTGGATTATACCCTTAGAAAAACTCTTAAGTCAGACAGAACCTGAGATAACTGGCTGGGAAGAGCAATTAACTGGCTTGGATGGGGACCACTGCTTTCAAGTCGGATATCTCTGGTTCCCCAGGGCCGATTAAAAAAAATCTGGTACCCCTGGAAAGAGTAGACCCTCAGCTATCAGCCTAGGGCCCTTATACTCCTGTGGCCCTTTGGGCAAGAGCCCATTGAGCCCATATGTAAAGACGGCCTTGTACAGGTACGGAGATGCCTCTCTCAGCTCGACTTTTATGTGTTCCAAATGTAACAATTGAACAGTGGCATGCAACAATGTTGCATAAAAAACTAGCATCCTCCATTTATTGCAATATTGCTCATGACACTGTTAAATTGTTATATTGTATTACCATTTTTGTTTACAACGCACTGAGGTTTACAGATAGGTATTTTCTATATTATACAGTACACCACTTTGACACCTTAGAAAACATAAACATCCCCAATAAAGGCTGACAGTACATACAATTATGGACATACTATGAGTTTAAAAATAATTTCAAAACACATACTGTAAAAGCTGACACTGGTCAACTCAACAAAGATCAGTAGCAAGGTCAAGGGGGTCCAGTTGTATGGAGGAGAATACAGTAAGGGGAGACCTGCGGGCTAGAGTGGACTCGTTTATACTTCTGTGGAGTGGAATATGAGGTAACTATGGAGCCTGGAGATATTAAGGTTAGGGACCCAGGTGAGAGTTCACCAGGACATGACTGCTCAGCTCAGTGTCTGGAAGTTCCCTCCAGATCTCAGGATCACTCAGCGGTAGGGGTTAGCAATGCAGCCAGGAGCCGACCAGATGACGAAGCTGATGTAGCCCAGGAGAATGATTCCTGCAGATATGTGTACAGTCCGGGAGCGGGTGAAAGAAGCAGTCCCGGCTCTTGTGCACACAGCATGGGGATGGCACTGACTAGTTCTGCTGCCACAGGGCGGAACAGTAAGGGATTGCAAAGCCAACCCAAGTAAGGAGCCAGTGAGCAGTAGTATATCATACTGATACCAGAGGGCCCCTGCAGTTGTAGTACAAAGGTCTTCATAGCTTCACGCATCAACATGGGAGGGATCCCCCTCTGTCACACAAGCGATCACCGGGAGGCAGGTAGTCCATGGGTTTGTAAAGCAGGCAGGTACCCACAGCACATGGGTGGGCTGCTTTGTGCTATAGGTTACAAACAGTACTCACCGGTGCACCATTGATCAAGAAGGGGTGATCCCTGCCGGCTCATAGATCAGCTGCTTCCTGGTCAGATGATGCGTGACAGAGGTGGGAGGAGGAAGAAGCGGGCTCACGTCTGGGAATTGCGGCTGGTGGGTGAGCCGGGAGTCCTCTCGTTCAGGCTACGCTACACAGTTTGGATTCCTCAAGGCGCAGTGGTAAATGCGGCGGTTTTGTTGACGTTGGCGGGATAGCCGGAGACTCTACAGTGATCCGGGAGTCTCCCGCATGATGCGGGAGGGTAGGCAACTATGACACACACACCTCTTTCTCTTAATACACACACACCTCTTTCACTTAGAAATACACACAAACACACACACTTCTTTTCCCTCTCCTATATCACTTAAAAATATGCATGCACATAAACACAGGAGGCAGCTTCCAGCACTTATTACAGATGCCCCCCCTCCCCAGGGCCGGTTCTGGCAGTGGTTGTGCCCCGGGCATAACTATAAGGGCGTGGCTTCACACGGGGGCGTGGTCAGTAACGCCCCCATTTGTGCCCCCTGTAGCGCCGCTGGAATTTTAAAAAAAAGAAGTATACTTACTATCCCCGTTCCTGATCCTGACCGCTGCAGACAGCCGCCGGCGCCGCTCCTCTCCTCGGATGCATAGACACTAGAGGTCAATTATGACCCCTAGCGTCTGTGCTACAATGCTGTCGGTGCGCGATGACGTCATCGCGCACCGCACAGCAAAGGTCCCGTCCACGAAGGGAAACTAGACGCGTAGCGTCTGGTTCCCTTCAGAGCGGGGGGCACAGCGGCGGGGATGACAGCGGGGGGGCACAGTAGCGGATCTTGCCACGGTGCGGCGCCCTCCAGATGGCGCCGGCGCCCTCCAGAAGGCGGCGCCCCGGGCAAAAGTCCTGCTTGCCCATGGCAAGATCTGCTCCTGAGCGTGCGCTAGTGCAGTTGCTTGCTTTTTTGCTTTACTTACAAACCTGAATCAGGCCCACAGTGTGGCTTAGTTTTATATTTAAGAACAAGGACGACAGTGATCAGGCTGTATATACAACATGAAGGTTTTCCAGAAAGTTGTTGGTAGCTGCCTGGAATACGTAGGTGTGTGCTAGAAACTCATCTAACCACATTTACAGTTGCAGAAGGCAGATGTGCACTGAAGTAATGAGGGGTCAGGGATCACAACGTGTTGTTCTTGCTAAAACACAGGATTGAGGTTGCAGGAGGTCACTGTAAGGTTAAAGATACCAAGACTGCTAGAATGATTAGTTATATAGTATGTCATTTACATCATGCACAGAATGTGCACCACAGATACTTAACATTATTTATTAACATTTATATAGCACCAGCGCAGTTCACTTCGCTTTGTTGCTGTCAGTTTGGGGCATTGGGGGGGGGGGGGGGGGGTGTGCACTGAGGGACTGTAGTGATGGGGAGCCATACACAAGGGGTGAGGCAAGCCACCACAGAGCCTCAGCCAACCAATAGAGAGGACATAGCACCTCATTGAACTTGGATTGCTATTGAGACAGAAATTGGTATTTTCTCAATGCTGCTTCTGCTAAAAATCATATGTGACGAGCCGGCCAGAAAGGTAACAGACGTCCACCGATGCAAAATTGCATATGCAGTCGCATAACTGCATAATCAGAAACCGAGTACCATCAACAGTTGCGGATGAACCAGGGCTACTCAGAAATAAAGCACCAGGCGCAATGTTTTAAGGAATCACAGGAGTCACAGCTGATGCCAGATGCACGCCCCGAATACGGCCATGACGGCCTGCGTTTTCCCAACCACTGCCCGCAAACGCCATGTTATTTTGCTGGGCTTACGATCGCAATGCAGCTTTCATGCACATGTGATGCAGATGCAGATCATGCGCAGTCGGCTGATAATTTGCAATTTTACAAATCAAATTATTCCACATAGTGGTACTCCTTATACACGTTATGCGCTCACAGTAGTAGTGACCCTTACACATTATGCCCACACAGTAGTAGTGCCCCTTACATGTTATGCCCACACAGTAGTAGTGCCCCTTACACATTATACCCACACATTAGTAGTGCCCCTTACATGTTATGCCCACACAGTAGTAGTGCCCCTTACACATTATACCCACACATTAGTAGTGCCCCTTACATGTTATGCCCACACAGTAGTAGTGCCCCTTACGCCCACACACTAGTAGTGCCCCTTACACATTATACCCACACATTAGTAGTGCCCCTTACATGTTATGCCCACACAGTAGTAGTGGCCCTTACACATTATGCCCACACAGTAGTAGTGCCCGTTACACATTATGCCCACACAGTAGTAGTGCTCCTTACATGTTATGCCCACACAGTAGTAGTGCCCCTTACACATTATACCCACACATTAGTAGTGCCCCTTACATGTTATGCCCACACAGTAGTAGTGCCCCTTACACATTATACCCACACATTAGTAGTGCCCCTTACATGTTATGCCCACACAGTAGTAGTGCCCCTTACACATTATGCCCACACACTAGTAGTGCCCCTTACACATTATACCCACACATTAGTAGTGCCCCTTACATGTTATGCCCACACAGTAGTAGTGGCCCTTACACATTATGCCCACACAGTAGTAGTGCCCGTTACACATTATGCCCACACAGTAGTAGTGCTCCTTACATGTTATGCCCACACAGTAGCAGTGACCCTTACACATTATGCCCACACAGTAGTAGTGCCCGTTACACATTATGCCCACACATTAGTAGTGCCCCTTACATGTTATGCCCACACAGTAGTAGTGCCCCTTACACATTATGCCCACACAGTAGTAGTGACCCTTACACATTATGCCCACACAGTAGTAGTGCCCGTTACACATTATGCCCACACAGTAGTAGTGCCCCTTACACGTTATGCCCACACAGTAGTAGTGCTCCTTACGCAAGCTGTTTTTGCACTGCTGCGATCAGATAGTTGCCGCCTACAGGAGGAGTGTATTTTAGCTGTGTAAGTGTGTGAACGCATGTGTAGCAGAGCTGTGCAAAAAGATCTTGTGCAGGGTCTGCGCAGCCCAGGACTTACTCAGCCACTGCGATGACTTCAGCCTGTCCGGGACCGGAATTGACGTCAGGATCCCTCCCTGCAAACGCATGGACACGCCTGCATTTTTGCAGACACACCCTGAAAAGTACAAACAGTGGCAGCTGCTCAATAATTCCTGGAGATAATTATATATCAGGTGCTAGAAAGGGGGAAGGGTCACAAAAAAACAGCAGACTGTTATGATTCCAGCACTCCTGACCAGAGGAGATCTTATGACAATGACCAGAGCGCTGGAATGGAATGCTGGTAACGGGAGCAGGAAAGACTAGTTGCCCCTGGCGCCCTAACTCTATTGTCTCACCTGTGCTATCGGAAATCCCTTGCGAGACTATGGTTTCTTGAGCCCTTGGCAGCCACGTTTGAAGGGCGGATTATGTCTGCCCAACTCCGGTGCCCCCCGGTCTTAATGAGAGACAAAGGGAAATCCGAGGCAGGATGATAACAAGAGGACCTCTGACTGACAACAGGCCAGGGGCAACAAGCTAACTAGCAAAGACCTGAAGCATGTGCGGAAAAACCGCCAGGGAAAAGGACAACCAAAAATCTACTTGTCCAATACTCCTACCAGAGTGGACCTGTGGAAGCGGAACCCTCCGCAAAATGCTCCAAAACACAAATAATAAATGGTAAAGCGGCCAAGCCGCAACACACGGCAAAGCCGCGACTCACGAACACCACTGAATGTTAAACGGTGATCAGTCAGGACTCCAGGAACAAGGTGACAACTTCCGAGTACAGGACTACTGGAGACTGGAACGACCGGATACAGCAAGACTGGAAACAGACTCTCAGCAAACAAGGACAGCATGCAGGAAGCTATTACCGGCGTCTGTGAGAAGCCCTGAGAGTGCATATAAACAGGAGTCCTCCAATCAGCTGCTGACAGGGCTGATTACACAAATGCCGTGCAGCTGCCTTGCTGCACGGCCAGGAAACGGTGCACAATCATTTTAACTGGACCCAGCAACGGGGAACGCGGTCCGCCAGTGGCGTCCCCGTTGCTAGGGTCCGTGCGGCTCAGTGCGCCCGGCGTCTAGCGTTGCCAGGGAGCCGGCGGCTGTACGCGTACGGCGTCCCTGGTTGCTAGGCGCCGGGCCGCACCGACGAGCGGACCCCGGCGCCTAACAGTACCCCCCCTTGAGGAGGGGTCAAGGAACCCCTAAAGCCAGGCTTCCGAGGAAATTCCCGAATAAATGCCCTCTTGAGCCTTGTCAAAGTCAGAAAAATGTCTCAATGCACGTTGCCATATTTGCACCGCACACTGGTCCGTGCTGCGCGTGCGTACGCTCTCCCGTGGATGCGCATACCCGCAATAGCGTGCACTCGCAGGCGCGGTATGCGTATTTACGGTAGAGTTTATGTAGTCGTAGCATGCGACTCATTCGTTACAAATGTTCACAATTAATGTAGTTTATAGATCATGGTCCCTTTGATAGATTCTGAAAGTTTGGTTAAAATACAATGTCCCAGAGCTGAGGAATCCCTCTTTATATCGTACGAAGGGTCTAACAGGAATCATACAGCAGTGTTTGGTACCCATCGGAAGAGTATTTAATTAGCAATATTCCGGTGTTGGTTTGGAGCGTATTAATCGCTCGTGCGAATAGTTATGGACATAAGAAGTTTATGTCCATTTCTATTATTTACACATACTCAGGTATGCGGCGGGAAACCCAGTTTCCCACCCACCTGAGCAGTTGGAAATCGTCACAGCCCACCTGTATGAATCACCCTATGACCTTTTGTTATGATGCAGGGCCGAATTCCTTCGGCCAATGGACAATGGGATTGTAGGACCAGGAGATTGCATTGTGTGTGGGGCATAAATAGGCAGGCCGACCACATCCAGCTCTCACTCTCTCATCAACGGTTATCTGCTGATAGCCGGGAGCTGGATATCGAGGCGCAGGCGATCATACCCTTTGTGCGTAAGTTTCTCTCCGTTATCATTGTCTTTCTGTGAGCCAATTTCTCTCATCTCATCTCTCTCTCTCTCTCTGTTCTGTTCTCTCATATCTCCCCTAGACTAGGCTAGTATTGTATTGTATTAGATAGTATTGAATTGTATTGCATTTAGGTCAGTGTAGTATTGTCTTTTTGTATTTATTGTTTAGTTCTGTGGTTAGGAAGTCTCTGTTATATTGTAGTGTATCATTTGTACTGTTATCCCCTTTTACAAGTATATTAGATATAATACAGATAATAGGCCTTGGAACCTAAACCAGCATCTGTGTATTTCCTATAGTGTTAAGTGTTCACTTGAGCGTCGGTGACGCTCAAGCAGCTTTGTAGTTAGTCAGGTTACACAAGGTTGCACTTACACCCTGTACTCACATTAAGGTATTCTGTGTATTTCTTTGGTATAAGGTTTAAACATTAAGGTATAGCGTTGTGAGCGTCTGCGCCGCTGGTGATCTCCTCGTGGTCTCGAGCGTCCGCTACGCCATAGCGAATCATTACTCTAGTCATAGCCAATAACGTGTCCTGTGATCACTGGGCCGTGAGCGAACGTGACGCTTGAGCGTCTCGCCTACGGTTGAGCGATCGCTACGCCAATAGCGTACCATTACGGTACTTCTTAAGCAAACAGCGTACAGTGTTCTTAGCTTCATAAAGGGTTGTTATACGACAAAGGAATTTAGCATTGTCAATTGGGGACTCGTCCTATCCTTCTCATATCTGCACTAGGTAGATCAGCAGACATTATCCCTCCAGCAAAGGGTGGGAGGTTGTCTCACAGTGCTGACGGGATAAGCGTCTGCTTCGCTTAGATAAAGAGTGCTGAAGGAATCCGGGAACCGGAAGTAAGAACAAAACGCTTGTGTCTTTTAAAACTGTTTTATTTCTCTTCTGTCTTGCGTATACACGCACGCATACATATATCTGCATTTTCTGTTTCAATTTCGTATATCACTATTCCTGTTTGCCAATTTTTATAGTTGATAGAAAGTGCCAAAAAGAGATTTGCTGTTATTTCATAGTAAAGGTAATAGTTAAAGTATAGAACAACACACGGTTTGTCTGAGATACAAGGCAGTCAGTGTGGATTGCGGTAGATGATCAGGGATCATTTACATTGATAAAAATATATATTGTGTTACGGTGGATCTTTGCATTGCGTACACGTGTCGCTAACAAAGACTAGCGTACGCAATCCAAAAGGCAGACGCACGCAGCGTTCATTACGCAACGTAGCGTCCGGTTACGCCCACGTAGCTCAAGTTGTGATAAAGTGAAGTAACGCAAAGGCGATAATTAACGCACAGCGGTAGATAACGCGAAGCGGTAAATAACGCAAATCTATTTTTGAAAAAAATCTGAAATTTAGTTTAACAGATCCTGCTCCTAATTGGTAACACTTTTGGCCTGAAGACAATTTCTGCGCAGAAATAGATATAGAAACAAAAGTGTGCTTGTGTTGAGTGAGTGTGTTTTGTATACAAAAGTTTATATAACTTTAAGGTGGAACCAAAAGGAAAGCCGGGTACTCGTCAAGGGACATACGTGTAAGTGACATATACGGTGGCTAGGGAGGCATCCCTGGTTAAATAATATTTGAGCATTAGAGTATAGCGGACCATAAGGTAACAAGACCAGGAGGTCATAAGGTAACAAGACCAGGAGGTCGTAAGGTACTAAGAGGTCCGCTATAAAAGTCCAGTGGCACAACGCCTGGGGTGTTGGTGCAGAACCCATATAGGCCATAAGCTCTTGCTGAAGGAATCGCGGCCGGAAACATCGATTCCATTGATCTTTCAGTACATGACAAGTAGTGCTCGTGTACTGAACGATTGGACCACACGTAATTGTGTGCAGTAGTTAGTAATCTGACCTAATACCATTAGAGTAAAGTGGTCACAAACGCTATCTGTACATTCTGACGTGATTTGTGTAATTTTTTATTTTTGGAAGGGAAGTTCGCTGGTCACTCAGGAACTATCTAACAACCCCAACTTTACTGGAAAGAGTAAGTGTCCTGCGGGTAACCCTCATATGTTCCAGTAAACTGAAGGTTCCATAGGGGCCCTGTATCGAGTACGCCAGCACCATATCGGTGTGATCAGGTCGTATTGGTCGAGGTGGGCGAGTGAGTGGGGTACTCGGTAAACCGCCACCGCCGGCCTACTGTGGAGTAATTTGGTTGTCTGTAAAGGCTTGCTGAAAACCTTGATACAGAGATCCAAGGAGGACTAAGCAACACCTGCAGACTATGGGGGCCAGTTGCTCAGGTAGGGGGCGATCAACCCTGGTTCAGGTTGATTCTGTGAACCGACCAGTTGGGTCGGCACGATATGTAATGTGTGAAAAATATGGAATTCACACCGAATCTTTATGTGATGAATGGGAGAGAATGACTGTACAAGACAGGGACAAATTCCCAAGAATAGGTAGCTTCAGTCCAGAAGTGTTACAAAATTTAAGGAGGAGGATATGTCTCGTAAAATCAACAAAGAGACGAATTCAACATCATGATTGTTTACAGTTATGGCACCAGGAAGGTGAGATACAGAGAGGTTTGGCTCTGGCGGCAGGATCTGGGGCAGTCAGGAAGTTGATTGCCACAGCTCCTCCTCCACCATACATTGCAGGAGAGAAGTTGATTGCGGAGAGAAACGCATTGGGGTGTAAAACACAAACTCTTAGTAACACTGTAAATGTTAATGATGTTAACCAAATAACTCATGCAAGTATTAACCCGTGCAAGATGTACCCTGTTTTGAACCTTCCTCAGGAGTGTGATCAAGAAGACGATTCAGCAACAATTTCAGCTCTCTCTCTTGCAGCCACCATAGCAGAAACCACAGTAGGCACAGCGACACCCACGAGATTAGTGAAAGCCCCTAGCGGAGGGATAGGTGAGGTCGTGTCAACGGGTAAGTACGGCACCATGCACTACACTGAAACAATTGTACCACAACAAGTAGTAGAATCTACACAGGAAGAGGCTGTTAGAATTGCTCCTGTAAGGGTAATAGCAGTTCCCAATGGAAAAACAGATGTGTCTGGAGCCACTCCCATAAGGAACATTGCCATGTACACTCCATTTTCCAGAATGGAATTAAGAACAATAGTGTCCGAATTTCCTGACCCCAGAAAGGATTTAGTTGCTAGCCAAAAATACATCAGGGATCTAGGTAACACTGTAGAACCCAACAACAAGGATTGGCAGATACTGCTAAGAGCTTGTTTACCTTCCAATGTTGACGCAACTCAATTTTTAGCTGACTGTGCATTGGATAAAGATGTACCGCTTACAGACGTGTACAACAAGGATAATGTAAAAAGGATAAATTTACAGCTAAAGGAGTATTTCCCAGCCGTTGTTAAATGGAATAAAATATTTTCCATTAAGCAAAAGGAGTCCGAAACGGCAACAGAATATTTTCACCGGGCACTATTAGAAATGGCAAAGTACACTGGTATAGAAGACATTAAGACCAACCCAAACCATCGAGAAGTAGCAGTATCTGTACTGATGGATGGTTTGAAAGAAACATTAAAAGCTAGGGTACAGACCACGCAACCATGCTGGCGAGGTCTGTCAGTGTCCGGCTTGAGAGAGGCTGCTATTGATCACGACAGAAACATCACTAGGCACAGGGAATCGCAAAGTGATAAGTTGATGTCCGTAAGTATACAGGCGCTGACCACAAGGCAGCCTGCGTATGTACCACCGCATCCTGTGGGTAAGGCAAGTGTAATAACATGTTTTTCTTGTAACAGACCGGGACACTTTGCACGAGAATGTAGAACAAAGAATGTACAAAGATCTTTTCAACCCCCTAGACAACAACACAACACACGACATTGGGAGCAGGGTCCACAGAGGCGGAGTTTTGAGCCACATACAGGGGAAACAAAAAGATATCCCCCGAACAGAGATTGGCATGCCTCTGGTAGTTCCCAACTAACTCCCTCACAAGTAGTTGCTGCCAGCGGGATTCAGGGAGGTCAGCATACCCAATAGGGGTGTGGCCACACCTGTAATCTGCAGCCAGTTAAATTGATTGCCAGTCTTGGAAGCGAACCAGAGATTGCAATCAATGTAGCTGGTAAAACTTTAAACTTTCTTGTAGACACAGGGGCGGCCAAGTCAGTGATAAATTCGACAGTGGGCATGAGAACCACTGGTAGGACAATTCCAGCCATGGGAGTAACAGGAGTAGTCCAGCACTACCCTGTTAGCAAACCAGCCGAGATTACAATAGGGCCTTTGCATACCAAGCATTCCTTTTTGCTGGCTGCATCGGCACCAACCAATCTCCTGGGGAGAGACTTACTATGTAAAATGGGTTGCGTCATTTATTGTACTCCTGAAGGTGTATTCTTGGACATTCCTGAGAATCACGCTCAGGAAGTACGAGACATGCTAGACTCCCCATCAAAATTAATGTCACATTCCATTATGACAAATAGGAATCCATCCCAAGTAGAAGAGATGATATCTCAGGTACCAGAGTCACTTTGGACAAAAGATGGACAGGACACTGGATTAATGGCAAACGTAGCTCCAGTAGTTGTACAAGTAAAAGATGGTAGGATAACTCCAAAAATCCCACAGTATCCTCTGAAGCCAGAGGTGGAGTTAGGAGTTTTCCCAGTAATAGAGCGCTTGCTACAACAGGGCATTCTAGTAAGAACGTCCAGCACCGCAAATAGTCCCATCTTCCCTGTTAAAAAGAGTGGGGGGAGGGGTTACAGGCTAGTGCAGGATCTAAGGGGGATTAACAAAATAGTTGAGAGTCAGTTCCCCGTAGTGCCTAATCCAGCTGTCATCCTAATGCAAATTCCTCCCACTGCCAAATTTTTCACTGTTATTGACCTCTGCTCCGCTTTCTTTTCGGTACCTCTGCACCCTGACAGCCAATATTTGTTTGCATTCACATACAGAGGAGTCCAATACACGTGGACTCGGTTACCCCAAGGTTTCATAGATAGTCCAAGTATATTTTCTCAGGCTTTGCATGATTGTTTACAGTCTTTCCAACCAGACAGTGGATCAGTATTGATACAGTATGTGGACGATTTATTACTGTGTTCAGATTCACTGGAAGCATCTCTGAAGGATACGAAACAGCTCCTGTTTCATCTTTCAGACACAGGTCACAAGGTTTCCAAAGACAAGTTGCAATTATGCCAAGCTAAGGTAAAATATTTGGGACACTGTCTAACACAAGGACTGAGACACCTGACCGCTGATAGAATCCAAGCCATTAGAGACATGACACTGCCACAAACCCAGCAACAGATCAGGACGTTTTTAGGAATGTGTGGGTATTGCCGTAATTGGATCCCAGGGTTTTCCATATTGGCGCTACCTTTGCAGGAAATGGTCTCTTCAAACAAACCTGATCGGATTTCGCATACAGACGAATCTGAAACAGCATTTGAGAGACTCAAACAGTGCCTAACGCAGGCACCAGCACTAGGTATGCCAGACTATGGGAAACCCTTTGAACTATACGGAACAGAAAGTGCTGGGTGCGCAGCAGGTGTACTAACACAAAAACACGGTGACGCCAGCAGGCCAGTTGCATATTACAGCGCTCAGCTAGACACGGTAGCGCGATCCCTCCCCACATGCTTGCGTAGCGTTGCGGCGATAGCATTGCTAGTGACGAAAAGCGAAGATGTCGTGCTAGGCCACAACCTCACAATCCATACACCGCATGCGGTATCTGCCTTATTGAATTCTGCCCAAACCAGACACGTCTCATCTGCAAGGTTTACAAGATGGGAATTGGCATTAATGGCCCCAGTAAACATCACCATAAGGAGATGCAGCGCATTAAATCCTGCAACATTTCTCCCAGGTGTGCCTGGTCAGACACAAAGGGTGGAAGGTGAGAGTGATGGGGAAGGAGGATTTAATGCAAAGGAAGATACACATGATTGTATGGAATATTTGACCCAAAATTTTACCGCAAGGCCTGACATCAGTGACAATCCACTGGAAGATGCAGAACTCACGTTCTACACGGACGGTAGTTGTCACAGACAGTCAGACTCGGGAGACTTGTGTACTGGATACGCAGTCGTAGATGACCAAGACACCATAGAAGCGGAACCGCTAGGCCCACCTCACTCAGCCCAGGTTGCTGAACTGGTCGCCCTAACCAGAGCATGTGAATTGGCTAAGGGTAAGTCAGCCAATATCTACACCGATTCCAGATACGCGTTCGGGGTAGTCCATGATTTCGGAGCGCTATGGCGGCTCAGAAATTTCATGACGGCGGCTGGTACACCGATAGCGCATGCAGCTCACATAAAAAGGCTTCTAACAGCGATACAGGAACCCGACAGAGTGGCTGTTATCAAATGTAAAGCACATACATATAGCCAAGACCCAGTATCCCTTGGTAACAGCCGAGCAGACGAAGCCGCAAAGCTTGCAGCTGCTACCCCCACACGGACAGACACCACACAGTTGATGGTATTTAATACCATCAACACACAGAAGTTGTGTGAGATGCAGAATTTGTGTTCCACACAGGAAAGAGCAGTCTGGAAGGCAAAGGGATATGGCCAGGAGTCCTCAGGGCTCTGGACGGATGGACATGGTAAACCGGTGGCCCCCAGGGCATACCTTCCATGTCTGGCTGAAGCAGCTCACGGGCTGACTCATCTAGGCAAGGAGGGGATGTGCAAATTGGTAAGAGCATACTGGTGCGCCCCAGGATTCTCCTCTCATGCGAGTAAAAGAGCAATGTCATGCCTTACCTGTCTGAGAAAGAATATTGGAAAAGCAATACCTACAGAACCATCCCATATCCCACCTGCCGGCGGCCCTTTCCAGGTAATACAAATTGACTTCATTCAATTACCCCCATGTCGAAATTTGAAATATGTACTTGTTTGTATAGATGTTTTCTCGAATTGGGTCGAGGCTTTTCCAGCAGCTACAAATACCGCTATGTTTACAGCTAAGAAAATTGTGCAGGAATTTGTATGTAGATATGGTATCCCTAGAATCATTGAAAGTGATAGGGGTACCCATTTTACAGGTGATGTCTTTCAAGGAATGTGTAAATTGATGGGAATTGATAGCAAGCTGCACACTCCGTACCGTCCACAGGCGAGTGCGAAGGTCGAAAGAGTGAACAGCACTATTAAAAATAAATTGAGTAAAGTAATGGCAGAGACAGGATTGACGTGGCCAGAAGCTTTACCCATTGTTTTGTATAGCATCAGAACCACTCCCAGGTCCCCTCTTAATCTGTCTCCTTTTGAAATCTTGTTTGGTCGACAACCGCATGTCATGATTAACCCTCAGGATGATTTGAAATGTAACAATGAAGTAACTGTAAAATACTTGATTAACATGAGTAAGCAGTTGAGGAGTCAAAATGATAATCTGAAGTTGGTGATTCCTGATTTACCAGGTAGTAATTGTCATGACATTGAACCTGGGAATTATGTAATGATACGAAATTTTCTACGCTCAGGTTGTCTTATTGATAGATGGGAAGGACCATACCAGGTCTTATTGACTAGCACCACAGCATTGAAGGTTGCTGAGAGAGAGACTTGGGTCCATTCATCCCACTGCAAAAAGGTGGCCGATCCAGAGAAGTCCCGTGATAAGGAACAGACGGTAGAGGTTGTATCACTGGAGTGTCTGTTCCAGGAGGACTGAGGCGGCACCTGAGCCTTGAAGACCGAAAGCAGTTGTCGACTCCCTTCTCCCTTTTATTGTTTTTCTCCACTTCCCAGCCCCTCTCCCTTAAAATTTCTTTTTCCCCCTTCTCATTCTTCTCTATTTCCTCCTCAAAGATGGACTTGCCCCAAGAGACTGTGATCCGGATTTTGATGTTAACCATGATGTTGACCAGAGCAGTCTGTTCCGGCGAGAGTACCATAGAGGTCGAGAGAGGTTCTGGAATGGGTTCCGATTATGATGATGGAGGCGTAGTTTTCCAAGATCAACCAAACCAACAAGCAAAGGCGAGTATCAGAAAACGATCCGATAGAAGAAATTGTGATGGATTGTTAGCTGAAGAAAATTGTATCTGTAGGCTCTGTGATAATCTGGTTGAAGATGGATGCATAAAGAAATGCCAATCTAGTTTTAATATCCATATAGACCGGCATCCATTGAGTGACTATCACTCTCTAGTGGGTAATGTGTTAAACAAGACCGATTGTTGGGTATGCTCTCAAGTACCTCAGGGTCACAGTAAATCAGGGCTAGTACCATTTCCTTTAACGTTAGGGGAGGTACTTGAGCTAAGTGGTGGGAGACCGGTGGACCGGAGGTTTAACATCTCCAGCCCTCCTAGTTTGAAGCTCCACCAATACCATGTGGATAGGTCCCTCTTATGTTTTAACATCTCCAATCCCAGAAAACCGGGAAATTGGGAAGTGTCATGGAGCAACCTAACCATGACCTTTTCGCATAGAGCAGATAGAATGCCTACAGATACAGAGCTCGTACGCCATATAGCCAGTAGAGGAAAATCTTTTCGGTATCGATATACCTTAGGAAATAGGATTACTAGAGTTGGAGAGGTATCACCAGGATACTGTGCACATATCATACAAACTGATACGTGCATTAAGCAGATGGAAGAATTAGGGTCAGGAGATTTCACCTGGAAGGTTTGTAACATGATCATGTCCTTCTCCGTCCCTTATGTTCTCCCCGATGATGCATATTTCATATGCGGGAGAAAGGCGTACAAGTGGCTTGCCCCAAACTCTGAAGGATTGTGTTATATTGGAAAAGTATTGCCTGAAGTGATGACTGTTACACATGACAAAATGAAGGACATACACCGTGGTGCCCAAGCTCCTTATACTCACACTCATTACGAGCACCGAGTTAAAAGACAACTGTCAGAAAGGTTAGAGCATCCGGCCTCTGATCTTATCCATGAATCCACCGGGATTCAGGTTCTGGTAGCGTTAGATTTCACTCGTACCGCTCGAGGAGTGATGAATTATAGATACATTTCCGCACTCGCCAATTTGTTAGATAATATCACTGAAATGTATGATGACACGTTTAGATACACTGGAAGAGAACTTCAAGCTTACAAAACAGAACTAGTTCAGCACAGGATGGTTCTTAATTATCTTACAGCAGTAACAGGCGGATATTGTGTTACATTGGCAACACAGTACGGCATAAAGTGTTGCACGTATATCACAAATAGCACCGAGGATCCGGTAGAGGTCATAGACCAAAAGATGGACGATATTCTCCAATTGAAGTGGGAATTTCGTCGAAAACACAATCTCACCCTTGCTGCTGTAGGTAATGAGCTGACTAGTTGGGTGTCATGGTTGAACCCGCGAAATTGGTTCTCCGGTTTGGGAGAATGGGCTCAAGGAGTCATAATGGATGTTGGAAAGTTTCTACTATGTATCTTGGGTGTCGTTATATCGATTGGATTGATATTTAGATGCGGGCAGGCTTTAATGAGGTGCAAACAAAGTACAAAAGTGATGAGCTTGAGGAGTGAGGAAACCGTAATTAACCTGGATTTGATTTATGACCCAATGATAGAAACCAGGATGTGATGAAAATACGATTATACGGTCCGTTTCTTTCACCTGTTTTTCTGCTTTTCTCCAAGATACAAAGACCCCCTTGGACGAGGAAGCTGACGAGACGAGATGTATACAGACAACGGATTGACCAAAGAAGAAGATTTGACAACTTTAAATATGGACACTTGATGAACTTTGCCATGGATCCCCAGTTTCCCTAGTATTTTTAAACTCACGCTAGCCCAACATTTTTGTAAATCTGATGGCACTGACAAAGCTTGTTGCTCATGCCTAAGGAGCAAAACAGCGCAAAGAAGACGACTCTCAACAGATACCGAACACAACTTCAACAACAGATGTACATTTCCCTGACATAGAATATCATTGCATTTTTCGTAAGTGTTCTTTATCTTCATCTCTACAACCCTCAGGTAACGACACACATAGACGATAGGGAATACAGGCACAGATATCAGCAACCACATACCTCCCCCATTCATGTATCATCAACTAAAATGTGCTCCCCATTTTGTTCAAAATCCGAAAAGAGCTCGGTAAAGTTTGACAGCCCATCCACAGACCTGTACCACAGGATAAGAAGGAATTCAAATGTATACTTCGCAATACCTCGAAGCTTGATTTACAACACGTACGGCACGATGATACATGACCCCCCAAACATGGATTCATACACACATGCTTCTGCTATCTCACTAGGTCATACCCTCTTCACACCTTCTCCTCTCTCCTCCCCTACCCAACCATGGAAATCAATTAACCCCTGACTTACATTTTTCTCCTTAAATGTTTTGTGGCAGTTATTATTGACTGCCAAAGGGTGGACTGTCAAAGTCAGAAAAATGTCTCAATGCACGTTGCCATATTTGCACCGCACACTGGTCCGTGCTGCGCGTGCGTACGCTCTCCCGTGGATGCGCATACCCGCAATAGCGTGCACTCGCAGGCGCGGTATGCGTATTTACGGTAGAGTTTATGTAGTCGTAGCATGCGACTCATTCGTTACAAATGTTCACAATTAATGTAGTTTATAGATCATGGTCCCTTTGATAGATTCTGAAAGTTTGGTTAAAATACAATGTCCCAGAGCTGAGGAATCCCTCTTTATATCGTACGAAGGGTCTAACAGGAATCATACAGCAGTGTTTGGTACCCATCGGAAGAGTATTTAATTAGCAATATTCCGGTGTTGGTTTGGAGCGTATTAATCGCTCGTGCGAATAGTTATGGACATAAGAAGTTTATGTCCATTTCTATTATTTACACATACTCAGGTATGCGGCGGGAAACCCAGTTTCCCACCCACCTGAGCAGTTGGAAATCGTCACAGCCCACCTGTATGAATCACCCTATGACCTTTTGTTATGATGCAGGGCCGAATTCCTTCGGCCAATGGACAATGGGATTGTAGGACCAGGAGATTGCATTGTGTGTGGGGCATAAATAGGCAGGCCGACCACATCCAGCTCTCACTCTCTCATCAACGGTTATCTGCTGATAGCCGGGAGCTGGATATCGAGGCGCAGGCGATCATACCCTTTGTGCGTAAGTTTCTCTCCGTTATCATTGTCTTTCTGTGAGCCAATTTCTCTCATCTCATCTCTCTCTCTCTCTCTGTTCTGTTCTCTCATATCTCCCCTAGACTAGGCTAGTATTGTATTGTATTAGATAGTATTGAATTGTATTGCATTTAGGTCAGTGTAGTATTGTCTTTTTGTATTTATTGTTTAGTTCTGTGGTTAGGAAGTCTCTGTTATATTGTAGTGTATCATTTGTACTGTTATCCCCTTTTACAAGAATATTAGATATAATACAGATAATAGGCCTTGGAACCTAAACCAGCATCTGTGTATTTCCTATAGTGTTAAGTGTTCACTTGAGCGTCGGTGACGCTCAAGCAGCTTTGTAGTTAGTCAGGTTACACAAGGTTGCACTTACACCCTGTACTCACATTAAGGTATTCTGTGTATTTCTTTGGTATAAGGTTTAAACATTAAGGTATAGCGTTGTGAGCGTCTGCGCCGCTGGTGATCTCCTCGTGGTCTCGAGCGTCCGCTACGCCATAGCGAATCATTACTCTAGTCATAGCCAATAACGTGTCCTGTGATCACTGGGCCGTGAGCGAACGTGACGCTTGAGCGTCTCGCCTACGGTTGAGCGATCGCTACGCCAATAGCGTACCATTACGGTACTTCTTAAGCAAACAGCGTACAGTGTTCTTAGCTTCATAAAGGGTTGTTATACGACAAAGGAATTTAGCATTGTCAGCCTCGGGGCATGAAGATCCTTATCCAGGACCCAAGACCTTTCCTCTGGACCATAGCCTCTCCAGTGAACCAGAAAATAAAGCCTGCCCCGGGACAATTTGGAATCGAGAACCTTCTCCACCAGGAACTCCTGTTGTCCCTGTACATCCACTGGAGATCTTCCCTGAGAGATCTTCCAAGGAAATCTACTGGAAGAAACGTATGGTTTCAACAGGGAGCAATGAAACGTATTTCCAATCCGGAGAGATCTTGGTAAACGTAACCGGAAAGCAACTGGGTTGACTTTTTTAATAATATGAAATGGTCCAATAAATTTGGGTCCCAATCTAGCCGAGGATTGTCGAAGTCTAATGTTACGAGTCGACAACCATACCCTATCTCCCACCTTAAAAGTGCAAGGACGCCGGAGCCTGTCAGAAATTTTTTTCTCTTGAAAGGCCGCTTTTCTGAGAGCAAGGTGCACTTTTTTCCAAATGGCTCTGAGATGGGAGGTTAAGGTTAGCGAGGAAACTGAGGAATGTTGAAAAAAAGAATTAGCTCTGGGGTGAAAACCAAAAACTGAAAAGAATGGAGAAACATTAGTGGAGGAATGACAAGAATTATTGTAAGCAAACTCCGCCAATGGAAGAAACTCGGACCAATCATTCTGGAGTTTGGCTGAGTACAAACGCAAATACTGTTTCAATGATTGGTTAACTCGCTCGGTTTGCCCGTTGGATTGGGGGTGGTAACCGGATGTTAATGACAATTTCATCTTTAATGAAGCACAAAAACACTTCCAGAATTGTGCAATGAATTGTGGACCCCGATCAGAAACAATATCAGTGGGCAACCCATGAAGTCTGAAAACATGGCGGAGAAACAAAACTGCCAATCCTTGGGCAGATGGCAGTCGGGGAAGAGCAATGAAATGAGCCATCTTGCTAAAACGGTCCACTACCACCCATATGACTCGGAATCCGGCTGAAAGGGGAAGGTCTACCACAAAATCCATGGAAATATGAGACCATGGCCTGAGGGGGACATTTAAGGGCATAAGTTGCCCGATAGGCAAGGAACGGGGAACCTTATGCTGTGCACAAACCTGACATGAAAAATCAAACTCCTTAACGTCTTTAGAAAGACCAGGCCACCATACTGAGCGGGAGACTAACTCCAAAGTCTTAGAGATCCCCGGATGCCCGGAAACTTTGTTATCATGGAACTCAGTCAAAACAGTAGCTCTCAAAAACTCAGGGACGTAAAGACGACCAGCAGGAGTATTTCCAGGAGCTTGGTGTTGAAGCTGTTTTAACTGGGTAAATAAATCTTGTGTGAGGCCTGCCCAAATGACTGAAGATGGAAGTATGGGAGTAACAGGACTGTTATTGTGAACCGGAAGAAAACTGCGTGACAGGGCATCCGCCTTGGTATTCTTGGAACCTGGCCTGAAAGTGATAATAAATTTGAAACGAGTAAAGAATAAAGCCCAACGAGCCTGCCGGGCATTCAGCCGCTTAGCTGATTCGATGTATTGCAGGTTTTTATGGTCAGTCAATACTGAAATAGTATGTGTTGCTCCCTCCAGCCAATGCCTCCACTCCTCGAAAGCCCATTTTATTGCCAGTAACTCCCGGTTACCAACGTCATAGTTGGATTCAGCGGAGGAGAATTTCCTGGACATAAAGGCACAAGGATGTAGTTCCAGAGACTCCGGATCCTTTTGAGATAGGATAGCCCCCACTCCAACCTCCGAGGCATCAACCTCCACAACGAAGGGCAATTCTGGATTGGGATGTCTGAGGACTGGAGCCAAGACAAAAGCTTGTTTCAGGGCCCGAAAGGACAACTCAGCTTCACGCGACCAGTTGGTAGGATCCGCTCCTTTCTTTGTCAGAGCCACAATGGGAGCAACCAGGTCGGAAAAAGAATGAATGAACCTCCTATAATAATTCGCAAACCCTAAAAAGCGCTGAATTGCTTTTAAATTGGTGGGTTGCGCCCAACTAAGGATGGCCTGGAGCTTCTTAGGTTCCATGAAAAATCCCCGAGGGGAAATAATGTACCCTAAAAAAGATACCTCCGTGACATGAAACTCACATTTCTCCAGCTTGGCATATAGATGATTCTCACATAACTTTTGAAGAACCTGACGCACCTGGGTAACATGTTGTTCAATTGAGTCAGAATAAATCAGGATGTCGTCTAAGTAAACGACCACGAATTTCCCTAGGAAGTCACGGAGCACATCGTTAATGAGGTCCTGGAAAACTGCTGGAGCGTTAGACAAGCCGAACGGCATCACCAGGTACTCGTAGTGACCCGACTGAGTACTGAAGGCCGTCTTCCACTCATCTCCAGACTTGATTCGGATGAGGTTATACGCTCCTCTTAGGTCAATTTTAGAAAAAATCACAGCCGAACGCAGCTGATCAAAGAGGACAGAAATCAGCGGCAGAGGATAAGTATTTTTTACTGAGATTTTATTCAGGGCTCTAAAGTCAATGCAAGGTCTAAGCGAGCCATCCTTTTTCTCCACAAAGAAGAAGCCTGCACTTAAAGGAGATTTTGATGGCCTAATAAATCCTTTCCCTAGGCTCTCCTTAACATAATCATTCATGGCCGCAGTTTCTGACCCGGATAAAGCATATAACCTTCCCTTTGGCAATGCGGCACCAGGAATTAGCTCAATAGCACAATCATAAGGCCGATGTGGAGGCAGAATGTCTGCATTGCCCTTGGAGAACACATCAGCAAACTCTTGGTATTCCACGGGAATGAGTTCAGGAATGGCAGCTGCTATTCTGACTGGAAACGTAATACATTCCTTATCACAGAAGGTACCCCATTGTGAAATCTCCCCCGACCGCCAATCAATGGTGGGATTATGAAAGGCCAGCCAAGGGTGACCCAGAACCACTGGAACTGCTGGGCAATGGGTAAGGAAGGACTCAATTTTTTCAGAATGAAGAGCTCCTACCGTAAGTAGTACAGGGGGTGTACAGAGGGAAATAACCCCATTGGACAGTGGACTCCCATCTAAGCCATGCATGGTGACACACCTACCCAAAGATAACTGAGGAATGCCTAAGGCCTTAGCCCAAGTTAAATCCATAAAGTTTCCTGCAGCTCCACTGTCAACAAAAGCCGACACCGAAGAACTAGGGCTGCCAAAGGAAACTTTAGCTGGGACTAAAAGGGAGTTATTCGAGGAGATAAGCTGCAGACCTAGGTGAACCCCCTCACAATTCACCTGGTCGAGGCGTTTCCCGACTTGTTCGGACAATTACGAGCAAAATGTCCCTTACCCCCACAGTACAAACAAAGACCAGAGTTTTGCCTTCTGGCTCTTTCTTCAGGAGACAGCCGGGAGAGACCCATCTGCATGGGCTCCTCTACGTCCTCAGGAATGGAATATACACATGGAGTTGACCTGACAGGTGCTCCTTTTTCAGCCCTCCGCTCTCTGAGACGACGATCAATCTTAATAGAAAGCTCCATGAGTTTATCGAGAGTCTCAGGAGCGGGATACTGAAGGAGACTGTCTTTTATAGACTCTGATAAGCCGAGGCAAAACTGACTGCGCAGGGCTGGGTCATTCCAGCCACAGTCGTTCGACCAACGGCGAAACTCCGTACAATAAACCTCTGCAGGATTCCTACCCTGTCTGAGAGCGCGCAACTGACCTTCAGCGGATGCCTCTCTATCAGGGTCATCATACAATAGCCCTAAAGACCCAAAAAAGGCGTCTACTGACAACAAGGCCGGATCCTCTGCTTTTAAACCAAATGCCCAGGTCTGAGGATCCCCCTGGAGCAAAGAAATAATAATCCCAACCCGCTGAGATTCAGTACCCGAGGAGATCGGTCTTAAACGAAAATAAAGTTTACAGGATTCTTTAAAATTAAAAAAACTCTTTCCTATCACCAGAAAAACGGTCAGGCAAATGCATCTTTGGTTCAGGGACTACCTTCGGGGAAGTTCGCAAAAGATCTTCCTGCGACTTCACCCGAAGGGAAAGATCCTGAACCATCTGAGTAAGTTCTTGAATCTGGCTGACTAAGAGCTGACCAGGATTTGGCCCTAAACCTGTTGGATTCATGAGGCCGATAAACTCTTACAAAACTGAATGAGAAAAAAAATTAAACCCCGTTTAATTTTAAGTTTTGGTGTGGCCGGTAATAATGGGGGTCATTCCGAGTTGTTCGCTCGCAAGCGGATTTTAGCAGATTTGCTCACGCTAAGCCGCCGCCTACTGGGAGTGAATCTTAGCATCTTAAAATTGCGAACGATGTATTCGCAATATTGCGATTACACACCTCGTAGCAGTTTCTGAGTAGCTTCAGACTTACTCGGCATCTGCGATCAGTTCAGTGCTTGTCGTTCCTGGTTTGACGTCACAAACACACCCAGCGTTCGCCCAGACACTCCTCCGTTTCTCCGGCCACTCCTGCGTTTTTTCCGGAAACGGTAGCGTTTTTTCCCACACGCCCATAAAACGGCCTGTTTCCGCCCAGTAACACCCATTTCCTGTCAATCAGATTACGATCGCCAGAACGATGAAAAAGCCGTGAGTAAAATTCCTAACTGCATAGCAAATTTACTTGGCGCAGTCGCAGTGCGAACATTGCGCATGCGCATTAAGCGGAAAATCGCTGCGATGCGAAGATTTTTACCGAGCGAACAACTCGGAATGACCCCCAATGTTATGATTCCAGCACTCCTGACCAGAGGAGATCTTATGACAATGACCAGAGCGCTGGAATGGAATGCTGGTAACGGGAGCAGGAAAGACTAGTTGCCCCTGGCGCCCTAACTCTATTGTCTCACCCGTGCTATCGGAAATCCCTTGCGAGACTATGGTTTCTTGAGCCCTTGGCAGCCACGTTTGAAGGGCGGATTATGTCTGCCCAACTCCGGTGCCCCCCGGTCTTAATGAGACACAAAGGGAAATCCGAGGCAGGATGATAACAAGAGGACCTCTGACTGACAACAGGCCAGGGGCAACAAGCTAACTAGCAAAGACCTGAAGCATGTGCGGAAAAACCGCCAGGGAAAAGGACAACCAAAAATCCACTTGTCCAATACTCCTACCCAGCACCGCCGGATACCAGAGTGGACCTGTGGAAGCGGAACCCTCCGCAAAATGCTCCAAAACACAAATAATAAATGGTAAAGCGGCCAAGCCGCAACACACGGCAAAGCCGCGACTCACGAACACCACTGGATGTTAAACGGTGATCAGTCAGGACTCCAGGAACAAGATGACAACTTCCGAGTACAGGACTACTGGAGACTGGAACGACCGGATACAGCAAGACTGGAAACAGACTCTCAGCAAACAAGGACAGCATGCAGGAAGCTATTACCGGCGTCTGTGAGAAGCCCTGAGAGTGCATATAAACAGGAGTCCTCCAATCAGCTGCTGCAGGGCTGATTACACAAATGCCGTGCAGCTGCCTTGCTGCACGGCCAGGAAACAGGTGCACAATCATTTTAACTGGACCCAGCAACGGGGAACGCGGTCCGCCAGTGGCGTCCCCGTTGCTAGGGTCCGTGCGGCTCAGTGCGCCCGACGTCTAGCGTTGCCAGGGAGCCGGCGGCTGTACGCGTACGGCGTCCCTGGTTGCTAGGCGCCGGGCCGCACCGACGAGCGGACCCCGGCGCCTAACACAGACAGAGGGGGGAGGGGTGCTTCCCCCCTCCGTATTCCCCCAGCACACTAAAAAATTATCTGTAACCATCTCTGAACCTATCTGGTAATAGCATTTCAGAGAAATTGGTTGCATGCATTTGCAAAGACATGTTTAGCTGCTGAGCCACATCAAGGCTTCTCCGATATCAGCAGTCCTAACACTACATAATGGCAGTGCCCACATATGGCCATGTAATTTGTCTACAGTAAGGCCTCATGACAAAGGCACATACTAAAACGCATCCAGAGAGAGGGCAAGCTTACCTGGGAGCCACCCCCAGGATCTTCCATTAGCACTACAAGAAACAGCATGCCTTCCAAATGCTGCTCCCATTCAATGCCTTCTCACACATGCAAACAGTGGCAGCCACTCAATAATTCCTGGAGATAATTATATATCAGGTGCTAGAAAGGGAGAGGGGTCACAAACAAACAATAGACAGAGAGGGGAGGTGCTTTCCACCCCTGGTATACCCCCAGTGTTAGGACTGCTGATATCGGAGAAGCCTTGATCGGCTCAGCAGCAAGTCTTTGCAAACGCATGCGACCAATTTCTCTGAAATTCTATTACCAGATAGGTTCAGATATGGTTACAGATAATTTTTAGTGTGCTAGGGGGATACCGGGAAGGGGGGGAAGCACCCCCCCCCTCTCTGTCTGCTGTTTGTTTGTGACCACTCCCCCTTTCTAGCACCTGATTAATAATTATCTCCAGAAATGATTGAGCAGCTGCCACTGTTTGTATGTGTGAGAAGGCATTGAATGGGAGAAGCATTTGGAAAGCATGCTGTTTCTTGTAGTGCTAATGGGAGATCCTGGGGGTGGCTCCCAGGTAAGCTGGCCCTCTGTCTGGATGCATTTTAGTATGAGCCTTTATCATGAGGCCTTACTGTAGACAAATCACATGGCCCTATGTGGGCACTGCCATTATGTAGTGTTAGGACTGCTGATATCGGAGAAGCCTTGATGCGACTCAGCAGCTAAACATGTCTTTGCAAATGCATGCGACTAATTTCTCTGAAATTCTATTACCAGATAGGTTCAGATATGGTTACAGATAATTTTTAGTGTGCTGGGGGGATACCAGGGGGGGAAAAAGCACCCCACCTCTCTGTCTACACCCTGAAAACGGTCAGTTTCGACCCACAAACGCCTTCTTCCTGTCAGTCTCCTTGCGATCGCCCGTACGAATGGATCCGTCGCACAAACCAATCGCTGAGCAGCGATCTGCTTTGTACCCGTTCGACGCACCTGCGCTTTGCGGTGCATACGCATGCGCAGTTTGGACCTAATCGCCCACTGTACAAAAACACACAGCAGCGATCAGGTCTGAATTACCTCTTATATGTGGTAACATGCAGTATCCCTATGCACACATTCATTCGATGGCTGAATCATATGCCAGGGCGCCTCTATGTAGTAACATGTGTTATACCTATGCACATATACGTACATTACAGTGCTGTGTCACACACCATGGAACATATATGTGATAACATGAGGTATATCTATGCACACTAGCGGCGGCTCCTACCTCAATGGAGGAGGGGGGCTGCCGCTGGCCGTGTTGCCGGGTACCTGCTGCTTGCTTGACACAGCTACATTGTGTCAAGCTTGTCTGATGGCGCTGGTGGCCTTTTAGCCTGCCTGATGGTGCTGGAGCTCGCTGGCCTGTCTGATGGCGCTGGGGGCCTTCTGGCCAGTCTGATTGCGCTTGGGGTCTTTTGGCCTTTCAGATGGCACTGGGGGCGTCTGGCCTGTCTGATGGTGGTGGGGGGCCTCAGGCCTATCTTGATGGCGCTTTTGGCCCTCAGGCCTGTCTGATGGCACTGAGCACTTTCTGGCCTGTCTGATGGCGCCCTCGACACACACACACACACACACACATTCAACCCCAGCCCCACCACCGGCTCTTGCACAGAAGCCACAGTGCATGCCATCCTGTCTCTCTCTCCCTTGAAGAAGAACCTGAATCTGATGGGTGAATGTCACAGTCACAGGGCATATGTTTAATTTGCCCATTGGCGGGATCCCGGCAGTCAGGATACCGATGCAGGAATCCTGACTGTTGGCAATGCCGAAAGCCGGAATACCGGTGCACAGGGGCTATTCCCACTTGTGGGTGTCCACAACACCCACAGAGTGGGAACAGAACCTGTGGCAAGCGCAGCAAGCCTGCAAGGGGACTCTTTACGATCTCCCCTCTGTCGGCATACTGGCGTCCGGGATATCGCTGATGGTATATTAACGGCCATCGGTAAATCATACCGAGTCCAGTCACAGGGATGCTGGGGGGTATTACTGCAGTTGACACCCATCCTATATTTTACAGGATCGTCCTGTAATATAATCAGGGGAATTCAGCATCCCGTATTGAACACAGTTTGTCCCGTTTTCTCTTACGTCCTAGAGGATGCTGGGGACTCCGTAAGGACCATGGGGTATAGACGGACTCCGCAGGAGACATGGGCACTAGAAAGAACTTTTAGTATGGATGTGCACTGGCTCCTCCCTCTATGCCCCTCCTCCAGACCTCAGTTAGATCCTGTGCCCAGAGGAGATAGGGTGCATTACAGAGGAGCTCTCCTGAGTTTCTCTGATTAAAGAATTTTGTTAGGCTTTTTATTTTCAGGGAGCACTGCTGGCAACAAGCTCTCTGCATCGAGGGACTGAGGAGAGAGCAGCAGACCTACTTAAATGATAGGCTCTGCTTCTTAGGCTACTGGACACCATTTGCTCCAGAGGGAGTCGGAACGCAGGTCTCACCGTGCCGTTCGTCCTGGAGCCGCGCCGCCGTCCTCCTTGCAGAGCCGGAAGATAGAAGCCAGGTGAGTATTAGAAGAAAAGAAGACTTCAAGGCGGCAGAAGACTTCAGATCTTCACTGAGGTAAGCACGCAGCGGTAACGCTGTGCGCCATTGCTCCCACACAACACACACAGAGCAGGCACAGATTAGTGCAGGGCGCAGGGGGGGGGCGCCCTGGGCAGCAATAAACCTCAAGACTGGCATATTGGTATTTATTAGGCTGTGGAGGCAGAAAATAGATAAACCCCCACCATTTTTTACAAATTGAAGCGGGACCGAAGCCCGCCGCTGGAGGGGGCGGAGCTTGATCCCTCAGCACTAACCAGCGCCATTTTCTCCACAGAAGCTGCAGAGACGCTGGCTCCCCGGACTCTCCCCCGCTGAACACACATCAGAGGGCTGAAAAAGAGGAGGGGGGCACAATTATTGGCGCAGTGAGTGTGGAAGTTATTATTATAACATAAAAGCGCTATCTGGTGTTATTCCAGTGTCAGTTTGGCGCTGGGTGTGTGCTGGCATACTCTCTCTCTGTCTCTCCAAAGGGCCTGGTTGGGGAATTGTCCCCTTATAGTTATATCCCGGTGTGTGTGGGGTGTCGGTACGTGCGTGTCGGCATGTTTGAAACGGAAGGCTCGTCCAAGGAGGAGGTGGAGCAGATGAGTGGTGAGTCCCTGTCGGTGGTGCCGACTCAAGAGTGGATGGATATGTGGCATATGTTAAATGCAAGTGTGGCATCATTACATAAGAGACTGGACAAAGCAGAATCCAGGGAGACAACAGGGGATCAATCCACGGATTGGACCGAATCACAGGGCCCTTCAGGGTCTCAGAAACGTCCCTTGTCACAAATTGTAGACACGGATACCGACACGGAGTCTGACTCCAGTGTCGACTACGATGAAGCAAGATTGCACCCTAGGGTGACAAAAAGTATTCAGTGTATGATTATTGCAATAAAGGATGTTTTGCATATCACTGATGAACCCCCTGTTCCCGACACGAGGGTACACATGTTTAAAGGGAAGAAGCAGGTAGTAACCTTTCCCCCATCTCATGAACTTAATGAGTTATTTGAAAAAGCCTGGGAAATTCCAGATAAGAAACTGCAGATTCCCAAAAGGGTTCTTATGGCGTACCCTTTCCCTATGCAGGACAGGGTACGTTGGGAATCCTCTCCCAGAGTGGACAAGGCTTTAACACGCTTCTCCAAAAAGGTGGCGCTGCCGTCGCCTGACACGGCGGCCCTCAAGGATCCTGCAGACTGCAGGCAGGAGACTACGTTAAAGTCTATTTATACACATACTGGTACTTTGCTCAGACCGGCAATTGCGTCGGCATGGGTATGTAGCGCAGTTGCAGCTTGGACAGATACCTTGTCAGCTGACTTTGATACCCTAGATAGGGATACCATTTTATTAACTTTAGCCCATATTAAGGACGCAGTCTTATATATGAGAGACGCTCAAAGAGACATTGGATCGCTGGGTTCCAGAGCCAATGCCATGGCTATTTCTGCGAGACGAGCCTTATGGACCTGCCAATGGACGGGTGATGCGGACTCTAAAAAGCATATGGAGGTTTTACCTTACAAGGGTGAAGTGTTGTTTGGGGAGGGGCTCGCGGACCTGGTTTCCACAGCTACAGTGGGTAAATCTACCTTTTTACCTTTTGTTCCCCAACAGCAAAAGAAAACTCCACAGTATCAGATTCAGTCCTTTCGGTCGCAAAAGTCCAGAAGAGGTCGGGGCTCCTCTTTCCTTGCCACAGTTAAGGGTAGAGGAAAAAGAACACCTACTTCGGCTGGTTCCCAGGAGCAGAAGTCCTCCCCGGCTTCTACAAAATCCACCGCATGACGCTGGGGCACCCCTACGGGAGTCCGCACCGGTGGGGGCACGCCTTCGACTTTTCAGCCATGTCTGGGTTCGGTCAGACGTGGATCCTTTGGCGATGGAAATTGTTTCCCAAGGCTACAAGCTGGAATTCGAAGAGGTGCCCCCGCGCCGATTTTTAAAGTCGGCCTTACCAGCTTCTCCCCCAGAGAGGGAAGTAGTGTTAACTGCAATTCAAACGCTGTGTCATCAGCAAGTGATTGTCAGGGTTCCCCTGGTCCAACAGGGAAAAGGGTATTATTCGACCCTGTTTGTGGTCCCGAAGCCGGATGGTTCGGTCAGACCCATTTTAAATCTAAAATCCCTAAATCTGTACTTGAAAAAATTCAAATTCAAGATGGAATCGCTCCGAGCTGTAATATCCAGCGTAGAAGGGGGGGATTTTATGGTGTCACTAGACATAAAGGATGCTTACCTTCATGTCCCCATATATCCCTCTCATCAGGAGTACCTGAGATTCGCTGTACAGGACTGTCATTACCAGTTTCAGACGTTGCCGTTTGGGCTTTCCACGGCCCCAAGGATTTTCACCAAGGTGATGGCGGAAATGATGGTGAGCCTGCACAGACAAGGAGTCACAATTATCCCATACTTGGATGATCTACTGATTAAGGCGAGATCAAGAGATCAATTACTGAAGAACGTGTTGCTCTCCCTGAGAGTGCTCCAACAGCACGGTTGGATTCTCAATCTGCCAAAGTAGCAATTGGTTCCAAACGAATCGACTATCATTTCTAGGCATGATACTGGACACGGAACAAAAAAAGGTCTTTCTCCCATCGGAAAAAGCCCAGGACCTCCAGAACATGGTCAGAGACCTGCTAAAGCCAAAAAGAGTGTCAGTTCATCAATGCACTCGGGTTCTGGGAAAAATGGTGGCCTCATACGAGGCCATTCCCTTCGGCAGGTTTCATGCAAGGACGTTTCAGTGGGACCTTCTGGACAAGTGGTCCGGATCCCATCTACAAATACATCAGAAAATAACACTGTCCCCCAGGGCCAGGGTGTCTCTCCTATGGTGGCTGCAAAGTGCTCACCTTCTAGAGGGTCGCAGGTTCGGCATTCAGGACTGGGTTCTGGTAACCACGGACACGAGCCTCCGAGGATGGGGAGCAGTCACGCAAGGAAGAAATTTTCAGGGACTATGGTCAAACCAGGAGTCTTGTCTGCACATCAACGTGCTGGAATTAAGGGCCATATACAACGGCCTTCGGCAAGCGGAGAATCTTCTTCGAAACCTACCGGTTCTGATTCAATCAGACAATGTCACAGCCGTGGCTCATGTGAACCGCCAAGGCGGGACAAGGAGCAGAGTCGCGATGGCGGAAGCCACCAGGATTCTTCGCTGGGCGGAAAATCACGTAAGCGCTCTGTCAGCTGTCTTCATTCCGGGAGTGGACAACTGGGAAGCAGACTTCCTCAGCAGGCACGATCTCCATCCAGGAGAGTGGGAACTTCATCAAGAAGTCTTTGCAGAGATAATGGGTCTCTGGGGAATTCCTCAAATAGACATGATGGCGTCACGCCTCAACAAGAAGCTTCGGAGGTATTGTGCCAGGTCCCGGGACCCTCAGGCAATAGCAGTAGACGCCCTGGTAACACCATGGGTGTTTCAGTCGGTCTATGTGTTTCCTCCTCTTCCTCTCATCGCCAAAATTTTGAGGATCATAAGATGAAAAAGAGTACAGACAATACTCATTGTTCCAGATTGGCCTCGAAGGGCCTGGTACTCAGATCTTCAGGAAATGCTCACAGAAGATCCTTGGTCTCTTCCTCTCAGGGAGGACCTCTTGCAGCAGGGGCCCTGCGTGTTCCAAGACTTACCGCGGTAACGTTTGATGGCATGGCGGTTGAACGCCGGATCCTAGCTGGGAAAGGTATTCCGGAGGAGGTCATACGTACTCTAATAAAGGCTAGGAAGGAGGTGACGGCGAAACATTATCACCGTATCTGGAGGAAATATGTCTCTTGGTGTGAAACCAAGAATGCTTCTACGGAAGATTTCCATCTGGGCCGTTTTCTCCACTTCCTACAAACAGGAGTGGATATGGGCCTGAAGTTAGGCTCCATTAAGGTACAGATTTCGGCCCTATCTATATTCTTTCAGAAGGAATTGGCTTCTCTACCAGAAGTCCAAACTTTTGTAAAGGGAGTGCTGCACATCCAGCCTCCTTTTGTGCCCCCAGTGACACCATGGGACCTGAACGTGGTGTTGCAGTTCCTTAAATCACACTGGTTTGAACCCCTTCAAACGGTTGAATTAAAGTTTCTCACCTGGAAGGTGGTCATGTTATTGGCCTTGGCTTCAGCAAGGCGGGTGTCAGAATTGGCAGCCTTGTCTCACAAGAGCCCCTACTTGATTTTTCATGTGGATAGAGCAGAATTGAGGACGCATCCTCAATTTTTGCCTAAGGTGGTGTCTTCATTTCATATGAACCAGCCTATCGTGGTGCCTGTAGCTACGAGTGACTTGGAAGACTCCAAGTCCCTGGATGTAGTCAGGGCATTAAAGATTTATGTAGCCAGGACGGCTCTGTTTGTCCTGTATGCAGCCAACAAGATTGGCGCGCCTGCTTCGAAGCAGACTATTGCTCGCTGGATCTGTAACACTATTCAGCAGGCTTATTCTACGGCTGGATTGCCGTTACCAAATTCGGTAAAGGCCCATTCCACTAGGAAGGTGGGCTCTTCTTGGGCGGCTGCCCGAGGCGTCTCGGCTTTACAGTTGTGCCGAGCAGCTACTTGATCGGGTTCAAACACTTTTGCAAAATTCTACAAGTTTGATACCCTGGCTGATGAGGACCTCGCGTTTGCTCAATCGGTGCTACAGAGTCATCCGCACTCTCCTGCCCGGTTTGGAGCTTTGGTATAAAAACCCCATGGTTCTTACGGAGTCCCCAGCATCCTCTAGGACGTAAGAGAAAATAAGATTTTAAACCTACCGGTAAATCTTTTTCTCCTAGTCCGTAGAGGATGCTGGGCGCCCGTCCCAGTGCGGACTGAATCTGCAAGACTTGTATATAGTTGTTGCTTACATAAGGGTTATGTTACAGTTGAGATCGGTCTTTGACTGATACTGTTTTTTGTTCATACTGTTAACTGGTTGCATGTTTCCAGGTTATATGGTATGCTTGGTGTGGGCTGGTATGAATCTTGCCCTTAGATTAACTAAATCCTTTCCTCGTATTGTCCATCTCCTCTGGGCACAGTTCTCTAGCTGAGGTCTGGAGGAGGGGCATAGAGGGAGGAGCCAGTGCACACCCATACTAAAAGTTCTTTCTAGTGCCCATGTCTCCTGCGGAGCCCGTCTATACCCCATGGTCCTTACGGAGTCCCCAGCATCCTCTACGGACTAGGAGAAAAAGATTTACCGGTAGGTTTAAAATCTTATTTTTTGGACTGTGTCAGAGATGAATCTCCCCAGACTCAGTGGACATGGCAGAGACTGACAGTCACTTCCATCTATGGCTATGTGCCTGACTTAAGGGGCCCATACACCTGCGATAAATTGTGACAAACCTCCATTCTAGAGATGATTACCACAATCAATCGCTGATGTGTGGGCTCCCCCAGTGGCAACTACGATCAAATATTAATTGGAAACGCCAAATCATATCGTGCCTTTATCTGCAGTGTGTGGGCGAGGATCGTCCGATAGTCCGACCACTTCATCCATACTGTGGTGATTGAAGGGGAGGGGGCGGAGGCGGTGGTATGGGGGTGTGAGCGGCGCCAAGTACCTGGGAAAGGCGGGACCGGGCGGCGGTAAGAGTAGGAGTGCGGGACTCCATGCAGTGACAGAGCGTTCCTCTCCTGAATCCCGGGAGAGGAACACTCGTGATTGGCTGCGGTGAGCCAATTACAGCTCACCGAGTCATCACCCCTTTGGCCTGGCTATATAAGCCAGCGAGAGACAGGGGGCAGGCAGACCGACGTCGGAGGAGGATCTGAGAAGAGCTCCTGAAGACTCTGGAGTCCTGGGAGGGCAGCAGCCAATGCAAAAGAGCTCACATGACCGCCGCCCTTCAGGTGATGATCACAGATGAAGATGCCAGAGGAAGCCCTGGGGAGGCGGCGACCATGCAAAAGAGCTGTAAAGGCCCGCCCCCAGGTGAAGGCGTAGATAAATAAATTATTTAAACAGTCGGTGTTGTGTGGTTATTTTAATTTTTCCTTTACAGGGGAGCTGTAGGTACCAGCGGGCCCTTATTGCTCTGCATGCCGGTACTTGTGGTTCTCCAATTACCGGAATACAGAGCAGGCTTGCTGGGACCTGTAGTCCAACTGTAATGGACAATATTTTTTTACAGTATCCCAAGCTATCAACCCTGCACCAGTGGTGCAAGTAGAAAAAATGTATTATAGTTAATGTTTGTGCGCGCTCAAAAAATGGGTTTGGCCAAATGCCACATGGGGCGTGGCCAATGAAAATAGGGACGTGATACACATATGGGGTGAGGGGCAGATACACATATGACCTCATTAGTGCCAGATACACGTTGCCCCACAGTGCCAGATATACATTGCCCCAGAGTGCCAGATACACATTGCCTCACTGTGCCAGATATACAAATGCCCCCACAGTGACAGATACACATTGCCTCACTGTGCCAGATATACATTGCCTCACTGTGCCAGATACACAAATGCCCCCACTGTGTCAGATATACATTGCCCCCCCCCCCCGTGCCAGATACAGAAATGCCCCCCACAGTGCCAGATATGCCCCAGTGCCAGATACAGAAATGCCCCCAGTGCCAGATACACATGTCCCCCCAGTGCCAGATATGCCCCTAGTGCCAGATACACATGTCCCCGCAGTGCCAGATATGCCCCCAGTGCCAGATATGCCCCCAGTGCCAGATACACATGTCCCCGCAGTGCCAGATATGCCTTCAGTGCCAGATACAGAAATGCCCCCCCAGTGCCAGATACACATGTCCCCCCAATGTCAGATATGCCCCCAGTGCCAGATACACATGTCCCCCCAGTGTCAGATATGCCCCCAGTGCCAGGTACACATGCACCCCCTTCCCCCTGCTGCTTACCGCTGTTGCTGTCTTGATCCTGTGTGTGAAGGGAGGAGAGCACAGCAGTGCGGGTGTCTACCTTTAATTCAGCGCCGATCCGTGAGCCAATCAAAGCTCGTGGTCCGGCAGCCAATCAGGAGCCTTTGCTGCCGGACTGCGAGCTCTGATTGGCTCACGGGCCGGCGCTGAATTGAAGGTAGACACTGAGGGGAGGAGAGGCGCACGTTGCGCTCTCCTCCCCTCTTGCAGTAGCGGCGGTGAGCAGCAGCAGAGGGAGGGTACGGCGTACCCACGGATAAATTCTTTAAGGGTACGCCGTACCCGCCCACTTGCATCGCTGCCCTGCACCAAACGTGTATTTTGTGAACCAGCAGTGACTCAGCCCATGACTGGTTATGCTTTAGGGAGGTGGGGGCGGGGGCTCTCGCAGAGTTTTTTTCTTCATTTTTGTAACTATTAACAGAGGTGGGTGGCGGGTATTTAGCACCGCCCATTATTTACATTTTCTGCATATGACTTGTGAAATGACAATCGATTTAGGTGACGTACAGTATGGGCACTTTCAGGATTTGAAGATGCAACTGAAATCTGCAGATCACTAATGTATGGGCAAGTCAGATGGATTGTAAATACAATAAATCTGCGGGGGAAAATCTCAGGATCTGTGAATCAATAAATTGCGATTGCAGCTGTATGGCCTCCATTAGGGTCAGCTGCCCCTGTCAGTTACTATTGTGCACTGGCCCCTTGTGCAGCTTCATCGTCAGTGCTGCCTGCCACTGCATGTCTGACTCACACACATGCTGCTGCTGCAGAGCCATGCCGCTGACCCAGCAGGTGCAGCGCACAGGCAGAGCAAGTGAGTGTGTGACTGAGCACAGGTGAGGAAGATTCCAGAATAACTTGGCTGCAGCTCTCCAGTAGTGATGAGCGGGTTCGGTTTCTCGGAATCCGAACCCGCCGAACTTCAGCTTTTTTTACACGGGGCCGAGCAGGCTCGGATCCTCCCGCCTTGCTCGGTTAACCCGAGCGCGCCCGAACGTCATCATCCCGCTGTCGGATTCTCGCGAGGCTCGGATTCTATCGCGAGACTCGGATTCTATATAAGGAGCCACGCGTCGCCGCCATTTTCACACGTGCATTGAGATTGATAGGGAGAGGACGTGGCTGGCGTCCTCTCCGTTTATAGAGAAGAGAGTAGAGAGTTAGAGACACTATTTACTAATTTTGGGGAGCATATTAGGACTGGAGTACTACTACTTGCTGATAGTGTGACCAGTGACCATTGACCACCAGTTTAATTAATCCGTTCTCTGCCTGAAAAAAAACGATACACAGTGTGACACAGTCACATACCATATCTGTGCTCAGCCTCAGTGTGCTGCATCATCATATGTAATACTGTATATCTGACTGTGCTGAGTGCTCACTGCTCACACAGCTTAATTGTGGGGGAGACTGGGGAGCAGTTAGAGCAGGAGTACATAAATAATATATTTTAAGTACAGTGCACACTTTTGCTGCCAGAGTGCCACACTGCCAGTGTGACTGACCAGTGACCACACTGACCACCAGTATATTGTGATTGTCTGCTTAGGACGGAGTACTACTTGCTGATAGTGTGACCAGTGACCAGTGACCACCACCAGTTTAATTAATCCGTTCTCTGCCTGAAAAAAAAACGATACACAGTGTGACACAGTCACATACCATATCTGTGCTCAGCCCAGTGTGCTGCATCATATGTAATACTGTATATCATTATCTGACTGTGCTGAGTGCTCACTGCTCACACAGCTTAATTGTGGGGGAGACTGGGGAGCAGTTATAGCAGGAGTACATATTTTAAGTACAGTGCACACTTTTGCTGCCAGAGTGCCACTGCCAGTGTGACTGACCAGTGACCACTGACCACCAGTATATTGTGATTGTCTGCTGACCACCAGTATATTGTGATTGTCTGCCTGAAAAAGTTAAACACTCGTCGTGTGGTGTTTTTATAAACGCATTCTGCAGACAGTGTCCAGCAGGTCCGTCATTACATAATATATACCTGTCCGGCTGCAGTACTAGTGTGATATATATATATTTTAATTTTATCTCATTATCATCCAGTCTATATTAGCAGCAGACACAGTACGGTAGTCCACGGCTGTAGCTACCTCTGTGTCGGCAGTCGCTCGTCCATCCATAATTGTATACCACCTACCTGTGGTTTTTTTTTTCTTCCTATCTTCTTGATACTAGTAGCTTATTTTAGGAGTCTGCAGTGCTGACAGACAGTGTCCAGCAGGTCCGTCATTACATAATATATACCTGTCCGGCTGCAGTACTAGTGTGATATATATATATATTTTAATTTTATCTCATTATCATCCAGTCTATATTAGCAGCAGACACAGTACGGTAGTCCACGGCTGTAGCTACCTCTGTGTCGGCAGTCGCTCGTCCATCCATAATTGTATACCACCTACCCGTGTTTTTTTTTTTTTTTTATATCTTCTTGATACTAGTAGCTTACTTTAGGAGTCTGCAGTGCTGACAGACAGTGTCCAGCAGGTCCGTCATTACATAATATATACCTGTCCGGCTGCAGTACTAGTGTGATATATATATATATTTTAATTTTATCTCATTATCATCCAGTCTATATTAGCAGCAGACACAGTACGGTAGTCCACGGCTGTAGCTACCTCTGTGTCGGCAGTCGCTCGTCCATCCATAATTGTATACCACCTACCCGTGTTTTTTTTTTTCTATCTTCTTGATACTAGTAGCTTACTTTAGGAGTCTGCAGTGCTGACAGACAGTGTCCAGCAGGTCCGTCATTACATAATATATACCTGTCCAGCTGCAGTACTAGTGTGATATATATATATATTTGAATTTTATCTCATTATCATCCAGTCTATATTAGCAGCAGACACAGTACGGTAGTCCACGGCTGTAGCTACCTCTGTGTCGGCAGTCGCTCGTCATCCATAAGTATACTAGTATCCATCCATCTCCATTGTTTACCTGAGGTGCCTTTTAGTTGTGCCTATTAAAATATGGAGAACAAAAAGAAAAATGTTGAGGTTCCAAAAATAGGGAAAGATCAAGATCCACTTCCACCTCGTGCTGAAGCTGCTGCCACTAGTCATGGCCGAGACGATGAAATTCCATCAACGTCGTCTGCCAAGGCCGATGCCCAATGTCATAGTACAGAGCATGTAAAATCCAAAACACCAAATATCAGTAAAAAAAGGACTAAAAAATCTAAGATAAAATTGTCGGAGGAGAAGCGTAAACTTGCCAATATGCCATTTACCACACGGAGTGGCAAGGAACGGCTGAGGCCCTGGCCTATGTTCATGGCTAGTGGTTCAGCTTCACATGAGGATGGAAGCACTCAGCCTCTCGCTAGAAAAATGAAAAGACTCAAGCTGGCAAAAGCACAGCAAAGAACTGTGCGTTCTTCGAAATCACAAATCCACAAGGAGAGTCCAATTGTGTCGTTTGCGATGCCTGACCTTCCCAACACTGGACGTGAAGAGCATGCGCCTTCCACCATTTGCACGCCCCCTGCAAGTGCTGGAAGGAGCACCCGCAGTCCAGTTCCTGATAGTCAGATTGAAGATGTCAGTGTTGAAGTACACCAGGATGAGGAGGATATGGGTGTTGCTGGCGCTGGGGAGGAAATTGACCAGGAGGATTCTGATGGTGAGGTGGTTTGTTTAAGTCAGGCACCCGGGGAGACACCTGTTGTCCGTGGGAGGAATAGGGCCATTGACATGCCTGGTGAAAATACCCAAAAAAATCAGCTCTTCGGTGTGGAAGTATTTCAACAGAAATGCGGACAACATTTGTCAAGCCGTGTGTTGCCTTTGTCAAGCTGTAATAAGTAGGGGTAAGGACGTTAACCACCTCGGAACATCCTCCCTTATACGTCACCTGCAGCGCATTCATCATAAGTCAGTGACAAGTTCAAAAACTTTGGGCGACAGCGGAAGCAGTCCACTGACCAGTAAATCCCTTCCTTTTGTAACCAAGCTCACGCAAACCACCCCACCAACTCCCTCAGTGTCAATTTCCTCCTTCCCCAGGAATGCCAATAGTCCTGCAGGCCATGTCACTGGCAATTATGACGAGTCCTCTCCTGCCTGGGATTCCTCCGATGCATCCTTGCGTGTAACGCCTACTGCTGCTGGCGCTGCTGTTGTTGCTGCTGGGAGTCGATGGTCATCCCAGAGGGGAAGTCGTAAGACCACTTTTACTACTTCCACCAAGCAATTAACTGTCCAACAGTCCTTTGCGAGGAAGATGAAATATCACAGCAGTCATCCAGCTGCAAAGTTTCCGGTATCCATCATTACTGCAGAGGCAACTAGAGACTGGGTGGAGGTACTGTGTCCCCGGTACCAAATACCATCTAGGTTCCATTTCTCTAGGCAGGCGATACCGAAAATGTACACAGACCTCAGAAAAAGACTCACCAGTGTCCTAAAAAATGCAGTTGTACCCAATGTCCACTTAACCACGGACATGTGGACAAATGGAGCAGGGAAGGCTCAGGACTATACGACTGTGACAGCCCACTGGGTAGATGTATGGACTCCCGCCGCAAGAACAGCAGCGGCGGCATCAGTAGCAGCATCTCGCAAACGCCAACTCTTTCCTAGGCAGGCTACGCTTTGTATCACCGCTTTCCAGAATACGCACACAGCTAAAAACCTCTTACGGCAACTGAGGAAGATCATCGCAGAATGGCTTACCCCAATTGGACTCTCCTGTGGATTTGTGGCATCGGACAACGCCAGCAATATTGTGTGTGCATTAAATATGGGCAAATTCCAGCACGTCCCATGTTTTGCACATACCTTGAATTTGGTGGTGCAGAATTATTTAAAAAACGAGAGGGGCGTGCAAGAGATGCTGTCGGTGGCCAGAAGAATTGCGGGACACTTTCGGCGTACAGGCACCACGTACAGAAGACTGGAGCACCACCAAAAACGCCTGAACCTGCCCTGCCATCATCTGAAGCAAGAAGTGGCAACGAGGTGGAATTCAACCCTCTATATGCTTCAGAGGTTGGAGGAGCAGCAAAAGGCCATTCAAGCCTATACAACTGAGCACGATATAGGAGGTGGAATGCACCTGTCTCAAGCGCAGTGGAGAATGATTTCAACGTTGTGCAAGGTTCTGCAACCTTTTGAACTTGCCACACGTGAAGTCAGTTCAGACACTGCCAGCCTGAGTCAGTTCATTCCCCTCATCAGGCTTTTGCAGAAGAAGCTGGAGACATTGAAGGAGGAGCTAACACAGAGCGATTCCGCTAGGCATGTGGGACTTGTGGATGGAGCCCTTAATTCGCTTAACAAGGATTCACGGGTGGTCAATCTGTTGAAATCAGAGCACTACATTTTGGCCACCGTGCTCGATCCTAGATTTAAAACCTACCTTGGATCTCTCTTTCCGGCAGACACAAGTCTGCTGGGGTTCAAAGAACTGCTGGTGACAAAATTGTCAAGTCAAGCGGAACGCGACCTGTCAACATCTCCTCCTTCACATTCTCCCGCAACTGGGGGTGCGAGGAAAAGGCTCAGAATTCCGAGCCCACCCGCTGGCGGTGATGCAGGGCAGTCTGGAGCGACTGCTGATGCTGACATCTGGTCCGGACTGAAGGACCTGACAACGATTACGGACATGTCGTCTACTGTCACTGCATATGATTCTCTCCCCATTGAAAGAATGGTGGAGGATTATATGAGTGACCGCATCCAAGTAGGCACGTCAGACAGTCCGTACTTATACTGGCAGGAAAAAGAGGCAATTTGGAGGCCCTTGCACAAACTGGCTTTATTCTACCTAAGTTGCCCTCCCACAAGTGTGTACTCCGAAAGAGTGTTTAGTGCCGCCGCTCACCTTGTCAGCAATCGGCGTACGAGGTTACATCCAGAAAATGTGGAGAAGATGATGTTCATTAAAATGAATTATAATCAATTCCTCCGTGGAGACATTGACCAGCAGCAATTGCCTCCACAAAGTAGTACACAGGGAGCTGAGATGGTGGATTCCAGTGGGGATGAATTGATAATCTGTGAGGAGGAAGATGTACACGGTGATATATCGGAGGATGATGATGAGGTGGACATCTTGCCTCTGTAGAGCCAGTTTGTGCAAGGAGAGATTAATTGCTTCTTTTTTGGTGGGGGTCCAAACCAACCCGTCATTTCAGTCACAGTCGTGTGGCAGACCCTGTCACTGAAATGATGGGTTGGTTAAAGTGTGCATGTCCTGTTTATACAACATAAGGGTGGGTGGGAGGGCCCAAGGACAATTCCATCTTGCACCTCTTTTTTCTTTCATTTTTCTTTGCGTCATGTGCTGTTTGGGGAGTATTTTTTTGAAGGGCCATCCTGCGTGACACTGCAGTGCCACTCCTAGATGGGCCAGGTGTTTGTGTCGGCCACTAGGGTCGCTTAGCTTACTCACACAGCTACCTCATTGCGCCTCTTTTTTTCTTTGCGTCATGTGCTGTTTGGGGAGTAGTTTTTTGAAGGGCCAGCCTGCGTGACACTGCAGTGCCACTCCTAGATGGGCCAGGTGTTTGTGTCGGCCACTAGGGTCGCTTAGCTTACTCACACAGCTACCTCATTGCGCCTCTTTTTTTCTTTGCGTCATGTGCTGTTTGGGGGGTGTTTTTTGGAAGGGCCATCCTGCGTGACACTGCAGTGCCACTCCTAGATGGGCCAGGTGTTTGTGTCGGCCACTTGGGTCGTTGAGCTTAGTCACACAGCTACCTCATTGCGCCTCTTTTTTTCTTTGCATCATGTGCTGTTTGGGGAGTGTTTTTTGGAAGGGCCATCCTGCGTGACACTGCAGTGCCACTCCTAGATGGGCCAGGTGTTTGTGTCGGCCACTTGGGTCGTTGAGCTTAGTCACACAGCTACCTCATTGCGCCTCTTTTTTTCTTTGCGTCATGTGCTGTTTGGGGAGTGTTTTTTGGAAGGGCCATCCTGTGTGACACTGCAGTGCCACTCCTAGATGGGCCAGGTGTTTGTGTCGGCCACTTGGGTCGTTGAGCTTAGTCACACAGCTACCTCATTGCGCCTCTTTTTTTCTTTGCGTCATGTGCTGTTTGGGGAATGTTTTTTGGAAGGGCCATCCTGCGTGACACTGCAGTGCCACTCCTAGATGGGCCAGGTGTTTGTGTCGGCCACTTGGGTCGCTTAGCTTAGTCATCCAGCGACCTCGGTGCAAATTTTAGGACTAAAAATAATATTGTGAGGTGTGAGGTGTTCAGAATAGACTGAAAATGAGTGGAAATTATGGTTTTTGAGGTTAATAATACTTTGGGATCAAAATGACCCCCAAATTCTATGATTTAAGCTGTTTTTTAGGGTTTTTTAAAAAAAACACCCGAATCCAAAACACACCCGAATCCGACAAAAAAAATTCGGTGAGGTTTTGCCAAAACGCGTTCGAACCCAAAACACGGCCGCGGAACCGAACCCAAAACCAAAACACAAAACCCGAAAAATTTCAAGTGCACATCTCTACTCTCCAGACACCACAGCTTCAGGCTGGCACATGATTAAATCACTCCGCTTGGCTCCTCATAAGTCCAGATCTGATCTAGACCCAGCAGTCGGCAGACCAGATCCATGACCCATCATTCCTTCTTGGGGAATCCAATCAGTGGCGGATCCGGGGGGGGGGGGGACTTGGGCCCGTGCGCCCACTGTCATTTGTGGCAGTTCTCCCTCCGTCCCGTCCCGTCCTCCCCCCCGGCGCCGCACAGGGAGATGACGGGCGCCCGCTGAGATTGTGTTACCAGCGGGCGCCCGTCTCTCCTCACCTAAGGCCGGAGGCAGGAGCTCAGTACTGAGCTCCGGCTTCCGGCGCTGTCACTGTGCGGCGTGCGCTATGGGAGAGACGTCAGTCGTGACGTCTCTACCACTGGGAGGCTAAACTAAAGGGGGGGGGGGGGGTAAACTACTGGGGTCATAACTGCAGGGGCATTACCACTGGGGGCATAACTACTAGGGCGCTAAATGACTGGGGGCATTACTACAGGCAACATTACTACTGGGGGCAATACGGGGAGTGCATAAGGGGCACCACTACTATGGGGTCTATATAATGGGCACTACCAGTACAGTCAGTGGACATTGCATAATGAGCGCTACAACTGTGGGCATTGTATAAGAAGCGCTACTGTGGTGGGCATTATGTGTATTATGGGGTGCTACTACTGTGGGCATTATTACTATTGTGTGACCACGCCCCATTCTTTTAGAGACCACACCTCTTTTTTTGCGGCGCGCGCGCAATACCTTTATTACTTGGGCGCCGTGGGGAGGGGGTTGAGTTCCACCACCTCTCTAGGACCACTTTAAGCACTGCCGCCCGCCCACTATGCAAGTACTCCAGCCGCAGCCAGAGCAGTGAGGGGCCGGGCATCCCACATATCCAGGCTGGCAGCCTCTCACTGCGCTGCTGCGGCTGGAGTATTTGCATAGTGGGCGGCATCCTGCTGGTACTAGTGCAGCCTACCAGGCTTAGGTAAGCAGGAGGGGGGCTGGCCAGCTTTGCTGCTGAGAGGCAGCCCCTGTGACCAATTCACTACTCACTTCCCTGGCTGCAGCCCACATATGAGAGTTCTCTTCAACCCCACACTCACACACTGACACACACAGCCCCCTGCCCCTCACACACAGCCCCCTGCCTCTCACACCCTGTCCCTCACACGCTGCCTCCTGCCCCTCACACACTGCCTCCTGCCCCTCACACCCTGCCCCCTGCCTCTCACACACTGCCCCCTATACCTTGCCCCTCACACGCTGCCCCCTGCCCTCACACGCTGCCCCCTGCGCCTCACACGCTGCCCCCTGCTCCTCACACACTGCCCCCTGTACCCAGCACCTCACACACTGCCCCCTGTACCCTGCCCCTCACAAACTGTCCCCTGTACCCAGCACCTCACACACTGCCCCCTGCCCCTCATACGCTGCCCCCTGCCCCTCACAAACTGTCCCCTGTACCCAGCACCTCACACACTGCCCCCTGCACCCTGACCCTCACATGTTGCCCCCTGCCCCTCAAACGCTGCCCCCTGCACCTCACACACTGCCCCCTGCACCCTGACCCTCACACGCTGCCCCCTGCCCCTCACACACTGCCCCCTGTACCCAGCACCTCACACACTGCCCCCTGCACCCTGACCCTCACATGTTGCCCCCTGCCCCTCAAACGCTGCCCCCTGCACCTCACACACTGCCCCCTGCACCCTGACCCTCACACGCTGCCCCCTGCCCCTCACACACTGCCCCCTGTACCCAGCACCTCACACACTGCCCCCTGCACCCTGACCCTCACATGCTGCCCCCTGCCCTTCACACACTGCCCCCTGTACCCAGCACCTCACACACTGCCCACTGCACCCTGACCCTCACATGCTGCCCCCTGCCCCTCAAACGCTGCCCCCTGCACCTCACACACTGCCCCCTGCACCCTGATCCTCACACGCTGCCCCCTGCCCCTCACACACTGCCCCCTGTACCCAGCACCTCACACACGGCCGCCTGCACCCTGACCCTCACATGCTTCCCCCTGCCCCTCACACACTGCCCCCTGTACCCAGCACCTCACACACTGCCCCCTGCACCCTGCCCCTCACACGCTGCCCCCTGCCCCTCACACACTGCCCCCTGTACCCAGCACCTCACACACTGCCCCCTGCACCCTGCCCCTCACACGCTGCCCCCTGCCCCTCACACACTGCCCCCTGTACCCAGCACCTCACACACTGCACCCTGCCCCTCACACGCTGCCCCCTTCCCCTCACACACTGCCCCCTGTACCCAGCACCTCACACTGCCCCCTGCACCCTGACCCTCACATACTGCCCCCTGCCCCTCAAACGCTGCCGAAGCCGCACGCAAATGTACTTGCCCCTTCCATGTTGCCCCCCCTATCATTTTCTTCTGGATCCGCCCCTGAATCCAATCCATTTCCTGGCCCTTCGGACAGCCAGGCAGCAGGTGAGGTCCCTGATGTGAAAGGGTATTGCAGGATTTGGTGTGCTGGGCCTGGAGCTGGGCTGACTGGCTGCACCTGCTGTCACCTTTATTAATCAACATACAAATCAGTTTGCATTATAATAATGTACCAACCCAGGGCAAGTATATTGTAGTAGGATCATCATGTCTGTCATCATGTGGGCATTATCATTATCATTATTATTATTATTATTATTCAAAGGGGGCGCAGACGGCCAGTGAGGTGGCACAGCCCTGCTGGTGTCACTATTTAGGGCAGTCCGGTCCCCTCGATTTGACTAATCAGGGCATGTCCCAGCCGTGGCGTCACTGGTGGGGGCGTGCCGCCAGGATTCCCCTAAGCACTCCCTTTAATGTAAATAGATGCCATACACGTGGTGGCAGTCGGCAGGCTGTTTTAGCAGGGCACCGCTAAAGGGGCCAGGCACATTTTGCCCTTTAAAAATGGGGCAGGGAGCCATGCCCTGCTAAAACAGCCCAGCACGAACGCTACTTTATATACCGTTATAAAGTGCACTTGAACGTACCGTAGTGCTTTTGTCATTTTCCCTGTTATATAAAGCTCTGTAAAGTAATCCGCGTGTGTGCAATTGTGATGGTTTGCCTTGAGATCATTTCAGCCCGGTGTGCGTAAAAAATTTACACACAGCATGACCACACTTCCTGTATTTGGCCACACCTCCTGTGTTTGGTCACACCCCCACCCCTTCCTGCATTTTGCCACTACAAATATGGCAACCGTAGGCATTGCATATCTGTGAAATGCGTCTAAAGTTCACACCATCGAGGTTACCCATCAGTGGTACCATCGATGGTGACCATCGATGACTAACCCACTGGTTGCCATCTCTAGTATAATTTCCATATTGGGGGTTTGCGCACTAGCTTACCTGACCTCCTACCTTATCCTCCTCACCCAGGCATGACGTAATATTACAAATGCCCAGAAGCAGGAAAGCAATTATCTTTATTGCAGCTTAATAGCAAAATGCTCCCGACCAGCTCTTTACAGAATGAGTTACTCCCCACCCCCACTGGAAAACTCCTGTTCTCATTGGTCATGTAATGCATGGAGTCTTGGGAGTTGTTCTAACTTGTGTGAGGTTGGGTGTTTTCTGTTGTGTTCTAGGCTCACGTGGTGGAACCTTAGACACGTTCTCCTGCATTACACACTGTGTTGTACATCAGCAAGCAAACTTTAAGAGCTGTGCCCATTCTGTGTACTTTCTAATAATCTAAATTAGCACACGGGGAAAGACTGCATTAGACATATCTCATTAACCACTTAATTGAGGAATAGGTTTCTACAAATACAGCCTCAGAAATTTTCAATCTTTTTTTATTATTTAAATGTGTAAAAAGTGTTTAAAAAATATGGAACTATTTTAGTTCAAAACAACACACCTATGGAGTGTGGAGCGCCACACTGGGGGCGTGCCTAGCAGATTCCTTTAGCATTACTCTCTAGCACTGTAAAGCCGGGTACACACTGGAACGATATCGGACGGATATGCCGCTGCCGGAAAAATCGCAATGACATATCGGGCATATCGTTCAGTGTGGTGTATGCGCAATATGCGGGTGCCAGCGGTCGCTAGCGACGTCGCCCTGTCGCCTCTGCTCAGTGGTGCAAGTAAAAAAATGTCTTATAGGTACTGTGTGCGCGCACCAAAAAATGGGTGTGGCCAAATGCCATATGGGGCGTGGCCAATGAAAATGTGGGCGTGATACACATATGGGGGAGGGGCAGATACACATATGACCCCCACAGTGCCAGATACACGTTGCCCCACAGTGCCAGATACACGTTGCCCCACAGTGCCAGATACACGAATGCCCCACAGTGCCAGATACACGTTGCCCCACAGTGCCAGATACATGTTGCCCCACAGTGCCAGATACACGTTGCCCCACAGTGCCAGATACACGTTGCCCCACAGTGCCAGATACGTTGCCCCACAGTGCCAGATACACGTTGCCCCACAGTGCCAGATATACGAATGCCCCACAGTGCCAGATACACAAATGCCCCCCACAGTGCCAGATATACATTGCCCCACACAGTGCCAGATATACATTGCCCCCCACATTGCCAGATATACATTGCCCCCCACAGTGCCAGATATACATTGCCCCTTACAGTGCCAGATATACATTGCCCCCCACAGTGCCAGGTATACATTGCCCACAACAGTGCCAGATATACATTGCCCACAACAGTGCCAGATATACATTGCCCACAACAGTGCCAGGTACACATTGCCCACCACAGTGCCAGATATACATTGCCCACCACAGTGCCAGGTATACATTACCCCCCACAGTGCCAGGTATACATTGCCCCCCACAGTGCCAGGTATACATTGCCCCCCACAGTGCCAGGTATACATTGCCCCCCACAGTGCTGCCCCCCCCCCTTCCCCAGCTCACCGCTGCTGCTGTTGTGTTGTCTCCCGTGTGTGAGGGGAGGAGAGCGCAGCCTGCGCCTCTCCTTCCCCTCAGTCTCCGGCGGGTGAGTTCAATATTCAGCGCCGATCCGTGAGCCAATCAAAGCTCTGTGAGCTCTGATTGGCTCACGGGCGGCGCTGATTTGAACAAAGACACTGAGGGGCAGGAGAGGCGCAGGCTGCGCTCTCCTCCCCTCACATCAGCGGTAGCAAGCGGCGGCCCGTCGGTGTGGGTATGGCGTACCCACGGTGAAATTCTTAAGGGTACGCCGTACCCACCCGTACCCGCATACTTGCACCGCTGCCTCTGCTAAACAGCCAACCGAGCAATAATGTTAGAGACTTAAGGGGCAGATGTATTAAGCCTGGAGAAGTTATAAAGCAGTGATAAGTGCAAGGTGATAACGCACCAGCCAATCAGCTCCAATATGCAAATTGACAGTTAGGAGCTGATTGGCTGGTGCATTATCACCTTCTACTTATCGCTGCTTTATCACTTCTCCAGGCTTAATACATCTGCCCCCATGTTCTGTATAAATGAAGAACAGAAAAATATGTCGTCCGTCCTTCACTAACTCATTGGAATGAGTACCCAGGATCCGATATGCCGGCCCAGTGGCGGATCCAGGGGGGGGGGGGGGCACTCGGGCCCGTGCCCCCCCTTTCATTTGTGGCTCCATCCGTCCCCGTCCGCTTGTGTCACTGAGACACGCTGCCGCTCAGTCCGGCGGCAGCGTGTCTCAGCTGTCAGGAGGAGAGCGCGGCTATCTGGCGGCGTGTAGCAGACTTCAAACCAGCCGCCGGTTCGTGAGCCAATCAGAGCTCGCGGACCAGCAGCCAATCAGGAGCCGCCGGTCCGCGAGCTCTGATTGGCTCACGAACCGCCGGCTAGTTTGAAGTCCTACACGGCGCCGCCACCGGCGCCAGACATAGCCGCGCTCTCCTCCTGACACCCTCAGGGCCGGGCAGAGAAGCAGCAGCAGCAGTAAGCAGCTGCAGCACTGCTGTGGGGGCATTTGTATACATGCTGTGGGGGCATTTGTATACCTGCTGTGGGGGCATTTGTATACCTGGCACTGTGAGGGCAATTGTATACCTGGCACTGTGGGGGCAATTGTTTATCTGGCACTGTGGGGGCAATTGTTTAACTGGCACTGTGGGGGCAATTGTTTAACTGGCACTGTGGGGGAAATTGTTTAACTGGCACTGGGGGGGGGGGGGGGGGGGGGCATTTGTATACCTGACACTGTGGGGGCATTTTTGGATCTGGCACTGTAGGGGCATTTTTGGATCTGGCACTAGAGGGGCATTTTTGGATCTGGCACTGTAGGGGCATTTTTGGATCTGGCACTGTAGGGGCATTTTTGGATCTGGCACTGTGGGGGCATTTGTGGATCTGGCACTGTGGGGGCAATTGTGGATCTGGCACTGTGGGGGCAATTGTGGATTTGGCACTGCACTATTGGGGGCATATGTCTGTGTATCACATCTCATTTTAATTGGCCACACTCACTAAATGACTGCGGGCATTACTACAGGCATCATTACTACTGGGAGCAATACGGGCATTGCATAAGGGGCACCACTACTATGGGGTCTATATAAGGGGCACTACCAGTACAGTGGACATTGCATAATGAGCGCTACAACTGTGGGCATTGTATAAGAAGCACCACCTCACATGCACCAAAGCCGCACGCATATGTACTTGCCCCTTCCATGGTGCCCCCCCCCCTATCATTTTCTTCTGGATCCGCCCCTGTGCCGGCCCGTCTGCATATTTGGAAAAATTCCTGCTTGTGCCAGTGTGAAGCCCCTGTAGCATCTCCCTCGACACATATCTCTGTGTCCATATGTCCCAACTGTAGCATTGCCCACCAGTGTCCATATGTTTCCATTTTAGCATTACCCACCACCCCTTAGTAGTAATACATTTCTCAGTGGCATTATCCCACTACTCCAGAAGCTATAGATTGCCCCAATGCAGGGCCGGATCTAGGGGGGGGCGAAGGGGGCGACCGCCCCCCTAACACATTCATAGCCACGCCCACTTTTGAGCAGAAGAGAGCTCTCCTGGGAGATACTGAGGCAGAACGATGTGCTGCAGCTTATGCCACAGCAGCACAGAGGAGCCAGGAGAGCAAGGGTTACAGAGCATTTGCCCCTCACTTGCTGGTGTGTGGGTACTAGGGCTAATAAATACAATTACCCCATAGCAATGTCACATGTACATAGAAAGCTCTATCTCAGTCTCACTCAAAAAGTTCAGTCAGAATTGAGAGAGGAGGAGTTAGAATTGCAGATGGGAGGAGTTGGGACTGTAGAGGACTGTAGAGGGAGGAGTCAAGATTAAACAGTAAACTGCCCACCCTAAAGAAAAGTCTAGATCCGTCCCTGCCCCAATGGCATTTCCCCTCTCACGCACAGCGCAACGGAGTGGATCCCTGACCATCAGTCTCTTACCTGCAACTGATCTCTGCATTCAGAGTACATTGATCTGTGAATGGTGAATGATACAATCCGATAACTGCCGCCCATAGAGAGTGAAAACCCGCCCCGTGTAAGTGTGGGACTGCATGCGTACGCCGTGCGAAAACTTCACCAGACAGCGGACATCTGCAAATCCGTTCGCAACTCACTCACCATTGAATGTTTTTTCCAGTCTGTGCAGTCTGCGCGTAGCCCAGGACTTCGCACAACAGCGTTCAGGTCTGAATTGGGCCCATTGATTGGGAGAATGGGGGTCATTCCGAGTTGATGGCACGTAGCAACTTTTTGCTGCCCGTGCGATCAACTAGACGCCGCCTATGGGGGAGTGTATTTCTGCATAGCAGGGCTGCCATCGCTTGTGCAGCCCTGCTATGTTAAAAAAGTTTCCTGTAAAAGAAGACTTACCCTGTGCGATCGATCCAGCGATGCAGGTCCCAGAATTGACGTCAGACATCCACCCTCCAAATGTCTGGACACGCCTGCATTGGACTCACCACTCCCCGAAAATGGTGAGTTGCCGTCCGGATCCGCCTTCCTCCTGGCAATCTGCTTACGGTCGCCGCTGCGACCGCTTTCTTCACTCGCGGTGTCGCTGCCTGGCGATGGCCGTCGCCGGGCAACGATGCGCCTGCGCAATGCAGCCGCCGCGCATGCGCAGTACCGACCCAATCGCTCGGCTGTGAAGAAGCGCAGCGTGCGATCGGGTCGGAATGAACCCCAGTGTCTGCACTTGATTTCAACTTTACTATCTGGCACATGCACTCTAGAATCCCGTTCCTGCAGCATTCCGGGGAGCGAAATAGGCATGTGATGTCAGCAGTCAGACTCAGCAGCAGGAAATCACTTCTGCACATGTGCAGAACTGATTTCCTATTAAACCTGCAAGGCGACGGAAGAGGAGGGCACAGTCACATGGAATGCCACAGTATCAGCGACAGTTCATCTGTTAACTGGTTAAATGACCGAAAAAATGAAAGTAGAAAAAATAACTAACACAAAATAGTATACTGAGGTGGTCATTCCGAGTTGTTCGCTCGTTGACGATTTTCGCTATGCTGCGATTTGTTGCTAAATGTGCATGCGCATGGTATGCAGCGCGCATGCGCTTAGTTATTTAACACAAAACTTAGTAGATTTGCTGTTGTTCGTGCGACGCTTTTCAATCGCTCTGCTGATCAGTGAGTGATTGACAGGAAGTGGGTGTTTCTGGGCGGCAACTCAGCGTTTTCACAGTGTTTGCTAAAAAACGCAGGCGTGCCAGGGAAAAACGCAGGAGTGGCTGGAGAAACGGGGGAGTGGCTGGCCGAACGCAGGGCGTGTTTGTGACGTCAAACCAGGAACTAAACGGACTGAGGTAATCGCAATCTGTGAGTAGGTCTGGAGCTACTCAGAACTGCAAAGAATTATTTAATAGCAGTTCTGCTTATCTTTCGTTCGCAATTCTGCTATGTTAAGATACACTCCCAGAGGGTGGCAGCCTAGCGTGTGCAATGCTGCTAAAAGCAGCTAGCGAGCGAACAACTCGGAATGACCCCCTCAGCCACCAATACTGGACGCCGATCAATGACATCACTAGTCTTTGAGTCTACTTTCCCAAGATCTTGGCGCATTGGCACTAGCATAGACCATTGGCGACTCCCAATACTAGTTTAGACACAGATGCATAGACAGATAAGACTGATGAATATTGTTACGGCGAAACAATTTTTAATGATTGACAACACATGCGGGAATAAGAGTCCAAATAAATGACAAGTGCTTGTACAGACCAGTAGCATCCATCCCTCACCCACTCCTCTCCCATTTACATCTCTGACCTTATCTCCCTTTACACTCCCACCCGTCCTCTTCGCTTTGCTAATGCACACCGACTCTCCTGCCTACTGATTACTTCCTCCCACTCCTACCTCCAAGATTTCTCACCTGCTGCTCCCTTTCTCTGGAATTCCCTACCTCTCCCCCTCAGATTCTCCACCTCTCTACAAAACTTCAAATGGGCTCTCAAGACCCACTTCTTCACCAAACCCAGCCAAATCTCATCCATACCCTCTGTTCTACACTTTCTATGTACCCCGTATGTGTCACCCCTGTCTGTCTACCCCTCCCCTTTAGAATGTAAGCTCTCACGAGCAGGGCCCTCTTCCCTCATGTGATTATCCCTTTCTTACTTTAATAATATTCAACTGCACCAAATCCAGCAGTCTTCTGCCACCTGATACTTATTCCAGTGTCATCTGCTGCTGTAGCTATGTTTATTTACCCTGTACTTGTCCTATACTGTCATCAACTGTAAGTTGCTGTTTTCCTGTTTTGATTATTTGTTTATGTACTCTGTAATTGGGCGCTGCGGAACCCTTGTGGCGCCATATAAATAAAGGATAATAATAATAATAATAATAATAATCCTTCAGTGCCGAGTTTTAGAGTCTGGGGCATTGAACAAAGAACCAAACCAGTGACTTTTGGTAGCGTGTGAATACCCCATGCTAGATCAGTGTTTACATAAACATAGATATTCTATTGGACACATACTGTGACCTGCTAATGAGTTCTTAGTGCATCAGCCTGATCCTCTTTGCTCATTTGCACAGCCGTGGCAGCCTACAGAGCAGGATAACACTGCCTTTGCCACCTTACACAAGCTTGTTCCATGCTGGCTTATACCCCTTTTCCACTAGCTCCTTAAAACACGGGTAAATGCACGGGGGCGCGCATTTACCCGTGTTTTTCCCTAGTGGAAACGGGTCCCCCGGCAAATTCCCGGATCAAGTGATCCGGGAATCCTACCCGGGTAGCTAGCCGGGTTGAACACGTGTTCAACCCGGCTAGCTGTCTAGTGTGAACGGGAGCCGTGTCGAGGCGACACGGCTCCTGTTCACAGTGTATAGGGAGGGCGGCGCTGGGAGATCATGTGATCTCCCAGCGCCGCCCCTGTCGCGTCACCAACCCGGCAATATGCCGGGTTGGTGAGCGCTGCTGAAAGGGGACTATAGCACGGGTCGCAGCCGTGTCAGGCGACACGGCTGCGACCCGTGCTTATAGTGGAAAAGGGGTATTAGGTTCTAAATGTGGGGATGTGAATTTATACCATCAACATCAGCAATTTCTCATGCTGCCACATTATCAGGGAACTAAGCCTCACATCTCAATTATCATTAACTTTTACCGACATAATAATAATAATAATAATTATTATTATTAATAGTTTTATTTATATTGTGCTTCTCCCCAAAAGGTCTCAAGGTGCTTTTGTGGCACCAGGGCCGTAACTAGGGGGGGCGGCTAAGGGGGCATGTGCCCCGGGTGCAGGATTTGAGGGGGCACCAAGGAGTTACAGAGGAGCAGATTTTTTTGTTTTTTTACCGGCAGTAATGTGCTGCTCCAGTGAGACAGCAGACGGCTCCCAGGGCAATGTATCTGACCCACCTGTCTGCCCACAGCTGGCTCTGACGCTGTGCGGGTGAGCTCCAGTACCGGGGATCTCTCCCATGTTGGCTACTGTCTTAAACTCTCTTTTTTGCCATGCAGTGCTGCGACTAGCATGCAGTGCACCGTACAAGCTATAGAAGCGCACTGTGCACCCAGTTAGCCATATCAACCTCCGCTTTGCCTCCCAGATGGGGGAATTTGGTGTAGCTTATAGGGGGGGTGTAGTGCAGTGATGTAGTGTACCATATAGGGTATGTAGTATGGTCATGTATTGCAGTATATAGGGGCATGTAGTGCACTGATGTGGTGTAGCATATAAGGGGATGTAGTGTAGTGATGTAGTGTAGTATATAGGGTATGTAGTGCAGAGCATAGGGGCATGTAGTGTAGTGATGTAGTTCAGCGTGTAGGGGATGTAGTATAGTGATGTAGTGCAGTGGATAGAGGAATGTAGTACAGTGATGAAGTGTTATGATATAATGCAATGTATGAGGACACATAGAGGAGCATGTAACTGAACACGCTGGCTGGGCATGTGACCCATAGGGCATTTGAGGCACATAGGGGAATATTGTCCAGTAGTATCCCCTTTTTTCAAAATGTTTGATAATCTGATTACTTTAGTCTGACAGGGCCCCAAATTACTGACTTGCCCCGGGTGACACCAACAAGTGTCTGTGATAATTTAGTACTCTGCTGGTCCACCACATACTTTTCCAATCCGAGATTTTCAAACTCATCTAACTCATTTATAAAACCCTCTTCCTCCCACATCTCCATCTCCAATGTTTCCACTCACACCCTCTACACTCAGAAACATCCATCTCATAACTGACCACTTCCTCTCACTCCCACTTTCAGGACTGCTCTTGCTCTGCCCCCATCCTTTGGAATGTCCTCTACCTATCAATAAGATTTTCACTTAGCCTCTCAGCCTTTAAACGTGCCCTAAAAACTCACCTTTCATTGAAGCCTACTATACCTACTCATGACTGTACACTTATTGTGCTCCACTGCTTTGCTTCCCATGCCCTGTGTTCTCCATTGCCCTTTTACAATGTATGCTCCTGTGAACAGGGCTCTCTCTGTCCTCATGTCTTATTACTGTATATAACTAGCGTTTGTCCACGGCTTCACTCGTGTGGATGTCTGTTATTGCTCAGCGGAACTAATTTTACAAAGACACTAGTGGCATCTAATATTGTGGTGTATAATTTATATTGTAGACATTGATCACAAAATGTCTTTATAAATAATATTTGCAGTTTTTCCTTCAGGGATTAACACAAAAAAGATGCTAGGTGCTACTAACTCGTGAGCAAGCCACGTAAAGCTGCCCATGGGAGAAGCAGCTGGTCCTGAGATCTACGCCTGCAGTCCTGAACATTTGTCCCTGCAACAATACACGATAAGCGATAATCCACAGTTGTCTATATTTTTAATATAAACCACAAAATCCAATTCAAGGGGCAATCAATCTCACAGACTAGTCAAAGTTCACTTTAGTCAAACAAATATTATCTTGTAGATCCCAAATCCATTGCTACATAACCTACAGTAACACTGAAAGGTTGCAAGTAACAGGAACACTGACTCTATAGCCCAGTACCCACGGACCGATGTGTGAGAGATGCGTGCTGAGCGAACCGCTCAGCACACATCTCTCCCGCCGCTCAGCACAGCGCGATCTGTGCTGAGCGTGCGGGGGGAGACGGGGGGGCCGCTCACTTCACCCAGCGGGTGAAATGAGCGACCCGCTAGATTGGCCTGCACGGCAGGCCAGTCTAGCAGCAGCTATAGCGATGCGCGGGGCTGCGCATCGCTATCGCTGTATGGGGTACACACGGAGCGATCCTTCTTAAATTCTAAGCAATCTAGTCAGATTGCTTAGAATATCGCTCCGTGAGTACCCCCCTTATGATATGTAGTATTTGTCTTGGTGCACTATCTACTGGATTGGCAAGTATAATGGAACTTCATGAGTCAAGATAAGCTGCCTGATTAATAATTAATACAGAGTCGTATTTTCCTGAGAAAAAGATCTTGAGCTATATGAATCTATGTATTTATATATGCATACATATATAACTGTTTGCCTTCAGGGTATGCAATATACTATATGTATATATTATATATATTTATATACATATAGTCATTTTGGACTTGGGGAGTCTGTGCAAATTCCGATAAAATTTTTGTTTGTCTCCATAGTTCATAAACAGTTCCTAGAAGTATGTTTCTCCCCAAAAATTATATTTATCTACATATAGTCATTTTTGGCTTGGGACCTGCACACGCCGAGTGTCAAACGTCTGTTTTTTCCTTTATTGTTCCTCTCCCTGATGTCTTATCGAGATAATACCTACCTCAGTTTATTTCTAGGTGACTAAACTATACAATTGTGAAAACGGCATCCAAATTCCTCCCGTAGTTTTTGCGTGATGTCGGAACGAACAGACAGAGAAACAAAAATTTAGAAAAAAATTTTTTTTTTGTCTCTATAGTTCATACACAGTGCTAAGGAGTACAAAAACAATTCTATGCAGACACAACCATTACAGCTTTATTATAAGTATAGATTATGAAGTTTCCTGATTGTAGTTATGTATCTATGACAATTTATTTATTGTATGTACCTGTCTGTATATTTCACTGAAGCCTGCAGTCTCCAGCAGAGGTAGAAGATTGAGTTTATCTCCCTAGGCAGGAGAACAGTTTTCAAGGGATGCCATTTTTTTATTTCCCCTGGGTGCCATCACAATTAACTACATGACTGTGTGAAACACATTACAGAATGTCTTGGTTTTATATCAGTGAGTCTGGATGGTTTCCTCAGATCTCTCTCAGATGCACCAGCTCTCACTCTTGGGAGACATCTCTGCAAATTAGCACTTTATAATTAAACCTTTCATTAAGTAAACTTTCCCATTTTCCTCCTAAACAACTGCTTATATGTACCCATCTGATTCACTTTAAAGGGATCATGAAGGCGAAGGGCCCTGGGCACTGTCTTTATAAAATACGCCAATTTTTTGTGACCCTAAAAAGGGTGTATTGGCGTTAGTCTACACTGGGAGATTTCCCTGTGGTTCGTGGAGCCATTAAAAAAAAAAATATGTATCATATTTTTTAACCTGTCACTAGCCCTGTTCCTTAGTGGCCAACATAGACTGCTTCCAAGTAGCTCCCAACACAAAATGAGTTAATCTCCGACGAGCCTGTCAACAACTTAAAATCAGGAGAAGTTCTCTTATCTGTGATTGGCTGGATGGTATAAGAGACCACTACCGATTGGCTGCATGGCTATTAAGTAGACTGTCTCGCTGGAGGTAAATTCATTTTGCACTGGGTTCTCCCCTGGATCATTCATCACTTCCAAAGAAATGTTATAGGTTTTGTGGGAGAGTATAACTCTAGGTTCCAGACTGTCTTCTTTATATGTAACACTTCTCTAGTAAAAATAATAAGCTCTTTTAGATTTTAGTATCACCTCTTTGTGGATGACTCCTAAATGTGTCTATACTATCTTTATATTGCCCTTCATTACTGAATGTCTTTATGTTATTTCATTGTGGATGTCATCCTGCTAATTTAAACGTAATCTTTCAAAACCTGATCTATTCATTTTTCCAATAAAATCTATTTTCCTGACATCTTTATTTCTATTGACAATAAGACAAAAGAAAAACTCTACCCCTCAAGTTCACAGCCTAGGGTTAGACTTACTACAGCTTCTAAAACAGATATGTGGAGGTATTGCCCGTAGCAACCAATCATATTCTATCATTTTCTAGAATGCACTAGAGAAATTATAGCTAACATTTGATTGGATGCTACGGGCACCACCTCTACTTTTATGTTTAGAATCTTTAGTAAATCTGTGCCTTAGGTGTCATTCTTAACTCATAAGTGACCGACATCCAATCCTGTTACATACATGTAAGAAACACACATATTTCACACTGGACACTATAAAAATATTCATTCAATAATAATCAATAATCTCCTGCACTGACTATTTCACTTTCCTTCTTTCTGATCTTCCCCTGAAATTCATTGTAAAGGATGGTATCGGAATCCCAGCACTTGGGATGTCGGCAGCCAAAATACCGACAGCAGCACCCCGACGCTCGGGATCTTGACACCTGGAAGGTAAATATTGTACACCTAATCACCAACCTCCCTAGCCCTCCTTACCCACAGCCTAACCCCAACCCTAACACCCCCCCCCTCCCCTCCAATCTAGAAGCTAGAATGATTCTCTGTAACACATGTTTACGTTCTGCTTCCACAGTCTGCCGGTCCTTACAAGGCCTGTACATTACAGAATCCCTCACGCAATGCTTCTACTACTGTAACATATACAAGACCATTGCCAAAATGACACTAAAATGCAACTCAATACTTGATTAATATTATTGTGCTTTAATCCGCATTTTATTTACACTACTTACAGTCTCCCACTCCCAGGTATATTGCTCTGTACCCACTCTGGATTTCTCTGCCTCATCCAGAAAAACGTTACCGAGCAATCAATTAAAAAATGTTCCATGATAACTCATCTATTCAGGTAGCATATCAAGTTCCTGAACTACCCTCTGCTACCCAATTACCCCTCACTTTTTCCCATTGCAGGTTGTCTGACCATTACACAGTTTGCATCAAACTCCTTTTTCCCTATGTGTCGTAAACCTGTTCTTGATTTTGGAGCACAAAAACTGCATGGTGACTGTGTTTTCAATCAAGTGAGTCTAGTGAAAAGATGAAATGAAAGCAAAAACAGTGGTTAAAAGTGAAAATAAATAAATCAATTTTATATATATATATATATATATATACATACACATACAGTCTATATGTGTGTGTGTGTGTGTGTGTGTGTGTGTGTGTGTGTGTGTGTGTGTGTGTGTGTGTGTGTTTTCAAATTGCTTATAACACTATTTTGGTGCAAAGTGTATTATGGACTAGAGAGAGAGAGAGAGAGACGGGGTTTGTCCTGCTGGTGAAGACAGACATTTACGAAAACGCTTTTAAGACATCTTTCCTCTTTTTACTCTCTTAAGACAGTTGGATGATTCTGGAGGATTCTGATGTTCCTTACATAACTGCTGTAAACATCAAATAGTAAGCCACACCATTTGTATTTCCCGCTTAGGAAAGGCTGGGCTTTAGGTAAGAGTAATAAACGTGTTGTTTGTTCACATGTTGTCTTTACACCTAACACTTTAATTAGCACCCCTCTCCTCTCCTCAGGCCGGCTTTCTATATCACTTCTTACTGCTCAGACAGATACTCTCCAGCAGGCGTCACATCATCTAACACTGCCTGGTGTGTCCTGCAACACGCTCTATAAATGGCTTTTACAGTTTGAAACTTCAGACCAGCACTCAAAATTCCTCATTGACTATAAGGTCTACGTTCTCGGCATACCACAATACAAACTTACTTTAAAAAGTTTCTGTTTTCAAACAAGTCTCAGAAACTGGTTCAGAAATTGTAGGTGCGGTTATGCACATTATTACATTATTATATTTATCCTGGAGAAAAGTGATCCCCATTCCCCAATATATGTGAACATATGCACCACCTTGCACATACCTAGATGCACTCCCATATTCTGTTTTTTTATCTTTACTTTTAAATAAAAGGCGAGGCCAGGGTCTGCGTCTTCCCGTGCTGCTTTCCTGGTCCCGACAGTGTGAATTTCCTGGGCCATCCTAAGTAATCGGCGGGTTACTCAGACATCCGGTGTTCATTCCCAGTGATCCGATGCCGCGTCTTCGGATGCAGCAGCAGATCACAGAAGCTGCCAGAAATTGTCTTCTTCACAAGATGCCTCCTGCAGCATTTGCATATTTTCGTACAGCAGTTGCATCTAAAGACACGGCCACTGTATGAACTGCATCCATCTCTGAAGTGGGCCCTATGTCTACAAGGGACCTATTTAACAATAATTGCTAATTGCCTTTGCTAATTATCAGTTGGTATCACTACTCATAGAAAAAAACATATGTTGTAGTTTTTAACCAATTGAAATGAGAATTAACAGATCCTCCCAAAAAGCCCTGTACCGGTGAAGATTTATTCTGCCGCATGATGTGGAGAGCACAAGTCTTCACTCCAGTGGCTGAATATGCACAAGTGTGGACAGCCGGCCGTGAATGCACAATGTGATATAATCGCGATGGGCATCAAGAAGAAATTCAGCCTACTGGGGAGGGATCAGAAGACCCCTTTCTGGCCGGGCTTCCCGATAGCGAACATCGGCTAACACCATCTTCTATCTGGAACTTGTTAAATAGCCCCATAGCCCCATCCCAGTTTAAAACTATGCAGGTGGCTGTTTCAAGCAGCAACAGTGCTAAAAGTAGGGTGGTACGGGGTGGTACCATTAAGAAATATGGTGGTGGTACACAGTACCACCAGCCCACTGCCGGCGCCGCAGGGCACAGGGTCTCTGTCCGCAATGAGCATGCAACCCCTGGCAACAAGCAAGGAACCCCTTACAATGAACCTGTAACACCTGGCAATGAGCGAGAAACCCCTGGCAACAAGCATGTAGAGCGGTAAGTCCTACTAGTGTTATTATGTGTGTAAGCGGCACTGCAGGGGGCATTATGTGTGTAAGTGACACTAGTGGGGCATTATGCGTGTAAGCCTTACTACAGGGCATAATTTGTAAGGAACATTTTTGTGTGTGGGACATAAAATGGTGTCAGTGGCATAACTGTATGTGGCATAATATGTAATAGGCATTATGGTGTGTGGCACAATGTGTAATGGGCATTACGGTGTGTGGCATAATGTGTAATAAGCATTACAGTGTGTGGCATAATGTGTAATAAGCATTACAGTGTGTGGCATAATGTGTAATGGGCATTATGGTATTTGGCATAATGTGTAACAGGCATTACGGTGTGTGGCATAATGTGGCCATGCCCCTATTGTCATGTAGCCACTCCCCTAGTTTTGTGTGACCACGCCCCCTCATGAAGTGACCACGCCCATTTTTACTATCAGTACCACTAAGAAAAATTTCTACTTGCACCACTGAGTAGCACTTATTGGTTATCTCCTTCTTTCTGGGTAATTCTGCCTTAAACATTTGTTTATTGCTGTTTCCCCATGTTTTAAGAACATATTTATGTGAAAGGTTCTAAGATGAAGGAACTGGCATGATTTTGGAGAGTTTGCTGCCAAAATTCAAGGTTGGTTTTGCCTTATAAATAATTACTGCTTTATATTTAGCTGTGAACTCGCCAGAATCACGCCCTTTAGTTTGATAAATAGGCCCCTTATTCATCTATACTTAAAATACTACCTGCTCCAGCTGCATTTATATCTTAAATTGACCCTGAGAGTGAGAGGTCGCCAGGACTTTTTATTAGGTGTCACTGTCATACAGTATTATGTTGTATTATTACATTGGAGTCTACAGCTCTGCCACAGACATGTCAAAATCTAGTCCCACTGTTGAGAGAACCAAGAAAATACACTTGTAAATATCTCTTCCCCATCCCTTAAATATCAAATGTCTCACCCTACAAAACAGCATCTGTTGTTTCTTGTAATACCATGGATGGCGCAGTCATTAGCAATGCTGCAACACAGTACTGAGCCACTGTATTCATTCCAACAAGGGCAAAATGGAGCTGATTCTAAATTGGATGCATCTCTGTCATTTTGACGCATTTGTGGCTGCGTCTTTATGCAAATGCCTCTGCAGTCAGAATCTGTGGGTTTTCCTGACTTGGAGAATAACCTGAGGACTGTATATGATTGGAGGCAAGTGTAGAAAACTTGGAGGTTTAATTGGGTTTCAACTCATAGGTGAAGAGGAACTTATTTGTTGGTACTGGCACAAATTCAAGTAGAGATCTGAGAAGGCTCAATATAATAGTCACTGATTACCAGTAGAGACTGGCAAATATTCTTAGAACAGGGGACTGTGGAGAGGGCACAATAGTGACTGGTTCTGAGAGTAACACAGAAGCACAGTGGAAAATGAGGAGAGCACCTAGCAATGGTGACTGGTTCTGAGAGTAACACAGAAGCACAGTGGAAAATGAGGAGAGCACCTAGTAATGGTGACTGGTTCTGAGAGTAACACAGAAGCACAGTGGAAAATGAGGAGAGCACCTAGCAATGGTGACTGGTGCTGAGAGTAACACAGAAGCACAGTGGAAAATGAGGAGAGCACCTAGTAATGGTGACTGGTGCTGAGAGTAACACAGAAGCACAGTGGAAAATGAGGAGAGCACCTAGTAATGGTGACTGGTGCTGAGAGTAACACAGAAGCACAGTGGAAAATGAGGAGAGCACCTAGTAATGGTGACTGGTTCTGAGAGTAACACAGAAGCACAGTGGAAAATGAGGAGAGCACCTAGTAATGGTAAATGGTGCTGAGAGTAACACAGAAGCACAGTGGAAAATGAGGAGAGCACCTAGCAATGGTGACTGGTGCTGAGAGTAACACAGAAGCACAGTGGAAAATGAGGAGAGCACCTAGTAATGGTGACTGGTGCTGAGAGTAACACAGAAGCACAGTGGAAAATGGGGAGAGCACCTAGCAATGGTGACTGGTGCTGAGAGTAACACAGAAGCACAGTGGAAAATGAGGAGAGCACCTAGTAATGGTGACGGGTGCTGAGAGTAACACAGAAGCACAGTGGAAAATGAGGAGAGCACCTAGTAATGGTGACTGGTGCTGAGAGTAACACAGAAGCACAGTGGAAAATGAGGAGAGCACCTAGTAATGGTGACTGGTGCTGAGAGTAACACAGAAGCACAGTGGAAAATGAGGAGAGCACCTAGTAATGGTGACTGGTGCTGAGAGTAACACAGAAGCACAGTGGAAAATGAGGAGAGCACCTAGCAATGGTGACTGGCACTCACTGTGGAGAGCGCCAAGCAATGGTGAATGGCATTGAGAGTAACTAAGCAGCAGATGGAGAACACTGGAAACTTTGGAGTCAACTCTGGAACAAACAGTAAGGGAGGGGGGCAGGGGATCCGCCGCTACAGTGATCTGGCGGGGTCCCGTCAATAAAGTAAAGTGACAGGGGGTAGTGGGGGGACCTCTGTTGCCGGCGGGGTGGAGGTAGGGGGGCCAGACAGACCCTGAGACCCGGCAATAAGGAGAAAAATATCACTTTCCAAAAAACCTGTCTTTGCAAAAGTAACTTTTTTCCAGAAGTGATAAATTTGTTATGCAGAAATAATGAATTCTGAAAAAATTGTGAATAAGAAGGCTGAGAATTGAAAACTAAAAATTGTCAGTTAACAATTTTTTCATGATGATTATTCCCCTATAACAGTAATTGTTCTGACAAGTAGTAATGGTCAGAAAGAGATTTGAATAGGGTGCCCTGGCTACTGATAGGCCACTGACGTCTTGTGCAGGAATCAGGGTCAGGATTGGTCGGCAAGTGATCAGCTGACTGAAGACAAGATGGCGGCGCCCATGTCCTGGCTGTGGCAGTTTCCAAATGTGAATACAAACAGCTTTTGGCAGCTACATAGCGTGGGACACATCCAGGCAGCTTGGGAGACAGTTGTAGTGCCATAAAGTGACAGCGCAGGGCATGGGACAGCCAGGGCATGGGACAGCCAGTCCAGGCACGTGACATCTGCAAAGCAAGTATCTGGTACAAATTGCTGCATCCGAATGTGTAAAGCCTAAGACTCCCGCTGCACTGTCACTGTCCGTAGACATTGAAATACCACTTGGTGCATCTTAAGAGTCGACGCATCATCAGTTGCACCATCTAACCTACACCTGCCTTATGGTAGGGTGCAGATTATCCATCTGAATATGACCTCTTATGTAGGCAAATAAGCGTTTGTGAATGCAAACACTTCAACGGCATGCCCGTGACACTCCCATAACACGCACATGTTCAATGTACTTCTCCGTGCATTCATCTGAAATCGCAACTGTGACAGTTTGTGAACATAGGCATTGTTTCCTACTCAGAACCAGGCTCTTTATGTGTTTCATGGTGATTAAAGGATAATTCTACCTTAGTAGCAAAAAAAAAAAAAAAAGAATGTAGAAAAATAGTTTACCACATACTCCCCCTTACCCAAATTAAGAGGGTCCTCACTAATACCCTTCTTTTGTGTCTTTGGGATCTATGATTCTATAATTCTGTTAGACCCCAACAACAGAGGACTGAATTCAGGAGTACTCCACATGCGCTTGCTGGCTCCAGCTTCTGCTGTTGTCACTGTATTGGTTCAGGCTGCTGACATGTGTTCCAGTGCAATAAGTACCGGGTCGGGAACTGGAATTCTAGCAGTCTGGAGCAGCGGCAGGAGAATAAGAGCCTATGTAATGCATAGACATTACAGCTAGTGTTCTGCGACCAATGTTACACACGCACAATAAAGAGAGGGCTGCCGTTGCTGACTCTTGACTGTCCTAGAGATTGATCATTAAAATAACTACCCACAACAGTCACGGCTATATATATATATATATATATATATATTCTGGGACTTTATAAGGACAGAAGTTGTTTGATGTAAGGAAGCCATTGTGCATATTTTCTCTATGATCCTACCATTCTTATGAATCCTGGTTTTCCCAAGCCAGTCCTGTTATTAAAGGTGAGCTGGCCTAAGGTCGGAACCAATAATTGTAGTCCATCTTCATCTCCTGCCCGTGCATTATGTAACCAGTTTTTAGCCATTGGCATGTACACAGCTCTTAGCCAATCAGATCATCCGAATCTGAAAGGCTCTAAACCAGGCATGTCCAAACTGCGGCCCTCCAGCTGTTGTGAAACTACACATCCCAGCATGCCCTGACACAGCTTTAGCATACTCTGACAGCAAAACTGTGTCAGGGCATGCTGGGATATGTAGTTTCACAACAGCTGGAGGGCCGCAGTTTGGACATGCCTGCTCTAAACTGTGGCCTTTTTATACAAAACCCAGTAATTGGAGGTGATTGTATCCATTTAAATGAGGCTTCAATATTAAAACAGTAACATTAGATCTCAGCGATTATAAGCAACAACATCTGAACTCATTCCTTAAATAGTGTATACTTATATTAACATCATCTGTGTTTTATAATAAATTATTGCTACAGTACCTTTTTTTTGTTTTTTACATAATAAAATACAGATCAGGAAATATTCTCCTCTCTGCTGTGCTGCTAAATCCACCTATACTGATGTGGTCTCCTAAATCCTATCTGTTCCTCAATACCTGGCTAGTAAGCAAAGGGCAAACTGCTTTAATAATGATATAATCTATATATAACAACAGGGCAAATCATTGCACAATAAACAAGCAGAAAATCCTTTAGGCGCTTATTGGTTCGATAGCCTACAAATATTCCAACTTCTAAAATAAATGCAAAAACAGAATATTCTGTTAATACAAGTTAGACCGACCAACCATCACAAAGCGTCTCTCTATTGCAGGCTTTTTCAACCAGTGTGCCGTGGCACACTAGTGTGCCGCGACCAGTTACAAGGTGTGCCGCGGAGCCAGAGCAGCTTCCTGCACCTTCAGAGTGGACTGTTGGCCCGGGCTCTTCTTAGAGGATCATTCATGCTCCGGCTGTGACCTGTGCCTTGATGATGTGGTGATGTGATATCATAGGTTACGGCCGCCGCATCTCACCACCCAGTCAACTCACCCACCTGCATACACATCTTCCAGTTCCCGCCTGCATCCACAGCTTTCCTTGCCAACCCACATCCACACCTGCCCAACCGCCCGCTGCTCAGTATTCGCAGCAATCCTCTATAAACAACCCTCGCCACTGAGGGACAGGGAGGAGGACAGCTGACTGGTAGGGGCTAATATTTGTTATGATATCTCTCCTGTGGGGAGCAATAGGATTTATGGATTTATAGGGGGAACAATGATTCATGTGGGGAGAAATGTGGTTGATTTATGTGTTAGCAAAATGATTTATGTGGGGAGCAATGTGATTGATTTATGTGGGTAGCAATAGGATTTATGTAAGGAGCAACATGATTTATGTGGGGAACAATGTGATTGTTTTTTCTGTGTAGGCCAATGTATGTGTGGATTTTTTATTACTGTTAAGGCCAATGTGTGTTTTTTGTTTTGTTTTTTCTGTGGGGAACGGATGGTGTGCCTTGGCAATTTTAAAATAGTGTTCGGTGTGCCGTGAGTAAAAAAAGGTTGAAAATCACTGCTCTATTGGGTTGGGAAGTGAGAGTAACCATAGTGGCTTAAGTATTATTTATTTACTTATTTATTTATTTATTTATTAATTAACAGTTTCTTATATAGCGCAGCATATTCTTTTGCACTTTACAATTGGAGCAACAGTAATAGAACAAAACTGGGTAACAACAGACAGACATAGAGGTAGGAGGGCCCTGCTCGCAAGCTTACACTCTATAGAGAAATAGGCATTAATACACAAGTACAGTGTCAGACTGGGGCATGTAGGGCCCCCCAGGGGAATGCAGTGATAGGGGCCCATACTTAGGGGTGTGTCAAGCCTACAAAGAGGGTGTGGCCAGCCTCCACAGAGGTTTGAAGTAAACAATTGTCTTGTGCAGTGTAATGTAACATATCTACCATGTATAATACAAGTGCACAGTCTGGAACCTGATCCCTAGAGGAAGGAGTGGGCACTCAGGCAGTGGGGCCTACCGGTGGTTTCCCCGGTACCCCTGTGGGCCAGTCCAACCCTGCACAAGTATAGGTGCTACCTATTGCGTAATGGTCCACCAGATTGCAAAGGTTCTTAATGGGCTGTATGATATGTTGGCCTGGGGTCAGGAGGATGGGAAAGTGAAGAAAGACAAAATCGGTGAGGTTATTATGTGTATATTTTCATTAGTGAGAGGAACCACATAGGTTTGTAAACAATTATACAATGAAGGGCAAAACTTACCAGGCGGGTACCTGCCCATTTCTTCCTAATGGGTGTCTTGTTTATCTGGGGGTAGACTACAGACCCTCTATACCAGCAAAGCCATAAAACTGCAGGGGTGGCACTCGATAATACCGGCTGTCGGGATCCTGACCGCTGGAATACCGACAACTATTCTCCCTCTTGGGGTGTCCATGACACCCCTGGAGGGAGAAGCCACCGTGCCCGCAAGGGTCTCTTTTGCGCTCACCCCGCTGCCGGCATTCTGACTGTCAGGATCCCAATGGCCGGCCATTCGTAATACACCCAACTGCAGGGACAGAGGACAAGGGGTTCGGTATGGATTACCGACGGATGGGATGCCGGCTGTCAATATCCCGAAAGCAGAATCCCATCCACCAGAATGCCGGCAGCGGGGCGAGCGCCAAGAGTCCCCTTGCGGGCTTGCTGCGCTCACCACAGGATCTATTCCTGCTCTATGGTTGTTGTGGACAACCACGAGTGGGAATAGCCCTATTGCGCCAGGATTCCGGCTGACGGTATTGCCGGCTGGTGGGATTATGGAGTCGGTATACTGACCGCCAGGATCCTGACAGCTGTTAAATGAAATGTATCCCAGGACAGGGGATAGGGGAAAATAATTGTCACTGTATATAGAAAAAAAAATCTCCCAGGCAGCCAATGGTTAAATGCTTAAAATCTATATATCTTATATCTCTGATAACTATATAATGCAGATATAAGCACTGTGAGATTTTTCAATGATCCCTTTCCTTGTGTCCTTCTTATCAGTATAAAGAACCTGACAGTGTGACAGTGTGACAGTGTGACTCGTTGCTGTGATTAGAATGTTCCCATTCTCTGAATTCTACCGTTACTGTATATTGAAGTGTTATTATCAGTTCATGGCGTTCTCTGAAGCTAACGTGACCGCACTGGTTACTAAGAAGTCAGCAGAAGCTGCTTTTATGATAAAGTAATTAGGTCACATGAATATTAGCTGTGATAGCACAGATACACGCAGCATGCCTTGCCAACAGTATAATGATGAGATGACGGTTCCATATTTCTTAATTCTTTATAACAAAGCTTTGTTTGACACATCGTAGCTGATTAATTCTGTACGCTGTAGGTTTAGTAACAATGGGGGTCATTCCGAGTTGTTCGCTCGCAAGCGGATTTTAGCAGATTTGCTCATGCTAAGCCGCCGCCTACTGGGAGTGAATCTTAGCATCTTAAAATTGCGAACGATGTATTCGCAATATTGCGATTACACACCTCGTAGCAGTTTGAGTAGCTTCAGACTTACTCGGCATCTGCGATCATTTCAGTGCTTGTCGTTCCTGGTTTGACGTCACAAACACACCCAGCGTTCGCCCAGACACTCCCCCGTTTCTCCGGCCACTCCTGCGTTTTTTCCGGAAACAGTAGCGTTTTTTCCCACACGCCCATAAAACGGCCTGTTTCCGCCCAGTAACACCCATTTCCTGTCAATCACATTACGATCGCCAGAACGATGAAAAAGCCGTGAGTAAAAATCCTAACTGCATAGCAAATTTACTTGGCGCAGTCGCAGTGCGGACATTGCGCATGCGCATTAAGCGGAAAATCGCTGCGATGCGAAGATTTTTACCGAGCGAACAACTCGGAATGACCCCCAATATCCTATTATTCAAAGAATGATATTTTACTCATCTAATTCCAGCATATTCCTTCTCTCTGCACATTGGCCCTCATTCCGAGTTGTTCACTCGCTAGCTGCTTTTAGCAGTCGTGCAAACGCTCAGCCGCCGCCCTCTGGGAGTGTATCTTAGCTTAGCAGAAGTGCGAACGAAAGGATCGCAGAGCTGCTACAAAAAAAGATTGTGCAGTTTCAGAGTAGCTCGAGACTTAAGGTGCATACACACGGAGCGATATAACTGAGCGATTTTGACTATATAGTCAAAATCGCTCAGAAAGTTAGTGCAGATCGCTCCGTGTGTATACAGGCAGCGATAGCGATGCGCGTCCCCGCTAGGTCGCTATCGCTGGGAAAAATAGTCAGTGCAGGCAAGTCAATTTTGGCTATGTCGCTGCAAAAGTTAGTCAAAATCGCAAATACTTTAAGAGGCCAGCGATTTTTCCCAGCGATAGCGATGTTGCAGGCGGCGGTGGTGCGGGCGGCGGCGGGTTGTGGCGGCGGTGCGGGCGGCGGCGGGTTGCGGTGGCGGTGTGGGCGACGGCGGTGCGGGCGGCGGCGGGTTGCAGTATGGGCGGCGGTGGGTTGCGGTGGCGGTGTGGGCGGCGGCGGTGCGGGCGGCGGCAGGTTGCGGCAGCGGTGCGGGCGGGGGAAATTTACCTTTATCTTGCAGAGTTTGGCAGCGGAGCGGTACCAGTTTCAAAAATGGCGCCTCAGCGTCATTTTTGAAATTCAAGATAGCCGCCGCGAGTCAATCACGGCTCGCCGCGTCATCGCCCCGCCCCCTCCCGCTGACTTATATAAGTCAGCGCGAGGCAGCGGCTTTCAGTCCGACGGCGGAGGAGGAGCGGAGAAGAGCTCCTGAAGACGCCGTGGAAGTCCTGGATGGGCGGCGGCTATGCAAAAGAGCTTAGCAGCCGCCGCCCACCAGGCGAAGACGCCGGAGCAAGACCCCAGAAGCCCTGGGGAGGTGGCGCCCCCCCAGGTGAAGACGCCGGAAGCCCTGGGAAGGCGGCGGCCATGCAAAAGAGCTTAAAGGCCACCGCCCCCAGGTGAAGACCCAGTTTAATAAAGGATTTTTTAAAGAATGTGTCGTGTTTTTTTTTTCAATATTTTCTTTACAGGTGGACTACAGGTGCCAGCGGGCCCTTTATGTCCGGGCATGCTGGCACTTGTGGTTCTCCAAGTGCCAGCATGCTGGGGCAGGCTTGCTGGGACCTGTAGGCCACCTGTAAAGAACAATATTACTATTGAAAGGCTATCAGCCTCCCATCCACCGCCCACGGATGGGGGGGACAGCCTCGGGCTTCACCCCTGGCCCTTGGGTGGCTGGAGGGGGGGACCCCTTGATTTAAGGGGTCCTCACTCGTCCAGTGTACCCCGGCCAGGGGTGACTAGTTGGGGGGGTAATGGCACGGCCGCAGGGACCAATATAAAAGTGTCCCCCGGCTGTGGCATTATCTCCCTGGCTAGTGGAGTCCGGTGCTGGTTTGAAAAATACGGGGGACCCCTGTCTTTTGTCCCCCGTATTTTTTAAACCAGGACCGGACGCAGAGCCCGGTGCTGGTTGTCTAAATATAGGGGAACCCTACTCATTTTTTCCTCTGTATTTTAACAACCAGGACTGGCTCAAAGAGCCCGAGGCTGGTTTTACATAGGAGGGGGGACCCCACGCAAAAAATTTTTTTTTACTTTTAGCTATTTAAATACCAGCCACCCTGTAAAATCGTCCTATATATGACACTCATCCCCTTATTTAAATGAGATAGTCAAAATCTCCCATAGCCAAAATCTCCCATAGCCAAAATCTCTTGCATAGTTAGACAAAATCTATGGTAAAGTTAGTCAAAATCTCCTACTGCCAGTTCAAGGGAAAAGTTAGTCAAAATCTCTCATAGTCAAAATCTCTCCGTGTGTATGGACCTTTACTCCTAGCTAGCGATCACTTCAGACTATTTAGTTCCTGTTTTGACGTCACGAACACGCCCTGCGTTCGGCCAGCCACGCCTGCGTTTTCCCAGCAACTTCTGCATTTTTATCTGGCACGCCTGTGTTTTTTCACACACTCCCCGAAAACGGTCAGTTACCTCCCAGAAACACCCACTTCCTGTCAATCACTCTGCGGCCAGCAGTGCGACTGAAAAGCGTCACTAGAGCTTGTGCAAAACTGCATCGGCTTTTGTGAAAGTGCGACGCGCGTGCGCAGTGCGCCCCATATGCATGCGCAGAATTGCCGATTTTTGGCCTGATCGCTGCGCTGCGAACGAAAGCAGCTAGCGATCAACTCGGAATGAGGGCCAATAATCGGGCTTTAACAAAATCATTATTGGTCAGTTGTATGTCATAGGCTGTTTTCCATGACACCTTCGCTGACGGTCAAATCTGATATGTATATGTCTGCACTGGCCACAACCTGCAGCAAAAGGTTGGCGTCACGGCATGTTTTAAAAAAGTAATAGAACTGAACTTTTACTCATATACCCCTTTCACATCGTACTAAAAACCCGGTATCGACACGGCATATTGCCGTGTCGAAACGGGTCAGTGTGCGATGTGAAAGGTCCTTTTCAGAATAAGCGGGTCGCCTGACCCGGTAATTCAACCCGGTAAAAAAGAAGGGTTATTACCGGGTTGATTACCGGGTCAGGTGCAGTGTGAATGGGAGCCGTTCCGATGCGACACGGCTCCCATTCACAGCATAGGCAGATGCGGCGCAGGAGATGAGCTCATCTCCCAGCGCCGCCTCCACCCCCGCCCCTGCTGCTGCTGCGCCCTCCGCTGCTATGGCAACCGACCCGGTATATTGCCGGGTCGGAAAGCCAGCAACGGAGCGCAAATGCCGGATCCCACCCGGTAAATACGCGTTTCTCTTACCGGGTAGGATCCGGCATTTGCGATCTGAATGCAGCAATAGAAGGTTTTCTTTCTGAACATAACAGTGATCAGTTTGACATTTACTCAGCATGCAGTATGTAATGTTATCACTGATTTGTTCGTTATTTTGTATCAGATTGGGATTTGTTTGCATGACTGTAATCATATGATCACTTTGTCTATATGCATTCTGGTCAGAAGACAGATAACTACAGTAGCCTATGTTCAAACAGACAAGTGCAGAGTACACTGACCATCAGATTAAAGGGCAACTTTACCTGTTTGTACTATTCATTATACCCTCCACCCAACTAGCCAGACAGTAAGTGGGGCAGTCTCCATACAACTGTGCTCAAAGCTTGAAAGTTCACCCTACCCTCCATCAGCCAAGCTTATCATATCTTTCAAACATAGGGCCTAATTCAGACCTGATTGCAGCAGCAGAATTGTTCTCTAATGGGCAAAACCATGTACCCCCCAGTAGTGCCAGATACACATGATATGCCCCCCAGCAGTGCCAGATACACATGATATGCCCAGCAGCAGTGCCAGATACACATGATATGCCCCGCAGCAGTGCCAGATACACATGATATGCCCCGCAGCAGTGCCAGATACACACAATATGCCCCCAGCAGTGCCAGATACACATGATATGCTCCACAGCAGTGCCAGATACACAAGATATGCGCCACAGTAGTGCCAGATACACATGATATGCCCCCCATCAGTGCCAGGTACACATGATATGCCCCGCAGCAGTGTCAGATACACATGATATGCCCCCCAGCAGTGCCAGATACACATGATATGCCCCACAGTAGTGCCAGATACACAAGATATGCCCCACAGCAGTGCCAGATACACATGATATGCCTCCCAGCAGTGCCAGATAGACATGAGATACCCCCCAGCAGTGCCAGATACACACGATATGCCTCCCAGTAGTGCCAGATACACATGATTTGCCTCCCAGCAGTGCCAGATAGACATGATATTCCCCCCAGCAGTGCCAGATACACACAATATGCCCTACAGCAGTGCCAGATACACATGATATGCCCCCCAGCAGTGCCAGATACACATGATATGCCCCACAGCAGTGCCAGATACACACGATATGCCCCCCAGCAGTGCCAGATACACATGATATGCCCCACAGCAGTGCCAGATACACAAGATATGCCCCACAGCAGTGCCAGATACACATGATATGCGCCACAGCAGTGCCAGATACACACAATATGCCCCCCAGCAGTGCCAGATACACATGATATGCCCCACAGCAGTGTCAGATACACACAATATGCCCCCCAGCAGTGCCAGATACACATGATATGCCCCACAGCAGTGTCAGATACACACAATATGCCCCCCAGCAGTGCCAGATACACATGATATGCCCCCCAGCAGTGCCAGATACACATGATATGCCCTGCAGCAGTGCCAGATACACACAATATGCCCCCCAGCAGTGCCAGATACACATGATATGCCCCACAGCAGTGCCAGATACACAAGATATGCCCCACAGCAGTGCCAGATACACATGATATGCCCCGCAGCAGTGGCAGATACACATGATATGCCCCGCAGCAGTGCCAGATACACACAATATGCCCCCCAGCAGTGCCAGATACACAAGATATGCGCCACAGCAGTGCCAGGTACACATGATATGCCCCCCATCAGTGCCAGATACACATGATATGCCTCCAGCAGTGCCAGATACACATGATATGCCCCGCAGCAGTGCCAGATACACACAATATGCCCCCCAGCAGTGCCAGATACACATGATATGCCCCACAGCAGTGCCAGATACACACAATATGCCCCCCAGCAGTGCCAGATACACATGATATGCCCCACAGCAGTGTCAGATACACACAATATGCCCCCCAGCAGTGCCAGATACACATGATATGCCCCCCAGCAGTGCCAGATACACATGATATGCCCTGCAGCAGTGCCAGATACACACAATATGCCCCCCAGCAGTGCCAGATACACATGATATGCCCCACAGCAGTGCCAGATACACAAGATATGCCCCACAGCAGTGCCAGATACACATGATATGCCCCGCAGCAGTGCCAGATACACATGATATGCCCCGCAGCAGTGCCAGATACACACAATATGCCCCCCAGCAGTGCCAGATACACAAGATATGCGCCACAGCAGTGCCAGGTACACATGATATGCCCCCCATAAGTGCCAGATACACATGATATGCCTCCAGCAGTGCCAGATACACATGATATGCCCCGCAGCAGTGCCATATACACACAATATGCCCCCCAGCAGTGCCAGATACACATGATATGCCCCACAGCAGTGCCAGATACACACAATATGCCCCCCCAGCAGTGCCAGATACACATGATATGCCCCCCAGCAGTGCCAGATAGACATGAGATACCCCCAGCAGTGCCAGATACACACGATATGCCTCCCAGCAGTGCCAGATACACACGATATGCCCTGCAGCAGTGCCAGATACACGTGATATGCCCCCCAGCAGTGCCAGATACACACGATATGCCCCGCAGCAGTGCCAGATACACATAATATGCCTCCCAGCAGTGCCAGACAGACATGAGATACCCCCCAGCAGTGCCAGATACACACGATATGCCCCCCAGCAGTGCCAGATACACACGATATGCCCCACAGTAGTGCTAGATACACAAGATATGCCCCACAGCAGTGCCAGATACACAAGATATACCCCACAGCAGTGCCAGATACACATGATATGCCTCCCAGCAGTGCCAGATAGACATGAGATACCCCCCAGCAGTGCCAGATACACACGATATGCCCCCCAGCAGTGCCAGATACACACGATATGCCCTGCAGCAGTGCCAGATACACATGATATGCCCCCCAGCAGTGCCAGATACACATGATATGCCCAGCAGCAGTGCCAGATACACACGATATGCCCAGCAGCAGTGCCAGATACACATGATATGCCCCGCAGCAGTGCCAGATACACACGATATGCCCCGCAGTAGTGCCAGATACACATGATATGCCCCGCAGCAGTGCCAGATACACATAATATGCCCCCCAGCAGTGCCAGATACACATAATATGCCCCGCAGCAGTGCCAGATACACATGATATGCCCCCCAGCAGTGCCTGATACACATGATATGCCCCGCAGCAGTGCCAGATACACATAATATGCCCCCCAGCAGTGCCAGATACACATAATATGCCCCCCCAGCAGTGCCAGATACACATGATATGCCCCCAGCAGTGCCAGATACATATATTATTTATTATTATTTATTAACAGTTTCTCATATAGCGCAGCATATTTCGTTGCGCTTTACAATTAGAACAACAGTAATAGAACAAAACATAGTAAAAACAGACAGATATAGAGGTAGGAAGGCCCTGCTCGCAAGCTTACAATCTATAGGGAAATAGGCATTGATACACAAGGATAGATGCTACCTATTGCATAATGGTTTCCAGATTGCTAGGTTCTTAATGGGTTATATGATATGATCACCCTGCAATATTGGCCAAGTGTCAGGAGGGTGTGAGAGTAAAGAAAGACAAGATGTGTGATGTTATGTGGACTGTACAGAGAGGATGTAATTAGATAGGGAGGCATTGAAGGTTATGTGGGTGGGTCTGGAGTTTGATAGGCTTGTCTGAAGAGGTGAGTTTTCAGGGAACGTTTAAAGGTTTGGAGACTACAGGCAAGTCTTATTGTGCATGGGAGGGCATTCCACAGAGTGGGTGAAGCCCGGATAAAGTCCTGTAATTTTGAATTTGAACATGCCCCCAGTGCCAGATACATATATGCCCCCAGTGCCAGATACATATATGCCCCCAGTGCCAGATACACATGTCCCCACAGTGCCAGCTATGCCCCCTGTGCCAGATACACATGTCCCCACAGTGCCAGATATGCCCCCAGTGCCAGATACACATGTCCCCACAGTGCCAGCTATGCCCCCAGTGCAGATACACATGTCCCCACAGTACCAGCTATGCCCCCAGTGCAGATACACATGCCCCCACAGTGCCAGCTATGCCCCCTGTGCCAGATACACATGTCCCCACAGTGCCAGATATGCCCCCAGTGCCAGATACACATGTCCCCACAGTGCCAGCTATGCCCCCAGTGCAGATACACATGTCCCCACAGTGCCAGATATGCCCCCAGTGCCAGATACACATATCCCCACAGTGCCAGATATTCCCCCCACAGTGCCAGCTATGCCCCCTGTGCCAGATACACATGTCCCTAGAGTGCCAGATATGCCCCCAGTGCAGATACACATGTCCCCACAGTGCCAGATATGCCCCCAGTGCCAGGTACACATGCCCCCACAGTGCCAGATATGCCCCCAGTGCCAGATACACATGTCCCCACACTGCCAGAGATATGCCCCCAGTGCCAGATGCACATGTCCCCACAGTGCCAGATACTGTGTCCCCACATTGCCCCCCCCCCCCCCCAAATGCTGCTCACCGTGCTGCTGCTGTTCAAGAACGGGGAGGCTGCTGTTCTTGAGGGCGGGCAGGAGAGCGCAGCGTGCGTCTCTCCTGCCCCTCAGTCTCCGTCTGCAGCATCTAGCTCTAATTAGGCGCCCTGTCCATGAGCCAGTCAAAGCTTGCGGTCCGTCAGGCAATTAGGAGCCTTAGCTGCTGGTCTGTGAGGCCGGCGCGCGGTGAGGGGGTGTACTTGTCCTATTCTGGGCAGTGTGTACATGTCTTTGGAGGCGGGCAGCGGGACGGACCTCGCTCCAGGCTCCAATATGGCAGCCAGAGCTAGCGGCGCCCATTAAGTGTGGCGCCCTGTTCAGCTGCTCTATTAGAACGTACCTGGAGCCAGCCCTGGGCATATATAACATGTGCAGAGAGAGTTAGATTTGGGTGGGTTATATTGTTTTTGTGCAGGGTAAATACTGTGAACACACCCCACCCAAATCTAACTCTCTCTGCACATATTGGACCACATACAGGGGTAAGATGGCAGTTCACAAATGCTTGCATTTTACAAGCATCTACAAGTGCCAGAGGTAGTACAAAGGAAAAAATCCTGTCTGATATCAAGGAATCCCTGGCTCTTCTGTAATCTGCTAAACTGGTGAGGGAGGATAGTGGTTGCAAAATGTACTCAGAGATCTAAATCTAGAGGAGAACCCATTTCAGCCAGGCTTTTTCCCGCTATGGTTGCTCAGCAGTCAGGGCCTATTTGTGGCCCCCCGGAACTGTGTGTGTGTGCCCCTTTAAGAGCCCTTTGCTATACCCCTGCAGCAGCAGGAGAAATGAAGGTGTAGGAGGAGTTAAGGAAGCCCTGGGTCCGGTCACGTGGCCTGAAGAGAGGGAGCTGATTGGAAGGAGGCTGCTGGGCTAAGAGTGGAATGCTGGGAAGAAGAAGCCTGGAAAGCGTGGTGTCTGCTGGCTGAAGGAGATACGCGGAGCTGGACGCTAGGTGGAGAAAGCAGCGGAGTATTGCCGTGTAGTGTTGCTATAAATGAAGGGCTAAAACCAGGACTGAGTTTATTTCAATTTCAAGGGAAGTGTTTGCAGTTCTGATGCAAGTAAAATAGACATATCTGTGCTAAAGGACTGAGTTTGTGCAATGCATATAGATAATCACTGCTGAAGGACTGAGCTAATTATACAAGTGTTGATTCAACCCTGCAATTACAAGAGACTGAGTTTGCTCCATATCCATACCCTTATTGTGATGCCGTTGGTAAGAAACATTGCTATTCCCTCGCTAGTTACATTCTCTTTGAGATAAAGAACTGTGCACAATAGACTTTTTGACCCCAGGATCCCCCCCAGTAACAGTGTGTCCATTTCCGCCTCATTGGCATGCTGTGGCACATCAAGTTGTAGCAAGAACTCCAACGATAATTGCCTGTGAAGATGCTTGTTGCCTTGGCTAGGGAAAGTTAGAAGTCAGTACTAAGATTACTAAAATGTAATGTCTTTCTTCTTTTTGCGATCACATTGTTATAGAGGAATTTTCATAATCCTGTTTTTCTTATACGAAAGTCTTCTTTTTGTAATTCCTCACCCAAGTAACTTTCCTAAATCCATCATTCATTCTAAATCCAGAGTTCATTACAGATTAATAAAAAGACTTACTGTTGGAATTGCTTACTAACTTCTGATTCGTATCAATCTCTCCTACCTAGCAAGTGGGTTTAGGATAAATGACAATAAGCAGGCGCCTAAATCAAATAACAAAGATGTAGCAATACATTCCTTATATGATGAAGGGTCTCTTCATAGCTCCATTCCCTTTTGACAGATGAATTCTCACCATGTGGGAAAAGATTAGGAATACATCATGTGTAGTACAATTAATTTAATAAACGGACATACACATACATAAAACTCAGAAGAAGACACAATTAAAAGATGATCCCCAAGTTCTGGTACATAAGGTTCTGATAGCACAATTACCAGAGTTCGTTGAGAACTGGTGTGAAGCAGCTCTCAAACAGGCAAGATGATGAAAAGTCACCAGATAGTCTCCCTGGGTGGACAGTCTGTGAATGCCCTCGGGCAACAAGTGTAGCAGTCCAATCGACCAGAAATTCGGGGTCCAGGTAATCAACCGACGCGTTTCGACCCAAGTGCTCTGGGTCTTTCTCAAGGCAGAATGAAAGTCTTTGTAACAGAACTAGCTTATATACCCCCTAGAGCCAATCCCCTTCCACTATCCATTAAACCTCTATGGGCCAATCAGAAGTCTGATTGTTCCTTTGTTCACTATTTAAAGGTGCATCCATATGTCAATCGAGTATATGGATGACGAATGGTTAATCCGGATGGAAAGCACGCCCCGTGTCTCTGAATGCGCGGGATCTCAAACCCGCGGTGACGTCTCCTTGGCAACCAACGTGTTCCCGGAAGTCGTCATGTCCGATCCGCCGGCGGCTCCCCCGCATTGTTTCCCCTTGCAGGCATACCGAGACACTCCCGGAAGCTGTCATTCGGAAGCCGCTGGCGTCATCTCCACGGCGACTCCGCTGCCGTGGCAACCTCTGAAGCGTCCCCGCAGTTGATTCCTCACCGCACATACAGGACCCGTAACGTCACATCCGTCTTAACAGCTTCTCCAGCCTGCCGTCTCCATAATACATTGTTGACATAGTGATCGCCACAAACAAATGCGCACTCCCCATAATCCAGGAAGCCTAGGTTTTTCCCATGCTTTTAATGAGATCTAAAGAACAAACAAAAATCATGCGATGTATAATGAGTATATGCAATAAAAACATTAAAAAGAGTATGTGAAATCTAATAAATACAGCAGCATACAGTTAAATGAAATATTAAAAAATGTCATAAAAACCACTTTAATTCAAAGTCTTTGTTGATGCCTAGCGGGTGAAGAGTGTTAAAATCAAAAATCTATTTCATCTCGCATTTAGCTAGTAGGGAGGTACTGTCCTTTTGGCGAGAATTGCACCTCACCAGTTTAATTCCGGCGAATCTCACAATATTTGAGACCGAGCAATTATGAACTGTTTTAAAATGGCTGGAGAGGGCATGGGTCTCCAACCCTTTTTTGATGTTTCTACAGTGCTCCCCTATCCGTATCTTTAAGGCACGTGAAGTACGCCCTATGTAAAACAAGTGGCATGAACATTCTATAAAATAAATGACATTGCTCATATTGCATGTAATAAAATCTTCCACTTTAAAAGTATACCCATTTATAGTAATTGAATCCAATTTTCTAGTGCCATCACTTTTGACCTCTCTGCATCCTGTACATGACCCACAGCGGTGGAACCCTTTAGTGGCAATTCTCCCTTCCCGTTTCTTTAAAGGGAGGTTGCTCCTGACCAATTAATTTTTTAGGTTTGGAGCTTTTTTATTAATAAAGACCGGACGTTCCGGAATGACCGCTTTTAAAATCGGGTCTTTCCTCAAGATGTTCCAATTTTTCTTAAACGAATTTTCTAAGACCTTATATTGGGAATTATAACCCGTAACGAATGCCCACTCATACCTATTGTTGTGGGATGTTTTTCCAGTGTTTGTCTTTAGTAGGTCTCGCCTATCTACTTTCTCAACCTCATCTAATGCTCGTTCAATATTCTCCATCTTATAGCCATTTCTTAAAAATCTTGTTTTCAATTCGTCTGCTTGTTCCTTAAAAATTTTATTTTTAAGCAATCTAGGGCCTAATTCTGACCTGGTCGCTAGGCTGCGTTTTTTGCATCCCTGCGATCAGGTAGTTGCCGCCTACAGGGGGAGGAGGAAATCACTGTGCAGGGGTGCGATGGCATGTGCAGGAGAGCTGCACATCTCTGCACAGCCCAGGGCTTACTCTTCCAGTGTGATGATCAGGGTCGGAGCTGACGTCAGAAACCCTCCCTTCAAACGCCTGGTCCCTCCTGCATTTCTCCAGACACTCCTTAAAAACGGTCAGTTGCCACCCACAAACGGGCTCTTCCTGTCAGTTACCTTGCGATCGCCCTTACGATCACTTTTCTCGCACCATCCCATCGCTGCCCGGCGATCCCCGGCACTGCGGACGGATGAGCCTGCGCATTACAGTGCATACGCATGCGCAGTTCAGACCTGATCGCAGTCTGTACGTAATCTCAGCCTAGCAATTAGGTCTGAGTTAGGTCCCTAGTCAGATTGCTTAGAATTTGAGCACAAATCTCTCCGTGTGTACCCCCCTTAGGTCACAGGGGTATATCCAATTGCAGGCTAGATTTTGCCTCAACGTTTTTCCTATTCAGTTACTGTGGAGAAATTAAGCCACAGTCATTTCTTATCTATTTTTTCTAAGAGCCCCAGAGCACATCTAATGTCAAGGAAAATCCTAATTTTAAAGTACAAATGTTGGGACCAGGGGGCCGATGCACACCTGATCGCTAGGCTGCGTTTTCACACAGCGGGCGATCAGGCACAAACTGCGCATGCGTATGCACCGCAATGTGCAGGTGCGTCACACGGTTACAAAGCGGATCACCGCTCAGCGATGGGTTTGTGCGACGGATCCGTTCACACGGGCGATCGCAAGGAGATTGACAGGAAGAAGGCGTTTGTGGGTAGCAACTGCCCGTTTTCAGGGAGTGTCTGGAAAAACGCAGGCGTGTCCAAGCGTTGGAAGGGAGGGTTCCTGACGTCAATTCCGGTCCCGGACAGGCTGATGTGATCGCAGCAGCTCAGTAAGTCCTGGGCTACTCAGAGACTGCACAAGATCTGTTTGTACAGCTCTGCTACACATGCGTTCACACACTTGCACAGCGAAAATACACTCCCCTATGGGCGGCGACTATCCAATTACAGGGCTGCAAAAATTGCTGCCCAGTGATCAGGTCTGAATTACCCCCTAGGTTCAGATCCCCTGGGACCAACCCTCTAATGATTAATGACTTAATAAGTCCAATAATTATGTGCCATTATTTAGTGTGAAACAAATTAAGTTACCCCAAAATCAACTTTTTGGTTACTTTATGCACCCTGAATTTAATGAAAGTATTTATTTTTGCAAAAATGAATTGTTTTTAGCATTTTTTTCTATTTTTTTATTAAATGGCCTCAAATTATACCACAATCTCTTTTTATTCTACTTTTTATTATTGCAATTTTTTATTTATTTTCTACTTAAATGAAAAAAGTAAAACTTTTTTTTCATTTTCTGTTTTTATTTTATTTTATTTTTTTAAATGCACAAAGCAGCCATTTAAAGTGTTTTTTTTAAAGAACAAAATATTTTTCTTTGGGCTAGTAATAAACATTATTACTGTTATCCAATCTGTTTTATATATTTATTTTTAGATTTTTTAGGGTTTCCCCAATTTTTTTTTTATTTCCCCCCTGGGTTTCGGCAGAAAAACAATGCAATACCATCGGGAACGTGCATATCACGGTAGTAGAAAAACTGCCGCAACAGCCACGTTTATTTTAGAGGTAAAATGAATAGAGCTAATTGGATAGGTCCCAAAGGTTCACATCCTCATACTCATCCTCTTCTGCCTCTCTGCCAATTTCAATAGTCCCTTTTCCCTTGCACAGCCTTCACAGTCTTGGACGTTATGCTACTGTGGAAAAAATATATAGAAAACACTGTACTGTAAATGTTCAATAAAGAAATGTTATAGTGAGTGTTTGTGCACATACTGTGGCTGGCACTGAGGCTGGCACTCAGTTGTTCCTTCAGCTCTCAGTCTGCCTCTCCCCTCCCAACCTCCTCCCTTGTAAGCCAACGTCTGATAACACAGTAAATTACTTTTTTCTGCAGCATGGATGGGGAGAGGAGAAGATACAAGCAAGGAGGGGCAGTGGGGAGGGGGGGGGGGGGGGGGAGTTATCTCATGAAAGAACCTATCTGGATAGACAACTCCTGTTTGCAGCAGGGACAGAATGTACAGAAATCCTTGCACATACGCTTATGTAATTAAAGGCCTAATTCAGACCCGATGGCCTCTCTGTGAATTTGCAGAGGTTTGCGATCGGCAAGTCACCGCCCAGACAGAGTTAAAATCCGCCCCGTGCAAGTCTGCATATGTCGTGCGAAAAGCGTTGCAAACACCGGCCAGCTGCAAATCCGTTCGCAACTCACCGTCTAATGATTTTTCCAATCTGTGCAGCCTGTGCGCAGCCCCGGACTTACTCCTACAGTGCGATGGAAACAGGCTGATCTGGGCCGGAGCTGACGTCACACACCCTCCCTGAAAACACTTGGGAACGGCTGCATTTTTCCTGACACTCCCAGAAAACGCCAGTTACCCCCACAAACGTCCGCTTCCTGTCAATCAATCTGCATACGCATAGCGATCAAAAAAGACGCAGGATTTTTTTGCAGTTTGGACCCGCGCCTGTATATTACGATCCGTGCGTATGCGCGGTCGTTCCATAATCAGCCGCCTTGCGATTTCGCACAACAGAGATCAGGTGTCAATTAGGCCCTAAGTTCATTAGATAAATCATATAGGAAAGCTTTGTACAACAGAGTTTGTGTGACTTTAGGAATAAATTGGGAAACCAGCAAACTCACTAAGTACTGTATGCACAAGTTTTAGTTAAAGTGGATCCGCCATAAGGAATTACTAATTTCTAATGCTACTTACATCCCCAGGGGCAGGCTAAACTGCCGGTAATCACAGTCTAGTCCCACCCCTCCAGTTCCATTGGCCAATACACATTGTTTAACCGGGGGGTGTTTTAAAGGAGATGGGGCCCTTGTGCATTGGGCCCCATACCGTGCAGTGGGTTCTCCTATACCTGTTCCTGACAGCAATCTACTTGTAAATATGACGCCTGTGCAGAAGAGAGCAATGGCTCTGGTACAGCAACAGAGTCTGCGTCAGCTACTGCGGGAGAACGACACTGCCAGAGGCAAGTATAGGAAGGAGTGTGTGTGTGTGTGTGTGTGCGTGTGTGTGTGTGTGTGTGTGCACTCGTATTCCTATCCTTATGGGGACACAGACCGGACAGCACACCAACACTGGAGGGACTTTCAACATGGTGGGGACCTGAAATGAGGTCCCCACAAGTCAGACCCCAGGAGGTGATAGTAAGGGCATGTCCCAACTACCCAGCATCAAAATCGGGCATGTCCTCGGGAATCACATTTGCCAGACCATACTGTGTGTATGTGTGTGCAATGCAGATTATGTGTTAAAGCAACTGATTGGTTCTCTAAAAAAATATAGATTTATATATTTTAGGGGCCCACTGCAGTTCCACCAGGCAGCCACCGGGGGTGCAGCGCATTCCCCCTTTCCCTTAAGGAGCAGCAGACAGGGCGCCTCCCCGTAATTTTGGGGACCCGGGGTGCCTTCCCATAATTTTTAGGGCCCCGCTGCAGTTCCACCTGGTGGCCACCGGGGGGCGCCGCACATGCACCCTCCATCTGCCCCCTGCAGCAGCAGCAGACAGGGCGCCTCCCCATAATTTTGGGGACCCGGGGCGCCTTCCAATAATTTGGGGGCCCCACTACAGTTCTGCCCGGCGGCCACCGGGGGGTGCCGCATGTGCCCCCTCCATCTGCCCCCTGCAGGAGCAGCAGACAGGGCGCCTCCCCATAATTTTGGGGACCCGATGCGCCTTCCAATAATTTTGGGGCCCCGCTGCAGTTCCGCCCCCGGCGGCCACCGCGCGTGCCCCCTCCCTCTGCCCCCTGCAGGAGCAGTAGTCAGGGTGCCTTCCCATAATTTTTAGGGCCCCACTGCAGTTCCGCCTGGTGGCCACCGGGGGGCGCCGCACGTGCCCCCTCCATCTGCCCCCTACAGGAGCAGCAGACAGGGTGCCTCCCCATAATTTTGGGGACCCGGGGCGCCTTCTAATAATTTTGGGGCCCCACTGCAGTTCCGCCCGGCGGCCACCGGGGGACGCCACGCGTTCCCCTCCCTCTGCCCCCTGCAGGAGCAGCAGTCAGGGCGCCTCCCCGTAATTTTGGGGACCCGGGGTGCCTTTCCATAATTTTTAGGGCCCCGCTGCAGTTCCACCCGGTGGCAACCGGGGGGCGCCGCACATGCCCCCTCCATCTGCCCCCTGCAGTAGCAGTAGACAGGGCGCCTCCCCGTAATTTTGGGAACCCGGGGTGCCTTCCCATAATTTTTGGGGCCCGCTGCAGTTCCACCCGGCGGCCAACAGGGGGCGCCGCACGTGCCCCCTCCCACTTTCCCCAGTACGGGCTCTAGCCGGGGCCCTTCTTATAATTTTCACGGGCGCTGGAGAGGAGCTATTTGACTTATCTCGATAAGTGTTGAATTTCCCATTCTAAAACTCCCCCAAATGAGTGTGGACGTGTATCCCTCGTGCCTGGACACGTTTCCAGGAGCTAGGGTAAAATCTGAGCATAGCCCACTAGAATGACGCGCGCTCCACCCGATCTGCTACCCTGAAAAGAACCCCTCGGGCATATTGATATGGCCAGATCCTCAGGGGATGGTAATGTGGATGAGAGGCTGGAACTGCAGATAAGGATCTGTGACAAAAATGCCTTGGAGCTCAGAGACTGGATACAGGCTGAACAATAGAGAGAGGTCTTCTTCCCTTTCAGAGGAAACCCAGCCAGGACTCCGATGCTGAAATGGGGCTCCTCCGGGCATTGGTTGGAGCCCGCAGACTGGGCTTGGACCAGCTCCCTCTCCCCTGGCGCAGCGCCCCCCCCCCCCCCCCTTTCCCCTGTGGCAGACGGGGGAAGCGCAGTCCCACCTGGACTTCCAGTCTTTCGTTCCTTCGATCTCCCCACCGAGGCTGAAATGGGGCTCCTCAGGGCATCGGTTGGAGCCTGCAGATCGGGCTTGGGCAGGCTCCCTCTCCCCTGGCGCAGCGCCCCCTGTGGCAGATGGGGGAAGCGCAGTCTCACCGGGACTTCCAGTCTCCCGTTCCTCCGATCTCCCCTCCGAGGCTGAAATGGGGCTCCTCCGGGCATCGGTTGGAGCCTGCGGACCGGGCTTGGCCCAGCTCCTTCTCGCCTGGTGCAGCGCCCCCTGTGGCAGACAGGGGAAGCACAGTCCCACCGGGACTTCCAGTCTCCCGTTCCTCCGACCTCCCCTCCGAGGCCAAAATGGGGCTCCTCCGGGCATCGGTTGGAGCCTGGGGACCGGGCTTGGCCCGGCTCCCTCACACCTGGTGCAGCGCCCCCTGTGGAAGATGGGGGAAGTGCAGTCCCACCGGGACTTGCAGTCTTTCGTTCCTCCGATCTCCCTTCCGAGGCCGAAATGGGGTTTCCCTGGGCATCGGTTGGAGCCTGCGGACCGGGCTTGGCATGGCTCCCTATTCCTGGGAGCAGCGCCCCCAGTGTGCTGAACTGGTTACTGCAATTTGTGGAAGTCATGCTGATGAGTGTGTATGGCTGAACCCTCAGGCTGGGAGTGGTTCCAAGAGCCTGGGGAAAATAGGAGAGTGTACTGCAAAAGTGTCGCGCGCATCACCTGTCCTGCTACGTCCAAGAGAACCCAGCTGAGAGATTCGCAGAATGAGAACAGAGTCCAGCCGGGGAAAAGATGGGTACTCGATAGAAGGTCCTCTTTTCTTTGTCCTGCAAACCCGATCGATGTGGCTCCCTGCGCCCCGGCGGGGAGGGCCATTCGCTTGGCCGGAACCCAGGGGTCCCGGCCAGCTCCAGGCGAACAAGGCCCTCCTTCTGTCCACGACGTGCCTGGAAACCCTCCACTGTAAGGGTTTACTAGTCCCCAAATGTCTGCCCAGTGCTCTTGGCCAGGGCTGGGTGGGCCTTGTTTCTGACTCCAGTCAGTATGGTCTGCTCTGTCTATCAGCCCAGCAGGTGCCTGACAACACCAGGGGTGCTGGGGAAGTGTCCCCATCACCTAGCAAAGCTCACCATTGGACCCTGGTGGAGCACATGATTTCCTGAGAACTGCACAAGTGCCACCATGAACCAATGATGTGGTCTGTCAATGGCCGCAGGTGGCTGCACGGAAGGGTTCAGCTGTGGGGCCCTGCGGAGAGAAGAGCCAGACAGGATGGAGGTAGAGTGAGATAGAAAGTGTGCGAGAAAGGGGAGTCTCGTATGGCGTGAGAGAGAAGCACAGGCTCTGAGCAAAGCTGACTGGAGGCCCCTTTGGAGGGATCCAGTGGAAGCTGCGCACTGAGTGGGCCTGGGACTACCCATGTATCATTGACGGTATCCCGGAGAGTGGCACAGCCCTTTACGATATGAACCTTTTACACCCTTTCACCCCCCGGGACAAGATGAGAACAGTCAGGTGTAGATCGGGATGTGATGGGTTGGAGGCAGCGGGGTTCCCTGGGGGCCAACGGCTCACCCTCGCCTCGACCGGCAGGGACCTGGGTCGGGAGGCCTGAGGAGACCTTTTTAAATTGCTGCTTACCCAAACTGTCCCCCAGGGCGGCTTGCACTGGTTTCCTAGTGAACGGGTTGTCGGGTGAGGAGAAAAATGTGAGATCGAGTGGGTGCTGTCCCTCTTTATCTGGGGGCTGTTCAATGTGCACTGGCGCCTGGGCACCACGCAGAGCGGGCCCCACTGTCCATCTGACTCTGAACTTCTCACTTGGCCCGCACTGATGGCCATCCACCGGGCCTACTCCTCTTGCTGGTGTCTGCTTGGTGTGTGGCTTCTTCTTCTCTGTAGGGTTTCCTGCTGCTTTCAAGGCTCACCCCCTGTCACCGTTGGCTACTGAGAGCTACCTTGTTGATCCTGCCAGTAGCCTTCCGCATCAACGCAGAATCTGGAGGGCTGCTGTAACCCAAAATGCTTGCCCTCAGCTGAGCGGCACAGCTGGGGGCTGTCGCGGGAGGTTTTCAGGTCCCCCTCCATTGTGGAGGGGGGGGGGGTGATAACCACTCTCGTCCCCCCTTAGGCGGCAGGGGTGCGGGACAGGCTCCGCAGGGCAGTGATGTTGGCCGGAGGTGTCACCTCCACCGGCTGCTCCTCAGCCTTGTCTGCAGCCTCCCCCCGCATCACCGCAGGATCCGGAGGGCTGCCGGATTCCCCAATGCTTGCTGGCGGCCGAGCGGCACGGGTCGGGATGGATTGAGGATGTGTGCCCCCCTCCATCCCGGAGCGGGGGAGGTGACAGCCACCCTCCTCCACCTTAGGCGGCGGGGTGCGGGACAGGCTCCGCAGGGCGGTGATGTCGACCGGAGGGGTCAACTCCACCGGTCGCTGCTCCGCCCTGTCTGCAGCCTCCCCCCGCATCACCGCAGGATCCGGAGGGCTGCCGGATTCCCCAATGCTTGCTGGCGGCCGAGCGGCACGGGTCGGGGATGGATTGGGGATGTCTGCCCCCCCTCCATCCCGGAGGGGGGGAGGTGACAGCCACTCTCGTCCACCTTAGGCGGCGGGGTGTGGGACAGGCTCCGCAGGGCGGTGATGTCGGCCGGAGGGGTCAACTCCACCGGTCGCTGCTCCGCCCTGTCTGCAGCCTCCCCCCGCATCACCGCAGGATCCGGAGGGCTGCCGGATTCCCCAATGCTTGCTGACGGCCGAGCTTCACGGGTCGGGGATGGATTGAGGATGTCTGCCCCCCCTCCATCCCGGAGGGGGGGAGGTGACAGCCACCCTCGTCCACCTTAGGCGGCGGGGTGCAGGACAGGCTCCGCAGGGCGGTGATGTCGGCCGGAGGGGTCAACTCCACCGGTCGCTGCTCCGCCCTGTCTGCAGCCTCCCCCCGCATCATTGCAGGATCCGGAGGGCTGCTGGATTCCCCAATGCTTGCTGGCGGCCGAGCGGCACGGGTCGGGGATGGATTGAGGATGTCTGCCCCCCCTCCATCCCGGAGGGGGGGAGGTGACAGCCACCCTTGTCCACCTTAGGCGGCGGGGTGCGGGACAGGCTCCGCGGGGCGGTGATGTCGACCGGAGGGGTCAACTCCACCGGTCGCTGCTCCGCCCTGTCTGCAGCCTCCCCCCGCATCACCGCAGGATCCGGAGGGCTGCCGGATTCCCCAATGCTTGCTGGCGGCCGAGCGGCACGGGTCGGGGATGGATTGGGGATGTCTGCCCCCCCTCCATCCCGGAGCGGGGGAGGTGACAGCCACCCTCCTCCACCTTAGGCGGCGGGGTGCGGGACAGGCTCCGCAGGGCGGTGATGTCGACCGGAGGGGTCAACTCCACCGGTCGCTGCTCCGCCCTGTCTGCAGCCTCCCCCCGCATCACCGCAGGATCCGGAGGGCTGCCGGATTCCCCAATGCTTGCTGGCGGCCGAGCGGCACGGGTCGGGGATGGATTGGGGATGTCTGCCCCCCCTCCATCCCGGAGGGGGGGAGGTGACAGCCACTCTCGTCCACCTTAGGCGGCGGGGTGTGGGACAGGCTCCGCAGGGCGGTGATGTCGGCCGGAGGGGTCAACTCCACCGGTCGCTGCTCCGCCCTGTCTGCAGCCTCCCCCCGCATCACCGCAGGATCCGGAGGGCTGCCGGATTCCCCAATGCTTGCTGGCGGCCGAGCGGCACGGGTCGGGATGGATTGAGGATGTGTGCCCCCCTCCATCCCGGAGCGGGGGAGGTGACAGCCACCCTCCTCCACCTTAGGCGGCGGGGTGCGGGACAGGCTCCGCAGGGCGGTGATGTCGACCGGAGGGGTCAACTCCACCGGTCGCTGCTCCGCCCTGTCTGCAGCCTCCCCCCGCATCACCGCAGGATCCGGAGGGCTGCCGGATTCCCCAATGCTTGCTGGCGGCCGAGCGGCACGGGTCGGGGATGGATTGGGGATGTCTGCCCCCCCTCCATCCCGGAGGGGGGGAGGTGACAGCCACTCTCGTCCACCTTAGGCGGCGGGGTGCGGGACAGGCTCCGCAGGGCGGTGATGTCGACCGGAGGGGTCAACTCCACCGGTCGCTGCTCCGCCCTGTCTGCAGCCTCCCCCCGCATCACCGCAGGATCCGGAGGGCTGCCGGATTCCCCAATGCTTGCTGGCGGCCGAGCGGCACGGGTCGGGATGGATTGAGGATGTGTGCCCCCCTCCATCCCGGAGCGGGGTAGGTGACAGCCACCCTCCTCCACCTTAGGCGGCGGGGTGCGGGACAGGCTCTGCAGGGCGGTGATGTCGACCGGAGGGGTCAACTCCACCGGTCGCTGCTCCGCCCTGTCTGCAGCCTCCCCCCGCATCACCGCAGGATCCGGAGGGCTGCCGGATTCCCCAATGCTTGCTGGCGGCCGAGCGGCACGGGTCGGGGATGGATTGGGGATGTCTGCCCCCCCTCCATCCCGGAGGGGGGGAGGTGACAGCCACTCTCGTCCACCTTAGGCGGCGGGGTGTGGGACAGGCTCCGCAGGGCGGTGATGTCGGCCGGAGGGGTCAACTCCACCGGTCGCTGCTCCGCCCTGTCTGCAGCCTCCCCCCGCATCACCGCAGGATCCGGAGGGCTGCCGGATTCCCCAATGCTTGCTGACGGCCGAGCTTCACGGGTCGGGGATGGATTGAGGATGTCTGCCCCCCCTCCATCCCGGAGGGGGGGAGGTGACAGCCACCCTCGTCCACCTTAGGCGGCGGGGTGCAGGACAGGCTCCGCAGGGCGGTGATGTCGGCCGGAGGGGTCAACTCCACCGGTCGCTGCTCCGCCCTGTCTGCAGCCTCCCCCCGCATCATTGCAGGATCCGGAGGGCTGCTGGATTCCCCAATGCTTGCTGGCGGCCGAGCGGCACGGGTCGGGGATGGATTGAGGATGTCTGCCCCCCCTCCATCCCGGAGGGGGGGAGGTGACAGCCACCCTTGTCCACCTTAGGCGGCGGGGTGCGGGACAGGCTCCGCAGGGCGGTGATGTCAGCCGGAGGGGTCAACTCCACCGGTCGCTGCTCCGCCCTGTCTGCAGCCTCCCCCCGCATCACCGCAGGATCCGGAGGGCTGCCGGATTCCCCAATGCTTGCTGACGGCCGAGCTTCACGGGTCGGGGATCGATTGAGGATGTCTGCCCCCCCTCGTCCACCTTGGGCGGCGGGGTGCAGGACAGGCTCCGCAGGGCGGTGATGTCGGCCGGAGGGGTCAACTCCACCGGTCGCTGCTCCGCCCTATCTGCAGCCTCCCCCCGCATCACCGCAGGATCCGGAGGGCTGCCGGATTCCCCAATGCTTGTGGCGGCCGAGAGGCACGGGTTGGGGATGGATTGAGGATGTCTGCCCCCCCTCCATCCCGGAGGGGGTGAGGTGACAGCCACCCTCGTCCACCTTAGGCAGTGGGATGCGGGACAGGCTCCGCAGGGCGGTAATGTCGGCCGGAGGCGTCACCTCCACCGGCTGCTCCTCCACCCTGTCTGCAGCCTTCCCCCGCATCACCGCAGGGGACGGAGGGCTGCTGGATTCCCCAATGCTTGCTGGCGGCTGAGAGGCATGGATCGGGGATGGATTGAGGATGTCTGCCCCCCCTCCATGCTGGAGGGGGGGAGGTGACAGCCACCCTCATCCACCTTAGGCGGCGGGGTGCGGGACAGGCTCCACAGGGCGGTGATGTCGGCCGGAGGGGTCACCTCCACCGGTCGCTGCTCCGCCCTGTCTGCAGCCTCCCCCCGCATCACCGCAGGATCCGGAGGGCTGCCGGATTCCCCGATGCTTGCTCGAGGCTGAGTGAGCGGTATGGCTGGGGGCTGTCGCGGGAGGTTGTCAGTTCCTAATCCATCTTGGAGGTGGGGTGATAACCACCCTTGTCCCCCCTTAGGTGGTGGGAGTGCGGGACAGGCTCTGCAGGGTGGTAATGTCGGCCGGAGGTGTCACCTCCACCGGCCGCTCCTCTGCCCTGTCTGCAGCCACCCCCCGCATCACTGCAGGATCCGGAGGGCTGCCGGATTCCCCAATGCTTGCTGACGGCCGAGCGGCACGGGTCGGGGATGGATTGAGGATGTCTGCCCCCCCTCCATCCTGGAGGGGGGGAGGTGACAGCCACCCTCGTCCACCTTAGGAGGCGGGGTGCGGGACAGGCTCCGCAGGGCGGTGATGTTGGCCGGAGGGGTCAACTCCACAGGTCGCTGCTCCGCCCTGTCTGCAGCCTCCCCCCGCATCACCGCAGGATCCGGACGGCTGCCGGATTCCCCAATGCTTGCTGGCGGCCGAGCGGCACGGGTCGGGGATGGATTGAGGATGTCTGCCCCCCCTCCATCCTGGAGGGGGGGAGGTAACCGCCACCCTCGTCCACCATAGGCGGCGGTGTGCGGGACAGGCTCCGCAGGGTGGTGATGTCGGCTGGAGGGGTATCTTCCACTGGCCGTTGCACCGCCTGCAGTCTCCCCTCGCACCACTGCAGGATCTGAAGGGCTGCCAGATTCCCCGATGCTTGCTCGAGGCTGAGTGAGCGGTATGGCTGGGGGCTGTTGCGGGAGGTTGTCAGTTCCTATTCCATCTCGGAGGTGGGGTGATAACCAGCCTCGTCCCCCCTTAGGCGGTGGGGGTGCGGGACAGGCTCCGCAGGGCAGTGATGGTGACTGCAGGGTTCTGAGGTTTGCTGGTTCCTTTACTTATTGGCCATGGTTGAACGTTATCGCTGTGCGAGGTTTTCGTAACCCCCTTCACCTTGGAGGTGGGGGGGGTTCCGCTGTCATCATTTCTCACTTTGGTGTCAGGTTGAGATATTGGGCGCTGGTGGTTAGGTTTGTGCCGGCCTACTGATGATGTGTTGTCACTATTAAAATTCTCTATAAGAGAGTAACTATAAGATCAGACATTTGCTGCACGTGTAAAGCTGAGAAACTAGAGGAGCCTGAGCTACCATCTCTGATATTATGACCGAATGCCACAAAATCAGTCAATATTTGGCTGACTGCGGGGGTGGGCATATGGGGCGTCCCGTGCCCATGCACTCGAAGCTTCTTGCTCGCCTGCGGCGCGAGCAGTGTCCTGTCCCAGGTCTTGACCGGGGACAACCCGGTCGGCACGAGGGCCAGCGCCTCCGCCGGCAGGGTGGTTCGGCGGAGGGGCCTCTCCCCTGGTCCTCCCGTCCCCAGTGGCTGGTCCCTCCCTGGGCTTAATATTCGGCTGGAGCCCCTGCTCTCTGGGCTTAATAGTCGGGGGCCGGGAGCGTGAGCAGTGTCCCGTCCAGGGGACTTGGCCGGGGACAATCGGTTCGGCACGAGGGCCAGCGCCTCCGCCGGTCGGGAGGGTCGGCGGAGGGGCATCTCCCCTGGTCCTTCCGTCCCCTGTGGCTGGTCCCTCCCTGGATTTAATATTCGGCCGGAGCCCCCGCTCTCCGGGCTTAATAGTCGGGGGCCGGCGGCGCGAGCAGTGTCCCGTCCTGAGGACTTGGCCGGGGACAATCGGTTCGGCACGAGGGCCAGCGCCTCTGCTGGCCGGGTGGGTCGGCAGAAGTGCCTCTCCCCTGGTCCTCCCGTCCCCGGTGGCTGGTCCCTCCCTGGGCTTAATACTCGGCCGGAGCCCTCGCTCTCCGGGCTTAATAGTCGGGGTCTGGCGGCACGAGCAGTGTCCCATCCCGGGGACTTGGCCGGGGACAATCGGTTCGGCACGAGGGCCAGTGCCTCCACCGGCCGGGTGGTTCGGCGGAGGGGCCTCTCCCCTGGTCCTCCCGTCCCCGGTGGCTGGTCCCTCCCTGGGCTTAATACTCGGCCGGAGCCCCCGCTCTCCGGGCTTAATAGTCGGGGGCCAGCGGCATGAGCAGTGTCCCGTCCCGGGGACTTGGCCGGGGACAATCGGTTCGGCATGAGAGCCAGCGCCTCCGCCGGCCGGGTGGTTCGGCGGAGGGGCCTCTCCCCTGGTCTTCCCGTCCCCGGTGGCTGGTCCCTCCCTGGGCTTAATACTCTGCCGGAGCCCCCGCTCTCCGGACTTAATAGTCGGGGGCCGGTGGCGCGAGCAGTGTCCCATCCCAGGGACTTGGCCGGGGACAATCGGTTCGGCACGAGGGCCAGCGCCTCCGCCGGCCGGGTGGTTCGGCGGAGGGGCCTCTCCCCTGGTCCTCCCGTCCCCGGTGGCTGGTCCCTCCCTGGGCTTAATACTCGGCCGGAGCCCCCACTCTCCGGGCTTAATAGTCGGGGCCGGCTGCCCCTTCCCCAGGGCTGAACAGCCGGGGACCACCCGCCAGCCGGTGGGGCCGGCGGCGCCTGCAGTGTCCCGTCCCGGGGACTTGGCCAGGGACAACCCGGTCGGCACGAGGGTCAGCGCCTCCACTGGCCGGGTGGGTCGGCGGAGGGGCCTCTCCCCTGGTCTCCCGTCCCCGGTGGCTGGTCCCTCCCTGGGCTTAATACTCGGCCGGAGCCTCCGCTCTCCGGGCTTAATAGTCGGGGGCCGGCTGCCCCTTCCCCAGGGCTGAACAGCCGGGGACCACCCGCCGGCCGGCGGCGCGTGCAGTGTCCCGTCCCGCGGACTTGGCCGGGGACAACCCGGTCGGCATGATGGTCAGCGCCTCCGCCGGACGGGTGGGTCGGCAGAGGGGCTTCTCCCCTGGTCCTCCCGTCCCCGGTGGCTGGTCCCTCCCTGGGCTTAATACTCGGCCGGAGCCCCCGCTCTCCGGGCTTAATAGTCGGGGGCTGGCTGCCCCTTCCCCAGGGCGGAACAGCCGGGGAACACCCGCCGGCTGGCGGGTCAATGGCGGAATGCAGATACTGGACAGCCCCAGCTTGTTGATTTTTTTACCATTTTTTGGGGGGGATTATTGGGGGAAGGTTTTTATTTCCCCCCCCCCTCCTCTTATGGGCTGGACACACCTGCTGCCGGCCCATGTTTTTATTTTTGTGGGTTTTTTTTTTTTTGGGGGGGGGGGTTTCTCTCTACGCAGGCGCTGCAGCGTCAGCGGATGGGGACTCTTGGCATTCCCGACGCCGCCACATGTATTTTTCCCGTGCTGGTTTTTTATTCTGGAGGGGGGGGGGGTTGTTTTTGGGTGTATGTGGTTTTTCTTTTGTTTTGGGATTTGTTTGGGGGTTTTTTTTGGGAGGGGGAAAAGGGGTGGTGCTTTGTTCTTGTTTATTTTTTGGGGGGTTCTGTTTGTTTTTGGGTGTGTTGTTTTTATTTTGTTTTTGGGTGTGTTTTTTTTTGGGGGGGGGCGGAGGGGTCTTGTTCTTGCCCCAGGCACTGCAGTGGCGGATGGGGATAATGGACAAACCCCACTGCCGGACAAGGTATTTTTCCAGTACTGTTTATTTGGGGGGGACTTTTTTTTGGTGGGTTTTTTTTTTTTTGGGGGGGGGGTCTTGTTCTTGCCCCATGCATTGCAGAAGCTGATGGGGATATTGGACAAACCCCGCTGCTGGCCAAGGTATTTTTCCCGTACTGTTTATTTAGGGGGGGGGGGACTGTTTGTTTTTGGGTGTTTTTGTGTATGTTGTTTTTCTTTTGTTTTTTTGGGGGGGTTATTTTTTTTTGCGGGGGTGCTTTGTTCTTGTTTATTTTGGGTAGTCTGTTTGTTTTGAGGTGTGTTGTTTTTCTTTTTTTATTGGTTTTTTTTTTTGGGGGGGGTGCTTTGTTCTTGTTTATTTGGGGGCGTCTGTTTGTTTTTTGGTGTTTCGGGGTATGTTGTTTCTCTTTTTTTCTTTTTTTGGGGGCGGTCTTGTTCTTGCCCCATGCACTGCAGAAGCTGATGGGGATATTGGACAAACCCCGCTGCTGGCCAAGGTATTTTTCCCGTACTGTTTATTTAGGATGGGGGACTGTTTGTTTTTGGGTGTTTTTGTGTATGTTGTTTTTCTTTTGTTTTTTTGGGTGGGGTTATTTTTTTTTGCGGGGGTGCTTTGTTCTTGTTTATTTTGGGTAGTCTGTTTGTTTTGGGGTGTGTTGTTTTTCTTTTGTTTTTTTTTTTGTTTTTTTGGGGGTGCTTTGTTCTTGTTTATTTTGGGGCGTCTGTTTGTTTTTGGGTGTTTCGGGGTATGTTTTTTTTTTTTTTTTTTTTGGTGGGGGGTCTTGTTCTTGCCCCAGGCACTGCAGTGGCAGATGGGGATACTGGACAAACCCCACTGCCGGACAAGGTATTTTTCCCGTACTGTTTGTTTTGGGGGGTCTGTTTGTTTTTGCGTGTTTCGGGGTATGTTGTTTTTCTTTTGCTTTGTTTTGGGGGGGTGCTTTGTTCTTGTTTATTTTGGGGTGTCTGTTTGTTTTTAGGTGTTTTGGGGTATGTTGTTTTTCTTTTGTTTTTTTTGTTTTTTTTTGGGGGGGGGTCTTGTTCTTGCGCCAGGCACTGCAGTGGCAGATAGGGATACTGGACAAACCCCACTGCCGGACAAGGTATTTTTCCAGTACTGTTTATTTGGGGGGGTCTTTTTTTTTGGGGGGGGGGGGTTCTTTTGTTTTTTTGTATTTTTTTTTGTGGGGGGGTCTTGTTCTTGCCCCATGCACTGCAGTGGCGGATGGGGATACTGGACAAACCCCGCTGCCGGCCAAGGTATTTTTCCCGTACTGTTTATTTTGGGGAGTCCTTTTTGTGGTTTGAAAAATTGTTTGTTTTTGTGTATTTTTGTGTGTGTTTTTATTAGGGGGGGTTCGTTTTGGTTTTGCAAGTTTTTTTTTTTTTTTTTTTTTTTACCCCTTGTGCTGCAGCAGTGGATGGGGATATTGGACAACCCAGCTGCACTTTTTTTTTTTTTTAAACTGGGCAGGGTCAAAGCACACGGCATCACACACTCCCAGAAGTCCTTGGTTTGTCTCCTACCCCCAGAAGTTCACCATTATATATTTCTCACTCCCAGAAGTCCTCGGTCTGTTTTCCACTCCCGGAAGTCCCTGGCTTGTTTCCTTAAGACAATGAACGCGGATGGGGCAGACAGTAAAACGGATGGCAGTGATGAAGACTATCTCCCCGACTCATCTGAGTTGAGCAGTTCAAATGACAGCAGCGGGGAAGAGACATCTTTTCACAGGAGACAGGCGCTGGAAGAAGCCGAGGCTTCCTCCACAGACGGCGGCCTGAACCGACGGACACATCACGGTGTGTCAGTCCAGGTTCTTACCCAAAAAGGGGATGGTTCCAGAACATATAACAAGAAGAAAAACTTCTGCCTATGGTGTGAGAGGCCATATTCCAAAATTGCGAGGCACGTGGAAGCCGTCCACCGCAGTGAGCCAGAGGATAGGTCAGTGCAGCTGGACCTAATTAGCCACCGGGGGAACTTTGCACATAATATCGGTGTTCTTCGCGAGGGCAGCGGTGTCCTACTACCTTGCAAGCAGCCGGCCAAAGCAGCAGCTCCCCAAGATTTCATGCACTGCGCACACTGCCAAGGTCTGTTCTCCAGGCGACACCTGTGGCGACATGTGAAGAGGTGCCACCAAACCTGGTAGAACTCGGGTCCAGTCCCTGTGCACTTACGCCACACCCGTTCCGCCAGGTGTTGGCACCGGCCTGTGGAAGTTGTTGAGCCAAATGAATTATGATGATGTGGTACCTGTGATCAAGGGGGACAGCTGCATCATGCAGTTCGGGCAGCACCTCTACAACCGACTGGGGTCTGATGTCGGCAAGCACGAGTACATCTGCCAGAAGCTCCGAGAGGTGGGTCGTCTCCTGCTGCATGCGATGAAGGTCACTCCATTGCAGAGCATGGACGATTTAATCCGCCCACCCAACTTTTTCCATGTGGTGCATGCCGTCAGGAGCCTGGCTGGCTACGATGACAAGACCAACACCTATAGGGTCCCCTCGCTGGCCCTGAAGGTGGGCCACAGCTTGCAAAAGATTTCCGCCATGGTTGAGTGCCAGGCGCTGATGGAGGGCAGTGCCCTGACAGTGGAGAGCGCACGGAGCTTCAGGAAACTGTACGAGGCGAGGTGGAGTGAGCTCATCTCAACTGCTGCCCTGAAGACCCTACGAGAGATAAAATGGAATGCCCCACTCCTCCTACCCTTCACTGACGACGTGAATCGATTGAACCTGTACCTCCTTGACCGGCAGCGGGAGTACTTGGATGGGTTATCTGCCCACCCTTCTGCAAAGCAGTGGTCAATGCTGGCCAAGGTCACCCTCACACAGTTGATCCTCTTCAACCGCAGGAGGGAAGGTGAGGTGTCCAAGATGCGGCTATCCTCATTTGAATCACGGCACACAGCCGACCTGCAGGGTGACGTGGCCCAGGCCCTCTCGGAGATGGAGAAGGCTCTCTGTCACCACTTCACCCGTATTGAGATACCTGGTAAAAGAGGCAGGAAGGTTCCCGTCCTGTTATCCCCATGCATGCAGAAAGCCATGGAGCTCCTGACCGAGAAGAGGGCAGAGTGTGGTGTCACCCCTGACAATTTCTACATGTTTGCCAGGCCAGCCGCCTTATCACACTTCAGGGGATCCGACTGCATTCGTCTCTATGCCCGGGAGTGTGGGGCCAAGCATCCCGAAGCACTGTCCTCCACCCGCCTCCGGAAGCATGTAGCCACCCTTTCCAGGGTCCTCAACCTAAGCGACACCGAGATGGACCAGCTAGCCGATTTCCTTGGACATGACATACGGGTGCATCGACAGTATTACCATCTTCCAGAAGGTACCCTGCAGCTGGCCAAGTTAAGCAAGCTTTTTGTGGCCCTGGAGCAAGGGAGAATGGCTGAGTTCAGGGGCCGCAGTCTGGAGGAGATCTCCATTGATCCAGATGGTAAGTATCACTGGACGAGTGTCTCCAGGGACTGACACTGTAAGTGGGCTGGTGTGACGGGGTTTACTGTCTTTTCTGGAACCAATCCAGGTGGCAAGTGATGACTCAGGAGATGAGCCAGAGAGGCAAGCCAGTGAGGTGACAGTGGTGCACACCGAGAAAGAAGCAAACAGTGTGGCAGTGGAGGGAGCCATTCCTAAAGGTGGGTGCAACCTTCCATGCTGGTGGGGGTGGGGGGTTGGGGGGGTGGCCTTGGCTGGTGATGGCTTTGCAGGGTGACTGACCTTTCCTCTCCCACATAGGTGACAGCAGAGGTGCTAAGAGAAATCCATGGACCCCAGCGGAAGTCAGAGCCGTTGAAAGACACATGATGCAGTTCATCCACTCCTGCAAGGTTCCGGGCAAGAAGGATTGTGATGCATGCCTACGGGCTGAAACCCAAGCACTGAAGGCTCGGAACTGGCTTTCAATTAAATTCTACATAAAGAACAGAATAACTGCGATAATGAGAAAGAACATGAACTAAATAAATAAATAAAAAATAAGTAAACAAACACATGCATACATACACAAATAAATAAATGAATAAATAAATCAATACATAATAAAATGTGGGTGCCATTGCACCCGGTGGCCACCTGGGGGGAGGGTGTCACACATAAATTGATCCATATATTATGTCCCCATGGTCCCCTCCCAGGCCGCGCACACCCGCACCCTCTGTCCCCTTGCACAGGCTCCAGGTTGGGCCCTTCCAGGGGTAAGGGAAATGGTGTCCCCGTGAGGGATGTTCCATACATGGGTCCCGATGAGGTCACAAAAACAAGTATGTGTGTGTGTGTGTGTGTGTGTGTGTGTGTGTGTGTGTGTGTGTGTACCCGGGACCCCCAGGATTAATGGGGCCAAATATACTGCCCACCATGTACCCAATTATAGCTATGCCACTTTCTCTGTTATGGGCCTATTCCAAAAGTTCAGCTTATGGGACCCCAGTAGCTACTGCATGTGCACATAAGACTGTCTTACGTGATCTGTACAAGCACATTTTATATTGTGCATTTTCATTACCGATAAGGGGCCTGGTTCTGAGTCGGAGGCAGCTGTGTTTGCGTCTTTTGCCGCTGTGGCATTATGCGACTTTATGCGAATGGTGCTACAAAGTCCTTCCCTGGTGTACAGCCATGTGTCCCAAAGTCCAAGGAATGAGACGCCCACTGTCAGCGCCTGCAGACACTGAAATACCGAAACTAGCAGCAGCCCAATGGCAGATGCAGATTATCTGTCTGACTGTGGCCTCCGTACTATGGCCCTGTACGCAGTCACTATCAGCCACACACCCGCATCACTCCCATAAGACGCCCATAAGATGGACCATCTCTGTGCGCCTTTTTAGCCACCCCATTACCTCCCAGTCACCACCCGAGAATGACATATCTTCCAGATTCTTCTGTGGCTTCTAATGGTAACAAGGATACCAAACACCGTATGTGCACTGATTGGGTGTGTGGTGTATATGTATATGAAGTAATGTGTAGTGTAATGTGAAGTAAAATAATAAAATGTGTTTGTGTTTCTTTTTTTGTTTTCCCATGTTTTATTTATTGACTTTTTAATATATACATTATTTTTATCTCTTTTTAATAAAATATACTTATCTTTTTTTTTAAATGTCTATATCTTGTGTTACCACACCATTCAATAGACAGGGCTATCAGGTATCTGACAATAGGAACACTCCGATCATATTGCCTCCTGCTTGTCATCAGGTGTGTATTGTAGCACTCGAGCAATATCAATCCTGATGAGATTACTAATCAGTTCCTCCCTACTGTAACAATTTAAAGGGGTATTCCTGATTTGATGGGACAGTTCCACAGTCCTGACGGTCATCTGTGCTCCAGCAAAGATACATTCTTTCCTCTTCTTTTTCTGACGGTCATTTAGGAAATTTCATCTGATACATCTGTCTAGTAAAAGAAAGCGAGGGCCAAATGCAATAGGCTGCGATTTTCTGGATCCGGAGTCATTTCAGCAAGATGATTATTAGTTTTAAATCAGCAATTAGCTTAAAGCAAAACCGTTTTACATCTATATGACTAAAGGCCTAAGTCAGGTCGCATAGCAAACTGAGTGTTATTGTGCATGACTCATCAACCACAATTACATCACATGTCTGAGTCCCCAGACTTAAAGATCAGGCTAATTAGACTGCAGGTGCATGTGGTTTACTTGGCTCTATAAAAGGTTTCCATATGCCCAAGCCTGTCACTGTGTTTTTGGAAACACTGTGGGGGCAACACACCACTAGCACCCCTAGGGGTGGGCCAGCAGCACAGACTATATCAGGACATGCATGATATGTCAGTGATGACAGGGCTGCATGTGACAGGGGCAGTGACATGATGTGAGGAGGGAAATGGAGGTAGCACGAACCCACACACTGGCAGTTATATAGTTGAAGTAGCACGGTCCCTCAGCAGCACAGAGAATATCAGGAGATACATAATGTGCTGCGCTATATAAGAAACTGTAAATAAATCGATAATTTCACAGGGGCAGTGACATGATGTGAGGAGGGGAATGGAGGCAGCAGGAAGCCACAGACTGAGAGTTGTATAGTGGGAAGAGCAGGGTCCCTTGGGGGACCAAAAAGTGGTCCGGCCACTACACAAAGTGCGTCAGGGAAGCAAGATATGCCTATATACTAGATCTCCAACCAACGTAAAATAAGATTTTACTAACCGGTAAATCTATTTCTCGTAGTCCGTAGTGGATGCTGGGACTCCGTAAGGACCATGGGGAATAGCGGCTCCGCAGGAGACTGGGCACAACTAAAGAAAGCTTTAGGACTACCTGGTGTGCACTGGCTCCTCCCACTATGACCCTCCTCCAGACCTCAGTTAGGATACTGTGCCCGGAAGAGCTGACACAATAAGGAAGGATTTTGAATCCCGGGTAAGACTCATACCAGCCACACCAATCACACCGTATAACTCGTGATACTATACCCAGTTAACAGTATGAAATATAACTGAGCCTCTCAACAGATGGCTCAACAATAACCCTTTAGTTAGGCAATAACTATAAACAAGTATTGCAGACAATCCGCACTTGGGATTGGCGCCCAGCATCCACTACGGACTACGAGAAATAGATTTACCGGTGAGTAAAATCTTATTTTCTCTGACGTCCTAAGTGGATGCTGGGACTCCGTAAGGACCATGGGGATTATACCAAAGCTCCCAAACGGGCGGGAGAGTGCGGATGACTCTGCAGCACCGAATGGGCAAACTCTAGGTCCTCCTCAGCCAGGGTGTCAAACTTGTAGAATTTAGCAAATGTGTTTGACCCCGACCAAGTAGCTGCTCGGCAAAGTTGCAGAGCCGAGACCCCTCGGGCAGCCGCCCAAGAAGAGCCCACTTTCCTCGTGGAATGGGCTTTCACTGATTTAGGATGCGGCAGTCCAGCCGCAGAATGTGCAAGCTGAATCGTGCTACAGATCCAGCGAGCCATAGTCTGCTTAGAAGCAGGAGCACCCAGCTTGTTGGGTGCATACAGGATAAATAGCGAGTCACGTTTTCCTGACTCCAGCCGTCCTGGAAACATATACTTTTCAGGGCCCTGACTACGTCCAGTAACTTGGAATCCTCCAAGTCCCAAGTAGCCGCAGGCACCACAATAGGTTGGTTCACATGAAAAACTGATACCACCTTAGGAAAGAATTGGGAACGAGTCCTCAATTCCGCCTTATCCATATAAAAAATCAGATAAGGGCTTTTGCATGATAAAGCCGCCAATTCTGATACACGCCTGGCCGACGCCAAGGCCAACAACATGACCACTGTCACAACTGAGGGCCTGAGCTGACGGGAGGCAGCCTCAGTTGTAGGGGCTGAGATGTAACGGAACCTGGGAGGTTGTATCAGACCCCTAGACAACCAGGATAAAAGTCAATGATGTTTATTATGACAAACTCCGTAACACAGCAGCAGTAAAAGGAAACATAAAAGTCAACAGAGGATAAATACAATTACTGGGTACTACAGGGTGGCAAGGGCCACAGGCACTGGTAGTGTGAGACAGTTCTTATAATCTTCTAGTTGGAAAGTCCTTACCAGGCCTGACTGTAGCAATGGAGAGAACCCAGGATCGTACCAGCTGATGTTCCAGGAAAGGTTGGGCTGCTGAAGGTAAAACGGCTGCTGTGGATACTGGCTGGAACCAGACTGTTGTTGGTACGGAGTGGATACTGGCTGGAACCAGTTAAATAATAAACGAACTTGAGAGCGATGAAATAATAATGAAGTTTGGAGTTTGAGAGCGGTGAAATAATAATACCGGTGGAGAGTGGTAAACTGCAGAAAAGGACACCGGCCCTTTAAGAGAAGCTATACACTGCTGGAAGCTGGGCTGGAAGCAGGTGATTGTTTGAGAGCGGTGAAATAATAATACCGGTGGAGAGTGGTAAACTGCAGAAAGGACACCGGCCCTTTAAGAGAAGCTGTACACTGCTGGAAGCTGGACTGGAAGCAGGTGATTGTTGTAGCTGGAAACAGGTGAGTCCAGAATGGATCGGAGAGTCAGGCTACACCGCAGATGGAATGCTGGTGCGGGTCTCTATAGCAGAAGTCTGGAGACAGGAGCTGGAACCTGGAAGACAACCACAGGAGAGAGACAAACTGGAACTAGGTTAGACAACCAAAGCACTGACGCCTTCCTTGCTCAGGCACAGCATACTTATACCTGCAGCAAGGAAGGGGTTGGCTAGGCAATTATGCAAATCAACAATACAGACAGCAGATTGGTGGAAATAATCAGATGACAAAATCCAAGATGGCTGCGCCCATGCAGACACTTGGAGGGAAGTTTGGTTTGTAATCCATGTGAGAATTGAAACAGTAATGGCGACGCCGGCCACAGGAGACGCCAGACTGACAAGCGCACATTTAACCACGCGGGCACAGCGGAGGCCGCGGCTGATGAAATCACCACTCTGACATTCTGCATGTGGAAACTCAGGAACAGCGGGATCCGGTCCTGGAACGCTGAGCCAGCCTTAGGAGGCATCTGAAGGGTAAGTAATGGCGTCCAGATACCCGGATCGTGACAGCACCCCCCCCTTTAGGAGTGGCCCCAGGACACTTCTTAGGCTTTAAAGGAAACTTTGCGTGGAAATTTCGAACCAAGGCAGGAGCATGGACGTCTGAGGCATTGGTCCAAGAGCATTCTTCAGGACCATAGCCCTTCCAGTCAATGAGGTATTGTAACTGACCGTAACGGAAACGTGAGTCCAAAATCTTGGCCACCTCGTACTCGACTCCCCGTTGAGTCTGAACTTTGGGAGCTGGAGGAAGTGCGGAATGAAACCGATTTAGGATCAGCGGTTTCAACAAAGAAACATGAAATGTCCTGGGTATTTTCAAGAAGGATGGTAACTGTAACCTGTAGGCAACAGGATTGATGACTTGTTCAATCTTGAAGGGTCCGATGTAGCGAGGTGCAAATTTCATGCTGGGAACTCTCAACCTCAAATTCTTCGTGGACAGCCACACACGATCACCCACCTTGAGAGCAGGAACCGCTCTACGCTTCATATCGGCAAACTTCTTATACCTGAATGAGGCTTTAAGCAGGGCTGCGCGGACGTTCCTCCAGTTATTTGAAAACTGACGCAAGGTGACATCCACTGCTGGAACAGAAGTTGCGGGAAGCGGTTGGAATTCTGGGACTTTAGGGTGGAATCCATAATTAATGAAGAATGGTGTAGAAGAAGATGAGGAATGGTATTGATTGTTGTGGCTGAACTCGGCCCAAGGAAGGAGTTGAACCCAGTCATCTTGAGAGGAAGACACATATATACGGAGGAAGGCCTCCAAGTCCTGATTCACCCTCTCGGTTTGACCATTGGTCTGAGGATGGTAAGCCGTGGAAAACTTTAACTTGACTTGGAGGGCTTGACACAAACTTCGCCAAAATTTGGCTACAAATTGTACTCCACGATCCGAGATGATCTCTTCAGGAAGACTGTGAAGTCGGAAGATCTCTTGTATAAACACTTGAGCCAACTTGGAAGCTGACGGAAGACCGGTGAGAGGGATGAAATGTGCCATCTTGGTGAACCGGTCAACTACCACCCAGATGGTATTAAACTTGTTGCAGATAGGTAGATCGGAAACAAAGTCCATCGACAAATGGGTCCAAGGTCGACGGGGAACAGATAATGGAACCAGTTGCCCCGCAGGCGACTGGCGGGAGACTTTGTGTTGGGCACACTTTGGGCAGGAGGCAATAAATTCCATAACGTCCTTCTTCAGAGTTGGCCACCAGTAGGACCTAGAAATAAATTCAAGGGTTTTCTGAATGCCTGTATGTCCAGCAAAACGGGAAGCATGGGCCCAATGCATGAGCTTCTTCCTTAGAACTGGCTTAACAAAACTTTTCCCTGGTGGAGGCGTAGAGTCCATCCCTACCGTGGAGAATGCCAACGGATTAATAATAGGATGCTTGTCTGCAGACTCGGACTCATTTTCTTGCTCCCATGAGCGGGAAAGGGCATCGGCCTTACGATTCTGAGAACCCGGACAGAACTGGAGTTTAAAGTCAAACCTAGAAAAGAAAAGTGCCCATCTGGCCTGACGAGGATTCAGACATTGTGCGCCTTTGAGATATAAAAGATTTTTGTGGTCGGTAAGTATGGTGATTGAGTGGGAAGCTCCCTCCAACAGGTATCTCCACTCCTCCAGAGCGAGCTTGATGGCTAGCAACTCCTGATCGCCAATGGCATAGTTGCGCTCAGCTGGGGAGAACTTCCGGGAGAAGAAACTGCAAGGATGTAGATGTCCATCTTTGGCCCTCTGGGATAACACCGCTCCTACTCCAACGGAGGAGGCATCTACCTCTAAGATAAAAGGAGAGTCGGTGTCGGGCTGTTTCAGAACTGGTGCAGAGATGAACCGTTGCTTCAGAAGGTGAAAGGCCTGTGTAGCTTCCTCGGACCACTTGGACGGATTAGCACCTTTCTTGGTTAATGCAGTGATAGGCGCCACGATGGTGGAAAAGTCTCGTATAAATTTTCTATAATAATTGGCGAACCCTAAGAACCTCTGGACCCCTTTAAGGCTTAAGGGTATAGGCCAATTCTGGATTGCTTGGAGTTTCTCAGGATCCATCTCTAGTCCGGAACCGGACACAATGTAACCTAGAAACGGAATGGTTTTAACTTCAAACACACACTTCTCCAATTTACAATAGAGGTGATTGACACAGAGACGGGAAAGAACCTCTTTTACCCAGAAACGATGATCTTCGAGATTATTAGCAAAGATGAGGATGTCGTCTAGATAAACCACGACATGGCGGTACAAGATGTCCCTGAAAATCTCATTCACGAAGTGCTGGAAGACTGCTGGAGCGTTGCTCAATCCGAAGGGCATGACGAGGTACTCATAATGTCCGTCACGGGTGTTAAAGGCGGTCTTCCACTCGTCACCCTCACGGATTCGGATGAGATTGTAGGCACCCCTCAAGTCCAGCTTTGTGAAAATAGTTGCACCACTAACTCTATCAAAGAGCTCGGTAATCAGGGGTAAAGGGTATCGGTTCTTGACGGTAATGTCGTTCAGACCTCTGTAATCGATGCACGGACGCAGACCACCGTCTTTCTTCTTAACGAAGAAGAAGCCTGCGCCGGCTGGAGAAGAAGATGGTCGGATGAAACCCTTCGCCAGGTTCTCTTTGATGTACTCTTCCATGGAGTGTGTCTCAGGCAGAGACAACGGATAAGTTCGGCCTCGCGGTGGAACCTTCCCTGGAATGAGGTCGATTGGGCAGTCCCATTCTCTATGAGGAGGAAGGATATCAGCAGAGGCTTTACTGAACACGTCCGTGAAGTCTTGATATGGAGGAGGCGGAACATCAGATGACCTGGGGAAGGAAGAACAAACAGGAAGAACTTTGGCTAAACAAGTCTCAGCACAGGAGGGACCCCATGCCAGTATTTGCGTAGTCGTCCAGTCAATTGATGGGTTGTGGAGACGGAGCCATGGAAGGCCTAAAACCACTGGATGTGTGGCTCTTGGAATCACTAAAAAAGAAATATACTCAGAATGAAGAACTCCCACTCTCAGACGAACTGGAAGAGTCCTTAAGGAAATGACTGCGTCAAAAATCTTGCTGCCATCCACGGCAGTCAAAGAGATGGACGAGGACAGTCTCTCGGTGGGTAGGGACCACCGTTTAACATAAGCTTCGGTTATGAAATTCCCAGCTGCTCCGGAATCAAGGAGGGCAATGACGTTCCTGTAACGTTGAGCAATTTGGAGCGACACTGGGAGGTTACAGTCATGAGGAGATGGAGAGGAGATCATTACTCCTAGCCGGCCCTCTCCTTGGCGAGCTAGGATCTGGAGTTTCCCGGACGTTTGGGACAGGCGTTGATAGTGTGCGACGGAGCTGCACAGTAGAGACAGAGAGACTCAGAGAGACGTCTTCGGCGCTCAGCGGGAGATAGACGGGAACGACTAATTTGCATAGGCTCATCCTTGGATGGAGATGGTTGACGAGGAGGAGGAGCAGAAGATTTAGGAGTAGATGATCTTCCTCGCTCGGTTGCTCTCTCTCTGAAACGTAGATCAACCTTCGTGCAAAGAGAAATTAGCTCATCCAACTTAGAGGGCAAGTCTCTGGTAGCTAACTCATCCTTGATGCGTTCTGATAAGCCATGCCAGAATGCAGCATACAGGGCCTCGTCGTTCCATGCCAGTTCAGATGCCAGGATTTTAAACTGTATAAGATACTGTCCCACAGTACGTGTTCCCTGGCGTAAACGGAGAATCTCAGATGAAGCAGATGTTATCCGGCCTGGCTCGTCGAAGATGTGCCTGAATGTAGCTACAAAGTCAGTATAGGAGGATAGCAGGGGATCAGACTTCTCCCATGAAGGTGATGCCCAGTCAAGGGCTGAGCCACTGAGAAGGGAGATGATATAGGCAATTTTGGTACGGTCACTGAAGAAATTGCCAGGTAGAAGCTCAAAGTGGATTTCACATTGATTGAGAAATCCCCTGCAGAACCTTGGAGATCCATCAAATTTTGCTGGCGTTGGAAGATGAAGATGTGGACTGGAAATGGGTAAGGTGGGTGGGGTTACAGCTGGTGTTACTGTAGTGGACGCACCGGACGTGCCAGGTCCACGGAGGGTCGTTTGAATCCCATCCAGCCGTGTAGAGATATCCTGGAGACAGCGGATGATGTGGCCCTGTGCAGCCTCCTGATGTTCAAGTCGGGCTGCCAGTTCTTGCATCGGCCTGGCCGCTTGATCCTGGTCTCCGGCTGGATTCATTAGGTCAGTGCTTACTGTCACAACTGAGGGCCTGAGCTGACGGGAGGCAGCCTCAGTTGTAGGGGCTGAGATGTAACGGAACCTGGGAGGTTGTATCAGACCCCTAGACATGTAAGTAACATGTAGAATAACTGCCCGAAGGCGTGACCACGACAACCAGGATAAAAGTCAATGATGTTTATTATGACAAACTCCGTAACACAGCAGCAGTAAAAGGAAACATAAAAGTCAACAGAGGATAAATACAATTACTGGGTACTACAGGGTGGCAAGGGCCACAGGCACTGGTAGTGTGAGACAGTTCTTATAATCTTCTAGTTGGAAAGTCCTTACCAGGCCTGACTGTAGCAATGGAGAGAACCCAGGATCGTACCAGCTGATGTTCCAGGAAAGGCTGGGCTGCTGAAGGTAAAACGGCTGCTGTGGATACTGGCTGGAACCAGACTGTTGTTGGTACGGAGTGGATACTGGCTGGAACCAGTTAAATAATAAACGAACTTGAGAGCGATGAAATAATAATGAAGTTTGGAGTTTGAGAGCGGTGAAATAATAATACCGGTGGAGAGTGGTAAACTGCAGAAAAGGACACCGGCCCTTTAAGAGAAGCTATACACTGCTGGAAGCTGGGCTGGAAGCAGGTGATTGTTTGAGAGCGGTGAAATAATAATACCGGTGGAGAGTGGTAAACTGCAGAAAGGACACCGGCCCTTTAAGAGAAGCTGTACACTGCTGGAAGCTGGGCTGGAAGCAGGTGATTGTTGTAGCTGGAAACAGGTGAGTCCAGAATGGATCGGAGAGTCAGGCTACACCGCAGATGGAATGCTGGTGCGGGTCTCTATAGCAGAAGTCTGGAGACAGGAGCTGGAACCTGGAAGACAACCACAGGAGAGAGACAAACTGGAACTAGGTTAGACAACCAAAGCACTGACGCCTTCCTTGCTCAGGCACAGCATACTTATACCTGCAGCAAGGAAGGGGTTGGCTAGGCAATTATGCAAATCAACAATACAGACAGCAGATTGGTGGAAATAATCAGATGACAAAATCCAAGATGGCTGCGCCCATGCAGACACTTGGAGGGAAGTTTGGTTTGTAATCCATGTGAGAATTGAAACAGTAATGGCGACGCCGGCCACAGGAGACAGGAGACGCCAGACTGACAAGCGCACATTTAACCACGCGGGCACAGCGGAGGCCGCGGCTGATGAAATCACCACTCTGACATTCTGCATGTGGAAACTCAGGAACAGCGGGATCCGGTCCTGGAACGCTGAGCCAGCCTTAGGAGGCATCTGAAGGGTAAGTAATGGCGTCCAGATACCCGGATCGTGACAACCACTTTCCACGTGAGATATTTTAGCTCCACGGATTTAAGTGGCTCAACCCAATGCGACTTCAGGAAATCCAACACCACGTTGAGATTCCACGGTGCCACTGGAGGCACAAACGGGGCTGACTATGCAGCACTCCCTTCACAAAAGTCTGAACTTCAGGCAGTGAAGCCAGTTCTATTTTGGAAGAAAATCGATAGAGCCGAAATCTGGACCTTATTGGAACCCAATTTTAGGCCCATAGTCACCCTGACTGTAGGAAGTGCAGAAATCGACCTAGCTGAAATTCCTCCTTTGGGGCCTTCCTGGCCTCACAGCACGCAAAATATTTCCGCCATATGCGGTGATAATGGTTTGCGTTCACTTCTTTCCTAGCTTTAATTAGCATAGGGATAACTTCCTCCGGAATGCCCTTTTCCTTCAGGATCCGGCGTCCAACCGCCATGCCGTCAACCGCAGCCGCGGTACGTCTTGGAACAGACAGGCCCCCTGCTGCAGCAGGTCCTGTCTGAGCGGCAGAGGCCATGGGTCCTCTGAGATCATTTCTTGGAGTTCTGGGTACCAAGCTCTTCTTGGCCAATCCGGAACAATGAGTATAGTTCTTACTCCTCTCCTCTTATTATTCTCATTACCCTGGGTAAGAGAGGCAGAGAAGGGAACACATACACCGACTGGTACACCCACGGTGTTACCAGAGCGTCCACAGCTATCGCCTGAGGGTCCCTTGACCTGGCGCAATATCTTTGTAGCTTTTTGTTGAGGCGGGACGCCATCATGTCCACCTGTGGCCTTTCCCAACGGTGTACAATCATTTGGAAGACTTCTGGATGAAGTCCCCACTCTCCCGGGTGGAGGTCGTGTCTGCTGAGAAAGTCTGCTTCCCAGTTGTCCACTCCGGGAATGAACACTGCTGACAGTGCTAACACATGACTTTCCGCCCATCGGAGAATCCTTGTGGCTTCTGCCATCGCCATCCTGCTTCTTGTGCCGCCCTGTCGGTTTACATGAGCGACCGCCGTGATGTTGTCTGACTAGATCAGCACCGGCCGGTGTTGAAGCAGGGTCTAGCCTGACTTAGGACATTGTAAATGGCCCTTAGTTCCAGAATATTTATGTGTAGGGAAGTCTCCTGACTTTTCCATAGTCCTTGGAAGTTTCTTCCCTGTGTGACTGCCCCCCAGCCTCGAAGGCTGGCATCCATGGTCACCAGGACCCAGTCCTGTATGCCGAATCTGCGGCCCCCTAGAAGATGAGCACTCTGCAGCCACCACAACAGCGACACCCTGGCCCTTGGAGACAGGGTTATCCGCCGATGCATCTGAAGCAGGGACGTGCAGTCAGGGGAGGCAGTGCCTCCCCTGTGATTAATTAGTAAAAGAATACATACAAGATACTTATGACACATATTCTATGTCATAAGTATCTTCCTTATGTAATGGCATATTTTTTTTTGGGTGAAATTACTTTGGGAGGCACTGTTAGCAGTGCCTCCCATACAGAATAGGAACAGGGAGAGAGCGGGGGGCGGAGCCTAGCACCGGGCTGTAAAAGCCCATTGAAATGCAGTGGCAAAGCGGCACTGAAAAAAGTGCCTCGCTGACAGGGACACCACCCCCATGTCAGTGAGGCAGCTGTGATTGGACTGCGGATCCAGCACTGGATCCGCTGTCCAATCACCAAGACGCGGCGGGAGGCAGAAGTTGGGACGGGAGCAGCAGCAGCGGTGGGTCTGCAGTGACTGCTGCTCTCCCCTGTCATGCTCCGCTGGCTCCGTCCCCCCCTCCCGCACACAGTCACCAGACGTCTTTCCTGTGGGCAGCTGACAGCTGCCAGAGTCCGGCGGCTCCGTCCTCCCCTCCCGCTGACTGCTTGTACTCTGTGCGGCTCTCTCCGGGCGGCTGCTCCGTCCGCATACAACAGCACGCAGGTATTTTTTCTCTCTCTCTCTCTCTCTCTCTCTCTCTCTCTCTCTCTCTCTCTCATTCTCCTTTTCCTTCTCCCCCTCTGTAACTCCTTATTTTCATTCACTTTTACAGGTCCCACTATTGGATTCTACTGGACAAGTGGACGTGATTCTCGGCGTGGGATGTAGGTAAGTAATCTCTCATTTTTACAGGTCCGCTATAGGATTCTACTGGACAAGTGGACGTGATTCTCGGCGTGGGATGTAGGTAAGTATGTGTGAGTGTGTAAGTGTGTTATAATAAATTTTTACTTTCACGGTGTGTGTGTGTTGTGTTTTTATTTGGGTATTTTTGTTGTTGTAGAACTACAAGTACCAGCGAGCCCGTTATTTCCCCGAATGCTGGTACTTGAGGTTCTCCAAGTACCAGCAAGCGGGGGAGGCTTTCTGGGCCTTGTAGTTCCACGACAAAAAAACAATATTATTTTTTTAACACTCATGACTATCAGCCTGGCACCCACCGCCCAGGGGTGCTGGGGACAGCCTCGGGCTTCACCCCTGGCCCTTGGGTGCCTGGAGGGGGGGGACCCCTTGATTTAAGGGGTCCCCACTCCTCCAGGGAACCCCGGCCAGGGGTGACTAGTTGGGGGGGTAATGCCACGGCCGCAGGGACCTACGTAAATGTGTCCCCCGGCTGTGGCATTATGTCCCTGGCTAGTGGAGCCCGGTGCTGGTTTTAAAAATACGGGGGACCCCTACATCTTTTGTCCCCCGTATTTTTGGAACCAGGACCGGACTAAGAGCCCGGTGCTGGTTGTCTAAATACGGGGAACCACTGTCCAATTTTCCCCCAGTATTTAAACAACCAGGACCGGCTCAAAGAGCCTGAGGCTGGTTATACTTAGGAGGGGGGACCTCACGCATTTTTTTTTTTACATTTTTTAACCCATTCAGACCCTTCTCCATTAAGTTAATGGAAGCCCTGGACAACAGAATTGCATTCATGTCCTCCTCCCACTCCCTTCCCAGTACCAAACACTCATTTTTTTTCTATAAAAATGTACAATATATCACAAGTATGATGAGCAGGCAGGCAGCGGGCATTGGCGGCATCGGAGTGAGATGCAAATTAGTGGCGGAGGGATGGGTCAGTTTATGGTGGCCGAGTTTGTAAGCCGGTGGCGGTGGCAGCGGGCATTGACTCAGGGGCAGTAGCGGGCATTGGCTCGGTGGCGGTAGGGGTCATCGGCAGATTCAGCGGACATTATGGCTGTAGTGCCTCACCAGCCACTGACCTCACCGCACGCCACTGATCTGAAGATGCGACCCGGACCACTTGTCCAACAGATCCTACTGGAAGATCCTTGCATGGGACCTGGCGAATGGAATTTCTTCGTAAGAAGCTACCATCTTTCCCAGGGCTCGCGTGCATTGATGCACCGACACCTGTATTTGTATTAGGAGGTCTCTGTCTAGAGACGACAACTCCTAGGACTTCTCCTCCGGGAGAAACCCTTTTTTTTTTTTTTTTTCCTGTTCTGTGTCCAGAACCATACCCAGGAACAGTAGACGCGTCGTAGGAACCAGCTGCGACTTTGGAATATTCAGAATCCAGCCGTGCTGTTGTAGCACTTCCCGAGATAGTGCTACTCCGACGAACAACTGCTCCCTGGACCTCGCCTTTGTAAGGAGATCGTCCAAGCACGGGATAATTATTTCGGCCATTACCTTGGTAAATACCCTCGGTGCCGGGGACAGACCAACGGCAACGTCTGGAATTGGTAATGACCATCCTGTACCACAATTTTGAGGTACTCCTGGTGAAGAGGATAAATAGGGACATGCAGGTAAGCATCCTTGATGTCCAGTGATACCATGAAATTCTCTAGGCTTGCAATAATTGCCCTGAGCGATTCCATTTTGAACTTGAACCTTCGTATATAAGTGTTCAAGGATTTCAATTTTAGAATGGGTCTCACCGAACCGTCTGGTTTCGGTACCACAACATTTTGGAATAGTAACCCCGGCCTTGTTGAAGGAGGGGTACCTTGATTTCACCTGCTGGAAGTACAGCTTGTGAATTGCCGCCAGTACTACCTCCCTTTCTCCGAGGGCAGCAGGCAAGGCTGATGTGAGATAACGGCGAGGGGGAGTCGCCTCGAACTCCAGCTTGTATCCCTGTGATACTACTTGCAGAACCTAGGGATCCACCTGTGGGCAAGCCCACTGGTCCCTGAAGTTCCCGAGACGCGCCCCCACCGCACCTGTCTCCACCTGTGGAGCCCCAGCGTCATGCGGTGGACTCAGAGGAAACGGGGGAAGATTTTTGATCCTGGGAACTGGCTGTCTGGTGCAGCTTTTTCCTTCTTCCCTTGTCTCTGTGCAGAAAGGAAGCGCCTTTGACCCGCTTGCTTTTCTGAAGCCGAAAGGACTGTACCTGAAAATACGGTGCTTTCTTAGGCTGTGAGGAAACCTGAGGTATTTTTTTTTCTTCCTAGCTGTTGCTGTGGATACGAGGTCCCAGAGACCATCCCCAAACAATTCCTCACCCTTATAAGGCAGAATCTCCATGTGCCTTTTAAAGGCAGCATCACCTGTCCACTGCCGGGTCTCTAATACCCTCCTGGCAGAATGGACATTGCATTAATTCTGGATGCCAGCCGGCAAATATCCCTCTGTGCATCCTTCATATATAAGACAACGTCTTTAATATGCTCTATGTTAGCAAAATATTATCCCTGTCTAGGGTATTAATATTATCTGACAGGGTATCAGACCACGCTGCAGCAGCACTATTTATGCTGAGGCAAATGCAGGTCTCAGTATAGTACCTGAGTGTGTATATACAGACTTCAGGATAGTCTCCTGCTTTTTATCAGCAGGTTCCTTCAAAGTGGCCGTATCCCAAGACGGCAGTGCCACCTTTTTTGACAAACGTGTGAGCGCCTTATCCACCCTAGGGGATATCTCCCAACGTGACCTATCCTCTGGCGGGAAAGGGTACGCCAGCAGTAACTTTTTAGAAATTACCATTTTCTTATCGGGGGAACCCACGCTCTTTACACACTTCATTCACTCATCTGATGGGGGAACAAAACACTGGCTGCTTTTTCTCCCCAAACATAAAACCCCTTTTATGTGGTACTTGGGTTCATGTCAGAAATGTGCAACACATTTTTCATTGCCGAGATCATGCAACGGATGTTCCTAGTGGATTGTGTATATGTCTCAACCTCGTCGACACTGGAGTCAGACTCCGTGCCGACATCTGTGTCTGCCATCTGAGGTAACGGGTGTTTTTTGAGCCCCTGATGGCCTTTGAGATGCCTGGGCAAGCGCGGGCTGAGAAGCCGGCTGTCCCACAGCTGTTACGTCATCCAGCCTTTTATGTAAGGAGTTGACATTGTCGGTTAATACCTTCCACCTATCCATCCACTCTGGTGTCGGCCCCACAGGGGGCGACATCCCATTTATCGGCCTCTGCTCCGCCTCCACGTAACCTTCCTCATCCAACATGTCGACACAGCCGTACCGACACACCGCACAAACACAGGGAATGCTCTGACTGAGGACAGGACCCCACAAAGTCCTTTGGGGAGACAGAGAGAGAGTATGCCAGCACACACCAGAGCGCTATATAATGCAGGGATTAACACTATAACTGAGTGATTTTCCCCCCAATAGCTGCTTGTATACACATATTGCGCCTAAATTTAGTGCCCCCCCCCCTCTCTTTTTAACCCGTTGAGCCTGAAAACTACAGGGGGGAGAGCCTGGGGAGCTGTCTTCCAGCTGCGCTGTGAAGAAAAAATGGCGCCAGTGTGCTGAGGGAGATAGCCCCGCCCCTTTTTCGGCTGACTTTTCTCCCGCTTTTTTCATGGATTCTGGCAGGGGTAATTTATCACATATATAGCCCTGGGACTATATATTGTGATGATTTGCCAGCCAAGGTGTATTATATTGCCCTCAGGGCGCCCCCCCCCCCCCCCCCCCCCCAGCGCCCTGCACCCATCAGTGACCGGAGTGTGAGGTGTGCATGAGGAGCAATGGCGCACAGCTGCAGTGTTGTGCGCTACCTTGTTGAAGACAGAAGTCTTCTGCCGCCGATTTTCCGGAACACTTCTTGCTTCTGGCTCTGTAAGGGGGCCGGCGGCGCGGCTCCGGGACCGAACATCGAGTTCGGGTCCTGTGGTCGATCCCTCTGGAGCTAATGGTGTCCAGTAGCCTAAGAAGCCCAAGCTACCACCAGTTAGGTAGGTTCGCTTCTTCTCCCCTTAGTCCCTCGATGCAGTGAGTCTGTTGCCAGCAGATCTCACTGTAAAATAAAAAACCTAAAATATACTTTCTTTCTAGGAGCTCAGGAGAGCCCCTAGTGTGCATCCAGCTCAGCCGGGCACAAGATTCTAACTGGGGTCTGGAGGAGGGTTATAGTGGGAGGAGCCAGTGCACACCAGGTAGTCCTAAAGCTTTCTTTAGTTGTGCCCAGTCTCCTGCGGAGCCGCTATTCCCCATGGTCCTTACGGAGTCCCAGCATCCACTTAGGACGTCAGAGAAATTAACGAAAAACTATCATTCTAATCTACCATCCTCATCCCGCAGTGAAGCACGAGAATTCCGCTATCTACAATGTTATTTATACTGTGTGTTTAATATTTACATTTATTTTTGTAAACAGACATTCTTAAAATCCCGGGCAACGCCGGCTACTCCAGCTAGTCTTCAATAAAACCTGCTATGGTTTGGAGTCAACATGTAGACTAACCTCCTTGCTCATATCTGCTATACATCTATCAGCTTATAGGCATCTACCAATAGATAATAGCGACTGTTAGGAGGAGTAATTATGCTCCTAGAAAAGTACGCATTGATGATCCTGACTTGTAGAATACCAGGCACACACGCTGCCCATGTAACTGCTGGAGCATAGCGAGAGATGCAGAGCTCCGCCTGCTTATTGCGGCAATGTACATACAAAGTTCTTCCATCCCTGCATCAGCCCCCGTGAGTAGAAGAATTTCCCCACAGGAGTTACACTTACCAAATGCGGAATGGATTACTGCACCATTTCTTCCTGTGGTTTTCTGTTTGCAGATAGTTAAGAAGGGTCAGCACACACAGTGATGCTAATGACACAGATAATTACCACATTTTTCATGTGAAAGTGCATGACAATGAGGCACACAGGAAATAGTTTGCAGCCTGATGTCTCGATACTACTAGTATTCAAAGACAACAAGATGTCTCTGCAGATGTTCAATGTATCAGCCGAGGATATAATTAATAACCGTCATTTGCACATTTAAACAAACACTGTAAATAATACTTTCCAACCCTCCCTGAGTGTCAGGGAGACTCCCTGAAATATTAGTAATCTCCCTGACTCCCTGAAGAGTGTAGAAATCTCCCTGATTGCACATTACCCCCATTATGTAGCTGCTATATACTTGGGGGGGGGGGGAAATCAAACATATATATACATTCAGATAGGATCATCAGTGCCATTTCCCTGCATTGGTTATAAGGCACAATATGTAAATTGACAGTAAGTAGCTGATTGGCTGGTGCATTATCACCTTGCACTTACTGTATCACTGCTTTATCACTTCTCCAGGCTTAACACATCTGCCCCGTTAATGATCATTATGGCTATATGCATTTTTAAATAAGGTTTCTTGTGGCCACTTACTGTACGTGGAACCTCCTGTAAAACAATGAATGAGCAAGCCTTGAAAAGTATCATTTAAAAAAAAAAAATATATTACCCCATGTCGGCATTCTTAATGTCGGGATTCCGGTGTTGGTCATGTGACCGCCGGCATCCTGACAGCTGGGATCCCATACCAAACTCTGCATTCCACCTGGTTTTAAACAGCCACAGACCTGTGTAATTCAGGAGTGTCCCTGTTTAAAGGGATTTTGGGGTATATTCAATTGAAGTCGGATCCATTCCGACTTTCATTTGTCGGAATGGATCCGACCTGGGCTATTCAATGACATATCAATTCGACTTTTAAAAAAGTCGAATTGAGATGCGGGAGGGAAGACGGGGGAGAGCTGCGGGGAGACGGGGGAGAGCAGCGCTACATCAGCGGGTATACAGCTGCTGCTGTAGCGCTGCTCTCCCCCGTCTGCCCGCGGCACTCTCCCCCCCATCCCCCCCCCCCGTCACTCTGTCTCTCGCCGACCCTGCATCACAGCCATTGCTCACGGCAGTGTCCACCCGGCTCCAGCAAGCGAGGTCTCTGGTGGGCGTTGCTGTGAGTGGCGGCTGTGACATTCTCCAGCTACGCTGCTCTGCCCGTCCCAGGTGCAGCTCTCCCCGTCTCCGGCACTGCTCTCCCCATCTCACTTGAGATGGTCGAAAAGGGGGCCAAAACCTGTCGGTTTTGGCCCTGTTTTCGACACAAGCACGCGGATCGGCAGCTATTCCGCCGATCCACGTGCTTTTCGAGAAGTCGAATTCCTCGACTTGTTGAAAAATTTGGGCTTAGATTTTTTTTTTCCGACCGACGGCAGCTTTCGACTGCAATTGAATATACCCCAATATGGTAAGTCTATATACAGTCTAAATGCCACATGTGTTAATTTGGTGGTCAGTCTTCAGTGATAAAATGACAATCAAGTAATAAAGCAATTGAAACCAGCATTGTGTACACGCTACAACCACACAATTCTCAAGTAGCCTACAAACTAGTCAAATATTATTATGCAGTATCAGCAATTAGACAAAAAGCCCCCGAAATAACATCAGCATTGTCTCAGGAAAATGCTAATTATCCAGGGCTCAAAGGTTTAGCTGTAATTTAAGTATTTAAATTTGCCAGGACTTTGAAATCCTCTTTCTTTTCAAATCCAGCAGTCATGTGATAATTGAGGCACTTGTTGCTAGTATCTGGTTTAAATCAATGTCAACAAGGGACGTCTAATCTCCGCCTGAGAACCATGCTCGTTATCATTGTACATTGTGCGCTAATATTTATGCTGCAGATACTGATAGCAACAGATAGAACAAACAGACGGTTTCTAAATGGGCCACAGAAATAAAATCAAACCTCTGTAAATTAATTGTCATAGGTGGTTATTCCAAGTTGTTCGCTCCGTAATTTTCTTCGCATCGCAGCGATTTTCCGCTATTTGCGCATGCGCAATGTTCGCACTGCGACTGCGCCAAGTAAATTTGCTATGAAGATTGGTATTTTACTCACGGCATTACGAAGTTTTTTCTTTGTTCTGGTGATCGTAATGTGATTGACAGGAAGTGGGTGTTTCTGGGCGGAAACTGGCCGTTTTATGGGAGTGTTTGAAAAAACGCTGCTGTTTCTGGGAAAAACGCGGGAGTGGCCGGAGAAACGGGGGAGTGTCTGGGCGAACGCTGGGTGTGTTTGTGACGTCAAACCAGGAACGACAAGCACTGAACTGATCGCACTGGAAGAGTAAGTGTCGAGCTACTCAGAAACTGCACAGAGAAGTCTTTTCGCAATATTGCGAATCTTTTGTTCGCTATTCTGCTAAGCTAAGATTCACTCCCAGAGGGCGGCAGCTTAGCGTGTTCAATGCTGCTAAAAGCAGCTTGCGAGCGAACAACTCGGAATGACCACCATAATGTCTTCTGGATACTGCGTTTGTTCTGGCTAATGAGAGGACAGAGACTACACAATGCAGTGCTGGTAAACACAGAACCACCTTGTACTTACAGGGGAAATGTCACTCATTCAAATAATGAATTCAATAGTTCTATCTGTGGGGCTTTTCCTGTCTCTGGAATACACACAACTGTTGGGAGTATCCCAGTTAAAATCTGGTATCAACACTGAAAGGTATTCATGTAAGAGAAATGTAGTATTAACCATTTAATGTAACGTACTGTATGTGCCAGATATAGCATTTAGCCCCTTGTGAGTTTATTGATTTATTATTTCTTAGCTGTTATTTTATATAGTACACACGTTACGCAACACTATACATAGAATATTTAGTCATTCATATCAGTTCCTGCCCCAGAGGCGATTATAATCGATATTCCCTATTATTATTATTACATTTTATTTATAAGGCGCAACAAGTGTTTTGCAGCGCCGTACAAAGGAAAGTACAGGGAGACTAAACTTAGCATTACAGTAAATAAATAAATAAATAACAAAAATAGAGTACAGGTAGTGGTGCAAGTAGAAAAAATGTCTTATAGGTACTGTGTGTGCACGCCTAAGAAATGGATGTGGCCAAATGCCACATGGGACATGGCCAATGAAAATGGGGGCGTGATACGAGCAGGGCCCTCTTCCCTCATGTGCTTATCCTTTCTTACTTTAATAATCTTCAACTGCACCAAATCCAGCAGTCTTCTGCCACCTGATACTTATTCCAGTGTCATCTGCTGATGTAACTATATTTATTTACCCTGTACTTGTCCTATACTGTCATCAACTGTTTAATTATTTGTTTATGTACTCTGTAATTGGGCGCTGCGGAACCCTTGTGGCGCCATATAAATAAAGGATAATAATAATAATAATAATACACATATGGGGGGAGGGGCAGATGCACATATGACCCCAATAGTGCCAGATACACGTTGCCCCACAGTGCCAGATATACATTGCCCCACAGTGCCAGATATACATTGCCCCACAGTGCCAGATATACATTGCCCCACAGTGCCAGATATACATTGCCTCACTGTGCCAGATACACATTGCCCCACAGTGCCAGATACACAAATGCCCCACAGTGCCAGATATACATTGCCCCACAGTGCCAGATACACAAATGCCCCACAGTGCCAGATATACATTGCCTCACAGTGCCAGATACACATTGTCCCACAGTGCCAGCAGTAGCAAATCTTGCCACGGGCAAGCAGGACTTTTGCCCGGGGCGCCGCCTTCCGGAGGGCGCTGGCGCCATGCGGAGGGCGCCGCACCGTGGCAAGATCCGCCACTGCTGCCCGCTGTGTCCCCCGTCCGCCTCCGCTGCCCGCTGCCGTCCCCGTCCGCCTCCTGTGAAGGGAACTAGACGCTATGCGTCTAGTTTCCCTTCGTGGAGAGTAACTTTGCTGAGAGGTGCGCGATGACGTCATCGCGCACCGCTTAGCATTCAAGCGGCGCTAGCAATGTACAGGGGGCGTAACTGACCACGCCCCCTGTATTAGGCTACGCCCCTTTTCCTGCCCGGGGCGCAGAGCGCCCTTGAACCGGCCCTGAGTGCCAGATACACAAATGCCCCCAGAGTGCCAGATAAACATTGCCTCACTGTGCCAGATACACAAATGTCCCCAGAGTGCCAGATATACATTGCCCCACAGTGCCAGATACACAAATGCCCCACAGTGCCATATATACATTGCCTCACAGTGCCAGATACACATTGCCCCACAGTGCCAGATACACAAATGCCCCACAGTGCCAGATATACATTGCCTTACAGTGCCAGATACACATTGTCCCACAGTGCCAGATACACAAATGCCCGCAGAGTGCCAGATATACATTGCCTCACTGTGCCAGATTCACAAATGTCCCCAGAGTGCCAGATATACATTGCCCCACAGTGCCAGATATACATTGCCTCACAGTGCCACATACACAAATGCCCCACTGTGTCAGATATACATTGCCCCAGTGCCAGATAAACATGTCCCCCCAGTGCCAGATATGCCCCCAGTGCCAGATACAAAAATGCCCTCATAGTGCCAGATATGCTCCCAGTGCTAGATATGCTCACATTGCCAGATACAGAAATGTCCCCACAGTGCCAGATATGCTCCCAGTGCCAGATATGCCCCCAGTGCCAGATACACATGCCCCCGCAGTGCCAGATATGCCCCCAGTGCCAGATAAACATGTCCCCCCAGTCCCAGATATGCCCCCAGTGCCAGATACAGAAATGCCCCCACAGTGCCAGATATGCTCCCAGTGCCAGATATGCCCCCAGTGCCAGATACACATGTCCCCCCAGTGCCAGATACAGAAATGTCCCCACAGTGCCATATATGCTTCCAGTGCCAGATACACATGTCCCCCCCAGTGCCAGATATACTCCCAGTGCCAGATACACATGTCCCCCCCGGTGCCAGATATGCTCCCAGTGCCAGATAAACATGTCCCCCGCAGTGCCAGATATGCCCCCAGTGCCAGATAAACATGTCCCCCCCCAGTCCCAGATATGCCCCCAGTGCCAGATACAGAAATGCCCCCACAGTGCCAGATATGCCCCCCAGTGCCTGATATGCCCCCTGCCAGATACAGAAATGTCCCCACAGTGCCAGATATGCTCCCAGTGCCAGATACACATGTCCCCCCGGTGCCAGATATGCTCCCAGTGCCAGATACACATGTCCCCCCAGTGCCAGATACACATGTCCCCCCAGTGCCAGATATGCTCCCAGTGCCAGATACACATGTCCCCCCAGTGCCAGATACACATGTCCCCCCCAGTGCCAGATATGCCCCCAGTGCCAGATACAGAAATGCCCCCACAGTGCCAGATACACATCTCCCCAGTGCCAGACACACATGTCCCCCCAGTGCCAGATACAGAAATGTCCCCACAGTGCCAGCTATGCTCCCAGTGCCAGATACACATGTCCCCCACAGTGCCAGATATGCCCCCAGTGCCAGATAAACATGTCCCCCCAGTCCCAGATATGCCCCCAGTGCCAGATACAGAAATGCCCCCACAGTGCCAGATATGCCCCCCAGTGCCTGATATGCCCCCAGTGCCAGATACACATGTCCCCCCAGTGCCAGATACAGAAATGTCCCCACAGTGCCAGCTATGCCCCCAGTGCCAGATACACATGTCCCCCACAGTGCCAGATATGCTCCCAGTGCCAGATACACATGTCCCCCCAGTGCCAGATACACATGTCCCCCCAGTGCCAGATACACATGTCCCTCCAGTGCCAGATATGCTCCCAGTGCCAGATACACATGTCCCCCCGGTGCCAGATATGCTCCCAGTGCCAGATACACATGTCCCCCCAGTGCCAGATACACATGTCCCCCCAGTGCCAGATACACATGTCCCCCAGTGCCAGATACACATGTCCCTCCAGTGCCAGATATGCTCCCAGTGCCAGATACACATGTCCCCCTAGTGCCAGATATGCTCCCAGTGCCAGATACACATGTCCCCCCAGTGCCAGATATGCTCTCAGTGCCAGATACACATGTCCCCATAGTACCAGATATGCCCCCAGTGCCAGACACACATGTCCCCCCAGTGCCAGATATGCTCCCAGTGCCAGATACACATGCCCCTCCCCCCATTCCCCTGCTGCTCACCGCTGCTGCTGTCTTGATTTGAGGCATAGCACCTTTCACTACTGGAGGTTGTGCAATTTAGAACAATTTTCCCTACTATGTATATGTGTAGAAATACACACCTGAGGTTTGAGAATGCCTCAAATCTAGATTAGCACCCCTCCCCCCACCACCCTCTATGTTTTTAAGCAGGGAAACCAGCATGGACTGCACAGTGACACAGGCATAATTCTAAGTAAGTCCTATTTATTTATACCGTGGGGTATATTTACTAAGGTCCCGATTTTGACCGAGATGCCGTTTTTTCTTCAAAGTGTCATCTCGGTAATTTACTAAGCAAAAATCACGGCAGTGATGAGGGCATTCGTAATATTTTGGAAGTCCTAGGAAAAAATCACGAATCAATACACCATCGGTCAAATACGCCTGCAATTTGGTAGAAATCGGGAATTTACTAAAAAGTGCAAATCACAAACACTGCCGACAATAGCCAAACACTGCCGTGCAGAAATACAAATCGTAAAAAAGTGCTAAAAAAAAACAGACCTGCTTTTTGATCCCGTGTTTGGATAGGCATGCAGGGATCCATGAGATCCGTGCATGTTTATCAGTGGGAAGGGGATGGGAAAGTGTTATTTTTTTGAAAAAAAATTGCATGGGGTCCCCCCTCCTAAGCCAAACTAGCCTCGGGCTCTTTGAGCCGGTCCTGGTTGCAAAAATATGGGGAAAAAATTGACAGGGGTTCCCCCATATTTAAACAACCAGCACCGGGCTCTGCGCCTGGTCCTGGTTCCAAAAATACGGGGGACAAAAAGCGTAGGGGTCCCACGTATTTTTGAAACCAGCACCGGGCTCCACTAGCTGGACAGATAATGCCACAGCCGGGGGTCACTTTTATACAGCGCCCTGCGGCCGTGGCATTAAATACCCAACTAGTCACCCCTGGCCGGGGTACCCTGGAGGAGTGGGAACCCCTTCAATCAAGGGGTCCCCCCCCTCCAGCCACCCAAGGGCCAGGGGTGAAGCCCGAGGCTGTCCCCCCCATCCAATGGGCTGCGGATGGGGGGCTGATAGCCTTTGTTGAAAAGTGATTGATATTGTTTTTAGTAGCAGTACTACAAGGCCCAGCAAGCCTCCCCCGCAAGCTGGTACTTGGAGAACCACAAGTACCAGCATGCGGCGGAAAAATGGGCCCGCTGGTACCTGTAGTACTACTACTAAAAAAATACCCCAAAAAAGACATTACACACACACCTTGAAAGTATAACTTTAATACATCCATCCACACCTCCATATACACATACTTACCTTATGTTCACACGAGGGTCGGTCCTCTTCTCCATGTAGAATCCATGGTGTACCTGTAGAAAAAATTATACTCACATAATCCAGTGTTTTCGGCTCCTCGGTAAATCCTTTTGTAATCCACGTACTTGAAAAAATAAAAAAACGGGACACCCGACCACGAACTGAAAGGAGACCCATGTTTTCACATGGGCCCCCTTTCCCCGAATGCCAGAAACCCACTCTGACTGATGTCTAAGTGGGTTTCTTCAGCCAATCAGGGAGCGCCACGTTGTAGCACCCTCCTGATTGGCTGTGTGCTCCTGTAGTGTATGACAGGCAGCACACGGCAGTGATACAATGTAGCGCCTATGCGCTCCATTATAACCAATGGTGGGAACTTTGTGGTCAGCGGTGAGGTTACTTTCGGTCACCCGCTGACCACAAAGTTCCCACCATTGGTTACAATGGAGCGCATAGGCGCTACATTGTAACACTGCCGTGTGCCGCCTGTCAGACAGTACAGGAGCACACAGCCGATCAGGAGGGTGCCACAACGTGGCGCTCCCTGATTGGCTGATGGAACCCTCTTGGACTTAAGTCAGAGGGGGTTCCTGGCATTCGGGGAAAGGGGACCCATGTGAAAACATGGGGCCCCTTTCAGTTCGTGGTCGGGTGTCCGTTTTTTTATTTTTACAAGTACGTGGATTACAAATGGATTACCCGAGGAGCCCTCTACACTGGATTTGGTGAGTAGAATTTTTTCAAAAGGTACACCATGGATTCTACATGGAGAAGAGGATCGACCCTCGTGTGAACATAAGGTAAGTATGTGTATATGGTGGTGTGTATGTATGCATTAAAGTTATACTTTCAAGGTGTGTGTGCTATGTCTTTATTGGGGTATTTTTTTAGTAGTAGTACTACAGGTACCAGCGGGCCCGGTTTTCCGCCGCATGCTGGTACTTGTGGTTCTCCAAGTACCAGCTTGCGGGGGAGGCTTGCTGGGACTTGTAGTACTGCTACTAAAAACAATATTCATAACTTACAACAAAGGCTATCAGCCCCCCATCCGCAGCCCATTGGATGGGGGGGACAGCCTCGGGCTTCACCCCTGGCCCTTGGGTGGCTGGAGGGGGGGACCCCTTGATTGAAGGGGTTCCCACTCCTCCAGGGTACCCTGGCCAGGGGTGACTAGTTGGGTATTTAATGCCACGGCCGCAGGGCGCTGTATAAAAGTGACCCCCGGCTGTGGCATTATCTGTCCAGCTAGTGGAGCCCGGTGCTGGTTTAAAAAATACGGGGGACCCCTACGCTTTTTGTCCCCCGTATTTTTGGAACCAGGACCAGGCGCAGAGCCCGGTGCTGGTTGCTTAAATATGGGGGAACCCCTGTCAATTTTTTTCCCATATTTTTGCAACCAGGGCCGGCTCAAAGAGCCCGAGGCTGGTTGGCTTAGGAGGGGGGACCCCACGCAATTTTTTTTTTAAGTTTAAATTTTTTTATTTTTTTTTACAAGGTGCACAATGAAGCCCAGCACGGATCTCTCAGATCCGGCCGAGATTCATTGTATTAAAGTCGGCAGTGTTTTACAAGTCACTCACGTAAAACACTGCCTAAAAAAACGAATGACATCGACATCGGAAAAAACGAAAATGCAGAATACGGCAGCTTAGTAAATTAGTCGTAATCAATTCAAAAAGTTGCATATTTACACTTTCGATGTCATTTGTGATTGAACTTTGACCTCAAACGGGAAAATATGATTCTTAGCAAATTTACCCCCTAGTGTCAGTAAATTTGGGGTTGGCATTTGGACGTAGGGTCCCCCATGCCTGTTCTGGCTGGCCTGTCTCAGGGCATCACCATTTAAATACACAGTCACTTTTATATCATGTTTGTCTATTATTTATGTATGCACATTTTTTTCACCTACTCTCTACCTTTAAACTCATAGTAGGGACCTTCACACACCTACACTTTATATCACTTTACTATCACTATATTTAGTGTGATGCCCTGGGAGGGGGGGGGGGGGTCCTTTGCTGGATCATGTTTCGGGATTCCCTGCGTTCCAGATGTTGGCCCCATAGTGACCTGCTCGACAAGAGGTGACCTGGACGATTGGTGGGCAGGCCGATATCATTGGCCAACGATATACTAACAACCTCTTATGACATATTATATTTTATTATACTGTAATGATCGTTTAGTGCATCTGCACCCCCTTTGTCTGTGTATACTACTTTATTCTCAGCAGCATAGCACCTTTCATTACTGGAGGGTGTGCAATTTAGAACCATTTCCCCTAATGGGTTGCGATCATACAGAAAATCCACTTTGTTCCTGCAGGAGAAAACACAAAGCAAAACAAATGTGAAACCGGGACATTCTGCGAGGTTATATTGTTCTCTTGTCTGAGAAAAAAGGGGAGATGCATCAAACCACAAAGAGAGATAAAGTGGAGAGAACTAAAGTACTAACCAATCAGCTCCTAACTCATTTTAGTCTCTCTCCACTTTCTCTCTAAGGTTTGATGCCTCTCCCCCTGAGAATGATAGATGGGACAGGAATGGGCCCTGTGTCTAAACATCGACAGAACGCAGAAAAGATTTGAACAGATACTGCTTCAATTATACCATTTCTGACGTCAGCCAAAAGCCAGAACCTGGAGAAAGTTGTTTGCACAAGGGAGAAACAAGCGTTATACTCTATCTTACGCTGATTGCATTATGCAAGGAAGCAGCTAATCAGTTTCCTTTGCTTCTATTTTAGTGTACAATAATAATAAAAAAATGATTCCCATAGGAAGGTGACCTTTACAGTCGTCTCGCTTAATGAAATAATGTTTTACTTTATGACCAACTATCATAGAAATTAGATGAATTATGTTTCTTTGTTGGTTTGTATTTTCATTAAATAAGCTCTGTTGCTCGGCAGTTCTGTAATTACTTCAGGTAAAGATTCACAAAGGGGTTTCGAAGAAGGAGAAATTAGATCGCAATCTAAGCAAGTTGGATGAGTGAACGTCAGTTAATACTGGTTTGCACCATGCAGTCTTCCTGCATCAGATTGATGGGATCAGGGCCGTAACTAGGGGGGGACGGCCGGTACAACTGCACGGAGTGTAGATCGCCCTAGGGATGGAACCGGTTTCCACCACAATGTCTACTTGCTGGGAGCCCGCTGCAATGCTTTTATTAGTGGTCCCCCTGGAAGCCGGCTCCTTCTCGGCAATCTAAGGAGCTCAGTCCGAAGCTCAGCCTTCCAGCCTCCATAGTGTTGATCGAGGAGTGGTTGGGCAAGCAGGGCGGGAGCCGACAGTGGCAGAGTGTCAGTGTTTGCCAGTGAGGCAGCGGCTAAGTGCTGTCACTGGGGAAGGGGGTAGAGGGGATGGTGGGGGACGACGACATTATTTATTAACAGTTTCTTATATAGTGCAGTATATTCCAATGCACTTTACAGTTATAAACAGTGAAAGAACAAGCTGGATAATAATAGACAGACATAGAGGTAGGAAGGCCCTGCTCGCAAGCTTACAATCTATAGGGAAATAGGCATTGATACACAAGGATAGGTGCAGCAGTAAAACATACCGAACCCGTGCTTCCTATTGTATAATGGTCCACCTGATTGGATATGGTCACCCAGCAATGTTGGCCAAGGGTCAGGAGGATGGGAAAGTGAAGAAAGAGAAAATGTGAGGACGTGTGTACTGTAGAGAGGATGTAATTAGATAGGAAAGCTTCTGAAGGTTATGTGGGTGGTTCCATATTTGAATAGGCTTGTCTGAAGAAATGAGTTTTCAGGGAACACTTGAAGGTTTGGAGACCAGAGGAGAGTCTTGTGTGCACGGGAGGGCATTCCACAGAGTGAGTGCAGCCCAAAGAAACTCTTTGTGATGTAACGTGAATAAGGGGCACCACCGTGTCGTTATGTGTGTGAACACATATAAGTGTTCAGTATGTGAACGGTGTTGTGGGGTGGTTATTTGGAGGAAATAGAACAGAGGGGTGTTAAGATGGTAGAATAGACTAGAGGAAAGGTAACTGGGGAATTCTAACAAATGCAAAACACTCCTGGTTTTGCATTTTAATTTATTGCCCTTTTAAACCCTGCGTCCAGAACCGTCGCCTAGCAATAGCTTTGACAAGCCACTGATTAGTAAATTTACCTCCAAGTGTCCAGTTGGATCCTATGTCACCACCTGATCACAAAAACAATAGGTGGCAGTGGGGTAAGATGAGACAGTACTTACTAAATTGTCCCCTAGCCAAGGAAAAATTAGACAAAAGTAAAACGAAAACATCTACCTTTATTTCAGGATGTAGCCTGTCAATTGAGATGCTAAGAATGCACCTATGACAAAGGGCTGTAATGCTGTATGACTTCTCAATAAAAGGTGCTCTTGTGGCTCAATTTGCCCCAGATTGGTGGCAAATTAATCTGAGTCAGTGGGTTAATTGAGCCATCTTGGGGGGTAAATTGAGCAATAGACTTTCAAGTTTAAACATGAGCATAATTAAAAGAAATATTTACTAATGTATTTTACTTTTCCAAATAATACACAGGGCTAGATGCATCATTGCTTGGAAAGTGATAAAATGGTGAGTGAAAAAGCACCAGCCAATCAGCTCCTAACTGCCATGTCACATGCTGTGTTTGAAAAAATAAGATTTTACTTACCGGTAAATCTATTTCTCGTAGTCCGTAGAGGATGCTGGGGACTCCGTAAGGACCATGGGGAATAGACATGCCGAACAGGTAATGGGCAAGATGCATCATCGCTTGGAAAGTGATAAAATGGAGAGTGAAAAAGCACCAGCCAATCAGCGCCTAACTGCCATTTCTCTAACGTCCTAGAGGATGCTGGGGACTCCGTAAGGACCATGGGGAATAGACGGGCTCCGCAGGAGATAGGGCACTTTAAGAAAGCTTTGGATTCTGGGTGTGCACTGGCTCCTCCCTCTATGTCCCTCCTCCAGACCTCAGTTAGAGAAACTGTGCCCAGAGGAAATGAACAGTACGAGGAAAGGATTTTTGTAAATCTAAGGGCAAGATTCATACCAGCCACACCAATCACACCGAATAACTTATGATAAACTTACCCAGTTAACAGTATGAACAACAACATAGCCTCGGTTCAAACCCGATCAACTATAACATAACCCTTATGTAAGCAATAACTATATACAAGTCTTGCAGAAGAAGTCCGCACTTGGGACGGGCGCCCAGCATCCTCTACGGACTACGAGAAATAGATTTACCGGTAAGTAAAATCTTATTTTCTCTAACGTCCTAGAGGATGCTGGGGACTCCGTAAGGACCATGGGGATTATACCAAAGCTCCCAAACGGGCGGGAGAGTGCGGATGACTCTGCAGCACCGATTGAGCAAACAGGAGGTCCTCCTCAGCCAGGGTATCAAACTTATGGAACTTTGCAAAGGTGTTTGACCCCGACCAAGTAGCAGCTCGGCCCAGTTGTAGTGCCGAGACCCCTCGGGCAGCCGCCCAAGAAGAGCCCACCTTCCTAGTGAAATGGGCCTTAACCGATTTAGGCAATGGCAATCCTGCCGAAGAATGCGCCTGCTGAATCGTGTTACACATCCAGCGAGCAATAGTCTGCTTTGAAGCAGGAGCCCCAACCTTGTTGGCCGCATACAGAACAAACAGAGCTTCGGTCTTCCTGATCCTAGCCGTTCTGGTCACATAAATCTTCAAAGCCCTGACCACATCCAGGGACTCGGAATCCTCCAAGTCCCGTGTAGCCACAGGCACGACAATAGGTTGGTTCATATGAAAAGATGAGACCACCTTGGGCAGAAATTGAGGACGAGTCCTCAACTCTGCCCTATCCACGTGAAAAATCAGGTATGGGCTTTTATATGATAAAGCCGCCAATTCCGAAACCCGCCTTGCAGAAGCTAAGGCCAACAACATGACCACTTTCCAAGTGAGGTATTTCAACTCTACTGTTTTGAGTGGTTCAAACCAAGGTGACTTGAGGAAACTTAATACCACGTTAAGGTCCCAAGGCGCCACCGGAGGTACAAAGGGAGGCTGAATATGGAGCACGCCCTTCACAAAAGTCTGTACTTCAGGAAGAGAAGCCAATTCTCTTTGAAAGAAAATGGATAAGGCTGAAATTTGAACCTTTATGGACCCTAATTTTAGGCCCAAATTCACTCCCGTTTGAAGGAAGTGAAGCAGACGGCCCAACTGGAACTCCTCCATAGGAGCAGTTCTGGCCTCACACCAAGAAACATATTTTCGCCATATACGGTGATAATGTTTCGACGTCACTTCCTTCCTAGCCTTGATCAGGGTAGGAATGACCTCCTCCAGAATCCCTTTTTCCGCTAGGATCCGGCGTTCAACCGCCATGCCGTCAAACGCAGCCGCGGTAAGTCTTGGAACAGACAGGGCCCCTGCTGCAGCAGGTACTGCCTTAGAGGAAGAGGCCACGGATCTTCTGTGAGCAACTCTTGCAGATCCGGATACCAAGTCCTCCTTGGCCAATCTGGAACAATGAGGATTGTTCTGACCCTTTTTATTGTTGAGGCGGGACGCCATCATGTCTATCTGAGGCAGTCCCCACCGATCCGTGATCTGTGTGAAGACTTCTTGATGAAGTCCCCACTCTCCCGGATGCATGTCGTGCCTGCTGAGAAAGTCCGCCTCCCAGTTGTCCACCCCCGGGATGAACACTGCTGATAGTGCGCTTACATGGCCTTCTGCCCAGCGTAGAATCCTGGTCGCCTCTGCCATGGCCACTCTGCTCCTTGTGCCGCCTTGGCGGTTTACATGAGCCACTGCCGTGACATTGTCTGACTGAATCAGAACCGGTTTGTTCCGAAGCCATTCCTCCGCTTGGCGTAGGGCGTTGTATATGGCCCTCAACTCCAGGACATTGATGTGGAGACCAGTCTCTAGGCTTGACCAGAGACCCTGGAATTTTCTTCCTAGTGCAACAGCTCCCCAACCTCGGAGGCTCGCGTCCGTGGTCCCCAGGACCCAGTCCTGAATTCCGAACCTGCGACCCTCCAGGAGGTGAGCACTGCGCAGCCACCACAGGAGAGACACCCTGGCCCTGGGAGACAGGGTGATCCGTTTTTGCATGTGTAGATGGGACCCGGACCATTTGTCCAATAGGTCCCATTGAAAGGTCCTTGCATGGAACCTGCCGAAGGGGATGGCCCCGCATGAAGCCACCATCTTCCCCAGAACCCTTGTGCAATGATGCACTGAAACCTTTTTTGGCTTCAATAGGTTCCTGACCAGAGCTACGAGCTCCTGAGCCTTCTCCACTGGAAGAAAAACTCTTTTTGGTCTGTGTCTAGAATCAGTCCCAAAAAGGTTAGACGCGTTGCAGGGACTAGCTGGGATTTCGGTAAATTGAGAATCCAGTCGTGCCTCTGCAACGTCTTCACGGACAGAGACACGCTGTCCAGCAACTTCTCCCGAGATCTCGCCTTTATGAGGAGATCGTCCAAGTACGGGATAATTGTGACGCCCTGCCTGCGCAGGAGTACCATCATTTCCGCCATTACCTTGGTAAAAATTTTCGGGGCCGTGGAAAGACCAAACGGCAACGTCTGAAATTGGTAGTGACAGTCCTGTACTGCAAATCTCAGGAACGCCTGGTTAGGAGGGAAAATCGGAACATGAAGGTACGCATCCTTTATGTCCAGGGACACCATCCAATCCCTTCCCTCCAGGCTGGCGATGACCGCTCTGAGCGATTCCATTTTGAACTTGAACCTCTTCAAGTACAGGTTCAGGGATTTCAGATTTAAAATGGGTCTGACCGAACCGTCCGGTTTCGGTACCACAAACAGGGATGAATAATAATGAATAATAACCCTCTCCTTGCTGGAGATGAGGAACTTCGACTATCACCTGTTGAATGTACAATTTGTGAATTGCAGCTAACACCAGCTCCCTCTACGACGGGGAAGCCGGCAGAGCCGATTTGAAAAACCGGCGAGGAGGCATGTCTTCGAATTCCAGTCTGTATCCCTGGGAAACAATCTCTATTGCCCAGGGATCCACATGTGAGAGAACCCAGACGTGGCTGAAAAAGACAAAGACGTGCCCCCACTTGATCTGACCCCCCCAGGGAAAGCCCCAGCGTCATGCGGTGGACTTTGCGGAAGTAGGGGAGGACTTCTGCTCTTGGGAACTAGCCGAGTGCAGCTTTTTTCCCTTGCCTTTACCTCTGGCAACAAAGGACGATCCTCGTACCTTCTTGCTTTTATTGGATCGAAAGGACTGCATTTGATAATGCGGTACCTTCTTAGCATGCTGCGGGGGAACATAAGGTAAAAAATTCTATTTACCGGCCGTAGCAGTAGAGACAATGGCCCTCATTCCGAGCTGTTCGCTCGGTAATTTTCTTTGCATCGAGCGATTTTCCGCTAATTGCGCATGCGCAATGTTCGCACTGCGACTGCGCCAAGTAAATTTGCTAAGAAGTTTGGTATTTTACTCATGGCATTACGAGGTTTTTTCTTCGTTCTGGTGATCGGAGTGTGATTGACAGGAAGTGGGTGTTTCTGGGCGGAAACTGGCCGTTTTATGGGAGTGTGTGAAAAAACGCTGCCGTTTCTGGGAAAAGTCTCGAGCTACTCAGAAACTGCAAAGAAATTTCTAATCGCAATTTAGAGAATCTTTCGTTTGCAATTTTGCTAAGCTAAGATACACTCCCAGTAGGCGGCGGCTTAGCGTGTGCAATGCTGCAAAAAGCAGCTTGCGAGCGAACAACTCGGAATGAGGGCCAAGTTCCGAGAGGCCTTCTCCAAACAACTCCTCCCCCTTGTAAGGCAATGACTCCATATGCCGCTTTGAGTCGGCGTCTCCCGTCCACTGTCGGGTCCACAAGAGTCGCCTAGCAGAAATAGACATAGCGTTTATTCTGGAGCTTAGTAAACAAATGTCTCTCTGAGCATCCCTCATATACAAGGCAGCATCTCTGATATGCTCAATGGTCATTAGAATGGTATCCCTATCTAAGGTGTCAATCTCCGTAGATAAGGAGTCTGCCCATGCCACGACAGCACTACAACGATAGTTACTGAATGTGTGTAAATGTGCTTCATGGTAATTTCCTGCTTGCGATCAGCAGGATCCTTGAGGGAAGCAGTATCCGGAGAAGTCTACTTTAGGCGAAGATTCCCATCGTATCCTATCCTTCTGTGGAAAAGGATACGCCATAAGAATCCTTTTGGGAACATGTAGTCTCCTATCCGGAGACTCCCAAGCCTTTTCGCACAATTCGCTTAGCTCAAATGAGGACGAAAACCTGACCTCAGGCTTTTTCCCTTTATACATGTGAACCCTCGTGTCAGGGACAGGGGGTTCCTCAGTGATATGCAAAACCTCTTTTATGGCAATAATCATGTATCGAATACCTTTTGCCACCTTCGGCTGTAATTTTGCATCCTCATAGTCGACACTAGAGTCAGTATCTGTGTCGGTATCTGTGTCAGCGACCTGGGATATGGGGCGCTTTTGAGACCCTGAAGGTCCTGGCGCCACAGGGACAGGCACGGTCTGGCTACCTGACTGATCCCTAGCCTCAGCCTTGTCTAACCTTTTATGCAGGAGGTTCACATTTGCATTTAAGACATTCAGCATATCCACCCAGTCCGGGGTCGGCGTTGCCAACGGCGACCTGACATTCAAACACTCCCCCTCCACATTAAGCGAGCCTTCCTCGTCAAACATGTCGAAACACACGTACCGACACACTTTACACACACAGGGAAACTCCTTTCTGAAGTCAGTATCCCCTTTAAGGCCCTTTGGAGAGACAGAGAGAGAGTATGCCAGCACACACCCCAGCGCAATGACCCTGGAGACCAACACAAAATGTTTTCCCCCAGCAGCGCTGTATAATATCTTATCTGCCAATTATGTGCCCCCCCCCCCCCCCCTCTCTTTTAAACACCCCTTCACCGTGTGTAAGCAGGGGAGAGTCCGGGGAGCTTCCTCTCAGCGTTCTGTGGAGAGAAAAATGGCGCTGGTGAGTGCTGAAGGAGAAGCCCCGCCCCCTTGGCGGCGGGCTTCGGTCCCGCTCAAATTTGTGTAAAAATGGCGGGGGCTCTTTTATATATATGTACAGTGCCCAGCTGTACATGTATATATCTTTTTGCCATGTTTTGAGGTGTTATTATTGCTGCCCAGGGCGCCCACCCTGCGCCCTGCACCCATACAGTGACCGGAGTGTGTGAGGTGTGTGGAGCAATGACGCACAGCTGCGGTGCTGTGCGTTACCTCAGTGAAGCCGCTGAAAGCTTCTGCCGCCTGAGACGTCTTCTTGCTTCTGTTCTTCTGGCTCTGTGAGGAGAACGGCGGCGTGGCTCCGGCGGTGGACGCCCAGGACGAACCTGTGTTCACCCCCTCTGGAGCTAATGGTGTCCAGTAGCCGAGGAAGCAGATCCTATCATTTAAGTAGCTCTGCTCCTCTCTCCCCAGTCCCTCGATGCAGGGAGCCTGTTGCCAGCAGTGCTCCCTGTAAAAATAGAAAAATCCAAACAAAAATGCTTTCTAATGCAAAGATCTCAGGAGAGCTCCCTGCAGTGCGCCCATCTTCCTCTGGGCACAGTGTAAAACTGAGGTCTGGAGGAGGGACATAGAGGGAGGAGCCAGAGCACACCCAGAATCCAAAGCCCTATCTCCTGCGGAGCCCGTCTATTCCCCATGGTCCTTATGGAGTCCCCAGCATCCTCTAGGACGTTACAGAAATGGCAGTTAGGAGCTGATTGGCTGGTGCTTTTTCACTCTCCATTTTATCACTTTCCAAGCGATGATGCATCTCGACCATTACCTGTTCGGCATGTCAACGACTATTCAACATTCCACCCATCAACGCTGCAGGGAAAGTGTTGATCCCTCCTTACCGTTCCTCCAGCCTTCTGAGGTTGAGGTAGCTCCTCCAGCAAATCAGTCTGTGAGCTAGAGATGTGCACCGGAAATTTTTCGGGTTTTGTGTTTTGGTTTTGGATTCAGACGTGTATTGCCAAAACCTCCCTGAAAATTTTTTGTCGGATTCGGGTGTGTTTTGGATTCGGGTGTTTTTTTTTACAAAAAACCCTCAAAAAACAGCTTAAATCATAGAATTTGGGGGTCATTTTGATCCCATAGTATTATTAACCTCAATAACCATAATTTACACTCATTTTCTTCAGTCTATTCTGAACACCTCACACCTCACAATAATATTTTTAGTCCTAAAATTTGCACCGAGGTCGCTGGATGGCTAAGCTAAGCGACACAAGTGGCTAACACAAACACCTGGCCCATCTAGGAGTGGCACTGCAGTGTCAGGCAGGATGGCACTTCAAAAAAATAGTCCCCAAACAGTACATGATGCAAAGAAAAAAAGAGGCGCACCAAGGTCGCTGTGTGACTAAGCTAAGGGACACAAGTGGCCGACACAAACACCTGGCCCATCTAGGAGTGGCACTGCAGTGTCAGACTGGATGGCACTTCAAAAAAATAGTCCCCAAACAGCACATGATGCAAAGAAAAAAAGAGGCGCACCACGGTCGCTGTGTGACTAAGCTAAGCGACACAAGTGGCCGACACAAACACCGGGCCCATCTAGGAGTGGCACTGCAGTGTCAGGCAGGATGGCACTTCAAAAAATTGTCCTCAAACAGCACATGATGCAAAGAAAAAAAGAGGCGCACCAAGATCGCTGTGTGACTAAGCTAAGCAGCACAAGTGGCCGACACAAACACCTGGCCCATCTAGGAGTGGCACTGCAGTGTCAGACAGGATGGCAGATTTAAAAAATAGTCCCCAAACAGCACATGATGCAAAGAAAAAAAGAGGTGCAATGAGGTAGCTGTGTGACTAAGCTAAGCGACCCAAGTGGCCGACACAAACACCTGGCCTATCTAGGAGTGGCACTGCAGTTTTCTAGCGAGAGGATGAGTGCTTCCATCCTCATGTGAATCTGAACCACTAGCCATGAACATAGGCCAATGCCTCAGCCGTTCCTTGCCACTCCGTGTCGTAAATGGCATATTAGCAAGTTTACGCTTCTCATCAGACGCTTTTAATTTTGATTTTTGGGTAATTTAACTGAACTTTTGCTTTTTGGATTTTACATGCTCTCTACTATGACATTGGGCATCGGCCTTGGCAGACGACGTTGATGGCATTTCATGGTCTCGGCCATGACTAGTGGCAGCAGCTTCAGCACGAGGTGGAAGTGGATCTTGATCTTTCCCTATTTTAACCTCCACATTTTTGTTCTCCATTTTTTAATGTGTGGAATTATATGCCAGTATCAATAGCAATGGCCTACTACTATATATACTGCGCACAACTGAAATGCACCACAGGTATGGATGGATAGTATACTTGACGACACAGAGGTAGGTAGAGCAGTGGCCTTCCGTACCGTACTGCTATATATACTGGTGGTCACTGTCAGCAAACTGCAAAACTAAAATGCACCACAGGTATAGAATCTAGATGGATAGTATACTTGACGACACAGAGGTAGGTAGAGCAGTGGCCTTCCGTACCGTACTGCTATATATACTGGTGGTCACTGTCAGCAAACTGCAAAACTAAAATGCACCACAGGTATAGAATCTAGATGGATAGTATACTTGACGACACAGAGGTAGGTAGAGCAGTGGCCTTCCGTACCGTACTGCTATATACTGGTGGTCACTGTCAGCAAACTGCAAAACTAAAATGCACCACAGGTATAGAATCTAGATGGATAGTATACTTGACGACACAGAGGTAGGTAGAGCAGTGGCCTTCCGTACCGTACTGCTATATATACTGGTGGTCACTGTCAGCAAACTGCAAAACTAAAATGCACCACAGGTATAGAATCTAGATGGATAGTATACTTGACGACACAGAGGTAGGTAGAGCAGTGGCCTTCCGTACCGTACTGCTATATATACTGGTGGTCACTGTCAGCAAACTGCAAAACTAAAATGCACCACAGGTATAGAATCTAGATGGATAGTATACTTGACGACACAGAGGTAGGTAGAGCAGTGGCCTTCCGTACCGTACTGCTATATATACTGGTGGTCACTGTCAGCAAACTGCAAAACTAAAATGCACCACAGGTATAGAATCTAGATGGATAGTATACTTGACGACACAGAGGTAGGTAGAGCAGTGGCCTTCCGTACCGTACTGCTATATATACTGGTGGTCACTGTCAGCAAAACTCTGCACTGTACTCCTCCTATATAATACTGCTGGTCCCCAGTCCCCACAATAAAGCAGTGTGAGCACAGATATATGCAGCACACTGAGCACAGATATGGAGCATTTTTCAGGCAGACAACGTATAATACTGGTGGTCACTGGTCAGCAAAACTCTGCACTGTACTCCTCCTATATAATACTGCTGGTCCCCAGTCCCCACAATAAAGCAGTGTGAGCACAGACATATGCAGCACACTGAGCACAGATATGGAGCGTTTTTCAGGCAGAGAACGGATAAAACTGGTGGTCACTGATCAGCAAAACTCTGCACTGTACTCCTTCTATATAATACAGCTGCTCCCCAGTCCCCACAATTAAGCAATAAGCACAAATATTTGCAGCAACATTAATAAACGGAGAGGACGCCAGCCACGTCCTCTCCCTAACATTTCCACTGCACGAGTGAAAATGGCGGCGACGCGCGGCTCCTTATATAGAATCCGAATCTCGCGAGAATCCGACAGCGGCATGATGACGTTCGGGCGCGCTCGGGTTAACCGAGCCATACGGGAGAATCCGAGTATGCCTCGGACCCGTGTAAAATGGGTGAAGTTCGGGGGGGTTCGGTTTCCGAGGAACTGAACCCGCTCATCACTAGTGAGAACAATGCCAAATGTTTCTCTTTTCTAGTGCTGCCATGATTTCTTCTGGGAAATCTTGCACTTTCTTTCATGTCCTCCGTTTCAAACTGGCTCCATTTACCCCGCAGCCACCATTTTGGAAAATACTGCCTAGCTTAGTAATTCAAGCTAGTCTGTAGTTTACTGATTCTCATGGTTTTATACATTGGCAGATCACCAAGTGTGATATATATTTTTAGACCTGTATAAATTTGCTTTGACAAGCAAAAAACTGTTTCTTGGGAAATAAACTTACCACTTTACCACATGCTTCTCTCCATCACAGACAGATAGAAAAGACGGGTGCTTCCTGAATTTATGGTCACATGATAACAAAAGTGTACAGTTGCCTAGATACAGGGGATTGGGTCAATTTACTGACTGGCTCATTTTACCCCTCTCCTATATATTTTGAGGTATTTGTGTGTTCAATTTATTGTGCAAAATTTGCCTGCTTTTTCCTATATAGCAGGAATGGGGACCCTTCGGCCCTCCAGCTGTTGTTGAACTACACATCCCAGAATGCCCTGCAACAGTTTTTGCATAGCCAAATAGCAAAACTGTAGCAAGTCATGCTGGTATGTGTAGTTCAACAACAGCTGGAGGGCCGAAGGTTCCCCATCCCTGCTATATAGTGCCTAATTATGAAAAAAAAAATTACTCAGCGACATTACTAAAAAAAAAGCCCTATCTGCTCTGACGTATACAATCTAAAATCCACTTCCCTGAAGAAAAAAATTAAAGTACTATTCTCGGTCAGCACATCAACTGAAACCTCTTGCACTAAAGGAGCTGGTCTGGCCAGCGAGTCAAAGTGGAAGGCCTGGGGGAAAACTAGTGTTTCAGACTATCCTTGAAGGATGTGGCACCAGTCTGCCCAAGTGGTGCTGATAGGGTGAGGGGGGGGTGTACTAATCACCCAGGGCCCGGATACGCCTCACTGTGCCAGTCTTTGCTCTCTAGTGCACATGCTCCATCTTCCCAGATGTCACTGGGAAGATGGTGCCGCCGTCATCCGAGAAGGAGGGACCCGTTTCCGAGCAGGCAAGGCAGGAAGCTGGTGCCGTCCCCCGCACCCTGCCTGTACTCCCCTTGAATAAATAGCGCCCCCCTGTGGAGAGAGCAGGCCTGCAATTAATAATTTATTATTATTATTTTTTCTGTGGTGTAGACACTCCCCCTATGTTGGCCATGCCCCATTATATTACCAAGGCCCAGTGTGGTTCTCTGCATCCCTGCCCCTTCCAAGCAATGTTGTCAAGCCCCAAAATGATGGGCCTATTACATTTCATCCTAAAGATATAAATGTCCTTTAAAGGGGATGTAGTTACATTGCCGACAGTCACGATACCGACACTGGAATCCCGACCGCTGACAATGCCGACAGCCGGATTCCCGGCTAACAGGGGCTATTCCCACTCGTGGTTGTCCACGACAATCATAGAGTGGAAAAAGAACCTGTGGCGAGCCACCGAGCCTGCAAGAGGACTCTTTGCGCTCATCACCCTGCCAGCATACTGACGGCTGGGATGCCGGTGTCGGTTTACTGATGGCTGCCATACCGACCGTCGGTATATCATACCCAACCCCTTTAAAGTCCCACAAAATGTAACATGTATGTTATTTACCCTCGACAGTCTCAGTTATGGGCTTCACTGTGATACAATAATAAGAGAAATTGAAAGATGAAACTTTTTTTTTAAAGCGGCATATTTTCAATAATTAAATTTTATTTCTGAAAAGTCATATATCACTGGTCAACGTTAACATTGTCTTTTAAATGTTGTTTCAAATGAGAATTACAATTTGTAGCATCATTTGAGATATATATATATATATATATATATATATATATATAAAAGGAATGTATCATTTTGACTAACGGATAAGACAATATAAAAAAAATCCCGCTTTGAATGGAAGCGACAATAAAGTGAACCAGTCACCTGCAGTACACACAGTGAAGGCGGCATTTATGTGGCCCAAACCTGTAGGTCATGTATTAATAAACTAGGAGGCATTAACATTGCTGAGGCACGAGGCACAGCATATTGCTTAACTCAAAACATGGCGACCTCCATTGTGTGTAGAGGTCATGGGCTACAACGTAGGTCACAGCTAGAAATCACAACAGCATCAAAATATAAGCAAGGAATACTGGGCACCATGCAAGTGGCAATGTTGGCACAAGTATTTTCATTTGACAATGCAGACATGTTACAAAGCATATTCTCTGTTTTCCCTTAGGTAGGTAGCCCTTGAGCTTTGCGATATTGAAATATTGTACATACAGTCGCTACCCTCTGGCAATCTCCGTTGGCTTTCCCCAGCACGCCGTACGTCTCAGTGCAGCTTCTCGCATTAGGGAAAACAGTTACACAACTTAAATTCTAATATTATAAAATAAAAGACAAGCTACAAAAATAACAATATGACTTGAGTGGGGTTTCTTCATGCCTGTGGGTTCTGTGCGTCCTCTCAGTGCTCCCATCTGCTGGCATCCCAGCCCAGGAACCAACCAGTGAAAGTCAGGGGCTCGTGTCCCTGTTTTACTGTGACAATAGGGATTCTTTTATCTCTGCCGGATGGATCTGTCTCTATGTACTGTTTAGCTGAAAGGACAGAATGACATTACATATCCACCTTAGGAGTGAGGACGTTAATAAGTTATATTATAGAGGCAGATGTATTAAGCCTGGAGAAGTGATAAAGCAGTGATAAATGCAAGGTGATTACGCACCAGCCAATCAGCTCTTAACTGTCAATTTACATATCGGAGCTGATTGGCTGGTGCGTTATCACCTTGCACTTATCACTGCTTTATCATTTCTCCAGGCTTTAGGGGTCTATTCATGAAGCAGTGAAAAGAGTAGAGAAGTGAGCCTGTGGAGAAGTTGCTCATGGCAACCAATCAGCTGCTCCGTACAATTGTATAGTATGCAAATTATAAATGTTACTTCAATGCTGATTGGTTGCCATGGGCAACTTCTCCACTGGCTCACTTCTCCACACTTTTCACTGCTTCATGAATAGACTCCTTAATCATACTTGCCTACTCTCCCGGAATGGCCGGGAGGCTCCAGAAAATCGGGTGACCCTCCCGGCTCCCCGGAAGAGCAGGCAAGTCTCCCGATTTGCGAGGTCCCCCCTGCCCGTCCGCCCACTTAGTGTGTAAAGTGGGCGGTCCGGGCAGTCGATGACGCGATTCTTGCTGAATCGCGTCATCATAGCCACGCCCCCTGCAGTGTAATGCCGGTGATCGCAGCATTACAGAGCGGGGGCGTGGCTTAAAGGAGGCATCACCGTGACCCCGCCCTGTCCCACCCTTGCTCCGCCCCCATCCCACCCTTGCTCCGCCCCCGTCCCGCCTCCAGTCCACCCCCTCCTTTACGTCATGGCCTCCCCTGCCCGCCTGCTGAGCCGACCTGGCTGCTCTCTCCCGTTCCGGTGACGCTCCATGTGTGTTGCGCTGAATTAAATCCCCTCTCAGAGTTATTATTTCACATCATAAATGTATATATATTATATTTTGATTATACCACCCATGAAGGCAGCTGGTAGCTTTCGCATCTCACTAGGTGCGCACGTGCAGTGTGGCCGCTATGCGTGCGCACAACCAAAAGGGCTTCAGGATGCGATCACTGCCGTTGCAGCAATCGGGTCTGAATTAGGCTTAGTTTTGTCATCTCTCCTTTAAATTATAAACACAATAAACTTTATATTTGAGTTTTATTCATACTCTTACTATATTAATCATATACTGAATATTCTTTCAGGACAAATCATTTAATTGTGAAATAAAGTTCTCTCCGCTCTAGATTGTAAGCTCTCACGATCAGTGACCTCCTGAATCTTGGGGGGTCATTAAGACTGGATCGCTGCAGTGGCAAAGATTGCGGTCTGAAGCCCCATGGGGAGTGCGCACGCGCAGGCAGAGGTAGCCGCGGGGCAGGAGGGGGCGTGCCAATGGCATTAGAACGCCGTTGGTGGGGTGCGGTCCGGATAACGCAGGCGTGTCCTGACTGTTGCCGGGGCAGGCTGCGGCGGCTGCGTGACGTCACACATGGCCACTGCAACCCGGGATGCGGCAGGGCAGGTAGGGAGGTACTCGGCAGCTGCAAAAGCTGATGAATTGTCGGCACGATTAGAATGTCAATAAAACAGTGTGCTCCAGCGGTGTCTTCTGGGTCCGGTGGTCAGGAGATATTGGGCCTAATTCAGTTCGGACCAGTGCCCATTGTTGCAAAGCACTGACTTTGGGTTTTTTGCGCACGCGCTGGACTTGAACAGGTCCCGCGACATAGGACGCAGAGCAGCAGCAAACTGTCAGTGATGACAGTCTGCTGCAGCTGGGGGGGCGTGGGAAGGGGCGGCACCAGCCTCCATCTGTGGTAGGGCAGAGGCCAGGGATCTCTGTTGTGGGACGTAGATTTCCTAGCCTCTGCAACGGGTGGCTTGTGCCGCACCGCAAGCCATCCAATGGTGGTAGAGAGATCCGATGCTGCGTCCTAGAATGTGGCTCGGATCACTACTGCAGTAGTAATATGTGCCTCCTGCTGCATCACCATACAGAGCTATCACTGCTGCTTCCAAGGAAGAAGCAGTGATAACAACTCCAGTCACACTGAATGACCCCAAGTGACTTCTGGCTGTCATCCTGTCATTCTAACCCTAAACATCTCCCTAGTGCCTAACCCTAACCCTCTTATCCCACAGTCTTACCCTAATGCCTTCTGTAGGGCAGCCTTACTCAAACCCTCCCCTAGTGCCTAACTCTGACCCTCATATCCAGCAGTCTAACCCTCCCTCTAGTGCCTAACCCTCCCCTAGAGCAGCCTAACCCTAATCTTCCCCTAGTATCTAACCCTAAACCTTCCATCCCACAGCCTAATCCTAACCCTTCCATCCATCAGGCTAATCCTAACCCTCCCCTAGTGTCTAACCCTAACTTTCCCCTTCAGCAGCGTAACTCCTAACCCTCCCCTAGTGTCTAACTCTAACTTTCCCCTTCAGCAGCGTAACTCCTAACCCTCCCCTAGTGTCTAACCCTAACTTTCCCCTTCAGCAGCGTAACTCCTAACCCTCCCCTAGTGTCTAACTCCAAACCTCCCAAACCGCAGCCTAATCCTAATCTTCCCCTAGCGCTTAACCTTAACCACCCCTCACGTAGCCTAAACCTAACCCTCCCATCCAGCAACCTAATTCTTACCCTCCCTCTACAGTTTAACACTCCCCTTCCGCAACCTAGTCCCAACCCTCCCACTAGTGCCTAACACTAAACCTCCCCTCCCACAGCTTAATCCTAACCCTCCCCTAGTGTCTAACCCTAACTTTCCCCTTCAGCAGCGTAACTCCTAACCCTCCCCTAGTGTTTAACTCCAAACCTCCCAAACCGCAGCCTAATCCTAATCTTCCCCCTAGTGCTTAACCTCACCCGCCCCTTGCGTAGCCTAATCTTAACCCTCCCATCCAGCAACCTAATCCTTACCCTCCCTCTAGAGCTTAACCCTCCCCTTCCGCAACCTAGTCCTAACCCTCCCACTAGTGCCTAACCCTAAACCTTCCCTCCCACAGCCTAATCCTAACCCTCCCCTGAATGCCTAACCATATCCCTCCAGTACTGCAGCCTAATCCTAGCTCTCCCCATGTGCCTAACACTAACCCTCCTGTCCCACAACCTAACCCTATCCTCCCTCTAATGCCTAACCCAAATCCTCCCATCCAGCAGCCTAACCTTCCCCCTAGTGCCTCACCCTAAACCTTCTGTCTCGCAGCCAACCCCTACCTCTCCTTTTTCAACATTGTTGTGGTTTCAACATTATGATTGTTGGCATTTTGAATGTCGACGCGGTGACTGCATCCCTTATCTAGTGGCATTTCATTTGGTTGAAAAACGTATTGCTGGCCATTCAGCATGAGGCAGTCTATGGAGTGCAGTCTATGGAGTGCTAGGGTCTATGGAGTGCTAGGGTCTATGGAGTGCTAGGGTCTATGGAGTGCTAGGTCCGTACCTGATTTCAAAGATTCTTTCTTCTCTACCTCATTAGCATCTTTCCCGATCCAGAGGAAGATCTGAAAATGAAATATAAGCCATTGAGCAGCTATAAGATTGCACTTGTGACCAACCTCAGTGGTAGCTATTACTACGGAGTGCTTCACAATCTATTTCTATTCAAGCTTGAGTTTTCCTTTTAGCAATTGAAATAACGAATGAATATTGTTCTAAAGAGGTCTGCATGTCACAGAAAGCGGTATTATAATATCCATTGTGAGCTCAGGCTAGAAAGCTTCCAGATAACGTTCTGTAAGTCATCTGGCATCAGGTAATGAAGCAGATATCGTCCTGTGACCAGTAGGATATCAATACCATATTTTTACTTTCAAAAACCTTTAAATATTCCTCAATCAGAGAAAGCGATCATTGCATGAAAACATACACTGGAACACAAAGTGAAAAGGGTCTTGTTCCTAAAGCTTGCAATCTAAAATAAAAAATAAGATTTTAAACCTACCGGTAAATCTTTTTCTCCTAGTCCGTAGAGGATGCTGGGGACTCCGTAAGGACCATGGGGTATAGTCGGGCTCCGCAGGAGACATGGGCACTCTAAAGACTTTAGAATGGGTGTGCACTGGCTCCTCCCTCTATGCCCCTCCTCCAGACCTCAGTTAGAGAAACTGTGCCCAGAGAAGACGGACAGTACGAGAAAAGGATTTTTGTTAATCTAAGGGCAAGATTCATACCAGCCCACACCATCCACACCGTATAACCTGGAATATACGCAACCAGTTAACAGTATGAACAAAACAGCATCAGCCAAAGACTGATCTTAACTGTAACAAAACCCTTATGTAAGCAACAACTATATACAAGCCTTGCAGAAATATGTCCACACTGGGACGGGCACCCAGCATCCTCTACGGACTAGGAGAAAAAGATTTACCGGTAGGTTTAAAATCTTATTTTCTCTTACGTCCTGGAGGATGCTGGGGACTCCGTAAGGACCATGGGGAGAGTGCGGATGACTCCAAACCGGACGGGAGAGTGCGGATGACTCTGCAGCACCTATTGGGCAAACATGAGGTCCTCATCAGCCAGGGTGTCAAACTTGTAGAATTTTGCAAAGGTGTTTGAACCCGACCAAGTAGCTGCTCGGCAAAGCTGTAACGCAGAGACGCCTCAGGCAGCTGCCCAAGAAGAGCCCACCTTCCTAGTGGAATGGCCTTTACCGAATTTGGTAACGGCAATCCAACCGTAGAATGAGCCTGCTGAATCGTGTTACAGATCCAGCGAGCAATAGTGTGCTTAGAAGCAGGAGCGCCAACCTTGTTGGCCGCATACAGGACAAACAGTGCCTCTGTTTTCCTAATCCGAGCCGTCCTGGCTACGTAAATCTTTAAGGCCCTGACTACATCCAGGGACTTGGAATCCTCCAAGTTTCCTGTAGCCACCGGCACCACAATAGGTTGGTTCATATGAAACGATGAAACCACCTTAGGCAAAAATTGAGGACGCGTCCTCAACTCTGCTCTATCCACATGGAAAATCAGATAGGGGCTTTTGTGAGACAAAGCTGCCAATTCGGACACCCGCCTTGCAGATGCCAAGGCCAACAACATGACCACCTTCCAAGTGAGAAATTTTAATTCAACTGTTTGAAGAGGCTCAATCCAGTGAGATTTTAGGAACTGTAACACCACGTTAAGGTCCCAAGGTGCCACTGGGGGCACAAAAGGAGGCTGGATGTGCAGCACTCCCTTTACAAACGTCTGGACTTCTGGGAGAGAAGCCAATTCCTTCTGAAAGAATATAGATAGGGCCGAAATCTGTACCTTAATGGTGCCTAACTTCAGGCCCATATCCACTCCCGTCTGTAGAAAGTGGAGAAAACGGCCCAAGTGGAAATCTTCCGTAGGAGCATTCTTGGCTTCACACCAAGATACATACTTCCTCCAGATACGGTGATAATGTTTCGCCGTCACCTCCTTCCTAGCCTTTATCAGAGTAGGGATGACTTCCTCCGGAATACCTTTCCCAGCTAGGATTCGGCGTTCAACCACCATGCCGTCAAACGCGAATCTTCTTGTTGAGGCGTGACGCCATCATGTCTATTTGAGGAAGACCCCAAAGACTTGTTATCTCTGCAAAAACTTCTTGATGAAGTCCCCACTCTCCTGGATTGAGATCGTGCCTGCTGAGGAAGTCTGCCTCCCAGTTGTCCACTCCCGGCATGAAGACTGCTGACAGAGCGCTTACGTGATTTTCCGCCCAGCGAAGAATCCTGGTGGCTTCCGTCATTGCCACTCTGCTCCTTGTCCTGCCTTGGCGGTTTACCTGAGCCACGGCTGTGACGTTGTCTGATTGAATCAGAACCGGTAGGTCGCGAAGAAGATTCTCCGCTTTTCGTAGGCCATTGTATATGGCCCTTAATTATAGAATGTTGATGTGTTTACAAGCCTCCTGGCTCGACCATAGTCCCTGAAAATTTCTTCCTTGTGTGACTGCTCCCCATCCTCGGAGGCTCGCGTCCATGGTCACCAGAACCCAATCCTGAATGCCGAACCTGCGACCCTCTAGAAGGTGAGCACTCTGCAGCCACCACAGGAGAGACACCCTGGCCCTGGGGGACAGGCTTATTTTCTGATGAATTTGAAGATGGGACCCGGACCACTTGTCCAGCAGGTCCCACTGAAATGTCCTCGCATGAAACCTGCCGAAGGGGATCGCCTCGTAGGTCGCCACCATTTTTCCCATTACTCGAGTGCATTGATGAACTGACACTCTGTTCGGTTTTAACAGGTCTCTGACCATGTTCTGGAGTTCCTGGGCTTTTTCCATCGGGAGAAAAACCCTCTTTTGTTCCGTGTCCAGAATCATGCCTAAGAACGATAGCCGAGTCGTTGGAACCAACTGTGACTTTGGTAGATTTAGAATCCAGCCATGCTGCTGGAGCACTCTCAGGGAGAGCGACACGCTTTTCAGCAACTGATCTCTCGATCTCGCTTTTATCAGGAGATCGTCCAAGTACGGGATAATTGTGACTCCCTGCCTGCGCAGGAGCACCATCATTTCCACCATTACCTTGGTGAAAATCCTCGGGGCCGTGGAAAGCCCAAACGGCAACGTCTGAAACTGGTAATGACAGCCCTGTACAGCGAATCTCAGGTACGCCTGATGAGGGGGATATATGGGGACATGAAGGTATGCATCCTTTATGTCCAGTGACACCATAAAATCCCCCCCTTCCAGGCTGGAGATAACTGCCTGGAGCGATTCCATCTTGAATTTGAACTTTTGCAAGTACAGGTTTAGGGATTTTAGATTTAGAATGGGTCTGACTGAGCCATCCGGTTTCGGAACCACAAACAGGGTTGAATAGTACCCCTTCTTCTGTTGAACTAGGGGAACCATGACAATCACTTGCTGTTGACACAGCTTTTGAATTGCAGCTAAAACTATCTCCCTTTCTGGGGGAGAAGCTGGTAAAGCCGATTTGAAAAATCGGCGCGGAGGCACCTCTTCGAATTCCAGCTTGTAGCCCTGGGATACAATTTCCATCGCCCAAGGATCTACGTCTGACTGAACCCAGACGTGGCTGAAGAGTCGAAGACGTGCCCCCACCGGCGCGGACTCCCTCAGTGGAGCACCAGCGTCATGCGTTGGATTTAGTAGAAGCTGGGGAGGACTTCTGCTCCTGGGAACTAGCCGTGGCAGGCATTCTTTTCCCTTTACCCTTACCTCTGGCGAGGAAGGAAGAGCCCCGGCCTCTTCTGGACTTATGCGACCGAAAGGACTGCATCTGATATTGTGGTGTTTTCTTTTGCTGTGGGGGAACATAAGGCAAAAAACTAGATTTACCTGTGGTAGCTGTGGAAACCAGGTCCGCGAGACCTTCCCCAAATAACACCTCACCCTTGTAAGGCAAAACTTCCATATGCCTCTTTGAGTCGGCATCACCCGTCCATTGGCGGGTCCACAGGTCTCGCCTAGCAGAAATTGCCATGGCGTTGGCTCTTGAACCTAGTAGCCCAACGTCTCTCTGAGCGTCTCTCATATATAAGACTGCATCTTTAATGTGACCTAAGGTCAATAAAATGGTATCCTTATTTAGGGTATCAATGTCAGCTGAAAAGGTATCTGTCCAAGCTGCTACCGCACTACAAACCCAAGCCGATGCTATTGCCGGTCTGAGCAAAGCACCGTATGTGAATAAATTGATTTTAAGGTAGTTTCCTGTCTGCGATCAGCAGGATCCTTGAGGGCCGCAGTGTCTGGAGACGGTAGCGCCACCTTCTTGGACAAGCGCGTTAAAGCCTTGTCCACCCTGGGCGAGGATTCCCACTGTAACCTGTCCTGTGCGGGGAAAGGATATGCCATAAGAATCCTCTTGGGAATCTGCAGTTTTTTGTCTGGAGTTTCCCAAGCTTTTTCAAATAACGCGTTCAGCTCATGAGATGGGGGAAAGGTTACCTCAGGTTTCTTTTCCTTAAACATGCATACCCTCGTGTCAGGGACAGAGGGGTCATCTGTGATATGTAAAACATCTTTTATTGCAATAATCATATAATGAAAACTTTTGGCCACCCTTGGGTGTAACCTCGCATCATCGTAGTCGACACTGGAGTCAGAATCCGTGTCGGTATCAGTGTCTGCTACTTGGGACAGGGGACGTTTTTGAGACCCTGAAGGGCCCTGTGACACAGTCAAAGCCATTGATTGACTCCCTGTTTTATCCCTGGACTCTGCTTTGTCCAATCTCTTATGTAATAAAGCCACATTTGCATTTAAAACATTCCACATATCCAACCAATCAGGTGTCGGCGTTGCCGACGGAAACACCACAATCATCTGCTCCACCTCCTCCTTAGATGAGCCTTCCGCTTCAGACATGCCGACACACCCGTACCGACATTCCCACACACTCAGGGATATATCTATATGGAGACAGTCCCCCAATAAGGCCCTTTGGAGAGACAGAGAGAGAGTATGCCAGCACACACCCAGCGCCACTAGACACTGGAATAAAATCCCAGTTAGCATTCAGCGCTTTTATATATATATATCTATAAATACACTCACTGCGCCAATAAAATGTGCCCCCCCCCCCTTCTTTTTTGCCCTCTGTAACCTTGTTCAGCAGGGGAGAGTCCGGGGAGCCAGCTTCTCTGCAGTGTGCTGTGGAGAAAATGGCGCTGGTTAGTGCTGGAGGACCAAGCCCCGCCCCCCTCACTGGCGGGCTTCGGTCCCGCTCAAATTATTTATACTGGCGGGGGTTTATTAATATACTGCCTCCGCAGTATCTCCTTCAATGCCAGTGTCCCTAGAGGTTTTTATTGCTGCCCAGGGCGCCCCCCCTGCGCCCTGCACCCTTACAGTGCCCGCTGTGTGTGTCTGTGTGGGAGCAATGGCGCGCAGCGGTTACCTCAGTGAAGATCTGAAGTCTTCTGCCGCCTGTGACGTCTTCTTTTCTTCTTAATGCTCACCCGACTTCTATCTTCCGGCTCTGTGAGGAGGACGGCGGCGCGGCTCCGGGACAAACGGCGAGGGTGAGACCTGCGTTCCGACCCTCTGGAGCTAATGGTGTCCAGTAGCCTAAGAAGCAGAGCCTATCATTTAAGTAGGTCTGCTTCTCTCCCCTCAGTCCCACGATGCAGGGAGCCTGTTGCCAGCAGTGCTCCCTGAAAATAAAAAACCTAACAAAAAGTCTTTTACAGAGAAACTCAGTAGAGCTCCCCTGCAGTGCACCCAGTCTCCTCTGGGCACAGGATCTAACTGAGGTCTGGAGGAGGGGCATAGAGGGAGGAGCCAGTGCACACCCATTCTAAAGTCTTTAGGGTGCCTATGTCTCCTGTGGAGCCCGTCTATACCCCATGGTCCTTACGGAGTCCCCAGCATGCTCTAGGACGTAAGAGAAATATAATTAAAAAACTCTCAAGTTTAGGAGCTTGAAGGCCTACAGGGAAGTCTATTTACTACAATACAGAAGACTTTATACCAGGGCTGTTTCTAGGGGAATGCAAGCCGAGTGACCACAGGGTAAGCTCAACAAAAAAGGGCATCTTGCCCAGTGGCCGGTGAGAAAATATAACACAAGGCACAGCCACAACCGCCACTATACCAGTCACTGAAATTTCTGCAATAATTGGATTCAGGAAGAAGTGTGGGTGATACAGGCATCCTGTGCTTATTCTAACTGTCGCTATCACATGGTGAGAAGTTGGGGCAGTAGGAAGAAGTAGTGTTCTGCAGCTAAAGTCCACACTATCACCATGTCAGTCATGGTGCCTGAACAGCATCAGACAGGTCACATGACAGGATGTGAGATCTATAAACAATGTTTTACCATTACACTTGCTACTGTTTTTTGGACATTTTGAGTAAACGACAAAGAAATCCAGCCAACTGTTCAATTTGTATACCGCGGGGGAACACATATCATCAACTTGCTATGTACTGTATGAGACTCCACAGATAGAGTGCTATACAACTTTATCAACCACTATATTACATAGAAGGTGGTAGGATCCAAGACAGACTTTTCTGCATATGATTTAAAATAAATAACATTTTCTCTGTTACTCTCTTTGCAGAACTTTTGGTGGATAACATGGTGAGTTGAAATGGTGTATTGGGTGGATGGAGGTTTGACTTGGATACGTTCTTTCTTTCTAAAGGCCTCAGATTTTCTAGAGCCATCCCATGTGAATTAATATTGGTCTAGCTCACAAAATGGCTGACTTCCTTCTGTTTTGGTCCAACTGGATATCAATAGCATATGCATCAGGAGTAACAAGTGTGTATGCTTACACCATACGGTGACTTGACAGTGTAGTAAGTGCGAAAGTCGTATTACCCTATTTATACACAATGTAACAATGCACTGAATTCTCCAACTGTTTTTTCCCCCTTTAAAACTGCAATGTGAATCGTCTCTCCGGGATGTAGTCATGTGACCGGCGGTCTCCTCTACCTACATACTGCCCCCTACATGCTGCCCAAGAAGGACTAGTCCCACTCATGGGTGTCCACTACACTCATAGAACCCCAGTGGCAATGCAGCACCAGCCCTCATGACAGATGTATATAGGGGGTCATTCCGAGTTGATCGTAGCTGTGCTAAATTTAGCACAGCTATGATCATTAACACTGACATGCGTGGGGGGGGGGACGCCCAGCACAGGGCTAGTCTGCCCCGCATGTCAGTGCCCCCCCCTTTGCACTTCAAGAGTAGCTCCCGGCCAGTGCAGCTTTAGCGTGCTGGCCGGGAGCTACTCATCTCTCCCCGGCCCGCAGCGGCTGCGTGTGACGTCACGCAGCCGCCGCGAACCACCCCCCCAATGGTCCGGCCACGCCTGCGTTGGACGGACTGCTCCCCCTAAATGGCGGCTTAACGCCGCCGTTCAGCCCCCTCCCGCCCAGCGACCGCCTCTGTCTCAGGTCCCGATGGCTGCCATGCTCCGACCCGATCGCTGCGTCAAACTGCAGCGAGCGATCGGGTCGGAATGACCCCCATAGATCTATCTAAATTCAGATATTACTCCATGAAGATACGCGAGCAGGCCTTAACTGTAGTCGGCCTAAACTTGCCGGCCTTTTACAGTCTCTTTTCCACGTCTCCAAATGAAAGGCGTCATCATAAATAAACACGTATGTCCAACTCTAAAGGAAGCTCACAGTGCATGCATATATACAGTGCATTTTACAGGCGTATTATACAGTACCTGTTCCCATGTATCCAGTAGCATAACGTCATCTTCTGCTAAATCATCTTGTGTAAATTCCCCGGGTACCTCCTCGATCTAGGTTGAAATGAAACAAATTGGAAGAAGTTATTTTTACACCTGCTAAAGAAAATATTAATGGAAGCAGTGTACCGCTGCAGTCACATCCCGGTCTCCACCTGTCACGTATCTAGCAGCGGCCAGGCAGTGACGGCCGACTACACTAGGGAAACTATTGTATTATTCCACCTTTCAGCATCATAGATTATAACACGGATTGTGACTGTTATGGGAGAGGATCACAGACCTGTTCTCATAAAGGATAACTGTAGGCCAGTGATTTTCAACCTTTTTTTACTTGCGGCACACCGAACAATATTTTAAAATTGCCAAGGCACACCATCAGTTCCCCACAGAAAAAAAACAAAAAATACACATTGGCCGTCACAGTAAAAAAAAATTCACACATACATTGGCCTACACAGAAAAAACAATCACATTGCTCCCCACATAAATCATGTTGCTCCCTACATGAATTATTCACATTGTTCCCCCCATAAACCATAAATCCTTATTCTCCCCACATAAATCCTATTGTTCCCCACAGGAGAAATAACATAACAAATATTAGCCCCTACCGGTCAGCTGTCCTCCTCCCTGTCCCTCAGTGGCATGGGATGGTTCATAGTGGAGTGCTGCGAATACTGAGCAGCGGGCGGTCGGGCAGGTATGGATGTGGGTTGGCAAGGAAAGCCGTGTATACATGCGGGAATTGGAAGATGCGTATGCAGGCGGGTGGGCTAAGGCATAGGTCACGCCCAGAGCACGACTGATTCTTTAAGAAGAGCCTGAGCCAACAGTTCACTCTGAAGGTGCAGGAGCTGCTCTGGCTCCGCGGCACACCTTGCAACTGGTCGCGGCACACTAGTGTGCCACGGCACACTGGTTGAAAAAGCCTGCTGTAGAGGTTTCATGTACATTTATATAATAATACTAACCATAAAGCTACTAAATACCTACTGTGTTATGGTAGGATATGACTGAATAGCTGTTAATGTACAAACTACAGTCTAATCCCCATTTTACATCCTGTGATTGTACATTATTGCAGAATTTACTCTCACTGCCTAATGCGTATGAATGGGCCGAGTTCCCTGATTTTCTACCAGTTATCCCCACAATTGGTGCCCCTACACAATATCATTTTGTAGAGATAAAGACAAGTTATTTCATTTTGCAGATATGTATTTTCATAGAAAGTCTGCCACTTTTTTTTTTACTACATCTAGTGTTCCTACTCTTATCTTTACTACAACTACATTTCCTACACCTATAGTACAACTACCCATCCTATACCTGCCCATCAGACTCTACTTTCCTGCATCTACCCTTCCTACTCTTACCCTTCCTACACCTATGTTTCCTAAACCTATCCTTCCTACTTCTACCCATCCTACTCTACTTTCCCACTCTTACCCTTCCTAAACGTACCTTTCCTACTCTTACCCTTCCTACACATATCCTTGCTACCATACCCTTCTTCCTACACCTAACCTTCCTATACCTCCCCCTCCTATTCTTACCCTTCCTGCACCTATCCTTCCTGCTTCTACCAATCCTACTCTACTTTCCTACTCTTACCCTTCCTAAACGTACCTTTTCTACTCTTACCCTTCCTACACATATCCTTGCTACCATACCCTTCTTCCTACACCTACCCTTCCTATACCTCCCTCTCCTATTCTCACCCTTCCTACACCTATCCTTCCTGCTTCTACCAATCCTACTCTACTTTCCTACACTTACCCTTCCTACACGTATCCTTGCTACATATACCCTTCCTATACCTACACTTCCTACTCTTGCCCTTCATACACCTGTTTCCTACACCTATCCTTCCTACTTCTACCCATCCTACTCTACTTTTCTACTCTTTCCTACATGTATCCTTGCTACATCCACCCTTCCTACACCTACCCTTCCTATACCTCCCCTCCTACTCTTACCATTCCTACACCTACCCTTCCTATACCTACCCCTCCTACTCTTACCCTTCCTACACCTATGTTTCCTAAACCTATCCTTCCTACTTCTACCCATCCTACTCTACTTTCCCACTCTTACCCTTCCTAAACATACCTTTCCTACTCTTACCCTTCCTACACATATCCTTGCTACCATAACCTTCTTCCTACACCTACCCTTCCTATGCCTCCCCCTCCTATTCTTACCCTTCCTGCACCTATCCTTCCTGCTTCTACCAATCCTACTCTACTTTCCTACTCTTACCCTTCCTAAACGTACCTTTTCTACTCTTACCCTTCCTACACATATCCTTGTTACCATACCCTTCTTCCTACACCTACCCTTCCTATACCTCCCCCTCCTATTCTCACCCTTCCTACACCTATCCTTCCTGCTTCTACCAATACTACTCTACTTTCCTACACTTACCCTTCCTACACATATCCTTGCTACCATACCCTTCTTCCTACACCTACCCTTCCTATACCTCCCCCTCCTATTCTCACCCTTCCTACATTTATCCTTCCTGCTTCTACCAATCCTACTCTACTTTCCTACTCTTACCCTTCCTACACATATCCTTGCTACCATACCCTTCTTCCTACACCTACCCTTCCTATATCTCCCCCTCCTATTCTCACCCTTCCTACACCTATCCTTCCTGCTTCTACCAATCCTACTCTACTTTACTCCACTTACCCTTCCTACACGTATCCTTGCTACATATACCCTTCCTATACCTACACTTCCTACTCTTGCCCTTCATACACCTGTTTCCTACACCTATCCTTCCTACTTCTACCCATCCTACTCTACTTTTCTACTCTTTCCTACATGTATCCTTGCTACATCCACCCTTCCTACACCTACCCTTCCTATACCTCCCCTCCTACTCTTACCATTCCTACACCTACCCTTCCTATACCTACCCCTCCTACTCTTACCCTTCCTACACCTATCCTTCCTGCTTCTACCAATCCTACTCTACATTCCTACTCTTACCCTTCCTACACGTATCCTTGCTACATATACCCTTCCTACACCTACCCTTTCTATACCTACACTTCCCACTCTTGCCCTTCATACACCTGTTTCCTACACCTATCCTTCCTACTTCTACCCATCCTACTCTACTTTTCTACTCTTACATTTCCTACATGTATCCTTGCTACATGCACCCTTCCTGCACCTACCCTTCCTATACCTCTCCTCCTACTCTTACCATTCCTACACCTACCCTTCCTACACCTACCTGTCCTACTCTTACCCTTCCTACATGTATACTTGCCACACCCACCCTTTTTACACCCACCCTTCCTACTCTTGCCCTCCCTACAGCGTAATATGTCATTATGGCCCTCTTTCCGAGTTGATCGCTAGCTGCCGTTGTTCGCTGTGTAGCGATCAGTTGAAAAAAACGGCAAAACTGCGCATGCGTATGCACCGCAATGCGCACGCGCAGCGTACGGGTAAAAAGAGCATTGTGGTTTTGCACAGGTTCTAGCGACGCTTTCTGTCGCACAGCCGATCGCAGGGAGATTGACAGGAAGTGGGAGTTTCTGGGTGTCAACTGACCGTTTTCTGGGAGTGTTTGGAAAAACGCAGGCGTGGCCGGGCGTTTGCTGGGCGGGTGTCTGATGTCATTACCGTGTCATTCGTCGCAGCAATCATCGCACAGAATAAGTAACTACGGGGCTGGTCTTGTTCTGCACAAAATGTATTTGCAGCCGCTCTGCTGCACAGGCGTTCACACTCCTGCTATGCTAAAATACACTCCCCCGTGGGCGGCGACTATGCGTTTGCACGGCTGCTAAAAGTAGCTAGCGAGCGATCAACTCGGAATGAGGGCCAATGTTGTAAGTAAATATAACAGTAATGTTGATGGCGATGATGATGATGATCATCATCATCGGTGTAAAATTTGCTCTGAGTCACAGCAATCAATTAGCAATTAGCTTGAATCTGTTTTGTAATTGCAATGAAAGTAAATGTCTGATTTCTTGTGTCTTCAGCTAGTTACAAACTGGACGATATATCATCTGTTCTATCAAACGGACAATAGATCACTTGCAGGTCGGCGGGTGTGTACACCCGATATGTCAGCGAATGTTCGTTGTTCACAGACATACTGTATGGCGTCGGTCCTGCAACCCAATATGACTGCAGGGACTGGCATCAAAGCCTCAATGTCAGCACCAACATCGAGCGGCCGATTGGTAAGTGTGTATGGCTTATCTAATCGGTGGCTCAGTCGGCGTGGCGTCGGATTGGGGGACAAGTCACTCCAGTGTGTACCCAGCTTTAGTGGAAATGTACAAAGGAGGTCATTCCGAGTCGTTCGCTCGGAATATTTCTTCGCATCGCAGCGATTTTCCGCTTAGTGCGCATGCGCAATGTCCGCACTGCGACTGCGCCAAGTAAATTTGCTAAGAAGTTTGGATTTTTACTCACGGCTTTTTCATCGCTCAGGCGATCGTAGTGTGATTGACAGGAAGTGGGTGTTTCTGGGCGGAAACTGGCCGTTTTATGGGCGTGTGGGAAAAAACACTACCGTTTCTGGGAAAAACGCGGGAGTGGCTGGAGAAACGGAGGAGTATCTGGGCGAACGCTGGGTGTGTTTGTGACGTCAAACCAGGAACGACAAGCACTGAACTGATCGCAGATGCCGAGTAACTCTCGAGCTACTCAGAAACTGCACAGAGAAGTTTTTTCGCAAAATTGCGAATCTTTCGTTCGCAATTTTAAGAAGCTAAGATTCACTCCCAGTAGGCGGCGGCTTAGCGTGTGCAATGCTGCTAAAATCGGCTTGCGAGCGAACAACTCGGAATGAGGGCCAATATGCAGTGTTAGTAAATTACATTCTTTGTAAGTTTGTTTTATTCTCTGTTAAGCTTTGTACACATTTTTATATATTTAATTACATAATTAAGTATTCTCTAATAAACACCAGAAGATAATACATTCATGACATTCTTTTCATTCCCTAAACAAGTATTGAGTTGGTGCCCTCTACATCGCTGGTTTGCAGCACCACCTACAGGCTGAAGATAAGATAGCAACACTACGAAATTTAATGAAATCCATTTTTTGAGTAACGGAATATATCAAAATAAATGTGAGTTATAACAACTTTCCCTCTTTATACTTTTATTTTTGCTTATGCCTTGACCAACCAGTATATTATGTCGGCTTACCACAAATCTGCCAGACTTATTAGAGCAGCCGTATAACCGCGGTGGGTGATCTGCCAGATTTGAGCCCAGGAGCTCCGACGTCTGGTAGGGCTTCTTACCCCCCAAGGAACTCCAGAAATCATCTGTTACAAAGCGACATAACAATAGACAAATGTTATCAAGAATTGTGAATATTATTTGGTTTCGAACAATACTGACAGAGTAATTTACTGACACTGCGCTCAGGCGCAATTATCTGCTGAACCACAGTAACCAATTAGCAATTAGTGACAGCAAATTAGACACCGGGCCTTATGTACTGATCACAAAAGGTTTGCAACTGGATAGAGCAGAGACATATTAAGGCACAGGGCGCACAGTGGAGAGATTTTTTTTAGGTGCGGGGTGTGAGGTGCAGTGCCCCTCTTGACCCGTGGGCTTGAACACATTATAGATGAGGCTGGAAGAGAGGTTTGGTGGAGCGCAGCGATGCACCTAACTCTGCGCGACAATGCAAAAGCAAAAGGTTAATTTGCAGGCCAAGATTACTGACGTGGGATAAATAGGTGGAGAGGTGTGCAGATATTTCCATCCCTCTAAAGCAGGGGTGGGGAACCTTTGGCCTTCCAGCTGTTGTTGAACTACACATACCAGCATGCCTTGCTACAGTTTTACTATTTGGCTATGCTAAAACTGTTGCAGGGCATGCTGGGATGTGTAGTTGAACAACAGCTGGAGGGCCGAAGGTTCCCCATCCCTGCTCTAAAGGAACTGATTATTGTAGTAGTGCTGAGTTGCGGGAAACAGGGTCTTGTCCGATATTTAAAATGCTTTCCTCTCTGTATCAGCTAGGTGCACTTCTAGCTTGCGGTGGCACCGAGAGCAGGGGGGAGTGGGGACTAATTACCCGGGCTAAGGCCTGAAGGTGGGGCCCACAATAGCCTGTGCTTAGCACCGCTTTGTGGCATTGAAAATACTTTTTCCCCCTGTGAATTTGCATAAGGGTATGGCCACTCCTCCTGCGATTAGGCCACGCCTGCAATACAGTTCCTGGGCCCACCACAGCTCTCTACACCCCTGCCTATACTTGTCCAGAAGCAGCACCTATCCGGTGATAATGTCTAAAAGATTGTCTGCACAGGAGCATGTGCCATCTTTTCAAACAACAGAACAATGGTAGTGCCAAACAGGTATAGGGGCGGGTGCTGCTACACCGTGGGGCGGGGAGGATGGCACTGCCTGCATGAAATGATTCTAGAGTTTGATGGGTGAAACTTCTGCACTAAATAAATAAATAAATATATATATATATAGTAGAAGATAGAAAGAAGGCAGCGGCACTCCGTCAAAATCAATGGTCAAACGTGAATTAAATCACAAAAACAATGGTCACATAACAACCAACGTTTCGGGACCCTAAGATCCCTTTGTCAAGGCGTGGACAAAGGGATCTTAGGGTCCCGAAACGTTGGTTGTTATGTGACCATTGTTTTTGTGATTTAATACACGTTTGACCATTGATTTTGACGGAGTGCCGCTGCCTTCTTTCTATCTTCTACTGTATCATCGGTTGCGGAGGGCACCCAGACTTATGACGTTTTAGTGGGAGTGCCGGGCATTTCTGTGCTTTATATATATATATATATATATATATATATATTTACGTATCCTCCTTCCATAGCCTAATACTGAGACGTATTACATGACAGTCTATGTAGGTGCAGATGAAATACACAAACCTGGCTCCTGTCCTTCTTTTATGGTGGTCGTTTTGCATTTGAGGACGCTGGTGATAAAGTCTGCCCCCTGCTTCTCTTCTCCGCTGGCTCCTCTTCCCACCCACTGGTACCCGGAATTATTTTTCAATTTCAACACAAACACGTCATTGGAGTTCAGTGCGGATGCATTTGCTTCTACCTACAATTAAACGGATCATAAAAACAGGGAATACCACCGATCTTCCAGTAAGCAGCAATAGGCTTTATCTGCCGGGGGTTGGTGGAACCATAGGGGGGGAGACTCACAATGTGAGGTTCCCCCCACCATGATTTCCGGTGTCATTGCAGCATCTCTGTAAAAGCGCTGCGGAATATGTTTGCGCTATACAAATAACTGGTAATAAATAAATGCCTTTCCTTTATATGACATATTATTTGGGAATAGTTTACTTTTGACTAACACAATTGTTTTTCTCGAGGCAATTAATAACAGTCACGTGAACAAAAAAAAAACCCCGTCCCACCGTTACCTCCACAATCCGAGTGATAAAGCCAAAGTTCCTGCGAATCTGGAACAGTCTGACAGCACTTGGGGCAGTCTGTCCCCCCTTCCTGGATGTGCCGTCTTTGTATATAATAAGAGGTGTTTTTTTAAACAAGCTGAGTAAATGGACGGGTTCCTTTCCCTGGGAGACTCGGACCTGTAATAAAATATATACATGTGATACATCACATCAACAAAATCTTCATCCGTAGCCTATAATCAGTATTCCTGATGTGTAAGTGACAGAGCGCGCTGATAATGGGGTATAATGTGGATTGCTGCGTTGCGTGTATTCTCTTTCATTTCTCTACAACATCATTTAGAATAACACGTTACAGTCCGGCGATGAAATACAGTCACTGACCAGGGCGGTAATTCTGAGTTGATCGCAGCAAGAACTTTGTTAGCGGTTGGGCAAAACCATGTGCACTGAAGGGGTGACAGATATAACATGTGCAGAGAGAGTTAGATTTGGGTGGGGTGTATTCAAACTGAAATCTAAATTGCAGTGTAAAAATAAAGCAGCCACTATTTACCCTGCACAGAAACAAAATATCCCACCCAAATCTAACTCTCTCTGCACATGTTATATCTACCCCCCCTGCAGTGCACATGGTTTTGCCCAATTGCTAACAAACTTGCTGCTGCAATCAACTCAGAATTACCTCCCAGATCTTTTGCTGCACATTCCTTCATTGTATACTTAGGAACAAGAGAGATAATCAAATTTCTAATTAAGTTTATGATCAAATATCGTATTCCAGGTGTTGGATGTATTATTTAAAGGGACACTAACCTCAAAGATCTGTCTGTGCCGCTAGATTACAGTTTTGTTTTCCTTTGTGCAGGCTACAAATTTAGAGCTGTATCTGCCACCTATTCACCTGTCTTCTTAAATATATTAGACCACCCTCTCTAAGCCTGATCAGCACCCCTATGAGGGTATTATACATATCCATGTTGTTAGAGGGGGGGCTCTGGGTTTACCTGCCGTATATAGGCCCTCATTCCGAGTTGATCGCTCGCTAGCTGCTTTTAGCAGCAGTGCAAACGCTAGGTCGCCGCCCTCTGGGAGTGTATCTTAGCTTAGCAGAAGTGCGAACAAAAGGTTTTCATGCCGTTTCTGAGTAGCTCTAAACCTACTCCTACCTTGCGATCACTGCAGACAGTTTAGTTCCTGCTTTGACGTCACAAACACGCCCTGCGTTCGTCCAGCCACTCCCCCGTTTCCTCAGACACTAATGCGTTTTTACCTGACATTCCTGCGTTTTTTAGCACACTCCCGGAAAACGCTCAGTTACCACCCAGAAACACCCACTTCCTGTCAATCACTCACCGATCGGCAGAGCGACTGAAAAGCGTCGCTCGACCTTGTGTAAAACTGCATAGTTTTTTGTGAAAGTACTTTGCGCGTGCGTACTGCGGCCCATACGCATGCGCAGAAATGCCAATTTTTAGCCTGATCGCTACGCTGCGAACAACGGCAGCTAGCGATCAACTCGGAATGACCCCCATAGGGCCTAATTCAGCATCGAAGTGTTCGCAGGCTGAAGCATATCACTTGTGCGATCGCCTCCCCCTGACAGGCAGAGGCATTTGAGGGGCGTGGGCGTGGGGGGTAGCATCGATTCGGCCGTCAGGAAGAGTCGCACCGGCGATGAGGGGGTGCAGTGGTTTTGAGGGGGCGCAGTCCGGACAATGCAGGCATGTCTGGACCATTTGTGGGACGGGCCGCGGCAGCTGCGTGACGTCACACCTGTGTTGGCCGTTCCCGCACATGGCAATGTAATGGATCGTAGTTGTGCGATTTTGTCCAGGGAGTGAGACAGCACTCAAACATAAATATATCAAGGCAATGGTGCAAGAGCCAGAAAAAGTATATAAACACACTCACTTTATGGAAATAGCACAAGACCAGCACTCACGGATGTAGAAGGATGTTTATTCAAAAAACATCAGTTCGCATTTCAAACAGTATCCATGTAGCAGTGGCAGCGCCCGACAGATGTTTCAACCACCTTCTAGTGGTTTTTCTCAGGTCCTCCAGAAAGTGAGCGTGTTTTGTATATATATATATATATATATACAACTCTGTCCCATACAGCGGCACTCAGAGACTGGTTCAAAAGTGCAGAAAAGTGCTTTTAATGAATCATAACAACGGTTTGCGGTCCAACGTTTCGGGGCATAGACCACCCCTTTGTCAAGGTGAGCAAACGAGAAGTGACAATAAAACAATTTCAACATACCTTTATGTGTGTGGGAGACCCGTCGGCGGGAAGGACAGCTGAGTGCAGGGAGAGTCAGTGATTTCCGTCCAGCTGCTGTGACGTGTGTGTAGAAGCTGTGGTCATGTGATCATACTGCCCGGCGCGGCTCCCCGGCGTTGTCATGGTAGCCCCCAGTAAACGGAAATGCCAGCGCATTCACATCGTGGCCATGGCACCCAGGAACGTCCGTGTGGTCGCGTCCTGAGCGGGATCACTAATCACGATGTGAATGCGCTGGCATTTCCGTTTACTGGGGGCTACCATGACAACGCCGGGGAGCCGCGCCGGGCAGTATGATCACATGACCACAGCTTCTACACACACGTCACAGCAGCTGGACGGAAATCACTGACTCTCCCTGCACTCAGCTGTCCTTCCCGCCGACGGGTCTCCCACACACATAAAGGTATGTTGAAATTGTTTTATTGTCACTTCTCGTTTGCTCACCTTGACAAAGGGGTGGTCTATGCCCCGAAACGTTGGACCGCAAACCGTTGTTATGATTCATTAAAAGCACTTTTCTGCACTTTTGAACCAGTCTCTGAGTGCCGCTGTATGGGACAGAGTTGTTTGTAGTAATGAATTTCCAGAGGGCACCGGAGCACATTGTTATGAGTTGGGTGAGTGCCGATCCGTGATTACTAGCTACCTATGGATGTTCGGAGATTTCGGTCCCCGTTGTTCGCCTGGGATAAGGCACCCCCGGATTATTATAACTTTTGCTTCATGTTTGTCATTTTGATTACAACCTGATTGTGAGTGAGGAGCCACAGGAGTCAAGCACAGCACTTTAGCACTGGCACTTTTTTATCACCTGCACTAGAATCACTTTACCTATGGAACAAGTTATTATTACCCCATGTTTGCATATTGGGAGTAACCACTGCAACTGTCTTCCATGCGTTTGTGCATTTAATCATTGAATACTTTAACCAGCAAACGCACAGATACAAACGTAACACTTTGAGGATTCAAGGACATTTATTTATTATTTAATACACAAGATGTCTTTAACACCAAGCCAGACAGGTCAGGTGACCAACCTGGCTAATCAGTACAGCTTCACCAATGCTGATGCAGACCGTCTATTATTTACGGAAGAACTAACAGAGGCAGATGAGGAACTTAATATGGAGGATGTACAACATCGTTTAATTAAATTAAAGAAGAGGGAACTAGACTTTTTAATGCATGGTATTTCTCTCTCCAATTACCACCGCGAGAAGATGATCCCTAGAGGATTTCGCGTGCGTAATGTCCCAACCATCGGCCGCTTTAACACGGAGTTTTGCGGACGCTGGATTGGAATATTAAACAAGTGCAGCATGGATCTCATGCTTCTTGTTATTGAGGAGGCTGGAAGGGAGCTCAAAATCACCAGAGACAAGATCCAGCAATTCGAAGAAGAACACCGACATCTATTATCGGCAGAAGTCAACCAACAGCTGGTTCATAAAATTCAGACACAAATTGATTTCCACAAAAAAGAGCTCATCAAATTTAAAAGAGGAAAACAAACAGTGGTGAAGGAAGATTATGAAAATAACCAGGTGTATAGATGGTTATCAGGCGGAGAACCAGGTAACCATAAACCGTATAACCATAGGTCCAGGAACAACTGGCGGAGGAGAAGGGAGGAGCGCCCAAGGGAAGCAGCAACTTCCAACAGCGACAGCGACTTTGCAATTGTCGACTCTGAAGGTCCCTCTGAACACGCTAATACCCCTTTACCGGCAAAGCCTGCCGAACAGGCAGGCACAAAGTCAAAAGGACGCCCACCCGCCGGGGACAACAGAATACGCGGCTCCAGAAACACCTCCACCAGAAAGAAGACGTAATATATAACCTTTCAGACCGCCAGCTTGTTATGCACACCAGTGCCTGCAGGAATGTACTGGTGTTTGAACTGTTATGCACACCAGTGCCTGCAGGAATGTACTGGTGTCTGAACAGAGAGGGATGCAAAACAAATGAACTCACAGACAGACTGGGAAATATGACATAACGTACACAGAAGGTGATAGGGTAACAAAACCAACACAGAGTGAACAGAGAAGCCCAGAGGCTAAGAAACTGGGTGTCTCCCTAGTATTAGAAATGCTCAGATGGAAAAAGCAAGATGTTGTGTTTTAATACGTAGAGAACCCGAAATGCTGTTGCTAAGGGCAACAGCAAAACCCTAAAGGGTTACCAACGGGTGTGGCAGTAAACTCCTTGGTCAGAGATGGAATAATAGACACAAGGAGAGTCTCCACAATCCTAATTCTCACTTGCAGGGCCCAGGTTCAGCTTACTGCCACTAAACTGACACATGGACGCCCTGCACAGTGAGAGAGGATTATGCAGGCAGGTCTGAAAGTACAGCCACAAACCTGCTGGGTTCACAGAATAGCAAAAGAACCTCAGCAGGCTAAACGACTGACTCCAGTCTTACTGCTAGGTCTGGATTGGCAGAGTGTAGTACCAAATGCCCAGGCCTATTTGCAGTAAGCAATAACAAAATACAAAGCTACACAGTACTGGCTAACTTTCAGGAACTGACTAACCAACAAAGATTCAGCAGCATCTGCTTAATCTGAGAAGAGGCCTTATAAAGCAGGTGCTGTCCACGCCCCCCTCAGACCTCACAGACTGTGAGCACAAAAACCAGCACCGGATCCCATGCCTGTAACCACTGCACAGCAAAAGACCCGAACCGGAGTATCAGCTGCGCTCAGGTTACTCCGCTAGCACTTGTCTCCCGGTTGCCATGACGACGTGGCAGCACAGGGCAGGAGACCCTAACAGTACCCCCCCTCTGACGAGGGGTCAAAGAACCCCTACCACCGGGTTTATCGGGGAACTGCGAGAAGAAAGAGCGTATCAGTCTGGGGGCATGAAGATCACAACTGCGCACCCACGACCGCTCCTCCGGGCCATACCCCTTCCAGTGCACCAAAAATGACAGCCGACCCCGAACCATCTTGGAGTCAAGAATCCTTTCAACAACAAACTCCCTCTGGCCACGTATCAGAAGAGGGGAAGGTCTTCCTCTGGAAGAAGGATTACTAATCGCCCGTTTTAAAAGGGAACAATGAAATGTTTTATTGATACCCAAAGAACGGGGCAGATCTAACTGAAATGCCACCGGATTGATAACCCTGGTAATCTTATAAGGGCCGATGAACCGGGGGCCTAACTTATGAGATGGCTGTTTCAACTTCAAATTCTTGGTAGACAACCAGACGAAGTCTCCTAATTTGAAGCTGCAGGGTCTTTTCCGCTTATCAAAAACCCTTTTGGTCACTAATGACACAGACACAAGGGCTTTCTTCACTTTCCTCCAAATACCTCTAAGGACCGAAACGACAGAGGAACCACCAGGCGTGGAGTCCAGGGGGTCAAAAGAATTGGCCTTAGGATGATGCCCATACACACAAAGGAAGGGAGAGATCCCTGTAGCAGAGTGAGCCGCGTTGTTATAGGCAAACTCCGCCATTGACAGATGAGCAACCCAGTCAGTCTGACACTTGGAGACATAACACCTGAGGAACTGCTCCAAGGTCTGGTTCACCCTTTCAGTCTGCCCATTAGACTGCGGATGGTAGCCTGACGACAAGCTGACAGAAATCTGGAGATCGGAACAAAATGCCCTCCAGAATTTGGCCACAAACTGGGATCCGCGGTCAGAGACCACATCAAGTGGCAACCCGTGGAGGCGCACAACATGCAGCATAAATAATTCAGACAGGCGTCTGGCCGATGGCAGCCCAACCAGTGGAACGAAGTGCGCCATCTTCGAAAACCTGTCAACGACAACCCAGATGGCTGTCATCCCAGAGGATTTGGGCAAGTCCACAACAAAATCCATTGAAATGTGGGTCCATGGCTTAGATGGAATAGAGAGTGGATGTAATGGGCCAACAGGAACCCCTCTAGGAGTCTTATTTCGGGCACAGATGTCACATGCCCGAACCCACTGATCCACATCCTTAGCCACCGAGGGCCACCACACCACCCTAGATAGCAACTCCCGAGTTCTGGCAATACCCGGGTGACCTGCCGACTTCTTGGCATGGAATTCCAGGAACACTCGCTGTCTTAACCTAGGAGGCACAAACAAAAGACCTACCGGAAGGTCTGGAGGAGCCTGCTCCTGTGCTCTAAGGACTAATGACAAGAGGTCCTGGGTAATGCCCACTTTAATACATGATGGGGACACAATGGGCAACGGCTCCTCGGTGGTCTCCTGGATTGGAGCAAAACTCCGCGAGAGCGCATCAGCCTTGATGTTTTTTGACCCAGGGCGATATGTTATCAAAAAATTAAAGCGAGCAAAAAACAAAGCCCATCGTGCCTGCCTGGCATTGAGACGCTTCGCTGACTCTAAATATGCCAAATTCTTATGGTCGGTGAGAATTGAGACCACAAACTTAGCCCCCTCAAGCCAGTGTCTCCACTCCTCGAGTGCATCCTTAATAGCCAACAATTCCCGGTTACCCACGTCATAATTCATCTCGGCAGGCGAAAATTTACGGGAAAAGTAAGCACAGGGATGAAGGCGATTATCAGACACTCCCATCTGAGAGAGCACTGCCCCAATACCCATCTCAGAGGCATCCACCTCCACCACAAAAGGACGCTCTGGATCTGGGTGTCGCAGCACCTTGGCCGAGACAAATGCCCTTTTGAGACGGGCAAAAGCCGCTTTGGCCTCACGAGACCAGTGAGCAACATCCGCCCCTTTCTTAGTGAGTGCCACCAAGGGCGCCACTATAGACGAAAATCCAGCGATAAATCGTCTATAAAAATTTGCAAAGCCCAGGAAACGCTGAAGCGCCTTCAAACTAGTGGGCTGCACCCAATCCAGGACTGCCTGTACCTTGGAACCCTCCATTTGGAAACCTTCTGGGGAGATAATATATCCTAGAAATGCGATTTGCTGAACTTCAAATTCGCACTTCTCCAGCTTCGCCCCAAGCCGGTGGTCTCTGAGTTTCTGGAGGACTAAGCGTACATGCTTCCGATGTTCCTCCAGGGAATGGGAGAAGATTAGGATGTCATCTAAGTATACAACTAAGAATCTATCCAAATATTCCCTGAGCACATCGTTCATGAAATCCTGGAAGACTGCCGGGGCATTACAGAGCCCAAAAGGCATCACCAAATATTCATAATGCCCTGAGTGGGTATTAAAGGCAGTCTTCCATTCATCCCCCTCTCTTATTCGGATTAGATTGTACGCACCGCGTAGGTCAATCTTAGAAAAAATGGTGGCAGTACGAAGCTGGTCAAACAAGACCGAAATGAGAGGCAGTGGGTATGAGTTTTTAATCGTGATACGGTTCAATTCCCTGAAGTCGATGCAGGGTCGCAATGAACCGTCCTTTTTACCCACGAAGAAGAACCCCGACCCAACTGGAGACTGTGAAGGTCTGATAAATCCTTTAGCCAAGTTCTCCTGAATGTACTCTGCCATAGCCTGAGTCTCAGGACATGACAGGGAGTACAACCTGCTCTTGGGAAGCTTAGCATTCGGCAACAAATTAATGGCACAGTCATAGGGGCGATGGGGAGGTAGTACCTCTGCAACTTTTTTGGAGAACACGTCCGCAAAATCTGCATAACACCCTGGCAATCCTGGCAAACTTAGCTGCGAGAGCCTGACTGGAAGGCTCAAGCAACTCCTGAAACAATCAGTACCCCAACTAAGAATCTCCCCAGAGACCCAGTCAAATTGAGGATTGTGGGCCCTTAACCAGGGTAACCCCAACACCAATGGGGCAAAAGTACAGACAGTCACATAAAAGGACAATTTTTCAGAGTGTGTGGCTCCAATAAACAAAGAAATCTGGCTAGTGCAAGAGGTAATTTTACCCTGGGATAATGGTTCCCCGTTTAACCCACAAATCTCAATTTCCGACGCCAAGGGTACTAAGGAAACAGAGTGTTTCAGGGCGAATTGGCGGTCCATAAAAACCCCGTCAGCCCCACTGTCCACAAAGGCCTCAGTCTTGACAGTTTGACCGAGGATCTTCAAGGTCACCGGAATGATAAAAGTCTTCTTGGGAAATTCTGACTTCTGGCCTGACAGGATATTTCCCATAACCCTCAGGCCCTGAAGTTTTCCGGCTTTTCTGGGCATGATACTACCACATGACCCTTATTCCCACAGTACAAACACAACCCCTGCTGTCTCCTCCGCGTCTTCTCACGCGAGGAGAGGCGGGTAGCCCCAATCTGCATAGGCTCCTCGGAAAATTCCTCAGAGTCTGAGGTTCCCTTGGGAAAGAAGGAAACCTCGGTCTCCCTTTCAAGCCTACGCTCTCTCAGCCGTCTATCCACCCGGATGGATAACAGCATGAGCTGATCCAAGCTATCAGGCAAGGGATATTGTACCAGTTGGTCTTTTATCTGGTTAGAAAGACCTCTTCGGTACTGGTGTCTCAGGGCTGGGTCATTCCACTGGGTATCATGGGCCAACCTCCGAAACTCCGTACAGTAAACCTCAACTGGCCTTCGCCCTTGCTTAAGGATCGAAATCTGAGCCTCGGCTGAGGCCGTCTTGTCAGGGTCATCATACAACATGCCCAGTGCCGTAAAAAAAGCATCAACACTTTTAAGCGACGGACAGTCAGGCTGCAACCCATATGCCCAGACCTGTGGGTCTCCTTGTAGCAAGGAAATCACTATGCCCACCCGCTGAATCTCTGACCCAGAAGACTGAGGCCTAAGCTGGAAATATAACTTGCAGCTCTCCTTGAAACAAAAGAACTGCGAGCGATCTCCAGAAAAACGATCCGGAAGATTTACTTTCGGCTCCTTAACCCCTGAAGGTGCTGCTGCTGCGGGAGCTCCGCCAGCGGCCTGGGAGGTGTGCATTTTAATGGACAAATCATTAAATTGACGAGTCAGGACCTGCACCTGATCGACCACCTGTTGCAACGTATTTTGAGGGGTATGCTCCATATTCCCACAAAATTTCAACAGGAGTATTGGGCTGCTGAATATGTTATGCACACCAGTGCCTGCAGGAATGTACTGGTGTTTGAACTGTTATACACACCAGTGCCTGCAGGAATGTACTGGTGTCTGAACAGAGAGGGATGCAAAACAAATGAACTCACAGACAGACTGGGAAATATGACATAACGTACACAGAAGGTGATAGGGTAACAAAACCAACACAGAGTGAACAGAGAAGCCCAGAGGCTAAGAAACTGGGTGTCTCCCTAGTATTAGAAATGCTCAGATGGAAAAAGCAAGATGTTGTGTTTTAATACGTAGAGAACCCGAAATGCTGTTGCTAAGGGCAACAGCAAAACCCTAAAGGGTTACCAACGGGTGTGGCAGTAAACTCCTTGGTCAGAGATGGAATAATAGACACAAGGAGAGTCTCCACAATCCTAATTCTCACTTGCAGGGCCCAGGTTCAGCTTACTGCCACTAAACTGACACATGGACGCCCTGCACAGTGAGAGAGGATTATGCAGGCAGGTCTGAAAGTACAGCCACAAACCTGCTGGGTTCACAGAATAGCAAAAGAACCTCAGCAGGCTAAACGACTGACTCCAGTCTTACTGCTAGGTCTGGATTGGCAGAGTGTAATACCAAATGCCCAGGCCTATTTGCAGTAAGCAATAACAAAATACAAAGCTACACAGTACTGGCTAACTTTCAGGAACTGACTAACCAACAAAGATTCAGCAGCATCTGCTTAATCTGAGAAGAGGCCTTATAAAACAGGTGCTGTCCACACCCCCCTCAGACCTCACAGACTGTGAGCACAAAAAACAGCACCGGATCCCATGCCTGTAACCACTGCACAGCAAAAGACCCGAACCGGAGTATCAGCTGCGCTCAGGTTACTCCGCTAGCACTTGTCTCCCGGTTGCCATGACGACGTGGCAGCACAGGGCAGGAGACCCTAACACAGCTAAACCAACTGGAGAACAAGGTTCTCAATTATGGCCTGTCTTTCGTCCCCACTACTAAGTTTGATGAGCTCAACTGGCAAACAGAGTTATACAAGTTTGCCCGCAAACTACGGTTGCAGGAACATTTTCAAGATCACGTCTCTATGGTTCCTCCCGACTCACATCAAGACTTCATAAACACTATGCGAGAATCTAAATTTGATCCATCCTCCTCAAATCCATCCATCAAGACCTTTACGCGATTGGTTGATGAGTCAGTGTCCAAGTATGCGGCTGCCACTAACAACATTCACTACAACCTGTCTAAATCTGAGTACAAAGCCCTCAAGCAATTGGGTGAGTGCAAGGATATCGTGATCCGCCCAGCCGATAAGGGGGGCGGAATTGTAATCCAGAATCTGACCGATTACAAGACTGAAATTTACAGACAGCTAGCGGATCATAATGTATATGAAGCACTGACAACAGACCCTACCATGCAATATAAGAAGGAGCTAGATAGCATCCTCGATACGGCTGTCAAATCTCAATTAATTTCTAACAAGCTACGTATGGCTCTACAACAGCCCTTTCCGCTAACACCCATTTTGTTCACGGTACCAAAGATACATAAAAGCATGACGAATCCACCTGGCAGACCTATAATCTCAGCGCACAAATCCATCTATCAGCCCGTTTCCACATTTCTGGACAGTCTATTACAGCCACTTATCGGACAGCAACCCCATCATCTAAAAGACACCACCAGTTTCCTCAATCATCTGAAATCCATTTCTACTATACCACCGGATACTCTAATATGCACATTAGATATCTGCAGCTTGTATACAAGCATCCCCCACGAAGAGGGATTAACAACTATGAAGCAGTTTCTAGTGCAGACTGACATGAAAACACTGGACCACACTCTCTTTTTAAACTTACTTGAACTCACACTAACACGTAACTACTTCCTGTTTGACGGCAGATTCTATCGCCAACTCAGCGGGTGTGCCATGGGAAGCAATGTTTCCCCGTCCTTCGCGAACGTCTTCATGATGGCAGAGGAACAACACATGTTCTTCACGAAGAAGGAGTTTTCTCAACATATACTACACTATGCGAGGTATATAGATGACGTATTCATCCTCTGGACGGGTGGGCAAGATAAGTTTGAGGCCATGATCCGGTTTATTAACAACAGGACATCACCCATCAAAGTGACAGCTCAAAGTGATGCCAATCAATTGAATTATTTGGATGTCAATGTATCAATTACCACCGATGGATTACAGACGGATATTTACCACAAACCTACTGACAAAAATACGTTGCTTAGGTACAACAGTCATCATCCTGTGGCTCTGAAGAAAGGGCTACCAAAATCTCAGTACATTCGGGCAGCTAGGATCACGAGCAACCCTTCTGCACTAAAAGGAGCACTTTAAAACGTAACTGAACGTTTTGCGCACAGAGGATATCAACGAAATAGGTTACAAGATTAGGAGAAACGGGTGGCCACCATCAAAAGGGATGATCTTTTACAGCCAAAGGTAAAGAAAACAACACAAGTCATACCCTTTGTCTCTAAATTTAACACCACCAGCCCTGTGGTTCCCAGGGCCCTAACAGCTTTATGGCCTATTGTCACGACTGACCAGAAACTTTCTACACTACGAAAGAAACGACCCATGATGTGTCATACTAAAGGCAAAACCATCAGAGACTTTGTAGTACATGCCGACATCACAAACTTCAAAGCCCCTCCACCCAACACATTTTTGTCAAAAACCCCCGGGTGTTATAAATGCCTGGGGTGTGAAACATGCAAATACATGACTATGGGAGGAAGTTTTACATCTAGTGCCACGGGCCGCACTTATTCTATACGGCATGTCCTCACGTGCACCACTACGCATATAGTGTATCTAATAACCTGCCCATGCAAATTACAGTATGTGGGCAAGACCGTACGTACAGCTAGGGAACGCTTTGCAATGCACAGGTCTGCAGTTAAAGTGGCACTTAGTCAAAAGAAGTCCGAACAACCTGTAGCAAGACACTATGCAGAATGTGGCCATTCATTAAATGAATTGAACTTTCAAATCATCGACCACATTCCGAAAAACATCCGAGGCGGTGATAGAGCGGGTTCCTTACTGAAATTGGAAGCGCGATGGCAATTCAACCTCAATACCACCAGACCGACGGGCCTCAACGACAGGATACAATGGAGTGTCTTTTGAAGAACTTTTTTATAGACAACTACTCTTGGTCCAGCAACGTTAAGAGGTTGTTGTGCCACCTACAACATATGATATACCTGTGATTGACGGCTGTAAAGGTTTAACTTTTGGATCGTGGAACACACAATTACCATAAGATGCATAATGTATAATGTATATTGGACCTGTACAACATTCTATAATTAATTGTACACATTCAGCGGACACATATATACATGACACATAGGATTGACACACTCTCTTTATACAACTTTTCACATTTTCTACATTCCCTTCTTCGCCTCTCTTTCTCCCTCCATGTCTTCCCCTCAGCTACAGTGGCCGTCACTAGCTTAGGCAGCACAACTTCCCTTGAGCATACATGCATACGTATTATATAGTTCACTTAACCAATATGTTCCAGCAGTGTTTAGTAGATTGTTTATTGTCATTTTGCCATATGTTATCCCACATTCACTTCCTTTTCCAGCTATGCACAGCATACAACACTGATTAGTGATCCCGCTCAGGACGCGACCACACGGACGTTCCTGGGTGCCATGGCCACGATGTGAATGCGCTGGCATTTCCGTTTACTGGGGGCTACCATGACAACGCCGGGGAGCCGCGCCGGGCAGTATGATCACATGACCACAGCTTCTACACACACGTCACAGCAGCTGGACGGAAATCACTGACTCTCCCTGCACTCAGCTGTCCTTCCCGCCGACGGGTCTCCCACACACATAAAGGTATGTTGAAATTGTTTTATTGTCACTTCTCGTTTGCTCACCTTGACAAAGGGGTGGTCTATGCCCCGAAACGTTGGACCGCAAACCGTTGTTATGATTCATTAAAAGCACTTTTCTGCACTTTTGAACCAGTCTCTGAGTGCCGCTGTATGGGACAGAGTTGTTTGTAGTAATGAATTTCCAGAGGGCACCGGAGCACATTGTTATGAGTTGGGTGAGTGCCGATCCGTGATTACTAGCTATATATATATATATATATATATATATATATTTACATTTTCCTGTTATTAAGTTATCAATGAGCTGGATGTAGCTGTCAACATATTAAAAATTATTATGCGACTTGAGGTCCGACCGGGATCCAATGGTACCACTGTGTGACGCTTTCTTCCAAATACATCCAGTAGAAGGCCCAGAACAGGTTCCCTGGGTCACAGTTCCTCCCGGCGCAATACGCCGTGATTTCCGACTGGGACCTTAACCCCCCTTAAACCTGGCCAGGATCCAATTGGACCACCTTGCGTTGATTTCATCCCAATCAGGATATATATAAGACATCCTGTCTTCATGCTGTGCAGATGCCTCCACTGTGTGTCTTGACAGATACCCTCTTGCGTTGAAACGTCAATCAGTCAGAGGCAATCGTAGCCCAGAGATGCTGTCAGCATCTCACTGGGCTCCCGGGGTGCGCCCACTGCGCAAGCGCACTCCACATAAGGATTCAGACTGCGATCGCTGCCGCTGCATTAATCCAGTCTGAATTAGGCCCATAGAGTCACTTGTACCACCACGCATATGTTGTTGTTGTTGTTGTTATTATTATTATAATTATCCTTTATTTATATGGGGCCACAAGGGTTCAGCAGCGCCCAATTACAGAGTACATAAACAAATACTCAAAACAGGAAAACAGCAACTTACAGTTGACGACAATATAGGACAAGTACAGGGTAAATAAACATAGCTACATCAGCAGATGACACTGGAATAAGTATCAGGTGGCAGAAGACTACTGGATTTGGTGCAGTTGAAGATTATTAAAGTAAGACAAAGGATAAGCACATGAGGGAAGAGGGCCCTGCTCGTGAGAGCTTACATTCTAAAGTGGAGGGGTAGACAGACAGGGGTGGCACAGATGGGGTACATAGAGAGCGTAGAACAGAGGGTTGGGATGAGATTTGGCTGGGTTTGGTGAAGAAGTGGGTCTTGAGAGCCCGTTTGAAGTTTTGTAGAGCGGTGGAGAGTCTGAGGGGAGAGGTAGGGAATTCCAGAGAAATGGAGCAGCACGTGAATGATCTTGGAGGTAGGAGTGGGAGGAAGTAATCAGTAGGCAGGAGAGTCGGCGAGCATTAGCAGAGCGAAGAGGACGGGTGGGAGTGTAAAGGGAGATAAGGTCAGAGATGTAGATGGGAGAGGAGTGGGTGAGGGCTTTGTAAGTGAGTGTGAGAAGCTTGAAATGGATTCTGAAAGGGAAGGGAAGCCAGTGAAGGTCTTGTAAGAGAGGGGAGGTGGACGTTGTGCGTTTGGTGAGGAAAATGAGCCGTGCAGCAGCATTGAGGATAGATTGGAGTGGAGAGAGGTATCTGTCAGGAATACCAGTCAGGAGGAGATTACAGTACTCCAGTCTGGAGATGACCAGTGAGTGGTCTTAGTAGCATCCTGGGTCAGAAAGGATCTGATCCTGGAAATATTTTTGAGTTGGAAACGGCAGGACTGTGAGAGGTGCTGAATGTATGATTTGAAGGAGAGGGAAGAGACAAGGATTACTCCAAGACAGTGCACTTGGGGGCTAGAGGAGATAGTAGTGCCATCAATAGATAATGAGATTGTGGGAGGTGAGGTTGTGCGGGAGGGAGGGAAGATGATCAGCTCAGTCTTAGACATGTTAAGTTTAAGAAAGCGCTGGGGCATCCAAATATATGTAGTTTATATGTTGAAGTGTCCATGTGGTCTTGCCTATGTAGGCAAGATCCAACGACAATTTTGTGAAAGAATTGCACTCCATCGTAGTGCCATAAAGCTGGCCTTGGAAAAAGGTAGTAGTGAACAGACAGTGGCCCATCACTGTTTGCAGGTTCACCATAGTATTGCTAGCAGGCGTGCTATCATTATAGATCACGTATCTTTGTCACCTAGAGGTGGTAACAGAAATACGATCCTCCTACAACGGGAGAACAGTGGCACCTGAGGCCTTAACGATAATTTGGGACTTCAGTGTTACCTATGAGTAACATGTACTATAAATTCAAAGCTGGGAAGGTTGAGACAATTGTATGTATCCTTGCTCTGTATATTTGTATTTTTGTATGAACAATATTATTTACTACTAGGTGCTTCATCGCGCCCTACGGGCGCTCTTCACACCGTCGCAAGGGGCTACGCCCCCTTAACCCTTACATGCCTATCTGGGGTTCAATATTTGTATTATATGGAGTATTACCTGCATTCCTTTGTTAGTGGTTAAATATTGCACAATGAAAGGGCGTGCGATGGTGAAGGAGGCGCAGCCCCTTGCGACGGCGTGAACAGCACCTGCAGGGCATGATGTACAGAATGTAGCGGGTGCAGGGGGGACTGCGGATGGGGGAGGGTGTCTGTAGATGCTGCGGGTGGAGGGGTGGGCCAGGACAGGGGCGACAGGGCCAGGACAGATATGACAGGGACAGGATAGGGGTGACAGGGCCAGGGTAGGGGCGGCAGGACCAGGACAGAGGTGACAGGGCCAGGATAGGGTTGACAGGGCAAGCACAGGGGTGACAGTGCCAGGATAGGGGTAACAGGGCCAGGATAGGGGTGACAGGGCCAGGATAAGGGTGACAGGGCAAGGCCAGGGGTGACAGGGCCAGGATAGGGGTAACAGGACCAGGATAAGGGTAACAGGGCCAGGATAAGGGTGACAGGGCAAGACCAGGGGTGACAGGGACATGACAGAACACAGGGCACGGGAGAGATTGGTATTAGGGACAGAACAGTGGTGACAGACAGATGTGTATTACCGGAGTCACTGCTGCTGGCTGCTGCTGTTCCACTCCAACCTGTTGGGATCTGCTGCTGCTGGAGACTTGGCATGGCTGACTCTCTCAGGCTGGAGTCCTGCTTCCTCTGCCCGCCCGCATCCCCTCCCCCCCCCACACTCCTCAGTCACATACCGCGGACCTTGCGCGGCTGCCGGGCACTGTGTGGTAAGGGGAGACTGGGAGTGACTGGTTAGCCCCCAGGAGACGCTGCGGCTGGAGGGAGGAGGGGGTTGGAGCCTGCAAGCAGCGCGGACTTCTGCAGCGCTACCCGCCGGCTAAAGTGTGTGAAGGAGCTGGGTGCACCTCACTGCGGGTGGCAGCGCTGCAGCTAGCGGTGGGGTTGCCGGGGCTGGAGATAACAGAGGCAGTACGGAACCTGCACAGCGTCAGGTGCCCTACAAAACTGCAGCTAAGAAGCGTGGAGTGTGCCAGAAAGTAACGCTCCTCCGCGCCAGAGAGCCCCTGCTGAGTATGCTGATGTGGGGGGGTCAAGCACACAGTGAGCCGGTGCCCGTCTGTCTGTACGGCACACCCCCATACCTCCCAACTGTCCCGATTTTTGCGGGACAGTCCCATTTTTGGGGGTCTGTCCTGCTGTCCCACCAGCGGGCCGCAGTGTCCTGCAGTGGTGGTGGTGGTGGTGGTGGTGGTGGGGGGGGGGGCAGTTGGGAAGCTCCTGTACTCGCTGTTCTGCTTAGCAGAGCAGCGGTGAATAGACTATTTAGTGGAGACAGAGGGAGAGGGGGCATCAAGGGGTACGGATTAAGGGGGGGGGGGGGTCCGGCAGCAGAGCCGGATTAAGGGGGGTGGCCAGGGGGTACGTACTGCGGGCCTCACAGTTTTAGGGGGCCCCCCGGCTGGAGTAGCTCTGTCCCAGCTCTGAAGCTCCCCCGTCCTGCCAGCAACAGCATTGTGCTACAGTCAGCACACGCTGCTGCGTGTTGGCAGGTCTGTGGTGTTGCAGGGAGGCAGCAGCCTCCCTGCTTTCTTCTGCTTGTGCGGGTGTGTAGTGGGGGGGAGGGGGGGGGGGGGGCGACCACCCCCTCTGGATTTACCCCTAGCTGAGGGGCCAAAATCCCATTAAAAAAAAAAAAAAACAATTCCCGGAATTTGCATAAAGGGGCGTGGCCACGTGGGCGCGATTAGGCCACGCCCCCAAACCCACAGCAGGCACAGCAATGAAGTAGGCCCCCCTGTCTCAAGTGCCCTGAGCCCCCCGGACTCACAATCCACCCCTGGGGGCATGCCAGCAGCTCACAGAGCGCTGGGCATGCCCCCTCACTGACGAAAACGGGGGCGTGGCTCGCGATCATGGGTGCTCCCGCGAAGCTACGCCCCTTTTCGTTGGCCACGCCCCTTTTCGCCGTGCGAGTGTCCCTCCTTCTGCCTGAAGAAAGCTGGGAGGTATGCACCCCTGCCTGTGCCTTGCCCATACCATCTGCTTCTGCTCCTAGTCTCCTATAGATTTGCCCAGATCTGTGACTCATTTGACTAACTCCGCCCAGTGTTGTGACTCCGCCCAGCGTTAGCAAATGAAGCACAAAGTCACAGATCTGGGCTATTATATAGGAGATACTGAATTACGTAATCATCCAAATAGTTACCACTATGGGAGTAATTAAGCTCTGTTTTTTATTATGTTGGGTTATATATATGGTGGAAGGCACTACTATGTAAATAAGTGTACAAAAGTCGTCATTTTTTTGATTTTGTTGTTTTAGCATCTCCTAACAACGTTAGTTGCACCTTCCGATTGTCTGATGTCGTTGTCTGATGTCAGTGTCCGGCGACCTTGTCTCTACGAGCACGGGGGTGGCAGGGTAGCAGCGCCAGACAAGTGAGTACCATTTGAAACATGTTTACTTTTCTAAGGTTCTATATATGCCTGTCGGTATTTTAGATGATTGTCCCTGATGACGGGGTTAGACCCCGAAACGTCGCTGGACTAATAAAGGATGCGATTTTAAAACTTTACAAAGACTGTTGGAGAGCCGCTGAAATGATGTAGCAGGTTGTCAAATACAAGTAATTGCAGACAGGTAACCATTACCCGTCTGCACTTACTCACCACAGTCGTCGGCCTAATTCAGCATGGATCGTAGATGTGTGAAAAATCGCACAGCTACGACCCATTACACTGACATGCGGTTGGGACGCCCAGCACAGGACAAGTCCACCCCGCATGCCGGGTCCTTCACCCTTGTAAACATGCGAAAGCATCACACGACAGTGATGCTTTTGCATGTTTAGGGTTGACCTCTGCCTATACAGCATAGCTGCTAAGACAGACAGCAACCCGCCAATTGCGCAAATGGTCTGGACACGCCTGCGCTGTTCAGACCGCGCCTCCCGAACACCTCCGTGATGCCACTAAAACACCGCCACGGCGCCCCATCCCGCCCCACAAACGCCTCTGCCTGTCAATCATGTGAGATATCGTCGCATCTCACTGTGTGCGCATGTGCAGTGCGGGTTCTGCGCGTGCGCACACTGCAGTGGGCATCGGCATGCTAAAACTGCCGCAGCAGCATTCCATGCTGAATTAGGCCCTTACTGGGGTTCCTCCCGTCTTCAGTGAAAGAGTGACCCCAGAGGGATACAGAAAACACAAACGTCTGCCCCATTACCAGTAATATCCTCCTCACCCTTCATCATTGGCTGCTGGTGGTGATCATCATCATCAATCATTAGATAACCTGTCCTCAGTCATGGGTAAGGAGAGATATGCTAAAAGTTAAATAGCAAAACATTTAGCACATCTCATAGCTTAGGTAGGGGCCCTTCCGTACCAATGACTGGGAATAGTGACACATTCACTAATGCACGTATTGGGCCTAATTCTGAGTTGATCGCAGCAGCAAATTTGTTAGCAGTTGGGCAAAACCATGTGCACTGCAGGTGGTGGAGATGTAACACGTGCAGAGAGAGTTAGATTTGGGTGGGGTGTATTCAAACTGAAATCTAAATTGCAGTGTAAAAATAAAGCAGCCAGTATTTACCCTGCACAGAAACAAAATAACCCACCCAAATCTAACTCTCTCTGCAAATGTTATATCTGCTCCCCCTGCAGTGCACATGGTTTTGCCCAGTTGCTAACAAACTTGCTGCTACGATCAACTCAGAATTACCCCCATTGCCCCTTATTGCAGCAGCATCCAGTGCAAGCAGTGTATATTCATGGCATGGGCAGTATATGTACAAGCCGTGCCGCGTGGCGGATGGGTGCAGCTTGTTTGCAGAACCAATAGTGTCACAGCACACTTGTGCATTACACGTGGCACAGTTACTGTAAATATTGTGACTGCTTTCAAAAACAAAGATGTTATAATGTCTTTGTGATTTGTATGACACCTGGTGGTTAGTCTCAGAACTACATGCACTGAACTACTAATATTGGGCTTGGTTCTGAGCTATAGCGGCAGTAGCGGATCTTGCCACGGGCAAGCAGGACTTTTGCCCGGGGCGCCGCCTTCCAGAGGGCGCCGGCGCCATCCGGAGGGCGCTGCACCATGGCAAGATCCACTACTCTGTGCCCCCCGCTGGCCGCTGTGTCCCGCGCTGGTCCCGCTGTCCCCCGCTGTGAAGGGAAACTAGACGCTACGCGTCTAGTTTCCCTTCGTGTAGAGGACTTTTGCTGTGCGGTGTGCGATGATGTCATCGCGCACCGCACAGCATTGTGGGACTGACAGATGCTAGGGGTCATAATTGACCTCTAGTGTCTGCCATCCGAGGAAAGGAGCGGCGCCGGCTGAGATCTGCAGCGGTCGGGAGCGGGGATAGTAAGTATTTTTTTTTTCTTTCAGCGGCGCTACTCCACTGTAGAGGGGGCGTAACTGACCACGCCCCCTGTATGAAGCCACGCCCCCATTTTCCGCCCGGGGCGCCAAAGGGTCTAGAACCGGCCCTGTATAGCGGCACAGCAACTGCAGACTGCAGTTACGAATATCTGCACAGCGCATGTGTCAGAGTCACTTGCAGCAAATATACGTGTATATGCATATGTATGGAAGTATTCCATACCTCCCAACTTCTCATCTGTCTAAAGCGGGACACACACACGGCGAAGCCGCGCGCGCTCCCGAAAAAGGGGTGTGATCTAAGAAAAGGGGCGTGGCTTCACGACAGGACCCGCGATCGCGAGCCACGCTCCATTTTCGTCACTGAGGGGGCATGCCTCTGACTCCAGTGAATAGAACTATTCACCGCTGCTCTGCTAAGCAGGGCAGCAAGCGCAGGAACCTCCCAACTGCCCCCTCCCACCGTGGGACACTTCGGCCCGCGGGTGGGACAGCGGGACAGTCCCCAAGAAACGGGACTGTCCCGCGAAAATCGTGACAGTTGGGAGGTATGGTATTCTACCCCATACACAAGTCGCATGGATCTCCACTTATGGGTATACTGCTGTCAGGGGGTCACAACTGGGCATGTTCAAACAGTCTAACGTGGAATACCGTAGATTGTATTGTGGGTGTGTCGTTCGTCGCTGGCGACATCGGCAAGTGTATGCACCTGCCGATGCCGGCCCCATCGTTGACGATATTGCCGGGTACACACATCGTCCAGTGTACCCGGCATAAGTCACTGTTTTCTCATTTTGCTTACTTGTTTATGTACTCTGTAATTGGGCGCTGCAGATCCTTAAGGCAACATATAAATAAAGGAGGATGACAATTATAATAACTTTGCAAGAAGCCTCCTGGATCGGTGCCAGCTATTATATAAACACTGCCCCCCTGTGGTCATTGTATACATCTGCAAACTCTGAATTCTGAAACACATGAGATAGTGAGATTTTAAGAAACACTAACCTGAACTGCCTGACCCCCTAGCGAGCGGTCCAACTGCACGGTGAGGAAGGCCGACGTGGTTAACTCATCTCGCGTCGCACGGGATCCTTGCCTAAACACGACAAACACATGCTAAGTCAATGGATCGTTTAATATTGCTTTCTTTTTTCTTCTTTCAGTGCAATAAAATGAATATTACAGTGCGTAAAACCAAATGCTGTGACTATGGATATCAGGGCCCTTGTGCAACTTAATATGGCGCACAAAAGGAAAAATACATATTTCAGTATGTGTCATCATTTGTAAAACAGTATAATTAAAACAATATATGATATACTAATTTGAATTAATACATTTGAGGACAATGTTATACATCGATGACTTTTTAAAGTAATGTTTATTTAAAAAAAAAACCCAACAAAACCCCCCCCCCCCCCATAAAATTACTATTTGGATTGGAATACTCTAAGCCAGTGGTTCTCGAACTCGGTCCTCAGGACCCCACACGGTTCACGTCTTCCATGTCACCTGGCAGCTGCACTGTGTATCACCAACTGTCACATTTTAAAACTCTACAGGTGACCTGCAAAACATGAACCGTGTGGGGTCCTGAGTAGAGATGAGCGGGTTCGGTTTCTCTGAATCCGAACCCGCACGAACTTCATGTTTTTTTTCACGGGTCCGAGCGACTCGGATCTTCCCGCCTTGCTCGGTTAACCCGAGCGCGCCCGAACGTCATCATGACGCTGTCGGATTCTCGCGAGGCTCGGATTCTATCGCGAGACTCGGATTCTATATAAGGAGCCGCGCGTCGCCGCCATTTTCACACGTGCATTGAGATTGATAGGGAGAGGACGTGGCTGGCGTCCTCTCCGTTTAGAATAGATTAGAGAGACACTTGATTTACTAATTTTGGGGAGCATTAGGAGTACTCAGTACAGTGCAGAGTTTTGCTGATAGTGACCACCAGTTTTATTTATAATCCGTTCTCTGCCTGAAAAAAGCGATACACAGCACACAGTGACTCAGTCACATACCATATCTGTGTGCACTGCTCAGGCTCAGGCCAGTGTGCTGCATCATCTATTATCTATATATAATATTATATATATCTGATTATCTGTCTGACTGCTCAGCTCACACAGCTTATAATTGTGGGGGAGACTGGGGAGCACTACTGCAGTGCCAGTTATAGGTTATAGCAGGAGCCAGGAGTACATAATATATTATATAGTGAGTGACCACCAGACACACAGTGCAGTTTATTTAATATATCCGTTCTCTGCCTGAAAAAAGCGATACACACAGTGACTCAGTCAGTCACATACCATATCTGTGTGCACTGCTCAGGCTCAGGCCAGTGTGCTGCATCATCTATATATATTATATATCTGTCTGACTGCTCAGCTCACACAGCTTATAATTGTGGGGGAGACTGGGGAGCACTACTGCAGTGCCAGTTATAGGTTATAGCAGGAGCCAGGAGTACATAATATTATATTAAAACAGTGCACACTTTTGCTGCAGGAGTGCCACTGCCAGTGTGACTAGTGACCAGTGACCTGACCACCAGTATATATAATATTAGTAGTATACTATCTCTTTATCAACCAGTCTATATTAGCAGCAGACACAGTACAGTGCGGTAGTTCACGGCTGTGGCTACCTCTGTGTCGGCACTCGGCAGCCCGTCCATAATTGTATATACCACCTAACCGTGGTTTTTTTTTCTTTCTTTATACATACATACTAGTTACGAGTATACTATCTCTTTATCAACCAGTCTATATTAGCAGCAGACACAGTACAGTGCGGTAGTTCACGGCTGTGGCTACCTCTGTGTCGGCACTCGGCAGCCCGTCCATAATTGTATATACCACCTAACCGTGGTTTTTTTTTCTTTCTTTATACATACATACTAGTTACGAGTATACTATCTCTTTATCAACCAGTCTATATATTAGCAGCAGACACAGTACAGTGCGGTAGTTCACGGCTGTGGCTACCTCTGTGTCGGCACTCGGCAGCCCGTCCATAATTGTATATACCACCTAACCGTGGTTTTTTTTTTCTTTCTTTATACATACATACTAGTTACGAGTATACTATCTCTTTATCAACCAGTCTATATATTAGCAGCAGACACAGTACAGTGCGGTAGTTCACGGCTGTGGCTACCTCTGTGTCGGCACTCGGCAGCCCGTCCATAATTGTATATACCACCTAACCGTGGTTTTTTTTTCTTTCTTTATACATACATACTAGTTACGAGTATACTATCTCTTTATCAACCAGTCTATATATTAGCAGCAGACACAGTACAGTGCGGTAGTTCACGGCTGTGGCTACCTCTGTGTCGGCACTCGGCAGCCCGTCCATAATTGTATATACCACCTAACCGTGGTTTTTTTTTCTTTCTTTATACATACATACTAGTTACGAGTATACTATCTCTTTATCAACCAGTCTATATATTAGCAGCAGACACAGTACAGTGCGGTAGTTCACGGCTGTGGCTACCTCTGTGTCGGCACTCGGCAGCCCGTCCATAATTGTATATACCACCTAACCGTGGTTTTTTTTTCTTTCTTTATACATACATACTAGTTACGAGTATACTATCTCTTTATCAACCAGTCTATATATTAGCAGCAGACACAGTACAGTGCGGTAGTTCACGGCTGTGGCTACCTCTGTGTCGGCACTTGGCAGCCCGTCCATAATTGTATATACCACCTAACCGTGGTTTTTTTTTCTTTCTTTATACATACATACTAGTTACGAGTATACTATCTCTTTATCAACCAGTCTATATATTAGCAGCAGACACAGTACAGTGCGGTAGTTCACGGCTGTGGCTACCTCTGTGTCGGCACTCGGCAGCCCGTCCATAATTGTATATACCACCTAACCGTGGTTTTTTTTTCTTTCTTTATACATACATACTAGTTACGAGTATACTATCTCTTTATCAACCAGTCTATATATTAGCAGCAGACACAGTACAGTGCGGTAGTTCACGGCTGTGGCTACCTCTGTGTCGGCACTCGGCAGCCCGTCCATAATTGTATATACCACCTAACCGTGGTTTTTCTTTCTTTCTTTATACATACATACTAGTTACGAGTATACTATCTCTTTATCAACCAGTCTATATATTAGCAGCAGACACAGTACAGTGCGGTAGTTCACGGCTGTGGCTACCTCTGTGTCGGCACTCGGCAGCCCGTCCATAATTGTATATACCACCTAACCGTGGTTTTTTTTTCTTTCTTTATACATACATACTAGTTACGAGTATACTATCTCTTTATCAACCAGTCTATATATTAGCAGCAGACACAGTACAGTGCGGTAGTTCACGGCTGTGGCTACCTCTGTGTCGGCACTCGGCAGCCCGTCCATAATTGTATATACCACCTAACCGTGTTTTTTTTTTCTTTCTTTATACATACATACTAGTTACGAGTATACTATCTCTTTATCAACCAGTCTATATTAGCAGCAGACACAGTACAGTGCGGTAGTGCACGGCTGTGGCTACCTCTGTGTCGGCACTCGGCAGCCCGTCCATAATTGTATATACCACCTAACCGTGGTTTTTTTTTCTTTCTTTATACATACATACTAGTTACGAGTATACTATCTCTTTATCAACCAGTCTATATATTAGCAGCAGACACAGTACAGTGCGGTAGTTCACGGCTGTGGCTACCTCTGTGTCGGCACTCGGCAGCCCGTCCATAATTGTATACTAGTATCCAATCCATCCATCTCCATTGTTTACCTGAGGTGCCTTTTAGTTGTGCCTATTAAAATATGGAGAACAAAAATGTTGAGGTTCCAAAATTAGGGAAAGATCAAGATCCACTTCCACCTCGTGCTGAAGCTGCTGCCACTAGTCATGGCCGAGACGATGAAATGCCAGCAACGTCGTCTGCCAAGGCCGATGCCCAATGGCATAGTACAGAGCATGTCAAAACCAAAACACCAAATATCAGTAAAAAAAGGACTCCAAAACCTAAAATAAAATTGTCGGAGGAGAAGCGTAAACTTGCCAATATGCCATTTACCACACGGAGTGGCAAGGAACGGCTGAGGCCCTGGCCTATGTTCATGGCTAGTGGTTCAGCTTCACATGAGGATGGAAGCACTCAGCCTCTCGCTAGAAAACTGAAAAGACTCAAGCTGGCAAAAGCACCGCAAAGAACTGTGCGTTCTTTGAAATCCCAAATCCACAAGGAGAGTCCAATTGTGTCGGTTGCGATGCCTGACCTTCCCAACACTGGACGTGAAGAGCATGCGCCTTCCACCATTTGCACACCCCCTGCAAGTGCTGGAAGGAGCACCCGCAGTCCAGTTCCTGATAGTCAGATTGAAGATGTCAGTGTTGAAGTACACCAGGATGAGGAGGATATGGGTGTTGCTGGCGCTGGGGAGGAAATTGACCAGGAGGATTCTGATGGTGAGGTGGTTTGTTTAAGTCAGGCACCCGGGGAGACACCTGTTGTCCGTGGGAGGAATATGGCCGTTGACATGCCAGGTGAAAATACCAAAAAAATCAGCTCTTCGGTGTGGAGGTATTTCACCAGAAATGCGGACAACAGGTGTCAAGCCGTGTGTTCCCTTTGTCAAGCTGTAATAAGTAGGGGTAAGGACGTTAACCACCTCGGAACATCCTCCCTTATACGTCACCTGCAGCGCATTCATAATAAGTCAGTGACAAGTTCAAAAACTTTGGGTGACAGCGGAAGCAGTCCACTGACCAGTAAATCCCTTCCTCTTGTAACCAAGCTCACGCAAACCACCCCACCAACTCCCTCAGTGTCAATTTCCTCCTTCCCCAGGAATGCCAATAGTCCTGCAGGCCATGTCACTGGCAATTCTGACGAGTCCTCTCCTGCCTGGGATTCCTCCGATGCATCCTTGCGTGTAACGCCTACTGCTGCTGGCGCTGCTGTTGTTGCCGCTGGGAGTCGATGGTCATCCCAGAGGGGAAGTCGTAAGCCCACTTGTACTACTTCCAGTAAGCAATTGACTGTTCAACAGTCCTTTGCGAGGAAGATGAAATATCACAGCAGTCATCCTACTGCAAAGCGGATAACTGAGTCCTTGACAACTATGTTGGTGTTAGACGTGCGTCCGGTATCCGCCGTTAGTTCACAGGGAACTAGACAATTTATTGAGGCAGTGTGCCCCCGTTACCAAATACCATCTAGGTTCCACTTCTCTAGGCAGGCGATACCGAGAATGTACACGGACGTCAGAAAAAGACTCACCAGTGTCCTAAAAAATGCAGTTGTACCCAATGTCCACTTAACCACGGACATGTGGACAAGTGGAGCAGGGCAGGGTCAGGACTATATGACTGTGACAGCCCACTGGGTAGATGTATGGACTCCCGCCGCAAGAACAGCAGCGGCGGCACCAGTAGCAGCATCTCGCAAACGCCAACTCTTTCCTAGGCAGGCTACGCTTTGTATCACCGCTTTCCAGAATACGCACACAGCTGAAAACCTCTTACGGCAACTGAGGAAGATCATCGCGGAATGGCTTACCCCAATTGGACTCTCCTGTGGATTTGTGGCATCGGACAACGCCAGCAATATTGTGTGTGCATTAAATATGGGCAAATTCCAGCACGTCCCATGTTTTGCACATACCTTGAATTTGGTGGTGCAGAATTTTTTAAAAAACGACAGGGGCGTGCAAGAGATGCTGTCGGTGGCCAGAAAAATTGCGGGACACTTTCGGCGTACAGGCACCACGTACAGAAGACTGGAGCACCACCAAAAACTACTGAACCTGCCCTGCCATCATCTGAAGCAAGAAGTGGTAACGAGGTGGAATTCAACCCTCTATATGCTTCAGAGGTTGGAGGAGCAGCAAAAGGCCATTCAAGCCTATACAATTGAGCACGATATAGTAGGTGGAATGCACCTGTCTCAAGTGCAGTGGAGAATGATTTCAACGTTGTGCAAGGTTCTGATGCCCTTTGAACTTGCCACACGTGAAGTCAGTTCAGACACTGCCAGCCTGAGTCAGGTCATTCCCCTCATCAGGCTTTTGCAGAAGAAGCTGGAGGCATTGAAGAAGGAGCTAAAAGGGAGCGATTCCGCTAGGCATGTGGGACTTGTGGATGCAGCCCTTAATTCGCTTAACAAGGATTCACGGGTGGTCAATCTGTTGAAATCAGAGCACTACATTTTGGCCACCGTGCTCGATCCTAGATTTAAAGCCTACCTTGGATCTCTCTTTCCGGCAGACACAGGTCTGCTGGGGTTGAAAGACCTGCTGGTGACAAAATTGTCAAGTCAAGCGGAACGCGACCTGTCAACATCTCCTCCTTCACATTCTCCCGCAACTGGGGGTGCGAGGAAAAGGCTCAGAATTCCGAGCCCACCCGCTGGCGGTGATGCAGGGCAGTCTGGAGCGACTGCTGATGCTGACATCTGGTCCGGACTGAAGGACCTGACAACAATTACGGACATGTCGTCTACTGTCACTGCATATGATTCTCTCAACATTGATAGAATGGTGGAGGATTATATGAGTGACCGCATCCAAGTAGGCACGTCACACAGTCCGTACTTATACTGGCAGGAAAAAGAGGCAATTTGGAGGCCCTTGCACAAACTGGCTTTATTCTACCTAAGTTGCCCTCCCACAAGTGTGTACTCCGAAAGAGTGTTTAGTGCCGCCGCTCACCTTGTCAGCAATCGGCGTACGAGGTTACATCCAGAAAATGTGGAGAAGATGATGTTCATTAAAATGAATTATAATCAATTCCTCCGCGGAGACATTGACCAGCAGCAATTGCCTCCACAAAGTACACAGGGAGCTGAGATGGTGGATTCCAGTGGGGACGAATTGATAATCTGTGAGGAGGGGGATGTACACGGTGATATATCGGAGGGTGAAGATGAGGTGGACATCTTGCCTCTGTAGAGCCAGTTTGTGCAAGGAGAGATTAATTGCTTCTTTTTTGGGGGGGGTCCAAACCAACCCGTCATATCAGTCACAGTCGTGTGGCAGACCCTGTCACTGAAATGATGGGTTGGTTAAAGTGTGCATGTCCTGTTTTGTTTATACAACATAAGGGTGGGTGGGAGGGCCCAAGGACAATTCCATCTTGCACCTCTTTTTTCTTTTCTTTTTCTTTGCATCATGTGCTGATTGGGGAGGGTTTTTTGGAAGGGACATCCTGCGTGACACTGCAGTGACACTCCTAGATGGGCCCGGTGTTTGTGTCGGCCACTAGGGTCGCTAATCTTACTCACACAGTCAGCTACCTCATTGCGCCTCTTTTTTTCTTTGCGTCATGTGCTGTTTGGGGAGGGTTTTTTGGAAGGGACATCCTGCGTGACACTGCAGTGCCACTCCTAGATGGGCCCGGTGTTTGTGTCGGCCACTAGGGTCGCTAATCTTACTCACACAGCTACCTCATTGCGCCTCTTTTTTTCTTTGCGTCATGTGCTGTTTGGGGAGGGTTTTTTGGAAGGGACATCCTGCGTGACACTGCAGTGCCACTCCTAGATGGGCCCGGTGTTTGTGTCGGCCACTAGGGTCGCTAATCTTACTCACACAGCTACCTCATTGCGCCTCTTTTTTTCTTTGCGTCATGTGCTGTTTGGGGAGGGTTTTTTGGAAGGGACATCCTGCGTGACACTGCAGTGCCACTCCTAGATGGGCCCGGTGTTTGTGTCGGCCACTAGGGTCGCTAATCTTACTCACACAGCTACCTCATTGCGCCTCTTTTTTTCTTTGCGTCATGTGCTGTTTGGGGAGGGTTTTTTGGAAGGGACATCCTGCGTGACACTGCAGTGCCACTCCTAGATGGGCCCGGTGTTTGTGTCGGCCACTAGGGTCGCTAATCTTACTCACACAGCTACCTCATTGCGCCTCTTTTTTTCTTTGCGTCATGTGCTGTTTGGGGAGGGTTTTTTGGAAGGGACATCCTGCGTGACACTGCAGTGCCACTCCTAGATGGGCCCGGTGTTTGTGTCGGCCACTAGGGTCGCTTATCTTACTCACACAGCGACCTCGGTGCAAATTTTAGGACTAAAAATAATATTGTGAGGTGTGAGGTATTCAGAATAGACTGAAAATGAGTGTAAATTATGGTTTTTGAGGTTAATAATACTTTGGGATCAAAATGACCCCCAAATTCTATGATTTAAGCTGTTTTTTAGTGTTTTTTGAAAAAAACACCCGAATCCAAAACACACCCGAATCCGACAAAAAAAATTCGGTGAGGTTTTGCCAAAACGCGTTCGAACCCAAAACACGGCCGCGGAACCGAACCCAAAACCAAAACACAAAACCCGAAAAATTTCAGGCGCTCATCTCTAGTCCTGAGGACCGAGTTTGAGAACCTGTAGCTGGGGAGTACAAATCAGCAGGGGCGGCACCAGGGGAGGGGCTGCAGCTCAGTTCAAAATTCAAATAGAGGAGCCACATCAACTGCCAGTGAGTCAGTTTGGGATGACAGTTGGTGGCAGTTGGTGCGGTTCCCCTATTTGAAATTTGAACTGACCTGCAGCCCCTCCTCTGGAGCTGCCCCTGAAAATCAGCTTTCAGTTCCAAAGTGACGTCACCAGACAAGTGCGTGACACGGGCCACGAGAACTTACCAAGTGTAAATGATCTGTCCTTTGGGATAGGTATAGAGAATAATGTAACAGTCTCCTCCGTAGAACTGTCCGTATGTTGAGGGATCTACTGGGATGCGTCCATTGCTTTCTACGCGCCAAATCTGAAAACAGACATAAAGATGATTCCAGTTACATCTAATTTTCAATTTACTAAACTTTTTCTTAAAATTAGGAGAAAGGAAAACCCTAGGAAACACATATCACATTAATGTACCAAGCCTTGAAAAGTTATACATTTCTCGGTGATAAAGTACCAATCAATCAGCTTCGAACTGTCATTTTTCAAACCCAGCCTGTAACATGGGCGTTAGGAGCTGATTGGCCGATACTTTATCTCCGTGAAATGTATCACTTTTCAAGGCTTAGTACAACTTCCCCTTAGAGGGAGATGTACTAACTAAGCCTTGAAATGTGATAAAAGTGATAAAAAATTATACAAAGTGGTAGAAATTCAGAAATCATGTTACATACTTAGATTACATCAAGTGCATAGATCTTCAGGTATAATTATTTCAGATACAAAATATGACAAATGGCATATGCAAGATACCCAGGGAGAGATGTATCAAGGCTTGGAGTGAGTTAAAGTGTAGAAGTTGCTCAAAGCAATTAAATATCTTCTAATTGTCATTTATCCAGCACAGTCTTCCAAATGACAGTAGCTGATTGGTTGCTTTGGGCAACTACTCCACTGTATCTCTCTCCAAGGTTTGATACCTCTCCCCTCCAGTGAATTAACAGGCCTATTATTATTATTATTATAATATTTATTATTATTATGATAACTTTAGACTTATAAGGCACCACACGGTGTACGAGCACCATACATGTTAAACATAGAAAACTTTTCACAGCAACAGCCAGACCATAGAATAAGGAGCAAGCCTGTGGGGTATATTCAATAAGTGTTGGATCCATTCCGACATGCATTTGTCAGAATGGATCCAACAAGGGTTATTCAATGAACGGCCAATTCCCGGTGTCCTGTCCTGCTGCTGCTGTCACCAGCTGCCGTGTGCGTTGACAGTGGCGGCGGGGGGAGCTGACAGCGGCGGCCGGAGGGGGGAGCTGACAGCGGCGGCTGTCGAGGGGAGCTGGCGGTGGGGGGACATGTCTGCGGCGGTGTGGGGGGTGATGTCTGTGGTGGCGGGGGGAGGCGCTGCCGGGAGTGAGGAGCCTGGCCGGGGGGACATACTGCTCAATCCGACTTTTTGTAAAGTCGGATTGAGATTGTCGGAAAGGGGGGACAAAACCTGTCATATTTGGCCCCGTTTCCGACAGAAGCATGCGGATCGGTACCTATTCCGCCGATCCACGTGTTTTCAGACAGGTCGGGAATTCCCGACTTGTTGGAAAAAAACTTCCCTCTTTGAATAGGTCGGAACCCCTTCCGACAGAAATGTGTCGGGAGGCTGCCGTGTTTCCGACAAGACAGTATTGAATACGGCCCTATATGTCACAGCACAGACTGTAGGGCAGGTAACTTGGGCAAAGGTAGGGCAACTTGCTGAGACTAGCAGGAGCCAAAGGTGGGACTTAAATCAATACTCAGTGATCCTGGACCCAGCATCATAAACTAAATGGGGAAAATGTAGGGATAACGGTAGTTGAAAAAGATTTGGGAGTGCTCATCGATAATAAACTTGGTAGCAGTACGCAATGTCAAAATGCAGCAACAAAAGCTAATAAGGTGTTATCATGCATAAAACGGGATATGGAGACGAGGGATGAGAGTGTAATCCTGCCACTGTATAAATCATTGGTACGGCCACACCCGGAATACTGTGTACAGTTCTGGGCACCTCACTATAAAAAAAGATATCTTGGAACTCGAAAAGGTTCAGAGGCGAGCCCAGGGCCGGCCCTAGGCAAAGGCAAACTAGGCAAATGCCTAGGACATTTGGAATGCCTAGGGCATTTGGAATGCCTAGGGGCACAAGCAGATTCTGCTGAATAAAATGATATGCAGCATGCATATAGGAGGTCATTCCGAGTTGTTCGCTCGGTAAATTTTTTCGCATCGCAGCGATTTTCCGCTTAGTGCGCATGCGCAATGTCCGCACTGCGACTGCGCCAAGTAAATTTGCTATGCAGTTAGGAATTTTACTCACGGTTATTTCTTCGTTCTGGTGATCGTAATGTGATTGACAGGAAGTGGGTGTTTCTGGGCGGAAACAGGCCGTTTTATGGGTGTGTGTGAAAAAACGCTACCGTTTCTGGGAAAAACGCGGGAGTGGCTGGAGAAACGGAGGAGTGTCTGGGCGAACGCTGGGTGTGTTTGTGACATCAAACCAGGAACGACAATTACTGAACTGATCGCAGATGCCGAGTAAGTCTCGAGCTACTCAGAAACTGCACAGAGATGTATTTTCGCAATAATGCGAATCTTTCGTTCGCAATTTTAAGAAGCTAAGATTCACTCCCAGTAGGCGGCGGTTTAGCGTGTGCAATGCTGCTAAAAGCAGCTTGCGAGCGAACAACTCGGAATGACCCCCATAGTCTGTATGTGACTGCGGCTGCATCTGTATACGAAATGCTACGTAACAGTGTTTTCCTGGAAATCACTGTAACGTAGCATTTCGTATGCAGATACAGCTACAGTCGCACACATAGTATAGGCATGCTACATATCATTTTAATCAGTAGAAGCTGCTTCTGCATCCTAGTCACATAGCAATGAAAATAAGATGCATGGTATATTGAGGCAAGATGTATGAGGACACATCTGTGTTCAAGCAGAGGCAGAGGTCACAGTGGTAGTGGTCGTGTGAGTTCTGTGTGTGGGTACTGGGTAGGTTGCAATAGTGTTCGGCATATGTGTAAGAGTTATTATGTGTAAGAGGCATTAAGTGTGTGATGTGTATAAATGCATTAATAATGTGTGCCGTGTAAGGGACATTATGTGTATAAGAGCATTAATATAGGTTGCCATAATGTGTCAGGTGTATTATATTTATAAGGACATAAATAATGTGTGGGCATTACTTGTGCTATTATGTATATAAAGGCATTACAGGTTGAGTATCCCTTATCCAAAATGCTTGGGACCAGAGGTATTTTGGATATGGGATTTTTCCGTATTTTGGAATAATTGCATACTATAATGAGATATCATGGTGATGGGACCTAAATCTAAGCACATAATGTATTTATGTTACATATACACCTTATACACACAGCCTGAAGGTCATTTTTGCCAATATTTTTTATAACTTTGTGCATTAAACAAAGTGTGTCTACATTCACACAATTCATTTATGTTTCATATACACCTTATACACACAGCCTGGAGGTCATTTAATACAATATTTTTAATAACTTTGTGTATTAAACAAAGTTTGTGTACATTGAGCCGTCAGAAAACAAAGGTTTCACTATCTCACTCTCACTCAAAAAAGTCCGTATTTCGGAATATTCCGTATTTCGGAATATTTGGATATGGGATACTCAACCTGTACTAATGTGTTACATTATGTGTATAAGGTGCTCTGTTGTGTGGTGTAATGTATAGAAAAGGCACTACTGTGTGGTCTAATGTGAATAAAGAGCAATATGGTGTGGTGTAATGTAAATAAGGATCAATTCAGTGTGATGTCATGTGAGTAAGGAGCACTACTGGGATTAGGAATGTATATAAGGTAAAGTGGTACTACTATGTGATGTAATGTGTATAAGGGACACTATTGCATGAAATGTGAATAAAGTTGTACTGCTGTTTGGCCTAATTTGAATTGGGTTTACTATTGTGTGGCCATGCCCCTTCCCAAAAGAACACACCCCTTTTAGGGCTGCTCACCGAATATGCGTACTGTTCCTATTTAAATTATAGGGGGTAGCAGCACCAAAATGAGGACTGCTATGACTGAGGGGTGATGGTGATGGGAAAGGGGTGCAGGATCAGAGGTGGAACTAGCAGCAGTGCTAGGGGGCAGCCATAATCTTACCTAGGGCATCATATTGATTAGGGCCGGCTCTGGGCGAGCCACCAAACTGGTTAAGGGGTTAGAGGCACTGAATTATGAGGAAAGACTTACAAGGTTAGATAGGTTTACACTGGAATAGAGGCGACTGAGAGGGGACATTATTAATATGTATAAATACATAAAGGGACAATACAAGGACTTATCAGACGATCTGTTTATAAAAAAACCGCTACACAGAACACGTGGACACCCCCTGAGGTTAGAAAAGAAAAAATTCATACACTATGGAGGAAAGGGTTCTTCACAGTAAGAGCAGTAAGGATTTGGAATTATCTGCTAGAGAAGGTAGTAATGGTGGACTCAGTCAATAAGTTTAAAAATGGATTAGATAAATTCCTAGCTAAAAGAAATATCCAAGGATACAGCATTTAAATGAAATAAACTTTTATAATACAGGTTGAACTCGATGGACCTCCTCATCAACTATGTTACTAATATGTTAGGTTGCTGACTGGGAGTAAGAGAGAAGTTAGTGGAGCACTGGTGACCTGGATAGTGGAAAAAAAGAGGTAGGAGGGCCCTGCCGATTAGAGCTTACATACTAAGGGGAAGGGATGAACAGTTGAAGGGTAAACTGGGAAAGATATATGGTGTACACAGTAGCGGATCTTGCCACGGGCAAGCAGTACTGTTGCCTTCCGGAGGGCGCCGGCGCGATCCGGAGGGCGCCGCACCACGGCAATATCCGCTGCTGCTGTGCCCCCCGCTGCCGCTGCCCGCTGTGAAGGGAAACTAGACGTGTAGCATCTAGTTTCCCTTCGTGGAGAGGACCTTTTCTGTAATGATGTGCGGTGCGCGTTGACGTCATCGCGCACCGCACAGCAAAGGTCCTCTCCACGAAGGGAACTAGACGCATAGCGTCTAGTTTTCCTTCGTGGAGTGGACCTTTGCTGTGCGGTGCGCGATGACGTCATTGCGCACCGCACATCATTTCAGCGGCGCTACCACTGTACAGGGGGCTTAACTGACCACGCCCCCTGTATGAAGCCACGCCCCTATGGCCGCCCGGGGCGCTAAAAGACCCTGAGCCGGCCTTGGGCGGACAGTATGAGGAGAAAGTACCTATTGTTCATCCCACCTATGGAGGAACCAGGAGAAACACTCATCTTGTGCGTACATAAGTTACACTGGGAGGGATAAACAATACTTAGAGATGTGCTAGACAACGGGGAAATACAGAACATGTAGAGTGAGAAACAAAGAAAAAGATACCCGCAGGGCCCACAGATCTACAGATTGTTCATCCTACCCCTGCAGTTACCAGATGAGGCAGCCATCTTGGACATACTACATAGGCTGTACTTGGCAGGATAAACAATACACGGAGATCTAATCGTACCTATTACAAATGAACCTATCCTCATCCATATTCTAAACAGACGAACCTCGACTTTCCCAGAGCCGTCGTCCACCATATTGTGCTGCGCAGCCATTTCCGGGGATTCGTGCAGCTTGGATGCATCGAAGTCAATCTGCTGGATGTTAGCGATCCGCTCTGTGACGTAAACCTTCCCAAACCCATCACTTTGATTCTTGTCCCTCCAGTCCTTAAAGAACTGTGTAAAGATCGGAGTTTCCCCTTCTTCTGGTATTACTTGAATCTAGAAAGAATGAAATGAATTTATTGAGACCTTCATATAATGACCAAACTAGTATTTCCCACATTTATTACTATGAGGAATCGACATCTTATCACCAGGCTCAGATTTATAATTACTGCAGTTCTGTATCCCTTTCCTGTGCCGTGTCAGTTACTCTTCGTAAGGGTATTTAATTGGCCGGGATGGTAAGAGTTAATGTGGGCTGAACCAGTGTGCAGACTAGCACTTCATTTGGAAGCAGTGACCTCCTGAGGGTCTTCTGCTGAGGGTCTTCATGAGGTCTTAGCTCCTAGTGTAGATAAACGTCAAGGGCAGGGTGTAACTGTAACCATAGCAGATTATGGAACTAACAGTAATATTACTTCTTACTGAATCCGCACAGTTATATGACTGGCATAATGATGAGGATAACATGACTATTTATAATTCAGATTACAGTGCCAGATCACTACTGATGCAGTTACTGCTCTGTCCTGTGGGAGACTGACTGAGGCTGGGTCTACATGCACATTGGTGGTCATTTCGAGTTGTTCGCTCGTTATTTTTCTTTCGCAACGGAGCGATTAGTCGCTAATGCGCATGCGCAATGTCCGCAGTGCGACTGTGCCAAGTAAATTTGCTATGCAGTTTGGTATTTTACTCACGGCATTACAAGGTTTTTTCTTCGTTCTGGTGATGGTAATGTGATTGACAGGAAGTGGGTGTTTCTGGGCGGTAACTGGACGTTTTATGGGTGTGTGCGAAAAAACGCTACCGTTTCTGGGAAAAACGCGGGAGTGGCTGGAGAAACTGGGGAGTGTCTGGGCGAACGTTGGGTGTGTTTGTGACGTCAAACCAGGAACGACAAGCCCTGAACTGATCGCAGATGCCGAGTAAGTGTGGAGCTACTCAGAAACTGCTAAGAAGTGTCTATTCGCAATTCTGCTAATCTTTCGTTCACAATTTTACTATGCTAAGATTCACTCCCAGTAGGCGGCGGCTTAGCGTGAGCAATGCTGCTAAAAGCAGCTTGCGAGCGAACAACTCGGAATGAGGGTCATTGAGTGGGGGTGTAAGTTTTTGATGCATAGTGGGCTACATTTTGCTAAGGGGCCCAGCCACTTCTAGTTACACCCCTGTCTACAGTGTCTCTGGCGAGTGGAGAGTAGACCTGGAACTATATATTTGTGTGGTGGACCAATCAGATGCACCGGTGCTAGATCAGTGTGTGATGGGATGTGCAGCCAGTACACTTCAGTTTGGAGAATTCAACTCCTTATATAAATGAAAATTAACAAATAAATAATTGCATGTAGATAAACATTTTTCTTTCTGATTGGTAAACTGGTAATTTTATTTATTTTTTTAAACATTTTTATTGACAGAAAAATTGAAACAGAACAATTCACACATCTTCAAGACCTATATCAAATAGAGTCAGATTACAGACAAAAATTATATTCGGGGGTTATCATTGACAGGTAAAGAAATATAATAACAGAGATATGGTTGTGGAGTCAGGATGGAGACAATATATCCCCAGTGTAGATCTAAAAGGGGTGGCCGGTATCTTATACTGTCATGTTATACCACGTGGTAAGTTGAAAGCTTTGACGTAGGAGCGTTTTGGTCTCGGAGGGTAATGTATTGATCTAAGGTAACCAGATGTAAAAAAAAAACCAGCAGTACACAAGTATGATAATCTAGGGTATAAAAGAGTAATAGGTACCGGGGTGGGGAAGATCCATTGGGATAGTATTGTCTTTTTAGCTGTGGCAGCCAGCTTGTTGAGTAATTTTAGGTTACCACTGGATAAACCAGGTCTAGATTCAGTAGGGTCTATGGGAGTAATTCCAAGTTGATAGCAGCAGGATTTTTGTTAGCAATTGGGCAAAACCATGTGCACTGCAGGGGAGGTAGATATAACATGTGCAGAGAGAGTTAGATTTGGGTGTGGTGAGTTCAATCTGCAATCTAAATTGCAGTGTAAAAATAAAGCAGCCAGTATTTACCCTGCACAGAAATAATATAACCCACCCAAATCTAACTCTCTCTGCACATGTTATATCTGCCTCCCCTGCAGTGCACATGGTTTTGCCCAATTGCTATCAAAAATCCTGCTGCGATCAACTTGGAATTACCCCCTATGCCCCAGAATACCCATGTGTCACTAACGATAAAGGGTAGATGTAGGTCGTGAGTAATATAACTTTGAAGGCATAGGCGTGCGCAGCACATTTTATTAGGGGGTGCACCATCGGAGGGGTGTGTCTAGCACCACCTTTTGGGCGTGTCTAGCACCATCTATTGACGGTCAACGCAATATAAAATATCCACCCTTGTACCAATCCTAATAAAGCTGATACATTGTCAGATGTTGTGGTGTGCACCAAACAAACACCCCTGATGGCACTCACTGCAATTACACTGCTCCTCCTCAGCCTGATCTGGCTCCCCCACTCTTTCTCCTTCAAGCTGCAGCAGCTTACTTACAAGTCAGTCACTCACTGACACTGACAGTCGTAGACTAGTACTGCTGCTGCTGGAAAAACGAGTGACGTGTCAATGCTGCTGCCGGCCGCCTGCCAGTATTGAATTTGTCTTCCTAGGAGGAACGCTGGCTGCATACTGCTCCTCATCAGTGGCTGGCGTTGGCATAGCATAGAAGGAGAGAGGTGGGCATGTGGCGGGTGTGGCAGGTGGGCTTGCGAGCAGCATGACGTAATCACATCACATCACACTGTTTTTGTACATGGAGGTGGAGCTGGGAGTTTGAAAGCCGGTGGCAGTGGCATCCTTGATTAACCCGGGCGTCCGGTCAGTAATGCAGTCCTGACAGGGTGCAGCGCAGAGGGGACAGTAATCAGCCTGCTCGGAGATCATTGTATCAGCCATGTGAGATCGGGGTGCCAGACATTAGGGGGTGCCTGTGTGCACCAGGCACCCCCCCTGCGCACACCTATGTTTGAAGGGCAGACCCTAGGGAGTGAACTAGAGGACATGATCATAGACAGTGCATTATATCGGCATCCAGGGTACAGGCTTGGGTGTGAAGTATGCCCTGTGTAAAAATTTTTGGTTCATCTCCACGTAAGACTAATTGTCTACTTAGAGTTTGGTATGCAGAGAGGAGAGATTTCATGGTTAAACCAGGAAAATTCCGTTCCCATTTTAGCATTCCTGTTGAACCTTCCTCAAGGTTCAGTGTTAGGCGGGCCCGGTCATAAATTTGTGATGTAGTGAGTGGGACCCTGGATTGCATCGTACAGCAGTGGATATACCCCTATCTTCTAGGACAGGTAGTATGGAATGAACATAACTGAAGGCCTGTAAAAAGGGAAATAGGGGTATCGATATAGTCGGGAATTTCTCTTGAAGTTGCGTACGTGTCAATAAAGTAAATTATTCTAGTTGCAGGAATTGGAATATATAACAAAGTCCATGTTTATGCCATTCCCTAAAAATCGTGGATGTGAGATGAGGGGGGAAGTTGGGATTACTCCATAACGGTAGAAATATGGATTGGGAACATAGTAGTTTCAGTCTAGGGCGCAATGTGCGCCAAGTGACACAGACCGAGTTAATTAAGCAGTTGTCTTTAATTGTGGGTAGGAGAGTCTGGGGTGGAGTATGCAATAAGGCAACTAGATTCCAACCAGGAGTAAAAGCTTGGTCTAGGTGGCTATCTGAGTATGTTTGGGTGCCACTGATCCAGTCAGAGGCTATTCTGCAATTAGCTGCCAATGCATATGATCATAGACAGGGCAAATTAAGGCCTCCTCGTTCACGTTTCTGCTGAAGTTTAAAAAGGGAGATCCTGGGGTGTTTGTTTGCCCAAATAAATTTGGAGAGAGCCTTATTTAAAATTGAGATCATACGTTTGGACGGGTATATAGGTAAGGTTTGGAGGACATACAAGAATCGAGGAAAACATATAATTTTAAGGAGATGGCAGCGCCCAATATATGTCAAGGGAAGGTGAGCCCATTTTGAAAAGTCCAATTGGGTTCTACGAATAAGGCGGTTATAATTACAATCATGTAGTAGAGATGGGTGTCTCGGTATTTGTATACCTAAGTAGGTAAGACAATTATTCTGGGCCCATCGAAATGGGAAGGTGCCCTGCCATCCACGCTGTCCTTCTAGAAAAAAGGCCAATGCCTCTGTTTTAAGATAATTAATTTTAAAGCCCGAGATCAATTCAAACTCCGTCAATAAAGCAAGGACTCTTGGGAGTGCTGTTTTGAGGTTTGAGAAGTAGAGGCAGGCTTGGACTGGCCCACAGGGGTACAGGGGAAACCACCGGTGGGCCCCACTGCCTGGGGGCCCACCTCCTGATCTAAGGATCGGGTCCCAGACAGTGCACTTGAATTATACATCATACATATGTTACCTTATACTGGACTATGGTGTATTTTCTAGAGTGCATTGCTGATAAGTAATCTGGTACATTATCATACATGCAGCAGATTAAATTACTGTATTTATTTATAAAGGGGCCCAGACGTCGCACTCTCTAATCGTTGGTCAGACCTAGAGGCGTCACCTGGTGTGGTGACACCCGGTGCGCACCCCTGATCTCCTGCTACGTTTGCGGCAAAAGGGGGCATGGCCTTCCAGGTAGGGGGCGTGGCTTTGCTGGATCCTGGAATCGTCACTCTGGGGCGTGCCCAGCATCTCCGGAAATGCTGGGCTTCCCCCAGAGACAGTCTCTGCGCTGTCGGCTCCTCTGCTATGACAGGAGCCGGGTGCTGTAGGAGACTTTCTCACTGCAGCACCTGGTTCCTGTCACTGCGGAGGAGCTAACATTTGGTGTCACCCCCTCGAGGTGTCACACCTGGGTGCGGGCCGCACCCCCCGCACCCGCCTTATGACGCCACTGGTCAGACCAATGAGGTGGCAGACCCCCTGTGCAGACTGGCCACACCTCTAAACATGGGCCCCTACCACTGCATTCCCCCGGTGGGCCCTACATGCCCCAGTCCGACACTGAGTAGAGGAGAACATCATCGGCAAATGCCGAGAATTTCACCTTCACCTCCCCAACCCGTATCCCCTGCCAGAGAGGCCCCTGAATCAAGGTGGTCATTCTGAGTTGTTCGCTCGCTAGCTGTTTATAGCAGCCGTGCAAACGCTATGCCGCCTCCCACTGGGAGTGTATTTTAGCTTAGCGGAAGTGCGAACGAAAGGATCGCAGAGCGGCTACAAAGTTTTTTTGTGCAGTTTTAGAGTAGCTCAAAACCTACTCAGCGCTTGCGATGACTTCAGACTGTTCAGTTCCTGTTTTGACGTCACAAACCCGCCCTGCGTTCGCCCAGCCACGCCTGCGTTTTTCCTGGCACGCCTGCGTTTTTTCGAACACTCCCTGAAAACGGTCAGTTGACACCCAGAAACGCCCACTTCATGTCAAACACTCTGCGGCCAGCAGTGCGACTGAAAAGCTTTGCTAGACCCTGTGTGAAACTACATCGTTCGTTGTAATAGTACGTCGCACGTGCGCATTGCGCTGCATACGCATGCGCAGAAGTGCCGTTTTTTGCCTCATCGCTGCACAGCGAACGAATGCAGCTAGCGATCAACTCGGAAAGACCACCTATAGCAGGTTAAATAGGAGTGGGGAGAGAGGGCAACCTTGTATCGTTCCTCTGGTAAACTGGTAATTTTTAAGGAGAAAGGTTATTGTGATAAATATTGCTCACAATGCAATCCTAAGAGCTCATTACACGCTCAACCGTTGTTGTGTCCAACCATAACACGACTGATAGCACAGCATAGGGCAGAGGCAGTTTAAAATGCCTTTATCTACAGTACAGACAGAAAAGGAAGATCACAATAGATGCTGCATGCAAATCTGTTACAGTGGTAGTTAATATATCCAACACTAGGTGGCGATAAAGACACACAGTTGTCTTACACAGCGCACTCTTTACACAATGGGGGAGATTCAAATGTTTGAAGAGTCAGTTGGGTGTCTGTTTTTTCCTATCTAATAGACAGACACCCAACCGACTTTTCAAACATTTGAATCTCCCCCAATGTGTGAGTTGTAGACTAGTAGGGGTCGGCACCGCACTGGATTTGAAATCGCAAGGACTTGTATATATACCCTTGGGAGTGGACCAACAGTGTGTAACAATAGAAGGATCCCTGGTAGGGGTTCTTGATGTAAAAGTTGGTGGTGCTCACAGAGTCAGTGGTATCAATTATAGGCCCCCATTTATCAACGAGTTTCCTTGCTGGAAACTCGTTTTGGGTGGTAAATGGGACCAATTGCTATTTAACAAGGCTAATAGCGCTGATTAGCCTTTCATATTCCCTATACTGCGGCACGCTAAAGTGTATTTAAGAACGAGCGCTATTTCTGAAATAGCGCTCGCTTACCTATAATGGCCTCGTCTGCTCCGGGCAGACGTTAGGACACCGCTGGAGCAGAGTCCACCCAGCGCTCCGGCTCCCCCCTCCCGCAGCAATCCCGGGATGCATCACAGCTGCCGGGTTGCTATAGAGACAGGACTCCGCTGCAGCGCTGTCCGTTCTACGCTCCGGCTCCCCCCTCCCGCAGCAATCCCGGCATGCATCACACCGCGTCCGGAAACTACTACTGTGCATGTGCCGGAAATTACCATATTCCGGCACATGCACAGATTCCCAACACACATCATTCATCAGCGCTGATGTAAGGTAAACATCAGCGCTAACGCGGCAAATACCACATTCGCTTGCCGTGGCATAGGCTCTTCTTAAATAGAAGAGCGTGATGCCACTATACCACGGCGAGTGAAAACGGTATTTTCCGCTTCACTTATAGCTGCTTGAACACGACACATACTGTCTATGCAGACAGCAGCGCCGTGTCTGGCGCTTAGAAGTGCCGGAGGCTGGGGGCAGCACAGCAGCTTCCAGATTGCTGGGCTTACCCCCAGCGTGATGCCCCGGAGTCCCAATCTGCAGGGCTTCCAGGTGCTTGAAGATTACATCATCTCTAAGCGTCGGCACACAAGACACTGCACCTGGGTGCAGTGTAAATGGTGCCGATCCGGGAATATCGGCACTGCGGTGTATTGGCTATCCAAAACACGTGACATCCGTGAGCCAATAAGATGCCGTTTTGAGAACCGAGTAAAACCGAGTAAAACCGAGTAAAACCGAATCCGCTCATCACTATGTAAAACCCGGGATTTTGGTGTAAAAGGGGTATAAATCACAGTCTCATGCAGTGGCGACTCCAGAGATGAGGCTGCAGCACAGTCCAAAAGTGAAATAGGGGAGACACACCAACTGCCACCCCAAACACTGCCAACCATCACCGGCCGGGACTCACTGGTAGGTGGTGCGGCTCCCCTACTTGAATTTTGAACTGTGCTGCAGTCCCACCTCTGGAGCTGCCCCTGATCACGTGACACATTGCTCATCCACTGATTTTAATGCCCCTGTGAGACCCCAACACCCCCACCACCCTACCCCTCTCCCCCCACACACAGAACTCTGGCTTCTGTTCCTGAGTTTTAGAGGTCTATTTACTAAGCCACGGACAGAGATAAAGTACCAGCCAATCAGCTCCTAGCTGCCATGTCATAGGCTGTGTTTGAAAAATGACAGTTAGGAGCTGATTGGCTGCTACTTTATCTCCGTCCACTTTATCTCCGTCCAAGGCTTAGTAAATACACCCCTTAGTCCGTGGGGAAGGGGTGGATTTGCGGGAGTACAAGCATATTGTCCGACCCATAGATAATTAAATGTTTTCACCACTTTGGAGGTGTCAGAGACTGTGTCCCATCCCAGGTAAAGAGCTGGCAAGAAGGCCCAACATTCATTGGCCAACCTATCCCCCCCCACCCCCCCCAAAAAAAAAAAAAACACAAAAACACTGAGCCATGTCGCCTAAGAGAACTGGGACCCGGGACTTGTCATTGTGGCCCTATGTGCACTTAGATGTGCCCACCCTCCACACCTCAAGACTGCACGTCTACTATGCGCTCCCAGGACATATCTCCAAAACCCAGAAGTGCGCCTTGTTATGTGGAACGCCCTGAAATAGCGCAATGTGACAAAGTTTAAATGTCACATAAAATATATAGTCTTCTACTCATTCTGAATCACCGCTTTCATAAAATAAAACATTTTTTTCTACTAAAATTTTTCGGTTTAGCCAGTTATAGCCTAAACTCTCTTTATCACATGGTATTTCTTGTGCTTTTGAAGCTTGTTTAACGTTAGGCAAAGGGCACTTAGAAATGCGTTCCTTGTCAAAGTGCAAATGGAAGAGGCAAAATGCGTCTCACTACAAGTACAGGATCTCTGACAAACTCTGGCGGCTCAGGTCAGGTGCAAGATCAATTCTTATGATGGCGAGGAAATGGTAAGGAACACCCCTCAACATGTGCCCTCTCCACCCTTTATGTCCGTATAATGATCTCGTTCTACAACCCAATGTGTCATTTTTGCACTTGGTGCATTGACTCCGTGTCCTGACTCCACCCAGCCACCCTATTGGCTGCTGCAGGGTTCTCATCCACTGTAAATGGCGTAATCTTCCTCATACACCTATGTACTTTGGTGCTTCACAAATCTGGCCCCTCACATATATAGTACACGTAATATCCTTTCTATCACTTTTACACACAACAGTACCAAAACGCCTTGAGTCCTAGTGGAGAAAGAGCGCTATATAAATAAAATTATTATTATTTATTATTATTATTACCTGAGTACTAGCAGGATAATTCATTTGTTGGATGAATTCTTCTGCTGTTTTCATGGCAGCTTTCCTCTCATCCACATTCGCGTTTTTACCTGTATGACGAAACATTGTTATTATTACTGTCAACTGCATAAATCCAACAATGTACATGTATGTATGTAGTAAACTGAAAATACATATTGTTCAAACGGATGAAGTAATACTTATGAGAATGCAGCCAATGAAACAGGCTCACGCATTCCGCCGTTCCATCTGGTAACCACATTATAGTTTGTTTTTCTGACTAAACGGTGTCATTGTCACCACACATGACCACTGTGCTGTGTAGTAACGTGGGAGGATATGTATCTCTGGACCACAAACATCGCAGTAGCTGACAGGAAACAAAATGGCTCTCCTAGCATTTAAATTGATCATTTAAACAGGCAACATTTACTATAATGTATCACTGAAATATCTTAATTACCCAACGGCACCATGTCCGGTAGATTCTGTCCCTGTGTTAACAATAGAGATGTACAGTTCGGTTCTCCAGAAATCCAAATCCACCCGAATTTTGTAGATATAACAAAACAAAACCCGGTCCGGATCTCCCAAGGAGATCCAATCTGGACCGAGTTTTATCTCGGATCTTCCAGCGGTTCGGAATTCAGATTTTAAATCCGAATTATGGGTTTTAGTTTGCAGAAATCACATGATTTTCTCTGTTTTTAGTGATTTTTATCAATGACTTATTTTTTTTTAGATTTTTAATAACTAGAACCAAAACACAGGGGTCTGCAAACATCTCTAGTTAACAACCAGAAGAGACTATTCCACTGTAGTTCACAGAACGGTTTCAATATGAAAACCCAGCGGTCGGGTAGCTGGCAGTCAGTATCTCATCGACTGCATCCCGATCGCGGCAATCCCGACACGGGTGAGGTAAGTATCCTAACCTCCCTCCCTTATCCCCTAACCCCCCCTGTCCACAGCCTAACTCTAACCTCCGCTATTGGTGCCTATCTTTAGCCTCTCCCCGTTGGTGCTGAAACGAACCTAACCCCCCTTCCCGCAGCCTAAACCTAACCCTCCCCCCTTAGTGCCTAACCCTAACACCCCCTCCCCTTCACGGTGGTCCCTAACCCCCCTATCTGCAGCCTCACCTCCCCCACCCCGCAGCCTAACCCTAAACCCCCCTCCTGGAGTGTGCCAGGAGGCTTCGGCAGCCTAAACCTAACCTGACAATTAATACTTACCTTCGGGATTCTAGCTGTCAGGATTCTCTCATCTGGATCATGCTCCTTTCAGGATGCCATCGTCTGTGTTCTGCCGGCTGCCGGTATTCGGGTGTCAGTATTACGGCTACCGGGATCCCAATAGCCGGGATCCTGAACGTATACCCGCAGTACATGTGAGATATGTTTAGTTATGTGTTCTAGTGACAGACTTAGCAGGCCTCCCTAACCCTCTGCACTGCTCTGATTGGATCAGTGGGTGAGTGCCCAGGGACCACGGGCTGGCTGGGCAGAGGGGCAGTGTGCCATCTGCCCCCCGGGACAATGCAATTTAAGTGTTCCAGGACCACCTGACTGCAGATTCCCTGTGAAAAGCTGGGCCGCTTGCTTGAGTCTGCCCCCCAGGGCTGAAAGTTGCCAGCCAGCCCCTGCCAGGGACTCGGTGTAACTGTAACAGGGAACACTTGATTACTTGATCGTTACACTCCATGCTGCGATTCAACAAACAGGAAGCCTGACCTTTCCACACAAAGATCTTTTTGTCCGCAGAGTGGTCCAGGATGAAGCATTCCTCAGAGAGCAGCATGGCTTTGCAGAAGGGGTTTTCCTCGGCCACCACTGAGACCTTCATAGCGCCGCTGGCATCGGACACCTGCAATGTGCGCAACACAAGTTCTGTCATTTGCAAAGAAAATGAATGACTGGTGATGATTTAAGGGAAGAGTTAGCAGCAATCTGATAATGACGTTTTGTTTTTAAGCTGCTTTTTTTTTTACGAATGCAGGAAACACTGCACAATGTATCCCTGTAATAAGCATTTATCTGTTTAATAACAATCTAATACTGTGACCTGTTAGCCGCGGTTGTGCAGGATTACACGGCAGAAGTTGTTGTTTTACACCTGTTTTGCTCAGGCGCATGTATGTAATGGTAATTACCTCAGGCTACAGACACCGCACTGTAGTACTGTAATCATGATGATTATACTGTATACCATATTTCATGGGTTGGGTATGAAATCCAGGTGGTGGGGATGCCGCTGGTCACATGACCGACAGCGGCATCCCGACAATGAAGATCCCGACATTGAAGGGTGTAAGTATTTTTACCCTCTTCCCTACCCTCGGGGAGTGCTGGCTAGGGCTAACTCCCTCCTAGTGCCTAACCCTAACCCCTCCTAGTGCCAAACCCTAACCCCCCGAGTGCCTAACCCTAAGCACCCCTAGTGCCAAACCCTAAGCGCCCCTAGTGCCTAACCCTAACCCCCCTAGTGCCAAACCCTAACCCTAACCCCTCCTAGTGCCTAACCCTAACTCCCTCCTAGTGCCAAACCCTAAGCGCCCCTAGTGCCTAACCCTAACCCCCCTAGTGCCTAACCCTAACCCCCCAAGTGCCTAACCCTAACCCCCCTAGTGTCAAACCCTAACACCACCTAGAGCCTAACCCTAACACCACCTAGTGCCTATCCCTACCCCCCAGTGCCTAACCCTAACCCTCCCTACTACCTAACCCTAACACCACCTAGTGCCTAACCCTAACCCCCCAGTGCCTAACCCTAACCCCCCAGTGCCTAACCCTAACCCCCCTAGTGCCTAACCCTAACACCACCTAGTGCCTAACCCTAACACCACCTAGTGCCTAACCCTAACCCCCCAAGTGCCTAACCCTAACCCCCCAAGTGCCTAACCCTAACACCACCTAGTGCCTATCCCTACCCCCCAGTGCCTAACCCTCCCTACTACCTAACCCTAACATCACCTAGTGCCTATCCCTAACCCCCCTAGTGCCTAACCCTAACCCCCCTAGTGCCTAAGCCTAACCCCCCTTAGTGCCTAACCCTACCCCCCAGTGTCTAACCCTAACCCCCCTAGTGCCTAACCCTAACACCACCTAGTGCCTATCCCTACCCCCCAGTGCCTAACCCTAACCCTCCCTACTACCTAACCCTAACACCACCTAGTGCCTATCCCTAACCCCCCTAGTGCCTAACCCTAACCCCCCTAGTGCCTAACCCTAACCCCCCTAGTGCCTAACCCTAACCCCCCTTAGTGCCTAACCCTACCCCCCAGTGTCTAACCCTAACCCCCCTAGTGCCTAACCCTAACACCACCTAGTGCCTATCCCTACCCCCCAGTGCCTAACCCTAACCCCCCAGTGCCTAACCCTAACCCCCCTAGTGCCTAACCCTAACACCACCTAGTGCCTAACCCTAACACCACCTAGTGCCTAACCCTAACCCCCCAAGTGCCTAACCCTAACCCCCCAAGTGCCTAACCCTAACACCACCTAGTGCCTATCCCTACCCCCCAGTGCCTAACCCTCCCTACTACCTAACCCTAACATCACCTAGTGCCTATCCCTAACCCCCCTAGTGCCTAACCCTAACCCCCCTAGTGCCTAACCCTAACCCCCCTAGTGTCAAACCCTAACACCACCTAGAGCCTAACCCTAACACCACCTAGTGCCTATCCCTACCCCCCAGTGCCTAACCCTAACCCTCCCTACTACCTAACCCTAACACCACCTAGTGCCTAACCCTAACCCCCCAGTGCCTAACCCTAACCCCCCAGTGCCTAACCCTAACCCCCCTAGTGCCTAACCCTAACACCACCTAGTGCCTAACCCTAACACCACCTAGTGCCTAACCCTAACCCCCCAAGTGCCTAACCCTAACCCCCCAAGTGCCTAACCCTAACACCACCTAGTGCCTATCCCTACCCCCCAGTGCCTAACCCTCCCTACTACCTAACCCTAACATCACCTAGTGCCTATCCCTAACCCCCCTAGTGCCTAACCCTAACCCCCCTAGTGCCTAACCCTAACCCCCCTTAGTGCCTAACCCTACCCCCCAGTGTCTAACCCTAACCCCCCTAGTGCCTAACCCTAACACCACCTAGTGCCTATCCCTACCCCCCAGTGCCTAACCCTAACCCTCCCTACTACCTAACCCTAACACCACCTAGTGCCTATCCCTAACCCCCCTAGTGCCTAACCCTAACCCCCCTAGTGCCTAACCCTAACCCCCCTAGTGCCTAACCCTAACCCCCCTTAGTGCCTAACCCTACCCCCCAGTGTCTAACCCTAACCCCCCTAGTGCCTAACCCTAACACCACCTAGTGCCTATCCCTACCCCCCAGTGCCTAACCCTAACCCTCCCTACTACCTAACCCTAACACCACCTAGTGCCTATCCCTAACCCCCCTAGTGCTGAACCCTAACACCACCTAGTGCCTATCCCTAACCTCTCTAGAGCCTAACCCTACCCCCCCAGTGTCTAACCATAACCCTTCCTAGTGCCTAACCCTAACACCACCTATTGCTTAACCCTAACCACCCCAGTGCCTAACCCTAACCCTCCCTACTACCTAACCCTAACACCACCTAGTGCCTATCCCTAACCCCCCTAGTGCCTAACCCTAACCCCCCCTAGTGCCTAACCCTACCTCCCCAGTGTCTAATCCTAACCCTCCCTTGTGCCTAACCCAACCCCTCCAGTGCCTAACCCTAACCCCCTAGTGCCTAACCCAACTCCCCCTAGTGCCTAACCCTAACCCCTCCTAGTGCCTAACCCCCCCAGTGCCTAACCCTAATACCACCTAGTGCCTATCCCTAACCCCTCCTAGTGCCTAACCCTAACCCCCCTTAGTGCCTAACCCTACCCCCCAGTGTCTAACCCTAACCCCCCCTAGTGCCTAACCCTAACACCACCTAGTGCCTATCCCTACCCCCCAGTGCCTAACCCTAGCCCTCCCTACTACCTAACCCTAACACCACCTAGTGCCTATCCCTAACCCCCCCTAGTGCCTAACCCTAACACCACCTAGTGCCTATCCCTAACCCCCCTAGTGCCTAACCCTAACCCCCCCTAGTGCCTAACCCTACCCCCCCAGTGTCTAACCATAACCCTCCCTAGTGCCTAACCCTAACACCACCTAGTGCCTAACCCTAACCACCCCAGTGCCTAACCCTAACCCTCCCTACTACCTAACCCTAACACCACCTAGTGCCTAACCCTAACCCCCCCAGTGCCTAACCCAACCCCCACAGTGCCTAACCCTAACCCCTCCTAGTGCCTAACCCTAACCCCCCAGTGCCTAACCCTAATACCACCTAGTGTCTATCCCTAACCCCCCCTCCCAGTGCCTAACCCAACCCCCCAGTGCCTAACCCTAACCCCTAGTGCCTAACCCAACCCCCCCTAGTGCCTAACCTTAACCCCTCCTAGTGCCTAACCCTAACCCCCCAGTGCCTAACCCTAATACCACCTAGTGCCTATCCCTAACCCCCCTAGTGCCTAACCCTAACCCCCCCTAGTACCTAACCCTACCCCCCAGTGTCTAACCCTAACCCCCTTTGTGCCTAAAACTAACTCCCTTAGTACCTAACCCTAACCCCCGTTAGTGCCTAACCCTACCCCCCTAGTACCTAACCCTAACCCACTTACTGCCTAACCCTAACACTACCTAGTGCCTAACCCTACAGCCCCCCGGGCCCTAACCCTAACCTTAACCCCGATACTCACCTTGAGGATGTTGGCTATTGGTGTTCCGACGCCAGTCTCCTGTGTTTTGTCTGGATTCCGGCGTCGGTCACATGACAGTGGCATCCCGATCCCAGGAATGCATGCCTACAGTATTTCATTAAACTTTTTCTTTACAAGACCCAGTACTGTGAGATATATGGTTTATGGACTGCTGGTTGCCCTGGCAGGATGAACAAGATGTATTTGAACATACATCATTTATTTCCTGCCTGTACAAACATGCAGAATATTCCCTATAGGCACGTACCGTAGATGGCGCACCAAACAGCCCCTGTTTCGCCAGGTCCAGGCGACTCGGCTGCGCCAAGTGTCTTTCTTGCTCAAAACGTGCATCTTATTGTCAAGAGTAAAACAACTGGAAGTGACCCCTTTGCTACATTACACTGATCAATGGTATGTGCGACATGTATACACAGGGCTGCCATCAGAAATTATGGGGCCCGGGACTGACAAAATAGACAGGGCCCCTCCCTCCCAAAAAAGTTTCTGCCGCACAGTTGGGGACTTACAAGAACGGTTTACAGAGAGAGCTGATGAACAGATAAGTCTTGTTTTAAGAAGTCCTCCTTGCGTATCAGACTGCTGTTGATTCAAAGGCTGGTGCAGTGGGCCCCCCTCTCTGTAAGAGCTCGGGACACTAGTCCACACAGTCCCCCCCTGATGGCTGCCCTGTGTATACATCTGTGTGCGACTGAGGGCCTAATTCAGATCTGATCGCAAAAGCAAAATCTTTTTCTAATGGGCAAAACCATGTGCAGTGCACGTGGTGGTGGTGGGGGGGTGTAACATGTGCAGAGAGTTAGATTTGGGTGGGTTATATTGTTTCTGTGCAGGGTAAATACTGGCTGCTTTATTTTTACACTGCAATTTAGATTTCAGTTTGAACACACCCCACCAAAATCTAACTCTCTCTGCACTTGTTACATCTGCCCCACCTGCACTGCACATGGTTTTGCCCATTAGAGGAAGATTTTACTTTTGCAACCAACCCTGGATTAGACCCTCTGTCCGTGAAATATGAATTTCTGAGCGTCAATTGGACGGCTACCTTGTGAACACAAGCAAGAGATCTGTGTAGTGGGAGCGTCGGCGGCGTGTAGCCAGAGGCTGTTATGGGGCGTGCATATGATTCCTGCGTCTTATGGAGCATGTACACCCAGTATAAGTAAGTGGAAGTGCCAATATTGATGATGGCGGCTGTGGGTGCGGACAGATAACTGAGGGCGATGCGAATGTGCGTGTGCAGCCGTATACTCACATTTACATAAGGTGACAAGACTAGCTGCCATGGCCGCCCGCACTAATGGCACTTTGCGTCCGGCTCAGAATCAGGTATTGTGCGCCATCACTGAGATTGTAACTTCTGAGTCAAATATCTTTTTCTCGTTACCTCAGAGATTTTTTTTTTTTTTTTACTAAACACAATTCCAGAACGCTGCTTAGCAAATCTTCCCCTCCGTCCCCCTTTTATGTACAACAAAACAGTAACACATGAGCGTTTGGGCGAAGCATCAGAACCCGGCCTCATTGGCAAGCTCTATTCGGGTGATGCAATTCTACGTGCTCTGGAATAAATGCCACAAGGCTGCCAACATGTGTATTTATTTAGAAATTATGTTTCCCCTTTCCACAATGAGAAACATTTTTTTTTTAGGGATGTAATGAGTATCCATGAAGACTGCTGCTAAATTACTTTAATACGGAACGGGACGTATTTGTGCCTGGGGGCGGGATGTACTAAGTGACATCGCCGCCAATCGTCGCGATGCTAATCGCGTATGTACTTACATATGCGATTAGTATTGCGGAGGACAGCTCTTCTGATAAGCGCTGTCCTTCGCGATGTCCTGCAGCTCCCTGACTTCCGGTTTTCGGCCCCGGGGGTCATTCTGCTCATGCGCCGAGTGACGTGGGCGGACGTGGGTCATGTTAGGAGGGATCCGATTGGATCCCTCACACCAGCGCTGCAGAGAGAAGCCCATAGGCTTCTATGGGGTATCGCCGCAAAAGCTGGCGATCCCCCTCCGCAGCGCTGTCCCGGCGAACGAGGGTTAGTGCACTCGGAAAATGCAGTAAACGGGGATTTAGTACATACCGGCCATAGACAAAAGGGGTGTGGATCATCAAATCGACAGTGTCTAGGTCGACAATGTTTAGGTCGACAACTATAGGTCGACAGTCACTAGGTCAACAGGGTCTGAAGGTCAACAGGGTTTCTTGGTCGACATGTGCTAGGTCGACAGGTCAAAAGGTCGACATGAGTTTTTCATGTTTTTTTGGTGTTGTTTTCTCTGTACAGTGGCCGGGAAGCCCAATTAGTGCACTGTGTCCCCTCGCATGGCTCGCTTTGCTTCGGGCAAGGTGCCTCGCACCGCTACCGCAGCTCTCGGCACAGGTTACCATTCCAATCATAATCCACGTGGATCGTTAAGTATGAAAAAATTTAAAAAAAATAAACCTTTTGACCTGTCGACCTAGCACATGTCGACCTATAAACCCTGTCGACCTTCAGACCCTGACAACCTAGTGACTGTCGACCTAAACATTGTCGACCTAGACACTGTCGATCTTCAGACCGGCTCCCGACAAAAGATAATGTCCTGTTAATATTATTCCTACTCTGTCCATGAATCTTTATCGAACAGTGCATAGTGCTGTTTTTAGTACATACCGATACTCATGGCTAGCCAGTAATAGAGCCTCAGTTTAGGGTCTGATACATAGCTATAAATAAAGTGACGCAATCAGTGTCTCACCATATAAAGCTTCGCCATCTTCCTGTTCGTAACATCTGCAACGTCATCATTATCATCTCCTTCTGGTAGATTGGGTTTCCTTCCCAAAACCTACAATGGAAAACAAGGATGTATTAAAATGCATCAGCGTAGTAGGACTGTGGTCAGCATCGTTGCTTTAGAGATCTGGTGTCATGGGTTCGAGTCCAATCACTGCACTGTGAGGAGTCTGATGCAATCATGTTTTTTGTCAGTACACTAAGTCGGCGGCCATATTTTTGGCTACTCTGGTTTTCTGGCTCTGGTAGCTACAGGTTCTCGCCTGGCCCTCGCCACAGCTTTCTGTATTGTCTCAGGCATCACCGTGCCTAGCAAAATGTGACAAGGGGATAAAATGCCTCACGCTGCTAGTGACATATCTGACATTACAGGCCCACGTGTAATAGGTGCAATTTGCTGGTCCCAACACAATTTTGGAGCTTTAGCTGCTGGATATAAAGAGGCAATTAGTTTCAAGGCAAAATAAAATCTGGTTTTGCTTTAAAACATATTGTCATCTTAAATCTAGCAGTTATCTCTCCGAAATCACACCGGGACCAGCAAATCGCAACCTATTACATATGGGCCATTGGCAGGTATTCTCAGAAATTGTGTGTCTACAAAATGGCCGCCTCCACCTTGTGTACAAGACAGGCACACTGTAATTAGGAGTTGTCAAAAACATACATGCTAACCTGTACAATAATGCATATATATATATATACACACACACACACACACACACACACACACACACACACACACACACACACGTATATCAATCACATGTCCCTATCAACACTAGTGACACACTGTACTATAACACACGTGTCCTTCTGTGGACTCTTTTTTTTAGGTGTACACCAAATCTTGATATATTTCAAATTCCACACTACATTCATTCAGCCTATATCTCGATATAATGGTCATAAATCCTGCGAAAACATTAACAAAAGCATTATTTTATCAGCGAGAGCACAAAGTCTACGCTGTGCTTGGTGTGCCGGAGATAAGACCTCAGCTTGCTGATGGCGGTGCATTTTATGGGTGACAGATGGATTCCCTCCACTATGTATGTACAACTTTATGGCTGCAGCTGAGAGAGGTGGTGACAGATAACCAGCCCAGAAACTCTTCCATATACTTGTAACCTGTATACAGCGAGGCCAGCACGTCCGTCCCAGGATCCGGCTACTGGGGCTGCTGGGATGGCCTTCCCTCTACCAGTTCCCTGCGCTCACCTCCTTTGCCCTATATCCTGGTTACTGTCTAGCCCCCCTTCCATCACAACTCTTTGTCATAATATTCCAGTTCTCTATATTACTCAGGTAGGTGTGGATAGGTTCGGTGCATGCTTTTACACATGTAGCATGCCTTTATATATATATATATATATATATATATATATGTAACGCCCATCAGTAAGTACAGGGCGGGTTTATGATATGTGGCCTGACAAAACGTAAAGACCAATATCTGCTGTGGTACCACCTTGGTAAATAGGGGGTAATTCTGAGTTGATCGCAGCAGGAATTTTGTTAGCAGTTGGGCAAAACCATGTGCACTGCAGGTGGGGCAGATATAACATGTGCAGAGAGAGTTAGATTTGGGTGGGTTATTTTGTTTCTGTGCAGGGTAAATACCGGCTGCTTTATTTTTACACTGCAATTTAGATTGCAGATTGAACACACCCCACCCAAATCTAACTCTCTCTGCACATGTTATATCTGCCTCCCCTGCAGTGCACATGGTTTTGCCCAACTGCTAACAAAATTCCTGCTGCGATCAACTCAGAATTACCCCCATAGCCCTGATGTTTAATACAGCAATCCTCTGAAAACAGGCACTTCTGGAGCATTTTTGGGCTTAGTAAATAGGTACATGCTACAGAAGGGCACCAGGATCGCTACAGCAGGACACAGCTGATTGCAGAATATGCAAATATTTGCTCATAGCGAAGGGTGTATCTAGAAACAGAAGTCATTAATACTTGGCCACTGCATCCTCCTGTTGGATGCATGCTGTTAGCCGTTTTACAGTATAAATAACCCTCAATAATACATATCTGTCCTTATACACCATTGCCGAGTCGCGCCAAACAGCCCCCCTCGGTGTGCCTGGTCCCGGGCCAGTTTCTTAATCACTGAAAATGTGCATCTTATTCACACTAATACAACAACTTGATGGAACAAATCTACTTTGATAGATTGGACTGATCCATTTGATGTGCAACATTTCTACATCTGTGTGCGACTGAGTCTGGATCTGTATAAGAAGTGCTGCGGCTTTTACTCATGCCAAGTTCAGCTGTGCTCACCTGCAACTTTGTATGTGTTTAAAACTAATTAATGTGCAGTTAAAGTCGCAGCCTGGCGTCTCTAGTACAGATTGAACGGTGTTTCGCTTTGTCTGCAGTGCGCGTAAGACGCACATTTAAAGAAAAAGTCGCTACAATACACCGCTCGGCTTGATGTAGATCCTTAATACTGTGACATAATGCATATTGCTTAAATGTTGTTCTATTAAATATCTGTATATATAGAAATATGAAAAAAGAGAAAATGCATGTGCACACTCTAAGCACTAAGAAAACTGGTAATCAGAACAATTAGAATAAACTGCAATTAACAATGGAGTAATATTGAGGTTCTTAGCATAATTTTTGGCCAAAAATATGTGCCCACCTATCATGGCCAGATGACCTCATCAAGTGAGTCCATAACACCACTAAGAATCAAGTCCAGAACACAGGACTCCCTCGGGTCAGCACAGCCCCACTGCCCCAAAAGCATCACACTAGTGAAAAGTAGCAATTTAAGTGTTAAGAAGTGTTACATTAATAAGTAACAGCTTAAGTGCTAGAAGTGTTACATAGGTGAGAAGTAGCAATTAAAGTGTAAACTGTTACATTAGTGAAAAGCCGTTAAAAAGTGTTACATTAAGTGTTACAATAATCATGATGCCCCGAAGCAGCCCGGCCACATCAAAAATAACCACAGTATTTCTGCAGTTTCAAATCAGCCCTCTATGGCAACGATCATTTTTAAGCTTATGGATGAGATTTATCAAAGCCTTGGAGAGAGGTAAAGTGGAGAGAAATAAAGTACCAACCAATCAGCTTCTAACTGGCATGTTACAGGCTGTGTTTGAAAAATGACAGGAGCACATTGGTTGTAAGGGATCAGTACGAAATCCCGCCGGACGGGATCCCGGCGGTCAGGTTACTGACACCGTGATCCCGACCGGCACAATCCCGACAGGGGGATGAGCGCAACGCAGCCCCTTGCGGGCTCACTGCGCTCGCCGCGCTGCGGGCCCAGTGCCTCGCTATGCTCGGCACACTAATTTATTCTCCCTCTATGGGTGTCGTGGACACCCACAGAGGGAGAATATGTTGGGATTGTGCTGGTCGGGATCCCGGTGTCGGGATCTTGACCGCATCCCGCCGGACGGATTTTATCTTACTCTATGCTTTGATACATATGCCCCAATTCTCTCTCCACTTTCTCTCGCTCCAAGCTTTGATACATTTTCCCAAGGGGGAGATATATCAATCCTTCTAAAGACAAGTGGAGGTGTGGCCCAGGGCAGCCAATCAGACTCCAGTTATCATGTTATAGCATTTACTAGAGAAATGACAGCTAGAATGTGACTGGTTGCCCAACACCTTCACTTGTCCTCTTTAGTAGGTTTGATGAATTCTGTAGAACTATCAGGGATTTGCTGCTTAAAAATGAATAAAAGATAGATTTTATAGTAGGAATAGGATCCAGGGGGATCGTGGCAGGGGGGAGGTTAGGTTAGACTGCTGTGGGAGGGTTAGGGTTAGACTGCGGGAAGGGAAGGGGGGGTAGGTTTAGGCTGTGGGGAGGATGGGTTAGGTTTAGGCTGCTGTGGGAGGGTTAGGGTTAGACTGCGGGCAGGGAGGGTTGGGTTTAGGCTGTGGGGAGGATGGGTTAGGTTTAGGCACCTCATGAGAGGTTTAGGGTTAGGCTGTGGGGTGAGGAGGGTTAGGTTGAGGCTGCAGGAATGGGGGGTTAGGTTTAGGCACCACCGGCGAGGGCTAGGTTGCGGGAGGGGGGTGGGGTTAGGTTTAGGTTGCCAGAAGGAAGGGTTAGGGGGTAAGGGGGATGGTTAACATACTTACCTGACCCCCAGTAGCGGATCTTGCCACGGGCAAGCAGGACTTTTGCCCGGGGCGCCGGCGCCATCCGGAGGTCGTCGCACCATGGCAAGATCCGCTACTGTTTGGCAGTGCCCCCCGCTGTGACGGGAACTAGACGCTACCCGTCTAGTTTCCCTTCGTGGAGAGGACCTTTGCTGTGCGGTGCGCGATGACGTCATGGCGCACCGCACAGCATTGTGGGACTGGCACAGACGCTAGGGGTCATAATTGACCTCTAGTGTCTATCTATGATGTGTTATGGGAGAGACGTCATGACGTCTCTCCCGTAGATCCGAGGAGAGGAGCGGCGCCGGCGGAGGTCAGCAGCGGTCGGGAATCAGGAGCGGGAATAGTAAGTATTAATTTTTTTTTTTTTTTTAAGCGGCACTACTCTACAGGGGGCACAAATGAGGGCACAGCTCTACAGGGGGCGTAACTGTCCACGCCACTATATGAAGCCACGCCCCTATTTTTCGCCCGGGGCACCACAAGGACAAGAACCGGCCCTGCTGACCCCTCCCAGGATTCTAGTCATCAGGATGCCGCGGTCGGTATTCTGGCCGCTGGCATTTCAGCACACGGCACGGTTATACACTCGCCGTGATCCATGTGCTGCTGAGACACTAAAGTCACTCTTGCTAAAATAACATCTCCATATACTGTATAAACATCTATATGTCTAAATGGACCTGACAGTGCTGTCTAGGATCACAGTGAATAGTGGATGCGGGTTATATAAGTTACATCCGTCTTCTCCAGCTTATTCGGGAGATTGCATATTTTAAACGGCAATGGATATTGACTGTCAGAGCGCTTCAGCATACTGAGAGCAATTACTAGTCATCTGGAAGTCAGCGATAGTTAAATCATGTGACAATAGCACTATAACATCCGCCTACAATGCAAACAGTCCTTTGTACCAGAGCAAGTTCCCATGTCTGTAAGGCAACCAGCCCGCTGGGTGCAATTACTTCCATGGATGAGAGCTATGAATATTACATGAATTCAGTTTAGAGTAGGGATCATAGCCCCCTACAATGAGTCATGTGATAAAGGACAGGCCACGTACAGAAACGGCCAACAAATATGGTGATGAATAGACAGAGGAGATACATGTATGCTGTATTCATATTATGGCAGACACCCAGTATACGTATGTATCCCTATGTTAACAGGATGCATTGAGGTGGGACAGCAGTTCTTATATATTCCAGGGAGTCTGAAACCTCATTGCCTGTATATGTTAAACGGAACCCAAACATATCCCTATTTTCAAGTGAAAGGCAGCATGGAGACCATATCTAGTTAGACACCCCAGCTACTCAGGGCCGGATCCAGGGGGGGCGAACGGGGCGAACTCCCCCCCTAACAGTCATAGCCACGCCCACTTACCTGATGGTGACGGAGGCCACATTGCCAGCCACAGCCACCAGGTCCAGCAGCGGCATGAGGAAGATCCCAAGGTAGCGGGGCAAGCTGTCTCTGGCGCACAGTGGGAAGAACGAGCTGGATGAGCAGTTCCCACCGCTGCCACTGGTGCTGTTCAGACGGGCTGTGCGCTGACAGCTCCTCCATCATGGGCCCGATGGCGATGGGGGTAAGCTGCTCAGCACTTCCCATTAATGGACAGTTGGGATGGGAAGTGGGAGGAGTAATGAGTGTAGAGAAGGAGTCAGGAATAAATAACCCCCCCCCCCCCTTAATGAAAAGTCTAGATCCTTCCCTGCAGCTACTGCAGTCTTGGCTAGGGCACCAAATTGATCAGTGGGGGCTCTGGAGAGACCCAGGGGCTGATTTCCCACTAGGCATGTGCCTAGGACGCATGAGTGCGAGGACCAGGGAGGCAGGTGACACAAGGGGACGGAGCCATGATGACCGTGTGTCCACGCCCCCGTACCGCCCACCCATTACCATCCTTTTAGAGTCAAATATATAAAACCAGTCCAGTCTGTGTTTTACACACGTTGGACACATTATAAGATTAAAAAAAAATATGACAGTTGACAAGGGGGCAGATGTATTAACCTGGAGATGGCATAAGGAAGTGATAAACCAGTGATATGTACAAGGTGATAACGCACCAGCCAATCAGCTCCTAACTGTTAAATGCACCAGCAAATCAGCTCCAATATGTAAATTATCACCTTGCACATATCACTGGTTTATCACTTCCTTATGCCTTCTCCAGGTTAATACATCTGCCCCTGTGACACATAAGTAACAACATCTGTAGGAGTTGTGCTTCCCTAGGGGCAAATGTGAAGATAAGAGCATGCTGCTTTTTTCAGAATATAATTATAACTGACAGGTAACTATCAGAGGAGGGAGTGTTGCTGTGTATTTGTCAGTACATTTATTGTGGTAGGATAAAGAAGAGAGACATTTGTAGGTTGATCCCCAGATTTAAGAGTGCTGCTCTGCATAGGGACAGAACGGCCACTTAAGTTTATGCATGGGAGAGAGAAAAATGGAAGATAGACAGAAAAGAGGAATTAAGAAAGAATAGGGGGCCTAATTCAAACCTGATCACTCGCTAGCGCTGCGATCAGATAGTCGCCCCCTATAAGGGAGTGTATTTTAGCTGTGCAAGTGTGCGATCGCCTGTGTAGCAGAGCGGTAAAAACAAGTTTTGTGCAGTTTCTGAGTTGCCCAGAACTTACTCAGCCGCTGCGATCACTTCAGCCTATCAGGTCCCGGTATTGACATCAGACACCCGCCCTGCAAACGCTTGGACACGCCTGCGTTTTTCCAACCACTCCCAGAAAACGGTAAATTGACACCCACAAATCCTGTCAATCTCCTTGCGATCGGCTGTGCGAAAGGAATCTTCATAAAACCCATCGCACAGCAACGATCCCCTTTGCACCCATACGACGCGCCTGCGCATTGTGGTGTATACGCATGCATAGTTCTGACCTAATCGCAGTGCAGCGAAAAAATCTAGCGTGCCATCAGGTCTGAATGACCCCCTGAGTGAGAGAGAAAAAAAGAGAAAGAAACGAGGGGGAGAGAGAAAAGAGGAGGGATAAGAGAGACTGGAGAATGAAAGAGGGGGAAACTGGTGGGAAAAAGGGGGAGTGAGAGATTAACAGGGGAAATGGGAGGCGGAGAGGGAAAGATTGGGGATTAAAAGAGGGAGAGACAGAATAAGAGAGGGGCTAGAGAGAGATATGGAGAGAAGAGGGGAACATAGAAGACAGAAGAAAAATAAAAGCCCATTAGCTCCAGGCACAACAGTTACAGATACCCAAGAAGATAATGTCTTATATGCATTTTCACCCATAATACATAAAATAGTTTGTAGGTTCATTTAGGTCAAGATGTAACTAGGCAATACTTTTTTATAGGTATATTGTATGGGTACAGTGCATTTATTAAACATGAAATGCAACATTTGACCAAATGTGGAGATATAATATTATAAGCACATATATTTCTTACTCCTGAGGAAGTTCCTACTGTACTTTATGGTTTACCAGCCTATTGGACCCAGTATATGCCGGGTTACATGAACCCACCCCTGCTGTGTCTGGTCCTTCCCATCCCTGCCCAGTCCCTCCCCTCTATAATTACCAGTTCCCAGTAAAATGGACCTCCTCTACTGTGGTGGGAGCCGTTGGGGCAACCACTGCACATGTCATAGACGGGACAGATTAGGGAATTATATAATACATGTCATAGACTGGAATCCCTCTTTGGAATCCTGTGTTTCTTAGTTGTACCACAGAAGGGCGTGTGAATTTCCAAAATATATTTACATAAACACTTTTTTGTCATCTCAGAAAACAACGTACACTTATTAAGACATTCCACCAGTCAGACCAAAACAATTAACCAGGAGAAGGAGACAGTGCGTTATTCTCACAGGTTTCCTGGCTAAGCTACTGCTGTGGTGTGTGCAGGTGAAATCTGAGCCCGTCATTAAACAGTTTTCTATATTTTACCTTGTTTCTTAGAACAAAGGGGGTCATTCCGAGTTGATCGCTAGCTGTTTTCGTTCGCAGCGCAGCGATTAGGCAAAAAAGCGGCACTTCTGCGCATGCGTATGTGGCGCAATGCGCATGCGCAACGTACTTTCACAACAGCCGATGGTTTTTTACACAAGGTCTAGTGAAGCTTTTCAGTCGCACTGCTGACCGCAGAGTGATTGACAGGAAAGGGGCGTTTCTGGGAGGTAACTGACCGTTTTCAGGGAGTGCTCGTAAAAACGCAGGCGTGCCTGGAAAAACGCAGGCGTAGCTGGCCAAACGCAGGGCGTGTTTGTGACGTCAAAACAGGAACTGAATGGTCTGAAGTGATCGCAAGCTAGGAGTAGGTCTGAAGCTACTCTGAAACTGCTCAAAAATATTTTGTAGCCGCTCTACGATCCTTTTGATCGCACTTCTGCTAAGCTAAGATACACACCCAGAAGGCGGCGGCTTAGCGTTTGCATGGCTGCTAAAAGCAGCTAGCGAGCGAACAATTCGGAATGAGGGCCAAAATGTTTAAGCTAATATGGATTTTATAGATCAATATCAGCAGGCAGGTTGTATTTACAAAAATCATATCTCCAGGTGTACATAGTTGCAGGGGTGTATCTAGGGGCCTGAGCGCCCCTGGCAAAGTAAGTAACTGCCCCCCCCCCCCCCCCCCCCCGCGCCCCCCCCCCCACCAGGGACACAGAGGGGGGAGTTACAGATAGGCTGTGTCAGGGAAACTGAGGGAGAATTACAGGGAGGGTGTGGGCAGGGACACTGAGGGGGAATTACAGGAGTGTATGGGCAGGGACTCAGGGGAATTATGGGGAGGGTACGGGCAGGGACACTGAGGTGGAATTACAGGAGGGTGTGGGCAATGGGCAGGGACACTGAGGGGGGAGTCACAGGGAGGCTGAGGTAAGGGAGACTAAGGAGGAATTACAGGGAAGGTTCCGGTAGGGAAAATTAGAGGGAGGGGCTACAGGGAGGCTGAGGTCAAGGACACTGAGGGGCAATTACAGGGAGGGTGCGGGAAGGGACACTGAGAGGGAATTACAGGAGTGTGCAGGCAGAAACACTGAGGGGTAGTCACAGGGAGGCTGAGGTCAGGAACACTGAGGGAGAATTACGGTTAGGGTGCAGGCGGGGACACTGAGGAGGAATTACAAGGAGGGTGCGGGCAGGGACAATAAGATGGAATTATGGGAGGGTGCAGGCAGGGAGACTGAGGGGGAATTACGGGGAGGGTGTGGGCAGGGACACTGAGGGGGAATTACGAGGAGTGTTCTGGCAGGGAAACTGAGGGGGAATAACGGTTAGGGTGCGGGCAGGGACACTGAGAGGGAATTACGGGGAGGGTGCGGGCAGGGATACTGAGGGGGAATTACAGTTAGGGTGCGGGCAGGGACACTGAGAGGGAATTACGGGGAGGGTGCGGGTAGGGATACTGAAAGGGAATTACGGGAAGGGTGCGGGCAGGGATACTGAGGAGGAATTATGGGAAGGGTGTGAGCGGGGACACTGAGAGGGAATTATGAGGAAGGGTGCGGGCAGGGATACTGAGGGGGAATTATGGGAAGAGTGTGGGCAGGGACACTGAGGGAATTGCAGGAGTGTATGGGCAGGGTCACTGAGGGGGCAGTTACAGGGATGGTGTGGGCAGGGACACTAAGAGGGGAATTACAAGGAGGGTGCAGGCAGGGACACCGAGGGGATCTATGCACGCATACAGTTAAAAACCCCTCTCTAGGTGTGATGGCACTACATGTCCCAGCAAATCCAGTTGGCAAGGTGTGCTGGGACTTGTAGTCTTAACACAGCTGGACAGGCAGTCACTGGTCTAGATACCTCTCCATACAGAGCTCTTTGTAAGCTGTGATCCAGACTGCCAGGATAGACCATGCAATGCAGCTACGGTACCGCAGAAAATGTACAGGTATGCTCATGCTGCACTGCTGACTGGTGCTAATTGTAGTGGCTGGTGTCTGGTGACAGACCACGTGGGACCAATGAGAAGGGGAGCAGATGAGGAAGAGGAGGTGCCTCGCCCCTCCCCATACCTGGAAGTGCCCCGCTCCCTGGCTATATTCACCATCATTGTGACTGTAGTCACAGATACCGCATTCAGATCGCAAATGCCGGATCCTACCCGGTAAGACAAACGTGTACTTACCGGGTGGGATCCGGCACTTGCGCTCTGTGGCTGGCTTTCCGACCCGGCAATATACCGGGTCGGTTGCCATAGCAACGGAGGGCGCAGCAGCAGCAGGGGCGGGGGTGGAGGCGGCGCCGGGAGATGAGCTCATCTCCTGCGCCGCCTCAGCCTATGCTGTGAATGGGAACCGTGTCGCATCGACACGGCTCCCATTCACACCGCACCTGACCCGGTAATCAACCCGGGTAAAACCCTTCTTTTTTACTGGGTTGAATTACCGGGTCAGGCGACCCGCTAAATCGGCAACGGACCGTTCACATCGCACACTGACCCGTTTCGACACGGCAATATGCCGTGTCGATACCGGGTTATTTGTGCGATGTGAAAGGGGTAAGAGAGTGTCAGACTGCAATACGCTTCTGAGAGTCTGGCAGTGGCTGAGCACTGCTAAGGGATGTACTCAGTGAGAACTACTATGTCATTCTACTCCCTGGCGCGTGTGGCACTGCCGGGCGGCGCCCCCCCCCCCCCCCCCCCCCTTTGGCCGGCGCCCCTGGCAAGTGCCATCCTGGCCAATAGGAAGATACACCCCTGCATAGTTGTATATTAAACTATAATAGAAAGCAATGAAAGAAGCTGAGAAAACAGTAAAGATAAAATAATGAATGGGAAACACTAATGTGATAGATGGGAGTAGTATTTGCAGAACCTATGGTGTTGTTGATACTGTAGGTGTGTGCGGTGAAGGTCAGTACACATGGCAGATAACATAAGGCTTGCTGTTTTATTAACAGGCAGATGACAGGATGCAGGGTAACACAGAGTTAATGCAGGCATACACATACTGTATAACATCAAGACACATCCAGCCAGGAGCTTCAGGGTTAATGCAGGTGGTGTGCTTACATTGCACTTGATCCATGTTTGTGAATAAAGCAAAAAAGCAAGCAACCGGGCAAAACCATGTTGCAGGTGGGGAAGATTTAACATGTCCAGAGAGATTTCGATTTTGCAGTGTATATGTAAAGCTGGCTTATGCCGCTTTCAGATCGCAAATGCCAGATCCCACCCGGTAAGAGAAACGTGTCCTTACCGGGTGGGATCCGGCATTTGCTCTCCTTTGCTTGTTTTCCGACCCGGCAATATACCGGGTCGGTTGCCATAGCAGCGGGGGGCGCAGCAGCAGCAGGGGTGGGGGTGGAGGCGGCGCTGGGAGATGAGCTCATCTCCTGCGCCGCCTCTCCCTATGCTGTGAATGGGAGCCGTGTCGCATCGCAACGGCTCCCATTCACACTGCACCTGACCCGGTATTCAACCCGGTAATAACCCTTCTTTTTTACCCGGTTGAATTACCGGGTCAGGCGACCCGCTAATTTGGCAAAGGTGCTTTCACATCGCACACTGACCCGTTTCGACACGGCAATATGCTGTGTCGATAACGGGTTATTTGTGCGATGTGAAGGGGGTATTACATGTGTGGGCTACATGTACAAGCAGCCAGTATTTACCCTGCACAGAAAAAATATACATGTATTTGCTCCACTTGCATGGCACCATGGGGGTCATTCCGAGTTGATCGTATCTGTGCTAAATTTAGCACAGCTACGATCGTTAACTCAGACATGCGGGGGGACGCCCAGCACAGGGCTAGTCCGCCCCACATGTCAGTGCCGGCCCCCCCGCACAAATACAAAAGAGACTTTGTATTTGAGGAGTAACTCCCGGCCAGCGGAGCTCCTGCGGCTGCGGCTCCCAACGGTCCGGCTACGCCTGCGCTGGCCGGACCGCTCCCCCTAAACGGCGGCTTAACGCCACCGTTCAGCCCCCTCCCGCCTATCGACCGCCTCTGTCTCAGAGGCGATCGCTAGGTAACGAAAGCCTCTGCGCTGCGACAAACTGCAGCGAGCGATCGGGTCGGAATGACCCCCATGGTTTGTTCCTGCACAAAGTTACTTGCTTTTTTTTTTGCTTTACTTACAAACATGAATCAGGCCCACTGAGTAAGACCACAACTGTATACACCTATATTAGTGGCAGTGGTACTTTAACAGTAAATGGTGGTGACAGAGTGGGATTGCAGTGTCTCTGATATATATCACAGTCTCCAGTACACTGCACAGTCCCCGGTATGTGGCACAGACGCTCAGGGGCACTTCCTCCCACTATGGAGGACAGACTAAGAAGATGTGGTGAGATGTCACGAATGTAGCACACTAAGGATCTGTGTCAGAGGTTGCGGCAGTGACTTCCAGCAAGTATTATTGTGCAAACACCCCCAGAGCAGAATGTGGAAAGGGGTATGCGCAACCTGTAAGTGTACACATGGGGGTGCAGTGAGCTGGGTAAGGTAAACTGTAAAGAACTACACTCTTTATTTCACCAATGACAGTGTTCTAGTTATGTGAGTATAGACAAACATTCTTGTTGCATATTAGATTCTCAGTATATATTCCTCTAGTAGTACAATGCATAGAACTGCTTCTCTTGTTCTGTATAATGGATGCAGTTCTCAGTATCTGTTTTTATGTTCTATGCACGGAAGCCTGCACAGTGCATCTTATTTTAGTCTGTGGGCTGGAGGTAATTTACTGTAGCTTACTTTACAGTACTGTTCCCAATCTCTGCTGTAATGTGTCTCAAAAACAGCATTTACATGCTGCCAGGAGCTGCTATAGCTGGTCTAATGTCAGATCAGGATTTTACATTCCATAAGTGTAGCTTATTGATCATCCAGCCAAAATATGGAGATTATTTATTTAATTCGGCCCCCGGTGATTCTAGTTTCACTCCACGCCCCTAATTCCTCTGGCGCTTATGTGCTGATGAGTTGAACCCAAGTCACTTTTGCGATACATTCTGGACCTTGGACTCGGTAGGCAACATCATCTGTAGATGGTGTTACCTGATAGAAGACTATGAGCTTCTTTACACATTCTAGTCTGAGAGCGATCCAATCGGATCCTTCCCAGCACCCTTTGCGACTGTTGCGTTATCCAACACATGTGCAGGAGGACTTCCGGAAAGAGCCGTCCTTTGTGAATTTAATTGCATTTCTAGGTACATACAGGTATCAGCGTTTTTAACACTGGTATGTACCTGATAAGTGGCGGGATGGATCGCATCCAAAATGCGATGTATAGTCCATCCTGCCCTGGATAATAGGATTCAGGTCAGGTGCCTCCAGTAAAGCACACGTACTACGTGTGATACATATACAGGCTAGAGGGAACGGAATACAAAAGCGAGGTTATTTTATTCACTCATTTAACTTTGTGTTGCTAAGGGAAAAACAGCAAAAATCGCGTTGTCATTTTTTTTCCTCGTGTCTTCATACTATGCCTATAAATTACAACTATATTTTCTTGACTGAGTTCCAAAATTCCCCATGTCTCCCCCTCCAATATAAGAAGAGGTACAACTTAGGTTGAGTTTTTTTTTTTTTTATAAATCTGTTTTATTGAGGTTTTACAATACATCAATAGGTTGAGTTAATAAGAAGAAAAAAAGTTTTGTACAGCCGTGTGAAAATGCAGAAATGTGGCACCTCCCGAAGTACAATTTTGTCACAGGCCACTGTCAACGAAAGGGTTAATCATGTATGTAAGCATGCATGAGAATCAGTAACCTTCAAGGGACATCTTGCATGGATCACACATTACCTCACTGCCTAAGAATTCCAGACAACAATCCCCAGAAGGCATTACTTTATGGAACCACAAAATTCATGGAAACAAAAGAATAACTTCATATTGTTATTTGTTATTGCATCAGATTAAGGAAAACCTTCTTTTAAACAGTTTTGTGTAGAGGTGGTTTTACAGTGTACAGTGGGACTGATTTATATTTGTACGCAAACCCGATGGTCTGCATACAAATACGATGTTTGGGGGTCTGCAAAGGTGCAAGAGCTAGAACAGCAGAACGTCCGTCAGCCGCATCATAATTGACATGCTGCAGTGTTTGAGGGGCGGCACCAAGCACCGTTCTTCAAAACTTGACGGGTCCAGTGTCTGCGTCATTGAATGAAGACTTCCTGGACTCCGGTGTTTGGATCCTACGGCCAGCCCGAGTCAGCTTCAGCTGACACAGGCTGGGCGATGCCTGTAACCATCGAGAATCAGAGTCAGAATAGTGATCTGTGGCTGGGTCCTCAGACGCGGCACCCAGATCCTCGCTAATGCTAATGTGAGACGTCTATCTCCTACAGACACCTCCTGCTGCATAGAATTTAAATTAGATGAATTGCACAGACATTTCCTTGTGGCTTGTGCAATTCCATACAAACATGAATCGGGCCCCGTGTACATGCCAATACATAGGCCAATTTTACGCGTGCAATAGTTTTTACTATTTTGTTCGGAACGCACCTGATCATGTGGTTCTCCACAGAAGAGACAACATGGAGGCTTAGAATGAATCCCACTAAAAGTACGGAACACAGGGCCCGATTTAGAGATGGATGCAAGAGAAGGGCTGCACGCAGATTCCCAATTATCGGAAATCTGCAGCTGCGCAAGGCCCGTTCTGCACATGCACAGAACGGGCCTTTCGAGGTCGGCCATAGTTCCCCTCTGCCTGATTGACAGGCAGTGGCATTGAGGGAGTGGGGATGGGGCGGGGGGAGGCCTGCATTCCCAGAAATGGGGGCGTATCACCCCCGTTTGCTTGGAGGGCAGAGTCCATAGTTTGCGTGTCACCACACAGACTTCCTGGCCTCGCAGACCCAGCTTCCATTGGCCAGTGTGGAACATTGCATCCAATGGTGTACGTCCCGCCGATGGTCGTAAAATTGGATCCCAGCTTGTTGGGCCAGTCACAGTGCTGGGATCACAGCTACATGCAGGAGGCGTCTCATCTACTGAGACATCTCCTGCATGTTCCTACTTCTAACCGGACGGGTTTTCAAAGCTGCTCACAAGTGTCTTTCCATTTCAGTTTATCTCTGAATCAGGCCCACAGAGCAGTGCAAAGAGATTTCATTATGTCCTCATCTACCTTAATCACTCTGTAAGCTCTCATGAGCAGGGCCCTCCTGCCTCTTGGTCTCTCCCTACACTATCCATGTCCCCAGTGCACCCCCGCTCATGACCGCTCTGAATGCTCCATCTCTTGGCGCACTCCTGTCAATTTTTTGTCTACCCTTATACTGTATGTTGTTGTTTTTTCCATTTCCTGTATTGAAGTGTTGTGTTTTCATTGTTCCTGTTTCTCTGCATGGCGCTACGGACACTTGGTGGCGTCCTATAACTAAAGGATAATAATTATGCAGAGTTTATTAAAAAGAGATAAAGACGTACAGAGGGTGTATTATGCAGGAGTGGTTGCGGAAGGTGTATGGTCCATCTTCACGCCGTGAAAGGGCTTGAATTTTTTTCCCATCTCTGAGCTGGAGAACGTCTGGTCTCTTCCCATACTTTTAACGGGGCTCATTGTTGAGCCTTTATGTTGCACTTCACCAGAGAAGTGTATTTTCTGAATGCGCTTAGAGTAAGACATAAAAAAAGCTTCAATCATACAAAACTGACTCGTATACCATAAATATTTCACTGTCTCCTCGCTCTTTAGATTAATCTAAGCCTATGAGGCTAAACCGACCAACATTTTAAAACTTAATTTAATAAAAAATGGCCCCTTAAAAAGGGGTGGTGCTAAAGCGGCAGGAATTCGGATATTACGGTGACGTTTGGACTTTTGCACACCAAAAGCATTTCTAGTTCACAACAAAGGGGTAAATTTACTAAGAATGGAGTTCTATTTAAGATGTGATGTTGCCCATAGCAACCAATCAGATTCTACTTCTCATTAATCTAGCAGCTTCTAGAAGATAATACCTGAAATCTAATTGGTTGCTACGGGCAACATCCCATCTTAAATAGAACTCCCATCTTAGTAAATTTACCCCAAAGTGTCTGAACAGCGGAAAATGGGTGGACAAGTGCAAAAGGTACAAAATTGCAGTATGCATCAAATTATCTTTCTAGACATGTTTTGCATTGTACTTTACTTTTCCTAAGAAATGAATACATCCTTTCAGCGCGTGTAAGCAGGGAACGGGGTTATGTAAACCTGTATATCAGGTTATATGAGTCACAAGTGATGACTGACAGATAAAATAATATATGCAATGATATTTACTGGAAATACATAACACATTGGAATCTTTGTGCATGTACTGTAGCTGCATACAAAGGGGCAGTTCTCCCACGCACACAATAATAATGTGTATAAATATACACAGGCCTGTTGGCTAGGTTAGGAATCCACGTGCGTACTGCTAACAAATCCTACAGGTAATCTGGATATTTAGGCTATAAGGTGCTTCACCTGTTCTCCGCATGGGATGGAGGCCAAGATCCCTCTGACATTTTGCTGTGACCCCCGAAAGGGGTATCTTACAAGAGAATGCACAATGTTTTTGGGAACCCAACCAGATTACTCCCCAACAAGCTAATATTTATCCTTTCTCTTTATTTTTCCTCCTGAATTTTCAACTTGTATACGATCATTAGTGTCCGAGTTCCGCAGGAGATTTCAATATGGCGGCTAGTCTCGATGTGAAGCCGTACAAAGGCCTCTCGTTACAATTGTCGAGAAGGGGGGGTGTCTGGTCTGCCAGGAGATGCCGGAAGGGGAGTTTGCAATGGCAATTAGCCAACAAAGACAGATTCCAGCTTATATATACCTAAACAAACTTAGAGTTCTTATCTTCTTACACCAAAATGTGAACCTTGCTAGTCACTTGGGTACGGCATCCAAACATAATAGGAGCCGCATTGTGCTGTGTGCAAGCCGGTACATGGTAAGGAGATCTGAGTAATGGTCAACCATATTAGGGACCACACACCCTACCGCATACCCTCCAACATTGCAACATTGCAACCCCAGAATTCAGTACAAAAAATGAAAGGGGGCGTAGTCATGTGTAAAGGGGGGCGTGGCCCCACAGCGCTGCCATGTAACCCGTTACAAGGCCCCTTTTGGCCGGTACAGACCATAACAAAATGGTACTGTACTGGCCAAAAAGGCACAGTTGGAGGGTATGCTACCTCACACACTGAGCCAATGGAATACAGTACGAAACCAAGCATATTAAAGAAATATACCCTTATAGGGGAAGTGAGTTATTCCAACATAGGTAATACAAGGCAAACAATACTTATAATATCCATATCATAGGAGACAACTGCTTGGATAAGCAATATTTATGTACAGACAGAACTGAGCGCGTATCACATCATTAACAAACTTTGTGTTCAACGAAGCTGCCAGATACTAACAAAGTGACAATCTGATATAGTGTTTCCTACTAGAAGCTCCTGGAGGAGCAGTAAAGAAAGAAAACTCATTACATAGAACATTACTAACAAATATGCAATTAGCACGACAAATACCTTAAACAAAGAAATATAAGTGAAAACCACTCACTTACTGTACACACTAATTTCCCATAGGATACTGTAATCACAATAATAATAATAATAATAATAATAGAGAGAAAGAATAACCCAGCGGCCAATATTTTTTAATCACTTTATTTCCTTACTTTTCTCACTTTTTTATGAAAACTAATATTTTATATTGCCTATCTGATACCTTTCTTGCTATTTCATTAAAATCCATATAGGGCGAGACAGGTAGCACCGCCTTTCCGAGAATATTTATAGAAATATAAACTGGTGATAAATCAGAGATATTAAACAGAAAATCCCTGAACAAGGAAAGATATAGAGACAAGGGAACGAACAAATATACAAAACAAACTCTTCCTTAATAAGGAAATAATCCTGAGCCTAATTCAGATCTGATTGCAGCAGCAAATTTGTAAGATAATGAGTAAAACCATGTGCACTGCCGTGGGGGCAGATATAACATGTGCAGAGAGAGTTAGATTTGGGTGGGGTGTGTTCAAACTGAAATCTAAATTGCAGTGTAAAAATAAAGCAGCCAGTATTTACCCTGCACAGAAACAAAATAACCCACCCAAATCTAACTCTCTCTGCACGTTACATCTGCCCCACCTGCAGTGCACATGGTTTTGCCCATTAACTAACAAATTTGCTGCTGCGATCAGATCTTAATTAACCCCTCTTCCCCCCACCGCCGCGCAGAACCACCACCTTCTTTTTAAACAGGTCTTTGGGTCAACCCTTTACCTATATTTTCTTACTCTCCCAAAATGCGTGGCCACCATCTTGTACTTCACTTTCTTCTTCAATGGATAAGTCCTGATGGCACATTTTGAAGTGAAACGCGTTACCATGGGGGGGGGGGGGGGGGGGGGTGCAGCGAAGCCCCCTGCGGGCTCTGTGGCGAGTTGAGCTCGACAAAGGTTCTATTCCCACTCTATGGTTGCCGTGGACACCCACGAGTGGGAATAGTCCCTGTTAGTCGCTGACTGTCAGGATTATGGGTGGGCGGGATGTAGGTGGTGGCCATGTGACCGCCAGTCACATAACTACATCCCGAAATGAATGACATTGTTGTGCAATGATAAGGGGCCGCAATGAAGTAAGACCTTGCTCCTCCCCCCTGGGAACTCCAATATAGGTCTAAAAGGTACCCGCTGGATGCATAGAGTGCGGCATGGGCTACTGCTGAGAATTCCCACCTAGACACAGGCTCTTCAGTTCCAACCTTATTGAAGGTCATTAGTACAAGACAGGATTTTATATTAGATGTTTTTGCTCCACATATGAAGTCCTCGAACACAGCGCCAAAATAATAACAATGATTCATTTGTGTTTGAGGCTTCTGCCTGGTGTCACCATATAGCTACTTCCCTGGTTCCTCTGTGAGGTGACTTATTGCATAGCTGACACTGACGTGTTAACGCACAAAGTCTATACCTAACATTTACATTTAAAGCATCTAGTTATGACACAATCAATTGTTAACACGTTGTTAAGGGGATTCCTCACATATGTCATAGCAACGGCCAAATATTGCTCATAAAACTCCAGTTCATTTGATTTTTTTATGTCTTTATGACCGCGTTACTAAAATGACAGACTATATAGTGGTAAGCGAGATGAGATTCTGACATGCAATAAGTCTCTGAAGATGTGTTTGGACATATTTACATACGTATGTAATCCCAAACCCTAAAACCCAAATGAACCCGGCTCGCAAATTATTTATTATAAAACTGCCACCCTGGTGCATTACATGATACAATTTCACTGATTTACTCCAGAGTCCGGCCTCAGGCCTAGTTGGGGATACGGTTCAGAAGCTGCCACAGCAACTGTCACTCTGGAAGTAATCTGTATGAAGCACAGTATGAAGCATTCCTTAACGTTAATTTCAAATAGGGATTATCACAACGGGCCCTACATAACAACGCAAGAGAAGAGAACACTTTTAAGAGCTTGGTGAGATTAAGGGGTCTATTTACTAAGCCTTGGAGAGTGATAAAATGGATGGAGAAAAAGTGCCATCCAATCAGCTCCTAACTGTCATATTACAGGCTGTGTTTGAAAAATGACAGTTAGGAGCTGATTGGCTGGTACTTTATCTACATCCACTTTATCACTCTCCAAGACCTTTGAATTTGAGCATGGATCAATGTAGTGCAAAGGAAAATTGATCACTTTGGGGCCTTGGGGCTCATTCCGAGTTGTTCGCTAGATGCATTCGTTCGCTGTGCAGCGATGAGGCTAAAAATCGGCACTTCTGCGCATGCATATGCGGCACAATGCGCACACGTGACGTACTATTACAACGTCCGATGTAGTTTCACACAGGGTCTAGCGATGCTTTTCAGTCGCACTGGCAGCCGCAGAGTGATTGACATGAAGGGGGAGTTTCTTGGTGTCAACTGACCGTTTTCAGGGAGTGTTCGAAAAAACGCAGGCATGACAGGAAAAACACAGGCGTGGCTGGCCAAACGCAGGGCGTGTTTGTGACGTCAAATCCGGAACTGAATGGGCTGAAGTGATCGCAAGCGCTGAGTAGATCTGAAGCTACCCTGAAACTGCACAAAATTATTTTGTAGCCGCTCTGCGATCCTTTCGTTCGCACTTCTGGTAAGCTAAAATACACTCCCAGTGGGAGGCGGCATAGCGTTTGCACGGCTGCTAAAAACTGCTAGCGAGTGAACAACTCGGAATGACCCCCCTTATTCAAAGATGCACACAAGTATGATCTGGGGACGGATCTTGCAACATATGTCAGAGCCTACATAGGCAACTTTGTGCAACTACATGTGATTCACAGTAGAGATGAGCGGGTTCGGTTTCTCTGAATCCGAACCCGCCAGAACTTCATGTTTTTTTCCACGGGTCCGAGCGACTCGGATCTTCCCGCCTTGCTCGGTTAACCCGAGCGCGCCCGAACGTCATCATGACGCTGTCGGATTCTCGCGAGGCTCGGATTCTATCGCGAGACTCGGATTCTATATAAGGAGCCGCGCGTCGCCGCCATTTTCACACGTGCATTGAGATTGATAGGGAGAGGACGTGGCTGGCGTCCTCTCCATTTAGATTATAAGAGACTGAGAGAGATTTACTGGAGCTGACTAGGAGGAGTACTGTTACTGTAGAAGTGTAGAGACTGAGTGGAGAGAGTTTACTAGTGAGGACAGTGCAGTTTACTTTATAATCCGTTCTCTGCCTGAAAAAAGCGATACACAGCACACAGTGACTCAGTCACATACCATATCTGTGTGCACTGCTCAGGCTCAGGCCAGTGTGCTGCATCATCTATTATCTATATATAATATTATATATATCTGTCTGACTGCTCAGCTCACACAGCTTATAATTGTGGGGGAGACTGGGGAGCACTACTGCAGTGCCAGTTATAGGTTATAGCAGGAGCCAGGAGTACATAATATATTATATAGTGAGTGACCACCAGACACACAGTGCAGTTTATTTAATATATCCGTTCTCTGCCTGAAAAAAGCGATACACACAGTGACTCAGTCAGTCACATACCATATCTGTGTGCACTGCTCAGGCTCAGGCCAGTGTGCTGCATCATCTATTATCTATATATAATATTATATATATCTCTCTGACTGCTCAGCTCACACAGCTTATAATTGTGGGGGAGACTGGGGAGCACTACTGCAGTGCCAGTTATAGGTTATAGCAGGAGCCAGGAGTACATAATATATTATATAGTGAGTGACCACCAGACACACAGTGCAGTTTATTTAATATATCCGTTCTCTGCCTGAAAAAAGCGATACACACAGTGACTCAGTCAGTCACATACCATATCTGTGTGCACTGCTCAGGCTCAGGCCAGTGTGCTGCATCATCTATTATCTATATATAATATTATATATATCTGTCTGACTGCTCAGCTCACACAGCTTATAATTGTGGGGGAGACTGGGGAGCACTACTGCAGTGCCAGTTATAGGTTATAGCAGGAGCCAGGAGTACATAATATATTATATAGTGAGTGACCACCAGACACACAGTGCAGTTTATTTAATATATCCGTTCTCTGCCTGAAAAAAGCGATACACACAGTGACTCAGTCAGTCACATACCATATCTGTGTGCACTGCTCAGGCTCAGGCCAGTGTGCTGCATCATCTATTATCTATATATAATATTATATATATCTGTCTGACTGCTCAGCTCACACAGCTTATAATTGTGGGGGAGACTGGGGAGCACTACTGCAGTGCCAGTTATAGGTTATAGCAGGAGCCAGGAGTACATAATATATTATATAGTGAGTGACCACCAGACACACAGTGCAGTTTATTTAATATATCCGTTCTCTGCCTGAAAAAAGCGATACACACAGTGACTCAGTCAGTCACATACCATATCTGTGTGCACTGCTCAGGCTCAGGCCAGTGTGCTGCATCATCTATATAATATATATTATATATCTGTCTGACTGCTCAGCTCACACAGCTTATAATTGTGGGGGAGACAGGGGAGCACTACTGCAGTGCCAGTTATAGGTTATAGCAGGAGCCAGGAGTACATATTATATTAAAATTAAACAGTGCACACTTTTGCTGCAGGAGTGCCACTGCCAGTGTGACTGACCAGTGACCTGACCACACTGACCACCAGTATAGTTAGTAGTATACTTATATTGTGATTGCCTGAAAAAGTTAAACACTCGTCGTGTGACTTCACTTGTGTGTTTTTTTTTTTTTTTTTATTCTATAAAAATAAAACTCATTCTGCTGACAGACAGTGTCCAGCAGGTCCGTCATTATATAATATATAATATATACCTGTCCGGCTGCAGTAGTGATATATATATATTTTTTATATCATTTATCATCCAGTCGCAGCAGACACAGTACGGTAGTTCACGGCTGTGGCTACCTCTGTGTCTCTGCACTCGGCAGGCAGTCCGTCCATAATTGTAATACCACCTAACCGTGGATTTTTTTCATTCTTCTTTATACATACATAGTTACATAGACATCTTCTCTTTATCAACCAGTCTATATTAGCTGCAGACACAGTACAGTACGGTAGTTCACGGCTGTGGCTACCTCTGTGTCTGCACTCGGCAGGCAGTCCGTCCATAATTGTATACCACCTAACCGTGGTTTTTTTTCATTCTTCTTTATACATACATAGTTACATAGACATCTTCTCTTTATCAACCAGTCTATATTAGCTGCAGACACAGTACAGTACGGTAGTTCACGGCTGTGGCTACCTCTGTGTCTGCACTCGGCAGGCAGTCCGTCCATAATTGTATACCACCTAACCGTGGTTTTTTTTCATTCTTCTTTATACATACATAGTTACATAGACATCTTCTCTTTATCAACCAGTCTATATTAGCTGCAGACACAGTACAGTACGGTAGTTCACGGCTGTGGCTACCTCTGTGTCTGCAGTCGGCAGGCAGTCCATAATTGTATACTAGTATCCATCTCCATTGTTTACCTGAGGTGCCTTTTAGTTGTGCCTATTAAAATATGGAGAACAAAAATGTTGAGGTTCCAAAATTAGGGAAAGATCAAGATCCACTTCCACCTCGTGCTGAAGCTGCTGCCACTAGTCATGGCCGAGACGATGAAATGCCAGCAACGTCGTCTGCCAAGGCCGATGCCCAATGTCATAGTACAGAGCATGTCAAATCCAAAACACCAAATATCAGAAAAAAAAGGACTCCAAAATCTAAAATAAAATTGTCGGAGGAGAAGCGTAAACTTGCCAATATGCCATTTACCACACGGAGTGGCAAGGAACGGCTGAGGCCCTGGCCTATGTTCATGGCTAGTGGTTCAGCTTCACATGAGGATGGAAGCACTCAGCCTCTCGCTAGAAAAATGAAAAGACTCAAGCTGGCAAAAGCAGCACAGCAAAGAACTGTGCATTCTTCGAAATCCCAAATCCACAAGGAGAGTCCAATTGTGTCGGTTGCGATGCCTGACCTTCCCAACACTGGACGTGAAGAGCATGCGCCTTCCACCATTTGCACGCCCCCTGCAAGTGCTGGAAGGAGCACCCGCAGTCCAGTTCCTGATAGTCAGATTGAAGATGTCAGTGTTGAAGTACACCAGGATGAGGAGGATATGGGTGTTGCTGGCGCTGGGGAGGAAATTGACCAGGAGGATTCTGATGGTGAGGTGGTTTGTTTAAGTCAGGCACCCGGGGAGACACCTGTTGTCCGTGGGAGGAATATGGCCGTTGACATGCCAGGTGAAAATACCAAAAAAATCAGCTCTTCGGTGTGGAGGTATTTCACCAGAAATGCGGACAACAGGTGTCAAGCCGTGTGTTCCCTTTGTCAAGCTGTAATAAGTAGGGGTAAGGACGTTAACCATAGAGATGAGCGGGTTCGGTTTCTTTGAATCCGAACCCGCACGAACTTCACTTTTTTTTTCACGGGTCCGAGCGACTCGGATCTTCCCGCCTTGCTCGGTTAACCCGAGCGCGCCCGAACGTCATCATGACGCTGTCGGATTCTCGCGAGACTCGGATTCTATATAAGGAGCCGCGCGTCGCCGCCATTTTCACACGTGCATTGAGATTGATAGGGAGAGGACGTGGCTGGCGTCCTCTCCATTTAGATTAGATTTAGAAGAGAGAGAGAGAGAGAGATTGCTGTGATACTGTAGATTAGAAGAGAGTGCAGAGTGCAGACAGAGTTTAGTGACTGACGACCACAGTGACCAGTGACCACCAGAGACAGTGCAGTTGTTTGTTTTATTTAATATATCCGTTCTCTGCCTGAAAAAAACGATACACAGTCACACAGTGACTCAGTCTGTGTGCACTGCTCAGCCCAGTGTGCTGCACATCAATGTATTGTATATAAAGCTTATAATTGTGGGGGAGACTGGGGAGCACTGCAGGTTGTTATAGCAGGAGCCAGGAGTACATGATAAATAATATTATATTAAAATTAAACAGTGCACACTTTTGCTGCAGGAGTGCCACTGCCAGTGTGACTAGTGGTGACCAGTGCCTGACCACCAGTATATTAGTAGTATTGTATACTATCTCTTTATCAACCAGTCTATATTAGCAGCAGACACAGTACAGTGCGGTAGTTCACGGCTGTGGCTACCTCTGTGTCGGCACTCGGCAGGCAGTCCGTCCATCCATAATTGTATTATATACCACCTAACCGTGGTTTTTTTTTTCTTTCTTTATACCGTCGTCATAGTCATACTAGTTGTTACGAGTATACTACTATCTCTTTATCAACCAGTGTACAGTGCGGTAGTTCACGGCTGTGGCTACCTCTGTGTCGGCACTCGGCAGGCAGTCCGTCCAACCATAATTGTATTATATACCACCTAACCGTGGTTTTTTTTTCATTCTTTATACCGTCGTCATACTAGTTGTTACGAGTATACTACTATCTCTTTATCAACCAGTGTACAGTGCGGTAGTTCACGGCTGTGGCTACCTCTGTGTCGGCACTCGGCAGCCCGTCCATAATTGTATATACCAGTGACCTAACCGTGGTTTTTTTTTCTTTCTTTATACATACATACTAGTTACGAGTATACTATCTCTTTATCAACCAGTCTATATATTAGCAGCAGACACAGTACAGTGCGGTAGTTCACGGCTGTGGCTACCTCTGTGTCGGCACTCGGCAGCCCGTCCATAATTGTATATACCACCTAACCGTGGTTTTTTTTTCTTTCTTTATACATACATACTAGTTACGAGTATACTATCTCTTTATCAACCAGTCTATATATTAGCAGCAGACACAGTACAGTGCGGTAGTTCACGGCTGTGGCTACCTCTGTGTCGGCACTCCGCAGCCCGTCCATAATTGTATATACCAGTGACCTAACCGTGGTTTTTTTTTCTTTCTTTATACATACATACTAGTTACGAGTATACTATCTCTTTATCAACCAGTCTATATATTAGCAGCAGACACAGTACAGTGCGGTAGTTCACGGCTGTGGCTACCTCTGTGTCGGCACTCGGCAGCCCGTCCATAATTGTATATACCAGTGACCTAACCGTGGTTTTTTTTTCTTTCTTTATACATACATACTAGTTACGAGTATACTATCTCTTTATCAACCAGTCTATATATTAGCAGCAGACACAGTACAGTGCGGTAGTTCACGGCTGTGGCTACCTCTGTGTCGGCACTCGGCAGCCCGTCCATAATTGTATATACCAGTGACCTAACCGTGGTTTTTTTTTCTTTCTTTATACATACATACTAGTTACGAGTATACTATCTCTTTATCAACCAGTCTATATATTAGCAGCAGACACAGTACAGTGCGGTAGTTCACGGCTGTGGCTACCTCTGTGTCGGCACTCGGCAGCCCGTCCATAATTGTATACTAGTATCCAATCCATCCATCTGCATTGTTTACCTGAGGTGCCTTTTAGTTGTGCCTATTAAAATATGGAGAACAAAAATGTTGAGGTTCCAAAATTAGGGAAAGATCAAGATCCACTTCCACCTCGTGCTGAAGCTGCTGCCACTAGTCATGGCCGAGACGATGAAATGCCAGCAACGTCGTCTGCCAAGGCCGATGCCCAATGGCATAGTACAGAGCATGTCAAAACCAAAACACCAAATATCAGTAAAAAAAGGACTCCAAAACCTAAAATAAAATTGTCGGAGGAGAAGCGTAAACTTGCCAATATGCCATTTACCACACGGAGTGGCAAGGAACGGCTGAGGCCCTGGCCTATGTTCATGGCTAGTGGTTCAGCTTCACATGAGGATGGAAGCACTCAGCCTCTCGCTAGAAAACTGAAAAGACTCAAGCTGGCAAAAGCACCGCAAAGAACTGTGCGTTCTTTGAAATCCCAAATCCACAAGGAGAGTCCAATTGTGTCGGTTGCGATGCCTGACCTTCCCAACACTGGACGTGAAGAGCATGCGCCTTCCACCATTTGCACGCCCCCTGCAAGTGCTGGAAGGAGCACCCGCAGTCCAGTTCCTGATAGTCAGATTGAAGATGTCAGTGTTGAAGTACACCAGGATGAGGAGGATATGGGTGTTGCTGGCGCTGGGGAGGAAATTGACCAGGAGGATTCTGATGGTGAGGTGGTTTGTTTAAGTCAGGCACCCGGGGAGACACCTGTTGTCCGTGGGAGGAATATGGCCGTTGACATGCCAGGTGAAAATACCAAAAAAATCAGCTCTTCGGTGTGGAGGTATTTCACCAGAAATGCGGACAACAGGTGTCAAGCCGTGTGTTCCCTTTGTCAAGCTGTAATAAGTAGGGGTAAGGACGTTAACCACCTCGGAACATCCTCCCTTATACGTCACCTGCAGCGCATTCATAATAAGTCAGTGACAAGTTCAAAAACTTTGGGTGACAGCGGAAGCAGTCCACTGACCAGTAAATCCCTTCCTCTTGTAACCAAGCTCACGCAAACCACCCCACCAACTCCCTCAGTGTCAATTTCCTCCTTCCCCAGGAATGCCAATAGTCCTGCAGGCCATGTCACTGGCAAGTCTGACGAGTCCTCTCCTGCCTGGGATTCCTCCGATGCATCCTTGCGTGTAACGCCTACTGCTGCTGGCGCTGCTGTTGTTGCCGCTGGGAGTCGATGGTCATCCCAGAGGGGAAGTCGTAAGCCCACTTGTACTACTTCCAGTAAGCAATTGACTGTTCAACAGTCCTTTGCGAGGAAGATGAAATATCACAGCAGTCATCCTACTGCAAAGCGGATAACTGAGGCCTTGACAACTATGTTGGTGTTAGACGTGCGTCCGGTATCCGCCGTTAGTTCACAGGGAACTAGACAATTTATTGAGGCAGTGTGCCCCCGTTACCAAATACCATCTAGGTTCCACTTCTCTAGGCAGGCGATACCGAGAATGTACACGGACGTCAGAAAAAGACTCACCAGTGTCCTAAAAAATGCAGTTGTACCCAATGTCCACTTAACCACGGACATGTGGACAAGTGGAGCAGGGCAGGGTCAGGACTATATGACTGTGACAGCCCACTGGGTAGATGTATGGACTCCCGCCGCAAGAACAGCAGCGGCGGCACCAGTAGCAGCATCTCGCAAACGCCAACTCTTTCCTAGGCAGGCTACGCTTTGTATCACCGCTTTCCAGAATACGCACACAGCTGAAAACCTCTTACGGCAACTGAGGAAGATCATCGCGGAATGGCTTACCCCAATTGGACTCTCCTGTGGATTTGTGGCATCGGACAACGCCAGCAATATTGTGTGTGCATTAAATATGGGCAAATTCCAGCACGTCCCATGTTTTGCACATACCTTGAATTTGGTGGTGCAGAATTTTTTAAAAAACGACAGGGGCGTGCAAGAGATGCTGTCGGTGGCCAGAAGAATTGCGGGACACTTTCGGCGTACAGGCACCACGTACAGAAGACTGGAGCACCACCAAAAACTACTGAACCTGCCCTGCCATCATCTGAAGCAAGAAGTGGTAACGAGGTGGAATTCAACCCTCTATATGCTTCAGAGGTTGGAGGAGCAGCAAAAGGCCATTCAAGCCTATACAATTGAGCACGATATAGGAGGTGGAATGCACCTGTCTCAAGTGCAGTGGAGAATGATTTCAACGTTGTGCAAGGTTCTGATGCCCTTTGAACTTGCCACACGTGAAGTCAGTTCAGACACTGCCAGCCTGAGTCAGGTCATTCCCCTCATCAGGCTTTTGCAGAAGAAGCTGGAGGCATTGAAGAAGGAGCTAAAAGGGAGCGATTCCGCTAGGCATGTGGGACTTGTGGATGCAGCCCTTAATTCGCTTAACAAGGATTCACGGGTGGTCAATCTGTTGAAATCAGAGCACTACATTTTGGCCACCGTGCTCGATCCTAGATTTAAAGCCTACCTTGGATCTCTCTTTCCGGCAGACACAAGTCTGCTGGGGTTGAAAGACCTGCTGGTGAGAAAATTGTCAAGTCAAGCGGAACGCGACCTGTCAACATCTCCTCCTTCACATTCTCCCGCAACTGGGGGTGCGAGGAAAAGGCTCAGAATTCCGAGCCCACCCGCTGGCGGTGATGCAGGGCAGTCTGGAGCGACTGCTGATGCTGACATCTGGTCCGGACTGAAGGACCTGACAACGATTACGGACATGTCGTCTACTGTCACTGCATATGATTCTCTCAACATTGATAGAATGGTGGAGGATTATATGAGTGACCGCATCCAAGTAGGCACGTCACACAGTCCGTACTTATACTGGCAGGAAAAAGAGGCAATTTGGAGGCCCTTGCACAAACTGGCTTTATTCTACCTAAGTTGCCCTCCCACAAGTGTGTACTCCGAAAGAGTGTTTAGTGCCGCCGCTCACCTTGTCAGCAATCGGCGTACGAGGTTACATCCAGAAAATGTGGAGAAGATGATGTTCATTAAAATGAATTATAATCAATTCCTCCGCGGAGACATTGACCAGCAGCAATTGCCTCCACAAAGTACACAGGGAGCTGAGATGGTGGATTCCAGTGGGGACGAATTGATAATCTGTGAGGAGGGGGATGTACACGGTGATATATCGGAGGGTGAAGATGAGGTGGACATCTTGCCTCTGTAGAGCCAGTTTGTGCAAGGAGAGATTAATTGCTTCTTTTTTGGGGGGGGTCCAAACCAACCCGTCATATCAGTCACAGTCGTGTGGCAGACCCTGTCACTGAAATGATGGGTTGGTTAAAGTGTGCATGTCCTGTTTTGTTTATACAACATAAGGGTGGGTGGGAGGGCCCAAGGACAATTCCATCTTGCACCTCTTTTTTCTTTTCTTTTTCTTTGCATCATGTGCTGATTGGGGAGGGTTTTTTGGAAGGGACATCCTGCGTGACACTGCAGTGCCACTCCTAGATGGGCCCGGTGTTTGTGTCGGCCACTAGGGTCGCTAATCTTACTCACACAGTCAGCTACCTCATTGCGCCTCTTTTTTTCTTTGCGTCATGTGCTGTTTGGGGAGGGTTTTTTGGAAGGGACATCCTGCGTGACACTGCAGTGCCACTCCTAGATGGGCCCGGTGTTTGTGTCGGCCACTAGGGTCGCTAATCTTACTCACACAGCTACCTCATTGCGCCTCTTTTTTTCTTTGCGTCATGTGCTGTTTGGGGAGGGTTTTTTGGAAGGGCCATCCTGCGTGACACTGCAGTGCCACTCCTAGATGGGCCCGGTGTTTGTGTCGGCCACTAGGGTCGCTAATCTTACTCACACAGCTACCTCATTGCGCCTCTTTTTTTCTTTGCGTCATGTGCTGTTTGGGGAGGGTTTTTTGGAAGGGACATCCTGCGTGACACTGCAGTGCCACTCCTAGATGGGCCCGGTGTTTGTGTCGGCCACTAGGGTCGCTTATCTTACTCACACAGCGACCTCGGTGCAAATTTTAGGACTAAAAATAATATTGTGAGGTGTGAGGTATTCAGAATAGACTGAAAATGAGTGTAAATTATGGTTTTTGAGGTTAATAATACTTTGGGATCAAAATGACCCCCAAATTCTATGATTTAAGCTGTTTTTTAGTGTTTTTTGAAAAAAACACCCGAATCCAAAACACACCCGAATCCGACAAAAAAAATTCGGTGAGGTTTTGCCAAAACGCGTTCGAACCCAAAACACGGCCGCGGAACCGAACCCAAAACCAAAACACAAAACCCGAAAAATTTCAGGCGCTCATCTCTAATTCACAGTCATCCGCCTCTCAGTGGCCTCTACTTGCCGCTTACTGGGTGTAACTGGGGCGCAAAGGGGCAGAATTACTGGGCTATTCAGAGGTCAGCGCACGCAGACATCCATCTGATTTCAGATGGATCTCTTGTACAGAGGATGGGGCTGGTGCAAATCCACACCGATAGTTATGATGGTGACTGTCACAAGCGGATGGATGGCGGTCGGTGCAGCTGCATAAAAGCGTCCAAATCTGAATGCAGATGAAAATATGCATTCGCTTTCGAGCATGCACCACGGCCACAGATAGAGCCAGCAGTGCATGCAGTTTGTTAATATCGCAGTGTGTGTGACCCCTTGGGCTAGTTGTAATGAAGTCTGAGCTGGCCGGAGGTGCAGCTTTCCGGCCGAACTTGGGCGTATTTTTAAAGCGACAAGCATGGTTTTGCCTTGTGCCTCTTAAAAAGTTTGGCTGTATATATTCATACCTTCTGAGAAAGCCAGTGAGAACGGAAACATGTTGGGAAATACATAAAGGAGATTGCAGCCACCGGTACACCCTGGTAAAATCACCATTGGACACAGGCCGTTCCTTTATGGGACTCCGGATAAGGCTGTTCTAATTGGATCGCACTAACAGCCAGGAGACCCTGGAATGGCCCAGATGGGGTCTGAGACTCAGGGTCGACACCAATTAGGTCGACACCACTTAGGTTGACACCAATTGGTCAACACACCTTAGGTCGACACCTGAACAAGGTCGACATGGGAAAAAGTCGACATGAGTTTTTTATTTTTTTGATTGTCATTTTCTCCGTAATGTGACCGGGAACCCCAATTAGTGCACCGTGTCCCCTCGCAAGGCTCGCTCCGCTACCGCTGCGATCGGCACAGGTTACCATTCCCAATTGTAGTCCACGTGGACCGTAAAGTATGAGAAAGTTAAAAAAAATTTGAAAAACTCATGTCGACCTTTTCCCATGTCGACGTGTCCACGGCGACATATTGTCAGTGTCGACATTTTTCAGGTGTCGACTTAAGGTGTGTCGACCGATTGGTGTCGACCTAAGTGGTGTCGACCTGGAGTCCGGATACCTCCAGATGAGCAAGAGGTTTTAACTATGATGCACCACTCAAATGGCTTTTAAAGCTCCCGGCCAGGGGGTAAATTTACTAAGATGGGAGTTCTATTTAAGATGTGATATTGCCCATAGCAACCAATCAGATTCCAGGTATTATGTTCTAGAAGGTGCTAGATAAATGAGAAGTAGAATCTGATTGATTGCTATGGGCAACATCCCATCTTAAATAGAACTCCCATCTTAGTAAATTTACCCCCAGGAGTAAAGACGTGTGCAGGTAACGCCACCTTTTATCTATCTCTAAAAGAAACCACTAACAAACTAACCAATCATCCAATTATTGGAACTGTGTCAATGCTGCATATTCAAACTAACCAGGAACTTGTGTTGATATTGCTCCTGTTGGATCATAGTATATAGCAATTAACAGCTTGGGACTTTCTAATACCCAAATCCATTTATTTGAGCAACTAGTGGCAAATACATTTGTTATATATATACCGTCTGGTGACTATATATTTCTGTGTTTTTATTAATACTATGGGGGTCATTCCGAGTTGTTCGCTCGGTAAAAATCTTCGCATCGCAGAGATTTTCCGCTTAATGCGCATGCGCAATGTCCGCACTGCGACTGCGCCAAGTAAATTTGCTATGCAGTTAGGATTTTTACTCACGGCTTTTTCATCGTTCTGGCGATCGTAATGTGATTGACAGGAAATGGGTGTTACTGGGCGGAAACAGGCCGTTTTATGGGCGTGGGGGAAAAAACGCAACCGTTTCCGGAAAAAACGCAGGACTGGCCGGAGAAACGGGGGAGTGTCTGGGCGAACGCTGGGTGTGTTTGTGACGTCAAACCAGGAACGACAAGCACTGAAATGATCGCAGATGCCGAGTAAGTCTGGAGCTACTCAGAAACTGCTACGAGGTGTGTAATCGCAATATTGCGAATACATCGTTCGCAATTTTAAGATGCTAAGATTCACTCCCAGTAGGCGGCGGCTTAGCATGAGCAAATCTGCTAAAATCCGCTTGCGAGCGAACAACTCGGAATGACCCCCCATGTTTTTTAATGATCGTGCTAGATCTTAAATTAAAAACAATTTTACTGTATTACCAGCACTGTGTGTCTATTTTATTCTTCATTTGCTGTTCTGGGATTGGGTGTCCCTTTTAGACAACCGCAGGTATATCAGTATATTGGAAAATCGAGCTGTAAGCGATGAGTTTAAGTTTGTTCAGAATTCCACCAAAAGCGACTGGCAGGCGAGATGCTTCTACTGTATACGGGGAAGCGACGGCTGTACTTCTCAATGGGCCCAATTCAGACCTCATCGCTGCTGTGCGTTTTCACACAGCGGGCAATCAGGTCTGAACTGCACATGCGCCAGCGCCAAAGCACGCCGGCGCATGCCAGAGATGCAACCGGCATATCTGGCCAGCGATTGACAGGCAGAAGTGATCGCTGGGCGGAAGGGGGCAGGCCGATGGCGTTGGGCCACCATTATGGTGGCGCGGTCCGGGCAACGAAGGCGTGCCCGGACCATGTGGCAGGCTGCAGCGCTGCGTGACGTCACATGCAGCCACTGTGACCCGGACAGCGACGTGTAGCTCCCTGCCAGAGCGCAGGAGCTGCACAGGTAGGGAGCTACTCCTCAGGTACAAAAGCATCGCCGCCATGCAACGCTTTTGTACCTGTGCGGGGAGGGGGGGGGGGGGGGAAGAGAGGGCCAGACATGCGGGGCGGACTAGCTCTGTGCTGGGCGTCCCCCCGCATGTCAGGGTGGCTGATCGTAGTCGTGCAAAATTTTGCACTGCTACAATCAGGTCAGAATTAGCCCCAATGCCTGTTCTGCTAATGTTAGCTCAGTTTGGAATTAGTATAAGAGAAAAAGAAATGTATACTGTATATATATATATATATATATATATATATATATATATCCCAAATGTTCTCTGGCACTCCAGTCCTCCCCCGTAGGGTGTACCTTGCTCTGGTGCCCTCCCCAGGGATCCTCTCCCTGACATGCAACAACAATCAGAAATCAGAGGCGGCACTCGGAGTCTTGTAAGCAGTGAAAAAGCTTGTATTAGTGAGGTCAACGTTTCGGGGACCACCTCCCCGTCTTCAGGACAAACACACAGTGAAAAAAGTGCACAATAAATACCTACTTACCCCCCTCCTCTTTCTGATCTCCCCGCCAGCGTCCGCCGCGGACACGCCAGCCGCACTTCCGGTACAGTGTTCTGCTTGTTGCGTCGATGCCGGAAGTGACGTGTCGTTGTGGGCCGCGTGACCATGGCAACGCTGAAGGGGAAAAAGAAACAGTGAACACATGACTCATAATACAAACAAACACCAGATCGCCAGTGCCTGTTTGCAACCAAAAAACTCCCCATGCTGAATTTCATGATGTTTTAATTGCACTTTTTAATGGAATGTGATTGATGCATTTAAGCATGGGGAGTTTTTTGGTTGCAAACAGGCACTGGCGATCTGGTGTTTGTTTGTATTATGAGTCATGTGTTCACTGTTTCTCTTTCCCCTTCAGCGTTGCCATGGTCACGCGGCCCACAACGACACGTCACTTCCGGCATCGACGCAACAAGCAGAACACTGTACCGGAAGTGCGGCTGGCGTGTCCGCGGCGGACGCTGGCGGGGAGATCAGAAAGAGGAGGGGGGTAAGTAGGTATTTATTGTGCACTTTTTTCACTGTGTGTTTGTCCTGAAGACGGGGAGGTGGTCCCCGAAACGTTGACCTCACTAATACAAGCTTTTTCACTGCTTACAAGACTCCGAGTGCCGCCTCTGATTTCTGATTGTTGTTATATATATATATATATATTTCTTAATGCAGTACTGTTTCAATTATTTTTACAAATGTAAAAAAAAATATTGAGGTTGATAAAAATACTATTTTTTTAGAAATATTTTATATAGCAACGTATATAGGGGGTCATTCCAAGTTGATCGCTCGCTAGCTAGTTTTAGCAGCCATGCAAATGCATAGTCGCCGCCGTTTTTTGCAGTTTCTGAGTAGCTCTGGACTTACTCAGCCCTTGCGATCACTTCAGTCTTTTTGGTCCCGGAATTGACGTCAGACACCCGCCCTGCAAACGCCTGGACACGCCTGCGTTTTTCCAAACAGTCCCAGAAAATGGTCAGTTGACACCCACAAACGCCCTCTTCCTATCAGTCTCCTTGCTATTGGCTGTGCGAATGGATTCTTCATTAAATCCATCGCTCATCAACAATTCGCTTTGTACCCGTACGACGCGCCTGCACATTGCGGTGCATACGCATGCGCAGTAGTAAACTGTTGCCGCTCTGCAAAAAACGGCAGCGAGCGATCAACTCGGAATGACCCCCCATTATACACAATGATTTTTATGATGTTTGCGTGCGTGCAAGTGTTTGTGTTTAAAATACTTTATTGTAACATTTTTCTTTTCTGTACAACTGAAACTGAAAGCTCATGGTAAGATTTGTCCCAGGGTAGCAGCAAGTAACAGGAGCTAGGGCCGAACAGGGTACCCGAAAAGAGTACCCTCGCGGGCTTGCTTCGCTCGCCACGCTTCGGGCTCGGTGGCTCGCTTCGCTCGCCACCTGATTACTAAAGTTAATAGTTGGTGGGGTGGATAGTAGAGGAACTATCCCACTGGCCTAGCTCATCCCCCTTGTGTTGTGGCTCCTCCCCCTTACATAAAAGGTCGCTTAGGCCACTTGAATCTAGCATCAACCAATCAGAATCAAGTGGGCTAAGGGACCTTTTCCGTCTGGGGGAGGTGTTACGACACAAGGGGGAGGAGCTAGGCCAGCGGGATAGTTCCTCTACTATCCACGCCACCAACTATTACCTTTAGTAATCAGGTGGCGAGCGAAGCGAGCCACCGAGCCCGAAGCGTGGCGAGCGAAGCGAGCCCGCTAGGGTACTTTTCGGGTACCCTGTTCGCCCGTAGCTCCTCCCCCTGGTGACATGTCTCCTCCCCTAGATACGTCAGAAGGTCCCTTCTCCCACTCCGAAATAGAATCAACCTTGGGCTAATGGGGGATAATCCATTGTCCTGAGACCCCTAATGGAAATAAGTGACATGTTTAACTTTCTTACACTCCATTCGATTGCTAGTCTCCTTTTTTGGCTGCTGGTTCAGTGTGCTAAAGAATTGTTGGAGATTGACTTGTAAGAAGTAACCTTATCTCTAGCAGATATTTCACACACACGGAGGAAGTGGTAATGTGGTGAGAGAAGTCACCAATTTAATTTCTACATTTAAAAGTAACACGGATTACGCGGCCTGTAATGACGCTCAGCATATTCTCAGTCTCACGGCCTCTCAATGTAATGTCATGTTCTAGCAGCCATGAGAGGGAAATAGGGCACTGCCGGGAGAGGACCAGTTGTCTGTCCAACTGAATGGTCACGAAGTGTGCTCCAATCCACGCATCTAAGTTTTTAATCAGACCAACCAACCTGTTCCAGAGTCTATGCTGTCTAGTGCACATGTCCCAAATATCACTGAGAAGATGGCAACGGATGAGGAGCAAGCAAGGCAAGATGCAGTGATCCCTCACCCAGCACACACACCCACCCCCGATCTAAATGACACCACACTGTGAAACGCACCTCATTTGATTTTTTAAATTAGATTTTTAAAAAGTTTGTGGGCAACATGGGCACACCCCCCCTGTTTAGGCCACACCTCCTCCAGCAGTACCTGGGCCCGGTGCTACTCTCTATGGCCCTGAAGCAATCTTCGGCTGTCCAGTAGTGTCAGTATTAATAGTCATTGTATTTGCTCAACAGCTGTGGTCTATCAGCTGTAGCTAAAGCGCTATTGCCAGGTTTGACAAGCAGGCTGGTCAGGAGAGATGTCACCACCCTTGTTTGTTAAATACTTTTATTGACTGAGTAAGATTAACACAGTGCAGCACTTCCCTACGTGAGGGGGGGATATACACCATGATCTAACCTACATTTAAATCTCACATCAGCATGCAGACAAAACCTCAGACGGGTGAATCACACAATTGCATGCTACCAGCTATAACCGCACACATACAAACCACTAATGCCCGTCTGCTCTACCCACATTCTCCATACAGTGAGGAAACACGAGCTCCTAACTGATTACCGCCGGTGAAGGAAATGTAACCTCAAAAATATGTTTTACCTATTTGTGCTTAATACTGTACATGAGAAACAATATTGTTTCCTTCCAATCAGGCAAACATAGAAACCTGAGCCTGTGACCCATTAGCTGCCACCTCTATGCCATAGTTGCCAACTTTCTGATTGTCCCCTCTGGGAGAGGGCAGCCAGGTTGGCAGAGCACGGTGTGACGAGTCACAGGGATGGTACAGGGCACAGCAAATCAAATGAGGCTATATTGGGAGCGTGGTTTCCAGAATGTTGTCATCATGGCCTCCACTATACAGTGCCGAGATTACCATCATTGCATAGTAGGGGGTGTGGCTACAATGACGTGATTCAGTGCGGATCACATCATCGCTGGGGTAAGTGGTGGGGGCAGTTAGGTTCTGGGAGATATGACCACTTTTCTTGGCTCCCGGGAGGGCCACCCAACTTTCAGGAGCCTCCTGGTTGTTCTGGGAAAGTGGGCAAGCATAATCTATGCTGGTCATTAACCAATGGAAATTCAAGGTAACCTTAGCCATCCTCGTCAACTCATTTACATAACTCATACGGTAATAATGAAATAATACTTTGGCGAATCTCCAATGGATTTAGTTGCGTCACTGTGACTGCCAGCAGCAAGTAGTAAAGCGCATGGCCAGCATACAGATGTAGTCATGCTCATCCAGCCTGTGGCGCGGCCATAAGGACACATGTGCCTCACCGAGGCGTGAGTGCAACTTAGTATGCAGAGCTGCGCCTTAGTACACTGCCCATGTATTCCTATGGACGCGCGTACTTAGACACACGTGCTAGTCGCAGGCACTCTTGCCGCGGATACGGCAAGCTGCAGGCTAGAGAAGCATGGCTGCACCTGTAGATGTCTAAACATCCTGCGAAATCATAGACCGGCATTGTGCTGCGGGCATGTCATCCAGGCGGCAGTCAGCAGGCGTTGGTGCATGAATGTAAATACACTTTTATTACATTTGACTGACTGCTACCCAGGTTTGTAAATTCCCCTGCTCACTTCATTCATTCCCCCTGTGGGGCTGACGCAGAATCATTCGGTGTCGCAGCCGCTGGAACAACTTTTACTGTAGTCATTTCCAATACGCTTCTGAGACGGTGAATCTCAATAATGACTCTTTGGGGGGAATTCAAATGTTTGAAAAGTCAGTAGGGTGTCTGCTTTTTCGTATCTAATAGACAGAAAAAAACAGACACCCAACCGACTTTTCAAACATTTGAATTCCCCCCTATGACTTTTTAGTTACTTAGACGCATGCGCAATTGAAATACATTGACCATTTGCACAAATATCGGCACTGCATCTGACTCAGAATTAGGCCCTGAGCTCTGCAGTAATAGGATGTGGTAGGAAATACACACTCTCAGAACAAGCTACCCTTTTCTTGCGTGCTACGTATCGCTGGCTGTACAGTTCCCACTTCCTCTCAGAGCTCAATACTTGCATAATGACATGGCGGGGGTCTCGAATGATTCCAGTCACCCACCTGACAGCTCATGCACAAACGGACACTGGGCCTGATTCTGATTGGGTAGTAAAGAAAAAAAAAATGCAGGTAACTGTGCACCTGGGCAAAACCCTGCTGCAGTGCAGGTGGGGCAGATGTAACGTGCAGAGAGAGTTAAATTTGGGTGGGGTGTGCTCAGACTGAAATCTAAATTGCAGTATAAATTAAAGCTGTCTAACATTGGTGAGCTACATGCAAAAGCAGCCAGTATTTACCTTGCACAGAAACAATATAAATGTATTTGTTTCCCTTGCATGACAACGTGGTTTATTCCAGACACAAAGTTAATTGTTTTTTTTAGCTTTACTTCCAAATCAGAATCAGGCTCTATGCACTAGAGTGGTCTCTGGAACAGCCTGCCTAACACAGCATGGGGATCTTATAGTTTATTGTCTACCAACGTCCACACCAATATGATAGATAAAAATAATATTCTGATATGAAACAAACTAAATGTGGACTGGAAATTTGTGAAACAATGAACAGGGTTGGGTAGAATATGGGAAATGATATATATAAGCTTCTATTCAGTAGGATATATTTATGGGGTGTGGTATGCGTTACCGGTGACTGGGATCCCGGCGGTCAGCATTCCGACACTTGACACAGGTTCTATTCGTGTCGGAATGCTGACCTTGTAGTGTCTTCACCTCCTATTTAATCCTTATTGGAGCCCATCAGTGCAGTAATGAGTTGAATGCCAAACATTTTTCAGGTGTATGAGTTTATACTGTAGCTGTAACTATGTAAGAAACTAATGTGGTAACAATTGATTGAGTCACCACTGTGGCAATCTCTTGTCTCTCATTGGCTGTCACTTTGCTCAGTGTTACAATGTTACTTAGCAGCTCTTCTGTATAAGGCAGGTGAAAGTCCGGTCACTTATTTTCTATAAAGTGAAAGGAATCTTCCACCACAATGTCCACAAATAACACATACCTTTGTCAGCTCACTGGGTTCACTTCCTTCTTCCACCACAACCAGCTGCGATCTCCCATTTCTCTCATTGTCGCGGATTCCATTAGCGACCTGCGCGGCCTTAAAGCGTTCGTATTTGTTACACGTCGATCCGCACCACTGGTAAATCTCCTGCAATACGGAAGATACAAATCATTTTCTGCTTATACACAAGGTCATGTTAAAGATACAACATTCAGGGTCACCAACTCTAACCGATCTGTTAGTATTTATCATTAGGATCAGTTGTGCCCAATATGTAAGCAATGCGTGCAGAGCCGGCCCTAACCAATATGATGCCCTAGGCAAGTTTTTAGCTGGTGCCCCCAGCACCACCGCTGGTTCCGCCTCTGACCTTTCACCTCTTTCCCAGCACCATCACCCCTCACCTATAGCAGTCCTTATTTTGGTGCTCCTACACCCTATATTTTAAATAGGAACAGTTCTCACATTTGGCGCACAGCCTAAAAAGGGGTGTGTTTTTGCTGGCAAAGGGCATGGCCACACAATAGTAACCCCAATTCCAATTACGCCACACAGTACTGCAACTTTATTCACATTTTATAATGCGATAGTGTCCATAATTCATATTACATACCACAGTAGTATCACTTTACCTTATAAACGTTACTCCTCACAGTAGAGCCCCTTATTCACATTACATCACACTGAATTGCTCCTTATTCACATTACACCACACCTTATTGCTCTTTATTCACATTAGACGACACAGTAGTGCCCTTTCTATACGCAACGCCACATAGTAGAGCACCTTATACACATAATGCTACACATTAGTAATGCATTTATACACATAATTCCACATAGTAATGCCCCTTACACATGAGACACATTATTTATGTCCTTATAAACCTAATGCGCCTTACACATTATGACAACCTTTATTAATGCCCTTTTACACATAATGTCCTTTACACATATGCCGCACATTATTAATGCCCTTATACACATAATGACACACATAGTGCCCCTTACACATATGCCGCACATTATTAATGCCCTTATACACATAATGACACACATAGTGCCCCTTACACATATGTTGCACATTATTAATGCATTTTTACATGACACACATAATGCTCCTTACACATATTCCGAACACTACTGCACAACCAACCCACTCACATGCACACACTGCCACTAACACTGTGACCTCTGTCTCTGCTTGGATACAGATGAGTCATCATAAATCTTGCCTCAATGCTAACGTCGGGCACCTTTTTTTATGAAAATGCATCTTATTTGCATTGCTATGTGGCTAGGATGCATAATCAGCTTCTGCTGATTAAAATTATATGCAGCATGCCCATATACTGTGTGAGACTGTGGCTGTATCTGTATATGAAATGCTACATACAGAATATAGGCATGCCACATATCATTTTAATCAGCAGAAGCATATCAAATGCCCTAGGCAATTGCCTAGTTTGCCTATGACTGGCTCTGAATGAGTGCACCCAGGGCAGCTAAAAGGTCCTAGAGTGCTGGGTCATCAGTCTTCAGACCTCCTCAAATGATGAAGGACTCAACTGCTCGGGCTTAAAGACTCCCAAAGGGCAAGCGTCTTTAGACTTACTTTTCTCAAGACTGGGTATTACCAAGGGGGTAAATCCTCAGCAAATTCAGAGAGATAAGACCCCTAAGGCTTTAGCACCTCCTGTAGATCTCAGGTAGTCTTGTAAGCTGTAGCAGTACATGCGTCTCTGCTGTGTGGTGTTCTGTGGCTTTGAATATGAATTATGTGATTATTGCACATTTCCAGACTGCCGTGAGATCAGCGTCTCTTTAAATTAATATCTATCTCCATCAAAAATGTTAAAACTTAGGTATGGTATATAGGGGATCAATTCGAGTTGATAGCTTGCTAGCAACTTTTTGCAGCGCTGCGATCAGGTTAAAAATCGCCAAAACTGCGCATGCGTATGCACCGCAATGCGTAGGCACATTGTACGGGTACAAAGAGGATCGGTGCTGGGCGATGGATTTAAAGAAGAATCCATTCGCACAGCCGATCGCAAGGTGATTGACAGAAAGAGGGCGTTGTGGGTGTCAACTGACCGTTTTCTGGGAGTGTTTGGAAAAATGCAGGCATGTCCAAGCGTTTGCAGGGCTAGTGTCTGATGTTAATTCCGGGACCAAAAAGACTGAAGTGATCGCAGCGGCTGAGTAAGTCCAGAGCTACTCAGAAACTGCAACAAACTTTTTTGTGCCGTCGGCTGCAAAAGCGATCGCACACTTGCAAAGCGAAAATACACTCCCCCATAGGCGGCGACTATCTGATCGCAGTGCTGCAAAAAGTTGCTAGCGAGCGATCAACTCGGACTGACCCCCATAAAAACGCTGTGGGGCTATTCAGACCCGGCCGCAATAGTGGCCCGCAGCGCCGTTTTGCCAGTGGCGGCAAACTACGCATGCGCAGCGGCTGCTGCACGGCCATACATATTGCGGTCGCATCCCCGATCGATGCAGCCTCAAAGTAATTGACAGGCAAGGATGCTGCGGGGGTGGAGTTTCAGCATTGCAGGGGCCGGCACCGGGAAGACGGAGGCGGGCAGGGACCATTTTCGAGGCGGCTGCGTGACGTCACACGCAGCCACACCAAGAAAAAAAAATGCCCGCTGACAGCCTGGCAGCCAGGGTTCAACCTTAGATCCCATGCGTTCGCAATTAGATTGTGGACGCATTGGGAGGTGGCCCCCATGTGCAGAGATGAACGTAGACCTGGTTCATCTCTGAATAACCCCCTGCGACAGCTCCTGACTTTCCATGTTAGCTCCCTATCCTCCCAGCCCTACTGTATCCCTTTTATATTAAACATATTAAAATAAGCCTGACTGAGAGACGAACATATCAGTGAGCAAATGTGCTGCATTATTCTGCAGTAACCTAATCCCCGACCTACTCAGACTGCGGATGCTAATAGAATTTTAGAGATAAAGTGAAGGTAGCCTGACCATCTATCATCATTCACTGAACAAATCAGGGCCGTCTTTTCGTATGGGCTCAATGGGCTCTTGCCCAAGGGCCCAAGGAGTGTAAGGGCCTTAGGCTGATAGCTGAGGGTCCCATCTTTCCAGGGGTACCAGATTTTTGAAAATCGGCCCTGGGGAACCGGAGATATCCAACTTCAAAGCAGTGGTCCCCATCCAAGACTGTTAATTGTTCTTCCCAGCCAGATATCTCGGGTTCTGTCTGACTTAGAGTATTTCTGAGGGTATTCTCCAAAAGCTGCAACTCTCTCCTTTCAGTGGACACTGGCAGCTTGTCTCTACCATGCCCAGAACCAGAGATATCAGCCTTCCAGCAGCTGGTCCCTGCTCCATCTCCACACGCCTGGTATACAGTTTTATATTTTCGTGGGTGAATTGCTCTGGCTCCTGAACTCTGATCTCCAAGTCCCCAGTATCTCCTGCAAGGTGGGACTCTCTAGTTTTTTTTATCCCATTCAAAGCTAAGAAATATATTTTCAGGAACTGGAGATATCTGCAGTAAAGCAAGCTGCCCTTCCACCAAAAAATGATGAATATTAAGACCACTCCACTATCCACCCCTCCCCTGTGTATCAAAACACACCCTACCACCCTGGAAGTTATGTACCAGGGCCCCTTCATTCAGCACAATGTCCCCTTCTACAGTTTAGCGTTCTCCTTTCTGCCCCACCTGTGCAGTAAAGGAGTAATTAGCAGAATTTATTTCTCCAGGTCCTACATGCTGAGCGAAAGATAGAACCCCCTACCCACCGCGGGACATCAAAGCTGCCGCTGATAGCTCCCCCCACCCCTACCGCTGATGGGTGGTTAGGGGCCCCAGTGCATTGCTTTGTCCAGGGGCCTACACTGCTGTTAAGACGGCTCTGGAACAAATCGTCATTACAGAACTGTTGTCACCCAATGTTTTTCTTTTCTCTATAGCCGGATTATCCATTAATCAACCCAGGCTCCTGCCTAGGGCCCAGTTTATCGTAATGCTTTTTTATGTTGGGTCTTTCTAAACAAACAGGATCCCAAGCCAGAATAAAGGCTCTGCCCCGCATGAGGTCTTAGGGGCGTATGCAATTAGTTCCTGTTACATTTCGGAACTAATGAATTCGCCCCACTCGTATTCATTTAGGGCTATTTTCGGCAGTTTTTAAGTCATTTTCGCCAATGCCTTTTCAGTTTCACCTTCTTTTATTAAGTGAAAAGGAATTGGCGAAAAATGCCTCAAAGTAGGCGAAAATGGCCCGCATTTTCGACAGAAAACAAGTGGATTCGCTGATCCACGTGTTTTTCGCCCCTGTCACATTTTTCACCTAGGCGAATATATTGCATAGGGCAAATCTCCATTCGCCCTAAAAATATCGAAAAAGCTCAGTTTTTTTACTTAGGCGAAAAAACAGAGCTAATTGCATACGCTCCTATATCTGTCTCTGCTATATACACCTCACACCATTGCTGAACAAGACCAGGGCTACACACATCCTTGCAATGGGTTCATAAGCGCTACCTCCTGTTACACTGAATCCTCCGGACGCTTGAAGGAAAGGATTACTGTAAGGGCTGTAACACACTGGCCGGTTTCTCCCGGATGGCAAAAAGCCGGACAAACTTTGTCCGGCTTTTTGCCATCCGGGAGAAACCGGCAGAGTCGCTCACACAGGACGGCTTTGAGCCGTGTGTGATGCTGTGCGCATGCGCAGCATCAGACACGGCTTCAGAAAAAACCGTTGTGTGTGAAAGCTCCCCTTCACACACATGGTTCACTGGCTGCAAAGACGGCCCGGCGGCCGCCCGGCCGCCGGACCTTCCAGTGGTGAGACCCGGCAGCCGGGCCGGGGCCGTGCAGTGTGAAGGGACCCTAGCCCTCACACTGTTAACTACAATGCCGGCACGGGAAAAAGCCGGGTAGTGTGTTTTAGCCCTAAGGGTAAAGCAAAATGCTGTTATGTTCTCTTCTATTTTTCACTATCAGTGGAATCTTGCACTACATCAGATTTCCATCACTGACGCCAATTAATACACAAGCTCCAACTAGACACAACCCTCTTACACGTTACACAGTTATTTCCCAGTCTTGTGGGTCTCTTTGCAGAGCAAAATACACTTGAATTGATATTATCATAATGAATAATGAATAAGCGTTTAGATTAACAGCAGAGATTTCCCTCTCACCCATGTAACTCGTGCAGCTGTTTTCTTTGAGATTAAATAAATGTCATATATATGCTGCACAGAGACAACGCTACTTGGAAACTTCTTATTGACTGATAGCCTACATTTCTACATCAGATGAATAGAGGAAAAACATATCTTCAATGTGGGGAACATGCATCAACACAGAGAGAGATATAGGGGTCTATGTATTAAGCCTTAGAGAGAGATAACGTGGACGGCGATAAAGTTCCAGCCAATCAGCTCCTAACTGTCATGTTATAAGCCGTGTTTGAAAAATGACAAGAGCTGATTGGTTGGTACTGTGTCTCTCTCCACTTTATCTCTCTCCAAGCATTGATGCATATGCCCCACAGAGACATATTGGTCAGCTTTACTTACAGTGCATCCGGAAAGTATTCACAGCGCTTCACTTTTTCCACATTTTGTTATGTTACAGCCATATTCCACACTGGAATAAATTCATTTTTCCCTCAAAATTCTACACACAATACCCCATAATGACAACGTGAAAAAAAAATGTTTTTTATCAGATTTTTGCAAATTTATTAAAAATAAAAAACGAAGAAATCACATGTACATAAGTATTCACAGCCTTTGCTCAATACTTTGTTGATGCACCTTTGACAGCAATTACAGCCTCAAGTCTTTTTTAATATGATGCCACAACCTTGGCACACCTATCTTTAGGCAGTTTCGCCCATTCCTCTTTGTAACACCTCTCAAGCTCCATCAGGTTGGATGGGAAGCGTCGGTGCACAGCCATTTTCAGATCTCTCCAGAGATGTTCAATCGGATTCAAGTCTGGGCTCTGGTTGGGCCACTCAAGGACATTCACAGAGTTGTCCTAAAGCCACTCCTTTGATATCTTGGCTGTGTGCTTAGGGTCATTGTCCTGCTGAAGGTCAAGAGCGCTCTGGAGCAGGTTTTCATCCAGGATGTCTCCGTACATTGCTGCATTCATCTTTCCCTCTATCCTGCCACCACCATGCTTCACTGTAGGGATGGTATTGGCCTGGTGATGAGCGGTGCCTGGTTTCCTCCAAACATGACTCCTGGCATCACGCCAAAGTGTTCAATCTTTGTCTCATCAGACCAGAGAATTTTGTTTCTCATGGTCTGAGACTCCTTCAGGTGCATTTTGGCAAACTTCAAATGGGCTGCCACGTGCTTTTTAATAAGGAGTGGCTTCCTTCTGGCCACTCTACCATACAGGACTGATTGGTGGATTGCTGCAGAGATGGTTGTCCTTCTGGAAGGTTCTCCTCCCTCCACAGAGGAATGCTGTAGCTCTGACAGAGTGACCATTGGGGTCTTGGTTACCTCCCTGACTAGGGCCCTTCACTCCCGAACGCTCAGTTTAGACGGCCGGCAGCTCTAGGAAGAGTCCTGGTGGTTCCGACCTTCTTCCATTTATGGATAATGGAGGCCACTGTGCTCATTGGGACCTTCAAAGCAGCAGATATTTTTCTGTACCCTTCCCCAGATTTGTGCCTCGAGACAATCCTGTCTCTGAGGTCTACAAACAATTACTTTGACTTCATGCTTGGTTTGTGCTCAGACATGCACAGTCAAGTGTGGGACCTTATATAGACAGGTGTGTGCTTTTCCAAATCATGTCCAATCAACTGAATTTACCACAGGTGGACTCCAATTAAGCTGTAGGAACATCTCAAGGATGATCAGTGGAAACAGGATGCACCTGAGCTCAATTTTGAGCTTCATGGCAAAGGCTGTGAATACTTATGTACATGTGATTTCAAACTTTTTATTTTTAATAAATTTGCACAAAAAAAAAAAAAAAATTTCCACGTTGTTATTATGGGGTATTGTGTGTAGAATTTGTAGGGAAAAAATGAATCTATTCCATTTTGGAATAAGGCTGTAACATAACAAAATGTGGAATAAGTCATGAGCTGTGGATACTTTCCGGATGCACTGTAATTAGTTACTGAAAGGAGGGAAAATGTATGGTGGCAAAGAAAGAACAGCTCTACACATTGTATAGCTTCTTGATCAAATAATCCAATAAAAGGTGATGAGAGGGTGAAGATGGGGTCCAACTTCCAGCCCATCACCAACAGCTAAAGATGTAGATGGGGACCAACTGCCAGTCCATTGACAACAACTTAAAGTTTAGATGGGGGCCGTGTGCCAACCAGTGCCGTTTCTTGCAGCGGGCGAGCCGTGCAACCGCACGGGGCGCCCGCCGCGGCACTTCTTGAGGACTTTCAATCCCCCCTCCCCTCTCCTCCCGAGTGCCCAGCTCAGGGGGCGGGGTTTCGTGGAATGACGCGATTGCATCGTGACGTCACGACGCAATCGCGTCATTCCGCGAAACCCCACCCACCGAGCTGGGCACTCGGTAGGAGGGAGGAGGGAGAAGGGGGAGCCAAGCCGTGGCGCCGCGCAGACGAGGGAGAGGCGGCTGAAGAGCAGGAAGAACCACTTCAAATGTAAGTCAGCCCCTCTCCCTCTCTCTCTCTCTCTCTCTCTCTCCCTCCCCCCTCACCACCACCACCTGCCGTACTGTGTAAAATGGGGACACCTGTCTGCCGGAATGTGTAAAATGGGGACACGTGCCTGACGCAATGTGTAAAATGGGGGCACGTGCCTGCCTTAATGTGTAAAATGGGGACACTTGCCTGCCGGAATCTGTAAAATGGGGACTCTTGCCTGCCGGAATGTGTAAAATGGGAGCACATGCCTGCCACAATGTGTAAAATGGGGGCACGTGCCTGCCACAATGTGTAAAATGGGGACACTTTCCTGCCGCAATGTGTAAAATGGGGGCACATGCCTGCCACAATGTGTAAAATGGGGACACTTTCCTGCCGCAATGTGTAAGATGGGGGCACGTGCCTGCCGCAATGTGTCAAATGGGGACACTTTCCTGCCGCAATGTGTAAAATGGGGACACTTTCCTGCCGCAATGTGTAAAATGGGGACACTTTCCTGCCGCAATGTGTAAAATGGGGACACTTGCCTGCCGTACTGTGTAAAATGGGGGCACGTGCCTGCCACAATGTGTAAAATGGGGACACTTGCCTGTTGTACTGTGTAAAATGGAGGCACGTGCCTGCCGCAATGTGTAAAATGGGGGCACGTGCCTGCCTTAATGTGTAAATTGGGGACACTTGCCTGCCGGAATGTGTAAAATGGGGACACGTGCCTGCCGTAATGTGCAAAATGGGGGCACATGCCTGCCGCAATGTGTAAAATGGGGGCACGTGCCTGCCGCAATGTGTAAAATGGGGGCACATGCCTGCCGCAATGTGTAAAATGGGGGCACGTGTCTGCCGCAATGTGTAAAATGGGGGCACGTGCCTGCCGCAATGTGTAAAATGGGGGCACATGCCTGCCGCAATGTGTAAAATGGGGGCACGTGTCTGCCGCAATGTGTAAAATGGGGACACTTTCCTGCCGCAATGTGTAAGATGGGGACACTTTCCTGCCGCAATGTGTAAAATGGGGACACTTTCCTGCCGCAATGTGTAAAATGGGGACACTTTCCTGCCGCAATGTGTAAAATGGGGACACTTTCCTGCCGCAATGTGTAAAATGGGGACACTTTCCTGCCGCAATGTGTAAAATGGGGACACTTTCCTGCCGCAATGTGTAAAATGGGGACACTTTCCTGCCGCAATGTGTAAAATGGGGACACTTTCCTGCCGTACTGTGTAAAATGGGGGCACGTGCCTGCCACAATGTGTAAAATGGGGACACTTGCCTGTTGTACTGTGTAAAATGGGGGCACGTGCCTGCTTTAATGTGTAAATTGGGGACACTTGCCTGCCGGAATGTGTAAAATGGGGACTCTTGCCTGTTGTACTGTGTAAAATGGGGGCACGTGCCTGCCTTAATGTGTAAATTGGGGACACTTGCCTGCCGGAATGTGTAAAATGGGGACTCTTGCCTGCCGTAATGTGCAAAATGGGGGCACATGCCTGCCGCAATGTGTAAAATGGGGGCACGTGCCTGCCGCAATGTGTAAAATGGGGGCACATGCCTGCCGCAATGTGTAAAATGGGGGCACGTGTCTGCCGCAATGTGTAAAATGGGGGCACGTGCCTGCCACAATGTGTAAAATGGGGACACTTTCCTGCCGCAATGTGTAAAATGGGGGCACGTGCCTGCCACAATGTGTAAAATGGGGACACTTTCCTGCCGCAATGTGTAAAATGGGGGCACGTGCCTGCCGCAATGTGTAAAATGGGGGCACTTTCCTGTTGTACTGTGTAAAATGGAGGCACGTGCCTGCCACAATGTGTAAAACGGGGACACTTGCCTGTTGTACTGTGTAAAATGGAGGCACGTGCCTGCCACAATGTGTAAAACGGGGACACTTGCCTGTTGTACTGTGTAAAATGGAGGCACGTGCCTGCCGCAATGTGTAAAATGGGGACACTTTCCTGCCGCAATGTGTAAAATGGGGGCACGTGCCTGCCGCAATGTGTAAAATGGAGACACTTTCCTGCCGCAATGTGTAAAATGGGGAAACTTGCCTGCCGTGCTGTGTAAAATGGGGACACTTGCCTGCCGTGCTGTGTAAAATGGGGTCGCGTGCCTGCTGTAATGTGTAAAATGAGGACTTTTTTTATTGTAATTTTTTTTATCCTGTGGTGGCCGTGATGATGAGATCAGATGAGGCCACGCCTATCTCAACAAAGCCATGCCCATTTTAACGAGGCGCGCCCCCTTGCCGGGCACGCGCATGTTTTTACTCTTTATATCTATGGGGGGGGGGCGCATTTTTTTTTATGTGAATGGGGTGGGGGGGGGGGGCACATTTTTAAATCTCGCACTGGGAGCCAAATTGGCTAGAAACGGCCCTGGTGCCAACCCTTAACAAACAAGCAGGACAGCCTTTTAGAATGTGCTCATTGGGCAGTTGCCCAAAGGCCCAGAAAAATAAGGCCCTAGACTGATAGCTGAGGGTGCCCTTTTTCCAGTGGTACCAGATTTTAGAAAATCGGCCCTGGGGAACCGGAGATATCCTACTTCAAAGCAGTGATCCCCATCCAAGCCTGTTTATTGATCATCCCAGCCAGATATCTCGAGTTCTGTCTGACTTAAGAGTTTTTATGAGGAAAGACTTCAAAAGCTGGACTCTGCCATTTCTGTGGATACTGACAGCTTGTCTCTACTATGCCCAGAACCAGATATATCTGCCTTCCAGCAGCTTGTCCCTGCTCCAGTTCCACACGCCTGGTATGCAGTTTTATATTTTCATTGATGGATTGCTCTGGCTCCTGAACTCTGATCCCCAAGTTTCCAGAACCTTCTGAAAGGTAGGACTCTGTAGTTTTTTATCCCATTGAAACCTACTGTAAGAACTCTATTTCCAGGTACTGGAGATATCTGCAGTCAAGCAAGCTTGCGTCCCACCGGAAAATGATGAATATTAAGCCCACTCCACTATCCGCTTCTCCTCTGCGTATTAAACACCCCCTACCACCCTGGAAGCCATGTACCGGGGCCCCTTCATTCAGCCCAATGCCGCCTTCTACAGTTTAGTGCTCTCCCTCCCGCCCATCTCCCACCGGCTGGGCAGTAAAGGAGTAATTAGCAGAAATTACTGCTCCAGGTCCTACATGCTGAGTGGAAGATAGAACACCCCACAGGACATCATAGCTGCTGCTGATAGTACCCCCCTCCCCTACCGCTGGAGGACAGGTGGGGGAACCAGGGCATTGCTTTGCCTAGGGACCTACACTACCCTGCAAACAACTCAATGCCTAAATGGGGGCCAAATGCCAGCCCACATCGCCAACAACTCAAGGTATCCAAACTCCCCTGACAATGACACACAAAAAGGCCCTCGGGGACTAGTGCTGTTGCTGTCCCCAGTAGAGCACCTCAAGATTTCACCCCTTAACTGTAATAGGACTACACAAATCAGACCATAAAAAGGAGACGCCAATACATTTTTTAACCCTAAATGTATTCTGACACATCCTACTAGTTTACATTCTGACAGGCTTATGCAATGCCTTCTGCATCCTGTATCAGGTATTGCACAAATTGTTGGCCCGTACGAGATGGAACCACAGGACTGTTGAGACATTGCGGCATCTGTTGTCTGCATTACACATGCTCATTACTTGGTCATTACTTTGTTTTATGAGCATCAATCAGCTATTAAAGAGTTGAGCTTCTCTTTTTTTACGTACATCAAAATGGATAGCAAAATAACACTGCTTATTCACACCTCATTGAGTCTCCACCACAGTAACACACATCTGCTTCCATGAATAAGAATACCTTATGTACACATACAGTATCTCTGGGAGCTTCGTCACTTGCCATTGGGGGTCATTCCGACCTGATCGCACGCTAGCTATTTTTTTGCAGCGCTGCGATTAGGTAAAAACTCTGCAAAACTGCGCATGCGTATGCACCGCAATGTGCAGGCGCGTCATACGGGTACAAAGCGAATCGTTGCTGGGCGATGGATTTAACGAAGAATCCATTCGCACAGCCGATGGCAAGAAGATTGACAGGAAGAAGGCGTTTATGGGTGTCAACTGGCCGTTTTCAGGGAGTGGTTGGAAAAATGCAGGCGTGTCCAGGCGTTTGCAGGGCGGGTGTCTGACGTCCATTCCGGGACCGGACAGGCTGAAGTGATCGCAGCGGCTGAGTAAGTCCAGAGCTACTCAGAGACTGCACAAACTGTTTTTGTACTGCTCGGCTGCACAAGCGTTCGCACACTTGCACAGCTAAACTACATTCCCCTGTGGGCGGCGACTCTGCGTTTGCACGGCTGCAAAAAGTAGCTAGCGAGCGACCTACTCGGAATGACCCCCATTGTTTGTGTCAGACAACACTTCACAGGAACGTTCATAGATGGCTGTTGAGATTGCAAATTGCAGTCTAGCGTTCCTGTTGTCACTGAACCCTCAGCTCAGCTTCTAATCAGCTCTCCAAGGAAATTGTTCTTTACCCAGAACGAATATGGGCCCTCATTCCGAGTTGTTCGCTCGGTATTTTTCATCGCATCGCAGTGAAAATCCGCTTAGTACGCATGCGCAATGTTCGCACTGCGACTGCGCCAAGTAACTTTACTATGAAGAAAGTATTTTTACTCACGGCTTTTTCTTCGCTCCGGCGATCGTAATGTGATTGACAGGAAATGGGTGTTACTGGGCGGATACACGGCGTTTCAGGGGCGTGTGGCTGAAAACGCTACCGTTTCCGGAAAAAACGCAGGAGTGGCCGGGGAAACGGTGGGAGTGCCTGGGCGAACGCTGGGTGTGTTTGTGACGTCAACCAGGAACGACAAGCACTGAAATGATCGCACAGGCAGAGTAAGTCTGGAGCTACTCTGAAACTGCTAACTCGTTTGTAATCGCAATATTGCGCGTACGTCGGTCGCAATTTTAAGAAGCTAAGATTCACTCCCAGTAGGCGGCGGCTTAGCGTGTGTAACTCTGCTACATTCGCCTTGCGAGCGAACAACTCGGAATGAGGGCCATGATTTTTTAATATCTAAAGGGCAATGGATGGTAGAATTTCCCAATTGCAAACACAACAGACAGGTTTAATGTATCTGTGAACACATTTTTATAAAGTAATTGAAGCTGTATACATCTCATCATATATTTTTATACAGGGGCACCGACAGCTGTGCCGGGCCCAGGTACTGGGAGGGGGCGTGGCCAATGCAGGAAAGTGTAGCCAGCCCCCCTCCTTTGTAAATATCAAAAAATCCTTTGCAGTCGCATGTCCCGCACAGGGATGGGGGGGCAGGCACGCCGGCATGGGGGCTGATGGGCGTGCTCGGGTAAAGAGTAAATGCTCCCACCTTGGCGCCACTGTTTCTTGTATATATTTGTGGAAAATAAAAACTCTCCTGTATAGGTCACTATGTGATACGCAATATTGGATAGGCATGTTCTGTGTTTGATGTTTACTGATGAATGTGTGTATTTCTTTGCTGTCTACTGCTGTGACTGTCTCAATAAACTTTATATTGGGGGTCATTCCGAGTTGTTCGCTCTGTAAATTTCTTCGCATCGCAGCGATTTTCCGCTTAGTGCGCATGCGCAATGTTCGCACTGCGACTGCGCCAAGTAAATTTGCTATGTAGTTAGGAATTTTACTCACGGTTTTTTCCTCGTTCTGGTGATCGTAATGTAATTGACAGGAAGTGGGTGTTTCTGGGCGGAAACTGGCCGTTTTATGGGTGTGTGTGAAAAAACGCTACCGTTTCTGGGAAAAATGCGGGAGTGGCTGGAGAAACGGAGGAGTGTCTGGGCGAACGCTGGGTGTATTTGTGACGTCAAACCAGGAACGACAAGCACTGAACTGATCGCAGATGCCGAGTAAGTCTCGAGTTACTCAGAAACTGCACAGAGATGTCTTATCGCAATATTGCGAATCTTTCGTTCGCAATTTTAATATGCTAAGATTCACTCCCAGTAAGCGGAGGCTTAGCGTGTGCAAAGCTGCTAAAAGCAGCATGCGAGCGAACAACTCGGAATGACCCCCATTGTATTTAGAAAAAACCCCCAACTCTCCTGCATAATAATGATGACAAGTACACTGTGCTCCTTATGCATGATTAATGCTCTAAATTGACTAATATGCACGTCTCTAATGGGCCCTACACACTGGCTGACATCATTGCACGATATGAACGATCTCGTTCATTAATGAATGAGATAACGTTCATATCGTGCAGTGTGGAGACTCCAGCGATGAATGATGCGCGGCCCCACGCTCGTTCACCGCTGGTGCCCTGTCGGCTGTGCATGCAGGCCAATATGGACGAGATCGTCCATATTTGCCTGCACGTCTACGGAGCCGCGTGACTGGGGGAGTGAAGAAACTTCACTTCCCCCGTCACTGCCCCCCCCCGCCGCCGGGTCGTCCGTCGGCCATATCGGCGGTTGGGCAGCTCGGCGGCACATCGCCGAGTGTGTAGGGCGCATAAGTATTGTTGGGAAAGCCCCAATTTACAGATTCGAGGTTTGGAAAAGCCTGTTGGGAAGTGTGTGCGGCTTTGGCAGTGTGGACCGGGAGGGATGTGTTTGGATCGGTCAGTATGACGTTTATTTTGTCCTGATCTTGTAATGTTAGGAGACATGACATTGGGTGTACATAAAACATTTCACAACCTAAAAGAAGAAAAGTACAACCAATATAGTCTTATATAATAGGCCTATATGGGAAGAGCCATTTCTAGGGCCAGATGTGCTATGCAATTGCATGGGGCGTCTGCGGCCACGGTCACTGTCTGTGTCAGACAGTATTCCATGCGGTCTGTCTGTCTGCATGGCAGAGCCGTAACCAGATTTTTTGGTGCCCTGTGCCAGAGAGAGAATTGCCCCCCCCCCCCACCCATTTTTCCAATAGGGACACAACGCACATGACTCGTGGGTAAAGATCGATCCCACAGAAAGCCAATGCTATGATGCCCCTTCCCGCATTAATACACGTTTGATGTTTTTGCAAGACTCCGAGTGCCGCCTCGTTATTCTTCGTTGTATATATATAAATATATATATATATATATATATATATATATAGCAATGGCAATGAGAGCGGCACTGGGAGTCGTGATCAGCAAGATGAAGAAATCAAGTGCTTTTAATCTAACTCTCTCTGCAAATGTTATATCTGCCCCCCCTGCAGTGCACATGGTTTTGCCCAACTGCTAAAAAATTTCCTGCTGCGATCAACTTGGAATTACCCCCATTGTTACCCAATACTCTTAAATAACACTTTACAATATACTGCCATACACAGGATTCAAACCTATAACCTGTTGAATTCTAAACAAACATCCTACTCATTGAGCTATTTGATCCTGCATAAAAACTCTGAGACCTATATGAAGCTACTGGTACTTTGTAAAAAATAATAATCAGCATTGTAATTGAGCAGATCTATGTAGTGTGCAGCCACACATCCAATCTCTTGCAGCCACACACTACATAGATCTGCTCAGCCACAATGCTGATCAATTTTTCAAAAAGTACAAGGTAAGCTACAAATAGCATTCTCTAGCTTAAGGTGTGTACACACAGTGAGATTCGGGCTAACCCCGATTCTCACTGTGTGATAGGGACTAGGTTGGTATCGCAAGCCTTAAACATCCTAGTGATATTTGGTGGACCCCTTTTATTGAAGTAAACCTTAGTTACCTTTTATACCAGTAAATAAAGACACGGAGACATGATTTTGGCAGAAAAATTGCTAGCTATTTATTTGACCCTAACCATAGCAAAACCTGTAATTGGGAAAAGTTTGTTAAGATGCCGAATCAGCCGGCATAATGGTGGCAGAAAAAAGAACGGCTCTATTAAACTATTGGTAAACTTAAATTGGTAAACTGACCGAAACCGTCCAGCACCCTATCAAAACCGGTAATAGGTGTCAACACAACCCCCACAGTGACTTCCCACCGCTCCTGGGTGCCCTGCCGCTGCCTCCCGGATGGGTGGTCGAGCGGCCATTAAGTCGATGGAGGTGAGTGCACCTAAACCATATAACACTGAAACTTACTACCTATAAAAACCATACAACTACAAACTGCCGTTCTTTTCCGCCTATAAATAGCCAACGAATGAAAACAGCTGAGCAATTAAACGCCAGTGCACTCCGCGTCAAACAAAACCACCTCTACCCTTAGGGCGGGAGGGCGGGAAGGAAAATTCAGCAAGCAAAGAGACCTAAAATGGCCACTCCAGCCTATATATACCCTAACCCTCCCCCTTTCCTAAGGCTGTACTACCTCACAGCTAGGTCCACCCCTCACAGGATGTTTAACCCATTCCTCTCCTATGTAGTCAATTCTCTCTCCAAATGACTGTGCTTGCGATACTATGTACGATTTTGGCTGTCAATTTTGACTATACTTTTATACTAGATAGTCAAAATTGACCGGCCTGCACAGTCTATCTAGGCTTGTGATACCGACCTCGCGGGACCGCGCATCAGTATCGCATCGGGATCGCAAGGTGACTTTCTGCACATGTTATATCTGCCCCCACTGCAGTGCACATGGTTTTACCCATTAGCTAACAAATTTGCTGCTGCTATCAACTGTGAATTAGGCCCTCTGATTGGTGGATAACTCTAGCATCCACCAATCAGCATGCTAACAGCAATTAACTTTCTGGCACCAGGCTGGGAGACAGGCAGAGAATGCTGTATCAGAGTGAAAGTAATACACACAGAGCAGAGTGGACAATTGCTGCCAATACTTGTTCTGACTGCTTTATATTTACATGGCATTCAGTGGTGCAAGTTGAAAAAATGTCTTACAGGTACTGTTAGCGGCACGCGTGCCAAAAAATGGGTGTGGCCAAATGCCACATGGGGCGTGGCCAATGAAAACGGGGAGGTGATACACATATGGGGGAGGGGCAGATACACATATGACCGCAATAGTGCCAGATACACGTTGCCCCACAGTGCCAGATACACGTTGCCCCACAGTGCCAGATATACATTGCCCCACAGTGCCAGATATACATTGCTCCACAGTGCCAGATATACATTGCCCCACAGTGCCAGATATACATTGTCTCACTGTGTCAGATACACAAATGCCCCCAGAGTGCCAGATATACATTGCCTCACAGTGCCAGATATACATTGCCTCACAGTGCCAGATACACATTGCCCCACAGTGCCAGATACACATTGCCCCACAGTGCCAGTTACACAAATGTCCCCACTGTGTCAGATACACATTGCCCCCCAGTGCCAGATGCATAAATGCCCCCAGTGCCAGATACACATGTCCCCCCCAGTGCCAGATATGCCCCCAGTGCCAGATACACATGTCCCTAACGTGCCAGATATGCCCCCAGTGCCAGATATCCCCCAGTGCCAGATATGCCCCCAGTGCCAGATACACATGTCCCCCCCGTGCCAGATATGCCCCCAGTGCCAGATATGCCCCAGTACCAGATATGCTCCAAGTGCCAGATATGCCCCCAGTAAGAGATATGCCCCCAGTGCCAGGTACACATGTCCCCCCAGTGCCAGATATGCCCCCAGTGCCAGATATGCCCCCAGTGCCAGGTATACATGCCCTCCCAGTACCAGATATGCCCCCAGTTCCAGGTATACAGTGCCAGATATGCTCCCAGTGCCAGGTATACATGCCCCCCCAGTGCCAGATATGCTCCCAGTGCCAGATACACATGTCCCCCCAGTGCCAGATATGCCCCCAGTGCCAGGTATACATGCCCCCCCAGTGCCAGATATGCCCCCAGTGCCAGGTATACATGCCCCCCCAGTGCCAGATATGCTCCCAGTGCTAGGTATACATGCCCCCCCAGTGCCAGATATGCTCCCAGTGCCAGGTATACATGCCCCCCCCCCAGTGCCAGGTATACATGCCCACCCAGTGCCAGCTATGCCCTCAGTGCTAGATACACATGAAGCCCACCCCCCTCCCCTGCTGCTCACCATTTCTTCTGCTGCTGTCCTGTGTGTGTGAGGGGAGGAGAGCGCAGCCTGCGCCTCTCCTTCCCCTCAGTCTCCGGCGGGTGCGGAGCCAATCAAAGCTCGCGGTCCGGCAACCTAATTCTTAAGGGTACGCCTTACCCACCTGTACCTGCATACTTGCACCGCTGATGGCATTTTACTGTGCAAGTGGTACTATGTATCATCTAATCGCTGGCATATTTCTAAATGCTAAATAGCAGTTCATCTATTTATTTACTGACACACAGAACTGAGATATAAATTACTCATAGAACCTATCAATCTTACACATCAGTAATTAAAGGTGTAAAAGGTAAAAAGATTTACAGGGTTAAGAAAATGACAACACTAATCTGAGGTGAATTTTACAGTTTGTAGACGATCACAAAACTTTTTTTGTGTGTAGATCTCTCTCGATCTCTCTCTCTCTCTCTCTCTCTCTATATAGCATTTTCAGAAGAGATCATGAATAGACTATACTAGCACTATATAAGTAAAGATCAATAGAAAATGTTATTAAGTAATATGAGCAAGGACAATCAGGAGAAGGCTAAAGGTGTCATACAAGAGACAGTGTGGGAGATGTATGAAAAACGTCCTAACGGACGTTATGTGCCTGGGGGCGTATCACCACATTATCGTGGTGATACGCCCCCTCCCGCCGCCACAATGTATTATATGACTGGCTGCCAATGTGGGAGGGCGTTATCTCACCTGTCCAGTGATATGCCTTCTCCCACATCGGCTGGGCTGGTATAGCTGCCGCTGGCTTTCTACGCATGCACCCGTCTTCCGTTTTTCCTGCTTGCGCCACTGGTGGCCTCCGGCGCATGTGCGATTAGGCTGGCCACTCGCCGCCGCTGGCTGTGTGAGGAAGCTCAGCCTCAGAGAGGAGGAGGCACGGCGGAACTCTGGCGATTGGGGAGCGGGTACTGGTAGCGGGTTTGGCAGCGCATGGAGAGCAGACACTAAACTAACTTGTGGAAACAACCATACAAATAGAGCAATAGTCTCAGAGAACTGTCAATGACAGGCTCTCTGCACGAACGCTGCTGTGAGGTATATACTGTTTTTGTCCACGATAAATAAAGTTTTATTGTGAACATTACGATAGCCCCCCAAAAAATACATTCCATGAATGCTTAATCCACACATCGCCTGCCCGGGGGAGGAGTTCCAAACCGGTGGCCTTAGGAGGCGAAAAGTGGCAGCAGAGGCAATCATACATTGCCTCTGCCCTTGGTGTAATGGTTAACATTACTGCCTCACAGCACTGAGGTCTTGGATTTGATTCCCACAATGGTCCTAACTGCGTGACTTTTCTATATTCCTGTGCTTGGGTTATCTCTGGATACTGTGTGAGGGAGGCAGGTGCACCCTATGGCTGCTTTCACTGTGTGTAGGAGGCAGATGCACCCTATGGCTGCTTTCACTGTGTGTAGGAGGCAGATGCACCCTATGGCTGCTTTCACTGTGTGTGGGAGACAGGTGCACCCTATGGCTGCTTTCACTGTGTGAGGGAGGCAGGTGCACCCTATGGCTGCTTTCACTGTGTGAAGGAGACAGGTGCACCCTATGGCTGCTTTCATTGTGTGTAGGAGGCAGATGCACCCTATGGCTGCTTTCACTGTGTGAAGGAGACAGGTGCACCCTATGGCTGCTTTCACTGTGTGTAGGAAGCAGATGTACCCTATGGCTGCTTTCACTGTGTGTAGAAGGCAGGTGCACCCTATGGCTGCTTTCACTGTGTGTGGGAGACAGGTGCACCCTATGTCTGCTTTCACTGTATGTAGAAGGCAGGTGCACCCTATGGCTGCTTTCACTGTGTGTAGGAGACAGGTGCACCCTATGGCTGCTTTCACTGTGTGTAGGAGACAGGTGCACCCTATGTCTGCTTTCACTGTGTGTAGGAGGCAGATGCACCCTATGGCTGCTTTCACTGTGTGTAGGAGGCTGGTGCACCCTATGGCTGCTTTCACTGTGTGTAGGAGGCTGGTGCACCCTATGGCTGCTTTCACTGTGTGTAGGAGGCTGGTGCACCCTATGGCTGCTTTCACTGTGTGTAGGAGGCTGGTGCACCCTATGGCTGCTTTCACTGTGTGTAGGAGACAGGTGCACCCTATGGCTGATTTCACTGTGTGAAGGAGACAGGTGCACCCTATGGCTGCTTTCACTGTGTGTGGGAGACAGGTGCACCCTATGGCTGCTTTCACTGTGTGTAGAAGGCAGATGCACCCTATGGCTGCTTTCACTGTGTGAGGGAGACAGGTGCACCCTATGGCTGCTTTCACTGTGTGTAGGAAGCAGATGTACCCTATGGCTGCTTTCACTGTGTGTAGAAGGCAGGTGCACCCTATGGCTGCTTTCACTGTGTGTGGGAGACAGGTGCACCCTATGTCTGCTTTCACTGTGTGTAGAAGGCAGGTGCACCCTATGGCTGCTTTCACTGTGTGTAGGAGACAGGTGCACCCTATGGCTGCTTTCACTGTGTGTAGGAGACAGGTGCACCCTATGTCTGCTTTCACTGTGTGTAGAAGGCAGGTGCACCCTATAGCTGCTTTCACTGTGTGTAGAAGGCAGGTTCACCCTATGGCTGCTTTCACTGTGTGTAGGAGACAGGTGCACCCTATGGCTGCTTTCACTGAGTGTAGGAGACAGGTGCACCCTATGGCTGCTTTCACTGAGTGTAGGAGGCAGATGCACCCTATGTCTGCTTTCACTGTGTGTAGGAGGCAGGTGCACCCTATGGCTGCTTTCACTGTGTGTAGGAGGCAGGTTCACCCTATGGCTGCTTTCACTGTGTGTAGGAGGCAGGTGCACCGTATGGCTGCTTTCACTGTGTGTAGGAGGCAGGTGCACCCTAAGGCTGCTTTCACTGTGTGTAGGAGGCAGATGCACCCTATGGCTGCTTTCACTGAGTGTGGGAGGCAGGTGCACCCTATGGCTGCTTTCACTGAATGTGGGAGGCAGGTGCACCCTATGGCTGCTTTCACTGTGTGTAGGAGGCAGGTGCACCCTATGGCTGCTTTCACTGTGTGTAGAAGGCAGATGCACCCTATGGCTGGTTTCACTGTGTGTAGGAGGCAGGTGTACCCTATGGCTGCTTTCACTGTGTGTAGGAGGCTGGTGTACCCTTTGGCTGCTTTCACTGTGTGTAGGAGGCAGATGCACCTTACGGCTGCTTTCACTGTGTGTAGGAGGCAGATGCACCCTATGGCTGCTTTCACTGTGTGTAGGAGGCAGGTGCACCCTATGGCTGCTTTCACTGTGTGTAGGAGGCAGGTGCACCCTATGGCTGCTTTCACTGTGTGAGGGAGACAGGTGCACCCTATGGCTGCTTTCACTGTGTGTAGGAGGCATGTGCACCCTATGGCTACTTTCACTGTGTGTAGGAGACAGATGCACCCTATGGCTGCTTTCACTGTGTGTAGGAGGCAGGTGCACCCTATGGCTACTTTCACTGTGTGTAGAAGGCAGATGCACCCTTTGGCTGCTATCACTGTGTGTAGGAGGCAGGTGCACCCTATGGCTACTTTCACTGTGTGTAGAAGGCCGATGCACCCTATGGCTGCTTTCACTGTGTGTAGAAGGCAGGTGCACCCTATGTCTGCTTTCACTGTGTGTAGAAGGCAGGTGCACCCTATGGCTGCTTTCACTGTGTGTAGGAGGCAGATGCACCCTATGGCTGCTTTCACTGTGTTTAGAAGGCAGGTTCACCCTATGGCTGCTTTCACTGTGTGTAGGAGACAGGTGCACCCTATGGCTGCTTTCACTGTGTGTAGGAGGCAGGTGCACCCTATGGCTGCTTTCACTGAGTGTAGGAGGCAGATGCACCCTATGGCTGCTTTCACTGTGTGTAGGAGGCAGGTGCACCCTATGGCTGCTTTCACTGTGTGTAGGAGGCAGATGCACCCTATGGCTGCTTTCACTGTGTGTAGGAGGCAGGTGCACCCTACGGCTGCTTTCACTGTGTGTGGGAGGCAGGTGCATTCTATGGCTGTTTTCACTGTGTGTAGGAGGCAGGTGCACCCTATGGCTGCTTTCACTGTGTGTAGGAGGCAGGTGCACCCTACGGCTGCTTTCACTGTGTGTGGGAGGCAGGTGCACCCTATTTCTGCTTTCACTGTGTGTAGGGGGCAGATGCATCCTACGGCTGCTTTCACTGTGTGTAGGAGGCAGGTGCACCCTATGGCTGCTTTCACTGTGTGTAGGAGGCAGGTGCACCCTATGGCTGCTTTCACTGTGTGTAGGAGGCAGGTGCACCCTATGGCTGCTTTCACTGTGTGTAGGGGGCAGATGCACCCTATGGCTGCTTTCACTATGTGTAGGAGGCAGGTGCACCCTATGGCTGCTTTCACTGTGTGTAGGAGGCAGGTGCACCCTAAGGCTGCTTTCACTGTGTGTAGGAGGCAGATGCACCCTATGGCTGCTTTCACTATGTGTGGGAGGCAGGTGCACCCTATGGCTGCTTTCACTGAGTGTAGGAGGCAGGTGCACCCTATGGCTGCTTTCACTGTGTGTAGAAGGCAGGTGCACCCTATGACTGCTTTCACTGAGTGTAGGAGACAGGTGTACCCTACGGCTGCTTTCACTGTGTGAAGGAGGCAGGTGCACCCTATGGCTGCTTTCACTGTGTGTAGAAGGCAGGTGCACCCTACGGCTGCTTTCACTGTGTGTAGGAGGCAGATGCACCCTATGGCTGCTTTCACTGTGTGTAGGAGGCAGATGCACCCTACGGCTGCTTTCACTGTGTGTAGAAGGCAGGTGCACCCTATGGCTGCTTTCCCTGTGTGTAGGGGGCAGATGCACCCTATGGCTGCTTTCACTGTGTGTAGGAGGCAGATGCACCCTATGGCTGCTTTCACTGTGTGTAGGAGGCAGGTGCACCCTATGGCTGCTTTCACTGTGTGTAGAAGGCAGGTGCACCCTATGGCTGCTTTCACTGTGTGTAGGAGGCAGAAGCACCCTATGGCTGCTTTCACTGTGTGTAGAAGGCAGGTGCACCCTATGGCTGCTTTCACTGTGTGTAGGAGGCAGATGCACCCTATGGCTGCTTTCACTGTGTGTAGGAGGCAGATGCACCCTATGGCTGCTTTCACTGTGTGTAGGAGGCAGATGCACCCTATGGCTGCTTTCACTGTGTGTAGGAGGCAGGTGCACCCTATGGCTGCTTTCACTGTGTGTGGGAGGCAGGTGCACCCTATGGCTGCTTTCACTGAGTGTAGGAGGCAGATGCACCCTATGGCTGCTTTCACTGTGTGTAGGAGGCAGATGCACCCTATGGCTGCTTTCACTGTGTGTAGGAGGCAGGTGCACCCTATGGCTGCTTTCACTGTGTGTAGGAGGCAGGTGCACCCTATGGCTGCTTTCACTGTGTGTAGGAGACAGGGGCACCCTATGGCTGCTTTCACTGTGTGTGAGAGACAGGTGCACCCTATGGCTGCTTTCACTGTGTGTGGGAGACAGGTGCACCCTATGGCTGCTTTCACTGAGTGTAGGAGACAGGTGCACCCTATGGCTGCTTTCACTGAGTGTAGGAGGCAGATGCACCCTATGGCTGCTTTCACTGTGTGTGGGAGACAGGTGCACCCTATGGCTGCTTTCACTGAGTGTAGGAGACAGGTGCACCCTATGGCTGCTTTCACTGAGTGTAGGAGACAGTTGCACCCTATGGCTGCTTTCACTGTGTGTAGGAGACAGGTGCACCCTATGGCTGCTTTCACTGAGTGTAGGAGGCAGGTGCACCCTATGGCTGCTTTCACTGTGTGTAGAAGGCAGGTGCACCCTATGGCTGCTTTCACTGAGTGTAGGAGACAGGTGCACCCTACCGCTGCTTTCACTGTGTGAGGGAGGCAGGTGCACCCTATGGCTGCTTTCACTATGTGTAGGAGGCAGGTGCACCCTATGGCTGCTTTCACTGTGTGTAAAAGGCAGGTGCACCCTATTGCTGCTTTCACTATGTGTAGGAGGCAGGTGCCCTTTACAAGCGCTGTCTGCAGTACATTCTCACTGAGGCATCTCTACAGGAAAAACTTGTCCGACCAGTCAGAGAAAACTCCTATTTACACTAAACCTTCAGGTAGGCTAATAATCAATTCTCCATCTAGATGATGCTTTACCCAGAACACAAACAATATTTTCTAAAACCTAAATGTGGTTCTTGGCTTTAAATGTTTACTGAGACGGGACAGGGTTAGTTAGGTGGGGCCCGAGAAAATTACTTGTTGTCATTTTATACATTGAATCGTTGTACAGGACGTTCAGCATAATCCAAAGCCAAACATGAAAAAAAAAATCATGTACAAAATAACTCAAAAAGGAGAATTTCAGGGTTAATGCCTACAAAACTCTCCCTTACCACTCATATCTTTCTTATTTGCTAGGGGGTGAACAAATTTACATATAAGGGACACTCAAAATTTAATTCTAAGTTACTTTAAGTGAGCAAGAAATAAATGGTTTGTGAACTTCTGCAATTTCATGACAATAAAACTATTGTCCAAATATTACAAATAATTAATCCCACATAAAATGTTTTATATTTTCTTTAAACTGCAGATAACCTTGATTCATTACTCTTAGATGTCCCTGTTCAAATCAATATCTCCTTTTCAAAATGTCTCAGGGAGGTCACAAAATATGGCTGCCAGTCAGGGCCGGTTCTACACCTTGTGGCGCCCAGGGCGAAACTTTTCATTGGCGTCCCCCACGGATAAAACAGTTAGTGCACGCGCGTCCAAAAAATAGGGGCTTGGCTTAATAGGGGAGGGGCGTGGCTACAGTTGTGCCCCCAGTAGTTGTGCCCCCAGTAGTTGTGCCCCCTAGTAGCCACTTGCAAACACAAAAAAAACCCCACAAAAAATACTTACTAGCCCCGCTCCTGTTTCCCGACCGCTGCTGCTCCGTCTGGCCGCCCGCGGCTCCTCTCTATGGGAGAGACGTCATGACGTCTCTCTCCCATAGCAGTGCCGCACAGACACTAGCGGTCAATTATGACCTTTAGCATCTGACAGTGGCGCTGGCTGCAGCGGGCACCCACACAGCCCACGGCATCTCCTGCAGCCGGGAAACGGGGTGCGGGTAGGCGGTAGGTGCCTGCGGGGTGACTGTGGCCGCGCCCTGGGCGCAGGCAATGCTTGCCTGAGTCAAGAACCGCTCCTGCTGCCAGTTACACAAAGACAGGATCATAGCTCTCGGCGGGATCAGTATGGAATACCTACAATCAAAATACCGACACTCAAAATGCCGACAACAATTGACCGACGGTCGAAATCCCGACAAGGTCAAAATACCGACATTTAAAATGTCAACAGGGCAAAAGGTCAACAAGAGTTTGTCATTTGTTTTTTGTGTGTATGTCGACATAGGTCATCATGGACACCGTATAAGTGTACTGCGACCCCTCGCATGGCGAGCGCTTCGGGCACGGTGCCTCGCTGCGCTCAGCACACTATTATATTCCCCCTCTAGGTTCACTGGGATGGTAAAGTATGAACAAGTCGGTTTCAATTAAAAAAATCCTGAAGAACTCATGTTGACTTTTTGACCTGTCGACATTTTAAATGTCGGTATTATGACCTTGTCGGTATTTTAAATGTCGATATTTTGACCATGTCAGGATTTTGACCTTGTTGGGATTTTGACCGTCGGTCAATGGTTGTCGGTATTTTGACCGTCCGGATTTTGATTGTAGGTAAATTGACAGCATCCCCTCTCGGCAGGTTATGTGATGGCAGAGGGAGTGGAGATTTTACAATACACGCTGCAGAAAGATTTATACAAAAAGGAAAAAAAATTTCCATAAAGGTATCTTTAAACAGTTTATGGATTTCACCCACTGATATCACGGTATTCTTTAAATGTTTAGCTGATAATGTATAACTTACATTCGATTTCTGTCCCGCGTTCCCATAAAGGTATCTTTTATCCTCTCTGTGTGTTGATATCCAAAAGAGGAATTCTCCAGCAGGACACACTTACTTTCCAAAAAAGGATATTTATTAAAATACAAAATCAAAATCTTAAAAATAAGTCCGCATACATGAATAGGAGCTGGGTGTCGGCAGTTGATGAAAGAACCCGTGAGAGGACGCACCGGCTGCAGACAGGTAAACGCACCGCACGCTTACCTGTCTGCAGCCGGTGCGTCCTCTCACGGGTTCTTTCATCAACTGCCGACACCCAGCTCCTATTCATGTATGCGGACTTATTTTTAAGATTTTGATTTTGTATTTTAATAAATATCCTTTTTTGGAAAGTAAGTGTGTCCTGCTGGAGAATTCCTCTTTTGGATATCAACACACAGAGAGGATAAAAGATACCTTTATGGGAACGCGGGACAGAAATCGAATGTAAGTTATACATTATCAGCTAAACATTTAAAGAATACCGTGATATCAGTGGGTGAAATCCATAAACTGTTTAAAGATACCTTTATGGGAACGCGGGACAGAAATTTAATGTAAGTTACACACTGTCAGCCAAACATTTAAAGAATACTGTGATATCAGTGGGTGAAATCCTTAAGCTGTTCAAAAGATACCTTTACGGACACACGGGAAAGAAATAACCTGTAAGTGTTTTTCCAGAAGAGAGAATACACAGGGGATTTCTGCGTGTCAATATTTAACACCTTTATTTTATATAGATAGAGCGCTAGTTTTAAGCCTTTTTTTTCCTTTTTGTATAAATCTGTGCCAAATAGGAGGTATTGGGTGTTTCCTCCATTGCATTGGAACTAGCAGCAATTAACAAGCGCAAGGCTGCTTCTAATCTCTTTCTTTGAACGCTGCAGAAAGAGTTCAGAGTGACTTTCCAAAGCCTCTCCGCTCACTCCAGCTTATATATCAATTAATTTTCTTATCGCCACATATTACGTCAAAAGGAAATTAAGGATCGGTCACAGTTTACAAAAATCATGTGCAAGGACAAGGGCTCTAATAGGAACTGGTCTCTGATCTGTAAGAAGTAAAGTGATCGCTAATGTGATCACTTTACTTCTGGCCCCGCTACTGCTTCTCTCCTAGAATCTTTTGTATTATATAGCCCGTAGGGTGCAATATCTAATGCCATCTGAAGCTAGAGTTATCTACCAGGGCAAAAGCTTGCTTGGTAAATTTGATCGTTTAGCAGACCCCATGGAAAGCTATGGGTGTTGCTTCTCAGATACCTGCGGTGGTCCAGCGGAAGCTTAATGTACTGGCGGGGTAGAAAATGGGTCTTTTCGAGGCATAGCCAGCAATTTTATTTGCTAAATACACCATTACATCATGTTTCATGTGCCTGTGTTTACCATGGTAACCCAATGACTATGTAGAATTGCAAATTATTAATAGCAGCCTATAAATTGTGTATACCAAAATTCTTCGTATGGCCTGCCCCATATTAGAAGGAAACGGGATCCGGATTGAAAATCGACAGTAACTAGGTCGACAATGTCTAGGTCGACCACTATTGGTCGACAGTAACTAGGTCGACAGGGTATTTAGGTCGACATGTTCTAGGTCGACAGGTCAAAAGGTCGACATGAGTTTTTCACAATTTTTTTTCTTTTTTTGAACCTTTTCATACTTAACGATCCACGTGGACTACGATTGGAACGGTAATCTGTGCCGAGCGTAGCGGTAGCGGAGTGAAGGCACCATGCCCGAAGCATGGCGAGCGAAGCGAGCCATGCGAGGGGACGCGGTGCACTAATTGGGGTTCCCGGTCACTCTACGAAGAAAACGACACCAAAATAACATTAAAAACTCATGTCGACCTTTTGACCTGTCGACCTAGAACATGTCGACCTAAAGACCCTATCGACCTAGACACCCTGTCGACCTAGTTACTGTCGACCAATAGTGGTCGACCTAGTTACTGTCGACTTTCAATACCACACCCGAAGTAAACACATCCCATTTTTTCAAGAACTTGCTTTAAGTAAGCGGAACTGCAGGAGATTTGTGCCATGCCTTTCTGGAAATGAAAGTTTATTATCACGCTTGTATGTGAAAGTGGCCCTATAGCATGAATATCTCATAGATGTCCTATAATATAATAATTGTAGCAACCTGTCGAGTATTGCATTGTTACATGCATATTTGTTTATGTTACATAATGCTTTACATAATAACAACTTTTAATGTTGTAACCTCCTCCCCCCACCTACACACGCACTGTCTGTAAACATTACATCTCTAGACAACATAGAGATATACAGTATTACAAGGCAGTTTTGCTGGATGAATAACGCTGCTGATATATTTGGAGGATGGATGAGTCAGCTTGTGAGAAGAGAATGTTATTGAACATTGTATAAGTTGATTGCACTATATGAACTTGTTACCCTCATCTTCTTACAACAGCTAGGTAGGAGCTTCACGGGTGTGGATTAAAAGATTCAGGTCAACATGAAAATGGTCGACACAAGTTTTTTTTCATTCTTTTTTTAGTCATTTTGTATGTTTAACCATATCCAAGCCAAATTAGTGGAAATGTGTACCCTTGCGGGCTCACTCCGCTCGGCGCGCTTCGGCCAAGGTGCCTGGCTCCGCTACCGATGAGCTTGGCATCGGTTACTATTCCCAATCGTAATCCACGTGAATGGTAAACGATAAAGAAGTTGAAAAAACAAAACAAAAAAACATGTGTCTATTGTCATATCGATCTTTTTAATCTGTCAACCTTTTGTTCCTGTTGCCTTTTTTTCATGTCGACCTTTAGAACTGTTGACTTTCACCTGTCGACCTTTTTGTACCTGTCGACCATATGATGTTGACCTATTGATCTTTCATCCGCCACCCAAGCTTCACACGATTATTCTGTACACTGTGCGGGCAAAGGTGTGTGGATACCTGATCATTACACACATCTGTGCTTGTTCGACATCTGAAAACCGGATCAGCACCGACCTACATCCCTTCGGATGCGACAAAGGACTTTGGCGATGGAGAGAGGACAGCAGTGACTTATAGCATTGCCGTGTTCATGCATTTATTCCTGTGACTCCTCCGCTGGGAAAGCCAGAGGCAAATATGGAGGAAAGGGTGCATACATGCCATTCTATCCTCCATCTTTGGACTTCAGCTAGGGACCTGGTATTCTGGGAACGGGTGGTCTTCTGTATGCCGACTGACGGGATCCCGGCGCACAGTATACCGGCGCCGGGATCCCGACAGCCGGCATACTGACACTTATTCTCCCTCGTGGGGGTCCACGACCCCCCTGGAGGGAGAATAAAATAGTGTGGCACACGTAGTGCGCAAGCGTGCCCGCAAGGGGCTCATTTGCGCTCGCCACACTGTCCGTAAGCCGGCGGTCGGGCTCCCGGCGCCAGTATGCTGGTCGCCGGAAGCCCGACCGCCGACATATCGTAGTGAACCCCTGGGAACAAAGGTGGGATTCATATCTACATTACTGCATAGTGACCGCAGCACCTGAAGATGGACACATTGATGGTACTGTAGTAGTATGGCGAGGTGACAGTGTAATTGCTATAGGGAAGGTGACAGAGCTGTTGTCAGCCAACATCAGAGCAGGCAACATGGGATCAGAACCCAGTGATGAACCAGGATCAGTACAGCTGGCAGACAATTAGGGTCAGCAACACGGGATCTAAAAGAGCTGGATCAGGAAGAGAATGAGACACCTTTAAAACCTCAATCCGCTGATTTTGTTTAGTGTCAGGAGCTGCATCAGGATCAGATAGATGATATAATAGTCTCAGTCATGTGTGTGAATGAATGCTAGATTTCAGGGCTGAGGGAGGTTCTGTGATTGCCATCCAGGTGCTGCATAAGGTGAACAGGGAGAGTCGCTTGTTGCATTCAGTCTGTCTTCCTTGCCTGTGTTTGACCCATACCTGTTTGACGTCTCTGCCTACCGTCAGCCTGACCTTCAATACTTGATGACTGATCTTTTAGCAGACCTCAAATTGTTTTGGGGACTCTCTTGTCTGCTGCCAGCCCTGACCTCTTGCTTGCATTATCATTACAATATTAGCCACCTGCTCTTACAACCGTCTGGCCCAGATTATTGTTTATTGCCGCCTGCCCCAGGTCGGTTTTGGTTATTTGACTATTCCTATACATGCACTGTGCTGCCACGCTGTCAGTGTGTGCTGACTTTTCCTTTCACTCAGACGGAGCTATTTACCAATGATCGTATTTGTCATGCAATCCTGGGAGCTAATATCGCACCCAGATCGAATTGCATAATGCAATCACATCTGAAAGGAGCCCATCCCTGCGATGTGCCGAGTGCAGTGTCCGGGCCTCTCTGCGTGTCCAACATGCACCATTTCCGGTGGAGGATTACCGGGGAACCCTGCCGTAACAACATCCCCCGAAGTGTAGATCATAGGCTACAATGGGCTACCACAATTTAAAAATTGCGGTAGCCGTGGGAGCCAATATCAGGAATGCATCGAATTACCAATATTGATACATCAGGCAGCATCGCATCCCCCATAGAAACCTATGGGCAATGTGGCTGCGGACGGCAATGGAGGGATGGCTGCAGGTATTGGAGATAGCTAGCTGCAGGAGATAAGACTGACTTTGGCACCCAGAGGGCCTAATTCTGAGTTGATCGCAGCATCAAATTTGTTAGCAGTTGGGCAAAACCATGGTCACTGCAGGGGAGGCAGATATAACATGTGCAGAGAGAGTTAGATTTGGGTGTGGTGAGTTCAATCTGCAATCTAAATTGCAGTGTAAAAATAAAGCAGCCGGTATTTACCCTGCACAGAAACAAAATAACCCACCCAAATCTAACTCTCTCTGCACATGTTATATCTGCCCCCCCTGCAGTGCACATGGTTTTGCCCAATTGCTAACAAACTTGCTGCTGCGATCAACTCAGAATTACCCCCAGAGTGCATTAATTGAGTAAATCTGGCTAGTGACGTGTGGTGGGGTGAGGCAGGTGAGGCAGAGCCTTTCCTGTCGTACTAACATATACGCCAGAGTTTTGACTATGTAAACTATATGAAAAATACAAAGTACATATTAGAAATATGTTCTTTGTATTATTGTAATTGTTTTATAGTCATAACTCTGAAGTAAAAAGTCTATGGCAGGAGAGGCACTGAGCCCTGAATAGTCTGAATAGTGAATGGGTCAATTAATCTCGTTTCTAATTAAACTGTTCCTTGCTATTACAAACAAAAATGGAAACGACCACAGACAGCGGTCACTGTAACCGGCATATAGAGTCACCATACATAAGGGCCAATGTTCCTATGGTATGATGCAGTCCTAGGATGTGCCCACCGCTCAGACTGATGTTGCAAAAACAGTCTCCTTGTGATTACTCGGAATTCTGATCCCACTCGATTCGATCTCTCGATTCAGAAAAGAGATAAGAAAAACAGGACAGGTATGGTAGTGAAGTCTGATGATGGTAATTTTCCCTTAATCCACCACCATGATGAACCAAACAGGTGGGTCTGTCACCCTGTTAATCTTATGCGATAAAGGATGCGTACCCTACTCACGTCAGAGGGGTGGTATTCATGTGACCGCCGGTCAGCTGACCAAAAGTCACATGACCTCCTGCACCAGCCCGACGGGTTACTATCCCGATGGTCGGCATGCCGACCAACAGGGACTATTTCCACTCGTGGGTGTCCACGACACCCATAGAGTGGGAATAGAACCCGTGGCGACCGCAGGTCGCCACCGAGTCCGCAAGGGGCTTGCTGCACTCGCCCCTCCCCGCCGGTATGCTGCCGGGATCCCGGCGTCTGTAAGCTGACCGCCGGTCAGACATACTACACCCACATCAGAGAGGGGTAGATCTTTCTAAAAAGGGTTACTTTTCTTGAATTTTACTTCAGACAGGTGTTAGTATCTCTTAAAGGGTCACCACCGTGATGGGTATATGAGGTCGTTGTACAGAACCGTACCTAACTTACTGCAAATGAGGCTGTTTAAATCCCATAAAGGTATCTTTACAGCAAAAATTTGGAAACGAACAGATAGTGGGCATACCCAATTTACTATTTTCCATGCAATGTCTTTCACATAAAGGTATCTTTTTGAGTATGGTCCTTTATCGCATAAGATTAACAGGGTGACGGACCCACCTGTTTGGTTCATCATGGGGGTGGATTAAGGGAAAATTACCATCCTCAGACTTCACTACAATACCTGTCCTCCTGTTTTTCTTATCTCTTTCCTGAATCGGGAGATCGAATCGAGTGGGAACAGAATTCAGAGTAATCACAAGGAGACTGTTTCTGCAACGTGCAGCGATAAAATCGGCACTTCTGCTCATGCGGCGCAATGCTCACGCGCAAAGTAATATTACAACGAACGATGTAATTTCACACAAGGTCTAATGAAGCTTTTCAGTCACACTGGTGGCCGCAGAGTGATTGACATAAAGTGGGCATTTCAGGGTGTCAACTGACCGTTTTCAGGGAGTGTTTTAAAAAACGCAGGCGTGGCTGGGCGAATGCAGGGCATGTTTGTGACGTCAAAACAGGAACTGAACAGTCTGAAGTCATCGCAAGCACTGAGTAGGTATTGAGCTACTCTAAAACTGCACAAAAAATTTATGCTGCCATTCTGCATTCTTTCGTTCGCACTTCTGCTAAGCTAAAATACACTCCCAGTGGGAGGCGGCATAGCGTTTGCACGGCTGCTAAAAACTGCTAGCGAGCGATAAACTCGATTGGCCCTTATGTATGGTGCCTCTTTATTCCGGTTACAGTGAGTGCTCTCTGTAGTTGTTTCCATCTTTGTTTGTTATAGTTTCCATTTGGTGTGTGTGGTGATATACCAGTGATACGGCTGTTGACCGCAGCTCCTGGAGTGCGCAGAAAAATTCCCTTCATTTTTTCTTGTTCCTGGCTATTATTACACTCAATGACTCATAAGTAACTAAATTCCCTTTTTGCAGAAATTGGATGCTGAGTCTACATTTAATAGTTTCACTATATCCATTGTGGTAAGTACTATACTGTTTATGTTTCTTAAGTTCCCCTTCTGGGATGTACTTCTTAACTTCCTTGAATTGTTTGTTTTTTTGCAATATTATATACTTTAAATGTATATAATAGGTTTCATTTGTTTTTTATGGCTGCCCTGAGACTGCTCTAGCTAGAGAAAACCATTTAAATCGCTGCTAATTTTATTCTCGTGTTTATTGAGGGGTCTTTATCACACCGATATATGCTTATTAGTGCTAGATACTTTAGTGTGTAATAGGCCCTACACACTGGCCGATATTCTGAAAGATATGAACGATCTCGTTCATAAATGAACGAGAACTCATTCATATCTTTCAGTGTGGAGGCTCCAGCGATGAACGATGCGCGTCCCCGCGCTCGTTCATCGCTGATCTCCCGTCGGCTGTGCATGCAGGCCAATATGGACGATCTCGTCCATATTTACCTGTACTTCAATGCAGCCGGGTGACAGGGGGAGTGAAGAAACTTCACTCCCCCCCGTCACTGCCCCCCCGCCGCCGGGTTGCTCGTCGGCCGTATCGGCCGTCGGGCACCTCGGCGGCGCATCGCCGAGTGTGTAGGGCCCTTAAGTCTTATGGATTGCGCTGTAATTTTCCAAGAGTTAGCAAAGTGGGCTTGGATGGTTCCGGGCTAGAAGTCTGTATTAGATTACAGTTTGATGATATTTCAATGTTTAAATTGCATATTTATTCCATGGTGTCCGGTAATTTTATTTATTTCTTTATTTAATAAAATGTGCATTATGTATATTATGATATATAGCTTTTGGCAGTGGCGTCAATACTTGAGCAAAAGCAGGCTTACTGCTGTGGAAACTTTCTTAAGAGCGTGAGTCTAAATTCTAACACAGTCTCGAAAAAATGTTCATGTTTTGAAAGCTACAATACCTCTGTGATTTCATTTCGGGAGCGCTGGCCATTTAACCCGTCTTTAGTAGTAGGCTGACATAGCCTGTAACTATTAGTGCTTCTACATGTAAAAGAGCAAGTTATTACAGCAGTACATTACACAGTATTTGCATGAAAAAGCCAGAAGCTGAATAGTTACAAGGTCTGTAGTTTGAATATGATTTGTATACAGGCTTTACAAGCCTTATTACAGTGTCGGACTGGGGCAGAAAGGCCCCCTTCCCCCCCCATAGATTGCAGTGGTAGAAGCCCAAGCATAAGAGGTGTGTCCATCCACCAGAGGTGGTTGGCCAGCCACCACAGAGGAACTTGGCCAATTATTACAGATGACATTCAAAGAACAGGACTCAGGAGAGGTCGTGGGAGTATCAGGACCACCCTCTATGGCAGGAGGGCTACTCTCAGTGTAGTTCCATAATAACAAACAATGCACTCAAATTCATCCAAAAACCTGCCCCACCATGTTACTGACCCATAGAGGAGAAGGTGGACCCCTCAGACAGTGGGGTCCACTAGGGACTTCCCCTGTACACGTGGGCCAGTCAAACCCTGTATATGTATATATGGGTTCTGATGGTTCCGGGGTCATCTAACAGGAAGCTACCTTCCAGTACACAAAACTTTGTAACATAAACCAGTTGTTGCCTTTAGTTCAATGTAAATAATTACAATGGCCTGATCTGCCTGGATTGTTTTACGGTTTATCTAGTGGTAACTTTGCCAATGTTTGTATAATGAATTATGTGATCATCTTCCTAATGAATTGTTTATTGTTCTCTAAACCCATTCATGTATTATGTTACGGTAACACCTGTACCGAAAACAAAACCTTCTGGATCATTTAAGGTCAAATGTACTGACTCTAATCCGGTATGGGAAAATATCTGTAAATTAGTAAATACAAAAACACAAAGAACTGTCAGGGTTCATGTGACCAATGCCGTAATTCCGCCACCACTCAGAAGACCGGTGGCGGATCGCCAACAGCCGGGATGCCAAAGGTGAGTATCAGGGTTCAGGGTTAGTGTTAGGGTCTGGAGTAGAGATGTTAGGGTTGGACACTAGGGGGGGGGTTAGGGTAAGTCACTTGGTGGGGTTAGCCCTAGACGCCAGCCCCTGAGGTTTAGCCGTAGCCAACTCCCCCAGATGGTTAACCATAGCCATTTCCCCCCAAGGGTAAGGGTAGGGGACAGGGGAGGGGGGGGGTAGAAATACTTACCCCCTCCAATGTCTAAAGTGTTGGGATGCTATGGTTGGTCATGTGACCTCCGCCATCCCGACCGCCGGGATTTCATATGTGTTCCCTTTCAGGGGGACCTAAGTGTTATGAACAATTATGACCTATACTGGACACTTCTCATACCTGTGCCCTGCTACCCATCACCCCCTCCTCCAATATTGTTATATAAAGAAATAACAATGAAATAAGAATTAAACAACAATAAAGAGGAAAGTATTTAAGTTGCCCTCCAAACGGTGTTCCTGGTTGGCCCTTATGGTAAATACAAGCGGAAAAGTGTAGTGAGGCATCAAAATAACATCAAATCATCTGACTTACAGATCCAAGGTCGATGATGAAGCAGTCTCCACTATTGAAGCTGGACCAGTTCAGAGGGACTTCAGTAGCCCGGATCACCCTCCTCCCCTTAATGTGCAGAAGTCGTCGTGCACTGAGGTCATTAGTAACCACATGAGTGAAGCCAGAAGCCACCCCGCCAGCCTGGGAAATAAATGGAGAACAGGAAGAAATTGCATCAGTGTTATTTTTATTACTACCCTCTATTTACATAGAGCCAGCATATTATGGAGCTATCTACAATTCCCTACCTCAGGGATACAAACAGATGCACACTGATGCCAATTTAATCAGCCAATTAACCTATCAGTAGTACTGTATGTTTGTGCACTGTGAAAGGAAACTGCAGCACACACACACACACACACACACACACACACACACGAGGACAACGTACAAACTCGAATTTGCAGATTGCGATCAAGTTTCTGTTAGAGGTTCTCTGTTTGCGTAATAATTTGTATTTGAAAAATAATTCGATTTTTAAACATTATTTAATGTTTTTGAATGACTACTTTTTTTTTAGCAGTTTGCGGTTCCCCATTCACAGTTAAAAACTGCTAAAATGTATCAATTTAATCTGGAACATTTTTCATCACGTGCGCATCAGCCCGTCCACGTGCGGCTACGGTCACCTCACACATAACATGGTAGAAAACTGCATATAATTTAATCTTGGAAATTGATAAAAAAAATTAATCTAGAAATCACAGAGAATTTTTGAACGCATTCAACAAATTGTTTTAAGGATATATGGATTCAACATATAATTTTAATCAGTGAATTTATTCCTTTGGCCAAAAATACAAAGGTGCTGCCTTTAGGCATGGTTAATCCAACTGCAGGGAGATTTTTTTTTTTTAAAGCCACTCATATTTGTGTATACAGTCTGTAGACGTGTATATTACCCCAGGGGGTGCGATTCCCTGAAGATTCTGTTATAGGAAAATGCTTTGTCACATCATCACTCATCCATCCAGATAACTGAATCATGGGGGTTATTCCGACCTAGCTATATTTTGCAGCGCTGCGATCAGGTCAAAACTCGTCAAAACTGCGCATGCGTATGCACCACAAAAACTGCGTTGCTGGGTGATGAATTTAACGAAGAATCAATTCGCACAGCCGATCGCAAGGAGATTGACAGGAAGAGGGCGTTTGTGGGTGTCAACTGACTGTTTTCAGGGAGTGGTTGGAAAAACGCAGGCGTGCCAAAGCGTTTGCAGGGCGGGTGTCTGACGTCAATTCTGGGACCAAAAAGGCTGAAGTGATCGCAGCGGCTGAGTAAGTTCTAAGCTACTCAGAAACTGCACAAAACTTTTTTGTACCACTCGGCTACACATGCGTTCGCACACTTGCAAAGCGAAAAAACACTCCCCCATAGGAGGCGACTATCTGTTCGCAGCGCTGCAAAAAATAGCTAGCGTGCGATCAGGTCGGAATGACTTCCTGTATTCAGGTGAGGGTATGGTTCAGAAACATTCAGAATGCTGACACCAGAATGTCGACATGTCTGACAATGTCAGCATGTTGACAATGCAGTTTTCTGTAGACAGATCAACTAACCCTAACCCTATCTGCAGCCTAACCCCAAGCCTAACCCTAAAACCAGCAGAAATCACCTGTGGACATTCTGTTTGTTAAAATTCACAATGTGAAACTTATGGCAATGACAATGTTCTGCCATTGAGAATGTCGACGTGTCCACATCAATATTCTAAATGTCAACTTTCTGTCCATGTCAATATTCTGGCGTCAACATTCTGTATGTTGATATGACCAACATATACCCTGGAAAATTCTGTATATTGAACAGTTAATGAACTAATGTCACAGAATTCTCATTTGCAAAGTATATTTTGCTGAAAAAGGGACATGTATGGTTCCAAGGAACATTTTGGTGGGTGGTCAGATATATAGTTGAAGGTAAGTGAATCGGAGTGTAACATCTGAACACTGCTCAATATAAAAGTAGATTCAATTAGATAGTTAGATTCAATTGTAAATCTTAATACTCCATATTCACAACCTAACCTAACTAGTGCCCCCTAATACTGAGAAAATTAGCTGGCTCTAATATAATATAGCAGAATGTAGCAACATATATTTTAACAATTTTGTATTGCATGTTTTTATTTGTTGCTATATTTGATACATTTTACCTCTGCGATCACATGACACACTGTTTCTGGATCTGGCAGCCATTTTTGTTTGCCAGCCAGAGAGGTTTTGGAAAGAAGATAATTATTTGTAGAGGAGTAGGTAAAAAAAAAATTATGTTATTTGAGTAAAGAAAATCTTCTACGTGGCATTGCTGCTTGGCCAGTGATCAGTAAAATGGAATATCTTTCTAACTCTTTTAATATATAATTCCCTAAACCAGTTGCCTGTGCCTTAATAGTGGTATATTTCTTATTATATAGTGCTTATTTATTATTTTTGATAATTGTTCCTCTTACCTATATAAAAAGTCTGTAAAATTGGCACCTGTCAGTATATTTACTGTAAATAAAGAGGAATTTCAATAGCTGGTGCAAATTCTGATGAGACGCATTCCTTGATGACAGATTATAATGAGCCACAACTCTCACAGTCATTATTATAATTGCCGGGAACACTGGAAAGATTGTTACAGTCCTGAATCACATCTGTAGTTTACCTTGTACTTAATTCCATCTTTAAAGTATCCAACAAACACATTTGATTCGTATCCTTGTAGCTCCCGGTACTGAATGGGTTTCCCGCCAAGGTAATCATCCAGCTGCACGGTGTATATAGCCGCAGATGTGCTCTCATCCTGGGAACATTCTTTTCCTGCAGAGGGAGTATACATGTATATAATGAAAGCGACACCTTTATGAAATGGGCGTCTTAGGGCTTCACACTCATAAAAAGCTAATATAGGACATATATGCTATTAGTGTGGCTTTCATTCATTTTTCATGGCAGCCAAGAGACACACAGGTATATTATTCAACTCAGTAATGCACACAATCTTTGACTTGTCCTCTATCTATATGTCTAGCATCCCGCCCCACTCTGCCCCTTCCCATCCAACTCTGTCCATTCCTGCCCCACTCTGCCCCTTCTCTTCCAACTCTGTCCCTTCCTGCTCCACTCTGCCCCTTCCCATCCAACTCTGCCCTTTCTTGACCCACTCTGCCATTTCCCTTCCAACTCTGTCCCTTCCTGCACCACTCTGCCCCTTCCCATCCAACTCTGTCCATTCCTGTCCCACTCTGCCCCTTCCCATTCAACTCTGCCCTTTCCTGCCCCACTCTGCCCTTCCCATCCAACTCTGTCCATTCCTGCCCCACTCTGCCCCTTCCCATCCAATTCTGTCCATTCCTGCCCCATTCTGCCCTTTCCCATCCAACTCTGCCCTTTCCTGCCCCACTCTGCCCCTTCCTTTCCAACTCTGTCCCTTCCTGCGCCACTCTGCCCCTTCCCATCCAACTCTGCCCTTTCCTGCCCCACTCTGACCCTTCCCATCCAACTCTGTCCCTTCCTGCCCAACTCTGCCCCTTCCCATCCAACTCTGCCCTTTCCTGCCCCACTCTGCCCCTTCCCATCCAACTCTGTCCCTTCCTGCCCCACTCTGCCCCTTCCCATCCAACTCTGGCCTTTCCTGTCCCACTCTGCCCCTTTCCATCCAACTCTGTCCCTTCCTGTCCCACTCTGCCCCTTCCCATCCAACTCGCCCCCTTTCCTGCCCCGCTGTGCCCCGTCCCATCCAACTCTGTCTCTTCCTGCCCCACTCTGCCCCTTCCCATCCAACTCTGCCTTTTCCTGCCCAACTCTGCCCCTTCCCATCCAACTCTGTCCCTTCCTGCCCCACTCTGCCCCTTCCCATCTAACTCTGCCCTTTTCTGCCCCACTCTGCCCCTTCCCATCCAACTCTGTCCCTTCCTGTCCCACTTTGCCACTTCCCATCTAAATCTGTCCCTTCCTGCCCCACTCTGCCCCTCCCATCCAACTCTGCCCTTTCCTGCCCCTTCCCTTCCAACTCTGCCCCTTCCCGCCCCACTCTGCCCCTTCCCATCCAACTCTGCCCTTTTCCTGCCCAACTCTGTCCTTTCCTGCCCCGCTGTGCCCCTTCCCATCCAACTCTGTCCCTTTCTGCCCCACTCTGCCCCTTCCCATCCACTCTGTCCCTTCCTGCACCACTGTGCCCCTTCCCATCCAACTCTGTCCCTTCCTGCCCCACTCTGCCCCTTCCCATCCAACTCTGTCCCTTCCTGCCCCACTCTGCCCCTTCCCATCCAACTCTGCCCTTTCCTGCCCCACTCTGCCCCTTCCTGTCCAACTCTGCCCCTTCACATCCACCTCTGCCCCACTCTGCCCCTTCCCATCCAACTCTGTCCCTTCCTGTCCCACTCTGCCCCTTCCCATCCAACTCTGCCCTTTCCTGACCCACTCTGCCCCTTCCCATCCAACTCTGCCTCTTCACATCTAACTCTGTCCCTTCCTGCCCCGCTGTGCCCCTTCCCATCCAACTCTGCCCTTTCCTGACCCACTCTGCCCCTTCCCATATATACATACAGGTCACAGTGTATATCTATGATTAAGATGCTTTGTCCCACCTTACACCTTAGCCGCGTCTCTTATTATATAGTGCAATATATTTGGGTGTCAGAAGTCATCTGGATTCTCCTCTACCGCCGCGGCAACTCATGGTTTTCCAATAATAAATTTTCATGTGCAGTACAGAGTCCCCAGGTCACATGAGCAGTGAGACATCCCAGTAACGTGTATAGTAAGTGGACTATCAGAGACTTTATATAAAGACATGAGGATGATATTTGATCTGTTGTAACATACAATATGTCATGTTGCAGCATCAGGCTCTCCGTCTGAGCAGTTTACTTTCATAACGTTGACATTCAGAAAGACACATGCTGACTGTCGGCATTCTGTCAGCGTCAACATTTTGGATGTCGACTATTTGCATCACACCTCTCTGAGCAGCTCAGCTCAAAGGCTGTGACCCACAGATACTTTTCTGCGGCTCTCAATTTAACAGCTTTAGGTTACATTGTGCTGTATGAGGTGCAACCTGTGTCCTTTATAAACTATTACCGCCATTCATTTATTTTACCGTTTTCACTTTTCTGCAGCTAATCAGTAAAATAACTTGTGCAACAAAATCATCTTCTGGAATCCAGATTAACGTGGGATTCATGCCAGAAATTCATCTGTTGTAAAGTGTTGGAGAAGCATTTTTCTACACATTCCACAATTTCAAGGGCTTCATGAATGTTTAATATCCATTAGGCTTTTACAACGAGGCATAAAATCATTAAATGTAATTATTAGGCCCATACGTTGCAAAGCAGCCAGTCTCATTTTAGGCTCTAATCCTTGCTATAAATTAGGAATTACATCATTGCGACATAAGAGAAACCGTGACCTGGTCATTCTGTCACCACAAAATATATCTCATATATATATATATATATATATATATATATATCGTCAAAATGTATAAGTGTGCGCTCATGTGGATCAAATATAATCTGTAGTAAAATATTAAAATATTTTCTTATAGTTTAAAATATTTTCACATGCATTCCTCACAAACGTTAGTGGCAGCTGATAACAAATTATGGCGATTAGAATGTGTAAAAAATAGAAGTAATCAGCGCCTAATAATGCCCAGAAAATGACGGTGGGGACATAGAATGAAATTTAGTGAAACAAATGGGACAAGCACTTATCTCAGATAGGAATCTTCGGTCCTCAGACCAATATCATCACAGTGATATGCAAAAGAGAAAAAGAAACAACCAATAGTGTGTACCGTTTAAACCTATATGTACTTATAGCATTTTTCTACTTAGTGAGTGTTAATTGGAAACGCTCCCAGAATATCACACTCCACAATAGTGTAGTAGAAAGATAATTTTTCACATTTAATTAAGTACATAAAATATATCCACGGTTTAAAACAAGCAGGTATCGCACGTACAAGAAACAAATGATATAGAAGCTTATCTGTCCATAAATATAGGGTCCCAATGCAAAGGACTTCATCAAGGGGATCCCCTTGATGAAGTCCTTTGCATTGGGACGAAACGCGTCGGGAGTTACCCTGGACCCTCTTTTGATGGACAGATAAGCTTTTATATCAATTGTTTCTTGTACATGTGATACCTGCTCGTTTTAAACCGTGGTTTAATTTATGTACTAAAGTAAATGTGAAGGGAGATATCCTGGACCCTATATTTATGGACAGATAAGCTTCTATATCATTTGTTTCTTGTACGTGCGATACCTGCTCGTTTTAAACCGTGGATATATTTTATGTACTTAATTAAATGTGAAAAATTATCTTTCTACTACACTATTGTGGAGTGTGATATTCTGGGAGCATTTCCAAGTAACACTCACTAAGTAGAAAAATGCTATAAGTACATATAGGTTTAAACGGTACACACTATTGGTTGTTTCTTTTTCTCTTTTGCATATCACTGTGATGATATTGGTCTGAGGACCGAAGATTCCTATCTGAGATAAGTGCTTGTCCCATTTGTTTCACTAAATTTCATTCTATGTACCCACCGTCATTTTCTGGGCATTATTAGGCGCTGATTACTTCTATTTTTTACACATATATATATATATATATATATATATATATATATATATATATATATACAGGTTGAGTATCCCATATCCAAATATTCCGAAATACGGAATATTCCGAAATACAGACTTTTTTGAGTGAGAGTGAGATAGAGAAACCTTTGTTTTCTGATGGCTCAATGTACTCAAACTTTGTTTAATACACAAAGTTATTAAAAATATTGTATTAAATAACCTTCAGGCTGTGTGTGTATAAGGTGTATATGAAACAATAATGAATTGTGTGAATGTAGACACACTTTGTTCAATGCACAAAGTTATAAAAAATATTGGCTAAAATGACCTTCAGGCTGTGTGTATAAGGTGTCTATGTAACATAAACGCATTCTGTGCTTAGATTTAGGTCCCATCACCATGATATCTCATTATGGAATGCAATTATTCCAAAATACGGAAAAATCCCATATCCAAAATACCTCTGGTCCCAAGCATTTTGGATAAGGGATACTCAACCTGTATATATATATATATATATATATATATATATATATATATATATATATATATATAAAAGTAACACAGCTAAGACAATGCAATTTCATTAAAACTGACCCGTTCCTTTCAGTTATCTTTTTGACAGCAACATGGATCTGACAGTGGCGGAACGCTGGACCTCAGGCAACTAATAACCTGTGATAACGCCACAAAACACTGAATTTATAGCTTCGGATGGAGTTGATAAGTAGGTACTGTAGCTATTGTTTGTATATATGTTTTATTTTTGTCATTGTTTCTTTCTTTCAGATTGTTTTATAGGACTTAAGGTGGGTACACACTTGGCGATATATCGGCTGCTCGGCGGGTGTGTACATCCAGTATGTCTGTGAATGTCATTCACAGATATAGTGCGTCGGCTGTGCATCACAACCGACGGCTTATATGTCTGAAGATATTTCGGTGCACCTGGCTGTGTGTACAGGTGGTCCGTCGACTGCCGATATACTTACTGCTGGGCGCAGTGCCACCGAGATGAGGTGAGGAGTGGGTACTAATTACACAGGCCCAGGCTTGTTGGAGAGGTCTGGGTCCATGCCCCACCGAGTATACTTACCTGGCTCAGGCAAGCATGTCTCTTCCGCAGCGCCATTTTCCCAGTGACGTCTTCGGGAAGATGGCATCGCACTGTGCAAGAAAAGACTCTGGCACTGTGCCAGAGACTTTGCTCTCTAATGCACAGGTGCCATCTTCCCGAATATCATTGGGAAGATGGAGCTGCCGAGGAGTAGTATCCCGTTTGTCAGAGCCATGCCTTTCAAACATAGTACCAGGGCCCAGCAAAGCTCTCTACGGCCGTGGCTGACCGGGGAAGTTCAAATGCCCGCCCAGCTGTGACGACGACATATCAAGTGGCTGATTGGTAAGTGTGTATGCTTATCTGAATTGGGCGTTCGGGCGGTGCGACGGCCAGTCGGCCATCAAGTCACCCCGGTGTGTACCCAGCTTTAGAAATCAGTAGAGATAAGTGGGTGTCAACAGGCACGGTGGGTGGCTACAGTGGGAGGGAAATGCAAATATGAACCACGTGCGGTAAGGGCGTATTGGCGTAACTGCAACCTGGGGCACACGGAGACGCTATGCGCCGGTCAGTAGCTGTGTCACATGCCTAATGCTGGTGCCGAGTCACACTGAAGATAATGGGGGCGGTACTAGCTGCATCCGATTGGTTGATTGCAGATCCACCTCTGCTGCTGATAGGTGCCTTCTCCATTGATTTGTACATATGTAGTTTTGGGGGACATTTACTAAGTAGTGATAAGAGCGGAGAAGTGAGCCAGTGGAGAAGTTGCCCCATCAACCAATCAGCAGCTCTGTATCATTTTATAGTATGCAAATTATAGATGTTACTTCAGTGCTGATTGGTTGCCATGGGCAACTTCTCCACTGGCTCACTTCTCCGCTGTTATCACTGCTTAGTAAATGATGCTGTTTGTGAGCCTAGAGTTCATTTTCTGAAACTTTCATTTGTACCTGAGATTAAAGAATTTACCTGCTGTGTTATAGAGGGGATGCACTTTAAATTGAATCTAACAGTAAATTAGCTTTTTGCTGTCGAAACAAAGAAAAAAAATATATATATAAAAAATAAAAGTTACGCTTATTGCCTGGTTGGGCGTAAAGTGTGTCTGCTGTACGCGGATATAAAGTCACACGCAGCCGCAAGATGTATACAATTTAGCCTCCAGATTTAAAGCGGCCATTTCAATAATACTTGGCGACTTTGCTGCCCCCGCTTCCAGGAGACGGCAGGCTCCTGAAACTCAGGCGGTGATCTCGGCCTCAACAGAAAATAGGCAAGTCACCCGCCTGCAACCCCCCACATCTGTGAGTACCTCATCGGTTGGGTTCCGAAGATGCAATGCAGAGATTACCGCCATTGTGCAGCAGGGGTCAGGCCGCGATGATGTGGTCGCGCAGTCACACCCCCTGTTCCTTCCCCTATTCCGTGTCATTTTCCCCACCACATCCCCTCATGCTGTGACGCGCCCCCCACTCTGCCAACCTGGATGCCCCCCCCCCCCCCGGGGGGGGGGGGAGGTGCAAGTATGTCCGGAAGTAATGCCGTACTATACACAATTTGCAATTGCAACATTTTGTAATTAGCAAATGGCTGTGCACAACCAAGCTCCGTTATAAATAAAACAGAGAAACTGTTAAGTATGAGGCAATGTTCCTTAATGCTCCCAATAGACTTAGAAACCTTCATTTATAATAGAACATCCGAAACCACCGTACTCATCCGACGCACACTGGGATGTCTCTCCGAGTGCTCTGCTAATGACTGTTACACGGGAATCTCTCGCATACAGTTCTTCATAAAAATAATTTCCTTGGCACCGTGCCTGCCTAAATAAACAGATCTCGCAGCCGGCGCGCCTCTGTGACTTCTGAGACATTTATCCTGTTTGGTTTTGTGTTGTTGTTAAATCTCTGTGTACGTACTGACATGAAAAGGAGGCTACAAAATAATCTAGTAAATAGAATGCAACACGATTACTCCTAGAGATCTGAGTGCACTACAATCACATTAATAGAAAGCAAGAATGAATTCTACACTGGGCCTAACTCATAGACACAGCAGTATTAGCACTGGATGATGGCAGATAAACGCCCCGATAACGCCCGTGACACGCCTGCAATATTCCAACCACTCCCCGTAACCTCCCCGTTGACACCTCCAAACGGTCATTTCTTGTCAATCACTTTCCCATGAAATCCTCATTAAGAGCGGGATGGCAGCAGCACTTTGACGCATGCGTATTGCGATCGCAGCACGTGCGCAGTCTGGCGCTAATCGCTCCATTGAGTGATAATCGGCCATTGCTTGCAAACATGAATTAGGTCCAGAATGCGGAGAGATTGAGGATAGGAAGGGAAAAAGCTATTTATCCAGGATCTTAATGTGTCTGAATATCGACCAATGGCATGGTGTGTGTAGTAATGATTAGAGGTCCCCACTTCTTAAACAATTAGCAATATAGTATACATAGAATGCACCTTCTTCAATGTCATTACATTGCTGTATCCATTACCCAGACATAAGTCATTTTGTGGACAGAACCAATATTTAGCCTAAAAATTCACACCCTCCAACATTTTACACATAAAAATTGGTACAAATTTGAAAAGGGGGCGTGGCCACAGGTAAAAGGGGTGACCACGCCCCTTTTCCTGTACTTTCAATTGAAGTTTGGAGAGCCAAAAATCGGTACAGACCATAAAAAAATGGTACTGTACCTGCCGAAAAGGTGCAGCTGGAGGGTATGAAAATTGAGACTCACTGAGGCACGAGGTATATTGTGTTTTGTCTCCAGTTCCTGTTATAAGTACCGAGCGATCGGATGTGAAGAGAAGTAGTCTAAACTTTCAGGCATAGGGGGCTGGCAATGGTGCTTGTCAATCAGTTGTTGTAGCCTATGGCTGGCAGGGGGCGTGTTAGTAACAAAAGGTATCGAAGGGGCTGTTTGTTTAGGACAAATCCTCTCTTGTCCAAACTGGGGATTTCTGGCCGTCCTTTCTTTGCCACCATACATTTTTAACCACTTGCCTGGCATGGTGGCATAAGATGCGACCATGCCTGCAAGTGCTTTATCTGACCTGGTCGCACAGGATGCGACCAGTCAGATAGAGAGTGTTAGCAGCGGCAGAGAAGATAAACTTCCCTCCGCTGCTGCTGACAGAGGGACCGGAAGGTCCCTCTGCCTCCCTGCATTCTCCCCCTGTGTCTGCTGCCAATCACTACTGATCAGTCAGCATGGCAGGATCCCCCCCCCCCCCCTCCAGCGGCTGCATACAATGGCAGCTGCTGGGGAGTGTTATTGAACCCCCCCAAACCACCCCCAGATCCCCCCTGTATACCTGCAGGCTGTCCCGGCTTTCAAAATGAAACTTGCGATGTTTGGGGGGGGGGGGGGGGTGAAAAAATATTTTTTTCTTCTTTTTTTTTACTAAAATCATTTGGGATAGGGTTATAGTCATGTTCTTCACCTAATTCACTCATAAAAAAAACCAGACAATTTCGGAGCGGTTTTCAGCGAAATAAATCGGCAGTTAAGTGGTTAATACAGCTCTAATATGAATAATAATTATGCCTTAAATCAGGGATAGGGAACCAGCATGCCTTGCTACAGTTTTGCTGTTTGGCCATGCTAAAACTATAGCAGGGCATGCTGGGATGTGTAGTTCAACAACAGCTGGAGGGCCGAAGGTTCCATATCTCTGCCTTTTTGCTAAATCTATGTCTCCGTGTCATCTTTTACGAGAGTTTAGTTTTTAATTGATTGTATGCACTAATGACACACATCAGCCGATAGAAAGTTTAGAGCAATAGATTGCACACTGACTCACTAGATCGTTGTAGCCACCAGCGTGTGCAGCTGATGGAGAGATTGCAACCTAAAGTATTTAAAAATGTCAGCTCCCACACAGTTTGCAGCTGACAACTTGGAAATCTACAAGTGAAACGACAGTCCCTAGTGTCATGATGAGTATAAACGATATACAAAGAGCCAAATGAGTCTACACAGATGGAAAATTCCTCGAGACATATACTGCACTGTAGTTAGAGTTTCTCCTTGGGGCAGTATCTCCACTGTCACCGACTCTTGTAGCTGGTGCAGACTATCTGCCCATTGTAAGAATACCCAGCATTAAAATACTGTAAAGTGTTTTTTTATAGTGTATCTGTCCATACAGTATAGGGAAATAATATAATCACTAAAGTGTTCTTAGTTTCCAGTCCTGATTTCTGTTGGACAGTCCCAACTCAACCATTGGAAAAAGAGGTGGAGCTTGTGTGGAAGTGGGCAGAACTTTGTAAAAATGTGGGTGTTTGCGGGATAAGGGGTGGGGCTTACTTTGTCCCACTTTTGGAAGTTTCAATGCTGAGAATTATGCCTTAGAAGTGTCTCTATTTTTTACAATTCAACAACTGTCCAATTCATTCAAACCGCTTTCACATCGCGTTTATCAGGTCGCACCCGGAACTTCTACACAGGTCCTTCACAGGTGCGACCCTCTTGCGATCCCTTTCAGCCATGTTGATTACTTCACCGCGTCATCTGATCTCCAAGCGCCACCTGCTCCTACAGTGTGAATGGGTAGTGGGTGCCATTGACCCAGCGACCCGCTCACGCCGCACAGCAGCAGGGAAAGACCCATGTTTAACCCAGCTTTAAACACAGGTTGATATATTGAGTTGCTCAACCAGAGATATTTCCCCAGGCCCCATTCACACTGCTCAAAAACCCGGGTTAATACTGTGCGATTACATGCAATAACCCGGGATATTTTTTGCCAGTGTGAAAGGGGTATTATTTTATTCTGCATATACAGTAAACTGCAGAACTTTGTTTTCCTTTGGAGTTTTTAAATAATCTTGTATTATAGACAAACATTTACAATGCACATATATGAGTTTATAATCATTTCCGGAGAACATGTAAAGCTGGAGATTGTAGTGCCCAAGGGCCAGCTGGAACCACGCTGTGCATGAAAGGATCATAGGCACATTCCTGGGTAACAGTCTTATGTAACAGTTAATTCTAAATATAATGAAAGCATAACCCTTGTCAGTCACTTCTACTGTCTATGAGAATGCACAATCATGTGACATCACTGTGCATTGGTCAGTCTCATACTTTCAGGGCCGGACTGGCCCACAGGGGTACAGGGAAATCCCTATTGGGCTCCACTTCCTGATGGTCTCACCGCCTCCTTTAGGGCCCAGTAGCTTGGTGGAGCAGGATCATGGATGATCTTTAGTGCTTAGTTTGTTTCTATGGAAACTACACCAAGATTAGCCCTCTAGCTAATTAAAGTGGGTGGTCCTGACATACCCCTGCCCCCTCCTTCATTAAGGGTCCCTTTTCATTGCAAGTCTTCTCTAATGGTTGGACATCCATCTGTGGTGGCTAGCCACACCCTCTCTGGTGGCTGGCCACACCCTCTCTGGTGGCTGGCCACACCCCCTAAGCTTGGGCCCCTACCACAGTATTCCCTGGTGAGCCCTTAATGCCACAATCTGCCACTGTATACTTCATACCACTTGGCATACCCTCCAACCGTCCAGCTTTGGGTGGGGCAGTGTTGCTCTTCGGGCACTGCACTGTTCCACCATTCCACCCACAGGCTGCTGAGTCCCGCAGGGGCTGTAGGGTGTAGGAGCACCCTCTCACTGCTGCTCCGCATAGCAGAACTGCGGGTGAATAGATGCCATGGCATCTAAACAGTGCGTTGGGGAGCCTGGGGGCTCACCGAACTGTTGGGTATGCCCCCGTTTCCATCACTCTGGGGGTGTGCCCAATGTTCCCCGAGCTGAGGGCTGCCCCTATGCTCTCTCCTGCACTGTTTAGACGCCATGCCCCTTTTATGGACACCCGCCTTTGGCGCACGCAGAGGGTCCGTAAATTCTTCACCAGTAGTACGTAGTGAAGTCCTTCACCAGTAGTCCCAAAGGGAACCTCAGATACATGCATATACAAAATACAACCGAGGGGCTATTTGTAAAACTTTTAAATGCAGAAGGAGTGGCTTTGTACTCAGATGAGATACTCAGACCCATTGTGTCCACCCATATCCCCTGTAGAGTGTTAGCTCATATGGTCATGGCGCAGTCCCCCGTGTCTTCTTTCTATCATTTTGCATGCTGTAATCATGTATCTATGTGAATGAATATAGTGTCTGTAGTATTAGTCTGTACTTATGTATAGTGTTATTTATTCCTCCCCCCTAATACGGCGCTACGGAACCCGTGTGGCGCCTTATAAATAAATCATGATGATAAATAATACTGTATTACCTACATTTACACACATGAAGGGGAACTACATATAAAAGAACTCACTTTAAGGTAAATAGTAACAATCACATTTTAAAAGAAAAAAGTGGTGTCCCTGCTCTTGGCAGTATTTGCCTATGAAACAATGGAAAGCCGGTTGTATCTCGCCAGTTCTGACATGCTATAATGTAGGCTTATTAGCGTCAGCACACCTCTCTGTTGTGTATGCTCACAGATGACGGGACTAGCCCTCAATCTGACATTCATGCAGAATTCTTCTGAGGCTCACACAGCAATCACACATGAAGACATAGCTGCAAGCCAAATACAGCATTGTCCTGTACTTACCCAGCCAGTAGTGCAGGTCATAGTACTTGATGTTGTTCTTCACTATGGTATGTAGAACTAGGTAAGCATCGCCCACGTAGAAGTTACCATGTAGGTTCTCAGGTACCGGTACCAGGTCCATTTTCTCAATTCTCCAAATCTGGAGCCCGGCCTTCTGCCCGGCGTTGGCAAACTCTTTGTGAGACGGAGCCATGGTGCTCTCAGCAAAGACACACACAAAAAAACAGGGAACTTTAAGAATAAACTATAACCAGCTGTGTGCTTGCTGGATTCTGTCTGGCACTCTGCAGAATTAATGTACAACAGAGGTTTATAGTCTGTGCAGGAAGGAGGGAGGGCAGGGTAGGGTAGGTGTGTTCTGTACAGCGATGAGCACAGCCTCTCTGTACTACACACATACAGAAGTTCTATTCAGCAGGACGTGTATTTATAGCGTGGAAATCATTTTATTTTTCAAGACAGCAGAAGCTATTTTCAGTGGTGCAACTGTTTTTGCTACAACCCTTGGGAATTATTTTTGCGATTGTCCAGGGTCAGTCCCACGTTTGGTAGATTTGTCCCTTTATTTCAGCAGTGACTCAATGCGCAAGCATTTTCCAATTTTTACTTCTGCTTGGAAACCAGGAGTATGTGCTCCCACATGGTGTGCACGGAATTAAATGCACGATGAAAGCGTAAATTTGTGTGAAAAGTTGTAAGTATCTTGCCATGCGCCCGCATCCTATTTGTACATTTGGTTTGCTACTCATCAGCATCATGCAAGGACATAACTAAGGGTATACGGGGGCTGAACTGTACTCCCTAATCCTAAACATACTGCTACCATGCTGAGACTTGTAGTGCCGCACAAAAAAAAAAAGAAAATGCAGGTGCACACGCTAAGTACGAAGAACACTGCTGATCAGAACAATTATAATAAATTATGCAATTTAACATGGAGTAAAATTGAGGTTCTTAGTATAATTTCGGCCACATGGGCCCACCTACCACAACTAGGTGACCTCATTAGGTGGGTCCCTAACATTCATAAGGTTCAAGTGCAGAGCATAGGACCTCCCCCCCCCCCCCCCCCCCCCCCCACCGGGCCAGCACAACCCATCTGCCCCAAGGCATCACACTAGAAAGGAGTAGCAGTTTATGTGTAAGAAAGTAGCAGCTGAGTGCTAGGAGTGTCACATATAGGTGAGAAGTAGTAATTAAAGTGGTAAAAATTAGGTGTGTGCGAGCAGTGCCATCAAACAGGGCGCATGGGCCCTGGGGGCAGCACAGTTGCTGCCCCACGGAACAATTTCTGCATGTGGCTTGCTGCAGAGCCTCCAAGGGCGTCCAAGGGATTCCCTGGACAATATCCTGCAGGCTGTGGAGCTGCTAGGAGCATACTATCCGGTGCCAGCAGTCAGACTCTATAGGCGTGATGTCATAATGTCATGGGTTTTGGGGGTGGAGCCAACAGAGGGTACACTGCCGGGATGTTGCAGCGCTAGCATCATCAGTGCACACTCCACCTGCCAATATTTTGTGCAAAAGATACATCTATAAGAAGGCATTTTTACGCATCTGCCTAGCTATGAATAAACCGTGGTTTGTACGCAATGCCAATGTTCACGCAACTTAGCGATTTTGGGCAGACTGAGCCTTTGTGATGCCACTTGCAGTGAGAAGTTAAACGCAGAGTTATTGACAGGAAAGGATTGTTTGGGAAAGTGGCAGCAAAAGCACAATCCGGGGGACGATGTTCCTTGTCATTGCGTCAGTGCTGTGATAGGTGCGGTGGGCATCTATATTCTTTCTTGGGTGGCAGCGTCACTTGCAATTATTTGCAGGTCCGCAGTCTGAAAGATTGCAACTGCGTGGGCATGTGCGTACAGACATGACTTAGACCCATAGTGTGTATGTTTCATGTACTCTACAGCCTGCAAGGGCTCCACATTTCCTTGGATTCATGTGAGTTGTGTTTAATGAATATTCTGGCTATTGCACCATGTCTGACTGCTGGCCACATATTTTGGTATTTCACACTGTGAATCATAACAGAATGACCAGCCAAGCTAATATTGAGCCTGATGCAGAGTACTTTGTCCCTGCTTCATCTCAGCCATGCCACAGGGAACCTATCAGGGAACCTTGTGAATTTATGTCACTCCACTGCCTGCATATGAGACTTTATGCTTTTGCATGCTCAGATAACACAGTCTCTGTCTTTTTTGCGAGGGGTCCTCCTGAAAATGTCTGCTACAGTTCCAGGACTGGTGAAAGGGTGCACTGCAGCCCCAGTGCCAGATTAAGGTCCACATGGGTCTGGAGCTGAAAATTATGAAGGGCCTTTTATGTGCAGCTGCTGGGGGTGTGACAAGCGCTGAGAGCATTGCAGTAAGTGCTATATAGTATGGAAAACATTAGCGTAACAGCCATATAATACAGAGAGCATTGCAATGAGTGCCATATAATACAGAGAACATTACAGTGACAGCCATATAATACAGAGAGCATTACAGTAACAGCATACAATGCAGAGAGCATTGCCATGAGTATCATATAATACAGCAACCATCAGTGGCTGTCAAATAAAACAGAGAGCATCGTAGTGTCCATTATATTATACACTAAGCATCCAAGTGACCTTCATTCAATACAAAGAACATTGTAATGAGTCCTACATAAAATAGAGAACTCCAAAGGCCAGCATAAAATACAGAAGACATCACAGTCACACACCTTGCCCCCTCGAATGGAATAAATCAGACAGCAAGTATATCTATCTATAATTAGTACTTAATGGAATTCACACTATTCAGCTTTTGGTGCTGGTAGTGGGTCTGGTCAGGCACCTCTCTGGAAGATTACCGCACTGGAAGAATTTGTGTGACACCCACCGCACTTTACCGTGGTGGGATCTTGATCAAAAGTGTTTGCTATCCCATAGAGCAGGGGTGGGGAACCTTTTTTCTACCAAGGGCCTTTTGGATATTTATAAAATCCTTTGGGGGCCATACAAAAATTATCAACTTAAAAATTAGCCTGGCCCCCAGTTGTTATGCCCCTTAGTGGTACTGGGTGCGCGTGCCGCAATAGTGCAGTGCCAGATACACATGTCAGTGCAGTGCCAGATACACAAATGCCACCACAGTGCCAGATCCACAATTGCCCCCACAGTACCAGATCCACAATTGACCCCACAGTACCAGATCCACAAATGCCCCCAGAGTGCCAGGTCCACAAATGCCCCCAGAGTGCCAGGACCACAAATGCCCCCAGAGTGCCAGGACCACAAATGCCCCAGAGTGCCCCCCCCCCCCACTGTGCTGCTCACCGCTACTGCTCCATCTGGCGGCGTGTCTCGGCTGTCAGGGCAGGGAGGAGAGCGCGGCTATGTCGGGCGGCGGCGGCGTGAGGGACCTCAAACCAGCCACCGGTTTGTGAGCCAATCAGAGCTCGCGGACCAGCAGCGGTGGCTGCTGACTGGCTGCCAGTCCGCGAGCTCTGATTGGCTCACGAACCGGTGGCTGGTTTGAGATCTTTTCTTGCCGCTGCCGCCAGACATGTAGCTGTGTTTTCCTCCCTGCCCTGACAGCTGAGACATGCCGCCGCCGGAGTGAGCAGCGGCATGTCTCGCTGACACAAGCGGGTGGGCCAGAATAAACGGCTTTGCGGGCCTTATACGGCCCGCGGGCCGGAGGTTCCCCACCCCTGCCATAGAGTGTCTAGTATTTTTGGGTGAACAGGTGTGTGAATCAGCAGGCAAAAGGGGTGAACCAGGCCGCCGTTGTCTGTGTTTAAACACAGCGGCAATGGTAATTCACCCCTTCACCTGCAATTGAATTCCCCTCAAGCAGAGCCGGCCCTAACCAATATGATGCCCTAGGCAAGATTTTGGCTGGTGCCCCCTAGCACCACCGCTGGTTCTGCCTCTGACCTTGCACCTCTTTCCCAGCACCATCACCCCTCACCCATAGCAGTCCCTATTTTGGTGTTTGTACCCCCTATATTTTAAATAGGAACAGTTCGCACATTTGGCGCACAGTCCAAAAAGGGGTATGTTTTTGCTGGCAAGGGGCATGGCCACACAATAGTAACCCCAATTCCAATTACGCCATACTGTACTGCAACTTTATTCACATTTTATCATGCGATAGTGTCCATAATTCATATTACATCCCACAGTAGTATCACTTTACCTTATAAACGTTACTCCTCACAGTAGAGCCCCTTATTCACATTACATCACACTGAATTGCTCCTTATTCACATTACACCACACCCTATTGCTCTTTATTCACATTAGACGACCCATTAATGTCCTTATAAACATAATGCGCCTTACACATTATGATAACCTTTATTAATGCTCTTTTACACATAATGTCCCTTACACATATGCCGCACATTATTAATGCCCTTATACACATAATGACACACATAGTACCCCCTACACATTTGCTGCACATTATTAGTGCCCCTATACACATAATGACACACATACAGTAGTACCCTGTTACACATATGCCGCACATTCTTAATGCCCTTATACACATAATGACACACATAGTGCCCCTTTACACATATGTTGCACATTATTAATGCATTTTTACATGACACACATAATGTTTCAAACACATATTCCGAACACTACTGCACAACCAACCCACTCACATGCACACAGCACTCACACTGCCACTAACACTGTGACCTCTGCCTCTGCTTGGATACAGATGTGTCCTCATATATCTTGCCTCAATGCTAACGTTGGGCACCTTTTTTTATAAAAATGCATCTTATTTGCATTGCTATGTGGCTAGGATGCACAAGCAGCTTCTGCTGATTAAACTGATATGCAGCATGCCTATATATTGTATGAGACTGTGGCTGTATCTGCATATGAAATGCTGCATACAGAATATAGGCATGCCGCATATCATTTTAATCAGCAGAAGCTGCTGATGCCCCTAGGCATATCAAATGCCCTAGGCAATTGCCTAGTTTGCCTATACCTATGGCCGGCTCTGCCCTCAAGGGCTTTATACAGTATAACCAACAAGATTAATAAAATCCCCCTTCACCTATGAGAACATGACATTCAAAAAGCAAATCCACATGTTGCCTGCGTCCTCCGTCCCAAAAACTTAATCCACTATGTCCGGGTAGAGTATTAATTTCCGTCATGCTGGAAGCAATATCAGTGGAAAAGCTATTTAGCCTTTACCACAGGAGTATACTATACAATAACCCAATAGTCAGTGGCACACATAAATAAATCATAAACACCCCAAAATACCAAAGAATAATTGCCTAATATCTATTAACAATACTTAATATGCAGTAGTGAAACTTGTGATGGAAGGGCCCAGGTTCAAAAATATGCTTTAGACCCCCCCTCCAATGACCCACCCCAAGTTCACAATATGCCACATGGCAGAGGGTGACGAAAGAGGGAGACAGGGAGAGGCAGAGGGAGACAGAGTGGCAAAAGGTGACAGGGAGAAATAGAGGGTGATGGGGAGAGGCAGCGGATGACGGGGAGAGGCAGACAGGTAGACATGTGTTGGTGATGGGGAGAGGAAGAGGATGATGGGGAGAGGGTGTGACCAGAGGCACCTCACTGCCCACACCAAGTGATCATAGATTGGGATTGGGTCTCATGGAGAGGGTGATAGGGAGATGGTAAAAGCAGTGGGGGACAGCATTGGGTAGCACGAGGGAGAGGGCTACAGCAGTGGGTGATGCCAGGGAGAGGGTGACAGCAGTGGGTGACACCACAGAGAGGGTGACAGGGAGAGGGTGACAGCACCTGGTGACAAATATACAGTATTAAAGTTTTCACATGTGGGCCCAGACCTGCAGCACGTAGATGGCTGATACTCTTTGGGTGTAACGTCGGGAACAGTCATGAGATCATGACGTCAGTTCCCTGACACTGGTGGCAACGACAGCCCCAATATAGAGGAATCCAGTTCAGACTCTGAGCAAAAGGAACAGGGGAGGACCTGGGAAGAAAAGGGATCCTGGTCCCTTCTCTCCCTTCGGATGGACTGTCACCCACTCAGACAGCAGCTCAGCTGCTGCAGCTGAACTGCTCATGACGACAACTTTGTACACAGGGTGGAGCTTTGAACAACCAAGGGCATAGCTTCAGACAACCAAGGGCGGAGCTTTGGATTACTCCATGGGTAGACAGGAATTCAGCTGATTGCAGGGGGGGGGGTGAGGGAGTGAGGGACAGGGACTGCCTGGGAGGTGATTAAGCTGGGCTGTTACTGTTGGTGGTGACAGATTTTTTTTTCTCTACTGTCAACACTGGTGGCATTGCAGGACACTGTGGGCCTATTTTCATGGGATGGCCTGAAGCTGCAGCTCTACCCACCCCATTATTAATCCAGCCAGCTGTTCTGATCAATGTGTTTTCACATACACAATTTGTTCATAACACTAAGGGTTTAGAAATGAACAGCTGAACAACACCAGTAAACAGGTATTTGAATGTTTAACATTAACAAGTGCAACTTTTTTACGCTCTAAGCCTAAATAACTTTGCTTTTAGCTCAAATGAACCATTTACCACAAATTGATTTTCTGCATTGCATTCCATAGTATTTTCTCAAAAGCAATTACATCCTTCAATCTTCCTGCAACTCACCCCTCTGTACACATTGCCCCTCAATTATCCACTCCCCTCTTATTAACACTTATTAAGCTTTTTACTTACCTATATACATTGACAATAACATCCACAATCTCTCACCATAAAAAACATTCACAAAACACCCACATTTATCTCACTCTCTCCTGCTTCTGATAGCTGGTGACATTTCACCAAATCCGGGACCCAACCACTTGCCCCACTCACATTCACCTGATTCGCAGCAATATAAAAATCCAGCCAAACTCATAAATGCAGTATCACATGTCTCCCATCCACCTTCCAAATCACTAAAATGGAATACACACTGTGTGTGTAACAAATTAACATTTATACATGACCTCTTCATATCTAACAACAATCTGCTGGCTATAACAGAAACATGACTCACACAATCAGACATGGCCTCGGGCTTTTCCTGCAGCACTGTCACATGGAGATCTCTACTTCCCACACACCTTCAGGCCTGGTAAAAATAAAGGAGGTGGGGTTGGATTATCACTTTCCAAATCTTTTGCATAGACAGCTCTACAACAGGTTCCATCACTCACATTTACTCACTTGAAGTACATTCTATCAGGATTAACACACCTTTCTCATTGCGTGTTGCAGCAATCTATTGCCCACATGGGAAACTCAAACAATTTCTGGAAGTTTTTCTGCCTGCTCCCTCACTTCCTATCCTCTGACATCTCCATCATCATCATAGTTGATTTCAATATTGCTACTGATAGTCTGAAATTTGCTGATTATGCCTCCAAACTACTCTCTCTAACCTCCTCTCTCACTCTCTCTTAATGGACTTGATCTAGTATTCCCCAGACTGTGTTTAGTTTCTGAATTCACTAACACTCCTTTCTCTCTCTCAGATCACAACCTTTCCTCCATTACATCAAACTCAGTGTAACTGAAGTCCACCAATCCTCATCAAACCTGCAGTAATATTAACACAATTAATTTTCAAGAACTTTCCACCTCACTCCAACAACTGCTTTCACCTATTTCTGCATTCACTTCTCCTAAGACGGCTGTATCACACCTGAACCAGACTCTAAAAATAACCCTTGATGAAGTTGCTCCAGCTACCCATCACACTCCACGTAGGCCTAGATGTCAACAGTGCACGCTAAATTAACAAGACACTTGCAAAATCGCTCACGTAAAATTGAATGCCAATTGCGTAAATTGTATTCGTATTCCAAGCGACTTCCTCACATATAAGACTATCTACCACTCTTATCATAATTCCCTGGACACTGCCAAATAAACATATTCCCAAACTCTCATCTCTGCTCAAGCCTCTAACCCCAAACAACTTTTTATTATATTTAAATTTCTTCTGAACCCTTCCTCACTTAACCCACCAGCCACTATCAGTGTGCAAGATCTTGCTTCCTACTTCAAGGACAAGATTGATATGATCAGAGATGAAATGGTATGCTCTTCCTTAGCCAGTAACCTGCTCAATTCTCTACCTGAAACCTCTGGAACTTTCTCTTAATTTGATCCCACATATGAAGATTAAGTATCATCACTCTTCTCATCCTGCTACTCTACTACCTCTCCTCTTGATGCTATACCCTCACAAATAGTTGGAGTACCGCAAGACTCGGTTTTAGGTCCTCTGCTTTTCTCAATCTATACCTCATCTCTTGGTAAACTAATCAGCTCTTTTGGATTTCAGTATCATCTGTATGCAGATGATACTCAAATCTACCTATCCTTTCAAGATTTGTCTCTATCTGTAGTGGTCCGTGTCACTGAATGCCTTTCTGCTGTTTCCTCTTGGATGTCATCTCGCTACCTCAAACTTAATATTTCAAAAATAGAGATAATTTATATTTCCACCAACCAATAGTAATTACCAACCTGAAATCTATCACTTTTTGAGAACTCGACAATCAGTCCTACTCCACAAGCTGGCTGCATATCATCCTTGACACTGAACTGTCCTTTGTTCCCCACAATCAATCTGTTTCAAAATCATTTTACATGCATCTGAAAAATATATCCAAAATACGACCATACCTTACACAACACACTGCTAAAACTTGAATCCATGGTCACATTATCTTCCCCATTGAATATTGAAATAGTTTTCTTACTGGTCTTACCAAAAAGAGACTTTCACCCCTACAATCCATTCTGAATGCAGCTGCGAGGCTCTTCTTCCTCGCTAGACGTTCATCGTCTGCAGATCCACTCTGTCAGTCCTCCATTAATTACCTGTATTCTACAGTATTCAATATAAAATATTTTTACTCACACACAAGGCCATTAACCAAAGTACACCTATGTTATCTCTTTGCTTATCTCAAAATATCTCCAAACCCAACCTCTCTGCTCTAAACAAGATCTACATCTCTCATCCACACTTATTAAACACTTCCATTCAACATTGCAGGACTTTCTTTTCTTTAGGCTTTACCCACTCTGTGAAATACCCTACCCGCACAATAAGACTTTCCTCTAGTCTCTAAACCTTCAAGCGTTCCCTGAAAACTCACCTCTCAGGCAAGCTTATCAAATTCCAGAACCGCTCACATAATCTTTAGAAGCTTTCCTATCCAATTGCATCACCACATCTGTACAGTCTGCACATATCCTCACATATTTTCTCTTTCTTCACTTTTCCATCCTTCTGACACTGATTCATCATTACTGTGTGACCATGTTATGCAGCCCACCAAGAACCTTTGCAATCTGGTGGACAGCTATGCAATAGATAACACCTATCCTTGTGTATTAATGACTATTTCCCTATAGATTGTTAGATTGGGCCTTCCTACCTCTATGACTGTTTGTTATCCAGTTTTTTGTTTTATCATTGTTGTTTCCAATTATAAAGCGCAACGGAATTTGTTGGGCTATATAACAAAGTGTCTTTAAATAAAATAAAAATCAGGTGGGGACTTTGTTTAGAGAGGAAGCCTCTGACATTTTGTGGTTCCCTTGTTGTCTCAGATTGCTGTCCAGCTCGAGAGTCCAGTGACTGCTGCCCAGATCAAGAGTCCAGTGACTGCTCTCTGAAAGGGGTCATCCGAGGGAGCAAAGATTTGATGGGGGAGCTGAGGTTCAGTGTGGGAGTCTAGAGCTAGCAGGTACGGGAGAGAGCCAGCATGTGTTGAGAGAGCCAGCTGGGAGTGGAGAGTGCTGGTTGGGGAAGCTGACAGCTGGTGGGGGAGTGGAGAGCCAGTCAAGGGAAGAGATAGCCAGCCGGGGAGGAGAGATCCGTTTCGGAGAGCTGAGGGCTGGCTGGGGAGCAGAGAGCCAGCTGAGGGAGGAGAAAGCCTCTCTAAGCTGTGTCTGCTGAAACCTGGCCAAAAGACTGGATAAAAGCAGGTAGAGAATGACTCTTCTTGACTTTTCTCTGCTTCACCGGGTAAAAAAGACACATAAAGCCATCCAGAGATGTAAGTTACCCTTACTCCTTTATAAGCTAGTATTCATGCGTCCTTCTTCATCCAGCCTCCATACATAATAAGTCGCGTCACACAGAGTGCATGAGATCCGCCAGCTTCTGTGCGACTCGGCCAGCGCCAGGCGTCTTTTTTCCAAAATACATCTTATTTGTATCACTATGTGAGGTGACAGCTGGAGATACTAAAAGCCGGCACATGCCAGAGCTCTGCCCATCCTCTTTGTATGTCTCACTGTGTGCTTGTGGCTGTGCAGCAGGGTTACTTCTGTCCTGCAGCACCACTCTATGCCCCCGCTGCTGCTGCAGCATCTCTACCTGCCCCAGTTGCTGCATAATCTCTCTCTCTCTCTCTCTGCCCCAGATTTTGCAACATCTCTCTCTTTCCTGGAAGCTTCAGTTTATGTCTTTACTTCAGATGCTGCAGCACCTCTCCCTGCCCTAGCTGCTGCAGCACCTCTTTCTGCCCCAGCTGTTGCAGCTCCTCTCTACATTGATGCTGCAGCACCTCTCCCTGCCCCAGCTGTTGCTGTGTACCTCACTCTGCCTCTCAGGCAACTGTAGCACCTCTCTCTGTCCCTCAAGCTGCTGCGGAGCAGCTATTTCTGCCCCTCACGCAATTTTGGGATATTATTTTCATTGAGGAATAATGGGATTATCAGGTCGGGTAACTCAGTTCTGGGGTATTAATTTCATTGAGGCATTGGGAGATTATCAGATCTGGAGAGGGGGTCAGTTTTGGGGCATTATTTTCATTGAGAGATTGGGGGGATTATCAGGTCTTTGGAAGGTCACATTTGGGGCATTATTTTCATCAAGAGATTGGTGGGTTGTAAGGACAGGCCAGTTGGGACATACATACTGTTTTTTATTTATTTGAATTAAACAAGTAAAAAGTTAAATACCGCTACTTTCATAGTGGCTCCACTGTGGCATAACATGGATAAGGGGCTCTACTGCGGCGTAACTTGTATAAGCGGCTCTACTGTGGCGTAACATGTTTAAGCAGCTCTTCTGTGTTGCGTAATGTGTATAAATTACTCTACTATGTGGCGTAACTTGTATATGCGGCTCTACTGTGGTGTAACTTGTATAAGGAGATCCACTGTGCCATAACGTGTATAAGCAGCTCAACTGTGTGGCGTAACTTGTATAAGTGGCTCAACTGTGGCGTAAAGTGTATAAACAGCTCTACTGTGTGGCGTAATGTATATAAGCTGCTCTACTGTGGTGTAATGTGTATAAGCGGCTTTACTGTGGAGTAACGTATATAAGCGACTGTAATGTGGCTTAATGTGTATAAGCAGCTGCACTCTGTGATGTAACTTGTAAAAGCGGCTCTACCATGGCATAACGTGTATAAGCAGCTTTACTGTATGGCTTAACTTGTATAAGCAGCTCTACTGTGGCGTAACGTGTATAAGCAGCTCTATCATGGTGGAACATGTATAAGCAGCTCTACTGTGTGGCGTAACATGTATAAAGGGTACTACCGTGTGGTGTAGTGGCGGAACTAGCGAGCGGTGGGCCCAGGTGCAACATAATGCTTTGGGCCCCCCAATCCCATCCAAGTCCAACCCCTCACCCCTGAAGAGAATCTGGTGAGAGGGACCTGATCAGGGCCTGAGAAATGGATACCGAGCAACAGTGCCGTAACTAGACATTTTAGCGCTTTGTGCAAGAAATGGCATCTGAACCCCCCCCCTCTATGTAAAACAGGGGCAGTGCGCGCCGTAGGTGCGCGCAAAAAATATAGGGACGTGGCTTCATGGGGAAAGGGTGTGGCCACAAAATAATACCAATTCATATAACGGTGCACAGTAGTCTCCATTATTCAAATTACGCCGCACAGTAGTACCACTACACCAGGTAGTGTCCCTTTTATACATTACGGTGGACAGATTCCCCTTTTTACATATTATGGCAGACAGCGTCCCCTTTTTACACATTATGGCAGACAGCGTCCCCTTTTTTACACATTACAGCAGACAGCGTCCCCCTTTTTACACATTATGGCAGACAGCGTCCCCTTTTTTACACATTACAGCAGACAGCGTCCCCCTTTTTACACATTATGGCAGACAGCGTCCCCTTTTTTACACATTACGGCAGACAGCGTCCCCTTTTACACATTACGGCAGACAGCATCCCCTTTTTACACATTACAGTAGATAGTCCCCTTTTTACACAGACAGACAGAATAGATAGATAGATAGATAGATAGATAGATAGATAGATAGATAGATAGATAGAAAGAATAGATTATACATACTGTCTCTGCTGGCAGTCAGGCTCCTCGGTGCAGCTTGATGGCACATGATGATCCCGGGCAGGGGAGAAGAAGGAGGAGGGAGCCGCAGCAGCGCAGTGTAATTGGTGGAGGCGCTGCTGCTGTCCCTCTCCTTCACCATAGGCTGTCCTCCGCCGCTGTGATGAGGGAAGCGCATCCCAGCATTCACAGCGGCGGTGGGCAGCCTGTGGTGAAGGAGAGGGACAGCAGCAGCAGCGCCTCCACCAATTACACTGTGCTGCTGCGGCTCCCTCCTCCACCTCCCTCCTCCTCCTTCCTCCCGTGGTCACTGCGCTCCTCTCCTCGGCGGGCGGCGGCATGTAATGAGTCAGTTTGACTCATTACATGCCGCGCTGGCTTTGGGCCCCTGGACAGTGGCGGGCCCCAGTGCAAGGCACAGCTTGCACTGGCGGTAGTTCCGCCACTGGTGTGGTATAATGTGAATAACGGACACTACTGTGCAATGTTATGTGAATTGGTACTATTATGTGGCCATGTCACTTCCCATGAAGCCACGCCCCTATATTTTAGTTGTGCGCCTTTGGCGCGCACTGTCCATTTTTTAAACATGGGGCAGCCTAAGGAAATTTTCTCACTGAGCTCCACAAGGCCTAGAACAAGGCCACATCTTTTCAAATGTGACATGCCATCACATGTTGGCTAGGACCCCAATTCAGTACAGGGGATGGGGATACCAAAGCACATCCTTGCACCGGGCACCATGGCACCAATCTGCACCTCTGGCTGTATCTGCATATGAAATGCGAAGTTGCAGTTCTTTCCTGGAAACTGTGCCCGGATGGCTGTTTGCGCAGCTTCAGAGGTTTACTTCTGTTTCTCTTGTACTTTACCTCAGGGCTTCCCTTTTCCTCTGGTTGCAGCATCTGGGGGTTATTCAGGTTTGTTGGCAAACCAAAGAAGTACACTAATGGGCAAAACCATGTTGCACTGCAGGTGGGGCAGATGTAACATGTGCAGAGAGAGTTAGATTTGGGTGGGTTCTTTTGTTTCTGTGCAGGGTAAATACTGGCTGCTTTATTTTTACACACTCCACCCAAATCTAACTCTCTCTGCACATGTTACATCTGCCTCCCCTGCAGTGCAGCATGATTTTGCCCATTAGGATGCATATTTGGATGATAACAAACCTGAATAAGGCCCTCTGCCCCACTGTCTGGAACTGCCTGTCAGCTGCCACATCTTCTCACACAGGGGGGACATGTACTCAGCAGTGATAAAAGTGGAGAAGTGAGCCAGTGGAGAAGTTGCTCATGGCAACCAATCAGCATTGACGTAACATTTATAACTGGCATACTATAAAAGTATACAGCGCAGCTCACATGTTGCCATGGCAACTTCTCCACTGGCTCTTTTCTCCACTTTTATCACTGCTTAGTAAATCTACCCCAAATTTCTCTGCCGCATCTCCCGAACAAAGCCCTCTGCAGCCCAATATGGGCTGGCACACTCTGATCAGCAGCCATAGTGACCTGTCTCAAGGGGAACATCTTACAGCTCCCACCGCCGACGCAATTTTCCACTGCTCTCTCCGCCAGACCTCTACCTTGGCCCCATTGCCTCAGGTAAGCTCTTGGTAGTAGTTGTTGCTTGTCAGATGCTCCCAGCTCTACCTGAACTCCCCTCTTTGCTGCTCCTACTTTTATATCAGGGTCCGCATGCACAGTCTGCAGCACTAGACCTATCCTCTTTTTGGCATCCGGAACCTTCTGAACCGTTCCTTAGTTGAGCCTGTCATCAAATCACCTCACAGCTTCCACCATCTTAAATAATACATTATGGCCCCCAATGCATAAAAATGACATGAGAAACTACACTATAGCGTACTATGGCAATTCATAAATAGTAATAAATAGCTGTGATAACATAAAAAAACAGGGGTTATGTTTATAAATAATGCTCCTAAACATCCCCAATAAATCCAATGGGGGCTGCAGGATCTGAATATGGAAAGATAAAGTACCAGTCAATCAGTTCCTAACTGTCATGTTACAGGCTGTGTTTGAAAATGGCAGTTAGGAGCTGATTGTCTGGTACTATCTTCGTCCACTTTTTCTCTATCCAAGACTTAGTAAATAGACTGAAGTGATTGCATCATTTGTCTCTTTACTCTTCTAACAGGACTCTACTGACATCACATGTGCAGCGACCATTGCTGGGGAGGGTTCTACAGGAACGATCTTCTGGTCATTTTTGTTAAATCTATCCCATATGCTACAGCGACACAACATCATCTGAAGATGGCGTTAGCTGTTGGGGACAAACTCTAGAATGCTTTGCACTCTGGAGCTTGGTAAATCTGACAGCGTCACAGCCCCCACAGAAACCTATAGGGGCTGCAACTGCTGCCAGAGATGGAATCTCTAATATCTGCTGCGGTCTTCAGCGGCTGGCCTTGCCTTTTTGGTGACTGACCGTCACCACACCCCCTCTGGCTGATGAGCATGGCCCGTCTGTGGCGGGACTGTGGGCCCCTACCATTACTTACCCCCTTGTTGCTCCCATCCTACACACTGCCTATAATATCCCAGGCAAATGAGCTGCTAGAGATGAAATTGATAGAAAATGCAGATTTCCTCAATGAAAACAGAACTATAGCATACATACTGTAGGTTGCGGGTCAGAGAGGCCTCTTTATCACATCATCCCAACAAATTGATATTCTACCATGGCTCAAAGCCACAATAGCAAATCTTATTCAGACTGTCCATGTTGAGGCACCTGATCATCTCGCTGGTGATACTTGTGCAAAACCCAATCTCAGGCTTCCAGTGCAGATTCAATTAAAAAATAAAATAATACAAATGCCCTTCCCCTGCACAATAAGACTGTCCTCTAGTCTCTAAACCTTCAAGCGTTCCCTGAAAACTCACCTCTTCAGGCAAGCTTATCAAATAATACAAATAAGAAAGTAAATGTAAAAATACCCAGAGATACTAAATGGTAGTGGGGCTAAGGGGCTGGATAAATAGGGAGAAGAACATTTCATTTTTATAGGATTTCATAAATAGACCTCAAAACATTTCAGTTGTGAGTATTGGAACCTTTGTAGTTCCTCAGATTTACTTGAATGGCCTTTTAAAAAAATCAGCCCTATATTTCTCATTTCCTTATCTGTACAAGTATTTAGCTATTGAAGTGTCTCATTCATCACGAGATGGACTGAAACCAGTATTACTTATAAATAGACCATATGGAACAAAGTTTAGTCTGATCTGCCCAGTATGGAAAACAAGGGAAGTTATACTGGGCACCTGGCTTCACATTCATTGTAAAGATAAATGCTTAGCATTGCATCCATCATGCTGAATCGTGGTGTTGTGTCTGGGATCGGTATGCTGACCGCGGGGATAATGACTACATCTCTGCTGGACACCCCCAGTATTTTATTCATACATACAATCTAAAGCAGATGATGAGTTAAGGGTCATTCACTATCTGCATATCTTTTACCCTTACTTGCCTATCTCACACAAGTTCCACACCCGGCTGCAACTGTACTTGGAAAAGCGAACTGCGCTTGCAGTAGGTTTGCTGACGCACATAAAAATCTGCATGGTGAAACAAGTGAAAAGTACCCACCTACTCGCACTTCAGCACCCGGTCCCTTAATTTAAATGAATTACTGTATAATGGGCCTAAATCAGACCTAATCGATCCTCTGCGGATTTGCAGAAGTCTGCGATTGGATAGTCGCCGCGCAGACAGTGTGAATAGCCGCCCTGTGAAAGTCTGTGTACACCGCGCAAAAAGCTCAACTCATTATCACATTTTTTTTTTCCCAGTCTGTGCAGTGTGTGCGCAGCCCAGGACTTACTCCTACAGTGCGAAAGAAACAGGCTGATCGGGGCAGGTGCTGACGTCACACACCCTCCCTGAAAACGCTTGGCCACGCCTGCTTCTTTCCTGACACTCCCAGAAAACGGTCAGTTACCGCCCCCAAACGTCCACTTCCTGTCAATCAGCCTGTGTTTGCACAGCGATCAAAAAAGAGGATCCGTACGCATGCGCAGTCATTCGATAAACTGCTACTGTGTGATTTCGCACAACAGCAATCAGTGCCTTAAATTCATTATGCAAGTGAGGAGATATTCAGGTTCCAAAATATGCCTTCATCACTCCTTGGGCAATTCAATTCTCAGTGATGTGCAATCGCGAGAATGAAAGAACCACAATTTCACACATTTGTACTGAGCGATGTTGACGATTGCAAGGTGTCGGCATCCTGATTGTACTTTGAAGCCAGTGCTGCTCTCTTTGAGTCTGATGTTGCTCCGCATCACAGAATCTCCTTTTGGCATGTTAATGTATAAGGAGGCATATTCCTGGACCAGCCAACACTTAAAACAGCCCAGTTCCACCCAGATCTTCCCATTGGATGATCACCAATTAGCATAAAGATGGATTCATTGACATAATATATTCACAAATTGTACTTTTTTTTCCAAACTCTTATGCGTCGAAGCCGACAATGGGGGTAATTCCAAGTTGATCGCAGCAGGAAATTTTTTAGCAGTTGGGCAAAACCATCTGCACTGCAGGGGGGGGGCAGATATAACATTTGCAGAGAGAGTTAGATTTGGGTGGGTTATATTGCTTCTGTGCAGGGTAAATACTGGCTGCTTTATTTTTACACTGCAATTTAGATTGCAGATTGAACTCACCACATCCAAATCTATCTCTCTGCACATGTTACATCTGCCTCCCCTGCAGTGCACATGGTTTTGCCCAACTGCTAACAAAGTTCCTGCTGCGATCAACTCAGAATTGCCCCCTATGTCTCTTTTTAACACCATGTTACATTTAAACCAATAATAAAGGATGTGTGAATAAGATAGATAGCAGAACTATTTGTCCGGTTTTGCGAAACAAAGTGGGAGACTTTCTCTTTGTAAGGTCGATGCAGAACGGAATGCAACACACAACACTGAGCGTAGCCTATGTTTGACCGCAGCGTTGTCACCCAGTTATGGGAGTAGAGTTACAGCTGATGGCCTGATTCAGAGTTGTAAGCTGATGCATTCGCAGCTGCGTCCGTGTACAGCTACTGTGCCAAAATATGCAAATTTTGCAGGCGCCGGAATATGTATTGAGACACTTACCGTTTGCATCACAGATCGTAGCAGTTAAAAACGCTGCATCCGCTGCAGACAATTAGATAATCGATCATGCCTCTCACTTCTGGCTGCATGAAGTAAGACACCGGAGGCCACTGCTGCTGCATACGGGATCGCAGTCGCAGGCTGATACAAATGGTTCCCACACACCTGCAGTTTTTCCGCCACTACGCCCGTTACCTCTACTAAACGCTTCCCAACTGGCAATCACTTTGCAAATAAATTCTCATTGCAAGCGGCATCGCTAAGTGTCATGGTGTGGGCACAATGCGACTAAGACGCTGCGCAGTTTACAGATAATTGCGCAACTCAATATCGGCACACAACTGTGAATGAGGCCCTGAGTCGCTTGTGACGCCTCATCGCCCATAGGGATAATTCAGATCTGATCGCAGCAGCAAATTTGTTAACAGCTGGGCAAAACCATGTGCACTGCAGGGGAGGCAGATATAAGGCGCCCATAATTTTATTGCGATTGACATAAACACTTCTTTAAGCTAGCTTACCACTGAAATAACGACACACTAAAATAACGACACGGACACGGTTAGCTGTAGTTAAAGGCCAGACAATATTTATTGATCGCTGACCTGTTCTTTAAACTATAATTGTAATTGAATTGATTTTATATTGGAGGATGGCAAAAGGACCAGTCGCTACCAGACACCAGCTCCAGTCCGTTGGATGAAATCCAACCACCAAGGAGGGGAGTACCCAAACCCCGCCTCCTCCCTGCATAACCCGCATTGTGCAGGACTCACCACTCTTTTCTCTGGCAAACGTTCGGTTCCCGCAGGGGAACGTCTTAATGTCCAACCGCAAGGTAAGGACACACCTGCCGTCCTTCTAAAGAGGGTGCCCCACAATGACCACTTATGCCCATCTGACCGCTGGTTGGTAGCGACTTCCCGTCAATCTGGCTGTCAAGAGCCCACCGAGAAAGACAAGATGTAGGAAAAATAAAAATAAAATTATGGTCAGGGCGGGCGGGAGGGCATTCCAAAATGGCAAGAGGAAGTCTGAGTCACATGACCATGGCTTATATATTATTCCAAGACCAACCCCTACACCCTTGATGGACAGCCCTATAATCCTATAGGAAAATACCCAAGCACACACTGATCTGCCTAGCAACTGCTTAGTCACCAACAACCAATCACAAAAAATTGGGCTCTTATATGGCTTCAGGCTTATGCAGCCTTCAGCTTATCTAGGCGCCCATAATTTTATTGCGATTGACATAAACACTTCTTTAAGCTAGCTTATCACTAAAATAACGACACACTAAAATAACGACACGGACACGGTAGCTGTAGTTAAAGGCCAGACGATATTTATTGATCGCTGACCTGTTCTTTAAACTATAATTGTAATTGAATTGATTTTATATTGGAGGATGGCAAAGGACCAGTCGCTACCAGACACCAGCTCCAGTCCGTTGGATGAAATCCAACCACCAAGGAGGGGAGTACCCAAACCCCGCCTCCTCCCTGCATAACCCGCATTGTGCAGGCCTCACCACTCTTTTCTCTGGCAAACGTTCGGTTCCCGCAGGGGAACGTCTAAATGTCCAACCGCAAGGTAAGGACACACCTGCCGTCCTTCTAAAGAGGGTGCCCCACAATGACCACTTATGCCCATCTGACCGCTGGTTGGTAGCGACTTCCCGCCACAAAGGTTTAACAAACCGCCCCACCATCCAAACCAATAAAAACCAGGAAAAGGAGAAAGCTAACTAAAAGGACCGAAACCCCAGGTAAGACAAAACCTGCCAAAACTCCAGCCGGAGAAGACGAATGCCTTCCCCACTTGTCGAAACTGCGGCTGACGCAGTACCAGCAGAGGATGCCTGACCACCTAAAAGCCATAACCCAAAACATCAGCTGTCCTATGCGCCAAGTAATGCCCTGCCGCCCAAAAATGTAAGAGTGGCCAAAACCAGCCATTCCTATTCAAACCATCGACGGCTGCAAAAGAAAAACCCTAAAATCATTACTGACATACATCACATAGGAAAACCAAGTGACAGATAACAGAATTAACCCAAGTGAAGGAGAAAACTCAAAAAACCTCCCGTGGACCTTTGATGAGCCAATTGTAATTAGGCCCCCTCGGAGGAAAATTTAAAAATTCACTTCACACCCTCGATTCCTGAACGCTACCCGTTCAAAAACCGACGGGTAAACACGTTTTTGGGTAGCGCAACAGGCGCAACTAAACAGTAGCCACATGCAGAAGGCTTATAGTAAGCAACCCTCCACGGAGCACCTCCTGAATAGCTGCCGTGGAGGATCCTGTGGCTGCCGCACGGCAGCCGCCCCCATCCGCAAGGCATAGGACCTAAAACGTATACCCCCAACGGCCCACCTCGTGGATAGCCCCGGCGGAGAAACCCGTGGCTTCCGCATGGTAGCCATCCCCGTCCTATGGAATAGGACCTAAGAAGTAAACCTCCAATGGACCACCCCTTGAATAGCTGCCGAGGGGGACCTTACGGCTGCCGCACGGCAGCCACCCCCATCCACAAGGAATAGGGCCTAAAACGTATACCTCCAATGGACCACCTCCTGAATAGCTGCCGCGGAGGACCCTGTGGCTGCCGAATGGCAGCCACCCCCATCCGCAAGGAATAGGACCTAAAAAGTATACCTCCCACGGACCGCCTCCCGAATAGCCGCCGTGGAGGACCCTGTGGCTGCCGCATGGTAGCCGCCCCCATCTGCAAGGAATAGGACCTAAGAAGTATACCTCAAACGCCCCAGCTCCTGTAACGGCTGCCGTGGAGGACCCTACGGCCGCCGCACGGCAGCCTCCCCAATCCGCAAGGAAACGGGACCCAAGAAGTACACCTCCAAAGGCCCGCTCCTGAATAGCCGCCGTGGCGGACCCAGTGGCCTCCGCATGGTCAGCCGCCCCAATCCGCAAGGAAAAGGACCTAAGACTTATACCTCCAACGGCCCAGCTCCTGAACCGCTGTCGTGGAGGACCCTGTGACTGCCGCATGGTCAGCCTCCCCAATCCGCAAGGAATAGGACCTAAGAAATATACCTCCAACGGCCCTGCTCCTGACTAGCCGCCGTGGAGGACCTGCGGCTACCGCACGTTAGCCACCCCAATCCTCAAGGAATAGAACCCCAGAAGTACACCTCCAATGGCCCAGCTCCTGAACAGCTGTCGCGTAGGACCCTGTGGCTGCCGCACGGTCAGCCGCCCCAATCCGCAAGGCATAAGACCTAAGAAGTATACCTCCAAACGGCCCTGCTCCTGACTAGCCGCCGTGGAGGACCTGTGGCTGCCGCACGGCAGCCACCCCAATCCGCAAGGAACAGGATGTAAGAAGTACACCTCCAACAGGCCAGCTCCTGAACAGCTGTCCTGTAGGACCCTGTGGCTGCCGCCCGGTCAGCCGCCCCAATCCGCCAGGAATGGGCACCGAACCCCAAACACCGCGGCAAACTGTAAATTAGTGAGAGGACCAGCGAGCGCCTGACTCCGCAACTGATCGCCCCACGGAGGCCCATATATACTCATGCGCCAGGCGCAGCGGGCAGACACCCGACTCCTCCTGGGCCTCCAAGGACACCCAGCGATCCCCAGCTGCTTGATCCTACATGGATCACCATCCTGCAGAGCAACCGACCATCCTGCAACACGCTGTACAGAAAAGGCCCCGGCATCCCGCAAAAGCCTCGCTGCTCGCCACACTCGCTTACCCTCAAAATCCAGAAGAAAGCCAAAGCTAAAGCTAATCCAAAATGGTGGCCACCTCCAACACCGACTCGGCGCAAGAGGCAGCACACCCGGCAACGTAGCAAGCCCACGGGTATCCGCAAGCGCAGGGCGCACCCCAACCCAACCCTTAACTGCCTACGAAAGGGGCTAAAGACCTGGCGGAGTCCGCCAGCCCGCGCAGCCTCGCACGGAAGGAAATGCCCGCAAGGGCAGGAGCCATGGCCGCCATGCACCTACCGCACAGATAATGCGCCCACACGAAAGCCAGCAAACCGCCTATCCGGGCATCCACTCTGAAAACACTGCGCCACAGTAGCCGCCTTAAGCAAGGAAGGAGCAAAACGCATGCCGCGCAAGAGTAGCCAACCCGACTGGACAATCCACCAAACAGAAGGCGGGCATGGGAAAGCCTTCTAACGCCACCCCCGGCACCAGCCCACGGAAATCAAACTGAAACAAGACCAGCATCCGCCATCCCGTCGCGATTCCGGGGGCGTGAAGTTCCCCGAAAGCAATACGGCGCCGCAAGCAGACAAGCGGAAGCGCAACCATCGCAAAGCCTGGGGGGAAGAAAAAGCCGAATGTCAATAGTGTGAACCACTCCCAGGCTGCCGCTATGGAACAAAGGTCCATTACCGAACCAGCAGGCCCACAATACCCAGGCTACCCTGAGAGGAATCCATCCCCAACACCGAGGGGTACCTCATGCAGTCCCCGCAGCGTACCGTACAAGTCCCTGCACAAATCCCCCCATGGGAATAAATCCGCCCGCAAAGTGAAGGAGCCAAGTCACGACTGCCCACGCTAAAGCCGAACCTCGCGGCCGCCTTACTTCCCCAAGCAGACGTTACTGAAATCCAACCGTTCTGGTACTATGGCAGCGGGGAGGCGACAGCACCCGCCACCGTGCCCAGGGCAATCCCCTGATATGATAACTCCATCCACCGGAGGGCCGTGCAGCGTACCGCACGATACCACCTAGAAACCTGAACAAAGATGTAGAAACCGACGAACATACGTCTGCGAACCGAAATGTCTCCCGGACCCATGAAGAGAGAATCGCCCAGGCAGTGAGCAGCACCGGGGGAACCGGAGGCGAAAAGTATGTACAAACACAGAGAGCGCAGAATTTTCCCAAAAAGGCAAATGGTTCAGAAAAAACCCAGGGGAGAGACAAAAAACCCGACCCCACGTCTAAGTTAGCAACAGGGAAACCGGACCACATACGCGAACCAAACGCCGCGTCCCTTAAAAAACTGACCCCCACCCTGCACACAGCCTAGGGAATGGACCCAGAAAAATAAAAAAAACCCACGAGGAGGGACGCCGCGTCCCTTAAAAAACTGACCCCCACCCTGCACACAGCCTAGGGAATGGACCCAGAAAAAGAAAAAAACCCCACGAGGATGAGACAAATGTTGTATAAGGCGTAACTCGCCCTGCGTGACCCCGTGCACCAACCCTACAGGGGAGATGCACAAATAGTGAAGAGGTGAAAAAACGGCGAAGGGCCCACACACGCGCTCCAAGCCCTTCACCGAGTCCACCTCCAGCCAGGCCCGATGCGGGAAAACACGGGCAGACCGCCACGCCGTCGCAGCACCACAGGCACGCAAACCGAAAAGGGCAGCCGCAAACCATGACGTAAACTAACTAACGGACATGCTTGACCGACCCCTCGCGAACGGACCAAAAACCGTTGCAATAGGAAAACCGAAACAGGGAATGTGCCGCACTCCCCATCCAGCGGACCCCGCCGGAGCGGAGGGTAACCCGCTCGCGGCGGGGGTGTGGGCATAAAACAGTTGACCGGCCCCGCACATGAGCGACGCAAAACGGCACTGGACGCCCCAGGATCACTTGAGCGCGAACAGAAGCGCCAACTGCAAGGAGCCCCCGCTCGGGACCCCACCGGGCGGTCCGGCCTGCTGTGTGACCCTAAGTGAAAAAGGCCTTACCACCCTGAAAACGACGGGCTGCACGTCGTAATATCCCCAAACATAACCCTTGGATGCAGTGCATCCTCTGCGCCTAACAACACTGCACAATGTGGGGATACCGGCCGTCCGCGCCCGGAGTAAAAGGCCGGAAAACCAAAAACCCGGAACCCCCGCCGGAAATCCCGGAACCCAAAATCCCCCCGCCCGCCTTCTCCGCAAACCGCAGGGTGTGGAGGAAACAGCAGCCGCCGGCGCCCCGACGTCCCAAGAAATCTACGCCACGCGCTGCGCAAAAAGCCTAACCACCTACGGGGGCGCCTAGGGGAAAACAGAGGAAACACTAGCAGGGTAAAACTGTAAAATAAAAGAAGAAACAGCATGCTCACCGGTGCCTGGAAGATCTGGAACACTCTCAACTGCCCCCACCGCCATGGACCATGGCGAAGCGTCGTCCGCGGTCAATGCGTCCGTCCTCGGCTTCCGGGTCCTCCGCGAGGAAGCCACCGACTCCCCCGAACTCACGGACACCTGTGCAGATAAAACAGAGGGGACAACCTGCGCAGGAAGTGCCCACGCACCAACAACAGAAACAGGACCAACGGAGTAGACCGGAAGGGCAAAACCGGGCATGCGCGGCCCTAGTAGCATGGCAATCCCAGGATACGGACCCGGGAAGGCTGGGGGGGTTGCGGGCCGCGGCCGGTTGAAATACCCCGTGGGATGGACACCGGGGGGAGGCAACAGACAGACCCGGTCGCCACCTGACTGTACCACGGGAAAAATAAAAAGGGGGGGGGGCGCATTCCGGGGAAAACCTGTAGTAATTGCCCCCCGGCCTACCCGGCCGTCGCAGGAAGCAGGGAAGGAGGGCCAGGCAAGGGACAGGAGGCTGTCAGGGATGACTGTGCGACACCATGCGCAATACCACAGCCTGGCCAGCAGGAGTCACCAGTGAAATGAGCAAAGAGGGAGAGGGAAACTGAGCAGCCCAAGGAACCAGGGGGGGGGGGGGGGGAGAATGCCCACGAGACCCCATCGTGAACCCCGCGGCAGGGGGCCCCCCAGACAAGTCGCCGGCACCGCTCTGGCTCAGGCGGAATACCGCAAACCGCCGGCCCACAACCCAGAGCGTCCCAGCCACCGCAGCACCCGAGGTAAAGAGCGCACGCCCGTGGCGGCCCCCCAATATGGGTAATTTGAGAACCACCAACAGGGCATGCCCCTAGGGAAGGCCGGGAAGCGGCCGCTGCCACGAGCCGCCCCGGCCTGCACACGATGCCGTGTATCACCCCCCGCAGCCAGCCACAGGTACGGCAGGCACCCAGCCGGAGCCGTCGGCCGGGTCCGGAGCGGCGAGGGGAGAGAGGCCGCGCGGGGCCGAAGAGAGGGGGAAGCAGGGCACTAACAGCGGCGGCCACGGCGGGGGAACCCGTCCCGCCCACCGGCCTAACAAGGGGGGGAGCGCGTGTAACATAGGGTCGACCCCGCCGCTGGCAGCGGCGCCGGGACGGGGGAGGCCATGCTCCGTGCACCAGAGTGCCGGAAACCTGCGGCCGCAGACCAGCGACGGGAGGGGAGAGGACCAGCATGGACGCTGAATAGCAGCAGGGAGGAGGGGGGAGAGGAGCCACAAGCACCATGGGGACAGCAAGGAAAACACATATGCAGAGAGGGCATGGGGATGCAGTTGTATCAAAAAACAGTGCAGCAAGGACACAAATTAATATAATATATAATGCCAGCAGTACTCAGCCTTCCTGGGCCATTCCAAAATGGCAAGAGGAAGTCTGAGTCACATGACCATGGCTTATATATTATTCCAAGACCAACCCCTACACCCTTGATGGACAGCCCTATAATCCTATAGGAAAATACCCAAGCACACACTGATCTGCCTAGCAACTGCTTAGTCACCAACAACCAATCACAAAAAATTGGGCTGTTATATGGCTTCAGGCTTATGCAGCCTTCAGCTTATCTAACATGTGCAGAGAGACTTAAGGGGGGTACACACGGAGAGATCCGTGCTTAAAATCTAAGCAATCTTGCTAGATTGCTTAGATTTTAAGCACGGATCTGCCGTGTGTATGCCCTCCAGCGATAGCGATGCGCGGCCCCGCGCATCGCTATCGCCGATGCTAGATTGAGCTGCATGCAGGCTCAATCTAGCGGGTCGCTCACTTCACCGTTGTGTGACGTGAGCGGCCCCCCCGTCGGCTTTCCCCCTCGCTCAGCACATCGCGCTGTGCTGAGCGGGGTGAGAGATGTGTGCTGAGCGGTCTGTGTTAAGATCGCTCTGCACACATCTCTCCCGTGAGTACCCCCCTTTAGATTTGGGTGGGGTGTGTTCAAACTGAAATCTAAATTGCAGTGAAAAAATAAAGCAGCCAGTATTTACCCTGCACAGAAACAATATAACCCACCCAAATTTAACTCTCTTTGCAAATGTTATATCTGCCTACCCTGCAGTGCACATGGGTGGTCATTCCGAGTTGTTCGCTCGGTAATTTTCTTCGCATCGCAGCGATTTTCCACTAATTGCGCATAGGCAATGTTCGCACTGGCGACTGCGCCAAGTAAATTTGCTATGCAGTTAGGAATTTTACTCACGGCATTACAAGGTTTTTTCTTCGTTCTGGTGATCGTAATGTGATTGACAGGAAGTGGGTGTTTCTGGGCGGAAACTGCCCGTTTTATGGGTGTGTGTGAAAAAACGCTGCCGTTTCTGGGAAAAACGCGGGAGTGGCTGGAGAAACGGAGGAGTGTCTGGGCGAACGCTGGGTGTGTTTGTGACGTCAAACCAAGAACGAAACTGACTGAACTGATCGCAGATGCCGAGTAAGTGTGGAGCTACTCAGAAACTGCTAAGAACTGTCTATTCGCAATTCTGCTAATCTTTCGTTCGCAATTTTACTATGCTAAGATTCACTCCCAGTAGGCCGCGGTTTAGCGTGTGCAAAGCTGCTAAAAGCAGCTTGCGAGCGAACAACTCGGAATGAGGGCCATGGTTTTGCCCAATTGCTAACAAACTTGCTGCTGCGATCAACTCAGAATTACCCCCCATGTGCACTGCATGTGGGGCAGATATAACATCAGCAGAGAGAGTTAGATCTGGGTGGGTTATTTTGTTTCTGTGCAGGGTAAATACTGGCTGCTTTATTTTTACACTGAAATTTAGATTTCAGTTTGAACACACCCCACCCAAATCTAATTCTCTCTGCACGTTATATCTGCCCCACCTGCACTGCACATGGTTTTGCCCAACTGCTAACACATTTGCTGCTGCGATCAACTATGAATTAAGCCCATTGTGCCTAATTATAAGTGTGACGCAGCAACAGTGCTGGACGCAGTGGAGCTAAATGTAAGACGCATTCCTGGACGTGACTGGGAGGCAAATGCATGATTTCTGGAGGGGTAGAGCCGGCGCAAACCACTCAGCAAAGGGATGCATTCCAGGGAGGCGCCAGGAATGGAGAAGCGCTCTCCCTGCTCTGCATTCCTGTACTGAGCTGATGTCCCCCTGCTGCTGCTGCTGCGCCTGTCACACTCAATGACAGGCAGCAGGGCAAGCGCCAGCAGCATGAAGCCTCTGAGTCCTCTCACCCACCCCTGTGTCAGTGCAGTGTGCTGATCTAAAAAGGGGGCGGGGCTACACAGAACTGGGGGGCGGAGCTACACGGAACCAGGCTGAACAGGAAGATGATCTACTCCAGCTTCGGCCTGCAGACTTCCTTAGGTAAGAGGATTGAATGTATGTATGTTGGTGTAATATATGTATGACAGTGTATGTGTGTAACGTATGTACAGTATGTATGTATGTGTGTGTGTGTGTGTGTGTGTGTGTGTGTGTGTGTGAGACACTGTGTGGAATAGTGTGTGTAAGCATCACTGCTACAGGGGGAGTTGCGTGTCTAAGCGTCACTGCTACATGGGGCTTTACGTGTGTAAGCGTCACTGGTAAAGGGGGCGGAGCTACACAGAACTGGGGGCGGAGCTACACGGAACCAGGCTGAACAGGAAGATGATCTACTCCAGCTTCGGCCTGCAGACTTCCTTAGGTAAGAGGATTGAATGTATGTATATTTGTGTAATATATGTGTGACTGTGTATGTGTGTAATGTATGTACAGTGTGTGTGTGTGTGTGTGTGTGTGTGTGTGTGTGTGAGACACTGTGTGGAATAGTGTGTAAGCATCACTGCTACAGGGGGAGTTGCGTGTCTAAGCGTCACTGCTACATGGGGCTTTACGTGTGTAAGCGTCACTGCTACATGGGGCGTTACGCGTGTAAGCGTCACTGCTACATGGGGCGTTACGCGTGTAAGCGTCACTGGTACAAGGGGCGTTACGCGTATAAGCATCACTGGTACAGGGTGGCGTTACGTGTGTAGACGTTACGTCATTGGTAAAGTGGGCATCACATGTGTAAGCATCACTGGTACAGGGGGCGTTATGTGTGTAAGCGTCACTGGTACAGGGGGCGTTACGTGTGTAAGCGGCACTGGTACAGGGGGCGTTACGTGTGTAAGCGTCACTGGTACAGGGGGCGTTACGTGTGTAAGCGTCACTGGTACAGGGGGCGTTATGTGTGAAAGTGTCACTGGTACAGGGGGCGTTATGCGTGAAAGCGTCACTGGTACAGGGGGCGTTACGTGTGTAAGCAGCACTGGTACAGGGGGCGTTATGCGTGAAAGCGTCACTGGTACAGGGGGCGTTATGTGTGTAAGCGGCACTACTACAGGGAGCATTATGTGTATATGTGTCACTGCTGTGTAAAGTATGGGAGGGCGCAAATTTATAGTTTGCCGGAGGGCGCCGAACACCCTAGCACCGGCCCTGTGGAGGGGTTTACTAAATGTTTGATTTTAGACTAATTGTCGCCAGCCCATGAAGGATATATAATTAACATGTAACAAGCTACAGTCTGCCCCAGGCAAAGTGTGGTGTATGTAATACAGTACGTCAGACATATGCAGGCACAATGATCACAGTAAGCCACTTACCAGATTCTCTTTGTGGGGTGATGACTGAGCGCTCAGATCCACAGACACAGTGGCGGAACTACCACCAGTGCAAGTGATGCCTTGCACTGGAGCCCGCCACTGTCAAGGGGCCCAAAGCCAGCGCGGCATGTAATGAGTCAAACTGACTCATCACATGCCGCCTGGCTGCCGCTGTGTGCTGCGGGCCACCGCCGCCCGTCGAGAAGAGAAGCGGCCATGGGTCGGGAGGGAAGGAGGAGGAGGGAGGTGGAGAAGGGAGCCGCAGCAGCGCAGTGTAATTGGTGGAGGCTCTGCTGCAGCTGTCCCTCTCCTTCCACATAGGCTGGCCACCGCTGTGAATGCTGGGATGCGCCTCCCTCATCACAGCGGCGGATGATAGTCTATGTGGAAGGAGAGGGACAGCTGCAGCAGCGCCTCCACCAATTACATTGCGCTGCTGCGGCTCCCGAGTCCCCCTCCCTCCTCCTTCTTCTCCCCTGCCCGGGATCATCATCTGCCAGAAGCTGCACCGAGGAGCCTGACTGCCAGCGGAGACAGTAAGTATATTCTATCTATCTATCTATCTATCTATCTATCTATCTATCTATCTATCTATCTATCTATCTATCTATCTATCTATCTATCTATCTGCCTTAGTGTGTAAAAAGGGGGACTCCCTGTCTGCCTTAATGTGTAAAAAGGGGGACGCTGTCTGCCGTAATGTGTAAAAAAGGGGACTCTGTCTGCCTTAATGTGTAAAAAGGGGGACGCTGTCTGCCATAATGTGTAAAAAAGGGACTCTCTGTCTGCCTTAATGTGTAAAAAGGGGGACGCTGTCTGTCATAATGTGTAAAAAGGGGGACTGTCTGCTGTAACGTGTAAAAAGGGGACTCTGTCTGCCGTAATGTGTAAAAAGGGGACGCTGTCTGCCGTAATTTGTAAAAAGGGGACGATGTCTGCCGTAATGTGTAAAAAGGGGACTCTGTCTACCATAATGTGTAAAAAGGGGACGCTGTCTGCCGTAATTTGTAAAAACGGGACGCTGTCTGCCGTAATGTGTAAAAAGGGGGCACTGTCTGCCGTAATGTGTAAAAAGGGGGACGCTGTCTGCCGTAATGTGTAAAAAGGGGGACGCTGTCTGCCGTAATGTGTAAAAAGGGGGACTCTGTCTGCCGTAATGTGTAAAAAGGGGGACTCTGTCTGCCGTAATGTGTAAAAAGGGAAATCTGTCCGCCGTAAGGTGTAAAAGGGGACGCTGTCTGCCGTAATGTGTAAAAGGGGACTCTGTCCGCCGTAAGGTGTAAAAGGGTGTAGTGGCGCTACTGTGCAGCGTAATTTGAATAATGGAGACTACTGTGCACTGTTATATGAATTGGTATTATTTTCTGGCAACACCCCTTCCCAATGAAGCCGCGCCCCTATATTTTTGGCGTGCGCCTATGTTTTACATAGAGGGGGGAGCTCCGATGCCGTTTCTTGCACACAGCGCTAAAATATCTAGTTACGGCACTGTTGCTAGGTATCCATTTCCCTGTCCCTGAGCAGGTCCCCCTCACCAGATCCTCTCCAGGGGTGAGAGGGTGGACTTGGATGGGATGAGGTGGGGGGGGGCAAAGCATTTTGTTGCACCTGGGCCCACCGCTCGCTAGTTCCGCCACTGCACAGACACACACAGAGCAGACTTGGTAGGAAAATCTGCTGCCACTGGGCCTGTGCTGCAGCTCCATTCTGCTATTTATACTGCATGTAGCGGTCGCTGGCCAGGCAGTGGGAAATGGGGGTTTCCAGGCAACTGGAATCCAAACTGCATTTGTATATGGCACGGAGTTGAACAAGGCTTGACATGTGGTACCTGTCATGGTGAAAGGACAGGAAACCCCACTGTTATTTATGCACCTATTGTGATATTCTGTGCACATCTGTGGACTCTATATAACACCTGCCTGTGGGATAATACTGATCTATGATATAGATGACAGGGATGGACCCCGGAATATAGGATTAAAGGACCATGGGGGCAGATGTATTAAGCCTGGAGAAGTGATAAAGGAGTGATAAGTGGAAGGTGATAACACACAAGCCAATCTTTTCGCGTTTGGAAAATGACAGTTAGGAGCTGATTGGCTGGTGCATTATCACCTTATACTTATCACCGCTTTATCACTTCTCCCCCATGTTTTTAACTCCTTACCGGTCTGCTGAGCGCTGCCTCTACTCTATGCGCATATACAGATAGATTATAGATTATAGATTACGATTTCCTAATAAGATTAATAAAAATGAACAAGATTTTTCTAAATCTATCTAGATTAGAGGATTACAGTATTATAACTGCTAGGGAAACGATGTCCCAATTAACTTCCTACATCTCTGTGTGACAATGTGATGCAATCCGGAACAAGTGGTGACCGCACTGAAACTGCTGCTTTTCAGGCTCAACAGAACAATTAGACATTCCGATGGTAATTGAATAATAACAATGAGTTCATTTTATACAAATGCAGTAACAAAAAGATACAATCTGTAACACATTGTTCATTCATTTGCGTCAGTGTTTTGATGAAGGATGTTGAAGAGACACTGTTACCATGGCGCTATCACTCCGATCTAACTGCACAGAACATCTGACGAAACTTCATTGACATTTCCAACATTCACTGTATGCCCGTTTATCGGAGCAGTAATTTATATATTTCCAGGAGCTGGGACCATTATTCACTGTACGTCAGTGCAGTATCTAAGCAAAACTATTGGATAATGGCTTGTTACATCTTTTAAAAACATAACCAGCAGCCAGTTCTGTCTATATTATATATTACGTAATTTGCACAGACAGTAGCATTAAGACTTGTGCCAGCTAAGGGGTGGGCCAGCAGCACAGAGTATATCAGGACATGCATGATATGTCAGTGATGACAGGGCTGCATGTGACAGGGGCAGGACATGATGTCAGGAGGGGAATGGAGGTAGCACAAACCCACACACTGACAGTTATATAGAGGAAGTAGCACGGTCCCCCAGCAGCACAGAGTATATCAGGAGATACATAATGTGCTGCGCTATATAAGAAACTGTAAATAAATCGATAAATTCACAGGGGCACTGACATGATGTGAGGTGGGGAATGGAGGCAGCAGGAAGCCACAGACTGAGAGTTGTATAGTGGGAAGAGCAGGGTTCCTTGGGGGACCAAAAGGGGTCCGGCCACTACACAAAGTGCGTCATGGAAGCAAGATATGCCTATATACTAGATCGCCAACCAACGTAAATTAATGAACAACTATCATTCTAAAGGTGGGTACACACTAGTAGATATATCTGCAGATCAATTGATCTGCAGATATATCTATGGACGGATCGGGCAGTGTGCTGTGCATACACACTGCCCGATCCGTCGGGGACTGACGTCATGAACTGGGCGGGCGTGTACACACGCCCGCCCGGTTCAGCTGTCAATCACCGCCGGCCGCCACAGCATGTGTACGGGCGGTCGGCCGACCGCCCCGTACACACACAGCGATGCGCCAATATATCGGTAGATATATTGGCCGTCGGCTGTGCTATGCGGCCGACGCGATACGTCTGTGAACGACGGAGTTCACAGATGTATCGGCCATACACACTGGCCGACGGTCCCGCGATATATCGGCCGTTCAAGAGAACGGCCGATATATCGACCAGTGTGTACGGGCCTTAAGTTACCATCTTCATCCCGCAGCGAAGCACGGGTATTCAACTATCTACAATGTTATTTATACTGTGTGTTTAATATTTACATTTAATTTTGTAAACAGACACTCTTAAAATCCCGGGCAACGCCGGGTACTCCAGCTAGTAATATATATTAAAAAAAATACATATTAAAATACGTATTAGAATTGCCATTTATCAATTGCATGACATTATTATTATTATTATTATTATTATTATTATTAGAGATGAGCGGGTTTGGTTCTCCAAGAACCGAACCCCCCCGAATGCCACGTATTTTACACGGGTACGAGGCTGGCTCAGTTGTTCCCGCCTGACTCGGAAAACCCGAACAAGGCAAAATGTTATCATCCCGCTGTCGGATTCTCGTGATATTCGGATTCCATATAAAGAACCGCGCGTCGCTGCCATTTTCACTCATGCATTGCAGAGAGAGCAGAGAGGACGTGGCTACATTCTCTCAGTGGCAAATCTCAATATCAGTGCTCAGTATCAGTGCTTATTGCTGCTCAGTAATACAAGTACAGTGTCTCTCTTGTGCTGTATCTTGCTGCTCAGTGTCAGTTCTCAGTAGTATCATCATCAGTGCTCAGTATCACTGCTCATTGTCTTGTGCTGCATTGTGGTGCTCAGTAATACTACAGTACATTACTAATATACTAGTCCAGTGTCTTGTGCTGCATCTTGCTGCTCAGTGTCAGTTCTCAGTATTATCATCATCAGTGCTCAGTATCACTGCTCATTGTCTTGTGCTGCATTGTGGTGCTCAGTAATACTACAGTACATTACTAATATACTAGTCCAGTGTCTTGTGCTGTATCTTGCTGCTCAGTGTCAGTTCTCAGTATTATCATCATCAGTGCTCAGTATCACTGCTCATTGTCTTGTGCTGCATTGTGATGCTCAGTAATACTACAGTACATTACTAATATACTAGTCCAGTGTCTTGTGCTGCATCTTGCTGCTCGGTGTCAGTTCTCAGTAGTATCATCATCAGTGCTCAGTACCACTGCTCATTGTCTTGTGCTGCATTGTGGTGCTCAGTAATACTACAGTACATTACTAATATACTAGTCCAGTGTCTTGTGCTGCATCTTGCTGCTCAATGTCAGTTCTCAGTAGTATCATCATCAGTGCTCAGTATCACTGCTCATTGTCTTGTGCTGCATTGTGGTGCTCAGTAATACTACAGTACATTACTAATATACTAGTCCAGTGTCTTGTGCTGCATCTTGCTGCTCAGAGTCAGTTCTCAGTAGTATCATCATCAGTGCTCAGTATCACTGCTCATTGTCTTGTGCTGCATTGTGGTGCTCAGTAATACTACAGTACATTACTAATATACTAGTCCAGTGTCTTGTGCTGCATCTTGCTGCTCAGTGTCAGTTCTCAGTATTATCATCATCAGTGCTCAGTGTCACTGCTCATTGTCTTGTGCTGCATTGTGGTGCTCAGTAATACTACAGTACATTACTAATATACTAGTCCAGTGTCTTGTGCTGCATCTTGCTGCTCAGTGTCAGTTCTCAGTAGTATCATCATCAGTGCTCATTGTCTTGTGCTGCATTGTGGTGCTCAGTAATACTACAGTACATTACTAGTATACTAGTCCAGTGTCTTGTGCTGCATCTTGCTGCTCAGTGTCAGTTCTCAGTATTATCATCATCAGTGCTCAGTATCACTGCTCATTGTCTTGTGCTGCATTGTGGTGCTCAGTAATACTACAGTACATTACTAATATACTAGTCCAGTGTCTTGTGCTGCATCTTGCTGCTCAGTGTCAGTTCTCAGTAGTATCATCATCAGTGCTCAGTATCACTGCTCATTGTCTTGTGCTGCATTGTGATGCTCAGTAATACTGCAGTACATTACTAATATACTAGTCCAGTGTCTTGTGCTGCATCTTGCTGCTCAGTGTCAGTTCTCAGTAGTATCATCATCAGTGCTCAGTATCACTGCTCATTGTCTTGTGCTGCATTGTGGTGCTCAGTAATACTGCAGTACATTACTAATATATTAGTCCAGTGTCTTGTGCTGCATCTTGCTGCTCAGTGTCAGTTCTCAGTAGTATCATCATCAGTGCTCATTGTCTTGTGCTGCATTGTGGTGCTCAGTAATACTACAGTACATTACTAATATACTAGTCCAGTGTCTTGTGCTGCATCTTACTGCTCAGTGTTAGTTCTCAGTAGTATCATCATCAGTGCTCAGTATCACTGCTCATTGTCTTGTGCTGCATTGTGATGCTCAGTAATACTACAGTACATTACTAATATACTAGTCCAGTGTCTTGTGCTGCATCTTGCTGCTCAGTGTCAGTTCTCAGTAGTATCATCATCAGTGCTCAGTATCACTGCTCATTGTCTTGTGCTGCATTGTGATGCTCAGTAATACTGCAGTACATTACTAATATACTAGTCCAGTGTCTTGTGCTGCATCTTGCTGCTCAGTGACAGTTCTCAGTAGTATCATCATCAGTGCTCAGTGTCACTGCTCATTGTCTTGTGCTGCATTGTGATGCTCAGTAATACTGCAGTACATTACTAATATACTAGTCCAGTGTCTTGTGCTGCATCTTGCTGCTCAGTGACAGTTCTCAGTAGTATCATCATCAGTGCTCAGTATCACTGCTCATTGTCTTGTGCTGCATTGTGATGCTCAGTAATACAGTACATTACTAATATACTAGTCCAGTGTCTTGTGCTGCATCTTGCTGCTCACTGTCAGTTCTCAGTAGTATCATCATCAGTGCTCAGTGTCACTGCTCATTGTCTTGTGCTGCATTGTGGTGCTCAGTAATACTACAGTACATTACTAATATACTAGTCCAGTGTCTTGTGCTGCATCTTGCTGCTCAGTGTCAGTTCTCAGTAGTATCATCATACGTGCTCAGTATCACTGCTCATTGTCTTGTGCTGCATTGTGGTGCTCAGTAATACTACAGTACATTACTAATATACTAGTCCAGTGTCTTGTGCTGCATCCTGCTGCTCAGTGTCAGTTCTCAGTAGTATCATCATCAGTGCTCAGTATCACTGCTCATTGTGTTGTGCTGCATTGTGGTGCTCAGTAATACTACAGTACATTACTAATATACTAGTCCAGTGTCTTGTGCTGCATCTTGCTTCTCAGTGTCAGTTCTCAGTAGTATCATCATCAGTGCTCAGTGTCACTGCTCATTGTCTTGTGCTGCATTGTGGTGCTCAGTAATACTACAGTACATTACTAATATACTAGTACAGTGTCTTGTGCTGCATCTTGCTGCTGTAGTGTGCTGTGGTAGTGTCCTGTCACTGTGCATAGGTCATCATCATTCCAGTCACAGTGGTATCTGGTATCTATCTAGTGGTATCTAATTCCAGACATTACCGCAGTCTAATTCCACATATATTACTGGCATATAATTCCACACATTAAAAAATGGAGAACAAAAATGTGGAGGGTAAAATAGGGAAAGATCAAGATCCACTTCCACCTAGTGCTGAAGCTGCTGCCACTAGTCATGCAGAGATGATGAAATGCCATCAACGTCATCTGCCAAGGCCGATGCCCAATGTCATAGTAGAGAGCATGTAAAATCCAAAAAGCAAAAGTTCAGTAAAATGACCCAAAAATCTAAATTAAAATCGTCTGAGGAGAAGCGTAAACTTGCCAATATGCCATTTACGACACGGAGTGGAAAGGAACGGCTAAGGCGCTCTCCTATGTTCCTCATGACTAGTGGTTCAGCTTCACATGACGATGGAAGCACTCATCCTCCCGCTAGAAAAATGAAAAGAGTTAAGCTGGCAAAAGCACAGCAAAGAATTGTGCGTTCTTCTAAATCACAAATCCTCAAGGAGAGTCCAATTGTGTCGGCGGGTGCGATGCCTGACCTTCCCAACACTGGACGGGAAGAGGTGGCTCCTTCCATCATTTGCACGCCCCTTGCAAGTGTTGGAAGGAGCACCCACAGTCCAGTTCCTGATATTCAAATTGAAGATGTCAGTGTTGAAGTACACCAGGATGAGGATATGGGTGTTGCTGGCGCTGAGGAGGAAGTTGACGATGAGGATTCTGATGGTGAGGTGGTTTGTTTAAGTCAGGCACCCGGGGAGACAGTTGTTGTCCATGGGATGAATAAGGCCATTGACATGCCTGGTCAAAATACAAAAAAAATTCACCTCTTCGTGTGGAATTATTTAAACAGAAATGCGGACAACAGGTGTCAAGCCGTGTGTTGCCTTTGTCAAGCTGTAATAAGTATGGGTAAAGACGTTAACCACCTAGGAACATCCTCCCTTATACGTCACCTGGAGAGCATTCATCAGAAGTCATTGACAAGTTCAAAAACTTTGGGTGACAGCAGAAGCAGTCCACTGACAACTAAATCCCTTCTTCCTCTTGTACCCTAGCTCCTGCAAACCACACCACCAACTCCCTCAATGTCAATTTCCTCCTTAGACAGGAACACCAATAGTCCTGCAGGCCATGTCACTGGCAAGTCTGACGAGTCCTCTCCTAACTGGGGTTCCTCCGATGGATCCTTGAGTGGAACGCCTACTGCTGCTGTTGCTGCTGGCGCTGCTGTTGTTGCTGCTGGGAGTCGATCGTCATCCCAGAGGGGAAGTCGGAAGACCACTTGTATTACTTCCAGTAAGCAATTGACTGTCCAACAGTCCTTTGCGAGGAAGATGAAATATCACAGCAGTCATCCTGCTGCAAAGCGGATAACTCAGGCCTTGACAACTATGTTGGTGTTAGACGTGCGTCCGGTATCCACCGTTAGTTCACAGGGACTTAGAGAATTACTTGAGGTAGTGTGTCCCCGGTACCAAATACCATCTAGGTTCCACTTCTCTAGGCAGGCGATATCGAGAAAGTACACAGACGTCAGAAAAAGTGTCCTCAGTGTCCTAAAAAATGCAGTTGTGCCCACTGTCCACTTAACCCCGGACATGTGGACAAGTGGAGCAGGGCAGACTAAGGACTATATGACTGTGACAGCCCACTGGGTAGATGTATTGCCTCCCGCAACAACAACAGCGGCGGCACCAGTAGCAGCATCTCGCAAACGCCAACTCGTTCCTAGGCAGGCTACGCTTTGTATCACCGCTTTCCAGAAGAGGCACACAGCTGACAACCTCTTACGGAAACTGAGGAACATCATCGCAGATTGGCTTACCCCAATTGGACTCTCCTGGGGATTTATGACATCGGACAACGCCACCAATATTGTGCGTGCATTACATGTGGGCAAATTCCAGCACGTCCCATGTTTTGCACATACAATTAATTTGGTGGTGCATAATTTTCTGAAAAACGACAGGGGCGTGCAGGAGATGCTGTCGATGGCCAGAAAAATTGCGGGCCACTTTCGGCATTCAGCCACCGCGTGCCGAAGACTGGATCGCCAGCAAACACTCCTGAACATACCCTGCCATCAGCTGAAGCAAGAGGTGGTAACGAGGTGGAATTCAACCCTCTATATGCTTCAGAGAATGGAGGAGCAGCAAAAGGCCATTCAAGCCTATACATCTGCCTACGATATAGGCAAAGGAGGGGACTGCACCTGACTCAAGCGCAGTGGAGAATGATTTCCATGTTGTGCAAGGTTCTCCAACCCTTTGAACTTGCCACACGTGAAGTCAGTTCAGACACTGCCAGCCTAAGTCAGGTCATTCCCCTCATCAGGCTTTTGCAGAAGCAGCTGGAGAGATTGAAGGAGGAGCTAAAACGGAGTGATTCCGCTAGGCATGTGGGACTTGTGGATGGAGCCCTTCATTCGATTAACCAGGATTCACGGGTGGTTAATCTGTTGAAATCAGAGCACTACATTTTGGCCACCGTGCTCGATCCTAGGTTTAAAGCCTACGTTGTATCTCTCTTGTCTGCAGATGTTCAAAGACCTGCTGGTGAGACAATTGTCAAGTCAAGCAGAAACGTGACCCGCCAGCAGCTCCTCCTTTATTTTCTACCGCCACTGGAGCTGCCAGGAAAAGGATAACATTTCCCAAACCACCCACTGGCGGTGATGCAGGGCAGTCAGGAGCAAGTGCTGACATCTGGTCCGGACTGAAGGACCTGCCAACGATTACTGATATGTCGTCTACTGTCACTGCATATGATTCTGTCACCATTGAAAGAATGGTGGAGGATTATATGAGTGACAGCATCCAAGTAGGCATGTCAGACAGTCCGTACGTATACTGGCAGGAAAAAGAGGCAATTTGGAGGCCCTTGCACAAACTGGCTTTATTTTACCTAAGTTGCCCTCACCTCCAGTGTGTACTCTGAAAGAGTGTTTAGTGCAGCCGGTCACTTTGTCAGCGATTGGCGTAGGAGGTTACTTCCAGAAAATGTGGAGAAGATGATGTTCATCAAAATGAATTATAATAAAAATTCCTCCGTGGAGACATTTACCAGCAATTGCCTCCAGAAACCACACAGGGACCTGTGATGGTGGATTCCAGTGGGGACGAATGAATACTCTTTGAGGAGGAGGATGTACACAGTGAAAGGGGTGAGGAATCGGGGGATGAGGATGAAGTGGACATCTTGCCTCTGTAGAGCCAGTTTGTGCAAGGAGAGATTGATTGCTTCTTTTTTGGTGGGGGCCCAAACCAACCAGTCATTTCAGCCACAGTCGTGTGGCAGACCCTGTCGCTGAAATGATTGGTTTGTTAAAGTGTGCATGTCCTGTTTATACAACATAAGGGTGGGTGGGAGGGCCCAAGGACAATTCCATCTTGCACCTCTTTTTTTAGTTATCTTTGCATCATGTGCTGTTTGGGGACTATTTTTTGAAGTGCCATCCTGTCTAACACTGCAGTGCCACTCCTAGATGGGCCAGGTGTTTGTGCCGGCCACTTGGGTCGCTTAGCTTAGTCATCCAGCGACCTCGGTGCAAATTTTAGGTCTAAAAATAATATTGTGAGGTGTGAGGTGTTCAGAATAGACTGGAAATTAGTGGAAATTATGGTTATTGAGGTTAATAATACAATAGGATCAAAATTACCCCAAAATTCTATGATTTAAGCTGTTTTTGAGGGTTTTTAAAAAAAAAATACACCCGATTTCAAAATGCATCCGAATCCAACAAAAATCCGATAGGGTGGTTTTGCCAAAACGCGTCCGAATCCAAAACACGACAGCGGAACCAAATCCAAAACCAAAACACAAAACACGAAAAATGTCCGCTGCACATCTCTAATTATTATTATTATCCTTTATTTATATGACACCACAAGAGTTCCGTAGCGCCCAATTACAGAGTACATATGTACATAATCAAAACAGGAAAACAGTGACTTACAGTTGAAGACAATGTAGGACAAGTAGAGGGTAACTAAGCATAACTACACCAGTAAACGACATAGAGATAAGTTCCAAGGCGGCCAAAAAACTGCGGGATTTGGGCAGTTGAGGATTATTAAAGTAAGAAAAGGATAAGCACATGAGGGAAGAGGGCCCTACTCGCGAGAGCTTACATTCTAAGGGGAGGGGTAGACAGACTGGGGTGACACAGATTGGGTACATAGAGAATGTAGAACAGAGGGTTAGGATGAGATTTGGCTGGGTTTGGTAAAGAAGTAGATCTTAAGAGCCCGTCTGAAGTTTTGTAGAGAGGTGGAGAGTCTGAGGGGAAGAGGTAAAGAATTACAGAGAAATGGAGCAGCACGTGAAAAATCTTGGAGATATGAGTGGGAGGAAGTAATCAGAAGACAGGAGAGCCGGCGTGCAATAGCAGAGCGAAGAGGACGGGTGGGAGAGTAAAGGGAGATAAGGTCAGAGATGTAAATGGGAGAGGAGTGGGTGAGTGCTTTGTAAGTGAGTGTGAGAAGTTTGAATTGGATTCTGAAAGGGAAGGGAAGCCAGTGAAGGGCTTGTAGGAGTGGGGAGGTGGATGTAGTGCGTTTGGTGAGGAAGATCAGCCGGGCAGCAGCATTGAGGATAGATTGGAGTGGAGAGAGGTAATTGTCAGGGAGGCCAGTTAGGAGGAGATTACAGTAGTCCAGTCTGGAAATAATCAGTGAGTGAATAATTATCTTAGTGGTATCCTGGGTGAGAAAAGGTCTGATCCTAGAAATGTTTTTGAGATGAAAATGACAGGTTTGTGAGAGGTGCTAAATGTGTGGTATGAAGGAGAGGGAGGAGTCAAGGATTACGCCAAGACAGCGTACTTGGGGGCTAGAGAGATAGTCGTGCCATCAATGGATAATGAGATTGTGGGAGGTGAGGTTGTGCGGGAGGGTGGGAAGATGATCAACTCAGTCTTAGACATGTTTAGTTTAAGAAAGCGCTGGTACATTCAGGAAGAGATAGCAGAAAGACAGTTGGAGGTACGAGTGAGGAGAGCCGTGGAGATATCAGGGGAGGAGAGGTAGATTTGAGTGTCATCAGCATAGAGGTGGTATTGGAAGTTAAAAGAACTAATGAGTTCACCTAAAGAGGACGTATAGAGAGAAAAAAGGAGAGGACCAAGAACAGAGCCTTGGGGGACACCAACAGTTAGTGGAAGTGGGGGGGAGGTAGCATCAGGAGAGGAGACAGAGAAGGAACGATCAGAGAGGTAGGAGGACAGCCAGGAGAGGGCAGTATCACACAGACCAATAGAGTGAAGGATTTGCAGAAGGAGAGGGTGGTCCACAGTGTCAAAAGCAGCAGAGAGGTCAAGAAGAACAAGCAGAGAGTAGTGGCCCTGAGATTTGGCTGCATGGAGGTCATTGCAGACTTTTGTGAGGGCAGTTTCAGTGGAGTGGAGAGAACGGAAACCAGACTGGAATGGGTCAAGCAGTGAGTGAGAGGAAAGAAAGGCAGTGAGGTGATTTTAGACAATACGCTCAAGAATTTGGAGGCAAAAGGGAGGAGAGAGATGGGTCGATAGTTGGAGAGAGTGTTTGGATCAAGGGTAGGTTTTTTAAGAATAGGGGAGACAAGAGCATGCTTGAAGGCAGAGGGCACAGTGCCTGATGAGAGGGAGATACTGAGAATGTGGGCAAGATGGGACCAGGCATAAGGAGAGAGGTAGCGGAGGAGGTGGGAGGGGATAGGGTCAAGTGGGGAGGTTGTGGGGGGGAGGAATGGATGAGGGCCATGACTTCCTCGCCAGACACATGGGAGAAAGATATCAGAGTTGGTAAGAGGGAAGGGGAGGGGTGGCAAGGGATGGGTGGTGGCTGGTTGCTGGTCTGGTGGGATGTGATGTCCTGACGTATGGAGTCAATCTTGGATGTGAAATAAGTGGCAAAGTCAAAAGCAGACAATGACGAAGGGAGAGGAGGTGGTGGTGGGCAGAGGAGGGAGTTAACAGTGGCAAAGATTTGCCGGGGGTTGGAAGACTGGGTAGAGATGAGGATTTTGAAGTATGATTGTTTAGCGAGGGTAAGGGCAGTACTGAAGGATGAGAGCATAAATTTGAAATGGAGGAAGTCTGCTTTAGAGTTTGATTTCCTCCACTGTCGCTCGGCAGTACGTGAGCATTTAAAAAAATATCTGGTGCATATGGTGTGCCAGGGTTGAGGTGTTGATCTGCGAGGGTGAATAGTGGCTGGTGGAGCGACAGAGTCAAGGGCAGAAGTAAGAGATGCATTGTATAGGGTTGTGGCTTGTTCAGAGCATGTGAGAGAGAGGAGAGAGAAATGAGTCAAACAGGGAGGAAAGGGATGAGGCGTCAATAGCCTCAATGTTATGCTTAGTGATGGTAGCCTTAGGAGGGAGAGATGGGGAAGCAGAGATAGATAAGTTGAAAGAGAGCAGGTGGTGGTCAGAGAGGGGAAAATGGGAATTGGAGAAATCAGAAATATCATAGCGATGAGTGAAAACCAGATCCAGTGAGCTCCCGTTCACATGGGAGGGTGAGGTGGTCCACTGGGAGATACCAAGTGAAGAGGTGAGGTTAAGGAGTTTAGAGGCAGGTGATTTTGTGGGGTTATTGATAGGGATGTTGAAATCACCTAGGATAATGGAGGGAATGTCAGAAGAGAGGAAGTGAGGTAGCCAGGAAGCAAAGTTGTCGAGGAATTTGGAGGAAATGCCAGGTGGACGGTAAATGACAGCAACTCGAAGATTAGTAGGTTTGTAGAGGCTTATTGCATGGACCTCAAATGTAGAGAATGTAAAGGATGGTTCTGGAGGTATAAGTTGGTATGTGTAGCTTGAGGGTAAAAGGATCCCAACACCACCGCCATGGCGACCCCTGGGTCGGGGTGTGTGTGAGAATGTGAGGCCCCCAGTAGAGAGAGCAGCAGGAGAAGTGGTGTCATAGGGAGTAATCCAGGTTTCTGTAATGGCCAGGAGATGCAGGGAGTTGGAAATGAAAAGGTCATGAGTGAGGGCCAGTTTGTTGCAAACAGATCTGGCATTCCAGAGGGCACAGGATGTGGGGTAGGAGTTTGCGGGAGAGATGTGAATGAGATTATCAGGATTGCTGTAGCATTGAGGTAAGATTAATTTGGAAGGAAGGGATATAGAGGGTGTAATGATTGTGCTGGGGCCTTGGCTAGGAAGGGAGACTGCAGGAGTGAGGCAGGGAGGGAGTGCAGTATGATACTGGTGAAGGAGAGGTGAGGTGACAGGCAGAGGAGGGAGAGAGCAGGGTTGAGTGGTGGGGTAGAGAGCTTGTGAAGGGGAAGAAGTAAATTGTAATGGTGAAACAGAAGAGGAGGGGAAGGGAGGCAGAGGAGAGGAGAGTGGATGAGATGTAGGAGAGAGGGATAGAGGTGGTACCAGGGGACAGAATAAAGGATTAGGAAGACAAGGATTAATGGGGGATGTTGCCAGCCTGGCCATAGTGTGGATGGGGTAAATAGTGGTAAGAAAATGAGAATAGGAGGAGGAGTGGTGGCTGAATGAGAGAGCAGTGAAATTTGCAGAAATAAATACGATTTGCAAGTATTTAAAATATGGTTAATGTCTACAGGTTAACAGTAAAGGAAATATTTTTCAGTGTTACTTCATTAACTATGCTTCTCAGTGAAACATTTGTTTTCCAGGTATTTGCAGGGTCCGAGCAAAAAAAAAAGCATTGCAGGTGTTTTTGCAGAAACTGAATGTACAGATGTAGCCACCTTTATCTTGAGTGGCCGCGGCGGTTGGCCCGTTCGACCATACGCAGCGCACTGTGGCGTAGCGAGGCGCGCATAGCCACAGAGAGGCTATCTAATCGCACGGAGACAGACATTTGACGTTTGGCGTTACCTTTACGTGTAATACCTGCGATCAGCCACCAGATGTCGCTTTTTACAATCACCACTGCGCATGCGTGTGGTCTCCCGTAAAATACAATACTGACATACATAATAAGGACTACTTTACTAAGGCGTCTCATTACGCTGCATACAGCAAATACTGTACTCATTACGCTGCATTATTTAATACAGTACTGTACAGTATATACAGTACGACACCGACGCAAATACAGTAGTACAGCATACAGTATATGATCCATCTACAATACTTTATGAATACTGTATGTGAGCGTCCGAGTCCCGCAGACAAAACACAGTACTGTAAAACCAGTAGTGTACACTGTCGCAAATGGATGTGTGTTACAAGTTCACTATTGCCTCTCAAGATTAGGAATTTTCTACAGTATGTTATCGTCTTAATCCCGTAGCCATTACAGCATAATCAAAACCAACGGATTTATACATTTGTCTGCGGCGAAGTGGTGAAGTGTTTCGCTTCCTATACTCAGAGTCCAGGGTTCGATTCCTTAAGTACTAATGCATGTTACTGTAGTTTTTTTCACACTTTATTATTTTTTTTATTCACCCCCACCTCGTGGCAGGCAGCAGTTGGGTATGGAATGAGAAATGGCATAAGCTGTGCAGGCTACGGGGCGATGCTGAAGGAGCGTCACAATCCCCTAGCCAAAATACACAGATACTGTAAGCGTATACTGTAAGATACTGTAAGCGTGAGATACTGTATTGAGCTAGGGGATTGTGACGCTCCTTCAGCATTGCCCCCTGAACTGTGAAATGTACAGTATGCCATATTGTATCTCACTACATATCCGAGCGCTGCCACGTGCTGGGAGTTCACGGTCGGCGGCCATTTTGTCAGGTTGCTAAGCGATCCAGCTCGGTATACCGTAATGTGCATAGACCTCGCTTATCCCAATGTAATTGAGCTAGGGGATTGTGACGCAATAGTTGTGCATTTGTAAAGCACGGTGTTTTCCTCCGCCTCCTGCTAGCCTGTTGCCCTTCCCCCATGGGAGCCTGCACAGATCATGCAGTAGACAGGGAGGGAATGCAGGTCATGTGCAATACACAAACGCCCACTGTAGTACTATTTTGCTCACTTACAGTACCGTACTGTACTGTAGGTTGCATTTAGCGTAAAGAATCGCTCCTGCAGATGTACTTTGATTTATGTGAAACCTGTGTGCATCCTTCCATTGGATGTACTGTATTGGAGATAATTTTTTTTTTTTTAAAGTGAATGTCACGGGAACACATTAAAAATAAGGTTGGCACTTCCTTCCCATTGGTGTTGGTTTACAGTATGCCGTAGTGTACTCGGACGCTCATGTAATTGCATTTCAAAGGCACAGTATTTTCCATCGTCTCCCCCCTACCCCCATCGCCCTTCCCCCCTGGGGGCCTGCACAGGGAGGAAATTCAGGTCCTGTGCAATACACAAACGCTGAAGATCTACTGTACAGTACTGTTTTGCTCAGTTGGTAGCGTCAGAATACACTCATTTCATTCCCGCTGTTTAGGTGCATTTAGCGTAAAGAATCGCTCCTGCAGATGTACTTTGATTTATGTGAAACCTGTGTGCATCCTTCCATTGACTGTCTTACAATGTAAATAAAATAATACAGTGCATTATTACAGAAAAAAAAAAAAAAAAGAAAGAAAGCACATCAGGTCTCGAACCCTGGACTCCCAGCGAGGGAGGTGGGAGCCTTCACCCCTAGCCCACGACGCCTCATGAGAGATTTCCAATTTCATGTGTGAAAGTACTGCAAACAGCGCCCGGCCCCCGCCCCATTGCTGTTGGTTTATGCCTTAGAGGACTCGGACGCTCGCATTTGTAAAGCACGGTGTTTTCCTCCGCCTCCTGCTAGCCTGTTGCCCTTCCCCCATGGGAGCCTGCACAGATCATGCAGTAGACAGGGAGGGAATGCAGGTCATGTGCAATACACAAACGCCCACTGTAGTACTATTTTGCTCACTTACAGTACCGTACTGTACTGTAGGTTGCATTTAGCGTAAAGAATCGCTCCTGCAGATGTACTTTGATTTATGTGAAACCTGTGTGCATCCTTCCATTGGATGTACTGTATTGGAGATAATTTTTTTTTTTTTAAAGTGAATGTCACGGGAACACATTAAAAATAAGGTTGGCACTTCCTTCCCATTGGTGTTGGTTTACAGTATGCCGTAGTGTACTCGGACGCTCATGTAATTGAATTTCAAAGGCACAGTATTTTCCATCGTCTCCCCCCTACCCCCATCGCCCTTCCCCCCTGGGGGCCTGCACAGGGAGGAAATTCAGGTCCTGTGCAATACACAAACGCTGAAGATCTACTGTACAGTACTGTTTTGCTCAGTTGGTAGCGTCAGAATACACTCATTTCATTCCCGCTGTTTAGGTGCATTTAGCGTAAAGAATCGCTCCTGCAGATGTACTTTGATTTATGTGAAACCTGTGTGCATCCTTCCATTGACTGTCTTACAATGTAAATAAAATAATACAGTGCATTATTACAGAAAAAAAAAAAAAAAAGAAAGAAAGCACATCAGGTCTCGAACCCTGGACTCCCAGCGAGGGAGGTGGGAGCCTTCACCCCTAGCCCACGACGCCTCATGAGAGATTTCCAATTTCATGTGTGAAAGTACTGCAAACAGCGCCCGGCCCCCGCCCCATTGCTGTTGGTTTATGCCTTAGAGGACTCGGACGCTCGCATTTGTAAAGCACGGTGTTTTCCTCCGCCTCCTGCTAGCCTGTTGCCCTTCCCCCATGGGAGCCTGCACAGATCATGCAGTAGACAGGGAGGGAATGCAGGTCATGTGCAATACACAAACGCCCACTGTAGTACTATTTTGCTCACTTACAGTACCGTACTGTACTGTAGGTTGCATTTAGCGTAAAGAATCGCTCCTGCAGATGTACTTTGATTTATGTGAAACCTGTGTGCATCCTTCCATTGGATGTACTGTATTGGAGATAATTTTTTTTTTTTTAAAGTGAATGTCACGGGAACACATTAAAAATAAGGTTGGCACTTCCTTCCCATTGGTGTTGGTTTACAGTATGCCGTAGTGTACTCGGACGCTCATGTAATTGCATTTCAAAGGCACAGTATTTTCCATCGTCTCCCCCCTACCCCCATCGCCCTTCCCCCCTGGGGGCCTGCACAGGGAGGAAATTCAGGTCCTGTGCAATACACAAACGCTGAAGATCTACTGTACAGTACTGTTTTGCTCAGTTGGTAGCGTCAGAATACACTCATTTCATTCCCGCTGTTTAGGTGCATTTAGCGTAAAGAATCGCTCCTGCAGATGTACTTTGATTTATGTGAAACCTGTGTGCATCCTTCCATTGACTGTCTTACAATGTAAATAAAATAATACAGTGCATTATTACAGAAAAAAAAAAAAAAAAGAAAGAAAGCACATCAGGTCTCGAACCCTGGACTCCCAGCGAGGGAGGTGGGAGCCTTCACCCCTAGCCCACGACGCCTCATGAGAGATTTCCAATTTCATGTGTGAAAGTACTGCAAACAGCGCCCGGCCCCCGCCCCATTGCTGTTGGTTTATGCCTTAGAGGACTCGGACGCTCGCATTTGCTAGTCCTCCATTCCCATTATGCATTAGCGAACTCAGACGCTCATATATTTTAAAAGCACGGTGTTTATACATTGTACTGTACATTCTTCCTTTTACACAATTACTGTAGTTGCGTCTCCATACACATACTGTACAGTACTCCATACTTTTTTCCACCGCCTCCCGTTACGCCTACAGTATTGCCAGAGCTGTAGATCAATCCGCCGCTATACTGTACGATCGAAAGTACTGGATTAGTGGAGCATTAGCGACACAGTGGTGGAGATGTGTAATGCATGATGAGTATCTAGATCGTCTCAACGCGCCTGCCTGTGATGAAACTCAGCTATCGCATTAGCGTGGCTAGACGCCCGTCTCGGCGGAGAAACAGTCAAGATAAAGGTGGCTACATCTGTATAGTTTCCTGAGTAAGTGAGGATTGGAGAATATTAGGAGTGAACATACATTTGTAGCTGCAGTCCAAGTATTGTTGGTTTGTGAAGGTTTCTTTTTCGCATTTGTTTGGTGTTTCCTTTCAGTTTAAGTCCAGTATAAGTCACAGCGACACCCTTAGAAATTTTCATCCTTTGAAATCTTTCAACCCAAACTGATTCAGGCAAGCTGATTCAGCTAGACTACACACTAATATCAAGACCAACAAGCATGTGTATGTAAGCACATTGATTGATTGATTGATTGATTGATTGATTGATTGGACCCTCCCCTAGCCCATCACCCATTTGAAGCAATAAAACTTACACAAACAAATGGTTTGTGGGGATGAAACCATCACACATTCCCCAAATAACTAATAATAAAACTTGCTTAAATCTGCTAATAATATTTAATACACTATAGCTAAGCATTCATGGTATTCATATGTGATAATTAGCAGATGCAGTACAGCTTGCTGGTAATTGTTGTCCCACTAGTCATACCTAAAGCTAAGCATTCATGGTATTCATATGTGATAATTAGCAGATGCAGTACAGCTTGCTGGTAATTGTTGTCCCACTAGTCATACCTGCAGGTAAGAGAACAATGAGATATGAGGTTACTTCATAGTCTTTGCATATTGATCATAAAGTTATCTAGTATAAGTCACAAACGACACCCTTAGAAATGTTCATCCTTTGAAATCTTTGAACCCAAACTGATTCAGCCATTGTTGTAATGTAATAAGTATAATTTAAAAAATGTCAAGTTCCAATAAAACCTTATGATGGAAATAAAAACGGACGGATAGGGCATTCCCGCAGTCACTCGTATCCGTCAGGCCATGATTTAAAGCTGGATACAAACTATAAGATTATCTGTCCAATCTTTCTGGTTGGAACGAAAATCTGATAATGTACTGTATGGGAGCAAATGACAATTGACCATTTGCTCCCAAACACTGGAAAACAGACAAAAATGAACGATCAGACAAATTGTTAAATCCATTTGATTTAACCAATTTATCCAAACGACCATAGCCCTCATTCCGAGTTGTTCGCAGCAGTTCATTGCATCGCTAACGGCGGAAATCCGCAAACTGCGCATGCGCAACTGCTGAACTGCGCGTGCGCACAGGCAGCGATACGACGCTTGTGCAAAATTACTAACAGAATTTTTTCTCGTACTACACCACCGAAAACAGGGAGTGACGAAGGCATGACAGAGGCTCGGCTTCGCTATCTAACGAAATGGGCGTGAAAGTGGGCAGCTAGTGTGGGAGTATGCAACCAGCAGTAGGCGTGTTTTGAGCAGAAATGCATTCCCGATAGTAAAATGAACACAGCAAATGTTCGCTATCTTGACGCAGCATAGGAGTAGGTCTGCAGTTACTCTGCATTTGCGAAGTACTGTTACAAGTGTGTCTGCAATAATTAGCAGTTAATTAGAAATTCCATTCATCTGTTGTCCAATTACTTTCCAAGCACTGCTCTTCTGAAATACTGCAAACAGCAATTGTGTGCACACATTACATTTTTGTTGTTAGCACCTATAAATCTGACACGCTGCCAAATAAGGCATGATTTGTTTTAGTTATTAACTAAACATTGTTGTTAAATGCATGTTTTAATTTTGACATAAATACTACCAAATGCAAACAAGTGGAAATAACCAAACTTAAAAACTACACCAGCAAAATCTAAACGACATAAAAATATTCCTTTGTACATAACAAATATCATGAGCAACATAATGCAGCCTACACCTTTTTTGTTGTTGTTTTTTATTAAATGTTTAACTTTGGTGGGAATATCTGTCAATGTATGATATTATTTTTTTCTAGAGGTTATTAGTGTAAGCCACTAGTGGGCCTATCACTAACAGAAGGGCTTAGTGTGTGGCGCACTCTTTTGAAATGATTGTTCTGTATTAAAATTTTACTTTTATTTCCATACTTAAAAAAAGTCACCATAAACAGGCATAATATTTCATCTGATAGCCTGAAAGTGCAAAAAATAAATAAAAAGATTGCCTATGGGACTAGAGCATCAAAATCATGTCAAGGTCCAAAAAAATTTTTTAGGCAAGAAGGGTTTATACAATTGAATAAGCCAAGTGAAATATTACTGAGATTTGTCAGTGCTGGTTAGCTACTGTTATGCTCCATTTGGAGACTAAATTGTGGTAATGATCTCTATAATATTATAACCTTAATAGCCCTCAATAGAGGGATTCATATTTCTGCAGAAACCACCTATCAGTGCCTATTCAGGATACTGATTCCTGTATTATTCCAAGGAGTGAAAAGGAAAGAAAGAGGAGCACAATGGGTAATATTGAAGTTTTGTAACATACAGTCACCCTTTACACCAGTCTACTGTTCAAGACTGCAGTAACAATGCTAATGTAATTTGATACAGATTTGCGTCCAACATTCTGCAACAATGTATGGCTGACAAGACAGTATGTACTGGAGACCAGATAATGGATACACTGTCTCGAGTACTCGTGTCAAAAGAAGCCTGTCAGTGAGGGATGTGTAGTAGGTAGCTCGAAGCTCTTATCACTGCAGCTCGTGTGTATGTAGTCTCAAAACATATGCATACTAATATCTCAAATATTTGTGTCGCAGAAGGTGTTGAGAGAAAAATACAAAAAAAGTATTATATACATACATTTATATGGTAAGTATTCTACCAGCTCTTGTCATTGCAACCCATGTGTATCTAGTATCAAAGCATATATGTGAGCACAGGTGGCAGCTCTATATCCTCTTCAAGGAAAAGAAAAGACGGTACGGATTGGGTTAACACAAAGGAAATGACCTGTTAATTCGCTCCATAACACCGCTGTAATTTCTATCCTTCAAATGGTAAAAATTAAATTACGAGCAATTATACTCATATAAAACTGTAGAGATTTCTCTCCCTGGAACAAGAGGTGTTTATAACAATTAGTTCATAATTGAGATTATTCTCTGGTTCGTAATTCAGATTATATATCGGCACACCAGAATTAATTTTTCTCCTGATTGATAACTCCAGCCTATTTTATACAGGCACTATTAACTAAAAGGAGTTGGCTTTTGCGTATTGCACTCTATCCCAACCAAAAAATTGAAAAGTGGCTATAAATTGACATTATTAAGTTGGCATTCCCATGCAGGTCTCTATGAAATTATTATGAATTACATATAGTACATCCATGTGATGCTATTTGCAAGATGCATAAACTTAAAGATGGAAAAGAGTCCCAGGTGTGTGGAAACAGGTTCCCTTTCTACTGTTGTCCCATGTGCCACAATGGGCAGTGAATGGGAACAATGAGAGTGGGGAAGAGCCGTCCACCTAGGGCTGAAAGGAAAGAGCAGTGCGGGCTGCTTCTGCTGTCCACGTTTCGCATCCCCCTCCCCTGTTGCATAGGAGCATTGCAGGGGGGCCCGCAGATGTTACACAGTGGATGAGAGAGCAGCCCTGAGTACCTGATTAGTGCCACGTATTGTGTGCCTGTAAGGAGATCAGGGAAATTCTCGAGTGGTTAAGCAGAAAAAGCTCCGGGAGACGGACGCCGGGTCGGGTGGGATTCCTGCACCTCCGTGTGCTACGTGCGCCTCAGTCCAATACAGAATAAAGTCTCAGTGTGTTGATAGGGAGCCGCTGCGGGAGCCGGACGCCGGGTCGGGTGTGATTCCCGTACCTCCATATTAGGTGCGCGCCCACGTCCCGCTGGTTAATTGATGACGTACGTTTCACAACTAGCTTGTTCACATCAGTAACGTTAATGAGGCCAGCGCCTTATTTAAAGCCGGCGCTGTGGGTGTCATAATTGACTGATCGTTCAGATCATCAGGTTAGGATAACAGCTATAAGCCAGGAGGCAATTGTTCATTCTCTATCAATCAAGCATTAGGAGTCGAGTGGAGAGATTATGGAGATGTTAGATTGGAAATGTACTGAAAACTAGTTCTTTTATACATGCTGTTTGGACCCCTAAATTAGTAACATGGTATGCAATTAATCAACAATTGGTTAATACATAAATGAATGAATACAAGAGAGCCATTAATATATAGATACACACATATGTAGAAAGTATAGAGTGGTATAGCCCTAACTATTAAAGAATATATATCTCTAATGAGGCAGTATAACTCGGATCCTATTAATAAAATAAAATTTAATTTATGCATCTGTGTCTATTCCAATAAAAGGGGGGAGGAAAAAAACCCGATGAGTCTCTTATGATGGGAATCCATCCGATAAGGTAATCATTTGAAGTGCTGGGGCAGGCTGGTTGAACTTACTGATCCAGTCTCATTCTGAAACACAGCATTGTTAAACTGTGTTTCAGAATAAAACACATTAACCTTATGTGCACACACATTAATTGAGCTTGTGCCATGTGTATAGTAAAGTGTGATACGCAATTTATGAAAATTGTGTATGGGTAATAAAGTGTGACAATATTCTAGTGGTGTGTCTGTAATGCAATAATTGCATGTTATGGTGATAGGGGTGTGAGGATATAGAGCTATAAACAATATATCCCTAATTGTGACAGTGCTATAGTGACTGGCTGTGTTAATTAATTGCTGTTTAGAGCCATACTGGATAATTAGGGGTGGGGAGAGTAATAGTGAGATTAATTATAAAGGGGGAAAAAAGAGGGAAGGGATATGTAGTAATGTAAATAAATAAGAAATCAAGAATAAAAAGATAAGGGATATATAATATATAAGAGGGGTGTGAAGTATGTCTATTAAATTTAGACCTTTGATAATAGGTAGTGTGAGTTATATGGTGAGGTGTTGGACAATAATCCTGAGATCGCAATTATATAGTAAATAAATGTAAACAAAACCATGTAAAAGAAAAAGGAAGGATAGTTCCTAGGTATTAAAATATATTCCTAAATCCAAATAGATACTATTGTCTAACTATATAAGTTAGAGAATTAGACTTAATACTCGTCGTTCAAATGATACTTGCACTTAGCTAGGGGATATACCATTCTATATTTGGCAGATGTAATATGGAATAAACACAGTTGAACTAATAATTTGGCAGGTGTAATATGGAATATACATTGTTGAACTAATAATTAAACCAAACTACAAGATATACTAATATATTTGTTATATAGGGTATGGATATAACCCAGTTGGGTCACAAATATGGATAAAAATGATATCCATAAGGGTTAGACAGTACTCATTACTGTTAGATAGAAAGTAAACAGAACAGCATAATAAGGGTGTTCATTTGTTTACTAAATGTGTAGGGCTAGTGGGATTAGGGTTATATAGCAGTTCCCATCATATTAACTAGATGGGAACATAAGATGAGGAGATAGAGAATAAAGAAAAAGGAATGTTATTGGACTTGGAGACGAATATGTATGAGAGAGGGAGAGAAAGGAAAGAAGGTAGGAAGCTGTGAGGACATGAGGGGAACGGAAGTCAGAAAGTGTGTTAGACCAATGAGTTCCTGGGGATGAAGATAGGGTGGATTTCAAGTAGGAAGAAAGACCCCATAATTGATGTTTTCATTTAAGCCTTTTGGTGCCATTGTATTGAATTTAAAAATCCACTTGCTTTCCAATTTTTGCAGTTCTCTAGAGGTGTCTCCTTCTCTTATGCCCATCTGTAATCTCTCAAGGCAAAAGAACCTCAGTTCTTGAGGAGACTTAGAATGTTTACGTTGGAAGTGTTTGGCAACAGAAGTGATTCTCCTAAATCTCATTGAGTCTGCTTCAACATTCCTGATATTGCCCATATGTTCCATTATACGTATTTTAACCATTCTGGTGGTCATGCCCACGTACAGCATTTTACATGTGCATTGGATACAGTAAATGACATTGGTTGTTTGGCAATTAGAGAACTCCTTCATTTGCAGCTCGTCTTCATCCCTATCCTTAATATTAGGCCTTGTTTCAACATGTGCACAGACTGCACATGATCCACATGGATATGTGCCTTTGATCGTATCCTCTCATCCTGGAAGACGGCAAAAATGGCTCCTAACCAGTTTGTCCACAATATTGGGTGATTTCTTCCAGCTCATCGCTACTGTTGGACCAAGATTATCGGCCAAATCAGAGTCGTTAAGTAGTAGAGGCCAGTGTTTGTTAATGATCCCCCTGATTTCCTTCCACTCTTGGCAAAAGTCACCTACAAACCGTATTTCGGGTTTCGCCAAGGAGTCTTTCAATTGTTTTGATCTTTTGCTCTCTTGGAAGATGATAGACTGCCTATTGGTGTTGAGAAGGCATCTGCTGGCTTTTTTAATACACCTCATACTGTATCCTCTCTCTCTTAGTCTTCCTGTCAGTTCCTTACTCTTGATCTTGTATGTATCATCATCTGAGCAGTTTCATCTTAATCTGAGGAACTCACCCCTAGGGATGTTCTGAACAGTGGCGGGTAAATGTGAGCTGGTACTGAGTAATAGGCTATTAGTAGCAGTCTTTTTCCTATAGAGTTCTGTTGCCAGCTCACATTTACCCGCCACTGTTCAGAACATCCCTAGGGGTGAGTTCCTCAGATTAAGACGAAACTGCTCAGATGATGATACATACAAGATCAAGAGTAAGGAACTGACAGGAAGACTAAGAGAGAGAGGATACAGTATGAGGTGTATTAAAAAAGCCAGCAGATGCCTTCTCAACACCAATAGGCAGTCTATCATCTTCCAAGAGAGCAAAAGATCAAAACAATTGAAAGACTCCTTGGCTAAACCCGAAATACGGTTTGTAGGTGACTTTTGCCAAGAGTGGAAGGAAATCAGGGGGATCATTAACAAACACTGGCCTCTACTACTTAACGACTCTGATTTGGCCGATAATCTTGGTCCAACAGTAGCGATGAGCTGGAAGAAATCACCCAATATTGTGGACAAACTGGTTAGGAGTCATTTTTGCCGTCTTCCAAGACAAGAGGATACGATCAAAGGCATATATCTGTGTGGATCATGTGCAGTCTGTGCACATGTTGAAACAAGGCCTGATATTAAGGATAGGGATGGAGACGAGCTGCAAATGAAGGAGTTCTCTAATTGCCAAACAACCAATGTCATTTACTGTATCCAATGCCCATGTAAAATGCTGTACGTGGGCATGACCACCAGAATGGTTAAAATACGTATAATGGAACATATGGGCAATATCAGGAATGTTGAAGCAGACTCAATGAGATTTAGGAGAATCACTTCTGTTGCCAAACACTTCCAACATAAACATTCTAAGTCTCCTCAAGAACTGAGGTTCTTTTGCCTTGAAAGATTACTGATGGGCATAAGAGGAGGAGACACCTCTAGAGAACTGCAAAAATTGGAAAGCAAGTGGATTTTTAAATTCAATACAATGGCACCAAAAGGCTTAAATGAAAACATCAATTATGGGGTCTTTCTTCCTACTTGACATCCACCCTATCTTCATCCCCAGGAAATCATTGGTCTAACACACTTTCTGACTTCCGCTCCCCTCATGTCCTCACAGCTTCCTACCTTCTCTCCTTTCTCTCCCTCTCTCATACATATTCGTCTCCAAGTCCAATAACATTCCTTTTCCTTTATTCTCTATCTCCTGATCTTATGTTCCCATCTAGCTCATATGATGGGAACTGCTATATAACCCTAATCCCACTAGCCCTACACATTTAGGTAACAAATGAACACCCTTATTATGCTGTTCTGTTTACTTTCTATCTAACAGTAATGAGTACTGTCTAACCCTTATGGATATCATTTTTATCCATATTTGTGACCCAACTGGGTTATATCCATACCCTATATAACAATCGTTCAATATATATTAGTATATCTTGTAGTTTGGTTTAATTATTAGTTCAACAATGTATATTCCATATTACACCTGCCAAATTATTAGTTCAACTGTGTTTATTCCATATTACATCTGCCAAATATAGAATGGTATATCCCCTAGCTAAGTGCAAGTATCATTTGAACAACGAGTATTAAGTCTAATTCTCTAACTTAAATAGTTAGACAATAGTATCTATTTGGATTTAGGAATATATTTTAATACCTAGGAACTATCCTTCCTTTTTCTTTTACATGGTTTTGTTTACATTTATTTACTATATAATTGCGATCTCAGGATTATTGTCCAACACCTCACCATATAACTCACACTACCTATTATCAAAGGTCTAAATTTAATAGACATACTTCACACCCCTCTTATATATTATATATCCCTTATCTTTTTATTCTTGATTTCTTATTTATTTACATTACTACATATCCCTTCCCTCTTTTTTCCCCTTTATAATTAATCTCACTATTACTCTCCCCACCCCTAATTATCCAGTATGGCTCTAAAGAGCAATTAATTAACACAGCCAGTCGCTATAGCACTGTCACAATTAGGGATATATTGTTTATATCTCTATATCCTCACACCCCTATTACCATAACATGCAATTATTGCATTACAGACACACCACTAGAATATTGTCACACTTTATTACCCATACACAATTTTCATAAATTGCGTATCACACTTTACTATACACATGGCACAAGCTCAATTAATGTGTGTGCACATAAGGTTAATGTGTTTTATTCTGAAACACAGTTTAACAATGCTGTGTTTCAGAATGAGTCTGGATAAGTAAGTTCAACCAGCCTGCCCCAGCACTTCAAATGATTACCTTATCGGATGGATTCCCATCATAAGAGACTCATCGGGTTTTTTTCCACCCCCCCTCCTTTTATTGGAATAGACACAGATGCATAAATTAAATTTTATTTTATTAATAGGATCCGAGTTATACTGCCTCATTAGAGATATATATTCTTTAATAGTTAGGGCTACACCACTCTATACTTTCTACATATGTGTGTATCTATATATTAATGGCTCTCTTGTATTCATTCATTTATGTATTAACCAATTGTTGATTAATTGCATACCATGTTACTAATTTAGGGGTCCAAACAGCATGTATAAAAGAACTAGTTTTCAGTACATTTCCAATCTAACATCTCCATAATCTCTCCACTCGACTCCTAATGCTTGATTGATAGAGAATGAACAATTGCCTCCCGGCTTATAGCTGTTATCCTAACCTGATGATCTGAACGATCAGTCAATTATGACACCCACAGCGCCGGCTTTAAATAAGGCGCTGGCCCCATTAACGTTACTGATGTGAACAAGCTAGTTGTGAAACGTACGTCATCAATTAACCAGCGAACGTGGGCGCGCACCTAATACGGAGGTACGGGAATCACACCCGACCCGGCGTCCGGCTCCCGCAGCGTCTCCCTATCAACACACTGAGACTTTATTCTGTATTGGACTGAGGCGCACGTAGCACACGGAGGTGCAGGAATCCCACCCGACCCGGCGTCCGTCTCCCGGAGCTTTTTCTACTTAACCACTCGAGAATTTCCCTGATCTCCTAACAGGCACACAATACGTGGCACTAATCAGGTACTCAGGGCTGCTCTCTCATCCACTGTGTAACATCTGCGGGCCCCCCTGCAATGCTCCTATGCAACAGGGGAGGGGGATGCGAAACGTGGACAGCAGAAGCAGCCCGCACTGCTCTTTCCTTTCAGCCCTAGGTGGACGGCTCTTCCCCGCTCTTATTGTTCCCATTCACTGCCCATTGTGGCACATGGGACAACAGTAGAAAGGGAACCTGTTTCCACACACCTGGGACTCTTTTCCTTCTTTAGGTTTATGCATCTTGCAAATAGCATCACATGGATGTACTATATGTAATTCATAATAATTTCATAGAGACCTGCATGGGAATGCCAACTTAATAATGTCAATTTATAGCCACTTTTCAATTTTTTGGTTGGGATAGAGTGCAATACGCAAAAGCCCACTCCTTTTAGTTAATAGTGCCTGTATAAAATAGGCTGGAGTTATCAATCAGGAGAAAAATTAATTCTGGTGTGCCGATATATAATCTGAATTACGAACTAGAGAATAATCTCAATTATGAACTAATTGTTATAAACACCTCTTGTTCCAGGGAGAGAAATCTCTACAGTTTTATATGAGTATAATTGCTCGTAATTTAATTTTTACCATTTGAAGGATAGAAATTACAGCGGTGTTATGGAGCGAATTAACAGGTCATTTCCTTTGTGTTAACCCAATCCGTACCGTCTTTTCTTTTCCTTGAAGAGGATATAGAGCTGCCACCTGTGCTCACATATATGCTTTGATACTAGATACACATGGGTTGCAATGACAAGAGCTGGTAGAATACTTACCATATAAATGTATGTATATAATACTTTTTTTGTATTTTTCTCTCAACACCTTCTGCGACACAAATATTTGAGATATTAGTATGCATATGTTTTGAGACTACATACACACGAGCTGCAGTGATAAGAGCTTCGAGCTACCTACTACACATCCCTCACTGACAGGCTTCTTTTGACACGAGTACTCGAGACAGTGTATCCATTATCTGGTCTCCAGTACATACTGTCTTGTCAGCCATACATTGTTGCAGAATGTTGGACGCAAATCTGTATCAAATTACATTAGCATTGTTACTGCAGTCTTGAACAGTAGACTGGTGTAAAGGGTGACTGTATGTTACAAAACTTCAATATTACCCATTGTGCTCCTCTTTCTTTCCTTTTCACTCCTTGGAATAATACAGGAATCAGTATCCTGAATAGGCACTGATAGGTGGTTTCTGCAGAAATATGAATCCCTCTATTGAGGGCTATTAAGGTTATAATATTATAGAGATCATTACCACAATTTAGTCTCCAAATGGAGCATAACAGTAGCTAACCAGCACTGACAAATCTCAGTAATATTTCACTTGGCTTATTAAATTGTATAAACCCTTCTTGCCTAAAAAATTTTTTGGGACCTTGACATAATTTTGATGCTCTAGTCCCATAGGCAATCTTTTTATTTATTTTTTGCACTTTCAGGCTATCAGATGAAATATTATGCCTGTTTATGGTGACTTTTTTTAAGTATGGAAATAAAAGTTAAATTTTAATACAGAACAATCATTTCAAAAGAGTGCGCCACACACTAAGCCCTTCTGTTAGTGATAGGCCCACTAGTGGCTTACACTAATAACCTCTAGAAAAAAACACTGTAACCCAGCTTAGTGGCGCACCTCCAACCCTAACTTACCTTACCAAGGGCCTTTCTCAGTCCTGATTATTTTTTTCCTGAATGGTTGGTTTCTCATCAATACCATTAAATTAATTCCTCTATACCTGTGCAGTGTCCTCTGGACTTTGTGTCTCCTCCCTAGAATGTTTGATATTATGTCATGTTGCCCCTAGTAACCCAAGAACCTATTTGTAAATACTATTTTTATATGGCCAGTAAAGTGTTTTGCAAGGCATACCTGTTGCATTTTGAAAGATGCAATGTTTGTATGAATACTTGGATTGTTCCCTTGTTCCACAAATGTCTATATGCCATGCTAAACTTTACTGGGCTAAGTTGTACATAATGCATTAACTTTAATAAAGTACACAAACAAAAATAATTTCAATATTTTTTTACTCAAAAAATATATTAATTGGGCAAAACAACATGGCTACAGGTGAGCATCACAGACAAAGATGGACATAGCAGCAAGCAGATGCCACTGACACAAATCACATAGCAGAACCCAGTACTAGGGAAACACCATCTTCTGACAAAATTTCAATTTTAAAGAAAAAAAATTATATGTTGTGAACACCCAGCCAGACATAATTTTTAGGGGAACTGAGTTAGATTCTGGAACCAAAACACAATCACAACAATACACAGCACGCTAGGAAGAGGAAGATGGCTCTGGTGTACAGGAAAAAAAACTCACAGGCTACAATATACAGAAACAGAAATAGATCCTTTCACTTTGAGGGAGTTCTCCATTCTGGCCACACAAGCCAACACAAAAAATACATTGAGGCAACATGAAAAACATGGGTGCTGCCCATCTGGAGAGACATCACTTTCTCTTCTTTCTTCCCGCCTAATGAAGTTCTTCATGGCTCGGTCTGCGAAGCGACCTTCGAGGGCCCTGCCCAGTGGGATGTTCTTCCTGGGCAGAGGGAGGGGAGGGAGCAGATGTGGCTGGCTCTCTGCCACTGTGGGCAAGGGAGACAGCGATGTCCTGGAGCCCTTGCAAGATGGATTTTGCTACGTCTTTGAAGGAGGAGGCGAGTTGCTCTTGGCCCTGCCTGATCTCTGCCAGACCTTGGCAGAGTTGAGCTACACCTTGCTCCACACTGGTTCTGTGCTCAGTGAGCCGGACAGGTATCTGGCTAACCTCCCGGATCATCCTGTCTTGAAGAGCATTCAGGCTCTCACCATACCTTGCTATTTGAGACAGGATGTCCGGGATAGCAGAGGGTTGGGTGAGGGGTCCAGTTGGAATCTGGATGGGTGGGATTTGTGGTCCCACAGTGCCAGAGACACTAGGTCCCTCCACCTCAGCCTCAGCCACATAACCCTCCTCTGACTCTAGCTGATCATCCACCTGTGCTGTGTTATGTTCAAAGGAAATAGAAGAATGAGTGGAAAAAGAGTTTTACAATTAAACATGAGACTTTTGGATCCACTTAATTAGTTGTTTAGGAATATGTGTGTAAACTTACCTGGCAAGTCATGTGCCATCAGTATTTCAGGCAGGTCTGTGTCCATATGAGACACCCCTACCCCCTCCTCGTAACTGACACAGTCCATCGCCATCTCCTCAAGTTCTGTGTACTCCACAGTGGCAGCTGGACCTCCCCCTGTTGCCCTCGAGGCATTCCACTCCGCAGACCTCTTGCCCTTCAGGCGGGATTTAAAGTCGGCCCAACTACATATGTGGGGAAAAATAGGGGCAAGGTAGAGAAAAATTATGAATACCTGCTTTAATATATAGTACACATGTTATGCATTTGGTTGCTATAGGCAACATCACATCTAACTAACTTTTTAAGAATACTTGGCACAGAAAATGGACTGGCAATATACACTTACCGTCTTCGAACTTCCTGTGATGTTCGAACTATTGAGTCGACTTCATTAACAGAATCAGTGATGTCCCTCCAGATTCTATCTTTGGTTGCAGCACCCATGTTTTTTGGTCCTCTATGTATTTTTGCCATGGCCTGTGTGACCAAAACACGTAACTCCCTCTTAGTGAAGGCGGGCTGCCTTTTTTTTCCCTTAGAAGTAACCTGTGAGCTTTCGTCCTGTCCCTCCTCACCATCTTCCTCTTCACTAGCTGTCTGTGTAGTTTGTGTTTGTGAGGGTATTGCAGAATCTCCCTCAGTTCCCCCAGTATGTATGTCTGGCAGGGTATCCATTGCTAACTGCTGGGTATCAGAAGATGGAATGTCTCTAGTACTGGGTCCCGCTACTTCAGAATCCGCACCTGCGGATTCCATCATCTGCCTCCTTAACGCTAGGCGCCTATGTGTCAAAGCGGACATCTGCTGGTGCACGCGGTCCATCTCTGCTGCCAACTGCTCACGAGTAGCCATGTTGCTGGTGGCATGTGTGTTCGCACAGGTGTGTAGCTATTTATAGCTGCGTGTCCAGTGCGGTAATTCACACAGGTGTCAATTATGCTAATTCTTCCAGTAATTGTACAGCCTATTTAAGAGTCTGGATTGCAGCCTGTGTGAGTGGGTGTATGATGGCAGATGGAGGTTTTTTGATTTTCAGAGAAGGTGGTCGTGTTTGGTCCAACTTTGCAGAGTGAGTTTTTGTTTCAGTATATTGCAGACAAATGTGCGTTTGTTTGTTAGCAAATGTTTTAATGCTGTGTTGCGTAGTGCTTATTTATGGTTTAAAAACTGTTTTTTATTTTTTTATTTTTTTGTTTTCGCTTGTGCATTTGTTTACATTACAAATTACACAACATATGATCCTAAATGTCGTAAACTTGGTGACTTTGTGCAGCTGATTGTTATTGTCAAATGTGGTGAGTACACAGATTGTACCAATTACTTTTCTATAAGTGTGTGTGTATGTGAGTGTGTGTGAGTGTAATTGTGAGTGTATGTATTGTGCTTTTTGTTCTTCCGCGGCTGCGAATTTCCGCTATTGCGAACTGTACCCACTGTCCTTCACAACAATGCACACATCAATAAAGTTTATTAGATGACACCATAAATTTACAACCAATCACATGCCACCACACTCTATAAATATAAGCCCATATATGGAAAACGCCATTGGCACCATGCGCGCAGCAGCATTTAGCCACCGTGAGCTGCGCGTGTTGGTCGCGGTGATGGACCGCCGCGTAGGCCGTGCAGCCCCCTTTATCCCCAATAAGATAAAGCGTGAGGCCTATGCGGAGGTCCGCCGCATACTCCGCAGCCGCACCCGGACCACACGCTCCATAATCCAGCTTGAAAGGCGCTGGAGCGACCTCCGCCGTCGCACACCGGACCTGTTGGCGGAGCTCCGCCAACAAATCCGCACTAGAAGTAGGCGCAGTAAGTGTCATATTACATTAAATAACACTGAGATTATTAGCAGAACTTTGTAACGCAAAACTTGCATATTTTCACTAAATTATATAGTGTGTAAATTAGCACACTGACAATGAACTATTGTAGAACAGACATGACACAGTGTGTGTGGTTAGGGCAATCAGTACTGACTGTGTAGCAAAGTGCTTCTGAAAAAGTGAATGTTGTTGTACTGAGTTGCTACACAGGCTGTCAACTGAACCCTAATAACTTGCTCTGTGGGGTAAATTTACTAAGGTGGGAGCTTTTTAGAACTGGTGATGTTGCCTATAGCAACCAATCAGATTAAATATATTATCTTCTAGAAGCAGCCTAATAAATGTTACGTAGAATCTGATTGGTTGCTATGGGCAACATCACCAGTTTTTAAAATATTCAAAAATTATCAATATTACCCCTGTGTCTTTAACATGGGACAGAACAGTGTAATTGAAAAATACTGTTGTTATAATTTTTAAACCAACAACCTAAATATTACCTATGTCATTCTAGGGCGAACACAACGGCAAGCTGCTGCAGCAAGCCCTTCCCAATCCCCTTCTCAGCCCCCCTCCCCTTCTGTCGCCCAATCCCCCTATCCTTCCCAATCCCCTTCTCAGCCCCCCTCCCCTTCTGTCGCCCAATCCCCCTCTCCTTCCCAATCCCCTTCTCAGCCCCCCTCCCCTTCTGTCGCCCAATCCCCCTCTCCTTCCCAATCCCCTTCTCAGCCCCCCTCCCCTTCTGTCGCCCAATCCCCCTCTCCTTCCCAATCCCCTTCTCAGCCCCCCTCCCCCTCTCTTTACCAATACCCCTCTCTGTTCCCCTCCCCCTCTGTAGGCCAAACCACCACTCCGCCCACCTCCCCCTCTCTTTCCCATTCCCCCTCTCTGGCCCCCTCCCACTCTGTGGCCCAAACACCCTCTCCGCCCCCCTCCCCCTCTCAATCAGACCCACCCTCTGTAAACAACTCCCCATTCCATCCTCCTTCCCCAATCCCTCCTCCTTCCCCCATCCACCCTCCTTCCCCCATCCAGCCTCCTTCCCCCATCCAGCCTCCTTCCCCACCCAGTGAATGGGCAGCAGAAGCCCCTGAGGCTGTTGAGGGTGCTGCGCATGTGGCTGATGAGAGTAAGTGTTAACACATTTAAAATGTATTTGTTACCTACTTTAACTTCAAATTCCAATACATGCAGTGTTGTACTGTGGCCAATCTTGGCCCAAGGAAAAATGTTTGTTTTCTTCATTATGGTATGGATGTTGCATTTACATTTGTGTGAGTATCATTAGATGCACAGTGTCTATGTCTGCAATGTTTAGGGTGTCCACTCTAGGTCGACACTCAGTAGGTCGACAGGGTTGCCAGGACAACAGGGTTTATATTAGAGATGAGCGCCGGAAATTTTTCGGGTTTTGTGTTTTGGTTTTGGGTTCGGTTCCGCGGCCGTGTTTTGGGTTCGACCGCGTTTTGGCAAAACCTCACCGAATTTTTTTTGTCGGATTCGGGTGTGTTTTGGATTCGGGTGTTTTTTTCAAAAAACCCTAAAAAACAGCTTAAATCATAGAATTTGGGGGTCATTTTGATCCCAAAGTATTATTAACCTCAAAAACCATAATTTACACTCATTTTCAGTCTATTCTGAATACCTCACACCTCACAATATTATTTTTAGTCCTAAAATTTGCACCGAGGTCGCTGTGTGAGTAAGATAAGCGACCCTAGTGGCCGACACAAACACCGGGCCCATCTAGGAGTGGCACTGCAGTGTCACGCAGGATGGCCCTTCCAAAAAACCCTCCCCAAACAGCACATGACGCAAAGAAAAAAAGAGGCGCAATGAGGTAGCTGACTGTGTGAGTAAGATAAGCGACCCTAGTGGCCGACACAAACACCGGGCCCATCTAGGAGTGGCACTGCAGTGTCACGCAGGATGGCCCTTCCAAAAAACCCTCCCCAAACAGCACATGACGCAAAGAAAAAAAGAGGCGCAATGAGGTAGCTGACTGTGTGAGTAAGATAAGCGACCCTAGTGGCCGACACAAACACCGGGCCCATCTAGGAGTGGCACTGCAGTGTCACGCAGGATGGCCCTTCCAAAAAACCCTCCCCAAACAGCACATGACGCAAAGAAAAAAAGAGGCGCAATGAGGTAGCTGACTGTGTGAGTAAGATAAGCGACCCTAGTGGCCGACACAAACACCGGGCCCATCTAGGAGTGGCACTGCAGTGTCACGCAGGATGGCCCTTCCAAAAAACCCTCCCCAAACAGCACATGACGCAAAGAAAAAAAGAGGCGCAATGAGGTAGCTGACTGTGTGAGTAAGATAAGCGACCCTAGTGGCCGACACAAACACCGGGCCCATCTAGGAGTGGCACTGCAGTGTCACGCAGGATGGCCCTTCCAAAAAACCCTCCCCAAACAGCACATGACGCAAAGAAAAAAAGAGGCGCAATGAGGTAGCTGACTGTGTGAGTAAGATAAGCGACCCTAGTGGCCGACACAAACACCGGGCCCATCTAGGAGTGGCACTGCAGTGTCACGCAGGATGGCCCTTCCAAAAAACCCTCCCCAAACAGCACATGACGCAAAGAAAAAAAGAGGCGCAATGAGGTAGCTGACTGTGTGAGTAAGATAAGCGACCCTAGTGGCCGACACAAACACCGGGCCCATCTAGGAGTGGCACTGCAGTGTCACGCAGGATGGCCCTTCCAAAAAACCCTCCCCAAACAGCACATGACGCAAAGAAAAAAAGAGGCGCAATGAGGTAGCTGACTGTGTGAGTAAGATAAGCGACCCTAGTGGCCGACACAAACACCGGGCCCATCTAGGAGTGGCACTGCAGTGTCACGCAGGATGTCCCTTCCAAAAAACCCTCCCCAAACAGCACATGACGCAAAGAAAAAAAGAGGCGCAATGAGGTAGCTGTGTGAGTAAGATAAGCGACCCTAGTGGCCGACACAAACACCGGGCCCATCTAGGAGTGGCACTGCAGTGTCACGCAGGATGTCCCTTCCAAAAAACACTCCACAAACAGCACATGACGCAAAGAAAAATTAAAGAAAAAAGAGGTGCAAGATGGAATTGTCCTTGGGCCCTCCCACCCACCCTTATGTTGTATAAACAGGACATGCACACTTTAACCAACCCATCATTTCAGTGACAGGGTCTGCCACATGACTGTGACTGAAATGACGGGTTGGTTTGGACCCCCACCAAAAAAGAAGCAATTAATCTCTCCTTGCACAAACTGGCTCTACAGAGGCAAGATGTCCACCTCATCATCATCCTCCGATATATCACCGTGTACATCCCCCTCCTCACAGATTATCAATTCGTCCCCACTGGAATCCACCATCTCAGCTCCCTGTGTACTTTGTGGAGGCAATTGCTGCTGGTCAATGTCTCCACGGAGGAATTTATTATAATTCATTTTAATGAACATCATCTTCTCCACATTTTCTGGATGTAACCTCGTACGCCGATTGCTGACAAGGTGAGCGGCGGCACTAAACACTCTTTCGGAGTACACACTTGTGGGAGGGCAACTTAGATAGAATAAAGCCAGTTTGTGCAAGGGCCTCCAAATTGCCTCTTTTTCCTGCCAGTATAAGTACGGACTGTGTGACGTGCCTACTTGGATGCGGTCACTCATATAATCCTCCACCATTCTTTCAATGGTGAGAGAATCATATGCAGTGACAGTAGACGACATGTCCGTAATCGTTGTCAGGTCCTTCAGTCCGGACCAGATGTCAGCATCAGCAGTCGCTCCAGACTGCCCTGCATCACCGCCAGCGGGTGGGCTCGGAATTCTGAGCCTTTTCCTCGCACCCCCAGTTGCGGGAGAATGTGAAGGAGGAGATGTTGACAGGTCGCGTTCCGCTTGACTTGACAATTTTCTCACCAGCAGGTCTTTCAACCCCAGCAGACTTGTGTCTGCCGGAAAGAGAGATCCAAGGTAGGCTTTAAATCTAGGATCGAGCACGGTGGCCAAAATGTAGTGCTCTGATTTCAACAGATTGACCACCCGTCAATCCTTGTTAAGCGAATTAAGGGCTCCATCCACAAGTCCCACATGCCTAGCGGAATCGCTCCGTGTTAGCTCCTCCTTCAATGTCTCCAGCTTCTTCTGCAAAAGCCTGATGAGGGGAATGACCTGACTCAGGCTGGCAGTGTCTGAACTGACTTCACGTGTGGCAAGTTCAAAGGGCATCAGAACCTTGCACAACGTTGAAATCATTCTCCACTGCGCTTGAGACAGGTGCATTCCACCTCCTATATCGTGCTCAATTGTATAGGCTTGAATGGCCTTTTGCTGCTCCTCCAACCTCTGAAGCATATAGAGGGTTGAATTCCACCTCGTTACCACTTCTTGCTTCCGATGATGGCAGTGCAGGTTCAGTAGTTTTTGGTGGTGCTCCAGTCTTCTGTACGTGGTGCCTGTACGCCGAAAGTGTCCCGCAATTCTTCTGGCCACCGACAGCATCTCTTGCACGCCCCTGTCGTTTTTTAAAAAATTCTGCACCACCAAATTCAAGGTATGTGCAAAACATGGGACGTGCTGGAATTTGCCCATATTTAATGCACACACAATATTGCTGGCGTTGTCCGATGCCACAAATCCACAGGAGAGTCCAATTGGGGTAAGCCATTCCGCGATGATCTTCCTCAGTTGCCGTAAGAGGTTTTCAGCTGTGTGCGTATTCTGGAAAGCGGTGATACAAAGCGTAGCCTGCCTAGGAAAGAGTTGGCGTTTGCGAGATGCTGCTACTTGTGCCGCCGCTGCTGTTCTTGCGGCGGGAGTCCATACATCTACCCAGTGGGCTGTCACAGTCATATAGTCCTGACCCTGCCCTGCTCCACATGTCCGTGGTTAAGTGGACATTGGGTACAACTGCATTTTTTAGGACACTGGTGAGTCTTTTTCTGACGTCCGTGTACATTCTCGGTATCGCCTGCCTAGAGAAGTGGAACCTAGATGGTATTTGGTAACGGGGGCACACTGCCTCAATAAATTGTCTAGTTCCCTGTGAACTAACGGCGGATACCGGACGCACGTCTAACACCAACATAGTTGTCAAGGCCTCAGTTATCCGCTTTGCAGCAGGATGACTGCTGTGATATTTCATCTTCCTCGCAAAGGACTGTTGGACAGTCAATTGCTTACTGGAAGTAGTACAAGTGGGCTTACGACGTCCCCTCTGGGATGACCATCGACTCCCAGCAGCAACAACAGCAGCGCCAGCAGCAGTAGGCGTTACACGCAAGGATGCATCGGAGGAATCCCAGGCAGGAGAGGACTCGTCAGAATTGCCAGTGACATGGCCTGCAGGACTATTGGCATTCATGGGGAAGGAGGAAATTGACACTGAGGGAGTTGGTGGGGTGGTTTGCGTGAGCTTGGTTACAAGAGGAAGGGATTTACTGGTCAGTGGACTGCTTCCGCTGTCGCCCAAAGTTTTTGAACTTGTCACTGACTTATTATGAATGCGCTGCAGGTGACGTATAAGGGAGTATGTTCCGAGGTGGTTAACGTCCTTACCCCTACTTATTACAGCTTGACAAAGGCAACACACGGCTTGACACCTGTTGTCCGCTTTTCTGTTGAAATACCTCCACACTGAAGAGCTGATTTTTTTGGTATTTTCACCAGGCATGTCAACGGCCATATTCCTCCCACGGACAACAGGTGTCTCCCCGGGTGCCTGACTTAAACAAACCACCTCACCATCAGAATCCTCCTGGTCAATTTCCTCCCCAGCGCCAGCAACACCCATATCCTCCTCATCCTGGTGTACTTCAACATCTTCATCTTCAATCTGACTATCAGGAACTGGACTGCGGGTGCTCCTTCCAGCACTTGCAGGGGGCGTGCAAATGGTGGAAGGCGCATGCTCTTCACGTCCAGTGTTGGGAAGGTCAGGCATCGCAACCGACACAATTGGACTCTCCTTGTGGATTTGGGATTTCGAAGAACGCACAGTTCTTTGCGGTGCTTTTGCCAGCTTGAGTCTTTTCAGTTTTCTAGCGAGAGGCTGAGTGCTTCCATCCTCATGTGAAGCTGAACCACTAGCCATGAACATAGGCCAGGGCCTCAGCCGTTCCTTGCCACTCCGTGTGGTAAATGGCATATTGGCAAGTTTACGCTTCTCCTCCGACAATTTTATTTTAGGTTTTGGAGTCCTTTTTTTACTGATATTTGGTGTTTTGGATTTGACATGCTCTGTACTATGACATTGGGCATCGGCCTTGGCAGACGACGTTGCTGGCATTTCATCGTCTCGGCCATGACTAGTGGCAGCAGCTTCAGCACGAGGTGGAAGTGGATCTTGATCTTTCCCTAATTTTGGAACCTCAACATTTTTGTTCTCCATATTTTAATAGGCACAACTAAAAGGCACCTCAGGTAAACAATGGAGATGGATGGATACTAGTATACAATTATGGATGGACTGCCGAGTGCCGACACAGAGGTAGCTACAGCCGTGGACTATTGTACTGTACTGTGTCTGCTGCTAATATAGACTGGATGATAATGAGATGTAGTATGTATGTATAAAGAAGAAAGAAAAAAAAACCACGGGTAGGTGGTATACAATTATGGATGGACTGCCGAGTGCCGACACAGAGGTAGCTACAGCCGTGGACTACCGTACTGTGTCTGCTGCTAATATAGACTGGTTGATAATGAGATGTAGTATGTATAAAGAAGAAAGAAAAAAAAAACCACGGGTAGGTGGTATACAATTATGGACGGACTGCCGAGTGCCGACACAGAGGTAGCTACAGCCGTGGACTACCGTACTGTACTGTGTCTGCTGCTAATATAGACTGGATGATAATGAGATGTAGTATGTATAAAGAAGAAAGAAAAAAAAACCACGGGTAGGTGGTATACAATTATGGACGGACTGCCGAGTGCCGACACAGAGGTAGCTACAGCCGTGGACCATTGTACTGTACTGTGTCTGTTGCTAATATAGACTGGATGATAATGAGATGTAGTATGTATAAAGAAGAAAGAAAAAAAAACCACGGGTAGGTGGTATACAATTATGGATGGACTGCCGAGTGCCGACACAGAGGTAGCTACAGCCGTGGACTACCGTACTGTACTGTGTCTGCTGCTAATATAGACTGGATGATAATGAGATGTAGTATGTATAAAGAAGAAAGAAAAAAAAAACCACGGGTAGGTGGTATACAATTATGGACGGACTGCCGAGTGCCGACACAGAGGTAGCTACAGCCGTGGACTACCGTACTGTACTGTGTCTGCTGCTAATATAGACTGGATGATAATGAGATGTAGTATGTATAAAGAAGAAAGAAAAAAAACCACGGGTAGGTGGTATACAATTATGGACGGACTGCCGAGTGCCGACACAGAGGTAGCTACAGCCGTGGACTATTGTACTGTACTGTGTCTGCTGCTAATATAGACTGGATGATAATGAGATGTAGTATGTATAAAGAAGAAAGAAAAAAAAACCACGGGTAGGTGGTATACAATTATGGATGGACTGCCGAGTGCCGACACAGAGGTAGCTACAGCCGTGGACTATTGTACTGTACTGTGTCTGCTGCTAATATAGACTGGATGATAATGAGATGTAGTATGTATAAAGAAGAAAGAAAAAAAAACCACGGGTAGGTGGTATACAATTATGGATGGACTGCCGAGTGCCGACACAGAGGTAGCTACAGCCATGGACTACCGTACTGTACTGTGTCTGCTGCTAATATAGACTGGATGATAATGAGATGTAGTATGTATAAAGAAGAAAGAAAAAAAAACCACGGGTAGGTGGTATACAATTATGGATGGACTGCCGAGTGCCGACACAGAGGTAGCTACAGCCGTGGACTACCGTACTGTGTCTGCTGCTAATATAGACTGGTTGATAATGAGATGTAGTATGTATAAAGAAGAAAGAAAAAAAAAACCACGGGTAGGTGGTATACAATTATGGACGGACTGCCGAGTGCCGACACAGAGGTAGCTATAGCCGTGGACTACCGTACTGTACTGTGTCTGCTGCTAATATAGACTGGATGATAATGAGATGTAGTATGTATAAAGAAGAAAGAAAAAAAAAACCACGGGTAGGTGGTATACAATTATGGACGGACTGCCGAGTGCCGACACAGAGGTAGCTACAGCCGTGGACTACCGTACTGTGTCTGCTGCTAATATAGACTGGTTGATAATGAGATGTAGTATGTATAAAGAAGAAAGAAAAAAAAAACCACGGGTAGGTGGTATACAATTATGGACGGACTGCCGAGTGCCGACACAGAGGTAGCTACAGCCGTGGACTACCGTACTGTACTGTGTCTGCTGCTAATATAGACTGGATGATAATGAGATGTAGTATGTATAAAGAAGAAAGAAAAAAAAAACACGGGTAGGTGGTATACAATTATGGATGGACTGCCGAGTGCCGACACAGAGGTAGCTACAGCCGTGAACTACCGTACTGTGTCTGCTGCGACTGGATGATAAATAATGATATAAAAAATATATATATATATCACTACTGCAGCCGGACAGGTATATATTATATAATGACGGACCTGCTGGACACTGTCTGTCAGCAGAATGAGTTTTTTATTTTATAGAATAAAAAAACACCACACAAGTCACACGACGTGTGTTTAACTTTTACAGGCAGACATTCACAATACAATATAGTATACTATATACTGGTGGTCAGGTCACTGGTCAGTCACACTGGCAGTGGCACTCCTGCAGAAAAAAAGTGTGCACTGTTTAATTTTTTAATATGTACTCCTGGCTCCTGCTATAACCTAACTGCTCCCCAGTCTCCCCCACAATTAAGCTGTGTGAGCACAGTCAGATATTATACATAGATGATGCAGCAGCACACTGGGCTGAGCACAGATATGGTATGTGACTGAGTCACTGTGTATCGTTTTTTCAGGCAGAGAACGGATTATATTAAATAATATAAAACTGCACTGGTGGTCACTGGTCAGTCACTAGTATAACTAACTAATACTATCAGCAAAATTCTGCACTCTCTGTCTGAGTACTCCTCCTAAGCTCCAGTAAATGAAGTGTCACTGTCTCACTCTGTCACTAGTATAACTAACTAATACTATCAGCAAAATTCTGCACTCTCTGTCTGAGTACTCCTCCTAAGCTCCAGTAAATGAAGTGTCACTGTCTCACTCTCACTCTCCTATCTATTTCTTCTCTAAACGGAGAGGACGCCAGCCACGTCCTCTCACTATCAATCTCAATGCACGTGTAAAATGGCGGCGACGCGCGGCTCCTTATATAGAATCCGAGTCTCGCGATAGAATCCGAGCCTCGCGAGAATCCGACAGCGTCATGATGACGTTCGGGCGCGCTCGGGTTAACCGAGCAAGGCGGGAAGATCCGAGTCGCTCGGATCCGTGTAAAAAAAGCTGAAGTTCGGGCGGGTTCGGATTCCGAGGAACCGAACCCGCTCATCTCTAGTTTATATGTGCTAGGTTGTCAGTGAAACAGTTAGACCTGAGTGGAGTTTAGTATGTTGTTGTTCTTTTACACTTGTGCCTGGGTATTCCTAATATTTGCACATTCAACTCGCATGCTTCACTTTGTTAGCCAGGCTAAGGACACAATGATTTGTGTTGTGAAAGTTACACTCAAAAAAAATTTTTTTTAGATTAAAAAAAACATGTTTCACCTTATGTAGTAAGGCAGGCTTTCAGGGAGTGTGGGCATGCTAGGATATGTTGTCCTTCTGAAGATGTTGATATGCAGTGTGATGATGCAGGGCAAACACCTAAAAATACAAGTCTGCTTCACTCCAGATGTGAATTAATCCCAGCATGGGGTTACATTTACTAACATGGGAGTTTTATTCCAGATGGGATGTTGCCCATAGCAACCAATCAGATTCAACTTCTCATTTATTTAGCACCTTCTAGAAGATATGTGTAATCTGATTGGTTGCTATGGGCAACGTCCCATCTTAAATAGAACTCCCATCTTAGTAAATGTACATCATGGTGTGGTAACTTTCTAATTTTTTTAATTAACAATAACAAACATTGCTGAGCATGCTTGTGTGTTGGTATGGTACTGTTTTAACATTCAAACACCCATGATGTAGTCCCTTTGCCATTAAAGTGTGCTTTGTGGCTTGCTTGTGTAATAGGTAATCTGAGTAATTTTTTAAATATTATTTTTGCTCTGCATTTCAGATGGTGCAGTTGGAGATCCCACAAGCCTGCCTGGCATCCTTGCCAGCTTAAAGGCCCATTTGCAGGCCATGATGGCCGATGTGGAAAGGCTCCAAAAATGTTGTTAAATTTGACCTTTTTTTTTTATATATGTTAAAATAAACCAAAAAAAAAATGTTAAAAAAAAAAAAATGTTTTCAGTTAAGCGGTTGTTGTGTTTTTTAATGCAATAAAGGAACAGCATATTGCCTAGCAGAAATTGGTTACCTTACAAAAAACACACATCAAATTTAGTATTATTAATCTTATTATTTACAAACAAACAAATTATGTCAGTTAGGAGCTTATTGTTTAGAAAAACATGTAAACACATATATTCACACACTACACCTCCACAGTAAAATATGCTATTTAACATTAGCCCCGGCACAGATTACACATCTATTTCACTTATTTAAAAACAAACATGGTAATGGCCAATTATGCCTACAAAGTGTTCTGTAGGTATTCTTTGAAGACTTAATTGGTCATGACCACAATCATTCATTACACTAATTAGATTCGTAATTAAGGAAGGCTTGTTGAGTTTGAATTGAAAGGTGTAATATAACTTGGGGAAAAAAACCCATTGCTGTGCGTTTTTCTGCAAAAGCATTTTTAAGAGGAATGTGTAAATTTACGAGGAGTTAGGATTTTTACGATGAGGATTGTGAAATTGCGATGGGTACGCATTAGTGCGGTATCATTTGGCATACTGTACGCCTACTTTGTATAATACTGCGTATGAAATAGCAAAAATACGTTTGGGGCGGTTATTCGCTATTGTGCAACGTGTTCGCAAAAATGCGAATATGTTGTGCAAACGAAGAAACTTGCGAACAACTCGGAATCACCCCCCATTTTTGCCCATTTTCCGGCATTTGGGAGCAAATGATCAATTGTCATTTCCTCCCATACATTACCGAATTTTCACACCAACCAGAAGGATTGGATAGATAATTTTATGGTGTGTATCCAGATTTAATTTATGGCCTGATGGATACAACTGACTGCGGGCATGCCCTATCCGTCCTTTTTTATTTCCATCATGAGGTTTTATTGGAACTTGACATTTTTAAAATGATATTTATTACTGTACATTACAACAATGTCAAAAGCATTTGATACATGACAACTCTAATACAAAGGACAAAATGGCTGAATCATGACCCAACTTAAGGCCTGATTCAAGTTTGTTAGCAAAGCAAAAAAGCACACTAATGGGCAAAACCATGCTGCACTGCAGGGGAGGCAGATGTAACATGTGCAGAGAGATTTAGATTTTGGTGGTTTTTTTTGTTTCTGTGCAGGGTAAATACTGGCTGCTTTATTTTTACCCTGCTATTTAGATTTCAGTTTGAACACACCCCACCCAAATCTGAAGGTGCATACACACGGTGAGATATTGGGGGTCATTCTGACCTGATCGCACGCTGCCGTTCATCGCAGCGCTGCAAACAGGTCAGAAGTGCGCATGCGCCGGCGCTGCAGTGCACCGGCGCTGCAGTGCACCGGCGCATGGCTGACAGCCAACGGCTGTCGTTGCCTAGCGATCGCCTCTGCCTGATTTACAGGCAGAGGCAGTTGCTGGGCGGGAGGGGGCGGCGGGGTGGGCCGCAGTGGCTGCGTGACATCACACGCAGCTGCTGCGACCCAGGCCGCCCCCTCCCGCCCAGTGACCGCCTCTGCCTGTGAATCAGGCAGAGGCGGTCGCTGGGCAGGAGGGGGCAGCACGGCGGTGTTTGCCCACCATTTTGTGGGCGCGGTGGCCAGACCGTGCAGGGGTTAGGCCGCAGCGGCTGCGTGACATCACACGCAGCCGCTGCGACCCGGGCAGCAACGAGTAGCTCCTGGCCAGCATGCAAAAGCTGTGCTGGCTGGGAGCTACTCCTGAAGTGCAAAAGCATTGCCGCTGTGCGATGCTTTTGCACTTCTGTTGGGGGTTGGGTCTGACATGCAGGGCAGACTAGCCCTGTGCTGGGCGTCCCACTGCATGTCAGTGTGCCTGATCGTAGCTCCGCAAAATTTTACAGGGTTACGATCAGGTCTGAATTAGGCCCATTGTCCATGCCAGATTTTGACTATGTGATTTCCCTTGAACTCCCCTAGAGCCCAGAAGCACCGATGTTGTCTATATACACGGTGCGATTTTGGCTATGTGCGATTTTGACTATGGCATACTTTGAACTAGATAGTCAAGATTGACTTGCCTGTACAGTCAATTTTTTCTTGCGATAACGATCCTGCGGAACCGCATCTACTGTGTGGTGTGTCGAAGTAAAAAAAAATTACATAAAGAGAACATACAAACTCTACACACATAAGTCGCTATACTTGCAAATACGCGCAGCGAGCACAGCAATATATGGTAGCACACGCATTTACACGGACATGCCACAGAGATGGATTCGACACTTATTTTCATACAGTACATAATTATAATAATATCAAGTGCCAGACGTATGTGTATTATTTGAATGAAACAAGATAGACCGGTCATGTTTACTTTTGAAGCAACCAGATTGATGTGTAGATTCATTTGATGCTTGTTGTGAAGTTGTGGGACATTGCAGTGGATAATTATGATTAAATATATAAAAGCTAAAATCACTCTTATTAGGACAGTGGACAGGAAACTCAGGCCAGCCCTTTGGATGTCTTCAAGGCTGAACCTGATTACCATATACAAAGGGACTGGTGACTTATCGTGAACCCCTCCCCCAGAAACTAGATAACACATTGATCACACAGGAGCTCAGTTGCTTTTTGGTCTCAGAGGATGATGGACTTGCTGCCAGTTCAGTTCCTGTATTTATTTACAGAGAGAGAGAAACATAAGATGCATTGGAGGGAATGATAATTGTATTGCTGGCCTGTAACTGTATGTAACTGGATGTATGTAACTGTATGTATTAACTGCTTACTGTATGAGTTGTAACTATAGGTATACTGTACTTTGTAATATATATTGAATCCATATCCTTTTAATAACAAATATACACATCAATGAGCTTTGGAACTCAGATAATGTGTGAGTGTATTGTTTTCTCTTATGGGATGCAGTGTTTTGCGATGTATAGCGCACATTCATGGGATATGGTAATAAGAGGTGCAGGCATTTACAATATATATTAGAGCGGGCATTTTAAATATTTGTGAGAAATCAATTTGGTATTCTTAGATGGGGGCTGGTTCGCGATATCACGTTCTTAATGATGCACTGTACATTATAAACGCAACGCTGTGGTCGATCAGCTTGTGATGGACGCATCCTAAAGCTGAGAAAATCATATCCGTGTGTATTGTTGTGTTATTAGTAAGACGCTGATATGAAATTCAAGGGACAATGCATTTCTCTTAATATTTAAGATGCTAAAATGTATTTTTATTGTTGCAAAACAAGGTTCAAATAAGTCATATTGTGTTTGATTCAGATTGGATTGTTTATCTGTTTAAGTAGGTTAAAAAGTATATTTAAAAGTTGCTGCATAGCCTTGATATAGTTTTTATTTTTAACTCAGGCCTAAAATAACTTCTGGTGCTTGTATGATGTGTGACTTCTTTGTGACAAAGGAAGCCGTATGGTCTGTCCTCCATTTTGGACTAACCACATGGCCTGTCCACCATTTTGTGTAACCCTCATGGATGTGGAAGGGGGAGGAGTAGCGGCCATTTTGGGAAGGTCATTTTCTAAATGGCTGATTTTCACTGCTCAGAATAATCAGCTTTCCTTGGTCACATCAAACACCATTTATGAGTTACCAATGCATTTATTTAACCCATGCCATAGTCAATTACAAATAGTTTCAGCTGGGCCTAGTGAGAGTTAATAGATGAATACTTGATGTAAGAATTACACACAGATATAAACAACGTTTTTTTCTTTTTCCTCCAGAATTTAGTTAAATCTGCTTGCTAGTTTAGGATAGCCATTGAAATGTTAATTAACCTGTCCCACTACCCTCTTGAACAGGCATATGAACCTCTGTTGATATGCAGATTAGAGACTTTGAAGGAAATGCATTCATTCAGTAGGTGTGTACTGTGTGGGGGTACTATGAGAGTCAAGTGGTATATATATATATATATTATATATAATATTATTATAATTATGTCTGTGTTTATATCAGTGTATGTTCTGCAGGATAGCTATCCAATCTGAATCATATCATTTAAATTATTGATCATTGCTAGAGTCATTATAGATCTGTGTGAAACCGAATACATTTGTTGCTATATAGTTTAAACTAAAATAAATGTTTAAGGAAGTAAGTGTAAAGCACAAACGCAGTCTGGCCTGGTTGTAAAGGTTTATACAGAAAAAACTGTGTGTTGTGTTAAGTGAGCGATTATAGTTAGTATTGCTCACATTTATAGAAGTTGTGGGATTTGTTTTATTTGCGGACGTACGGTTTTGTACACGTGTCTCGGACAAAGTACAGGACTGCACACGCAGCGTAAGAGACACGCACGGTCGCGTGTTTATGCAAAGTGCGTAAGAGTACGGGCGCTAAATACAAATTACACAATAGTATCGTTTAGTTAAAAGGTGGGACAGTAGCCACGCTACAATAGCACAAAACTGCCCGGTTTCTAAAGCAGATTAGTATAAAACTTTTTGTTTAAACTTTTTGTTTAAACTGTATTGCCTCTGGGGGTAAAGCTGCTTGTCTGAATGAATCAAAATTTTCTGTACAGAAAAGACAAAGTGTACTTGAGAGAGCGAACGTAGGAGTGAGTGGAACTGAACCCCGGAAGTCGGGTCCCGTGGTACATCAAGTAAGAGGAGGCTTGGTGGCGTGAAGTGGCTGACTCACGTTAATATAGATTGAAATACGCAAATCGTGAGGAGATTTGCAGAGGAGCGTAATAGGGAATTGTGTATTGTGTAGTATTGAAGTAAAAGGGTTTTTTGTTACGCTCCGGCTGAGGTTTTGCAGCTTGTGATTCGATTCCAGTGGTCGTACGGCAGATAAGTAACAAGTACCTATATGCTGTGCGATTGGACCGCGCGTTTGTGGGTGCGATATATATATAGCGCAACTGGATACCCCTTTACGAGCTTTTGCGTAAAATCGCGGTATCATTAGCACTGTATAGAGCATACGCAAGCGTGATTTGTGTATAATAAAGTGCATAGGGAGTTTTCACTGGTCTCTCTCAGGAAAATCTCCAATGACCGATACTTTACTGGAAAGGGTAAGTTATTCCTAAAAAACTTCCAGTAAATATAGGTCAGATAGAGCCCTAGGTTGGGTACATTGCCTTCGCTATCGACAGTGTATGGTAGTACTGGCCAACGTGGGTGTGAGCGAGTGAAAGCGCTAGGTGTCTTTCACCGTCTATCTGCGGTGTGCGTTGGGGATTGCGTTTATTGGCAAAAAGTCCGCGATGGGATCCAATTGCACAAGCAGTGGGCCTTTGGTAACTAGGGTTCAGGTTGAGGTGCCGCGGCCCAGGGGGTCAGCGAGGTTTATTATGTGTGAAAAATATGGGTCACACACGGAGGCTTTTTGCAATGAATGGGTATGTATGACTGACAAAGATAGGGTACCATTCCCTAAAGTGGGCAGCTTTGAACCAGAGGTATTGCAGAACTTAAGGATAAGAATATGTCTGCTAAAATCCCGAAAACAAAGGGTCAGACATACAAATTGTTTAAACCTGTGACAGCAAGAGGGGTTGGTGAGTTTGATCCTAAGGTATTGCAGGTGGTATGTCTAACCAAAGTCATATAAGACAAGAATGGAAATATAAGAACTGTTTGAACTTGTAGCAACAATAAACAAGTAGAGAGAAAAAAAGAGAATGCAAGTACACCGCCTTATGTAGATGTGGAAGCAGTTACGGCCAGCATACAAACTATAGAAAATAATAAAAATATGAAAAATATGACTGTAACCTATATATGTACTAATGAATGTTGAAGTTTTATTTAGGAGGAGAAGGTGACCTGATTGTTTTCAGACATTTCTGATGTAGCCAGAGGAGTATCCAACCGGTAAAAGAAGAGCAGTAGCCTGTGGGGGAAGTGGCTGAGACCAGTGGAACAGGTAAGTATGGTAACATTTGTGTACATATATAGTAAAACCCAAAAATAAAACAACAAAAAATAATCAAGAAAGTAACGTCAGAAATGGAGAAAAAACCTGTCTGCACATTAGTATTTGCCAGTAGGAAAGCGGACAGAGACAAGGTAACCCCAGGGTATTTCTTTCAGTTACCATATAAGAAGTATTCATTCCTAGTAATGCCCCTAGTCAAGATGAGCTCGGAAATGTTTGTTGGACCATGTACAGACCCTTAATACGGGATGAGAAGGATTGAATGAAATACTTTGCATGACCTAGAAGCTTGTTAAACTTTTTTTTTTTTTGTCTCTTGCAGAAATAGAAAACTTTCCATCTGGATAAGATCACTGGTAAACACTAATTCCGCAAATGGGAGGTGGCTGTCTCTGTGCAAATGGACAGGCTCAATAAGGCATTGAGTGTCAGGGTGCAGACTTCTTTGCAAAATTGGAAAGGGGTCACAGTAGCTAATTTTAGATAGTGTGCTATTGAACATCACAAGAATAGTGCTAGGCGCAGAGAACAAAAGGTGGAGAGGTTGAGGACGGTAAGTATACTGGCACATACAGGAAAGACCCATCAGTCCAAACCCCAGATCCCTAATGGTCAATAATATGTTACACTCGTATGAAGGAAGGGCATTTCGCCAGAGATTGTAGAAATAGTAGGACACATAGTCAATATAGATCCTCTAGACCACAGGTTCTCAAACTCGGTCCTCAGGACCCCACACGGTTCATGTTTTGCAGGTCACCTGTAGATTTTTAAAATATGACAGTTGGTGATACACAGTGCAGCTGCCGGGTGACCTGGAAAACGTGAACCGTGTGGGGTCCTGAGGACCGAGTTTGAGTACCCCTGCTCTAGACAGAAAACACAAGCCATATTATTAAACACATAGACGTAACCAAGGGACATATAGTAAGGAATCATAAGCCATATAGAAAACACAGATTCGGCTAATGGGAAGAACAAAATAAATGCAACATTACCCTTTGACAAAACTAGACACCCACAAAGACTAATGTTACATGTCATGGTTCTAGATTCATGTCCATCACAGGTAGAGGAAATTATCTCACAGCTACCGGGTTCCCTATGAACTTAGGATGGACAGGACACTGGATTGATGGCTGGGATAGTCCCAGTAGAGATAAGACACACAGAAATGTTTTTTTAAGGGGAGTAGACCAAGTAGAGAATCACTTCCCCGTAGTGCCCAATCCAGTTGTCAAATTTTTATCAAATCTTCTCCACCTCTACAAACTCATCTGTCACCAATCTCTATTCTGTTTCTCTACAGTTTTCCTCTTCATCTTTTGCGTTCACACAGGGTGGTACAATACATGGACCCAAGTACAGTTCAAACTCCACATGCCTAGGTCCTTCAGAGTTCTGCCCAAACCCAGTATATCTCAACAGCACGATGACACCAGTATTACTGCAGTGTGCCTTGTCATGCACAAAGGGTGGAGAATGGGAATACTGGTGAAGGGAAATTTTGTATAGACACTGATATGTCTGTTGGTGAATGGCAAACCTGACATTTTCTTTTTCATTTTCTTCTTCCTTCTCTCCTCTAGAGATGTTTCTTTTTTCTTTTCTTTTTTGAGTTATGCTCATGGTACTCTACATTGCAAACACACGATAGAAAATTAAAATGAAAAAATTTGTGTTCCCTGCAGGAAGAGGCAGTCTGGAGGACAAAGCGGTATGGCCAGGAGTCCTCAGGACTGTGGGCAGGTGGACACGGTAAGCCAGTAGCCCCCAGAGCATACCTTCCATGTCTAGCTGAGGTGGCACACAGTCTGACTCATCTAGGCAAAGAGGGTAGGTGCAGGCTGATGAGAGTCTACTGGTGTGCGCCAGGATTCTATTCTCATGCAGGTAAAGAGAGCAATGACCTGTCTTACTTGCTTGAGGAAGAATATTGGTAAAGCAATACCAACAGAGCCATCCCATATCCCTCCTGCAGACGGATCTTTTCAGGAAATACAAATCGACTTCGTACAGTTAACACCCTTTAGGAATTATTGTTATGTATTGGTGTGCACTGATGTTTTCTCAAACTGGGTAGAGGCATTTCCTGCCACCACGGATGCTGCTGTGTTTACCGCAAAAAGAAAAATTGCGCAGAAATTTGTGTGTAGATAATGGTACCCCTAGAAGTAGGAGCAAAGCTTGAAATTGTACTGTTGTGATCATAGATACTGCCACTAGTATTATGTAGCTTCGGAACCACTCCCAGATCTTCACTCAACGAATCACCCTCTTTGAAATTTGTTTTTGTTTTGTTTTGGTATTTGTGTCTTTTTTTTTGGTTGTTTTTGGAAGACAACCTCATGTCATGATTAATCCGCACAATGATCAGAAATACACCAATGAGGTGACAGTACAGTACCTTGTTGAGATGAGCCAGCATTTGAGAACTTGACAAAAGAACTTGAAACTGTTGATTGCTGGTATGCCAAATGCTAACTGTCTTGATTGTGAACCAAGAGACTGTGTGATTGTTCTTACGCTCAGGTTGCCTAATAGACAGGTGGGAAGGACCATACCAAGTTTTGTTGACAGCACTAAAGGTCGCCGAAAGAGAGATTTGGGTCCACTCGTCCCGCTGCAAGAAGGTCGCTGACCTGGAGAGAACTCGTGACAAAGTAGTTTATTGCTCACGTTCATCGAGTTTGTGAACTGTGTGTTCCAAGTGAACTGTGTGTTCCAAGTGAACTGTGTGTTCAAAGAGCAAGGTGGAGAGCAAAGTGAACTGTGTGTTCCAAGTGAACTGTGTGTCCAAAGAGCAAGGCAAAGAGAACTTCGTATCACCAGAGACTCTGTTCCGTGAAGACTGAGAGGCGGCACTGTTGAACACTACCTGAGCGTACTAAAGGATTGCAGAAACACCAGTCATTGTAATTGATTTGTTATGAACAAGAGTTGTTTTGTTCTATTTCTCTTTTCTCTCTTTCCTGCTGACAAACATTTTCTTTCAGGATATTCTATTTTTGCGAGGTTTTTTTAATGAGGAGTCGAGTGTGGGACTGGAACTGGTTCTGGAGGCAGGAGTGATTTCCTTATAGGATCCAGGATTAGCCGATCAGTTTGTTAAAATCAGAGAAAAATCAAAGTTCTAGTAGTTATGGAGTTCAGAGGTAATTAGGAACAATCAGACAATGGCTATTCACACATTGCAGATAAAGAGCTCATTAATATATGTGGAAGAAAGGTTTATGAGTGGCTCTCCCCGAACTCCGAAGGTTTATGTTATTTAGGAAGGACACTACTTATAACCCTTGTTCAATGATTAAACAGACCTAGCATACGTTCCAGAAATGGAAACAATGTTCAGAAAATGATAGGAATATGTAGATCATGAAAATTTTATATGTCACTGTCACGATTTGTTTGTGTCTTCTTCACCTACCCAGCAGAACCTCAATTGAATCCAAACATCAGTGTACAAAGACGTAGGTACATGTATGTGTGAAATGTTCATCGCAAATCAGACATTATAGGCCAAAGCACTGTCCCAGCATAGGTTGAATGTTGTCCCACACCCAACCAGTGGCCCCATGACCGCCGAGTGCATATAGAGGATGTCTCGTCCTCCTCCCTGTCTTCCCCAAATATAGTCAAGCGTCTGATTTGCGAAATGCATACATACTTGTGTTTAGGTCACCGATTATGGTATGAAATATTTTTTCTTATGTTAATAATTGATGGCAGTTATTGTTTACTGCCAAAGGGTGGACTGTCGAAGTCAAAAAAATATTACATAAAGAGAACATACAAACTCTACACACATATAAGTCGCTATACTTGCAAATAAATGCAGCGAGCACAGCAATATACGGTAACACACGCATTTACACGGACATGCCACAGAGATGGATTCAACACTTATTTTCATACAGTAGATAATTATAATAATATCAAGCGCCAGACATCATGATGATTTAAAATTATATATAAGGAAGTAATGTCATGTATGTGTATTATTTGAACGAAACAAGATAGACCGGTCATGTTTACTATTGAAGCAACCAGATTGATGTGTAGATTCATTTGATGCTTGTTGTGAAGTTGTGGGACATTGCAGCGGATAATTATGATTAAATGTATAAAAGCTAAAATCACTCTTATTAGGACAGTGGACAGGAAACTCAGGCCAGCCCTTTGGATGTCTTCAAGGCTGAACCTGATTACCATATACAAAGGGACTGGTGACTCATCGTGAACCCCTCCCCCAGAAACTAGATAACACATTGATCACACAGGAGCTCAGTTGCTTTTTGTTCTCAGAGGATGATGGACTTGCTGCCAGTTCAGTTCCTGTATTTATTTACAGAGAGAGAGAGAGACATAAGATGCATTGGAGGGAATGGTAATTGTATCGCTGGCCTGTAACTGTATGTAACTGTATGTATGTAACTGTATGTATTAACTGCTTACTGTATGAGTTGTAACTATAGGTATACTGTACCTTGTAATATATATTGAATCCATATCTTTTTAATAACAAATATATACATCAATGAGCTTTGGAACTCAGATAATGTGTGGGTGTATTGTTTTCTCTTATGGGATGCAGTGTTTTGCGATGTATAGCGCACATTCATGGGATTGGTAATAAGAGGTGCAGGCATTTACAATATATATTAGAGCGGGCATTTTAAATATTTGTGAGAAATCAATTTGGCATTCTTAGGTGTAACGTGTGTAAGGGGTACTACTGTGTGGCGTAATGTGTATAAGGGGTACTACTGTGTGGTGTAATGTGTATATGGGGTACTACTGTGTGGTGTAATGTGAATAAGGTGTACTACTGTGTGGTGTAATGTGTATAAGGGGTACTACTGTGTGGTGTAATGTGTATAAGGGGTACTACTGTGTGGTGTAATGTGAATAAGGTGTACTACTGTGTGGTGTAATGTGTGGAAGGTAGAGATGAGCGGGTTCGGTTCCTCGGAATCCGAACCCCCCCGAACTTCAGCCTTTTTACACGGGTCCGAGGCAGACTCGGATCTTCCCGCCTTGCTCGGTTAACCCGAGCGCGCCCGAACGTCATCATCCCGCTGTCGGATTCTCGCGAGGCTCGGATTCTATCGCGAGACTCGGATTCTATATAAGGAGCCGCGCGTCGCCGCCATTTTCACACGTGCATTGAGATTGATAGGGAGAGGACGTGGCTGGCGTCCTCTCCGTTAGAATAGATAGAGACACTTGAGTTGATTTACTACTAACTTAGTAATTTTGGGGAGCATAAGGAGTACTCAGAGTGCAGAGTTTTGCTGATAGTTACTAGTGACCACCACCAGTTTTATTTATTATTTAATATAATCCGTTCTCTGCCTGAAAAAAAACCGATACACAGTCACATACCATATCTGTGCTCAGCCTCAGTGTGCTGCATGATAATATCATCTATGTATATCTGACTGTGCTGAGTGCTCACTGCTCACACAGCTGAATTGTGGGGGAGACTGGGGTGCAGTTATAGCAGGAGTACAGTGCACACTTTTGCTGCCAGTGTGACTGACCAGTGACCACCAGTATATTGTCTGCCTGAAAAAGTTAAACACTCCTGTGGTGTTTTTTTTTTTATTCTATAAACGCATTCTGCTGACAGTGTCCAGCAGGTCCGTCATTCATTATATTATATAAATATTTACCTGCAGTAGTGTTATATTTTTTTGGTTCATCTCTATCATCTTTATCATCTCTATATTAGCAGACGCAGTACGGTAGTCCACGGCTGTGGCTACCTCTGTGTCGTCAGTGCTCGTCCATAATTGTATACCTACCTGTGGTGGGTTTTTTTTTTCTCTCTTCTTCATACTAGTAGTTTAGGAGTCTGCTGACAGTGTCCAGCAGGTCCGTCATTATATTATATATACCTGCAGTAGTGATATATATATATATTTTTTATATCATTATCATCTCTATACTAGCAGACGCAGTACGGTAGTCCACGGCTGTAGCTACCTCTGTGTCGTCAGTGCTCGTCCATAATTGTATACCTACCTGTGGTGGGGGTTTTTTTCTATCTTCTTCATACTAGTAGTTTAGGAGTCTGCTGACAGTGTCCAGCAGGTCCGTCATTATATTATATATACCTGCAGTAGTGATATATATATATTTTTTATATCATTATCATCTCTATACTAGCAGACGCAGTACGGTAGTCCACGGCTGTAGCTACCTCTGTGTCGTCAGTGCTCGTCCATAATTGTATACCTACCTGTGGTGGGGTTTTTTTTTCTATCTTCTTCATACTAGTAGTAGGAGTCTGCTGACAGTGTCCAGCAGGTCCGTCATTATATTATATATACCTGCAGTAGTGATATATATATATTTTTTATATCATTATCATCTCTATACTAGCAGACGCAGTACGGTAGTCCACGGCTGTAGCTACCTCTGTGTCGTCAGTGCTCGTCCATAATTGTATACCTACCTGTGGTGGGTTTTTTTTTCTATCTTCTTCATACTAGTAGTTTAGGAGTCTGCTGACAGTGTCCAGCAGGTCCGTCATTATATTATATATACCTGCAGTAGTGATATATATATATTTTTTTATATCATTATCATCTCTATACTAGCAGACGCAGTACGGTAGTCCACGGCTGTAGCTACCTCTGTGTCGTCAGTGCTCGTCCATAATTGTATACCTACCTGTGGTGGGTTTTTTTTTTCTATCTTCTTCATACTAGTAGTAGGAGTCTGCTGACAGTGTCCAGCAGGTCCGTCATTATATTATATATACCTGCAGTAGTGATATATATATATTTTTTATATCATTATCATCTCTATACTAGCAGACGCAGTACGGTAGTCCACGGCTGTAGCTACCTCTGTGTCGTCAGTCACTCGTCATCCATAAGTATACTAGTATCCATCCATCTCCATTGTTTACCTGAGGTGCCTTTTAGTTGTGCCTATTAAAATATGGAGAACAAAAATGTTGAGGTTCCAAAAATAGGGAAAGATCAAGATCCACTTCCACCTCGTGCTGAAGCTGCTGCCACTAGTCATGGCCGAGACGATGAAATTCCATCAACGTCGTCTGCCAAGGCCGATGCCCAATGTCATAGTACAGAGCATGTAAAATCCAAAACACAAAATATCAGTAAAAAAAGGACTCAAAAATCTAAAATAAAATCGTCGGAGGAGAAGCGTAAACTTGCCAATATGCCATTTACCACACGGAGTGGCAAGGAACGGCTGAGGCCCTGGCCTATGTTCATGGCTAGTGGTTCAGCTTCACATGAGGATGGAAGCACTCAGCCTCTCGCTAGAAAAATGAAAAGACTTAAGCTGGCAAAAGCACAGCAAAGAACTGTGCGTTCTTCGAAATCACAAATCCACAAGGAGAGTCCAATTGTGTCGGTTGCGATGCCTGACCTTCCCAACACTGGACGTGAAGAGCATGCGCCTTCCACCATTTGCACGCCCCCTGCAAGTGCTGGAAGGAGCACCCGCAGTCCAGTTCCTGATAGTCAGATTGAAGATGTCAGTGTTGAAGTACACCAGGATGAGGAGGATATGGCTGTTGCTGGCGCTGGGGAGGAAATTGACAAGGAGGATTCTGATGGTGAGGTGGTTTGTTTAAGTCAGGCACCCGGGGAGACACCTGTTGTCCGTGGGAGGAATATGGCCATTGACATGCCTGGTGAAAATACCAAAAAAATCAGCTCTTCGGTGTGGAAGTATTTCAACAGAAATGCGGACAACAGGTGTCAAGCCGTGTGTTGCCTTTGTCAAGCTGTAATAAGTAGGGGTAAGGACGTTAACCACCTCGGAACATCCTCCCTTATACGTCACCTGCAGCGCATTCATCATAAGTCAGTGACAAGTTCAAAAACTTTGGGCGACAGCGGAAGCAGTCCACTGACCAGTAAATCCCTTCCTCTTGTAACCAAGCTCACGCAAACCACCCCACCAACTCCCTCAGTGTCAATTTCCTCCTTCCCCAGGAATGCCAATAGTCCTGAAGGCCATGTCACTGGCAATTCTGACGAGTCCTCTCCTGCCTGGGATTCCTCCGATGCATCCTTGAGTGTAACGCCTACTGCTGCTGGCGCTGCTGTTGTTGCTGCTGGGAGTCGATGGTCATCCCAGAGGGGAAGTCGTAAGACCACTTTTACTACTTCCACCAAGCAATTGACTGTCCAACAGTCCTTTGCGAGGAAGATGAAATATCACAGCAGTCATCCTGCTGCAAAGCGGATAACTGAGGCCTTGGCATCCTGGGCGGTGAGAAACGTGGTTCCGGTATCCATCATTACTGCAGAGCCAACTATAGACTTGTTTGAGGTACTGTGTCCCCGGTACCAAATACCATCTAGGTTCCATTTCTCTAGGCAGGCGATACCGAAAATGTACACAGACCTCAGAAAAAGACTCACCAGTGTCCTAAAAAATGCAGTTGTACCCAATGTCCACTTAACCACGGACACGTGGACAAGTGGAGCAGGGCAGACTCAGGCCTAGATGACTGTGACAGCCCACTGGGTAGATGTATTGACTCCCGCCGCAAGAACAGCAGCGGCGGCACCAGTAGCAGCATCTCGCAAACGTCAACTCTTTCCTAGGCAGGCTACGCTTTGTATCACCGCTTTCCAGAATACGCACACAGCTGAAAACCTCTTACGGCAACTGAGGAAGATCATCGCAGAATGGCTTACCCCAATTGGACTCTCCTGTGGATTTGTGGCATCGGACAACGCCAGCAATATTGTGTGTGCATTAAATCTGGGCAAATTCTAGCACGTCCCATGTTTTGCACATACCTTGAATTTGGTGGTGCAGAATTATTTAAAAAACGACAGGGGCGTGCAAGAGATGCTGTCGGTGGCCAGAAGAATTGCGGGACACTTTCGGCGTACAGGCACCACGTACAGAAGACTGGAGCAACACCAAAAACGCCTGAACCTGCCCTGCCATCATCTGAAGCAAGAAGTGTTAACGAGGTGGAATTCAACCCTCTATATGCTTCAGAGGTTGGAGGAGCAGCAAAAGGCCATTCAAGCCTATACAACTGACCACGATATAGGAGGTGGAATGCACCTGTCTCAAGCGCAGTGGAGAATGATTTCAACGTTGTGGAAGGTTCTGCAACCTTTTGAACTTGCCACACGTGAAGTCAGTTCAGACACTGCCAGCCTGAGTCAGGTCATTCCCCTCATCAGGCTTTTGCAGAAGAAGCTGGAGACATTGAAGGAGGAGCTAACACAGAGCGATTCCGCTAGGCATGTGGGACTTGTGGATGGAGCCCTTAATTCGCTTAACAAGGATTCACGGGTGGTCAATCTGTTGAAATCAGAGCACTACATTTTGGCCACCGTGCTCGATCCTAGATTTAAAACCTACGTTGTATCTCTCTTTCCGGCAGACACAAGTCTGCAAGGGTTCAAAGAACTGCTGGTGAGAAAATTGTCAAGTCAAGCGGAACGCGACCTGTCAACATCTCCTCCTTCACATTCTCCCGCAACTGGGGGTGCGAGGAAAAGGCTCAGAATTCCGAGCCCACCCGCTGGCGGTGATGCAGGGCAGTCTGGAGCGACTGCTGATGCTGACATCTGGTCCGGACTGAAGGACCTGCCAACGATTACGGACATGTCGTCTACTGTCACTGCATATGATTCTCTCACCATTGAAAGAATGGTGGAGGATTATATGAGTGACCGCATCCAAGTAGGCACGTCAGACAGTCCGTACGTATACTGGCAGGAAAAAGAGGCAATTTGGAGGCCCTTGCACAAACTGGCTTTATTCTACCTAAGTTGCCCTCCCACAAGTGTGTACTCCGAAAGAGTGTTTAGTGCCGCCGCTCACCTTGTCAGCAATCGGCGTACGAGGTTACTTCCAGAAAATGTGGAGAAGATGATGTTCATTAAAATGAATTATAATCAATTCCTCCGTGGAGACATTCACCAGCAGCAATTGCCTCCACAAAGTACACAGGGAGCTGTGATGGTGGATTCCAGTGGGGACGAATTGATAATCTGTGAGGAGGGGGATGTACACGGTGATGAATCGGAGGATGATGATGAGGTGGACATCTTGCCTCTGTAGAGCCAGTTTGTGCAAGGAGAGATTAATTGCTTCTTTTTTGGTGGGGGTCCAAACCAACCCGTCATTTCAGTCACAGTCGTGTGGCAGACCCTGTCACTGAAATGATGGGTTGGTTAAAGTGTGCATGTCCTGTTTATACAACATAAGGGTGGGTGGGGGGGCCCAAGGACAATTCCATCTTGCACCTCTTTTTTCTTTCATTTTTCTTTGCGTCATGTGCTGTTTGGGGAGTGTTTTTTGGAAGGGCCATCCTGCGTGACACTGCAGTGCCACTCCTAGATGGGCCAGGTGTTTGTGTCGGCCACTAGGGTCGCTTATCTTAGTCACACAGCTACCTCATTGCGCCTCTTTTTTTTCTTCTTTGCGTCATGTGCTGTTTGGGGAGTATTTTTTGGAAGGGCCATCCTGCGTGACACTGCAGTGCCACTCCTAGATGGGCCAGGTGTTTGTGTCGGCCACTAGGGTCACTTATCTTAGTCACACAGCTACCTCATTGCGCCTCTTTTTTTTCTTCTTTGCGTCATGTGCTGTTTGGGGAGTATTTTTTGGAAGGGCCATCCGGCCTGACACTGCAGTGCCACTCCTAGATGGGCCAGGTGTTTGTGTCGGCCACTAGGGTCGCTTAGCTTACTCACACAGCTACCTCATTGCGCCTCTTTTTTTCTTTGCGTCATGTGCTGTTTGGGGGGTGTTTTTTGGAAGGGCCATCCTGCGTGACACTGCAGTGCCACTCCTAGATGGGCCAGGTGTTTGTGTCGGCCACTTGGGTCGCTGAGCTTAGTCATCCAGCGACCTCGGTGCAAATTTTAGGACTAAAAATAATATTGTGAGGTGTGAGGTGTTCAGAATAGACTGAAAATGAGTGGAAATTATGGTATTTGAGGTTAATAATACTTTGGGATCAAAATGACCCCCAAATTCTATGATTTAAGCTGTTTTTTAGGGTTTTTTGAAAAAAACACCCGAATCCAAAACACACCCGAATCCGACAAAAAAAATTCGGTGAGGTTTTGCCAAAACGCGTTCGAACCCAAAACACGGCCACGGAACCGAACCCAAAACCAAAACACAAAACCCGAAAAATTTCCGGTGCACATCTCTAGTGTAAGGGGTATCTACTGTGTGGTGTAATGTGAATAATGGACACTACTGTAAGGCGCCGTCTGATAAGCAGGGAGTTGGTGAGGACGAGGACGTACGGACGGGAGCTGTGGTGTGTGTGCGGCTGGAGACGGCATCTCACTGGGACTTTGCGGTGATTATTCTCGGCAACAGCTCTCCTGTTCAAGAGTCTATCTGATCCTCTACATGTTGATTTTTATTCAATGTTTGTGAGTGCATTTTTTATTAAATCTGTTTGTCTGGGGGCGTGGCTTGGCCGAGCATGCTGTAAGGAGCTAGTTGAGAGAGCTCCGTCTAACATCCTCCATTTATCCTGGCTTCCCCGCTGCTGAAAGTCCCTGACCCTGCTCACCCTGCCTGACATCCTCTCCTGCCCGTTTTGAGTGGTCTCCCGGCGGGTTACCTTGCCTGGTGCTGCCGCTGGACTCATTGAGGTCTGCGCCGCTCGGTCTCCCTGGCTCCGTCTGACCGGAAGTGCGGCGCCATCTTGGGGCTTGTGAACGGAGGCTGACAGCGCGCTACTCCGGAGCTCCTCTCCAGCGCGATACCCGCTGCCTCTGCTCCCGCCTGCTCTCCACTGCCCTGTACTCCTGCACACTGTGTTCGGCGGGCCGCAGACCGCTGTATGCGGAGACCTGCTGCATACTTTCTGGAGGGGCTCTGCAATCCATTAGCTGAGCCTGCTGGAAGTCTCTGCCTGCCTGTACTGACTCTGCACTCCCTGCACTGTCCTGTCAGGGGAAACTTAAGATCCTTGCAGGATCTGGTGAATGCACATTCTCTGTCTTCCATTTGGTGACTTTTTACTTTGGGGACTGTGCTACCGTATACTCTCCTTTACTGTATCCCTGATTTAGAACACCTCCAAAGTATAGTGGAGGGTGTTCCATCACCTGACCTCTAAGCAAATAAAAAAAATAAAAATATATATATATATATTTTTTTAATACTGCTTTTACCTGCCCACTGTACTCCTCTTGGTCTGCATTATGGTTCGTGGGGGCAATACCGCTGCGGCTTCCAAGCTTGAAAGATTTGCGAGGGATTCTCCATCCTCCTCTCGACCCTCCCGAGGTGCTGCTCCCCCATCCCCTCCTTCACCTTCCAGGAACCCTCCTCAGCCTGACGACACGTCCCAGTCAACGCAACAGATTCTTCTGGCCATATCTACGTCTGAACAGCGAGTTATGGATAAAATCGGCCAGGTGCAAGTGGATATTACCCTGATCAGGCATGATATGCAAAAAATACGTGAAAGGGTGGGAGAAGCCGAGCACCGTATCTCTGATTTGGAAGACCTCACCAACCCTCTTAAAGGTACGGTTTCCAGTCTCACCACCCAGATGTCGGCAGTAAAAGCGAAACTGTCTGACATTGAAGGAAGACTTCGTCGTAATAATGTGCGTTTTGTTGGCCTCCCGGAGAGGGCGGAAGGCTCTTCTCCGGAATCATTCCTTGAGAAATGGCTCCTTCAATTGTTTAACCGTGCTGACTTTAGTCCTCAGTTCTCCGTTGAAAGGGCACATCGTCTGCCCGCAAGGGCTCCTCCCCCGGGTGCACCTACACGTACTTTCATAGCCCGCTTTCTACACTACAAAGACCGGGATGCGGTCCTCCGGCTGGCCCGCACTCAGGGGCCTTTAAAATTTGACAGCCAAACTATATCAGTTTATCCGGATTTCGCTGTGGATGTCCAAAAGACCCGTGCACAGTTTCTTCACGTGAAGAGGAGGCTTCGTGACCGACAGCTGCAGTACTCCATGTTGTTTCCGGCGCGCTTACGGGTTGTGCATGATGGCTCTACACACTTCTTTAACACCCCTCAGGAAGTGGAGGCCTGGCTGGACCGTATACCTCATGCCCCTCCTTGAGGACAATTGTTTGCTTAGTCGTTTATCCATTGTGTTCTGATACCTCAGAGTTTTTTCTTGCTATTTTTTTTTTTTTTAGGCGTTATAATATATGCTGGGTTCCTTCTCACAGCAATGTACCTTTTTTCATTGTCTATGCAGCGGGGATGCTCTTTTAGTTTTTGGAGCTGAATGCTAGGATATAGCTTTTTATAGAGGTATAGTTTGTCTCTATACCCCAGGGCTGTTTTAGGTTTTTTATTAGCTTTAGTTAGGATTGTTTTGGGGATCCAAGTGTATCTAGGTTCTAATGGATATACAGGGTGGGGGATGGTTGGGCTGTTTTGTGTCTGTTTTTGTTCTTGATAGTATATTAATGCCTGTGTCACTGTGTCATTTTTTGTTTTTTTTCTTGAACTGTCATGTGATTCCGTATTCCACTGTGTATATTCTGTGGTTTCTCTATGTCATATTTGTTTGCTGGAGGGGTGCCGTCAAGGCCCTTTTGATTTTTCCTTTTCTCCAATGCAGGTTCCTCTTTACTGTGTGCCTCTATTCTCTTCGATGCTTCGTCTCCTCTGTTCCTCTGTATTCTCACCTTGATTTTAATCTCCTTCAGTCCCTTCTTTCTTCTCTTCATGGCTACAGGGATTGATGGGCTCCGCATACTCGGCTGGAATGTGAGGGGCCTGAATGACCGCATTAAGCGTGCTCTCGTTTTGTCTCAACTACAGAAGTATAGAGCAGATATTATATGTCTTTCTGAAACCCATTTGTCTGGTACTAGGACCTTAGCTCTCAGGAGGCCTTGGGTTGGTCTGTCATATCATTCTACCTTTTCCACGAATTCTCGAGGGGTCTCGGTTTTGATAAGGAAATTGGTCAGCTGTCACTTGGTCCATAGTCAAATTGACCAATATGGTAGATATGTCTTCCTTAGGGCTTATGTTAACCGCACACTTCTTCATATACTTGCTGTCTATGTCCCCCCCCCTTACAGTAATGAGGTACTTCGTCATGCTATGGCATTTATTGCTACCTCTCCCTCAGCGCCGATCCTCTGCATAGGCGACTTTAATAATGTTTTGGATGGAGGTTTGGATAGGTGGTCTGAACGTCCACCTTCTTTACCCTCTATTTCCCCTTTCCCTACGCCTTTTGCACGGCTGGTTGCTGAACTTGAGCTTGTTGATGTTTGGAGGCTAAGACACCCTCAGCAGTTGCAATACTCTTGCCACTCAGCCAGTTTCCATACCTTTTCAAGGATAGATTTGGCCTTGGTTTCCCCTGATCTCACCCCTAGAATAGTCGATGTCCGATATTTACAGAGAGGGATCTCGGACCACTCGCCCTTGCTGGTGGTCCTAGATACGATACCTGCCTGTGGAGCCAAAGTGTGGAAGCTAAACCCCTTTTGGTTGACCTTGCTGACTGATCATGACGCCCTGGTTCATGAGTGGAGGGACTTCGAAACACATAATATGACTTGTTTAGACCCACTTATTAAGCACGATGCATTTAAGGCTTCAATGAGGGGCTCCTTTATACAGCGCATTGCTTCTGTTAAGAAATCTGGTAGAGAAGAGGAATCACGCCTGGAGCTTGCCTGTTCCCAAAGTGAATCTGATTATCTTCGTACCAAAACCCTTAGTGACCGTTGCAGGTGGGATATGGCGAGGAAGGCCTGGTCTGACCACTTATTGGATAAATCCAAACGTAAATTGCTTTTCTCGCAGCATGCCCTCTATTCACAGTCGGACACAGGTGGTAGTTATTTAGCTTTTCTGGCACGGGAGGAGAGAGCTGGAGGATCCATTCAAAAGATTTGTGACCCCCAGGGAGCAATAGTCTATACTACCCCTGAGATAGCCCAAGTTTTCCAGTCCTTTTACTCCTCGCTATACACTTCTAGAAGCACTTATACCTCAGGTCAATTACAACAGTACCTCTCTGGTGTTGATTTGCCCCAATTATCACAACAAGCTATTGAATTTCTCGATAGTGGTATCTCTGTTGAGGAGGTTGAGGCGGCTATTGCCTCCTTCCCCAATAGGAAAGCCCCGGGTAGTGACGGCATACCTGTTGAGGTCTATAAACAGTATAGTGAATATTTTGGCCCTTACCTTCTAAATCTTTTTAACGCTCTCCTGGAGGGTGGCTGCTTGCCCCCTTCTATGTCGGAAGCTCTTATTGTAGTGATCCTTAAGCCGGGTAAAGACCCTACGGTCCCAGACTCCTACCGCCCAATATCATTGCTATCCACTGATGTAAAAATTTTGGCCAAGATTTTGGCGATTCGACTTAATACTGTTATAGCATCGATTATTCATGATAACCAGACGGGGTTTATGCCAGGCAAGTCTACCCTACAAAACTTGAGGCGGCTGTTTTGTCATCTGCAGAGGGGGGATCAATCGGGATCGGATGCCGTGGTGGTTTCCTTGGACGCCGCTAAGGCATTCGACTCCGTGGAATGGGATTACCTGTGGGAAGTCCTTAGAAAATTTGCTTTTGGCCCCAAATTTATACGATGGTTGCAGTTGCTCTACTCCTCTCCTATGGCTCGTCTATCTGTCAATGGTTTTGTTACGTCCCCCTTCGCTTTATATCGTGGAACTAGACAGGGCTGCCCGTTGTCCCCTGCCCTCTTTGCCCTAGCTATAGAACCACTGGCGAGCTTTGTCAGATTGACCCCTGCTGTTAGGGGCATTACTATTGATGGACATGAGGATGTTATCGCATTGTACGCTGATGATATGCTCCTGTTTCTCAATGATGCCGATGCTTCCCTGACCTCCCTGCTGAATATTGTTGACACATTTGGCTTCTATTCTGGCTTGTCTATCAATTGGAATAAATCTCATGTCCTCCCCTTATCTGGTATTATCCCTGACCCGTTACCTATTGTTTGCTCACTACAGTGGACCCTCCGCTTTCAGTATCTTGGTGTCTGGATCACTCCTGATGTCACAACTTTTGTACATCATAACATAGACCAGGTCATGGAGGATTTGAAGCGTCGGGTCCATATATGGAAGAAGCTTCCCCTTACTGTTACGGGTCGCATTAACTTAATTAAAATGGTGATCCAACCAAAATTTCTTTACCTATTACAACATTCCCCTGTTTATATTCCTAAGAAGGTATTCTCTGGCATTGATAGTTTACTCTCTTCATTTGTTTGGGGTAACAAGACGCCTAGGGTTGCCCTGAGAGCTCTAGTTAAGGCTAAATCTGCTGGGGGATTGGGTTTTCCTAATCTGCGAGCTTATTATATGGCTGCCCAACTTGTACATTTATCGAATTGGATTTTAAATAGGGATAGTCCCACGTTTATGAGATTCTTTGCCGAGTGTGTGGGGTCTCACTTCTCCCCTGTTCAGTTCCTTCTTTCAGCCTCTTCTACTGCTGGTCTTCCCCCTCTACTCCGTCAGTCGCTACTTGTGTGGCGACTGGCTCACTCTTTTTATGACTGGAGCGCTACAGATCCCGATACACCCCTTTGGTTTAACACTACATATAGGGAGCTATTGCATCTCACACAAGACAATATATGGATTGGCGCGGGCCTTATAACAATTTCACAGCTATATGATACTGGTGTTTTCAAATCTTTTGCGCAACTGCAAGAGGAGCTTGGTATATCCAATAAATCCTTTTATCGTTACCTACAGCTCCGTCATGCAGTGCAGGCACAATTTGGGGTTTCGTCTCCGACCATTTCTAATTCGCCAATTAAAGAATTGGTTGTGAACCTGGGAACGAGACATCAGGTTTCCACTTTATATGCTAGCCTTAATGATCACATTTGCCCCAATGTCTTTGACCCGCTTAAACTTAAATGGGAGCAGGACATAGGTCCACTTGAAGATGACCAGTGGCTCCAGGTGTTGTGCTCTCTTAAGTATACTACTCCATGTATCAGATATCAACAAGTCTTCTTCTTTATTCTCCATAGGTCGTATAGAACTCCAGTTTCTCTTTTTAAAGCGGGGCTGCGGCCTAATGATGCATGTCCGAGGTGTGGTGCCTCTGGAGCTAATTTCTGGCACTTATTATGGTTATGCCCAACTGTGTATGCTTTCTGGGAAGCAATTTGGTCAGACATATTAATTACAGAACCGACGTTACCCCCTTTCTCTCCTACATTGTGTATGTTTGCCTTAGATTTAGAGGAAACCTATTGTCCGATACTTTATAAATATGTTCTTTGCTTGACTACCTTAGCGAAGGTGATTATAGCGCGTAACTGGTTTGCTGTCTCCCCTCCTAGCCTATACAACTGGCGGGCTCTGGTAAACGTGGTGTCTGGACACGAAAGGTTTACACATAGGTCTAGAGGGACCCTGCCACATTATCTCAATAAGTGGAACAGGTGGAACGCCTCCCGTCTAGCTACGGCTGTGACGGCTCCAGCTCAACTCTCTGACTGTTAATACTATATGAGAGATTAATGATCACAAAACCCTTATGTATTGATATGAACACGAAATTTTTTATTGATATGTTTACTACATTGTGACACGGATTGTATCTGTTTATTCTTTGTATGTTCTTTATGTTTGTATGTTTTTTTTTTTTCTTCCCTTTTGTTTCGATGTTCTTATTGTTTCCCTTGCAAAAAAAAAAAGAAAATAAAAATTACTCAATTTAAAAAAAAAAATCTGTTTGTCTTTTAAGACGTTAGTGCACTATTGCCTTGTTTCTTTTTAAGCCATCCAGTAAGGAGTCTTGTTCCATTGAATGATAACGGCAATCTCAACACCTCTGATTATCTACATGCAATATCAAAACCGCCTTATGTGAGTGGGACCATATAAATGGAAGCGTTTTTGGTGTTAAAACAGAGTTGCACTATGGTTGTGTGTTCTTTTGCATTTTAGAAATCTGTATGCATCATATGAACCTTACCACCTATGAGAACAAATCAGACTCCATTGTGTAAGGTCTTTTTATTCGAGGGTACAAACTAGCGCCACGTGGTGCCACATCCATTTGTTTCTATTACATTTTTGTGAATCATGGTGAAAGATTCCTTTGGTATCCAAGGGCTGCTATTAGTATTTAAGCGCACTAAGGGTCTATTTTTCTTTGTTCATGGGAAGTGAAGTTGATAGATTATTTTATAGTGTGTTCCTTTAAGTGTAACGCTTATACAGTACAGGGACATGTTGACTAAGGGAGGAAATATTTAGTCAATGAATATTAGAAAATCCCACATATCCTAAAGGCCTTTAATGCAAATTCATTCTCAGTAACCTGCAGTAACAGCAGTGTTTATGACAGACTGGTTAATTATTTATTTGCAATGCAGGATCGTTTATAGTATAAGTACTGTGCTGCCGTGAACGCCACAATGAACTAATACTATTAGCAGAACAAAGCCATATTACTGCTAGCATAGCGCGTCACTGCTGATCCCTCATCTCTTTCCCCTTTGCCAGATGTTGCACAGAGCTCCTATCTTTCATCAAAGTATACCAACCTGTGTATTGTACAGTATGTAGCCATTTGAAAAGAGTGTATTTTTAATATAGATTGAATATAGGGCCTAATTCATGAAATTACAATTGCGATTTTCTAGGCTACGGGACTGCTAATGTCAGCAAGCAAGCAGCCGCTCAGCAGTGATAAGAGACGCCGACCATTGCACGCAAACATAAAATAGGTCCATAGTGTAATACTTTAATACAGTATACTGTATTAGGGACTTCAATACATTGCTCCTCTTAGGATCTTCCTTTATATGATCAGTTAATCTGATCTCATTCGATATCTTCAACTCTTGGGGGTAAATTTAGTAAAGCTTCGAAAAATGAAAAGTGGGGATGTTGGCCATAGCCTATTGTGACCAGAGCTGTGTGGGTGTGGCCAGTACTGTGTGGGTGTGATCACAGCCATGTGGGTGTGGTCAGAGCCATGTTGGCATGTACACTCCCTATGCTATCAGGCCCACTCTCTCCCTAATTACAGATGGGTCCATGTTTATCTGAGATTAACTGAGACTGGGCAGTCGGACTAAGGGGTACATTTACTAAGCAGTGATAAGAGCGGGGAAGTGAGCCAGTAGAGAAGTTGCCCATGGCAACCAATCAGCACTGAAGTAACATCTATAATTTGCATACTATAAAATTATACAGAGCTGCTGATTGGTTGATGGGGAAATTTCTCCACTGGCTCACTTCTCCACTCTTATCACTGCTTAGTAAATGTACCCCTTAATCCCCTGCTGTAATGACTTAATCCTCTGCTGTATTGTTCTCTGTAGTGCATTGCAGCTGAGAACAATAGATGAAGGGTTTATGTTAATAAACCATGTTGTGCCTAGACGCAGCAAACTAGCCAAGATAACCGTGGACCCATCTGTAGGTACATAATATATGCCCCAATTGTCACGTCACTGAAGACAGTTCTGGTCTCTAAATACTGTAGGTGACTTGCAAGTTTGCAATGCACAGGCTGAGGGTCTTCTGGCCTGCTTCAGAGCCACACAGGGTGTACGCACAAAGACATATATCCTGAGGTGGTGACTGGGAGGTGACTTAAGAGATGTCGTCTTATGGGTATGCTATGGAAGTGTCGTGCCACTGAAGTGTGTGTGTACAGGATCACTCAGTCGCTCACTCTGGAGGCCACGCTCAGACAGGAAATCTACACCTGCCCTCTCAGGTGTAAGCTTTGATGGTGTGACCAATGAGGGCATCTGTAGATGCACCAAACAGTAATTCCGTGTATATAGATGGTGACAGGGGGTATCTCAGTCCCTGCACATTGGGATGTATGGGTGTACACCAGGGAAGGGCTTTGTACTGGCAATTACATAAAATTGCAGCTATACAGCCAGTAATAGACACAGGCACGGACGCTTCTGCCTCTGGCTCAGAATCAGGCCCAATGTCTGATATAGTCATATTGGGTAGAAAAGATGTGTATGTTCAGCACTAAATACAAAAGCAGGGGTAGGACAAGGAAATCAACAAGACCACAGTGATAACCACTGATCCACCAGAGTCCTTTCTGCACCCTTAGTACCAATCCGCCATAGACCTTTTTGCAACCTGAGGACTGAACCTCCATAGTCCTTTCTGCACCTTAAGTACTGATCACCCATAGTCTTTTCTGCACCCTGAGGACTGATCCCCCATAGTCATGTCTGCACCCTGGGGGCCGATTCCCCATAGTCCTGTCTGCACCCGAGGACTGATCCACCATAGTCCTGTCTGCACCCTGGGGGCCGATTCCCCATAGTCATGTCCGCACCCTGAGGACTGATCCACCATAGTCATGCCTGCACCCTGAGGACCGATCCCCCATAGCCATGCCTGCACCCTGAGGACTGATCCCCCATAATCCTTTCTGCACCCGAGGACTGATCCACCATAGTCATGCCTGCACCCTGAGGACCGATCCCCCATAGTCCTATCTGCACCCGAAGACTGATCCACCATAGTCCTGTCTGCACCTGAGGACTGAGCCACCATAGTCCTATCTACACCTGAGGACTGATCCACCATAGTCCTGTCTGCACCCGAGGACCAATCTCCATAGTCATGCCTGCACCCTGAGGACCAATCTCCATAGTCATGCCTGCACCCTGAGTACCAATCTCCATAGTCATGCCTGCACCCTGAGGACCAATCTCCATACTCATGCCTGCACCCTGAGGACTGATCCATCATAGTCATGCTTGCACCCTGAGGACCAATCTCCATAGTCATGCCTGCACCATGAGGACCGATCCACCATAGTCTTGTCCGCACCTGAGGACTGATCCACCCTAGTCCTGTCTTCACCTGAGGACTGATCCACCATAGTCTTGTCTGCACCTGAGGACTGATCCACCATAGTCTTGTCTGCACCTGAGGACTGATCCACCATATTCATGTCTGCACCCTGAGGACCGATCCCCATAGTCCTGCCTGCACCCTGAGTACAGATCCCCCATAGTCATGTCTGCACCTGAGTACTGATCCCCCATAGTGCTGTCATAGCCATATCTGCACCCTGATACACGATCCCCCATAGTCCTGTCTGCAGTCTGAGGATATATATTCACCATAGTCCTATCTGCACCCTGAGGACTGATCCCCCATAGTCCTGTCTGCACCCAAAGTACTGATGCCCCATAGTCCTGTCTGCACCCAGAGTACTGATCCCCCATAGTGCTGCCATAGTCCTGTCGGCACCCTGAGGATATATATTCGCCATAGCTTTGTATTATTATTAAACTATCTGATAGCTGTATCATTAGTAGTGAAAGCTGTAATGTGTTATGAATAGATTATTATACAGATAATAAATATGGTGTCAGCAATGTCACGGCATTACACGAGTTGCTATCCACATACAGTATGTTAAATAAATCATTGAAGAAAAAAAAAGGTGATAATTTAAATTGTCTTTCACTTAGGCCATTTCTTGGAATCCCAGGCCAAAAACCAGCCAGTGAATGTGGGCGGCTCGTGTCCTTGTCTGACGACGGTAATTGGGATATCTTTCTCTCTTCCTGATGGGTCACTCTCCAGGTATCCTTTGGCTATGAAGAAAATAACAATGCCCACAGTAATTAGAAACAGTTATAAGAGTGATGAGGCCAAATACTAACCATCCCTAACGAGAAGAAGAACCTTAGACACTTGTATAATAATAAAATGATAAATATCTCCAGTGTTGTGCGGTGTGACATTGACACACCCAATGTTTTATTTATGCTTTTATTATTAACACTACAGTACTTACATATTGCACACACATTACACAGAGTATTTAGTCATTCACATTATTTTGAAGAATTTGGTTTATTGAACAGACACACAGGCCCTGGCATGGGGTAACAGAATTTGGGTAAGGACTGGCAAGAGGGCAGAAGGGCAGTTGTCCGTTGGAGACAGACAAACTTGTTTCATACCAGTCACCTCTGAGACTTGCTGTCAAACAGCATTCCAGTTCCCTAAGCCTGCATCTGCGCTGTGCAACGTCTGGTTTCAGTCTGCACTTGTGTTTTAAAGTCAGCTCTCCCTGAGGTAACCCTTTCAGCCTGCAGTACCAAACAGATGTGAACACTCAGTGATGACAGCAAGTTCTCAGGGCTCAGTTGTGCGGCTGGCACTTTTCGTGTTTTGTGTTTTGGTTCTAATTCCACTTTCGTGTTTTGGTTTTGCTTGGTTTTGCCAAAACCATCCTTTTGTGTTTTGGTTTTGGATCTGGATGATTTTTGAAAAAATAAACATAAAAACAGCTATAATTACAGAATTTGGGGGTAATTTTGCTCCTACTGTATTATTAACCTCAATAACATTCATTTCCACTCATTTCCAGTCTATTCTGAACACCTCACAATATTGTTTTTAGGCCAAAAGTTTGCACCGAGGTTGCTGGATGACTAAGCTAATACCCCTTTTACACTCGCAGAAAAATCCCGGGATATTGCACGTGAACGCGCATCATCCCGGGATTTTTCTCAGTGTAAATGGGTACAGGGACAATTTCCCGGGACGAGCATCCCGGGATTTCATCCCAGGTCTAAAGCAGGGTTGAACCCGGGACCGTCCCGGGAAGCTGCCAGTGTAAACGGGTATACCGGGTCAAGGCGACCCAGCACCCGTTCTCTTCATAGGAGGAGGCGGTGCTCGGAGAAGCTTATCTCCAAGCACCGCCTCCGGGAGACTCAGCGGTGACGTCACTGACCCGGCAATATGCCGGGTCAGCCCGCTAATGTGAAAGGGTCATTCCCGGGAATGTGTCCCGGCAAATATACCGGGACACATTCCCGGGAATGACCTTTCCTGCGAGTGTAAAAGGGGTTTAAGAGGCACAAGTGTGCGGCACAAACACCTGGCCCATCTAGGAGTGGCACTGCAGTGGCAGACAGGAGGGCAGATATATATATATATATATATATATATATATATATAAAAAAAAAAAGGCCCCAAACAGCACATCATGCAAAGAAGAAAAATAATTGCAATGAGGTAGTTGTATGACTAAGCCAAGCAACACAAACACCTGGCCCATCTAGACGTTGCACTGCAGTGGCAGACAGGAGGGCAGATATCAAAAAAAGGCCCCTAACAGCACATGATTCAAAGAAGAAAAAAAGGTGCACCGAGGTTGCTGTATGACTAAGCTAAGCAACACAACCACCTTGCCCATCTTGTCACGCAGTGGCTGAATGTCGACAGTGAGCCGCAATTGTACGGTCCACTGACAGCATCTCCAGCACGCTCCAGTCACTTTTTGAAAAAATCTGCCATTGGTGGACTAATACGGCAGTACCCCCGGACTCATACAGCAGTGTCACACAGGATAGCACTTTTCAAAAACTAGGCCCCAAACAGCACCTCATGCAAAGATGTCGAAGAGGTGCAATGAGGTAGCTGTATAACTAAGCCAAGCAACACAAACAATTCCAACTGGAATTATACGTCCAAATCACTGGGATTAATTGGCAAGATCACTGTAATTAATAATTATAAATCACTGACATTAATTGGCAAAATCACTGTAATTATACGTCCAAATCACTGGAATCAAATGGCAAAATCTCGCTATCGCCTGCCTAGTGAAGTGGAATCTAGATGGGATTTGGTACTGGGGACACAATACCTCCATCAATTGTCTAAATCCCACTGCACTAATGGCGGATACCGGGCGCACATCTAACACCAACATAAGTGTCAAGGCCTCAGTTATAAGGGCTTCCATCATCATGTGAAGCTGAACCACTAGTCATGAATATAGGCCAGGGCCTCAGCCGTTCCTTGCCACTCCGTGTCGTAAATGGCATATTGGCAAGTTTACGTTTCTCCTCAGACCATTTAAATTTATTTTTTGGGGTCTTTTTTAGTGATGAGCGGGTTCGGTTTCCGAGAAACCGAACCCCCCCCGAACTTCACCCATTTTACACGGGTCCGAGGCAGGTTCGAACCTTCCCGCCTTGCTCGGCTAACCCGAGCGCGCCCGAACGTCATCATCCCGCTGTCGGATTCTCGCGAGATTCGGATTCTATATAAGCAGCCGCGCGTCGCGGCCATTTTCACTCGTGCATTGGAGATGATAGGGAGAAGACGTGGCTGGCGTCCTCTCCGTTTATATAGTAGAAGACAGTTGATTTGATTGGTTGTTTATTGCTAATTGTGGGGAGGATTGGGGAGCAGCTGTTAGGAGTACAGTGCAGAGTTTTGCTGATAATTAATAAGTGACTACCAGTTTATCCGTTCTCTGCCTGAAAAAAAACGCTCCATACCATATCTGTGCTCAGTGTGCTGCATGATATATCTGTGCTGAGTGCTCACACTGCTTAATTGTGGGGACTGGGGAGCAGCTATAGCAGGAGTACAGTGCAGAGTTTTGCTGACAGTGACCACCAGTATACGTTGTCTGCCTGAAAAACACTCCATATCTGTGCTCACAGTGTGCTGCTTTATTGTGGGGACTGGGGACCACCAGTATAATTAATATTATATAGGAGGAGTACAGTGCAGAGTGCACTGCTGTACCTACCTCTGTGTCGTCACTCGTCATCCATTAAGTATACTATCCATCTACATTATATACCTGTGGTGCATTTTAGACTAGTTTAGCAGTTTGCTGACAGTGTCCACCGGTATACTATATATAGCAGTACGGTAGGCCACTGCTGTACCTACCTCTGTGTCGTCACTCGTCATCCATTAAGTATACTATCCATCTACATTGTATACCTGTGGTGCATTTTAGACTAGTTTAGCAGTTTGCTGACAGTGTCCACCGGTATACTATATATAGCAGTACGGTAGGCCACTGCTGTACCTACCTCTGTGTCGTCACTCGTCATCCATTAAGTATACTATCCATCTACATTGTATACCTGTGGTGCATTTTAGTTGTGCGCAGTATATATAGTAGTAGGCCATTGCTATTGGTACTGGCATATAATTCCACACATTAAAATATGGAGAACAAAAATGTGGAGGTTAAAAAAATAGGGAAAGATCAAGATCCACTTCCACCTCGTGCTGAAGCTGCTGCCACGAGACGATGAAATGCCATCAACGTCGTCTGCCAAGGCCGATGCCCAATGTCATAGTAGAGAGCATGTAAAATCCAAAACACAAAAGTTCAGTAAAATGACCCAAAAATCAAAATTAAAAGCGTCTGAGGAGAAGCGTAAACTTGCCAATATGCCATTTACGACACGGAGTGGCAAGGAACGGCTGAGGCCCTGGCCTATGTTCATGGCTAGTGGTTCAGCTTCAAATGAGGATGGAAGCACTCATCCTCTCGCTAGAAAAAAGAAAAGACTTAAGCTGGCAAAAGCACAGCAAAGAACTGTGCGTTCTTCGAAATCACAAATCCCCAAGGAGAGTCCAATTGTGTCGGTTGCGATGCCTGACCTTCCCAACACTGGACGGGAAGAGCTTGCGCCTTCCACCATTTGCACGCCCCCTGCAAGTGCTGGAAGGAGCACCAGCAGTCCAGTTCCTAATAGTCAAATTGAAGATGTCAGTGTTGAAGTACACCAGGATGAGGATATGGGTGTTGCTGGCGCTGGGGAGGAAATTGACAAGGAGGATTCTGATGGTGAGGTGGTTTGTTTAAGTCAGGCACCCGGGGAGACACCTGTTGTCCGTGGGAGGAATATTGCCATTGACATGCCTGGTCAAAATACACAAAAAATCAGCTCTTCGGTGTGGAATTATTTCAACACAAATGCGGACAACAGGTGTCAAGCCGTGTGTTGCCTTTGTCAAGCTGTAATAAGTAGGGGTAAGGATGTTAATCACCTCGGAACATCCTCCCTTATACGTCACCTGCAGCGCATTCATCATAAGTCAGTGACAAGTTCAAAAACTTTGGGTGACAGTGGAAGCAGTCCACTGACCACTAAATCCCTTCCTCTTGTAACCAAGCTCCTGCAAACCACGCCACCAACTCCCTCAGTGTCAATTTCCTCCTTACCCAGGAAAGCCAATAGTCCTGCAGGCTATGTCACTGGCAAGTCTGACGAGTCCTCTCCTGCCTGGGATTCCTCCGATGCATCCTTGAGTGTAAAGCCTACTGCTGCTGGCGCTGCTGTTGTTGCTGCTGGGAGTCGATCGTCATCCCAGAGGGGAAGTCGGAAGGCCACTTGTACTACTTCCAGTAAGCAATTGACTGTACAACAGTCCTTTGCGAGGAAGATGAAATATCACAGCAGTCATCCTGCTGCAAAGCGGATAACTGAGGCCTTGGCAGCCTGGGCGGTGAGAAACGTGGTTCCGGTATCCATCGTTAATTCAGAGCCAACTATAGACTTGATTGAGGTACTGTGTCCCCGGTACCAAATACCATCTAGGTTCCATTTCTCTAGGCAGGTGATACCGAAAATGTACACAGATGTCAGAAAAAGAGTCACCAGTGTCCTAAAAAATGCAGTTGTACCCAATGTCCACTTAACCACGGACATGTGGACAAGTGGAGCAGGGCAGACTCAGGACTATATGACTGTGACAGCCCACTGGGTAGATGTATTGCCTCCCGCTGCAAGAACAGCAGCGGCGGCACCAGTAGCAGCATCTCGCAAACGCCAACTCGTTCCAAGGCAGGCTACGCTTTGTATCACCGCTTTCCAGAATAGGCACACAGCTGAAAACCTCTTACGGCAACTGAGGAAGATCATCGCAGAATGGCTTACCCCAATTGGACTCTCCTGGGGATTTGTGACATCGGACAACGCCAGCAATATTGTGCGTGCATTACATCTGGGCAAATTCCAGCACGTCCCATGTTTTGCACATACCTTGAATTTGGTGGTGCAGAATTATTTAAAAAACGACAGGGGCGTGCAAGAGATGCTGTCTATGGCCCGAAGAATTGCGGCCCACTTTCGGCGTTCAGGCACCGCGTACAGAAGACTGGAGCACCACCAAACATACCTGAACCTGCCCTGCCATCATCTGAAGCAAGAGGTGGTAACGAGGTGGAATTCAACCCTCTATATGCTTCAGAGGATGGAGGAGCAGCAAAAGGCCATTCAAGCCTATACATCTGGCCACGATATAGGCAAAAGAGGTGGAATGCACCTGACTCAAGCGCAGTGGAGAATGATTTCAACGTTGTGCAAGGTTCTGCAACCCTTTGAACTTGCCACACGTGAAGTCAGTTCAGACACTGCCAGCCTGAGTCAGGTCATTCCCCTCATCAGGCTTTTGCAGAAGAAGCTGGAGACATTGAAGGAGGAGCTAAAACAGAGTGATTCCGCTAGGCATGTGGGACTTGTGGATGGAGCCCTTAATTCGCTTAACCAGGATTCACGGGTTGTCAATCTGTTGAAATCAGAGCACTACATTTTGGCCACCGTGCTCGATACTAGATTTAAAACCTACGTTGTATCTCTCTTTCCGGCAGACACAAGTCTGCAGAGGTTCAAAGACCTGCTGGTGAGAAAATTGTCAAGTCAAGCGGAACGTGACCCATCAACAGCTCCTCCTTCACATTCTCCCGCAACTGGGGGTACGAGGAAAAGGCTAAGAATTCCGAGCCCACCCGCTGGCGGTGATGCAGGGCAGTCTGGAGCGAATGCTGACATCTGGTCCGGACTGAAGGACCTGCCAACGATTACTGACATGTCGTCTACTGTCACTGCATATGATTCTCTCACCATTGAAAGAATGGTGGAGGATTATATGAGTGACCGCATCCAAGCAGGCACGTCAGACAGTCCGTACGTATACTGGCAGGAAAAAGAGGCAATTTGGAGGCCCTTGCACAAACTGGCTTTATTCTACCTAAGTTGCCCTCCCTCCAGTGTGTACTCCGAAAGAGTGTTTAGTGCAGCCGCTCACCTTGTCAGCAATCGGCGTACGAGGTTACTTCCAGAAAATGTGGAGAAGATGATGTTCATTAAAATGAATTATAATAAATTCCTCCGTGGAGACATTCACCAGCAGCAATTGCCTCCAGAAAGTACACGGGGACCTGAGATGGTGGATTCCAGTGGGGACGAATTAATAATCTGTGAGGAGGGGGATGTACACAGTGAAAGGGGTGATGAATCGGACGATGAGGAGGAGGTGGACATCTTGCCTCTGTAGAGCCAGTTTGTGCAAGGAGAGATTAATTGCTTCTTTTTTGGTGGGGGCCCAAACCAACCAGTCATTTCAGTCACAGTCGTGTGGCAGACCCTGTCACTGAAATGATGGGTTCGTTAAAGTGTGCATGGCCTGTTTATACAACATAAGGGTGGGTGGGAGGGCCCAAGGACAATTCCATCTTGCACCTCTTTTTTCTTTCATTTTTCTTTGCATCATGTGCTGTATGGGGAGTATTTTTTTGAAGGGCCATCCTGTCTGACACTGCAGTGCCACTCCTAGATTGGCCAGGTGTTTGTGTCGGCCACTTGGGTCGCTTAGCTTAGTCACACAGCTACCTCATTGCGCCTCTTTTTTTCTTTGCATCATGTGCTGTTTGGGGACAATTTTTTTGAAGTGCCATCCTGCCTGACACTGCAGTGCCACTCCTAGATGGGCCAGGTGTTTGTGTCGGCCACTTGTGTCGCTTAGCTTTGCCATCCAGCGACCTCGGTGCAAATTTTAGGACTAAAAATAATATTGTGAGGTGTTCAGAATAGACTGAAAATGAGTGGAAATTATGGTTATTGAGGTTAATAATACTTTGGGATCAAAATGACCCCCAAATTCTATGATTTAAGCTGTTTTTTAGAGTTTTTTTAAAAAAACACCCGAATCCGACAAAAAAATTTCGGTGAGGTTTTGCCAAAACGCGTCCGAATCCAAAACACGGCCGCGGAACCGAACCCAAAACCAAAACACAAAACCCGAAAAATTTCCGGTGCACATCACTAGTCTTTTTACTGAACTTTACCTTTTTGGATTTTACATGCCCTCTACTATCGCATTGGGCATCGGCCTTGGCAGACGACGTTGATGGCATTTCATCGTCTATGTCATGGCTAGTGGCAGCAGCTTCAGCACTAGGAGGAAGTGGTTCTTGATCTTTCCATATTTTATCCTCCAAATTTTTGTTCTCCATTATTTTTTGGGAGTTATATAAGACAATATGCGGCACAGGAATGACTGAAATGACTGATGGCCAAGACACTACCACTGGTCTGTTGCAGCACAACACAACAACACTGTAAGAGACCTGTGGTTGTTGTTGTTGTTGTTATTATTATCATACGGCAGCAGTGGACATATAGCAGGAGCGTATATCGTCACTGGAATGACTGATGAACAGGACACTACCACTGGTCTGATGCAGCACAACACAACACCACTGTAAGGGACTTGTGGTTGTTGTTATAATTATTATTATACGGCAGCAGTGGACATACTGTATAGCAGCCACGTATATCGTCACTGGAATGACTGATGATCAGGACACTACCACTGGTCTGATGCAGCACAACACAACCACACTTTATACAGCTACTCTGGATATATGGCAGCAGAGAACACCAACACTGTGACTGGCTGGACTGATGCAGCACAATACACTGACTACAATGGACTAGACAGCACAACACAACCACACTTTATACAGCTACTCTGGATATATGGCAGCAGAGAACACCAACACTGTGACTGGCTGGACTGATGCAGCACAATACACTGACTACAATGGACTAGACAGCACAACACAACCACACTTTATACAGCTACTCTGGATATATGGCAGCAGAGAACACCAACACTGTGACTGGCTGGACTGATGCAGCACAATACACTGACTACACTGGACTGGACAGCACAACACAGCACCACTTTATACAGCTACACTGGATATATGGCAGCAGAGGACACCAACACTGTGACTGGCTGGACTGATGCAGCACAATACACTGACTACACTGGACTGGACTGAGCAGCACAACAGAGCACAAGACTCGCCACCCCACTTTCCCGCCCCCACACCGACACTGAACACTGAGGACACGTCCTCTTAATGCACTCTCCGAAACTGGAGTGAAAATGGCTGCAACACGCGGCTCCTTCTATGGATTCAAAATCCCGCGAGAATCCGACAGCTGGATGATGACGTTTTGCCGCGTTCGGGTTAGGCGGGAAAACCTGAGCCTGGCTCGAAACCGAACTTGGAAGGCAAAGTCTGGTAGGGTTCGGTTCTCTGAGAACTGAACCCGCTCATCTCTACTCAGTACTTGCTTCTGCTTATCACCGGCTCCTGAGCGCATTCCATCTGCGCTGAAGATACTCCGGAATCAGGGCCTAATTCTGCATGGAACGCATCTCACTTATGCGAACGACTTATGCGAATGCCAGGCATTTGCAGGGGCGGAAGGGGGCGTCACGGTGGCGTTAAATGGGCATTGACTCTACGTTGGGGGGGGCACGCTCCGGATAACTCAAGCCATATCCAAACCGTTTGCGGGGCGGGGCGGGCCGCGGCGGCTGCATGACATCACACGCAGCAACAAGAAACATGATGGGTAGCCAGCTGCCTTTGCATGTTTGCGGGGGGGGGGGGGGGGGGGGGGGGCTGGATCCGGCATGCTGAGCGTACTTGCTCTGTGCTGGGCGTCCCCCCGCCTGTCAGGGTAATGGATCGTAGATGTGCGTTTTTTCGCACATCTACGATCCATGCTGAATTCGGCCCTCAGACCACTTCTGCCAGTAGTCTACAGTTCCCTGTTGCAATGACTAATTCAGTTCAGCTAAGACCTTGATAATATTGTATATACCTCAGTGTGCCCACACTCAGCATTATTTCTATGTTATCGGACTGTCGCTGCCTGAGCAACGTTCATGGCTCCGGCCCTCAGACTTCTGTCTTCCCTGACAGGTTAAGCCTGACTATTATATTTCCACTGTGTCACAGCACTCCTGTCAAGTTCCAGTCTGAACACTGAACACTTGCTGTGTTTGCATCGTCCTGCAAAGCGTTACTTGTTCCGGCCTTTCTCTGCCAGCACTGCTGCAATCAGCCTATTTGCTAAACCTGCTGTGTCCAGCTTTGCACAGTGTATCTGTTGGTGCATACCAGACCCAGTGTATCTTTGACTATCAGCTCAGCACAGAGTTACCATTGGTTCCAATCAGACCATCGGTTTCCGTCCAATAAGTTATACCACCCGTTCCAGTAGGACCATTGGTTCCAGTCTGATAAGTTTCATCATCAGTTCCAGTCCAATAAGTCTCATCATCAGATCCAGCCCAACAAGTCTCATCATCAGATCCAGCCCAACAAGTCTCATCATCGGTCTCAACCCGATACAGATTCAGCATTTCCATCCAGTAATCTGATCCTTATCCAAGCTGATAGTGTCATTCATCCTGCCTAGCATAGTATCAGAAGACCCAGGCAGGGGGCCGCAACCTGCACGTCGGACGCAGCTGAGCCTATACCTCCTTGCAGGGGTTCCAAGTGAAGGCCGCCGGCGTGTTAGATTCCGCACCTCTGGTCTGGGTATTAGTCATCTCACTGGTCCTCACTAATCGCTCCATTCTGCCTATGCGCAAGACCTATCTCAAGCCTCACAGTTTCCTTCATCAGACTTCCACCACTTGTATACCAGTGTCACCACCGGGAACACAGAATACCCCAGATCTGACACTTTCAGTTATAGACCAATATCTGTCCAGCTGTGTAGAACTTGATGGGGCTATAGAATCTATTGAGTAAAGTCTGCCCGACGAGTCGACGACCCCCTCTCCCTCTCTCAGTACATAAAAGGGAAAATATATATGAAGGAGGGAAAGACAGAAGAAGGTTGTTAAAAATGAGAGATATGAAGGAAAAAACGCGGACAGACAGAAGAATGAGGGAGAGATACATAAATGGTAGAAAAAACAGAAGAAAACACAGTTGGAGCCATCGGACCACCAAGAACATTTTGTCGACATTTCCAGCCATATCAGCATCTCATCAGTGTCTAAGTGATGACTGTCCACATGGTTGATATTGAAATGACAAATATGTCAACATTATGACCATGTCAATATCAAGAATGTCGACAAAATATAGTGAACCCTAGCAGCACGGCCTGTGGATAGTGTTTCAAGAAGCACAAGGACTTGGCATCGGCCTACTACACAGAGTAGGGGACTAGCGCAAGGGGGAAGAGGGGGCTGTATGCTCCTCCGTCCCACATCCTAGCCCACTCCTGAACATGACTTTGTGCCCATGTAGGGCATATTTGTATGGACGTCTATCTGATTATCAGAAAGACCTGAGGAATTGGTAGTTTGTATTATCCTGGAGATTACCACAGCCTACAAAATGGCTGACTCCACCAAGTTCAGGCAATGCACACCCCAAACCACAAAATTAATTAATAAACCTCTACATAGGGACTATAAAGCAAAATGGTACAGTAGCTGTATAGCAACACGGTCAACCACTGCTAGAACTTGACTCAGACTACTAGGAGCTATAAATAACTTGCGATATCTTATCTGTCAGATGGGTGACCAAGGGCACTGCTGCTAAAGGCCGATTACCGGACATTTTATGTGAAATACACTTTGCTTAAGAATCTTGTGGTGTGAGATGATGCAAAGAGGATATGAGATCTTCAGGACTTCTTAAAACCTTCATCAGTATTAACAAACAGTACGGACTTCAATACAGTACGTATTGCGCTTGATAAAGTTTATTTGATTTTTTTCTTTAGATTTTGCATTTAACTGCACCTGTCACATTACCTAGAGGAGGCAGCCATTTTGTGTCCTGAGCCAATGTTCCCAAGAATGCCGATTGTCAATTCAAATCGGGGCTGGCAACATCACTGAGGTATGAGACACTATTATTTTTTTTAAGGTGACAGACTCGCACAAAATTCCCGCACCTCTGGAACTCGAAGGATATTACATTTAGCCGATTATTTTACAGGACAAATTTTTTTAGGTTTTTAGAATGGATTTGTAGCAATTTACAATGCTAAGCCAAGACAGAAGTAAAGTGAATTACCTGCTACCAACGATTCCTTTTTCTCAACATCATTGGAATCAATTCCAATCCATAGAAATATCTATAGAGAATGATCAAATACAGATCTTATTAGTTATATAAGAAACACCTACAGTATAATGGACAAGGATGCATTTTAGTGACCAACTTGTAGAAAAAAAAAAATGTTTATTATTAATCAAAATTCTGACTAGTCCCAAATCTGGTTCTGGCAACATACTGTATGCCTCTTTATCACTGTGCTACAGTACAACACAGATAGATAGATAGATAGATAGATAGATAGATAGATAGATAGATAGATAGATAGATAGATAGATAGATAGATAGATAGATATACATATTTACAAAGAAATGAACAACACTTTTTTGACCTCCATTTCTGTAGGTTACCAAGGGGGAGATGAACCAAGCCTTGGAGAGAGATAAGAGTCTGGAGAAGAAAGTGGCGAAGTTTCCTAAAACACAAAATTGGTGTAATGGTTAGCATTACTGTCTCACAGCACTGAGGTCATGGGTTCAATTCCCACCATGGCCCTAACTGTGTGGAGTTTGTATATTCTCCCCAAGCTTGCGTGGGTTTCCTCTGGGTACTCCGGTTTCCTCCACAATCCAAAAATATACTGGTAGGTTAATTGGATCCCAACAAAATTAATTCGAGTGTGAATGTGTGTGCGTGTATATCTGGTAGAGAATATAGATTGTAAGCTCCACTGGGGCAGGGACTGATGTGAATGGCCAGATATTCTCTGTAAAGTGCTGCGGAATACGTGTGTGCTATATAAATGACTGGTAATAAATAAATAAATCAGCTTCTAACAGTCGCAAATGACAAATAAGCTGACTGATTATTTGTGCATTAGCTCTCTCCGTGGCTTGATACATCTCCCCCCTACTCCAGTGGTGAATTTCCCATTAGGCATGTGAGGCATGTGCCTAGGGGCAGCACTTGTTGGGGGGTGGCACCTGGCTGCTTGTTTTAGTACTGTCAGTCCAAAACTTACCATATGCTATTTGGAGTGGAGTGTAAAAGAGTAGGACATGCCCCTGTAAGTTGTCCTGCTTAGTAAATATGCATACATAATGAATAATAAAACAAAATGTCCTAGTTAGTGGCTTTTTTTTATTATTACAATACATTTCTGATCATCACATGAGGGCTTGTAATAACCAATCAATGAAAATAATAAAATTAGGCAGAGGGGCCGCCGTTACTGTTGTGCCTAGGGGCACTGTGACCCCTAAATCCGTCCTCGCCCTACTCTTTAAAAGAATTTCCACCTTCAGATGACTTTAATTTATTGTATTTTGCATGTCCTTTTGCAACTTTTACTATATACATAGGGGGGGAATTCAATTGGGCGCAAGGTTTACCACGGTAAAAACCTTGCCCCCAATTTTGGATTACCGTGGGTATGCGCACTCCTGATAAAATTTGGAAGAGGGTATTTACATGCTAAAAAATAAAGTTACCTATATATGGAAAGAAACCCCAGGTATACGCATACCTATGTTATTATTTTAATCAGTTTACCCTGAATATTAACCAGAGAAGCAGGAACATTTCTCCACTGTCTTCTCAAACACACCTGGCCCAGCCCAGTGTTAATGATTTCCTTAAGTACATGCAGGTAAATTGCAGTAGCCTAAAGGACTAGAATAGTAATTATCCCACGTGATGATCTCACACAGGTAAATCCTCTCACAACGCCAAAAGGCAGATCTAGAATGTAAAGCTGAGTCTGGCGCCATCTGCTGGATTCATTCTGATCATAAATCTATAGTTTTGGGGGTAAATTGACTAAGCTGAGAGCTCCACAGGGTAAAAAGAAAATTTAAAATGACCTCAATTATTATTATTATTTTTTTTCAATTTTAAATTTCACAGAGAAGCTTCGTAAAAGACCATTTACCTGTTCCCAGGTATCCAACATCATTACATCATCTTCTGCCAGGTCTTCCTGTGTAAATTCCCCTGGCACCTCCTCGACCTAGTGCAAATCACATCAGATCAATATAGTCACAAACATATTGGAGGTTGCAATATGTACAGAAAATAGAATACAAAAAAAAAAAAATTGAAAAAAAAAATGTAAGAAAGTTGGATTCAATCCTAAAATGTTTTATGTATTAATACAAAGAGATTAGCAAAATATTTAATCAAATTGTGCTCCCAATTCCAGAAAGTGGATGGCAGGAGCCGGTCCGCAAGCTCTGATTGGCTAACGCCGCCGGAGACCGGACACACGCTGCACTGCTGGCAGCGCTGCTAGTGCTGGCAGCGACGGTGAGGGGAGGGAGAGATGCTACGCTCTCTTCCCCTCACATTTCGGCGTGACAGGGGCGAGTGGGGCATGATGCCCTGGACGCCGCCACCCTCTTCTGGGCCTGCCAAGGCGCCCAGGGCACATTCCCCACTAGCCCTATCCTAGTTACGTCTCTGATCTTAACATAGCAGAATTACTAATGAAAGCAATTTCCTTGCAGTTTCTGAGTAGCTCCAGACCTACTCCTAGATTGCAATCACCTCAGTCCGTTTAGTTCCTGGTTTGACGTCACAAACACGCCCAGCGTCCGGCCAGCCACTCCCCCGTTTCTCCAGACACTCCCGCGTTTTTACCTGGCACGCCTGCGTTTTTTAGCACACTCCCTGAAAACGTCCAGTTTTCGCCCAGAAACACCCACTTCCTGTCAATCAGCAGAGCGATTGAAAAGCTTAGTTCGCCTGGGAGTAAAATAGCATAGTGTTGTGTAAATTTGCTTAGCGCGTGCGCCCTGCGGTGCATACGCATGCGCAAAACTGCTGGATTTTAGCCTATTAGCAATTCTGCTAAAATTAGCAGCGAGCGAACAACTCGGAATGAGGGCCCTTAATTTGTTCTTTTTTTCTACTGTTAAGGATTAAACATGTCCCAGAGGGATACAATATATGCTTCTAACAGACAGATGTGCTATAAAGAGCGTCTGTAAGCAGTGTATTTCGCCCATAAGACAACATATAAAAAAATACCAACAATCTAAAAATGATTAGAATGATTAGTTGTGTTATTACCAATTTAGAGATAATATACTATTAAATAATGGGAGGGTTCTCCTTTAATTTTAAGCAAATACTCAGACCATAATAATATAAAAATATTAGGGCCCTCATTTATCAAGCCTTGGAGAGTGATAAATAGCACGGTGATAAAGTACCAACCAATCAGCTCCTAACTGCCATGTTACAGGCTGTGTTGGAAAAATGACAGTTAGGTGCTGGTTGGCTGGTCATTTATCACCGTGCAAATTTATCACTCTCCAAGGCTTGATAAATCTGGGCCGTGGTCCTTAAGATGTCAGTTCAACTCACTAGAAAGCGCCCAGTTCGGTTTGAACACCCAAAGAGTTTTGGTGGATGTTCTTCAAGTTGGGTTTCAAGTAGCGGGGAAGTCTGATATTCCTTTTTACCCCCGAGAGTTTCCCAGAATATATCTGTAGGAGGAAGACGTATTCATGATTACAGTATACATATTCATGCAATGCACTGCTGTCAGTCTCTGCCACTGCCCAAAGCAAATGCAGGTTACTAAGGCCGTGGACCTATTTCTGTTCTACTACACCTGTTATCCCAACAAACATATGGATTAGTGCACTATTATTATTTATATGGTGCCATAAGGGTTCTGCAGCATCGGCCAAGGGGATAAAATGGACAGCAGACTGGGAAGTGGTTTCTGGTTCCTAGGAGGGGCTTATTCTGTTCTCACTTTAGTGTTCAAAATATTGGGAGATAGGGGAAAGTCTTCATACTTTTATGTGCATTGCCGTCACATAGGCTTTACTGTAATTGACATGTATGTCCACAATATAGGCCGCCATTTTGTGGGCTTATTGAATATTCATGGAAACGCAGCCCTTCATTCATAACAGTAACAAATGGCCGTAGGCCATACTAGGCATCAGTTACATTGTTTATCCCACAAAATATATTGCATTGAGTACAGAATATACATATAAATCCTGCCCTACATTAGGAGACAAGCCACTGTGTCCAGGGTTGGACTGGCCCACCAGGGTACATGGGAAACCACCGGTGGGCCCTACTGCCTGGGGGCCCACCCCATCCTCTAGGGATCAGGTTTCAGACTGTGCTGTTACTAATCTAGTACATTATCTTGCATGCACTGCAGTATTTACTGTATATATTTATCTAGGGGACCAATAATTGCAAAATAGTTAGGCAAACTAATGTGGCGGCTGGACACCCCCCCTCTGGAGACAGGCCACACCCCTAAAGATGGGCCCCTACAACTGCATCCCCCCGGTGGGCCCTACATGCCCCAGTCCAACACTGACTGTGTCTATAAGCCATGTGTTGGAGGCATGACCACACCCCTTTGGGAATTTTGGTGATATTGGGGGTGTGACTGCATCTCTTTGGCAGGTCTGGGCCCGGTAGTTTGTGTTATGCCCTCTCGCAACCCTGGTAAACAAAATGCACATTGTCTTTTTACTGCAACCTGCAAGTAACACGCAGTATTGCAGCAGCTTTTATATTTCATGTAACCCCCATGATACCAGTATTTGCAATATTCAGGGCTGTTCCTTGATCTGGATTTACCATGCAGTTAACTTGCTCTCCATTGGCTCATACACTCCTCATACAAACTCAGGAGGTAGAGCGCAGGTAGGCCAATGACTGACAATTTACAGACAATGGGAGAGATTCAAATGTAAGAAAAGTCAGTTGGGTGTATGTCTGTTAGATAGGAAAAAACAGACTCCCAACTGACTTTTCAAACATTTGAATCTCCCCCAAAGTGTTACACAAAAGGTGACATTTTAAAAGTAATTGTTGAATATGACACTTTTAGGTGTGTTGCAGTAGCGCTGTAACAGTGCGGCAGTGTGCCCTGTGCCGACCCCGCCCCCTAAACACATTTTATCAAGCTGTCACGCCTAAGGGGTGGGTCTGCCGGCTCTGATAGGTTAGGCCCAACTCTACTGGCTACAGGCCGCAGTTCCAGGCACTTTGCCAGCCGTTTGCATGTGCTGCGGTGCAGCAACGGTGCCGCCCCCAGGGACCAACGGCCCCTGCTCCCATACTCCTAGTTACAGCCGTGTTATACTGCTTAAAACGTTTTCACCTGGAATTGCTTTGCTCATCTGTCACAGCCTCTGATGTCTACAGAGTAATCACCTGTAACATCCCCCCCAATCATTTCTATATAGACATTAACACAAACCCGGTTCCTGGCCTTCAGCTACTTTTGTGCCTTTATATTTCAGAACTTTGACCAAGTACTCTGCTCCCTTTATTTCCTCCTCATTGGCCCCTTTCCCAAGCCACATAATAGCCGAGTTATTTTGGAATTTCAGAACGAAAGCATCATTGGCGTTCAGCGAGCTGGCATCCGCGTCAACCTGGAGAACAAGAAATGGATTCAATGTATAGGAGACATACAGTATATAGGAGACCAGAAACCTCCACATTGTAGATGTTAGGGATTGCTCCCTCCTTTGCACGGTTTGTGGTTTGATGATAAATGAATGAGCACAACACGTATGCTTTCTCCGTCATTGGATGTAATACACAGTAGTCTCCATTCTTTTCCTTCTCTTCATTATCCCCGTGCCATCCGCCCTAACACCCTTCTGCATTGTGCCCCGTCCTGGGTGTGCTGGAGAAGATCTATACTGTCCCCACAAGGTCAACATGCATTAAATCAACAGGGATAAAATGTCAACATGTTAAAGGTAGACAGCGGGGTAAGGTCGACAAGTACGAAAGCTTGACAGGGTAAAAAGGTCATCATGACAATGGGGGATCAGTATGATTTACCGGCGGCCGGGATGTTGGTCGTCAGTATACCGATAACGGCATTCCGGGCCGCCAGTATGCCGGCAGCGGCACAAGTGCGAAGGGTATCCTTTGCGGACTCGTTGCGCTCGCCACAGGTTCTATTCTTACTCTATGGCTGCCGTGGACACACACGAGTGGGAATAGCCCCCGGTTCACCGGGATTACGGCTGTCGGCATTGTCAGCTGTGGGGATTCCGTCGTCAGTATCCTGACTGCCGAGATCCTGACAATCAGCAAATTAACAGCATCCTAAAAATGGTATACACAAAAAGGTCGACACAAGGTTTTTTTTTTACGTTTTTTGGGTGCCATTTTGTATGTACCATATCTAAGCACAATTAGTGGAAACATGTACCCTCGTGGGCGTGCTTCGCTCGACATGCTACGTTACAGGTTACTATTCCCACTCGCAGTTCACTTGGATAGTAAATCAAGCAAAAGTTGGAAAAATGTAAAAAAAAATAATAATAATTGGTGTCGACTTTTGACTGTCAATCTTGTGTACAGTATGTTGATCATTTGAGGATTGACGTGTTGACTGTCGATTTAGACACTATCGACCTATACATTGAACCATCCTATCCCCTCCCTTGAAATGGCATCACATGACATCTTGTACTCTCCCCTGGCCCAATCCCCTCTCTTCTTGAGCCCTCACTCGTCTTCCCTGGGACCCTCTATCCTGTCCCTGAAAATCTCCTGCTCTTCCATCCTAAGGTGATAAGAAAGTGTGCTAGTCTCTTATCTGATTGTAACAAGACTTGTTCAAAATAAAATCAAGATGAACAATACACTTTATGAACTATTTCATTTTTTTTTTATTGTAAATTAATTTCATTATGTGAAAAATACTTGGCACAATTGAATTTTTCCCAGAAAAAACACCAAACACCCCACCAGATTTAGCATTTTCAGACACTAATTGTCATTTTGTGGACATAAGGTAACTCTAGACATGCCACATTTTTATTTATTGTACTTTTTTACCTCATAGATCCTTGTAATGGACCCCAAGTTCTTTCGCACTTGGAACAAGCGCACAGGGAGTGGAGGAACCTGGCCTCCCTTTCTTGATGTACCATCTTGGTATACAATAAGTGGCTTGTCTTTAAATATAGCCAGTAAATGGGGTGGTTCTTTTCCTTGGGAAACTCGAGTCTTAAAAGAAATGGAATAATATTACTCTTTCACCTTGTATAACAAATAGGTGATATTCTGCGGTATGTGATCCTGGGTCAGTACAGTATTCAGTTAAAGTTAAGTAGGCAGAAACTAGACTGCATAGGGATGAGAAGGGAGTAGGAGGGAAGGAATTGGCTCATTCGGTTGAAAACAAGAAATTCAAGAACTTAGAATAATAATGGAAGACAGGCGGTCAAAGGAATATTTTTTGTGGATTGTGGTAAAAAGTACATGTTTGTATCTGGGGATGAAGATATCTGTGGAGAGGGAGAGGTTGAAGAAGTGGGTAGCAGGCATTTGGAGAAGAAAATACATTTTGTAATTAAAGTTGTGGGTAAAGTCGTCAGGCTTGAGTGATGAGGAGGACAGAAAAGAACAGAGAGAGGAGAAGAGACGACAGGGGTTGAGAGAGAGAGAATACTCACCACTCTGGATTTCCCTGCATATCCTGTATAGTATCAGCCTACTGATGATGTTATATGGACCGGCTCCTGGGCGGCCACATTGTGCTTGCAAGAAATCGGGACAAACTACAAGATGTCATTGCTAGCGGACAGCAAATGTGTGAGGACATCTAAGTAACTATAGCGCCATCCTCAGATGGTGCCATGTGTAACTAGATAAGTGATGAATAGGTCATTGTTTGAGTTCTCAGTGCACTACCTTTTAATACATTTTGGAAAAGCTGCAAAAAAGGTAGATCACTGCTCGACACATTTGTCCTTGAAAGCCCAATATTGGGCTTTAGTGCTACCATCGGGGGAAAAAAATGTATATTGGTACAAGGTCAGAACCAATATTCCATAAAACCCATGACAGTCCACTGTATTAGTGTGTTTGGAGAGGTCACTTCTGACCCACCTCCTTCTGTCCATCCTTTGCCCCTTCTCTCTTTTTTGTACCATTTGTTTATTTTCTTCTCTTTATTCACTCTTTTGTATAAATAATCAGTCACTGTATCTTTGCTATACTTACTCATTTACTGTTTGTACCTACCTGTATTACTGTTCCCTGCATAGGACATTGGCCCTTATCTAATAGGCTGGTATTTACAAGTCTCGACGTGATTTTGACAAGATTCCCATTAATCAGACTGTTTTTGCTTTAACATTAATTGCCGCTTTAAGTCTAGCGGCTATCTCGCCCAAATCATGGCTGAATCAGTGATTCTCAGGCTATTACATATGGGCCATTGTGTTGATTTCTCACTGAAGTCTTCACAAAAAATTTCTTTAAAAAAATGCTCAAAATAAAGTAACCTTATAATTTTTATTGATTTAAAAATAAAAATTATTTCAAAAAATAAAGCATGCTTTGTGGATTTTTATTATATATATATATATATATATATATATCTTAAAATGAAGTTGCATGGATAATTTTTATACTGTCTGTTCTGGTGGGTGCTTTGGTTGATTCCTAGTTTCCAAGATATTTTCCTAGAACTTTTTTCCCTGTTTTTCAACATTTAACAATTGTGAAGCAGCGCTAAGGTCCCAGCAGCACTTTTTTATGGTGCAATTATAACATTCTCAGCTGTCACAGCCCTGTGTCACAATGTAGACTCACGTCACTGTATAATGTTATCAATAGGCAGCAGAGACTGAGTCGCTGCGGTGACCGTGATCAATAAAGATACTATGATCATGGAATGACTATTGTAACATGGACGTAGTGTTTGCTTTGTCGTATACATTTCATGTGAGCATTTTGTGTATTGATAGGTTCTATTATGCCAGCCATTGATAAGAGTGGAGAAAATGTAAATGTTCATGTATGTAACCCAGCGGGCTGCAATGTAAGATCTGTAGAAGTGTAATGTATCCTATAGCCATATCTCACTTTTTTCAACTCGGCATGGGGCATTAAACGAGGTAGAGTTAGTATAACAGGATTAAAAAAACAAAAAAAAAAACTAATTCCACCTTTATTTACATTGTGATCTCTCTGGTTTTCTGAGTTTTTTGGATGATGGGTTTCAAAACTGGAGACCTTATATATATTCATAGGCAAATGTAGGGATGGGTTCTGGTTGCCCAGAACACCCTCCCCCCCTCCTCTTGGCAAGTGGCTCAAATGATGACAACAATAGCAATGGTATATAATACAATTACTAGAGCTGTCGCCATATCATGCAGTTTAAGGGACATGACCAGTGGCAGCAGCTTTTTCTACCAAGTTTGCTGTGTGTGTGGATCTGACCCCTCAATCGGTGCACTAGACCAGAAAGTAGCTACCAGGAAAAAGAGACAGGAGCCTTACAATGAGGTGGGAGAAGGTGTGCTTAGAAAGTGCAGGACTCTGCATCTACAGTGTTAAATATTAATACTGTTTTCAATACAGTATGTAGTACAGGTTGAGTATCCCATATCCAAATATTCCGAAATACGGACTTTTTTGAGTGAGAGTGAGATAGTGAAATCTTTGTTTTCTGTGGCTCAATGTACTCAAACTTTGTTTAATACACAAAGTTATTAAAAATATTGTATTGAATGACCTTCAGGCTGTGTGTTTAAGGTGTATATGAAACATAAATGAATTGTGTGAATGTACACACACTTTGTTTAATGCACAAAGTTATTAAAAATATTGGCTAAAATTACCTTCAGGCTGTGTGTATAAGGTGTATATGAAACATAAATGCATTCTGTGCTTAGACTTAGGTCCCATCACCATGATATCTCATTATGGGATGCAATTATTCCAAAATACGGAAAAATCCAATATCCAAAATACCTCTGGTCCCAAGCATTTTGGATAAGGGATACCCAACCTGTATATAAAAAGACCAATGTTTACATTAATGTCCGTGGTCGTTACTGGGTTCTTCTATTTCTCGCCCAGACTCTATGGGTACTATGGACTGCATTTGGAAGACCCCCTCTAGAAATCCCCCCCCCCCCCCCACCACGCTCTCCAAAAAAAAAAAAATATTAACAGTAATCCTTACTCTAAAAGGCCATAGCATGGTCCGAGACATGCAGGCATTGATTGGAACCTGACAGTGATGAGTTAAAGCTAGGATCTGCCTGAGAAATTGCCGTTTGCAGAGTTTTGCCTCCCATATGTATCAAGCTGCAGAAAGCAAACCATTCTAGAGCTTATACCTGATAGTCAGCGGCAACAATACATGGCATTGTCACGGACTGCGGTGGTTTGTGATCTATGTGAGGACCCTTGGGACCAGATGAAACAGGAGTGTGGGTGAAACTAGGTGCCTTGATCAGATCTCTGCTCCTGGAATGAGCAGGAAGACTAAGGGGTAGATTTACTAAGCAGTGATAAAAGTGGAGAAAAGAGCCAGTGGAGAAGTTGCCATGGCAACATATCAGCTACGCTGTATACTTTTATAGTATGCCAGTTAGAAATGTTACGTCAATGCTGATTGGTTGCCATGGGCAACATCTCCAATGGCTCACTTCTCCACTTTTATCACTGCTTAGTACATGTCCCCATAATATCCCTTTCACACTGCCAAAGCCGGGTCGCACCCAGGACCTTGTACACGAGTCCAACACAGTGCGACCAGGCTTTGGCTCCTTTCACACTGTGCGGCTGCACTCTGGTTATTGCCGGGGGAGCCGCATCAGCAGTCACGTGTCCCAGGCTGATACTTGGAGACGAGATCATCTCCAAGCTCCGGCTTTCCTATAGTGTGAACCGGTACCAGGTTGCATCAACCCTGGTTACCCATCCACACCGCGCAGCGACCCGGGTTGAACCCAGGTTATTTCTCCTGGCCCCTTTCACAATGCACAAAAACCCAGGTTGCTGCGTGTTCACATGCAATAACCTGGGTTATTTTTTAGAGATGAGCCCTTGAGTCCTTGGAATCCATCTGCTCCAAACAGCGGGGATCCGAGTCCACCCGAGCCAGGGATCCGAGTCCGCCAGACTCGGATCCTCCATCCTCCCGGCGTCGTATTCTCACAGAACTTGGATTCTATATGAGGTGCCGGGGCAGGGTCTCGACACCATTTGACTCTAAATCACGCTGACGTTTGCTGCGTTATACTCTGCTGTAGTGGCTATGGGGTGTCCGGAGACTAATAAGTGCCTGTATAGTGACTGTGCATCAGGGCACACTGCACACTGATGAATGCTGCACTATACTCTGCTATAATGGCTGCGCTGTGTCCGGAGTCTCACAGGTGGCTGTGCTATATAGTGACTGTGTATAGGGGCAAGCTGCTCGCTGCTGTGTGCTGCGCTATACTCTGCTATACTGGATGTGCTGTGTCCAGAGTCTCACAAGTGGCTTTGCTATATAGTGACTGTGTATAGGGGGCATGCTGTGCACTGCTGTGTGCTGCGCTATACTCTGCTATACTGGCTGTGCTGTGTCCAGAGTCTCACAAGTGTCTGTGCTATATAGTGACTGTGTATAGGTGGACTGCGCTATTCTCTGCTGTAAATTGTACTGTTTGGTGCGCTTTACGCTAGTGCACGTGGCCCACAGGCCAGTGCCTACTCTACCGATTTGGTAATCCGGCATTGCATAGTGTCCTAGGTATAGGTTTGAGTCTGCATCTCAGAAATGAGCACTGAACTAGTCTGCTGAAATGGAACCCAAACCAGTGAGGGCCTTGAACCATTTGCCAGAATATAGCTACGTAACTTCGACGCAGGTATACGGAACCAAGACCCACGATTGAACTCAGGTCAACACCACTAAGGAGACTCAAGACAGTATAGTGCCGTACCTGGAATCATGAAACTAAGAACTCAAGCCGGAGATCAGAAATGGGGAACTCAGGGTGACCAATGCCCAAGCTGCACTGACCCGCAACCCACACTTTAACCTCCAAGCCTGGAACAGGAATCAAACCTGGAACTCAGAACCAGACATGAGGAACTGCACCCCGGACCACCGGCTGGACCAGTTGTATGAACCTGGACCCAGCACACAAACCCGTAGCTCTGCAACTGAATCCTTGGAAACTGATATGTTACCCATAACAGGAGAAGCCTGCCACCAAACTTAGCATGAAATGCAGGGCAATACCAGAGTGGAAGGATAGCATGGAGACAGAAGACAGATAAGAAACACAAGATGCAGGCGATATGTGGACTTTTGGTGCAGATAACCCTGTAGTGACAATAGGTGAATGTAGCAGAAACTCAGACACTGGAGATCATAGTGGACAAGTAACAGGAACAGCACTAAAGCCTAGGAACTCTCCTAGAAGGAAGATGTTGCTCTGGCAATGTGCTGTGTCCTTGTGTGGGTTTCATTAGGGCACAGTCAGAGCCAATAGGATGCCAATGTCATGAGAGTCACATGGGAAAAATCTAATATGGCCGTGCCCATGCAGCCGGCTGGTTTGTTTACATACAGTGGCGTGGAGAGTAAAGATGCCGCTGAGAGGTGGGAGATGTATGGAGGACCGCAATGTGGCACTGTCGGAGGAGGTAAGTGGAGGTCAGACCCTGATTCATGACAGGTGTTACCTATAGAAGCCTATGAGCTTTTCATCACAGAAATCCCCATAGAGAGATCCAAAATATCCTTCTCCACCCCCCCATGCAGCTTACACATGCGCAGGCTGACAGCCGCGCATGCGCAATAGGTCGCCTGGGTTATACACCTGGAAATCCCCACATCACGAGGGACAGCTCTTTATCTGACGAGCTCCCCCGAGCGTAATTATTCCCAATTATTCATTCATACGGCATTAATAAATTCTGCTGTGCATGCAATAAGGGGCAGGATGTATCACATAGAATATACATGATACATCCCTTCCATAATATGAAATAAACACATTTTTGAGAGGATAAGTAGAAGTACTAGATCATCAAGTCAGAGAGAAAAATATTGACACAACTTTTACAAGCACGAGGACATAGAATGCAGTCATAGACATTATACAGCGCAATGAAATACGCACATGTGTAGCTCCAGCCTTTATAGAGCGATCAAGTTGTACGGTGAGAAACGCGGATATCGTAATCTCATCTTTTGTTGCTTTATTTCCTTGCCTGGAAGGAAGAATAAAGAGAAGTTCAACACATGTCAGACACACACATATATATATATATATATATATATATATTATTAATCACATATATTGTTATGCGTATACAGTATTTTCCATGTTGCTGTATGTGGATATAATTCTCCTTCATAGACGACAACAGTTCCAGAGCAATACCTCTAAGTTATAAAACAATAGACTAGGCACAATCTATCTGTAATGAAGAGTGCATAGGTAATAAAAGTGTCCTGTGGCATTCTGTCTGTCTTAGGCGGCACAGTCTTCTCCCACCATGCCCCCTCTGCCACCTAGGATGGAATAAGTACAACCATGTCCAAGGTGAAGTGTTGCCACAGCTGTACAGTACATGGGAAGCGGTTCCAATACCCGGAGGTCACAATGCTGACGCCGGAATTCCGGCTAGCGGTGAAATGCTGCCGCCGGTAATTCTGGCGCCATCTGCATTTCTCCCTCTGTGTGTGTCCACGGCACCCATAGAGGGAGAATATAACCTGTGGCGCCCGCAGCGAACCACCGTGCCCGTAGCGTGGCTGGGATCCCGCTGTCGGTATTTCATACTGAACCCCAGTACATATTAGTGTATCTCGCCTGTCCTCTATGGCAGAGTAAGGAGGGTGGGCCAGGAAACCTTGATTCAGTGTAACATAGGGCCGAATTCAGAGCTGATCGCAAAAGCAAAATCTTTCTCTAATGGGCAAAATCTTTCTCTAAGGGGCAAAACCATGTGCACTGCAGGTGGGGGCAGATGTAACATGTGCAGAGAGAGTTAGATTTGGGTGGGTTATTTTGTTTCTGTGCAGGGTAAATACTGACTGCTTTGTTTTAGATTTCAGTTTGAACACACCCCACCCACATCTAACTCTCTCTGCACATGTTATATCTGCCCCCCCCCCCGCAGTGCACATAGGGGGTGATTCAGACCTGATCACTGGGCTGCTAAATTTGTTGTCCTGCGTTCAGACAGTCGCCGCCCAAGGGGAGTGTATATTTGCCCGTGCAAGTGTGCGATCGCATGTGTACGCCGAGCTGCAAAGTCAGCGGACAGCTGCAAATCCGTTGGCACCTCACTCACCATTGAATGGTTTTTCCACTGTGTGCGATGAGAACAGGTTGTTTGGTTCCGGAGCTGTGGGATTGAAATTTTTGCACCAGCCTGTCGCTGTCCGGCGATGGCTGTTGTTTGCCGACACGCATGCGCAATCTATCGATGATCGCCCGCTGTGCAAAAACACACAGCAGCAACCAGGTCTGAATCGGACTCATGGTTTTGCCCATTAGAATAAAATGTTGCTGTTGCGATCAGGTCTGAAATAGGCACATGTGCCCTCATTCCGAGTTGTTCGCACAAAGCTACTTTTTGCAGCCCATGCGATCAACTAGACGCCGCCTATGGGGAGGGATTTTTTGCATAGCAGGGCTGCGAACGCTTGTGCAGCCCTGCTATGCAAAAAAGGTGTTGAGCAAAACAAGACCAGGGTCAGACTTACTTACCCTGTGTGACAGATTCAGTTGACGCCCCGTAACGCCTCCCGCCTGTCAGTCTTTTTGCGTTCGCCGCTGCGATCACTTTTTCCGCTGGCGGCGACTGCCGTCACCGAGCAACGATGCACGTGCGCAATGCGGCTGCCGCGCATGGGCAGTTCTGACCCGCTCGCACCGCTACGAAAAACTGCAGCGTGCGAACGGGTTGGAATGACCCCATAGTTATTTAGGTTGAAAAAAGACAGTTTGTCCATCGAGTTCACCCTATATTTAATCTAATTAGAGGTTGTATCCTTGGATTTCTTTTTCCGCTAAAAAAATGTCTAACCCTTTTTACATTTATCAATTGAATCAGCCAAGACAAGTGTAAGTAAAGTCTTAATACATGTAATCCGGTTCCCACGCCTCGCCCAAGTGTACTGCTGTAACCTGCAGATAAGAAAGTCTTTTCAGCCATAAAACTCTTGTATTTGTTTTTATGCTATAAAATGGGGCCTTCTGCTGAAGGCAGGCAGATGGGGGACACTATATGGGTAGACAGATTCTCACAGAACCTTTCATCGCTGAATTTCACTTACAGGCTTGAACTTATTTAGGCAGCAAGTTTTATGGTAGACACAACAAGGGACATTTGTGGTCAGCGAAATCTGAGGACCTCTAATGATTCTCTATGCACACAGGTGCTCCTACTGAAAAGCTTTCTTTATTTCAAGGTACAGTACAAGCCGTGGTTTTTGGAAAACAATCTTTGCCTAGTTCTGCAGTTTGAAGAAAATAATAAGAATTTACTTACCGATAATTCTATTTCTCGGAGTCCGTAGTGGATGCTGGGGTTCCTGAAAGGACCATGGGGAATAGCGGCTCCGCAGGAGACAGGGCACAAAAGTAAAGCTTTTACAGGTCAGGTGGTGTGTACTGGCTCCTCCCCCTATGACCCTCCTCCAGACTCCAGTTAGGTACTGTGCCCGGACGAGCGTACACAATAAGGGAGGATTTTGAATCCCGGGTAAGACTCATACCAGCCACACCAATCACACCGTACAACTTGTGATCTAAACCCAGTTAACAGTATGATAACAGAGGAGCCTCTGAAAGATGGCTTCCTAAACAATAACCCGAATTAGTTAACAATAACTATGTACAAGTATTGCAGATAATCCGCACTTGGGATGGGCGCCCAGCATCCACTACGGACTCCGAGAAATAGAATTATCGGTAAGTAAATTCTTATTTTCTCTATCGTCCTAAGTGGATGCTGGGGTTCCTGAAAGGACCATGGGGATTATACCAAAGCTCCCAAACGGGCGGGAGAGTGCGGATGACTCTGCAGCACCGAATGAGAGAACTCCAGGTCCTCCTTTGCCAGGGTATCAAATTTGTAAAAATTTACAAACGTGTTCTCCCCTGACCACGTAGCTGCTCGGCAGAGTTGTAATGCCGAGACCCCTCGGGCAGCCGCCCAAGATGAGCCCACCTTCCTTGCGGAATGGGCCTTAACAGATTTAGGCTGTGGCAGGCCTGCCACAGAATGTACAAGTTGAATTTTGTTACAAAACCAACGAGCAATCGACTGCTTAGAAGCAGGTGCACCCAACTTGTTGGGTGCATACAGTATAAACAGCGAGTCAGATTTTCTGACTCCAGCCGTCCTTTAAATGTATATTTTTAAGGCTCTGACAACGTCCAACAACTTGGAGTCCTTCAAGTCGTCTGTAGCCGCAGGCACTACAATAGGCTGGTTCAGGTGAAACGCTGATACCACCTTAGGGAGAAAATGCGGACGCGTCCGCAGCTCTGCCCTATGTCGAATGGAAATTTAAATAAGGGCTTTTATAAGACAAAGCCGCCAGTTCAGATACTCTCCCGGCCGAAGCCAGGGCCAGTAACATAGTCACTTTCCATGTGAGATATTTCAAATCCACATTCTTTAGTGGTTCAAACCAATTGGATTTGAGGAAATCTAAAACTACATTTAGATCCCACGGTGCCACCTTAGGCACCACAGGAGGCTGTATATGCAGTACTCCTTTGATAAAAATCTGGACCTCAGGGACTGAGGCCAATTCTTTGTGGAAGAATATTGATAGGGCCGAAATTTGAACCTTAATAGATCCCAATTTGAGACCCATAGACAATCCTGATTGCAGGAAATGTAGGAAAACGACCCAGTTGAAATTCCTCCATCGGAGCACTCCGCTGCTCGCACCACGCAACATATTTTCGCCAAATACGGCGATAATGCTTCGCGGTGACTTCCTTCCTTGCCTTTATCAAGGTAGGAATGACTTCTTCTGGAATGCCTTTTCCTTTTAGGATCTGGCATTCAACGCCATGCCGTCAAACGCAGCCGCGGTAAGTCTTGAAAAAGACAAGGACCCTGCTGAAGCAGGTCCCTTCTCAGAAGTAGAGGCCACGGATCGTCCGTGACCATCTCTTGAAGTTCCGGGTACCAAGTCCTTCTTGGCCAATCCGGAGCCACTAGTCTTACTCCTCTTTGCCGTATAATCCTCAATACCTTTGGTATGAGAGGCAGAGGAGGAAACACATATACCGACTGGTACACCCAAGGTGTTACCAGCGCGTCCACAGCTATTGCCTGCGGATCTCTTGACCTGGCGCAATACCTGTCCAGTGTTTTGTTGAGGCGAGACGCCATCATGTCCACCATTGGTTTTACCCAACGGTTTAATAGCATGTGGAAAACTTCTGGATGAAGTCCCCACTCTCCCGGGTGAAGGTCGTGTCTGCTGAGGAAGTCTGCTTCCCAGTTGTCCACGCCCGGGATGAATACTGCTGACAGTGCTATCACGTGATTCTCCGCCCAGCGAAGGATCCTGGCAGCTTCTGCCATTGCCCTCCTGCTTCTTGTGCCGCCCTGTCTGTTTACATGGGCGACTGCCGTGATGTTGTCCGACTGGATCAACACCGGTCTTCCTTGAAGCAGAGGTTCCGCCTGGCTTAGAGCATTGTAGATTGCTCTTAGTTCCAGAATGCTTATGTGAAGAGACTTTTTCAGGCTCGACCACACTCCCTGGAAATTTCTTCCCTGTGTGACTGCTCCCCAGCCTCTCAGGCTGGCATCCGTGGTCACCAGGATCCAATCCTGCATGCCGAATCTGCGGCCCTCCAATAGATGAGCCTCCTGCAACCACCACAGAAGGGATACCCTTGTCCTCGGCGACAGGGTTATCCGCAGGTGCATCTGAAGATGCGACCCTGACCATTTGTCCAACAGATCCCTTTGCATGGAATCTGCCGAAAGGGATTGCTTCGTAAGAAGCTACCATTTTTTCCCAGGACTCTTGTGCATTGATGTACAGACACCTTTCCTGGTTTTAGGAGGTTCCTGACCAGGTCAGATAACTCCTTGGCTTTTTCTTCGGGAAGAAAAACCTTTTTCTGAACTGTGTCCAGAATCATCCCCAGGAACAGCAGACGAGTTGTCGGCATTAATTGGGATTTTGGAATATTCAGAATCCATCCGTGCTGCTTTAGCACCTCTTGAGATAGTGCTAAACCCATCTCTAGCTGTTCTCTGGACCTTGCCCTTATTAGGAGATCGTCCAAGTATGGGATAATTAATACGCCTTTTCTTCGAAGAAGAAATATTATCTCGGCCATTACCTTTGTAAAGACCCGAGGTGCCGTGGACAAACCAAACGGCAGCGTCTGAAACTGATAGTGACAGTTTTGTACAACGAACCTGAGGTACCCCTGGTGTGAGGGGTAATTGGAACGTGGAGATACGCATCCTTGATGTCCAAGGATACCATAAAGTCCCCTTCTTCCAGGTTCGCTATCACTGCTCTGAGTGACTCCATCTTGAACTTGAACTTCTTTATGTACAGGTTCAAGGACTTCAGATTTAGAATAGGCCTTACCGAGCCATCCGGCTTCGGTACCACAAATAGAGTGGAATAATACCCCTTCCCTTGTTGTAGAAGAGGTACCTTGACTATCACCTGCTGAGAATACAGCTTGTGAATGGCTTCCAAAACCGTCTCCCTTTCTGAGGGGGACGTTGGTAAAGCAGACTTCAGGAAACGGCGAGGTGGCTCTGTCTCTAATTTCAACCTGTACCCCTGAGATATTATCTGCAGGATCCAGGGATTTACCTGCGAGTGAGCCCACTGCGCGCTGTAATTTTTGAGACGACCGCCTACCGCCCCCGAGTCCGCTTGCGAAGCCCCAGCGTCATGCTGAGGCTTTTGTAGAAGCCGGGGAGGGCTTCTGTTCCTGGGAAGGAGCTGCCTGTTGCTGTCTCTTCCCTCGTCCTCTGCCTCGTGGCAGATATGAATAGCCCTTTGCTCTCTTATTTTTAAAGGAACGAAAGGGCTGCGGTTGAAAGGTCGGTGCCTTTTTCTGTTGGGGAGTGACTTGAGGTAGAAAGGTGGATTTCCCGGCCGTAGCCGTGGCCACCAAATCCGATAGACCGACCTCAAATAACTCCTCTACGCATCGCCTGTCCACTGTCGTGTCCATAAAGCTCTTCTGGCCGAAATGGACATAGCACTTACCCGTGATGCCAGTGTGCAGATATCTCTCTGTGCATCACGCATATAAAGAAATGCATCCTTTATTTGTTCTAACGACAGTAAAATATTGTCCCTGTCCAGGGTATCAATATTTTCGATCAGGGACTCTGACCAAACTACCCCAGCACTGCACATCCAGGCAGTCGCAATAGCTGGTCGTAGTATAACACCTGCATGTGTGTATATACCTTTTTGGATATTTTCCATCCTCCTATCTGATGGATCTTTAAGTGCGTCCGTCTCAGGAGAGGGTAACGCCACTTGTTTTGATAAGCGTGTTAGCGCTTTGTCCACCCTAGGAGGTGTTTCCCAGCGCTCCCTAACCTCTGGCGGGAAAGGGTATAAAGCCAATAACTTCTTTGAAATTAGCAGTTTTTTATCGGGGCACCCCACGCTTCATCACACACGTCATTTAATTCTTCTGATTCGGTAAAAACTACTGGTAGTTTTTTCACACCCCACATAATACCCTGTTTAGTGGTACCTGTAGTATCAGCTAAATGTAACATCTCCTTTATTGCCAAAAACATATAACGTGTGGCCCTACTGGAAAATACGGTTGATTCGTCACCTTCACCACCGGAATCAGTGCCTGTGTCTGGGTCTGTGTCGACCGACTGAGGCAAGGGACGTTTTACAGCCCCTGACGGTGTTTGAGGCGCCTGGACAGACACTAATTGAGTGTCCGGCCGCCTCATGTCGGCAAACGACTGCTTAAGCGAGTTGACGCTATCCCGTAATTCCACAAATAAAGGCATCCATTCTGGTGTCGACCCCCTAGGAGGTGACATCCTCATATTTGGCAATTGCTCCGCCTCCACACCAATAACGTCCTCATACATGTCGACACACACGTACCGACACACAGCAGACACACAGGGAATGCTCTATACGAAGACAGGACCCACTAGCCCTTTGGGGAGACAGAGGGAGAGTCTGCCAGCACACACCAAAAAGCGCTATATATGACAGGGATAGCCTTATGATTAAGTGCTCCCTTATAGCTGCTTTTATATTAATATATTGCCATTTATTCTGCCCCCCCTCTCTGTTATACCCTGTTTCTGTAGTGCAGTGCAGGGGAGAGACCTGGGAGCCTTCCTGACCAGCGGAGCTGTGACAGAAAATGGCGCCGTGTGCTGAGGAGATAGGCCCCGCCCCTTTTTCGGCGGGCTCGTCTCCCGCTATTTAGTACATTTAGGCAGGGGTAAATATCTCCATATAGCCTCTGGGGCTATATGTGAGGTATTTTTAGCCTTTTTAAAGGTTTTCATTTGCCTCCCAGGGCGCCCCCCCCCAGCGCCCTGCACCCTCAGTGACTGCCGTGTGAAGTGTGCTGAGAGGAAAATGGCGCACAGCTGCAGTGCTGTGCGCTACCTTAAGAAGACTGCAGGAGTCTTCAGCCGCCGATTCTGGACCTCTTCTTGCTTCAGCATCTGTGAGGGGGCAGGCGGCGTGGCTCCGGTGACCATCCAGGCTGTACCTGTGATCGTCCCTCTGGAGCTTCATGTCCAGTAGCCAAGAAGCCAATCCATCCTGCACGCAGGTGAGTTCACTTCTTCTCCCCTCTGTCCCTCGTTGCAGTGATCCTGTTGCCAGCAGGAATCACTGTAAAATAAAAAACCTAAGCTAAACTCTCTAAGCAGCTCTTTATGAGAGCCACCTAGAATTGCACCCTTCTCGGCCGGGCACAAAAATCTAACTGGAGTCTGGAGGAGGGTCATAGGGGGAGGAGCCAGTACACACCACCTGACCTGTAAAAGCTTTACTTTTGTGCCCTGTCTCCTGCGGAGCCGCTATTCCCCATGGTCCTTTCAGGAACCCCAGCATCCACTTAGGACGATAGAGAAATTCAGGATACAAACAGTAAAAATGTCACATAATGCCACATAGTTAAATCTGTTACCACTTTAGGACCACACCGCATTTAGCAAGAAGTGGCGGAGAATTCAAGTCCTTTTGCAGAGATGGCTTCACGCCCTCCCCTAAAGCAGAAAATGTCCCTATGAACGCTCAATCGCCACCTCTATAACTCATTTAATAATCCCAATGCGCAAATTGGCATCACAAAAGTAAGAATGCTCTCTTGTAAGCCTGAGACCATTTTAAAACCATGAGGTTGAGATGAGCATTTTCCTCTTCTCTTTAAAGAATTTGGGGCAGATGTATTAAGCCTGGAGAAGTGATAAGTGGAAGGTGATAATGCACCAGCCAATCAGCTCCTAACTGTCAATTTACATATTGGAGCTGATTGGCTGGTGCGTTTTCACCTTGCACTTATCACTTCTTTATAACTGCTTTATCAGTTCTCCAGGCTTCATATATCTGCTCCTAAGTATTTTACAGTTGTAGATGGTTTCATTTTTCCCAAGGATTAGGGAGCCTTTTGGGAGTTTGGGAGGAGTTTTGTAGTGATATTAGGTGTAGACAGATTGCTTCATCATCATCATCATCATCATCATCATCATCATCGTCGTCTTCTGGAACTTCCCTCTCTCCCATTCTGATTATCCATGTCATTTGTTGATGGCAGAAAGGAAAGGACGCATGTTTATTTGTATATGTGGTACTTTATATGAGTTGTGTGTGTGTGTGCTTTCGAGTGATATTATGTTAGGCCATTATTGCCCCAACCGGGAATTGGACTCTGGACCCTATGGGCGTGCTTTGTTGATTGGGGGAGAGTCGAACACCAATTATTGAGTTGTGTTTGCAAGTTAGGGTCCTGCTTTCATTCTTTGGCCACCACCATACTAACAATTTTAATAATTCAATTCAATTAGTTATCATTTCATTAAGGGTTTAATGGTTAGATGTTTATATTTATTGGGAGCCATGGGCACTTTAAGAGTTTAATAGTGTGGGCTGGCTCCTCCCTCTATGCCCCTCACACCAGACTCAGTTTAGAAAATGTGCCCGGAGGAGCCGGTCCCAGCTAGGGGAACTCTTAGGGAGTTTTTCTAGTTTTATTATTTTCTGAGTTAGTTAGGTACAGGCAGGCTGCTGGCAACATCCTCCCTGCTTCGTGGGACTTAGGGGGGGGGGGAGTAGGAACCAACTCTAGAAATGAATGGTTCTCTATCTCCGCTGACAGGACACTGAGCTCCTGAGAGTGCTGATCGCAAGCCCATGAGGCGACCGCTCACTCCTGCAGCACGGCCGCCACCCCCTAAGAAAGCCAGAAGAAAGACGAGTGGTGAGTACAGTGTCGGTGGCCTGGAGAGCGAGTCGCCGGTGGGAATAGCGGAACAAGGGTTGGAGTGCAGCTCTGACAGGCTGCGCTTCGGAAGAATCAGCGGCACACTGTGTACGGCGCTATGAGGGGCGTCCTGAGCCAGCGCAATCACCCTACACTGGTCAGCACTGCTAACAGGGGCTAATCCCACTGTTAGCGAAAAAATACCTCAGGCCAGTATAATACAATTAGTGCGGGAAGACGCGCCATTACAGGGGGCGGGACTTACCAGCGCCATTTTCTCCCTGCAGTTCATCAACAGAGACGCTGGCAGAGAGCGCTGCCCTCCACATAAGTAACACTGTGTTGTACATATGGGGGGAGTGTAATTCGATACTAGCTACCCTGTTATGGTTAAGCTAGTCAGAGGGATTTTTTTGTATCATAATAAAAGCCTATAAGGGTGCGATGTGGCTGGCTCCTTGTACTCTGTGACTCTCTGAAGGTATTCTGGGGGGAAATTGTACTGACATTTTCCTGTGTGTGTGTAACCCACTGTACCATATTTGGGGGACTTTGTCCTGTACTGCAGAATGTATATCATCTCCTGGGGAGTCTATACCATGCTCAAAACTGGACAAATTCTCAGGCTTCCGTGGCAGATCCCCCTGGGGTGGCCTCCATAAGGTGTACTTAACATATATTTTTTCAAATATATCCCATACTGGGAAGGAGCCACAGTTTTGAGAAGTCTGGGTATTCAAATCCCACAGCTGTGCCTCTCACCTCAACTACGTACCCTAAAAAGTGTACACTTGCCATATAATGCAACTGACTTATGAGGGGGGCAACATATGTTTGAGGCTATTAGGGATGAGGAATATTTTACATACACACACATATATATATATATATATATATATATATATATATATATAAAATAAATGCCTTCCCACTATTTAGGGCGTCAAACTCCTTATTTGGGAAAACCTGAGTACACCCAGAGATATAATCCACATCCCTAAAGAGTGTCTAGATTGTCAAAGAAGGTTGTGTTACCTGTCCCTGGTACAACCTCCAGAAAGGATTCGGCTGATCGCAGATTGAGACTACTCTCTAATACTGCGCACTGCTACAGGTGTGGCTCAGAGACCCTCGCTTGCGTAGATCTCTGGGGCTATAGTTACGTGGTCAGACTCCTTACTTGATGATTTAGATTCTATGTATAGGAGTGACATTTGCTTGTTTCTATGTCACTTACAGGATTCTACAGGCTTCACGGCTGGAGGCCATGAAGGAGATTGGCCTGTGTAACGCAGGGGCCACTGCTCTGGCAGTTTAGACAAGGAGGGGACGGTGGCTACACCAATGGACTGCAGATACAGAATCCAAGAAAGGTATGGCAGATCCACCCTTCACAGGTGAGGCCCTGTTGGGACGCACTGGATATGTGAATGTCCATGCCAACTGCGGGTAAGTCGACATATCTTCCTTCCGCAGCTGCACAGACCAGGAAATTATAACCTACACCTACACTGCAATCCCTTCGAACCGCAAGGTTTAAACATGAGTCCAAGGGTTCCTCCACTTCCTTTAGAGGACGTTGGGGAAAATCCAGAAAACCTGCACTGCCAGGTTCCCAGGGACGGATTTCAGATTCCGCCTTCTCAAACCCTTTGGTTTGTCGGTGGACCTCACTGCCTGGAGATCAGGCAGGTGGGAGCGAGACTAAAGAGATTTCAATTAAACATCTGGGCGATATCCTGCCTAGACCCCTGGAAACGGTTAGGTTGCCCAGGGGTGCAGACTGGAGTTTCTAGTACTCCCGCCTCACAGATTATTACTTGCTTCTCAGGCAGAAAGTACACTACTGCTGGAAGCTATTCAAACATTTGCCAAACAAATGTCATTGTTCCAGTTCCACCTCACCTACAACACAAGGGTTATTAGTACTCAAACCTGTTTGTGGTACCGAAACCGGATGGTTCGGTAAGGCCAATATTAAACCTAAAGTCACTGAACCCCTACTTGAGGGAATTCAAATTCAAGATGGAGTCCCTGAGAGCGGTGATCTCAGGTCTGGAGGAGGGGGAATTCCTAGTATCCCTGGATATCAAGGATGCGTACCTTCACATTCCGATCTGGCCGTCTCACTAGGCTTCTCTAAGATTTGCGCTGCTGGACTGTCACTATCAGTTCCAGGCACTGCCATCTGGCCTCTCCACAACACCGAGGGTGTTCCCCAAGGTCATGGCAGAGATAATGCTACTTCTCCGCAGACAGGAAGTGAACATAATTCCATATCTAGACGATCTGCTGATAAAAGCATTTTCCAGGGAGAGGCTGTTAGAGTATTGCGCTCTCAACTCACCTACTCCAGGATCTTGGGTGAATCCTGAGCCTTCCAAAGTCACATTTGGAGCCGACAAGGAGACTGCCTTCCTGGGGATGATACTCGACACGGAAGTCGGAGGGTGTTTCTACCAGTAGAGAAAGCATTGGTGATCCAATCAATGGTCCGAGATGTCCTGAACCCAGTCCGGGTATCGGTTCGTCAGTGCATTCGCCTTCTGGGGAAGATGGTAGCCTCTTACGAGGCTCTACAGTACAGAAGATTCCATGCACGGTTCTTCCAACTGGATCTCCTGGACAAATGTTCGGGATCACATCTTCATATGCACCAGCGGATACGCCTGTCATCGAAAGCCAGCATTTCACTCCTCTGGTGGCTGCAAACTTCTCACCTACTCGAGGGCCGCAGGTTCGGGATTCAGAATTGGATCCTTCTAACCACGGATGCTAGTCTCAGAGGTTGGGGAGCAGTCACCAAAGGGGAAAACTTCCAAGGAAAGTGGTCAAGTCAGGAAGCTCTCCTTCCGATAAACATTCTGGAACTAAGGGCCAAACGTTCAGGTTTAGTCGGACAATGTCACTGCAGTGTCCTACATAAAAAGGCAGGGCGGAACGAGGAGCAGGGCTGCAATGTCAGAGGTAACAAGAATCCTCCTCTGGGCGGAAAGGCACGCGGTGGCACTGTTAGCAATCTTCATTCCGGGAGTGGACAACTGGGAAGCGGACTTCCTCAGCAGACACGATCTCTATCCAGGAGAATGGGGCCTCTATCCAGAGGTATTCGCAGAGGTAACAAGCCGATGGGGTGTACCTCAGATACATATGATGGCCTCTCGCCTCAACAAGAAGCTTCGGAGGTACTGTTCCAGGTCGAGAGACCCACAAGCAGTGGCAGTGGACGCCCTGGTAACTCCGTGGGTGTTCAAGTCAGTGTATGTGTTCCCTCCACTTCCACTCATCCCAAGGATTCTCAAACTAATAAAAAGAACAAGAGTTCAGGTGATCCTCTTTGTTCCAGACTGGCCAAGGAGGGCTTGGTACGCGGATCTTCTGGGATTACTGCTGGAGGATCTGAGGCCTCTTCCTCTTCGCGAGGACCTTCTTCACAAGGGGCCGTTCGCTTATCAAGACTTACCGCGGCTACGTTTGACGGCATGGAGGTTGAACGCCAGATTTTAGCTCTAAAGGGCATTCTGAAAAAGGTCATTCCTATACTGATTCAGGCTAGGAAGGGAGTAACATCTAAAACTTTACCATCGGATTTGGAAACAGTATGTGTCTTGGTGTGAATCCAAGAAGTTTCCTACGGTGGAGTTTCCACTAGGACGGCTTCTCCTCTTTCTGCAAGCCGGTGTGAATGTGGGCCTACGCTTGGGCTCCTTAAAAGTCCAGATTTTGGACTTGTCCATTTTCTTCCAGAAACAGTTGGCTGCTCTCCCGGAGGTTCAGACTTTCTTGAAAGGTGTTCTGCAGATCCAACCACCCTTTGTGCCTCCTACGGCACCTTGGGATCTTAATGTGGTACTGCAGTTCCTACAATCGGATTAGTTCGAGCCTTTACAGGAGGTGGATGTCAAGTTTCTTACCTGGAAGGTGGTCACACTGTTGGCATTGGCATCTGCTAGACATGTGCCAGAATTAGGGGCATTGTCCTGCAAGAGCCCCTACTTGATTTTGCATGATGATAGAGCTGAGCTCAGAATGCGTCAGCAATTTCTTCCAAAGATTGTGTCAGCTTCTTGTATCAACCAACCTATTGTGGTGACAGTTGCAACTTGCTACTGCCTCCTCGATTACCTCAAAGTCCTTGGATGTTGTGAGGGCTTTGTAGATTTGTGTGAAGAGAACTTCTCGTCACAGGAAATCGGACGCTCTGTTTGTCCTTTATGATCCCAACAAGGTTGGGTGTCCTGTTTCTAAGCAGACAATTTCTCGCTGGATCAGGTTTACTATCCAGCATGCTTATTCTACGGCAGATTTGCCGATTCCAAAATCTGTTAAGGCCCACTCTACTCGTAAAGTGGGTTCTTCCTGGGCGGCTGCTCGGGGTGTCTCGGCTTTACAGCTTTGCCGAGCAGAAACTTGCTCAGGGTCGAACACGTTTGCTAAGTTCTACAAGTTCGATACTTTGGCCTCTGAGGACCTAAAGTTTGGTCAATCAGTTCTGCAGGAGCCTCAGCACTCTCCCTCCCGTACTGGGAGCTTTGGTACATCCCCCTGGTACTAAATGGAACACCAGCATCCACTAGGACTTAAGAGAAAATAGGATTTTAATTACCTACCGGTAAATTCTTTTCTCGTAGTCCGTAGAGGATGCTGGGCGCCTGCCCAGTGCTTCGTTTTCCTGCATTGTTGCCTGGTTAAGTATTGGTTAAGTATTGGTTCAGCTGTTGCTGTTCCTATTTCATGCTGGTTAGCATGGTTTCTTCTAGTTCCTGCTGGTTAGTTGCATCATGGTTAACAAGGTTTCTTCATGTTTCATGCTGGTTAGCATGATTTCTTCATGCTGCATGCTGGTTGGCATGGTTTCTCCATGTTGCATGCTGGTCAGCATGGTTTTTTAATTCGGTGTGAGCTGGTGTGATTCTCACCATCTGTGCATTTCCTTCTCTCGAAGTATGTCCGTCTCCTCGGGCACAGTTTCTAGACTGAGTTTGGTGGGAGGGGCATAGAGGAGGAGCCAGCCCACACTATTAAACTCTTAAAGTGCCCATGGCTCCCAAGGGACCCGTCTATACCCCATGGTACTAAATGGAACCCCAGCATCCTCTACGGACTACGAGAAAAGGATTTACCGGTAGGTAATTAAAATCTTATTTTTTCTACAAAACAGGAGTACAGTAGTATCTCAACTCACCAGTTATAAATGATTGTTCCTTTAGCAGAAGAATACAAGATAACGTAACAATCACCACCGTAGAACTGCCCATAAGTCTCGGGGTCTACTGGGACTCGCCCCGTGGACTCAACACGCCATATCTTAAAAAGAAAGGAAACCTCCAGTGAGTCAAAGGATGATATGTTGTTACACTATAACATCCAGCATGCTCAGTCTAGGATTATATAACCCCAAATTGTTATTACGTAAGTACTGCTTGCCCACCGACAGTCCCTATTTTCCTGATCTTGGCAGCTAAAATAGGAATGACTTGGATGAATGTGAGCGTTGTAGGGTTAAGTATGGGTTGTGTCCCTGTCTCCTGGTTTTCTATGTAGGAGTGTTGCGTAGCTGTTGCATTATAATGGTTAAAAGATAACAATATGAAATTCAGATTTCAGAACAAAATTCTTCTTTCTATTACCACAAGGCAAAAACGTATTTATTTATATCGTTATAAACAAGCTGCAAATTGCATTTACTGTACGTCTGACTTTAAACAAGGTCCTCATCTGGTGGAGAGCTGGCTGGACTTACAGTACTTGGCTTTGGATGTCCTAGATCCAGACGTAAGACTTTCAAAAACAAGAGAGTCCACCCAGCGTTCCACGCAATGAGGGCCGTTCTTAGCATAGTTGCCTACCCTCCCTCATTCTGCAGGAGACTCCCTGAAATAGCAGCAATCTCCCTCACTCCCTCAATAGTCCAACAATCTCCCTGATTGTACCTTACCCCCATTATGCAGCTGTTACATTCTTGGGGGAAAAAGAAATCAGAGCTACATACATTCAAATGGGATCATTAGTGCCATTTTCTTGCACTGGTTATAAGGCACAATGGGGCAGATGTATTAACCTGGAGAAGGCATAAGGAAGTGATAAAAACCAGTAATCATTGCAAGGTGATAAACGCACCAGCCAATCAACTCCTAACTGTTAATTTACATATTGAAGCTGATTGGTTGGTGTGTTTATCACCTTGCAATTATTACTGGTTTATCACTTCCTTATGCCTTCTCCAGGTTAATACATCTGCCCCAATGATCCCTATGGCCACTTAGAGTATATGGAAGCTCTTGTAAAACACAATACTTGAACAAATCCTGCAAAATATCAGTGTGTTTTCTTCAGCAAATAGATCTTACTAACTTTGGGACTCATTTACATTTGGATGTAAGTTATTTTCATGACACGCCTCTCAGATGTAGCGGTATACACCCGCGCTGATAGGTGTTACTTTCACATCTCCCTGAAATGCTTTTTCAAAAGTAGACAAGTATGGTTTAGACTTTAGAGTCATGCATAAAGGCCATTTGTGGCTTATTTTGCAGCAAGTTGCATTTGTCTTCAGAGCCCATACGAGTCTTTTTGTGATACGCATTCTTTTCCAGTCATATGACAAACGCGACCAGGTACGACTAGGGGGCCGGGCCTGGGGCTGGAATGGGCATGTCATTGCGAATGTTTGCACACATCTAAAACACACCATTCTATGTAAAAATATCCAGAACGACTGCAGTTGTGTTTTAAAAGTCACCATATGCTGCAAAGCACACTCATTTTACGCAATTAATATTTCATACGCAGTTGGAGACGGATAAGCCTGCATATATACATTTAAGTGTCGTCATGGAAAACACCCAACCTGTTGCATCTGCTTCGCTTATCATTCTAGATGCTGCAAGCCTCTGTCTGACTCTGTATAACCCCTTGAATGGTCTATTCATGAAGCAATGAAAAGTATGGAGAAGTTGCCCATGGCAACCAATCAGCATTGAAGTAACATTTATAATTTGCATACTATACAATTGTACGGAACAGCTGATTGGTTGCCATGGGCAACTTCTCCACAGGCTCACTTCTCCAATCTCCACTCTTTTCACTGCTTCATAAATAGACCCCTCTCTTCAAATCCATCTAGGTGGTGGATCCTGTATTTCTACCACAAAATACGCTCTTGCCTGAGCTTTGTACTGTGTCCGTACCTCAACTTTGCCCGACCCATCATCCATCATGTTGTACTGTGCCGCCATTTTTGATGATTCGTGTAGCTTTTTTGCATCGAACGGTATTTGTGTGATACGTGCAATTGTTCCTGTAGTAACCACCTTCCCAAAGCCCTGGCTTTGCTCTTTATCTTTCCAGTCTTTGAAATACTGTTTAAACATTGGAGTTTCAGCCCCCTCTGGCAGCATTATAATCTAAGGGGAAAACATAAATACATAAAACGTTACAGTGTGAACACATAGGATAATTCAGAGACATGCACAACTGTGTATTAGCTGAAGCTTCAGGGCCCCTAATCTATACTTGCCTACTTTGCGGTGTCCTCCGGGAGGAGGCAGCGTTGTAGGAGCATCGGGGCGTGGCAGATAAGATGGGCTGTCCAGAGGCGTGGCCAGGAGGCAAGGTGGGCTGTCCGGGATGTGACCGGTGGGGAAGTGGGCAGTATGGGGGCATGGCAACACGATCACATCATTTTGGCTCCGCCCCCCACTATACAGTGCCGAGAAAATAAGCACAGTATAGCGGGGGGCGGAGCTATGATGACGCAATTCAGCAAGAATCGTGTCATCAGATCACCTCGGACCGCCCACTTGTTTTCTGCTGGGGGCGGCCGAGGGTGTGTGTGTGTGTGTGTGTGTGTGTGTGTGGAGATGCTGGCAGGGAAAGCGGGAGACTTGCCTACCTTTCCGGGGGGGCCGGTAGAGCCACCTGATTTTCGGGAGCCTCCCGGCCATTCAGGGAATGTAGGCAAGTATGCCCTAATCCTAGAGGGGCCCTGAAGCAACTTTTTTTTAAATACGTGAATTTTTCAACACAATTTATGAAGTTTTTTAAGTGTGTGTGTTATTAAAATAAGGTTATTATTATAGTGATAGAATCATCTCATCTCGCTTGTGCATTTTAATGTGATACCCAAATATTTGTTTGGTTGGATCGTATATTGAACAACTTCCACGCAATTGTAGTTACAGTAAAACAAAATATCAAGATTTATTTAAGTCAAAAATATTGCTTAAAATAAATTACAAAGAAAACTCTAGACACAAATCCAATCACTTATCCGTAGTTCGGAAAGGAATATCCGTAGAAAGCGGAATGTTTATTTTACTGCTCCGGGGTAAATGATATCTTCTCTAAGAGAACAAGTACCTAGAGTTCAGTTAGGAGAAATATACGGTTTCCCTATACTATGTTTCAACATATCAATAAGACTTAATGACACTGTCTATATAACCATATATGCGCATATCATCTCGGAAAATGACTGCCTACAACATTTGACAAAACAATAAATGAAACATTTACGGTATGAAACCTAGTTCGGTGCGACAGGAATGATAGTCTATTTCAACGAAGAGTTGGTCCCTGTCAAACTAGTAAATGTTTTATTTCCTGAATTCAGAGATTTAAGTTGTCGTTTAGAAGCTAGCTTCCTGAACCTACATGGTACCTTATTTGGATAAGATGGCGCTATACTTTAATTACTTGAATGTTGCAAACCCGGGTTTGTTAGCGCTACTTTAGATGCCTTCTCTGCCGATCGCTGAATTCCCTGAATTAAGCCGGTATAGCTGTGTACTATTTTAACTGGGTGTACACCGATCGGTAACGTCATACAGAGTATTAAGGGCTCCAGACAAAGGCGAAATTTCTTACGATTCTGTTACGTGGTGAAGCTAAGCCGCTCTTCCCTGACAGCTGACAAAGAGATTTTACTGTGCTAGGCGATGCTACCCGGCGGCCGTGGTTCTGGTTTCCAACTATTTAACGGCCCATAACAGGTCTTCCTGCACTAGTCGATATTCCCTGTAACGGAGGTAACAGTCATTAGCTCCACTCCAGTATCTGAGAACAGGGTGCCTGCAGTATAGGCAACATACAACTCTCCCTTATGTATTTAACTGAAGTACCGCGTTTCAATATATTCCTTCCTTAACAGCAGCCTGTGACAGCTATAATCAGGTCGGTTAGATGTACACAGCCGTGGCAACTCAGGACTCTCTATGCTGACCGACTGAATAAATGCAAGTATAAGTGAGCTTGAATTAGCTTGGAGATGGTAGCTTCCCTTAAGGAATAAATATTTTCTACGTTGACACTTCGCAATACCTCCTCTCGCACTTCCGCTGGCGGCAACTGCTCTTACTGTTGCATTTTATTGCTATATTAAATATTCCTGTGGCTGATAACCTATTCTAAATAGTGGGTCTTTGTTGGTCATACATGCAGTTATTAGTAAAGCTGGATGTAAGAGTCTCTGACTGTGAAGTGTTACTCTTGAGATGAGGTTTAGTGTCTCTGATATTTTATGTACCTGCCAGTTTGCCTTCTCTGCTGTCAGATCCCAGCAATCTTTCCATGCACCGAGACTCCGCCTGTGGCTGCCAATCAAAGTAGGCCGCTCCCTGCACCCTGTTAACTGGCTCCGGCGCCACCTCCTCCCGCCTCCTGGGACGGATCGATTACCGCCTACCAGCGACGTCACCAGGGCTTCCAGCGTCTCACTGCCGCAGGTCCGCCTTCTGTATCTGGGCACAGCTGGGAGTCACCGCCGCCGCTCCTCTCCGAAGCGTCTCTCCAGCCTTCCACACGGTACCCAGCCCACACGCGCCGATTGCGCAGCTCCCTTCAGCCACCAGCACGGGCTTCAACCGCCCCGTCACGAGCGGTCCCTGCACACTCATGTCCCCGCGCTGCCGAACAGTCCAGCTGCTTCTTCCATATCCCCTCTATGAGGGAACATATATACTCCCTATCTAATGTTATATTTCCCTCTGTGAGGGATTTACAATCATAAATATGTTAGTATTCAGCTGCATACAGTGTATATATATATATTTTGTAACCTTTACCCTGTGTGAAACTTTGGGGTGTTACATTAACACCACAAATCAGACTTTCACCTCTTGTTTTTATGTGCTGTGTGGCGCGTGGTTATAGCTCGTCACCAATAACACCATGACAACCAGGCTTCTAGTACAGCATGGCTGCTATTACAGCCTAGCTGTGCGTTGCTTAGTACTGCGGGAGATGCTGGGAGTTGTAGTCCAGCTCTGAGATTTGCGCTCTGTAAATAATGTGAAACGTGTATCCATTTTAAGCGACAATTCCCGACAGCCTGCAGAACGTCTTTTTGTGACATTCCCAGGAATGGCGGAGCCTGAGAGGGTCCATCCTAGGAAGGAGATTGGGAGCAAGAGAGGTGAGAAGGAGCCCGGGACAAGGAGGTGTCTAATAAGGTAATTTTTCTGGCGCTGAGCGGTGTGAGCTGTCCTTGCAAGGGCAGCAGGGGCCAATGGACCTTGCTGGATGTTGCTCTATTGTTTCTGGTCGCGAAAGGGCCCCCATAACAGTTCAAGCTTCAGGGCCCAAAAATGTAGGTCCACCATTGTTAGTAGTATTGGTAGATGTATGAGGAGCCTATTAACCTGAGACTGCTTAGCCCGAGAACTAAGCCCACCCGAACTACCAGGATCTGAGGGAATCTAAGCCCTGGCTCGGGTTTTCCCACCAGGCTCGGATTCCAAAATGAGGCAAAAAGTAATCTTCCCGGTGTCGGATCTCTCATGCTTTGGATTCAATATAAGTCCCTCTCATGGTGATTCGGGTGCCATTTCACAGCAGATGCCAGTCTGAGAGCACAGCCACGAAACTACCAGGGCAAATGTTAACAATATTATCCTCCTAGCATAGGGGGAGCATTAACTCAATGGTGATATTCTTGTCACTGTCCGCAGTGCAGCATTAACTCTTTATTGATGCACACTGGTGTGTGCAACCATTATTATGATTATATAAGCGCAGTGATTTGCAGCAGTTACTAAAAATAAAAATAAATATATAAAAAAATAAAAACTTGTGTGTGTTCAGAGCCAGGCTGTACCCCATTGCGATAATAAATATAAGCACTGTGAGTCCGCAGTGTGATTGTCATTTATGAAAAAAATCTGTTATTTTTTTTTTTTCATTTTTTTTTACAACTTGTGCGTTAGTAAAGACCAGTAGGTGCTGTGTCTATTGTGTTAATAAATATAAGCACTGAGAGTCCACATTGCAAATTTGTTATTTGTGGGGGAAAAAGGATGTTATTTTTTCTTACAACTTGTGCTTTTAATAAAGCTCAGTGAGTGCAATGCCACTGCGTTAATAAATATAAACACTATGATTCAGTATGGTTCACAATCAGCCGATAGAAGAGCAGGAGCAGCAACCCAGTACTAGTGCTGTCGGTGCTGCCAGTCATGATAATACTACAACATCTACTAAAGAAAGTTTAGGAAAGGGCTCCTGTAATCAACATCTTTTACAATGTTAACTAAAAAAAAAAGGTGTAGGGTTGTCACATTAAAAAATTATAAAACAGTGCCCCAAAAAAATCACACTAAGGGGTAGCTGTATTATGCCTGGAGTAGTGATAAAGCAGTGATAAAGAAGTGATAAGTGGAAGGTGATAATGCACCAGCCAATCATTACAGGTTTGAAAATGACATTTAGGAGCTGATTGGCTGGAAGGTGATAAAGCACCAGCCAATTAGCTCCTAACTGTTATTTTTCAAACCCGTAATGGTTGGCTGGAGCATTATCACCTTCCACTTCTTAATCACTGCTTTATCACTTCTCCAGGGTTAATACATCTGCCCCTTAGGCTTAAGAACAAACTGTGTGCTCACAAATCCCTGAGAGGAGTCTAGGGGTATCAACATTAGCTATGTGTGAGTGACATTTCTCAGACTGTACTCGTAAAGAAGCCTCCTTCGCTTCCTTTCACCATTTCTGCAAATATGGGGATGAACAGTACAAGTAAAGATGGTGATGATATAATAGAAATTGAAGACGGTAGTGTGGAAGTGGAACAGGATGAGGGGGATATTTGTGTACTATCTGATGCTAATGATGAGGATGTTGATGATGTTGTTTGTGTTAGTCAGCCACCAGTGGCAGCAGTTCTTGCCCGTAATAAAAAGAAAGCCATTGTGATGCCAGGGCATAAGACCAAAAAAGCTACTTCTTGGGTGTGGGATTATTGTTATCCAATTCTTGACAACATTGTGAAGGCATCTACTTCATTTGTGAGGCCAAAGCCAGTAGAGGACGTTAATCATCTAGGCACCTCCTCCATGTTACATCATTTGTGGCAAGTGCATGAAATTTATTTTACAAAATTATAATAATTTGTAAAACAATAACAAGCAGTACAGTAGCAGCTACCAGAGGTTTGGACCAGCCCATGCAATCTTCACCGCCAACACCCTCATCATCAATCTCCTCATAAGTGATCGGAGGTATGTCTTCCAAAAATTGGTTTGTGGGGTCCCAAACAAACCAACCACTTCAGCCACAAACTGTCGCTGAAGTGCTTGGTTTCTTAAACTGTGCATTACCTTTTTAATATCCAACATAAGGATAAGTGGGTGGCCCAAGGACAAATCCATCATGCACCATTTTTCTTTTCTGTCACTGCTGCGTATCAGTGTATCATAGATGTGTTATAAACTGCCGTGTGTTTGTGCAGCTGCTCTGTCGCTTTGTAACCAGCCAGCTCACTGCAGCCTTTGGCCAGTATTGATGTAAACAATATTATGAGCTGTGAGGAGGTCAAAATTGACTGGAATGACTGGAAAATAAGAATTTACTCACCAGTAATTCTATTTCTCGTAGTCCGTAGTGGATGCTGGGGACTCCGTAAGGACCATGGGAATAGACGGCTCCGCAGGAGACTGGGCACACTAAAAGAAAGATTTGGTACTACCTGGTGTGCACTGGCTCCTCCTTCTATGCCCCTCCTCCAGACCTCAGTTAGGATACTGTGCCCGGAAGAGCTGACACAATAAGGAAGGATTTTGAATCCCGGGTAAGACTCATACCAGCCACACCAATCACACCGTATAACTCGTGATATTTTACCCAGTTAACAGTATGAATAACAACTGAGCCTCTCAATAGATGGCTCAACAATAACCCTTTAGTTAGGCAATAACTATATACAAGTATTGCAGACAATCCGCACTTGGGATGGGCGCCCAGCATCCACTACGGACTACGAGAAATAGAATTACCGGTGAGTAAATTCTTATTTTCTCTAACGTCCTAGTGGATGCTGGGGACTCCGTAAGGACCATGGGGATTATACCAGAGCTCCCAAACGGGCGGGAGAGTGCGGATGACTCTGCAGCACCGAATGAGAGAACTCAAGGTCCTCCTCAGCCAGGGTATCAAATTTGTAGAATTTAGCAAACGTGTTTGCCCCTGACCAAGTAGCAGCTCGGCAAAGTTGTAAAGCCGAGACCCCTCGGGCAGCCGCCCAAGATGAGCCCACCTTCCTCGTGGAATGGGCTTTTACTGATTTAGGATGCGGCAAACCAGCCGCAGAATGCGCCAGCTGAATTGTGCTACAAATCCAGCGAGCAATAGTCTGCTTAGAAGCAGGAGCACCCAGTTTGTTGGGTGCATACAGGATAAAAAGCGAGTCAGTTTTCCTGACTCCAGCCGTCCTGGAAACATAAATTTTCAAGGCCCTGACTACGTCCAGTAACTTGGAATCCTCCAAGTCCTTAGTAGCCGCAGGCACTACAATAGGTTGGTTCAAGTGAAAAGCTGATACCACCTTAGGGAGAAACTGGGGACGAGTCCTCAATTCTGCCCTATCCATATGGAAAATCAGATAAGGGCTTTTACACGACAAATCCGCCAATTCTGACACACGCCTGGCCGAAGCCAAGGCCAATAACATGACCACTTTCCACGTGAGATATTTGAGATCCACGGTTTTAAGTGGTTCAAACCAATGTGATTTTAGGAAACTCAACACCACATTGAGATCCCAAGGTGCCACAGGAGGCACAAAAGGGGGCTGAATATGAAGCACTCCCTTTACAAAAGTCTGAACTTCAGGCAGTGAAGCCAGTTCTTTCTGGAAGAAAATCGACAGAGCCGAAATCTAGACCTTAATGGAACCCAATTTTAGGCCCATAGTCACTCCTGACTGTAGGAAGTGCAGAAAACGACCCAGCTGAAATTCCTCTGTGGGGGCCTTCCTGGCCTCACACCACGCAACATATTTTCGCCAAATGCGGCGATAATGGTTTGCGGTTACTTCTTTCCTGGCTTTTATCAGCGTAGGAATGACTTCCTCCGGAATGCCCTTTTCCTTTAGGATCCGGAATTCAACCACCATGCCGTCAAACGCAGCCACGGTAAGTCTTGGAACAGACAGGGCCCCTGCTGTAGCAGATCCTGTCTGAGCGGTAGAGGCCATGGGTCCTCTGATAACATTTCTTGAAGTTCCGGGTACAAAGCTCTTCTTGGCCAATCCGGAACCACGAGTATCGTTCTTACTCCTCGCCTTCTTATTATTCTCAGTACCTTTGGTATGAGGGGCAGAGGAGGGAACACATAGACCGACTGGTACACCCACGGTGTCACTAGCGCGTCCACAGCTATCGCCTGAGGGTCCCTTGACCTGGCGCAATATCTCTTTAGCTTTTTGTTGAGGCGGGACGCCATCATGTCCACCTGTGGCCTTTCCCAACGGTTTACCAACAGTAGGAAGACTTCTGGATGAAGACACCACTCTCCCGGGTGTAGGTCGTGTCTGCTGAGGAAGTCTGCTTCCCAGTTGTCCACTCCCGGAATGAACACTGCCGACAGTGCTATTATGTGATTTTCCGCCCATCGGAGAATCCTTGCGGCTTCTGCCATCGCCATCCTGCTTCTTGTGCCACCCTGTCGGTTTACATGGGCGACTGCCGTGATGTTGTCTGACTGGATCAGTACCGGCTGGTTTTGAAGCAGGGGTTTTGCCTGACTTCGGGCATTGTAAATGGCCCTTAGTTCCAGAATATTTATGTGCAGGGAAGTCTCCTGACTTGACCATAGTCCTTGGAAGTTTCTTCCCTGTGTGACTGCTCCCCAGCCTCGAAGGCTGGCATCCGTGGTCACCAGGACCCAGTCCTGTATGCCGAATCTGCGGCCCTCTAGAAGATGAGCACTCTGCAGCCACCACAGTAGAGACACCCTGGTCCCTGGAGACAGGGTTATCAGACGATGCATCTGAAGATGCGATCCCAACCACTTGTCCAAGAGGTCCCACTGGAAGGTCCTTGCATGAAACCTGCCGAATGGAATTGCTTCGTATGAAGCCACCATTTTTCCCAGGACTCGTGTGCAGTGATGCACCGATACCCGTTTTGGTTTTAGGAGGTCTCTGACTAGAGAAGACAGCTCCTTGGCTTTCTCCTGCGGGAGAAACACTTTTTTCTGTTCCGTGTCCAGAATCATCCCCAGGAACAGTAAGCGTGTGGAAGGAACCAGTTGTGACTTTGGGGTGTTTAGAATCCAGCCATGCTGTTGTAGCACTTCCCGAGATAGTGCTACTCCGACCAGTAACTGCTCCCTGGACCTCGCCTTTATTAGGAGATCGTCCAAGTACGGGATAATTAAAACTCCCTTTTTTCGAAGGAGTATCATCATTTCTGCCATTACCTTGGTAAACACCCTCGGTGCCGTGGACAGTCCAAACGGTAGTGTCTGGAATTGGTAATGACAATCCTGTACCACAAATCTGAGGTACTCCTGGTGAGGAAGGTAAATTGGGACATGCAGGTAAGCATCCTTGATGTCCAGGGATACCATGTAATACCCCTCGTCCAGGCTTGCAATAACCGCCCTGAGCGATTCCATCTTGAACTTTGATTTTTTTATGTATGTGTTCAAGGATTTCAAATTTAAAATGGGTCTCGCCGAACCGTCCGGTTTCGGTACCACAAACAGTGTGGAATAGTAACCCCGTCCTTGTTGAAGTAGGGGTACTTTCACTATCACCTGCTGGGAATACAGCTTGTGAATTGCCTCTAGTACAGCCTCCCTGCTCTAGGGAATTGTCGGTAAGGCCGATTTGAGGAAACGGCGGGGGGGAGTCGCCTCGAATTCCAGCTTGTACCCCTGAGATACTACTTGAAGGATCCAGGGATCCACCCGTGAGCGAACCCACTGATCGCTGACATTTTTGAGGCGGCCCCCCACCGTACCTGGCTCCGCCTGTGGAGCCCCACCGTCATGCGGTGGATTTGGAAGAAGCGGGGGAGGACTTTTGTTCCTGGGAACCTGCTGCGTGGTGCAGTTTCTTCCCCCTTCCTCTGCCTCTCGACAGAAAGGACCCGCCTTTTCCCCGCCTGTTTTTCTGGGTTCGAAAGGACTGCACCTGATAGTACGGCGCTTTCTTAGGCTGTGAGGGGACATGGGGTAAAAATGCTGACTTCCCAGCTGATGCTTTGCAAACAATGTCTGTGAGACCGTCCCCGAATAACTCCTCACCCTTATAAGGCAAAACTTCCATGTGCCTTTTAGAATCTGCATCCCCTGTCCACTGCCGAGTCCATAAGCCTCTACTAGCAGAAATGGACAATGCACTTATTCTAGTTGCCAGCCGGCAGATCTCCCTCTGTGCATCTCTCATGTACAAGACTGAGTCTTTTATATGCTCTATGGTAAGCAATATAGTGTCCCTGTCCAGGGTGTCAATATTTTCTGACAGGGAATCTGACCAAGCAGCAGCAGCACTGCACATCCACGCTGAAGCAATAGCTGGTCTCAGTATAACACCAGTGTGTGTATATATAGACTTTAGGATAGCCTCCTGCTTTCTATCAGCAGGTTCCTTTAGGGCGGCCGTATCCGGAGACGGTAGTGCCACCTTTTTAGACAAACGTGTGAGCGCTTTATCCACTCTAGGGGGAGTTTCCAAACGTGACCTATCCTCTGGCGAGAAAGGGAACGCCATTAGTAATTTTTTTGAAATCACCAATTTTTTATCGGGGAAAGCCCACGCTTCTTCACACACTTCATTTAATTCTTCAGATGGGGGAAAAACTATAGGTAGTTTTTTCTCCCCAAACATAATACCCTTTTTTGAGGTACCTGGGTTTATATCAGATAGGTGTAAAACCTCTTTCATTGCCTCAATCATGCCACGAATGGCCCTAGTGGACATTAAATTTGACTCATCGTCGTCGACACTGGTATCAGTATCCGTGTCGACATCTGTGTCTGCCATCTGAGGTAGTGGGCGATTTAGAGCCCCTGATGGCCATTGAATTGCCTGGGCAGGCACGGGCTGAGAAGCCGGCTGTCCCGTATTTGGCCTGTCGTCAAATTTTTTATGTAAGGAGTCGACACTTGCACGTAATTCCTTCCATAAGTCCATCCACTCAGGTGTCTGCCCCGCAGGGGGTGACATCACATTTATAGGCATCTGCTCCGCCTCCACATAAGTCTCCTCATCAAACATGTCGACACAGCCGTACCGACACACCGCACACACACACAGGGAATGCTCTTAAAGGAGACAGGACCCCACAAAAGCCCTTTGGGGATACAGAGATAGAGTTTGCCAGCACACACCAGAGCGCTATATAATGCAGGGACTAACTGAATTATGTCCCCTATAGCTGCTATAATATTTTCTGCGCCTCAAATCTGTGCCCCCCCTCTCTTTTTTACCCTTTTCTGTAGTGTAGACTGCAGGGGAGAGTCAGGGAGCTTCCTTCCAGCGGAACTGTGAGGGAATAATGGCGCCAGTGTGCTGAGGGAGATGGCTCCGCCCCTTTTTCGGCTGACTTTTCTCCCGCTTTTTTCTGTATTCTGGCAGGGGTAATTACCACATATATAGCCTCTGGGGCTATATATTGTGGTTATTTTGCCAGCCAAGGTGATATTATTGCTGCTCAGGGCGCCCCCCCCAGCGCCCTGCACCCTCAGTGACCGGAGTGTGAAGTGTGTATGAGGAGCAATGGCGCACAGCTGCAGTGCTGTGCGCTACCTTGGTGAAGACTGAAGTCTTCTGCCGCCGATTTTCCGGACTATCTTCTTGCTTTTGGCTCTGTAAGGGGGACGGCGGCGCGGCTCCGGGAACGAACACCAAGGACGGGTCCTGCGGTCGATCCCTCTGGAGCTAATGGTGTCCAGTAGCCTAAGAAGCCCAAGCTAGCTGCAAGCAGGTAGGTTCGCTTCTTCTCCCCTTAGTCCCTCGTTGCAGTGAGCCTGTTGCCAGCAGGTCTCACTGTAAAATATAAAACCTAACATATACTTTCTTTCTAGGAGCTCAGGAGAGCCCCTAGTGTGCATCCAGCTCAGCCGGGCACAGAAATCTAACTGAGGTCTGGAGGAGGGGCATAGAGGGAGGAGCCAGTGCACACCAGGTAGTACCAAATCTTTCTTTTAGTGTGCCCAGTCTCCTGCGGAGCCGTCTATTCCCATGGTCCTTACGGAGTCCCCAGCATCCACTAGGACGTTTAAGAAATTAATGTTTTTGAGGCAAATAATACTGTGGGAACAATATGTAGTGGAATAAGAATCAGATTTGGTGTTGTGGAAAGTGCAAGTGGCTATTGTTAGGCAATACTATCATTGGTAGTACTTTCTTGCTCAGAATAAGCAGGGCAGAGTTCGTTATATAACAAAAAAGTGTCCCAATACAGTACCTGGGTATTAGCATCATAATTCATCTTCTTTATAAAATCTTCAGCTGTCTTCAGTGCAGTTGCCTTTTCATTCTTTGTTGAAGTTTTGCCTAAAGTAAATACGATAGTTTGTAACCGTTTATATAGAGAATACGCCTACTGAGTATGTGTCAGAGTCACAGTGCGCATGTGTCACAATGGCTTACAGATGGTGATCGTAGCCAGGATTTGGACGCAGAGTGATTGACAGGCAGGTAATGTACTTTACACATACTTACCTGCTTTTCTGCTATTTCCATTGGTAGGAGCCCAGAGGAGAGATGCGGCTGACTGTAGGTGGGGGCGGGGCCCAGCATTGAGTGTCGTTGTGGGGAATGTTGTGGTTTGCTGGTCGCTCATGAGGGGGTGGGGTCACAATGGCGTAATTTGCATAAACTGTGGCATATTGCCCCCCTCCTCACGAGTGACCCACGAATCACGGCACGATCCTGACAATAGTGGCCACTTTCTTGGTAAGTGGTCAGGGTGCGGGCGGACAGTGTACTCTTCTGGGAGTGCGGGGGACTGCTCGCAAATTCGGGTGTCTCCTGCAACTTCCCAAAGAGTAAGCGAGTATGGTTTATAAGAGGTAGCGGGGGCGTGTCCCAAGAGTTTTGTGGACATGTTGCAGCCAGCGACAGCGTTTTTGGACTCACTGGCCCAGGTTACTTGGTTCTGCGGACAGTCTGTGCAGCTGTAGGGTAGCTTAGAAGTTTGATGGTGCGACTGCTGAGAGTCCGATGCTGCTTGTTTGTAAGCAGGCGGTGGACTGCTGAGAGTCCGATGCTGCTTGTTTGTAAGCAGGCGGTGGATCAGAGATGCAGCTGGTGGCGGTGTGCAGAGGATGAAGATGACGGAAGCCCTTGCGACCCGAAGCCTAGTGGGCGGTGCTCTGGCATAGACACATCTGATTCAGAATATAGGTGAATTATTCGAACAGGACTTCTGATTCCTGGAGGCGTCCGGAATTGTGATGTCATTGCGCGTGACTCTAATTATCCAGTGTCACTACAGTTTCTGATATACAGTACATTGTGAGGGCTATTTTTACAAGAAAGCATTTGCCTGTCCATTTTCAAAATAATAACAACTAGGTGATTCATCGCGCCCTACGTGCGCTGTTCACACCGTCGCAAGGGGCTACAACCCTTAACCATTGCATGTGCAATATTTTTATTGCTGCTGGTTCGGGAGGGGAGGGGCGGGTGCAGGGGAGCCGGAGGTGGGAGAGGGGCGGTTGTACACACATATAAATACACACACACACACGTACATTAATTATATACATGCACCTGGGGATGACAGACAGGGCAGGGAAGGCGTGTGCAGGTTAATGTAGTGCCATAAGGCAGTAGCTGCTGAAGTGTGGCAATGAAGAGAGCAATGTGAGCGGGGAGTACGGGGAGCCTCTGGATCCAAGTGATCGCTGCTATGTCGGTGCTGCTGGCGCTGCTGCTGAGCCGCTCCTCCCTCCATGGCCGAAGCTGCTGTCCGGCCCCCAGGCTGCAGAGAGGCTGCTATCTTTTCACTGGCACCTGGGCCCTTCATGAGGAGGAGAGACCGGTGCTGGGTGCCTGAGAAGTCCCCGTGCCTGCGGGAAGGCAGCCGGAGTTTGGCACTCACCTGGCCTTCCTTCACTCCAGGTAGAGCCCATCACAGATTACTCCAGGTAGAGCCCGTCAAAGATTACGCCAGGGTAGATCCCCTTTTACACATTACGCGAGGTAGTGCCCCTGTCACACATTACGCCAGGTAGATCCCGTCACACAATACGCCAGGTAGATCCCGTCACACATTACGCCAGGTAGAGCCCCTGTCACACATAACACCAGGTAGAGCCCCTTTTACACATTATGGCAGGTAGAGCCCCTGTCACACATAACACCAGGTAGAGCCCCTTTTACACATTATGGCAGGTAGAGCCCGTCACACATTATGCCAGGTAGAGCCCGTCACACATTACGCCAGGTAGAGCCCGTCACACATTACGCCAGGTAGAGCCCCTGTCACACATAACACCAGGTAGAGCCCCTGTCACACATAACACCAGGTAGAGCCCCTTTTACACATTATGGCAGGTAGAGTCCCTGTCACACATTACGCCAGGTAGAGCCCGTCACACATTACGCCAGGTAGAGCCCGTCACACATTACGCCAGGTAGATCCCGTCCAGTAGCGGATCTTGCCATGGGCAAGCAAAACTTTTGCCCGGGGCGCCGCCTTCCGGAGGGCGCTGGCGCCATCCGGAGGGCGCCGCACCATGGCAAGATCCGCCACTGCTGTGCCCTCCGCTGCCCGCTGTGTCCCCCGTCTGTGCCTCCTGTGAAGGGAACTAGACGCTACGCGTCTAGTTTCCCTTCGTGGAGAGTACCTTTGCTGAGCTATGCGCAATGACGTCATCGCGCACCGCACAGCAAAGGTCCTCTCCACGAAGGGAACTAGACGCTACGCGTCTAGTTTCCCTTCGTGGAGAGGACCTTTTGCTGTGCGGTGCGCGATGACGTCATCACGCACCGCTCAGCATTCAAGCGGCGCTACTAATGTACAGGGGGCGTAACTGACCACGCCCCCTGTATTAAGCCACGCCCCGTTTCCTGCCCGGGGCGCAGAGCGGGCTTGAACCGGCCCTGATCCCGTCACACATTACGCAGGTAGAGCTCATTTTACACATTATGGCAGTTAGAGTCCCTGTCACACATTACGCCAGGTAGAGCCCCCTTTTACACATTACGTCAGGTAATGTCTCCTTTTACAGATTACAGAAGGTAGAGTCATGAAAGAGAGGGAGGGAGAGAGAGATAGGGTTGAGAGGGAAAGAAAGGTGGCAGGTAGAGAGACAGAGAGAGTGGTGGGGAGGAGAGAGAGAGAGAGAGAGAGACAAACACACACACACACAGCAGTACCTATGGGATAATGGCTGGAGTGCAGGCAGCAATGGCGCCGGTTGGGTGATGTCCCTGTGCTGGTGATGGCTGTAGCTGCAGTACACTATGGAATCGGAGCTGTTGCAGGTGCTGCCATTCCGTCTTCCCGGCATCCCCTGCGCAGCTCCCTGCCGGGAGGAGGTGCGGCTCCGGACCGGCCTGTATGGTGCAGGGACACTGCTGCACCAGTCAAGGAAGAGGAGCGGGGTGGAGATGCAGCAAACGGAACGCGGGAGACAGAGATAGTCTGCGCAGGGCTGGCAGCTATAATATATATCAGCGGGCAGCAGCTGTGCGTCCGGCAGAGGAGCCGGGCACAACGCTACTTTTATATGTTATAGTTTGCAGCGCTGCAGCTGGGGTGGCCAATCGGAGTGGATGCGGATAGTGTGCCAACAGCACAAATGCACTGTGTGTGAAGCACCATCCGCCCACAGCTAGTTAAGGCCTGGTGCTGACTGTCCCCTCTCCCTACACACGCACTGACTGCAAACTGCTGCCTCCCTCACTCACAGACACACCCTTTTCCACTTGCTAGCACGAGTCGCAGTTGGGAGCCTGACACGACTGCGACCCGTGCTAGAGCCCCCTTCTACACCGCGCTCACCAACCCGGCATATTGCTGGGTTGTTGACGCTGCTGGTGATGGGGCAGGGGCGGCACTGGGAGATCACATGATCTCCCAGCGTCGCCCTTCCATACACTGTGAACGGGAGCCGTGTCGCATCGACACGGCTCCCGTTTACACTACACAGCTTACCGGGTTGAACTCGTGTTCAACCCGGCTAGCTACCCGGGTAGGATTCCTGGATCACTTGATCAGGGAATTTGCAGGGGGGGCCATTTCCACTAGAAAAAAACACGGGTAAATGCGCGCCCCCACGCATTTACCCGTGTTTTTAGAGCTAGTGGAAAAGGGGTATTAGACTGCACATCACACAAACACACATGGACTGCAGAATGCCCCCTCCCCCAACACACACACACTGCCTGCAGACTAACACCCCCCCTCCCCAAAACAGAGACACACACACGCACACTGCCTGCAGAGTAACCCCCCCACCCTCAACACAGACACACCCACTGCCAACCCCCCCTTCCCTAACACACACACACACACACACACACACACACACACACACGCACACACGCACGCACTGCCTGCAGAGTAACACCACCCCCTTCCCCAACACACACACACACACACACACACACACACACACACTACCTGCAGACTACCAACCCCCCCCCCCCTTCCCCAACACACACACACTGCTTGCAGAGTGACACCCCCCCTTCCCCAACACACACACACACACACACACACACTCTCACACACACCCTGCAGACTAACAACCCCCCCCCTCACCTCCCCTAACACACACACACACACACACACACACACGGACTGCAGAATGCCCTCCTCCCAAACACAAAACTTTGCTTGCCCCACACCCATTGCATACAACTGCATACCCTCCAACAATTTACACATAAAAATTGGTACAAATTCGGAAAGGGGGCGTGGCCACGGGTAAAATGGCATAGTCGCGACCCTTTTCCTATACTTTCAATGGAAGTTTGGTGAGCCAAAAATCGGTACAGATCATTAAAATAAGAATTTACTTACCGATAATTCTATTTCTCGTAGTCCGTAGTGGATGCTGGGAACTCCGTAAGGACCATGGGGAATAGCGGCTCCGCAGGAGACTGGTCACAAAAGTAAAGCTTTAGGACTACCTGGTGTGCACTGGCTCCTCCCCCTATGACCCTCCTCCAAGCCTCAGTTAGGATACTGTGCCCGGACGAGCGTACACAATAAGGAAGGATTTTGAATCCCGGGTAAGACTCATACCAGCCACACCAATCACACCGTACAACCTGTGATCTGAACCCAGTTAACAGCATGATAACAGAGGAGCCTCTGAAAAGATGGCTCACAACAATAATAACCCGATTTTTGTAACAATAACTATGTACAAGTATTGCAGACAATCCGCACTTGGGATGGGCGCCCAGCATCCACTACGGACTACGAGAAATAGAATTATCGGTAAGTAAATTCTTATTTTCTCTGACGTCCTAGTGGATGCTGGGAACTCCGTAAGGACCATGGGGATTATACCAAAGCTCACAAACGGGCGGGAGAGTGCGGATGACTCTGCAGCACCGAATGAGAGAACTCCAGGTCCTCCTCAGCCAGGGTATCAAATTTGTAGAATTTAGCAAACGTGTTTGCCCCTGACCAAGTAGCTGCTCTGCAAAGTTGTAAAGCCGAGACCCCTCGGGCAGCCGCCCAAGATGAGCCCACCTTCCTTGTGGAATGGGCTTTTACAGATTTTGGCTGTGGCAGGCCTGCCACAGAATGTGCAAGCTGAATTGTACTACAAATCCAACGAGCAATAGTCTGCTTAGAAGCAGGAGCACCCAGCTTGTTGGGTGCATACAGGATAAACAGCGAGTCAGATTTTCTGACTGCAGCCGTCCTGGAAACATATATTTTCAGGGCCCTGACTACGTCCAGCAACTTGGAGTCCTCCAAGTCCCTAGTAGCCGCAGGTACCACAATAGGCTGGTTCAAGTGAAACGCTGAAACCACCTTAGGGAGAAATTGAGGACGAGTCCTCAATTCTGCCCTGTCCCTATGAAAAATTAGGTAAGGGCTTTTATAGGATAAAGCCGCCAATTCTGAGACACGCCTGGCTGAAGCCAGGGCCAACAGCATTACCACTTTCCATGTGAGATATTTTAAGTCCACAGTGGTGAGTGGTTCAAACCAATGTGATTTTAGGAACCCCCAAACTACATTGAGATCCCAAGGTGCCACTGGAGGCACAAAAGGAGGCTGTATATGCAGCACTCCCTTGACAAACGTCTGAACTTCAGGAACTGAAGCCAGTTCTTTCTGGAAGAAAATCGACAGGGCCGAAATTTGAACCTTAATGGACCCTAATTTTAGGCCCATAGACAGTCCTGTTTGGAGGAAATGCAGGAAACGACCCAGTTGAAATTCCTCTGTAGGGGCCTTCCGGGCCTCGCACCACGCAACATATTTACGCCAAATACGGTGATAATGCTGTATGGTTACATCCTTCCTGGCTTTGATCAGGGTAGGGATGACTTCATCCGGAATGCCTTTTTCCTTCAGGATCCGGCGTTCAACCGCCATGCCGTCAAACGCAGCCGCGGTAAGTCTTGGAACAGACAGGGTCCCTGCTGGAGCAGGTCCCTTCTTAGAGGTAGAGGCCACGGGTCCTCTGTGAGCATCTCTTGAAGTTCCGGGTACCAAGTCCTTCTTGGCCAATCCGGAGCCACGAGTATAGTCTTTACTCCTCTCCTTCTTATGATTCTCAGTACCTTGGGTATGAGAAGCAGAGGAGGGAACACATACACTGACTGGTACACCCACGGTGTTACCAGAGCGTCCACAGCTATTGCCTGAGGGTCCCTTGACCTGGCGCAATACCTGTCTAGTTTTTTGTTGAGGCGGGACGCCATCATGTCCACCTTTGGTTTTTCCCAACGGTTCAAAATCATGTGGAAGACTTCTGGGTGAAGTCCCCACTCTCCCGGGTGGAGGTCGTGTCTGCTGAGGAAGTCTGCTTCCCAGTTGTCCACTCCCGGAATGAACACTGCTGACAGTGCTATCACATGATTTTCCGCCCAGCGAAGAATCCTTGCAGCTTCTGCCATTGCCCTCCTGCTTCTTGTGCCGCCCTGTCTGTTTACGTGGGCGACTGCCGTGATGTTGTCTGACTGGATCAGCACCGGCTGACCTTGAAGCAGAGGTCTTGCTAGGCTTAGAGCATTGTAGATGGCCCTTAGCTCCAGGATATTTATGTGAAGTGATGTCTCCAGGCTTGACCACAAGCCCTGGAAATTTCTTCCCTGTGTGACTGCTCCCCAGCCTCTCAGGCTGGCATCCGTGGTCACCAGGACCCAGTCCTGAATGCCGAATCTGCGGCCCTCTAGAAGATGAGCACTCTGCAACCACCACAGGAGAGACACCCTTGTCCTTGGTGACAAGATTATCCGCTGATGCATCTGAAGATGCGACCCGGACCATTTGTCTAGCAGATCCCACTGGAAGGTTCTTGCGTGGAATCTGCCGAATGGGATTGCTTCGTAAGAAGCCACCATCTTTCCCAGGACCCTTGTGCATTGATGCACTGAGACTTGGCCTGGTTTTAGGAGATTTCTGACTAGTTCGGATAACTCCCTGGCTTTCTCCTCCGGGAGAAACACCTTTTTCTGGACTGTGTCCAGGATCATCCCTAGGAATAGAAGTCGTGTCGTCGGGATCAGCTGCGATTTTGGAATATTGAGAATCCAACCGTGCTGGCGCAGCACTATCTGAGATAGTGCTACCCCGACTTCCAACTGTTCCCTGGATCTTGCCCTTATCAGGAGATCGTCCAAGTAAGGGATAACTAAAACTCCCTTCCTTCGAAGGAGTATCATCATTTCGGCCATTACCTTGGTAAAGACCCGAGGTGCCGTGGACAATCCAAACAGCAGCGTCTGAAACTGATAGTGACAGTTCTGTACCACAAACCTGAGGTACCCTTGGTGAGAAGGGTAAATTGGGACATGTAGGTAAGCATCTTTGATGTCCAGAGACACCATATAGTCCCCTTCTTCCAGGTTTGCAATCACTGCTCTGAGTGACTCCATCTTGAATTTGAACCTTTGTATGTAAGTGTTCAAGGATTTTAGATTTAAAATTGGTCTCACCGAGCCGTCCGGCTTCGGTACCACAAATAGTGTGGAATAGTACCCCTTTCCCTGTTGTAGGAGGGGTACCTTGATTATCACCTGCTGGGAATACAGCTTGTGAATGGCTTCCAATACTGCCTCCCTGTCTGAGGGAGACGTCGGTAAAGCAGACTTTAGAAAACGGCGAGGGGGAGACGTCTCGAATTCCAATTTGTACCCCTGAGATACCACCTGAAGGATCCAGGGGTCCACTTGCGAGTGAGCCCACTGAACTTCTTGAGACGGGCCCCCACCGTGCCTGAGTCCGCTTGTAAAGCCCCAGCGTCATGCTGAGGACTTTGCGGAGGCGGGAGAGGGCTTTTGTTCCTGGGAACTGGCTGTTTGCTGCAGCCTTTTTCCTCTCCCTCTGCCACGGGGCAGAAATGAGGCGCCTTTTGCCCGCTTGCCCTTATGGGGCCGAAAGGACTGCGCCTGATAATACGGCGTCTTCTTAGGTTGAGAAGCTACCTGGGGTAAAAATGTGGATTTTCCAGCAGTTGCCGTGGCTACCAGGTCTGATAGACCTACCCCAAATAACTCCTCCCCCTTATAAGGCAATACTTCCATGTGCCTTTTAGAATCCGCATCACCTGACCACTGCCGCGTCCATAAACCTCTTCTTGCAGAAATGGACAGCGCGCTAATTCTTGATGCCAGTCGGCAAATATCCCTCTGTGCATCACGCATATATAGAAATGCATCCTTCAAATGCTCTATAGTCAGTAATATACTGTCCCTATCTAGGGTATCAATATTTTCAGTCAGGGAATCCGACCACGCCAGGCCCGCACTGCACATCCAGGCTGAGGCGATTGCTGGTCGCAGTATAACACCCGTGTGAGTGTATATACATTTTAGGATATTCTCCAGCTTTCTATCTGCAGGTTCCTTTAGGGCGGCCGTATCAGGAGAGGGTAGTGCTACCTGTTTAGACAAGCGTGTGAGCGCTTTATCCACCCTAGGGGGTGTTTCCCAACGTGCCCTATCCTCTGGCGGGAAAGGGTACGATGCCAATAACCTTTTAGGAATTATCAGTTTTTTATCGGGGGAAACCCACGCCTCATCACACACTTCATTTAATTCCTCGGATACAGGAAAAACTACAGGCAGTTTTTTCTCACCAAACATAATACCCTTTTTAGTGGTACTTGTATTATCAGAGATATGCAATACATTTTTCATTGCTTCAATCATGTAACGTGTGGCCCTAGTGGAAGTCACGTTTGTCTCCTCATCATCGACACTGGAGTCAGTATCCGTGTCTGCCATTTGAGGTAACGGGCGTTTTAGAGCCCCTGATGGCGTTTGAGACCCCTGGACAGGCACAAGCTGAGTAGCCGGCTGTCTCATGTCGTCAACTGTCTGTCGTAAAGAGCTGACACTGTCACGCAATTCCTTCCATAAGCTTATCCACTCAGGTGTCGACTCCCTAGGGGGTGACAACTCTATAATAGGCAATTGCTCCGCCTCCATCTCATTTTCCTCCTCAAACATGTCGACACAATCGTACCGACACACCGCACACACACAGGGAATGCTCTGATAGAGGACAGGACCCCACTAGCCCTTTGGGGAGACAGAGGGAGAGTATGCCAGCACACACCAGAGCGCTATATATAGACAGGAATACCACTATAAAATGTGCTTTTCCCTTTATAGCTGCTGTTAGTATTAAAACTGCGCCAAATTAGTGCCCCCCTCTCTTTTTTACCCTTTTCTGTAGTGCAGGACTGCAGGGGAGAGTCAGGGAGACGTCCTTCCAGCGGAGCTGTGATGGAAAATGGCGCCCGTGTGCTGAGGAGATAGGCTCCGCCCCCTTCTCGGCGGCCTTTTCTCCCGCTTTTGGTGAGTTCTGGCAGGGGTTAAAATACATCCATATAGCCCTGGGGGTTATATGTGGTGTATTTTTGCCAGCCAAGGTGTTTACATTGCTGCTCAGGGCGCCCCCCCCTAGCGCCCTGCACCCTCAGTGACCGAAGTGTGAAGTGTGCCTGAGTAACAATGGCGCACAGCTGCAGTGCTGTGCGCTACCTTGTTGAAGACTGATGTCTTCTGCCGCCGATTTTCCGGACCTCTTCTTGCTTCTGGCTCTGTAAGGGGGCCGGCGGCGCGGCTCTGGGACCGAGCTCCGAGGCTGGGCCTGTGTTCGGTCCCTCTGGAGCTAATGGTGTCCAGTAGCCTAAGAAGCCCAATCCACTCTGCACGCAGGTGAGTTCGCTTCTTCTCCCCTTAGTCCCTCGATGCAGTGAGCCTGTTGCCAGCAGGTCTCACTGAAAATAAAAACCTAAAACTAAACTTTCACTAAGAAGCTCAGGAGAGCCCCTAGTGTGCACCCTTCTCGGCCGGGCACAAAAATCTAACTGAGGCTTGGAGGAGGGTCATAGGGGGAGGAGCCAGTGCACACCAGGTAGTCCTAAAGCTTTACTTTTGTGCCCAGTCTCCTGCGGAGCCGCTATTCCCCATGGTCCTTACGGAGTTCCCAGCATCCACTAGGACGTCAGAGAAAAAAAGGTACTGTGCCTGCTAAAAAGGTCCAGCTGGAGCATACTTACCTACATTTTGGCTGCTCTCTGCGGGAGAGAGCAGCCAGGTCAGCTCAGAGGGCGGGCAGGGGAGGCTGTGACGTCGTGGAGGGGGTGGACCAGAGGCGGGACGGGGCGGAGAAAGGGCGGAGCAAGGGCGGGGTCATGACGATGCCTCTTTTAAGCCACACCCCCCGCTCTGTAATGCCGCGATCACCGGCATTACACTGCAGGGGGCGTGGATATGATGACGCGATTCAGCAAGAATCGCGTCATCAACTGCCCGGACCGCCCACTTTACACACTAAGTGGGCGGACGGGCAGGGGGGACCCCACGAATCGGGAGACTTGCCTGCTCTTCCGGGGGGCCGGGAGGGTCACCCGATTTTCGGGAGCCTCCCGGCCATTCCGGGAGAGTAGGCAAGTATGAGCTGGAGGGTATGCAACTGCCACCTGACTTAGTGGCAGCTCAGGAGCCGTGCTGTGTGGAGTCCGCAGTGGAGCCGAGGAAGCATGCAGTGTGCAGCGACTGACACACAGAGGACCATTCTTGGTGAGCCGCCTGGTCTCCTCCTGCCCTGCTCAGAAAACTCTGTAGCTGTGTGAGGGAGCAGCAGCTGCAGCTCAGAGTCCGAGCTCTCAGGGAAAAGATGCGCTGTGGCACTGGATCGGCTGGCGGGGGGGGGGTTGTTACTCTGTACTAACTCCATGCAACTACGGCAGCGGGGGATGGGCAGGTCGGGCACCGCTGCTCAATGTATTCTTGGGGGGGGGGGGGGAGAGGAGGATTGGTTTCGGGCTGCAATGTGAACTCCGATGCGGGGATAAAAGGGAGGGTGGGGCATAGGTGCCCGCGGCTCAGTATATCCTGGGTGGGGGATGTCAGGCTACAGTGTAAACTGCGACGGCGGGTTGCTGGGGCGGGGGGTCGGTCATTACTGGCCGCGGCTGCACAGTAACCTGGGGGAAAAGGAGGCAGAGCTGATAGGAAGGCACCAGATTTATTTTGGCAGCCAGTTCCGATCTGTGACTCTGCCCAGCGTTGTGACTCCGCCCAGCGTTAGCCACACAGTCACAGATCTGGGCTATTATATAGGAGATGATAATAATAATAGTAATATGATAACCTTTCCATACAAAGATCTTGTCTCCTGCGTCCAACACAAAGCACTCGTCAGTCAGGAGCATGGACATAGAGAACGGACTTTCTTCTGAAACCACAGTAATCTCCATGGAGCCGCTCGCATCTGAGACCTGCAATATAAATGCAATATAAATACTCGTGTACAGTAAAAATTAATGTATATAATAAACTGCAAGGTGCGATACATACGTAAAATACACAACAATAGCTAAATATTACAACTGCGTCATCATAAATACAGTACTTATGGCGGGATTTGTTTTTCGCTGTGTTCCCAAAACAAACAGAGCGCTACGAGACCAGGAACCTGCACCTCCGCCGCCAGCCCCCAGTGTACTCCTTCTGTTTTATGTATGATTGGGTGTTATGTAACGAGCTATACTGTCCAGAACTGCACAGCTTTATGATAATTACAAGTAATATGATGACAATCACGAATTATTGGTTGACGTGTCAGTACCCATGACATGTACATTCACACGTGTAGTTGGACATGGCCCGCAGACCATTGGGGAGACGTATCAAGCTTTGGAGAGAGCTGAAGTGGAGAAGTTGCCCAAATCAGCAAATATGCTTCTGTCATTTCAAAAACTGTGCTAGATTGGTAGACAGAGGGCGAGTGGTTGATTTGAGCAACTTCCCACTTTATCTCTCTCCATGAATTGATACTTCTCCCCTTAAATCTGTACAGTACATCTTTCCAAAAAAACTGCTTCCACACCATGGACAGCTGGTCAGCAGAATAAGGAGATACCTGGGTTTGGTGGGTGATGAGGAGGTCAGCCCTTGGATTCATTTGGAGCTAGAAATATTTGGACTACAGAGAATTATTACTCACGGCTGGTACAGTGGTCAGCATTGCTGCCTCACTATCATCAATTCATTTCCTGGCCAAGGCACTGTCGGTGCAGAGTTTGTATGTTTCCCCACACTCCAAAAACATTCTGGTACGTTAACTGGCTTCTGACAATAATCAGTGTGTGTGTGTGTGTGTGTGTGTGTGTGTGTGTGTGTGTGTGTGTGTGTGTGTGTGTGTGTGTGTGTGTGTGTGTGTGTGTGTGTGTGTGTGTGTGTGTGTGTGTGTGTGTGTGTGTGTGTCCACCTGGATTTCAATCTAGTTATTCAATTGATTCCTTTTCACAATCATATGAGGGAAGTAGTTACCTTCTCAATGAACAGGATCCCAACGGTCATTATACCGACGCCGGGATCCCGAGGTAGTACACAGAATGCCGCCGTCAAAATACTGACAACCGGCATCCTCATCTTTCGGACGGCGGGACACGCTGCCATTCTGCCGTGCGCGAGAAGGGGGGTGTTTAGGTTTAGGCAGCAGAAGGGGGATTAGGGTTAGGGTGCAGCCACGGGAAGGTTAAGGTTAGGGACCAGTGACGGAAGGTTAGGGTTAGGCACACAGAAGGGGAGGTTAGGGGTAGACACCCAGCGGGGAGGGTTTGGTTTAGGCAGCGGGGAAGGGAGGGTTAGGGTTAAGGTGCAGGGACGGAAGGTTAGGGTTAGGCACACAGAAGGGGAAGGAAGGGTTAGAGTTAGACACCACTGGGGAGGGTTAGGCACCCAGCGAGGGAAGGATTGGGTTTAGGCAGCAGGGAAGGGAGGGTTAGGGTTAAGGTGCAGGGACGGAAGGCTAGGGTTAGGCACGGAAGGGAGGGTTAGGGTTAGGCACCACTGGGGAGGGTTAGGGTTAGGCACCCAGCGAGGAGGATTAGGTTTAGGCAGCGGGAAAGGGAGGGTTAGGGTTAGGCACCCAGCGGAGAGAATTAGGTTTAGGCAGCGGGGAAGGGAGGGTTAGGGTTAGGCACCCAGCGGGGAGGATTAGGTTTAGGCAGCGGGGAAGGGAGGGCTAGGGTTAAGGTGCAGGGACGGAAGGTTAGGGTTAGGCACACAAAAGGGGAAGGGAGGGTTAGGGTTAGGCGGCACCCAGCGGGGAGGATTAGGTTTAGGCAGCGGGGAAGGGAGGGTTAGGGTTAAGGTGCAGGGACGGAAGGTTAGGGTTAGGCACACAAAAGGGGAAGGGAGGGTTAGGGTTAGGCGGCACCCAGCGGGGAGGATTAGGTTTAGGCAGCGGGGAAGGGAGGGTTAGGGTGCAGGGACGGAAGGCTAGGGTTAGGCACACAGAAGGGGAAGGAAGGGTTAGGGTTAGACACCACTGGGGAGGGTTAGGCACCCGCAAGGGAGGGATAGGGTAGGGAAAAGGTAAGGGTTAGGGGCCTCACTGGGGGGCTGTCAGGATTCTGATGGATGGGACGCCGCTGCCGGTATACTGATCGCCGGCATCCCGTCCATCGGCAACTCATACTGGAACCTCATATGACTGTACTATGGGCCTATTTCATATTTGTACACAAACCTAATGGTTTACAGTACGTACAAATCTGATGCTTGGAGACCTGCGCAGGCACAAGACCCAGACTGTGCAGAACAGGTCTGGCGATGTCGCTCACAGCCCCGTCAGCTGCAGTATGAGTGACATGCTGTGGCTAACACCAGACACCGTTCTTCAAAACTTGGGAGTGTCACCCCTGTTTTGAAGGCGTAACGGGTCCAGCGTCTGCGCCATCTGATGTAGACTTCCCGAACTTGGGTGTCCCAAATCCAATGGCCAGCCTGAGTAAGCTTCAGCTTACACATGCTGGCTGGTGCCTGTAACCATCACGAATCGCGACCAATGAACGGAATGGTCGCGATGGCAATCCGAGGCTGCGTCCTTAGGCGCAGCACTGGATCCTAGCTAATGCTAACAGGAGGCGTCTATCTCTGTGCTTTACAATTTGAATGAGACGGAACTGCACGGCTGCTTCCTTGCGGCCGCACAATTCTATACAAACATGAGTCAGTCCCTGTGTACAGATGGAGCCTCGCTCATCTAGGCTTCTCTGCTGCACCATGGTGCACCAAGGTTTATTAACATAAACCTTTCATCTATTGTTCTCAGCTGCAATACAATACAGAGAGAACAATACAGCAGGGGATTAAGTCATTACAGCAGGGGATTAAGTGCGACTGCCTTGGCTCAATTACTCCTATTAAAGAGATAGACGAGCAGGGCTCCATCTGTACTTAGACTTTATACAATCTAATAGTAAAATAAATATACAGTCTGATAATTCCCTATGTCCATCTTACCATGTGCAGCTTTGCCTTCTTCCTGTTAATGACATCAGCGACACTGTCCGTGTCATCATCCCCCTCTGACAGTTTGGGCTTTGGCCCTAAAATCTTTACAAGCAAACACGACAAGTTAGACTACTGTTAGACTACGTCAGGAACACACAATGAAAATGTTCCCAAAGCTTTCTGCGCATGTCTGTATGGTGTCGGTGTTGCAGAGACAATGATTCTGAGTCAGACCACGAGTCTGAATGTGGACAGGTCTCGCGGATATCTGCAAACTGCGCCGTAGAAAGCATCTGCAGACTGCACATGTGGCGTACCATACATCTGCTCATGGAGGTAGACTGAAGGAGTCTCACATGTGGGGTCCTTTGTATGCTGTATTCAGTGGACTGACATGCTGTAGCACTACTGTGCCCAGCAACGCTGGATAGGTGATGTCTTCTAACTGCTGTGACATTTATACGTTATAACCGTGCTGGAGAGGCGTTGGTGTAAAAACTGCAAACATATTTCTAATGCTACTGCTAAGACAAGAGTAATGTGAGAAGGAGAATGTAATTTCAGAGAAAGATGGATAAGTAATGCGTACCCCTGGCTCTATAGGAATCAATGGACACTGCAATCTAAGAGGCTGCCACTAGGTGGAGCTGCACAGCGCCAAAAAGGGACAAGCCAGCAACAGAAAATAAGATTTTACTCACCGGTAAATCTATTTCTCGTAGTCCGTAGTGGATGCTGGGACTCCGTAAGGACCATGGGGAATAGCGGCTCCGCAGGAGACTGGGCACAACTAAAGAAAGCTTTAGGATTACCTGGTGTGCACTGGCTCCTCCCACTATGACCCTCCTCCAGACCTCAGTTAGGATACTGTGCCCGGAAGAGCTGACACAATAAGGAAGGATTTTGAATCCCGGGTAAGACTCATACCAGCCACACCAATCACACCGTATAACTCGTGATACTATACCCAGTTAACAGTATGAAATATAACTGAGCCTCTCAACAGATGGCTCAACAATAACCCTTTAGTTAGGCAATAACTATATACAAGTATTGCAAACAATCCGCACTTGGGATGGGCGCCCAGCATCCACTACGGACTACGAGAAATAGATTTACCGGTGAGTAAAATCTTATTTTCTCTGACGTCCTAAGTGGATGCTGGGACTCCGTAAGGACCATGGGGATTATACCAAAGCTCCCAAACGGGCGGGAGAGTGCGGATGACTCTGCAGCACCGAATGAGCAAACTCTAGGTCCTCCTCAGCCAGGGTATCAAACTTGTAGACTCTTGCAAAAGTGTTTGAACCCGACCAAGTAACAGCTCGGCAAATTTGTAAAGCCGAGACCCCTCGGGCAGCCGCCCAAGAAGAGCCCACTTTCCTCGTGGAATGGGCTTTTACAGATTTAGGGTGCGGCAGTCCAGCCGCAGAATGTGCAAGTTGAATCGTGCTACAGATCCAGCGAGCAATAGTCTGCTTAGAAGCAGGAGCACCCAGCTTGTTGGGTGCATACAGGATAAATAGCGAGTCAGTTTTCCTGACTCCAGCCGTCCTGGAAACATATATTTTTCAGGGCCCTGACTACGTCCAGTAACTTGGAATCCTCCAAGTCCCAAGTAGCTGCAGGCACCACAATAGGTTGGTTCACATGAAAAACTGATACCACCTTAGGAAGGAATTTGGAACGAGTCCTCAATTCCGCCCTATCCATATAAAAAAATCAGATAAGGGCTTTTGCATGATAAAGCCGCTAATTCTGATACACGCCTGGCCGACGCCAAGGCCAACAGCATGACCACTTTCCACGTGAGGTATTTTAGCTCCACGGATTTAAGTGGCTCAACCCAATGCGACTTCAGGAAATCCAACACCACGTTGAGATCCCACGGTGCCAAACGGGGGCTGACTATGCAGCACTCCCTTAACAAAAGTCTGAACTTCAGGCAGTGAAGTCAGTTCTATTTTGGAAGAAAATCGATAGAGCCGAAATCTGGACCTTAATGGAACCCAATTTTAGGCCCATAGTCACCCCTGACTGTAGGAAGTGCAGAAATCGACCTAGCTGAAATTCCTCCGTTGGGGCCTTCCTGGCCTCACAGCACGCAACATATTTCCGCCATATGCGGTGATAATGGTTTGCGTTCACTTCTTTCCTAGCTTTAATTAGCGTAGGGATAACTTCCTCCGGAATGCCCTTTTCCTTCAGGATCCGGCGTTCAACCGCCATGCCGTCAAACGCAGCCGCGGTACGTCTTGGAACAGACAGGCCCCCTGCTGCAGCAGGTCCTGTCTGAGCGGCAGAGGCCATGGGTCCTCTGAGATCATTTCTTGGAGTTCTGGGTACCAAGCTCTTCTTGGCCAATCCGGAACAATGAGTATAGTTCTTACTCCTCTCCTTCTTATTATTCTCATTACCCTGGGTATGAGAGGCAGAGAAGGGAACACATACACCGACTGGTACACCCCCGGTGTTACCAGAGCGTCCACAGCTATCGCCTGAGGGTCCCTTGACCTGGCGCAATATCTTTTTAGCTTCTTGTTGAGGCGGGACGCCATCATGTCCACCTGTGGCCTTTCCCAACGGTGTACAATCATTTGGAAGACTTCTGGATGAAGTCCCCACTCTCCCGGGTGGAGGTCGTGTCTGCTGAGAAAGTCTGCTTCCCAGATGTCCACTCCGGGAATGAACACTGCTGACAGTGCTAACACATGATTTTCCGCCCATCGGAGAATCCTTGTGGCTTCTGCCATCGCCATCCTGCTTCTTGTGCCGCCTTGTCGGTTTACATGAGCGACCGCCGTGATGTTGTCTGACTGGATCAGCACCGGCCGGTGTTGAAGCAGGGGTCTAGCCTGACTTAGGGCATTGTAAATGGCCCTTAGTTCCAGAATATTTTTGTGTAGGGAAGTCTCCTGACTTGTCCATAGTCCTTGGAAATTTCTTCCCTGTGTGACTGCCCCCCAGCCTCGAAGGCTGGCATCCGTGGTCACCAGGACCCAGTCCTGTATGCCGAATCTGCGGCCCTCTAGAAGATGAGCACTCTGCAGCCACCACAACAGCGACACCCTGGCCCTTGGAGACAGGGTTATCCGCCGATGCATCTGAAGATGCGACCTGGACCACTTGTCCAACAGATCCCACTGGAAGATCCTTGCATGGGACCTGGCGAATGGAATTTCTTCGATGCACCGACACCTGTATTTGTATTAGGAGGTCTCTGTCTAGAGACGACAACTCCTTGGACTTCTCCTCCGGGAGAAACCCTTTTTTCTTGTTCTGTGTCCAGAACCATACCCAGGAAAAGTAGACGCGTCGTAGGAACCAGCTGCGACTTTGGAATATTCAGAATCCAGCCGTGCTGTTGTAGCACTTCCCGAGATAGTGCTACTCCGACGAACAACTGCTCCCTGGACCTCGCCTTTATAAGGAGATCGTCCAAGTACGGGATAATTATTTCGGCCATTACCTTGGTAAATACCCTCGGTGCCGGGGACAGACCAACGGCAACGTCTGGAATTGGTAATGACAATCCTGTACCACAATTTTGAGGTACTCCTGGTGAGGAGGGTAAATAGGGACATGCAGGTAAACATCCTTGATGTCCAGTGATACCATGAAATTCCCCAGGCTTGCAATAATCGCCCTGAGCGATTCCATTTTGAACTTGAACCTTCGTATATAAGTGTTCAAGGATTTCAATTTTAGAATGGGTCTCACCGAACCGTCTGGTTTCGGTACCACAAACATTTTGGAATAGTAACCCCGGCCTTGTTGAAGGAGGGGTACCTTGATTTCACCTGCTGGAAGTACAGCTTGTGAATTGCCGCCAGTACTACCTCCCTTTCTCCGAGGGCAGCAGGCAAGGCTGATGTGAGGTAACGGCGAGGGGGAGTCGCCTCGAACTCCAGCTTGTATGCCTGTGATACTACTTGCAGAACCTAGGGATCCACCTGTGGGCAAGCCCACTGGTCCCTGAAGTTCCAGAGACGCGCCCCCACCGCACCTGTCTCCACCTGTGGAGCCCCAGCGTCATGCGGTGGACTCAAAGGAAGCGGGGGAAGATTTTTGATCCTGGGAACTGGCTGTCTGGTGCAGCTTTTTCCTTCTTCCCTTGTCTCTGTGCAGAAAGGAAGCGCCTTTGACCCGCTTGCTTTTCTGAAGCCGAAAGGACTGTATCTGAAAATATGGTGCTTTCTTAGGCTGTGAGGAAACCTGAGGTAAAAAATTTTCTTCCCAGCTGTTACGAGGTCCCAGAGACCATCCCCAAACAATTCCTCACCCTTATAAGGCAGAATCTCCATGTGCCTTTTAAAGTCAGCATCACCTGTCCACTGCCGGGTCTCTAATACCCTCCTGGCAGAATGGACATTGCATTAATTCTGGATGCCAGCCGGCAAATATCCCTCTGTGCATCCCTCATATATAAGACGACGTCTTTAATATGCTCTATGTTAGCAAAATATTATCCCTGTCTAGGGTATTAATATTATCTGACAGGGTATCAGACCACGCTGCAGCAGCACTATTCATGCTGAGGCAATTGCAGGTCTCAGTATAGTACCTGAGTGTGTATATACAGACTTCAGGATAGCCTCCTGCTTTTTATCAGCAGGCTCCTTCAAAGTGGCCGTATCCTAAGACGGCAGTGCCACCTTTTTTGACAAACGTGCGAGCGCCTTATCCACCCTAGGGGATATCTCCCAATGTGACCTATCCTCTGGCGGGAAAGGGTACGCCAGCAGTAACTTTTTAGAAATTACCAGTTTCTTATCGGGGGAACCCACGCTTCTTTACACACTTCATTCACTCATCTGATGGGGGAACAAAACACTGGCTGCTTTTTCTCCCCAAACATAAAACCCCTTTTATGTGGTACTTGGGTTCATGTCAGAAATGTGTAACACATTTTTCATTGCCGAGATCATGCAACGGATGTTCCTAGTGGATTGTGTATATGTCTCAACTTCGTCGACACTGGAGTCAGACTCCGTGTCGACATCTGTGTCTGCCATCTGAGGTAACGGATGTTTTTTTGAGCCCCTGATGGCCTTTGAGACGCCTGGGCAGGCGCGGGCTGAGAAGCCGGCTGTCCCACAGCTGTTACGTCATCCAGCCTTTTATGTTAATACCTTCCACCTATCCATCCACTCTGGTGTCGGCCCCACAGGGGGCGACATCCCATTTATCGGCCTCTGCTCCGCCTCCACGTAACCTTCCTCATCCAACATGTCGACACAGCCGTACCGACACATCACACACACACAGGGAATGCTCTGACTGAGGACAGGACCCCACAAAGTCCTTTGGGGAGACAGAGAGAGAGTATGCCAGCACACACCAGAGCGCTATATAATGCAGGGATTAACACTATAACTGAGTGATTTTTTCCCCCAATAGCTGCTTGTATACACATATTGCGCCTAAATGTAGTGCCCCCCCCCCCTCTCTTTTTAACCCTTTGAGCCTGAAAACTACAGGGGAGAGCCTGGGGAGCTGTCTTCCAGCTGCACTGCGAAGAAAAAATGGCGCCAGTGTGCTGAGGGAGATAGCCCCGCCCCTTTTTCGGCTGACTTTTCTCCCGCTTTTTTCATGGATTCTGGCAGGGGTAATTTATCACATATATAGCCCTGGGACTATATATTGTGATGATTTGCCAGCCAAGGTGTTTATATTGCTGCTCAGGGCGCCCCCCCCCCCCAGCGCCCTGCACCCATCAGTGACCGGAGTGTGAGGTGTGCATGAGGAGCAATGGCGCACAGCTGCAGTGCTGTGCGCTACCTTGTTGAAGACCGAGGTCTTCTGCCGCCGATTTTCCGGACCACTTCTTGCTTCTGGCTCTGTAAGGGGGACGGCGGCGCGGCTCCGGGACCGATCGATCGAGGTCGGGTCCTGTGTTTGATCCCTCTGGAGCTAATGGTGTCCAGTAGCCTAAGAAGCCCAAACTATCTCCAGTCAGGTAGGTTCGCTTCTTCTCCCCTTAGTCCCTCGCTGCAGTGAGTCTGTTGCCAGCAGATCTCACTGTAAAATAAAAAAACTAAAATATACTTTCTTTCTAGGAGCTCAGGAGAGCCCCTAGTGTGCATCCAGCTCAGCCGGGCACAAGATTCTAACTGAGGTCTGGAGGAGGGTCATAGTGGGAGGAGCCAGTGCACACCAGGTAGTCCTAAAGCTTTCTTTAGTTGTGCCCAGTCTCCTGCGGAGCCGCTATTCCCCATGGTCCTTACGGAGTCCCAGCATCCACTTAGGACGTCAGAGAAAGGAAATTTACTGGTTATACATGCAGTGTGTGGATGGCAGAACTCGCATTACTACCACCCCCTAGGGATGGCCATCGACCATATATGGTTAGAAACCAAAGACTACAACCTCACATGTCGATGGCAGCCAGGGTTAGCCAGCAGTCCTGCGCTGCAGCACGTTCACAGGCTCCAAGTGTGGCATCCTACAGTTCAACATTGGAGCTTCCGCCAGTGAGCGGTAACATTAAAACGCCCGGCATCGCTGTTTGGGGTCTATTCTAGAGATGTGCACTTGAAATTTTTCGGGTTTTGTGTTTTGGTTTTGGGTTCGGTTCCGCGGCCGTGTTTTGGGTTCGACCGCGTTTTGGCAAAACCTCACCGAATTTTTTTTGTCGGATTCGGGTGTGTTTTGGATTCGGGTGTTTTTTTCAAAAAACCCTAAAAAACAGCTTAAATCATAGAATTTGGGGGTCATTTTGATCCCAAAGTATTATTAACCTCAAAAACCATAATTTCCACTCATTTTCAGTCTATTCTGAATACCTCACACCTCACAATATTATTTTTAGTCCTAAAATTTGCACCGAGGTAGCTGTGTGAGTAAGATAAGCGACCCTAGTGGCCGACACAAACACCGGGCCCATCTAGGAGTGGCACTGCAGTGTCACGCAGGATGGCCCTTCCAAAAAACACTCCCCAAACAGCACATGACGCAAAGAAAAAAAGAGGCGCAATGAGGTAGCTATGTGAGTAAGATAAGCGACCCTAGTGGCCGACACAAACACCTGGCCCATCTAGGAGTGGCACTGCAGTGTCACGCAGGATGGCCCTTCCAAAAAACACTCCCCAAATAGCACATGACGCAAAGAAGAAAAAAAGAGGCGCAATGAGGTAGCTGTGTGAGTAAGATAAGCGACCCTAGTGGCCGACACAAACACCGGGCCCATCTAGGAGTGGCACTGCAGTGTCACGCAGGATGGCCCTTCCAAAAAACACTCCCCAAACAGCACATGACGCAAAGAAAAAAAGAGGCGCAATGAGGTAGCTGTGTGAGTAAGATAAGCGACCCTAGTGGCCGACACAAACACCGGGCCCATCTAGGAGTGGCACTGCAGTGTCACGCAGGATGGCCCTTCCAAAAAACACTCCCCAAACAGCACATGACGCAAAGAAAAAAAGAGGCGCAATGAGGTAGCTGTGTGAGTAAGATAAGCGACCCTAGTGGCCGACACAAACACCGGGCCCATCTAGGAGTGGCACTGCAGTGTCACGCAGGATGGCCCTTCCAAAAAACACTCCCCAAACAGCACATGACGCAAAGAAAAAAAGAGGCGCAATGAGGTAGCTGTGTGAGTAAGATAAGCGACCCTAGTGGCCGACACAAACACCGGGCCCATCTAGGAGTGGCACTGCAGTGTCACGCAGGATGGCCCTTCCAAAAAACACTCCCCAAACAGCACATGACGCAAAGAAAAAAAGAGGCGCAATGAGGTAGCTGTGTAAGATAAGCGACCCTACTGGCCGACACAAACACCTGGCCCATCTAGGAGTGGCACTGCAGTGTCACGCAGGATGGCCCTTCCAAAAAACACTCCCCAAACAGCACATGACGCAAAGAAAAATTAAAGAAAAAAGAGGTGCAAGATGGAATTGTCCTTGGGCCCTCCCACCCACCCTTATGTTGTATAAACAGGACATGCACACTTTAACCAACCCATAATTTCAGTGACAGGGTCTGCCACACGACTGTGACTGAAATGACGGGTTGGTTTGGACCCCCACCGAAAAAGAAGCAATTAATCTCTCCTTGCACAAACTGGCTCTACAGAGGCAAGATGTCCACCTCATCATCATCCTCCGATATATCACCGTGTACATCCCGCTCCTCACAGATTATCAATTCGTCCCCACTGGAATCCACCATCTCAGCTCCCTGTGTACTTTGTGGAGGCAATTGCTGCTGGTCAATGTCTCCACGGAGGAATTGATTATAATTCATTTTAATGAACATCATCTTCTCCACATTTTCTGGAAGTAACCTCATACGCCGATTGCTGACAAGGTGAGCGGCGGCACTAAACACTCTTTCGGAGTACACACTTGTGGGAGGGCAACTTAGGTAGAATAAAGCCAGTTTGTGCAAGGGCCTCCAAATTGCCTCTTTTTCCTGCCAGTATAAGTACGGACTGTCTGACGTGCCTACTTGGATGCGGTCACTCATATAATCCTCCACCATTCTTTCAATGGTGAGAGAATCATATGCAGTGACAGTAGACGACATGTCCGTAATCGTTGTCAGGTCCTTCAGTCCGGACCAGATGTCAGCATCAGCAGTCGCTCCAGACTGCCCTGCATCACCGCCAGCGGGTGGGCTCGGAATTCTGAGCCTTTTCCTCGCACCCCCAGTTGCGGGAGAATGTGAAGGAGGAGATGTTGACAGGTCGCGTTCCGCTTGACTTGACAATTTTCTCACCAGCAGGTCTTTGAACCCCAGCAGACTTGTGTCTGCCGGAAAGAGAGATCCAAGGTAGGTTTTAAATCTAGGATCGAGCACGGTGGCCAAAATGTAGTGCTCTGATTTCAACAGATTGACCACCCGTGAATCCTTGTTAAGCGAATTAAGGGCTCCATCCACAAGTCCCACATGCCTAGCGGAATCGCTCCCTTTTAGCTCCTCCTTCAATGCCTCCAGCTTCTTCTGCAAAAGCCTGATGAGGGGAATAACCTGACTCAGGCTGGCAGTGTCTGAACTGACTTCACGTGTGGCAAGTTCAAAAGGTTGCAGAACCTTGCACAACGTTGAAATCATTCTCCACTGCGCTTGAGACAGGTACATTCCACCTCCTATATCGTGCTCAATTGTATAGGCTTGAATGGCCTTTTGCTGCTCCTCCAACCTCTGAAGCATATATAGGGTTGAATTCCACCTCGTTACCACTTCTTGCTTCAGATGATGGCAGGGCAGGTTCAGGCGTTTTTGGTGGTGCTCCAGTCTTCTGTACGTGGTGCCTGTACGCCGAAAGTGTCCCGCAATTCTTCTGGCCACCGACAGCATCTCTTGCACGCCCCTGTCGTTTTTTTAAAAATTCTGCACCACCAAATTCAAGGTATGTGCAAAACATGGGACGTGCTGGAATTTGCCCATATTTAATGCACACACAATATTGCTGGCGTTGTCCGATGCCACAAATCCACAGGAGAGTCCAATTGGGGTAAGCCATTCCGCGATGATCTTCCTCAGTTGCCGTAAGAGGTTTTCAGCTGTGTGCGTATTCTGGAAACCGGTGATACAAAGCGTAGCCTGCCTAGGAAAGAGTTGGTGTTTGCGAGATGCTGCTACTGGTGCCGCCGCTGCTGTTCTTGCGGCGGGAGTCCATACATCTACCCAGTGGGCTGTCACAGTCATATAGTCCTGACCCTGCCCCACTTGTCCACATGTCCGTGGTTAAGTGGACATTGGGTACAACTGCATTTTTTAGGACACTGGTGAGTCTTTTTCTGACGTCCGTGTACATTCTCGGTATCGCCTGCCTAGAGAAGTGGAACCTAGATGGTATTTGGTAACGGGGGCACACTACCTCAAGAAATTGTCTAGTTCCCTGTGAACTAACGGCGGATACCGGACGCACGTCTAACACCAACATAGTTGTCAAGGCCTCAGTTATCCGCTTTGCAACAGGATGACTGCTGTGATATTTCATCTTCCTCGCAAAGGACTGTTGGACAGTCAATTGCTTGGTGGAAGTAGTAAAAGTGGGCTTACGACTTCCCCTCTGGGATGACCATCGACTCCCAGCAGCAACAACAGCAGCGCCAGCAGCAGTAGGCGTTACACGCAAGGATGCATCGGAGGAATCCCAGGCAGGAGAGGACTCGTCAGAATTGCCAGTGACATGGCCTGCAGGACTATTGGCATTCCTGGGGAAGGAGGAAATTGACACTGAGGGAGTTGGTGGGGTGATTTGCGTGAGCTTGGTTACAAGAGGAAGGGATTTACTGGTCAGTGGACTGCTTCCGCTGTCGCCCAAAGTTTTTGAACTTGTCACTGACTTATTATGAATGCGCTGCAGGTGACGTATAAGGGAGGATGTTCCGAGGTGGTTAACGTCCTTACCCCTACTTATTACAGCTTGACAAAGGCAACACACGGCTTGACAAATGTTGTCCGCATTTCTGTTGAAATACTTCCACACCGAAGAGCTGATTTTTTTGGTATTTTCACCAGGCATGTCAACGGCCCTATTCCTCCCACGGACAACAGGTGTCTCCCCGGGTGCCTGACTTAAACAAACCACCTCACCATCAGAATCCTCCTTGTCAATTTCCTCCCCAGCGCCAGCAACACCCATATCCTCCTCATCCTGGTGTACTTCAACACTGACATCTTCAATCTGACTATCAGGAACTGGACTGCAGGTGCTCCTTCCAGCACTTGCAGGGGGGGTGCAAATGGTGGAAGGCGCATGCTCTTCACGTCCAGTGTTGGGAAGGTCAGGCATCGCAACCGACACAATTGGACTCTCCTTGTGGATTTGGGATTTCGAAGAACGCACAGTTCTTTGCGGTGCTTTTGCCAGCTTGAGTCTTTTCAGTTTTCTAGCGAGAGGCTGAGTGCTTCCATCCTCATGTGAAGCTGAACCACTAGCCATGAACATAGGCCAGGGCCTCAGCCGTTCCTTGCCACTCCGTGTGGTAAATGGCATATTGGCAAGTTTACGCTTCTCCTCTGACAATTTTATTTTAGATTTTGGAGTCCTTTTTTTACTGATATTTGGTGTTTTGGATTTTACATGCTCTGTACTATGACATTGGGCATCGGCCTTGGCAGACGACGTTGCTGGCATTTCATCGTCTCGGCCATGACTAGTGGCAGCAGCTTCAGCACGAGGTGGAAGTGGATCTTGATCTTTCCCTAATTTTGGAACCTCAACATTTTTGTTCTCCATATTTTAATAGGCACAACTAAAAGGCACCTCAGGTAAACAATGGAGATGGATGGATACTAGTATACTTATGGATGGACGAGCGACTGCCGACACAGAGGTAGCTACAGCCGTGGACTACCGTACTGTGTCTGCTGCTAATATAGACTGGATGATAATGAGATGAAATCAATATATATTATATCACACTAGTACTGCAGCCGGACAGGTATATATATTTATTATGTAATGACTGATGACGGACCTGCTGGACACAGTCAGCTCAGCAGCACCGCAGACTGCTACAGTAAGCTACTATAGTAGTATGTATAAAGAAGAAAGAAAAAGAAAAAAAAACACGGGTAGGTGGTATACAATTATGGATGGACGAGCGACTGCCGACACAGAGGTAGCTACAGCCGTGGACTACCGTACTGTGTCTGCTGCTAATATAGACTGGATGATAATGAGATGAAATTAATATATATATATATATAATATCACTAGTACTGCAGCCGGACAGGTATATATATTTATTATGTAATGACTGATGACGGACCTGCTGGACACTGTCAGCTCAGCAGCACCGCAGACTGCTACAGTAAGCTACTATAGTAGTATGTATAAAGAAGAAAGAAAAAGAAAAAACCACGGGTAGGTGGTATACAATTATGGATGGACGAGCGACTGCCGACACAGAGGTAGCTACAGCCGTGGACTACCGTACTGTGTCTGCTGCTAATATAGACTGGATGATAATGAGATGAAATCAATATATATATATATAATATCACTAGTACTGCAGCCGGACAGGTATATATATTTATTATGTAATGACTGATGACGGACCTGCTGGACACTGTCAGCTCAGCAGCACCGCAGACTGCTACAGTAAGCTACTATAGTAGTATGTATAAAGAAGAAAAAAAAAAAAAACACGGGTAGGTGGTATACAATTATGAATGGACGAGCGACTGCCGACACAGAGGTAGCTACAGCCGTGGACTACCATACTGTGTCTGCTGCTAATATAGACTGGATGATAATGAGATGAAATCAATATATATATAATATCACTAGTACTGCAGCCGGACAGGTATATATATTTATTATGTAATGACTGATGACGGACCTGCTGGACACTGTCAGCTCAGCAGCACCGCAGACTGCTACAGTAAGCTACTATAGTAGTATGTATAAAGAAGAAAGAAAAAAAAAAACCACGGGTAGGTGGTATACAATTATGGATGGACGAGCGACTGCCGACACAGAGGTAGCTACAGCCGTGGACTACCGTACTGTGTCTGCTGCTAATATAGACTGGATGATAATGAGATGAAATCAATATATATATATATATATAATATCACTAGTACTGCAGCCGGACAGGTATATATATTTATTATGTAATGACTGATGACGGACCTGCTGGACACTGTCAGCTCAGCAGCACCGCAGACTGCTACAGTAAGCTACTATAGTAGTATGTATAAAGAAGAAAGAAAAAAAAAAAACCACGGGTAGGTGGTATACAATTATGGATGGACGAGCGACTGCCGACACAGAGGTAGCTACAGCCGTGGACTACCGTACTGTGTCTGCTGCTAATATAGACTGGATGATAATGAGATGAAATCAATATATATATATATATATATATATATATATATATAATATCACTAGTACTGCAGCCGGACAGGTATATATATTTATTATGTAATGACTGATGACGGACCTGCTGGACACTGTCAGCTCAGCAGCACCGCAGACTGCTACAGTAAGCTACTATAGTAGTATGTATAAAGAAGAAAGAAAAAAAAAAACCACGGGTAGGTGGTATACAATATTATATATATATTATATACAATTATATATATATATATATATATATATATTAAACTGGTGGTGACTAGTGGTCAGGTCACTGGTCACACTATCAGCAACTTGCAAGTAGTACTCCTAAGCAGACAATCACAATATATATTATACTGGTGGTCAGTGTGGTCACAATGGCAGTGTGGCACTCTGGCAGCAAAAGTGTGCACTGTACGTTATATGTACTCCTGAGTCCTGCTCTCAGACTCTAACTGCTCCCCACTGTCAGTGTCTCCCCCACAAGTCAGATAATATACAGTCACACTATCTATCACTTCAGCAAGTAACTAGTACTCCTCCTAATGCTCCCCAAAATTACTACTGTGTCTCTCTCTACTGTCTCACTCTCTTCTCTATAAACGGAGAGGACGCCAGCCACGTCCTCTCCCTATGAATCTCAATGCACGTGTGAAAATGGCGGCGACGCGCGGCTCCTTATATAGAATCCGAGTCTCGCGATAGAATCCGAGCCTCGCGAGAATCCGACAGCGGGATGATGACGTTCGGGCGCGCTCGGGTTAACCGAGCAAGGCGGGAAGATCCGAGTCGCTCGGACCCGTGTAAAAAAACATGAAGTTCGGGCGGGTTCGGATTCCGAGGAACCGAACCCGCTCATCCCTAGTCTATTCATGAAGCAGTGAAAAGTGTGGAGAAGTGAGCCAGTGGAGAAGTTGCCCATGGCAACCAATCAGCATTTAAGTAACATTTATAATTTGCATACTATAAAATTATACAGAGCAGCTGATTGGTTGCCATCGGCAATTTCTCCACTGGCTCACTTCTCCGCTCTTTTCACTGCTTCATGAATAGACCCCTTTGTCACGTTCAAACAGCGCTGACAAATGAAGGTGAAGCTGTTTTTTTCCCCCTCATAGATCGGCGCATGCCTTCCTTCCTGGCATGACTAACGGACGCTGAGGAGCTCTGCTTCTGCGCCCAGCTACCCTGCTGCACCTCGTGCTCCTGGGGGAGCCTGCATGGAGGAGAACAGCCATGCTAAGGTATCTGAGGCGTCCAGCAGATAGGGGTCTGGGGGCAGTGGCGGAACTAGCGAGCGGTGGGCCCAGGTGCGACAAAATGCTTTGGGCCCCCCCATCCCATCCAAGTCCACCCCCTCACCCCGGGAGAGGATCTGGTGAGGGGGACCTGCTCAGGGCCAGAGAGATGGATACCTAGCAACAGTGCCGTAACTAGACATTTTAGCACTGTGTGCAAGAAACGGCATCGGAGCCCCACCCCTGCATGCAAAACATAGTGGCGTGGCTTCGTGGGGAAGGGGTGTGGCCACAAAATAATACCAATTCATAAAACGGTGCACAGTAGTCTCCATTATTCAAATTACGCCGCACAGTAGCACCACTACACCAGGTAGAAACCCTTTTACACCTAACGGCGGACAGATTCCTCTTTTTACACATTACAGCAGACAGCGTGCCCTTTTTACACATAGCGGCAGACAGCGGGGTATATTTACTAAAATTCGTATTTTTCCGAATGAGGTTAAAGTTCAATCACGAATGACATCGAAAGTGTAAAATTGCAACTTTTTGAATTTATTACGACTAATTTACTAAGCTGTCGTATTCTGCATTTTCGTATTTACCGATGTCGATGTCATTCGTATTTTTTGGCAGTATTTTACGGGAGTGAATTGTAAAACACTGCCGACTTTAACACAATGAATCTCGGCCGGATCTGTGAGATCCGTGCTGGGCTTCATTGAGCACCTTTTCGTAAAAAATAAAACATTGTTAAAAAAAAATTTTTTTAAATGCGCGGGGTCCCCCCTCCTAAGCAAAACCAGCCTCGGGCTCTTTGAGCCGGTCCTGGTTGAAAAAATATGGGAAAAAAAGTGACCGGGGTTCCCCCATATTTAATCAACCAGCACCGGGCTCTGCACCTGGTCCTGGTTCCAAAAATACGGGGGACAAAAAGCGTAGGGGTCCCCCGTATTTCTGAAACCAGCACCGGGCTCCACTAGCCAGATACATAATGCCACAGCCGGGGGACACTTTTATATTGGTCCCTGCGGCCCTGGCATTACATACCCAACTAGTCACCCCTGGCCGGGGTACCCTGGAGGAGTGGGGACCCCCTCAATCAAGGGGTCCCCCCCCTCCAGCCACCCAAGGGCCAGGGGTGAAGCCCGAGGCTGTCCCCCCCATCCAAGGGCGGCGGATGGTGGGCTGATAGCCTTTTTGACAAAATTTGAATATTGTTCTTAGTTCACGAGGGTCGGTCCTCTTCTCCATGTAGAATCCATGGGGTACCTGTTGGAAAAATTATACTCACATAATCCAGTGTAGATCGGTCCTCTTCTGTTCCTTCAGCCAATCAGGGAGCGCCACGTCGTGGCACCCTCCTGATTGGCTGTGTGCTCCTGTAGTGTATGTCAGGCAGCACACGGCAGTGATACAATGTAACCAATGGTGGGAACTTTGTGGTCAGCGGTTGACCGAAAGTAACCTCACCGCTGACCACAAAGTTCCCACCATTGGTTACAATGGATACACTACAGGAGCACACAGCCAATCAGGAGGGTGCCACGACGTGGCGCTCCCTGATTGGCTGAAGGAACCCTCTTAGACAGAAGTCAGGGGGGGTTCCTGGCAGTCGGGGAAAGGGGTCCCATGTGAAAACATGGGGCCCCTTTCAGTGCGTGGTCGGGCGTCCATTTTTTTATTTTGCAAAGTACGTGGATTACAAATAGAACAGAAGAGGACCGATCTACACTGGATTATGTGAGTATAATTTTTCCAACAGGTACCCCATGGATTCTACATGGAGAAGAGGACCGACCCTCGTGTGAACATAGGTAAGTATGTATGTTTGGAGGTGTGGATGTATGAATTAAACTTTTACTTTCAAGGTGTTTCTTCTGTTTTTATTGGGATATTTTTTTAGTAGTAGTACTACAGGTACCAGCGGGCCCGGTTTTCCACCGCATGCTGGTACTTGTGGTTCTCCAAGTACCAGCTTGCGGGGAAGGCTTGCTGGGACTTGTAGTACTGCTACTAAAAACAATATTCAAATTTTGTCAAAAAGGCTATCAGCCCCCCATCCGCCGCCCTTGGATGGGGGGGGGGACAGCCTCGGGCTTCACCCCTGGCCCTTGGGTGGCTGGAGGGGGGGACCCCTTGATTGAAGGGGTCCCCACTCCTCCAGGGTACCCCGGCCAGGGGTGACTAGTTGGGTATGTAATGCCAGGGCCGCAGGGACCAATATAAAAGTGTCCCCCGGCTGTGGCATTATGTATCTGGCTAGTGGAGCCCGGTGCTGGTTTCAGAAATACGGGGGACCACTACGCTTTTTGTCCCCCCGTATTTTTGGAACCAGGACCAGGCGCAGAGCCTGGTGCTGGTTGATTAAATATGGGGGAACCCCGGTCACTTTTTCCCCCATATTTTTTCAACCAGGACTGGCTCAAAGAGCCCGAGGCTGGTTTTGCTTAGGAGGGGGGACCCTACGCATTTTTTTTTTTTGCAAATTTAACACTTTCCCACCCCTTCCCACTGATAAACATGCACGGATCTCATGGATCCGTGCATGCCTATCAGAACATGGTAAAAAAAAGCAGGTCTGTTTTATTTTAGCACTTTTTTACGATTTGTATTTTTTCACGGCAGTGTTGGGCTATTGTCGGCAGTGTTTGTGAATTGCACTTTTTAGTAAATGACCGAGTTCTACCAAATTACAGGCGTATTTGACCGATGGTGTATTCATTCGTATTTTTTTTCTTGGACTTCCAAAAAAATACGAATGCCCTCATCACTGCCGTGATTTGAGTTTAGTAAATTCCCGAGATGACACTTTGCAGAAAAACACCATCTCGGACAAAATCGGGACCTTAGTAAATATACCCCAGCGTCCCCTTTTTACACATAACGGCAGACGGCGTGCCCTTGTTAAACATAGCGGCAGACAGCGTACACTTTTTACACATAATGACAGACAGCGTGCCCTTGTTAAACATAGCGGCAGACAGCGTACACTTTTTACACATAACGGCAGACAGCGTGCCCTTTTTACACATAACGGTAGACAGCGTGCCCTTTTTACACATAATGGCAGACAGCGTCCCCTTTTTACACATTACGGCAGACAGCGTGCCCTTGTTACACATTACTGCAGACAGCGTCCCCCTTTTTACACATTGCGACAGGCAGATTCCCCCTTTTTACACATTGCGGCAAGCAGATTTCCCCTTTTTACACATTGCGGCAGACAGTCCGCCATTTTGCACATGGAAAGACAGAAAGAAAGACAGAAAGAAAGACAGACAGACAGACAGACAGACAGACAGAAAGAAAGAAAGAAAGAAAGAAAGAAAGAAAGAAAGAAAGAAAGAAAGAATTATACTTACCCTCTCCGCTGGCTCAGGCTCCTCGGTGCAGCTTCTGATCACGATTCCCGGGCAGGAGAGAAGGAGGAGGAGGGAGGTGGAGGAGGGAGCTGCAGCAGCGCTGTGTTATTGGTGGAGGCGCTGCTGCTGCTGTCCCTCTGCTTCACTATAGGCTGTTCTCGGAAGACAGCCTATAGTGAAGCAGAGGGACAGCAGCAGCAGCGCCTCCACCAATAACACAGCGCTGCTGCGGCTCCCTCTTCCACCTCCCTCCTCCTCCTTCTCTCCTGCCCGGGAATCGTGATCAGAAACTGACTCATTACATGCCGCTGTGTGCTGCGTGCAGCAGCACACAGCGGCATGTAATGAGTCAGTTTGACTCATTACATGCTTTGGGCCCCTGGACAGTGGCGGGCCCCAGTGCAACGCACTGGTTGCACAGGCGGTAGTTCCGCCTCTGTCTGGGGGGCAACCCTTCACACCATTTAGCAGCAGCCAGGACCTGGCACCATTGGCAGGCGGTGCCGAGGGAGCAGAATTACAGCATCACATAACTTTTGAGACTGTTGCTGTAGAAAGCCAGCAGACACAAGGCAATATGGGTACAGAGTCAGACCCGAATGCTGGAGGGAGCTGCCAGGAGTGCTGCATCGATGATTAACAGAAGAAAAAAAGCTGGCGAGACGTAATTAAGAAATTGAGCGGTAATTGACAGGTACTGCTCGTTGTTAAATAAAGTAACAATGCAATTTCACATGCATGAAATTAAAACAGTGCTGCCTTAAAACAGTGCTGGGGGACATGATAAATAAGTATATCTATTAATTATTATTCTCAACAAGGGCGGGATGTACTAAAGCAAAAATGCGGTAAAACCCCCGAAAACGGGGGTTTTACCGCATTTTCATATTTACTAAGACCCTACCGCAGCGTTTTCGGCGTCCAGGGTTTCTCCATCTCTGGATGGCGAAACCCTATAGAAGCCTATGGGCTTCTTTTCGCCGACCGCCGCAACCCGCCGACACCGTCGACCCCCGCCGCAGACGCCGACCCCCCTTCCCCCTGGCTTACCTTCCTCCAGGCTGCCCTGGACCCGGAAGGTAGTGTCCTCCTCCCCCTAGCAACGCAGCCGGACGTCCTTCCGGCTGCAGGGGGGAGGAGGAGGTGCCGGGGGCAGCCTGCTGCTGCTTCCCGGCATCTAGCCAGTGTGGGGACCCCGGGGAGGTGACGGAGACCCCCCGCAGACCACCTAACAGGCATCGCGGGGGGCCTCCGTCACCGCATCGCGATGTTGATCGCATATGTTAGTACATATGCGATCAACATCGCTGCGGTAACCGGCGAGGGGCGGCGATGTATGTTAATACATCCCGCCCCGAGTATGACAAGCAAAAACTAGTTGATAAATGGGGGCCTCTTCTGCGCATGTGTGAACCTCCGATGGCAGGAACCATTGATAGTATGCCACCATTGATAGTATGCCATTACATAGTTTCATACCATTGGTGGTATGGAGGGCACATTGATGACCTTCCCTACCATCCCCTTCTTTCATACAGGAAGTGTTTCTGTAGTCAGTAATCAGAATGCCTGCAGGGGGTAAAGTCACAGTTCTGCAGTTCTACACAGTCCTTTGGTGATTTGTACACAGATCGCTTTACAGCACATGCGCAGCAGACACTGGGAGATGCCAAGGAGTGGTGCAGGAGAAAGGGGTGAGGTGCCGCAGGTCCACTAGCCAGGACTGGGCAAGTGATGCTACCGAAGTGCACCAAGGGCCATAGAATACCCAGTGATGGTGTGCTTGGGACCGCTACAGAATCTGAGATCAGGAGACAGTGGCCCTCATTCCGAGTTGTTCGCTTGCAAGCTGCTTTTAGCAGCATTGCACACGCTAAGCCGCCGCCTACTGGGAGTGAATCTTAGCTTATCAAAATTGCGAACGAAAGATTAGCAGAATTGCGAATAGAAATTTCTAAGCAGTTTCTGAGTAGCTCGAGACTTACTCTGCCACTGCGATCAGTTCAGTCAGTTTCGTTCCTGGTTTGACATCACAAACACACCCAGCGTTCGCCCAGACACTCCCCCGTTTCTCTAGCCACTCCCGCGTTTTTCCCAGAAACGGCAGCGTTTTTTCACACACACCCATAAAACGGCCAGTTTCCGCCCAGAAACACCCACTTCCTGTCAATCACATAACGATCACCAGAACGAAGAAAAAACCTCGTAATGCCGTGAGTAAAATTCCTAACTGCATAGCAAATTTACTTGGCGCAGTCGCAGTGCGAACATTGCGCATGCGCAATTAGCGGAAAATCGCTGCGATGCGAAGAAAATTACCGAGCGAACAACTCGGAATGAGGGCCATTGTTCTCTGGTATCAAGAAAGACCAGCATTAGATGCTAATCCTATTGCTTTTGCTAATTGTGGAATACAAGTACACGCATGTTATAGGACAGTGACCACCTGTCAAGAGAGTACGCCAACAACAGTACATTCGCCCTCATTCCGAGTTGATCGCTAGCTGCCGTTGTTCGCAGCGCAGCGATCAGGCTAAAAATTGGCACTTCTGCGCACGCGTATGGTGCGCACTGCGCACACGTGACGTACTTTCACAAAAGCCGATGTAGATTTACACAAGGTCTAGCGACGCTTTTCAGTCGCACTGCTGGCCGCAGAGTGATTGGCAGGAAGTGGGTGTTTCTGGGTGGTAACTGACCGTTTTCGGGGAGTGTGTGTAAAAACGCAGGCGTGCCAGATAAATACGCAGGAGTGGCTGGGGAAACGTAGGCGTGGCTCGCCGAACGCAGGGCGTGTTTGTGACGTCAAACCAGGAACCAAACAGTCTGAAGTGATCGCTAGCTAGGAGTAAGTCTCGAGCTGCTCAGAAACTGCACAATCTTTTTTTGTAGCAGCGCTGTGATCCTTTCGTTCGCACTTCTGCTAAGCTAAGATACACTCCCAGAGGGCGGCGGCTTAGCGTTTGCACTGCTGCTTAAAGCAGCTAGAGAGCAATCAACTCGGAATGAGGGCCATTGTGCTCACTATAAAGTAGACTGATCAGTCTGAGGTTTTTCTAGTCTGCTGAGTAATAAGCTGTTTTGCTATTTTCATTATATGTGTGTTTTGTGAAGGTTATTGTGCATTTAGAATCTAGGGTATTTAAGTAATTGAGAAACTGCATTTTCATTAGATATAGAGGTGCTTCCGCAGTTAAGATTAAAAAAAAGCCCATTTACTACTGGAGTATTTATTGCACATTTATCACCGTATTGCGCAGCAGACACTGGGGAACATGATAAATAAGTACACATTCCATTTGTGCCGAATTGCCTTTCATACGTTTGTGATCATTATTTCCGCCATAACGTGACCTACCCTGGACCATGTCATTTTACACCACCTTTAGTAAATCTACTTGATTATTCTATTTACTCAAGGCTTCCATGTTATGTAATTTTACTTTGTGTTTGATGCTACGCTCTACAGCCAGGTGGATAAGCTTGTGGAGTCTTTTCCACTGAGGAAGGAAGATCCATTGGAGTTGCCACCTCAGCTGTGAGATGCCATCTAAACCTAACTTATCTGTGCCCACACCAATACCCAGTATACCACACCCGCAACCATTCTGCTTACTGTACTGGAGAATGGAAAGTATTAATAAAGTTTAGTTATTATTTCACCTCAAAATGGTCTGTTTATGTGACTGTACTGCACTTGTTGTCCGTATGTGTCCTCTTCACCAAGAACCTTGTGCTGATCACAGAGCGTCCTTGGGATGCACCGGGCGGCACTACAGGCTGCGGGGTGCATGCATCTGCAGCAGTGCTATTGGCGACGGGCGAGTGATGCCACTGCTTGCCCACACTAGTTACTGCCCTGGAGGAGAGAGTGCCACCTCACTTCAGGGTACCTTAAGTAAGCGTATCACAGCACAAGCACGTTTCACTATAAGTTGTATTTGCTGAAAACATGTTGACTAGTTCCGTCAGAATGTTGTAATATTTCCTATTTATTAGCCCAGATCTGTGACTCTGTTACTCATTTCCTAACGCTGGGCGTGGCTAGGAGCTCTCAATGGGTTAGCACCAGGTCTGTCACACCCAGCCCACAGCTGGTTGGCCGAGAAACGCCCTCCCACACAGGCTACATCCAATGGGAGGCTCTGCCCTTTGCCTGCTGTGTGTTCCCTGGACTCCACTCGGCTGCAGAGGGACTCGCCGTCGGGGGAAAGCTGCGGTGCCTGGCCCGGGCACAGGAGCCTTCACCGCCTGCTGCAGGGAGCACCAACACAGGTCAGCAGCTTAGTTGGTTCCAGGAGGAGAAGCATTACCCGCACCTCCCCCACTTCTAGCACCACTGGCTCCCTCCCCAGCACCACCGCAGCCACCCCTCCCCCACCCGCGGTGGCTCCAAACCCCTCACCCCCACAACCGCCCCACCTGCGGCACCCCCCCACATCTTCCATCCGCTGCACCCCCCCAACCTCCCTTCCCCCACCCACAGAACCTGTCCCTCCCCCACCCACGGTGGCTCTGGACTTCCACACCCGCGCCACCCCCGCAATCCCCCCACCTGCGGCAACCATGGACCCCCATCCACGTCTCCCCCGCATCCGCCACCCCCCAAACCCCAGCACCTACTAGGTGATTCATTGTGCTTTGAGTGCGCTGTTCTCGTCATCGCAAGGGGCTACGGCCCCTTAACCACCGCATGCCATTTGTCCGCGGAATATTTAACCACTCACAAAATTAAGATTGAGGGTAATACTCCATATAATAAAAATATTGCACAACCCAAGGGCGTGCAAGGGTTACGGGGGCGTAGCCCCTTGCGATGGTTTGAAGAGTGTCCGTAGGGCGCGATGAGTCACCTAGTCTTTCATAATAGTGTAGCCACAGGGGCATTATTTCATTGGAATATATAGGAAGCTGTTATGCTAAACAAACACAAGTATACAAGCAAATAAGATTATATCCATGTCAATATAAACAACAATGAAGATAAAAAAAAATGTAATAAGCAGAATATCCTATGTACAATAAACATGTTTAATATTTAATACGAATAAATAGTAATATAACACTTCTGTGCTTGTTGTGCTATTAAGATGCACGTTGTTCATTGATCTACTGATTCAATAAGGAATTAACAGTTTACAGTATGTATTAAAGTTACCATATCAGGAATGAATTGCCAGTGGTAAAGCTTTTATATTTAATTATGTTTATTTATTTGCTTCCAAAGTGTAGAGCGTGTAATAATTCATAATAAGCCTTGTGGCGCCAACCCCGAGATCATAAATTATTTGCTCAAATCTGTTGGCGAGATTAGAGACTAGGGTTGTTGGGACACTGTTGACTCCACCGCGAACTTTGCCATCATTAATTTGCCAGGTGGTGATATTACGGGGCAGGCCGAGTGATTTTGTGTCACAGATCTCTAAGGTAACTTATTCTATCTGTAATAATTCACAGTAGTGGCACACTATTCCTTACAGTGCACACATTTTCCTAGGAAGCAGTAAAGTACTGAAGTCATGACATCAGGGGATGGGGACGGGACCCTGACAGAATACCAACAACGCATTGGCCTTGGGATTAGGATTAGGTACTAGGGGGAAGGTTAGGGTTAGGCTGCAGGGGTTGGGGAGGTTGGGGTTAGGTTGCAGGAGGGGGTAAGGATTAGGCTGAGGGAAGGAACAGTTAGGGTTAGGCTACAGAAAGGTGAGGTTAGGGTTAGGCTGCGTGCGGGGAGGGTTAGGGATAGGCTACAGGGGGGTTAGGGTTAGGTTGCAGAAGGGGGAGGTTAGGGTTTGGCTGCGGGAGGGGTGGGTTAGGGTTAGGGTTAAGCTGCAGAAAGGGGAGGCTAGAGTTTAGCTGCGGGGGGGGGGTTAGGGTTAGGCTGCAGGGGGTTAGGGTTAGGCTGCAGAAGGGGGAGGCTAGGGTTTGGCTGCGGGAGGGGTGGGTTAGGGTTAGGCTGCAGGGGGTTAGGGTTAGGCTGCAGAAGGGGGAGGCTAGGGTTTGGCTGCGGGAGGGGTGGGTTAGGGTTAGGCTGCAGGGGGTTAGGGTTAGGCTGCAGAAGGGGGAGGCTAGGGTTTGGCTTCAGGAGGGGTGGGTTAGGGTTAGGCTGCAGGGGGTTAGGGTTAGGCTGCAGAAGGGGAAGGCTAGGGTTTGGCTGCGGGAGGGGTGGGTTAGGGTTAGGCTGCAGGGGGTTAGGGTTAGGCTGCAGAAGGGGGAGGCTAGGGTTTGGCTTCAGGAGGGGTGGGTTAGGGGTAGGATTAGGGGTTGGGTGAAAACAGTTACTGTGATCTGTCGGGATTCTAACCGTTTTATTGGTAGAGAATTCCACAATTGGACGACATGTCAGTAGAAGTCTTGTAGGTGGAAAGACCAGTTATTTGTCACTCACGGAGGAGGAGGAGGATGTCAGTGACTGAAGGGCGTATGTGGGAATATTTCATGATGAGTTTTGAGATGTATGGGTGGATGGTGTTTTTGAGGCCTTTGTATATGTGGATGAGTACTTCTGGATTTTTGGAGAACCTTGATAATGCACATAAACTGTATATACACATAAGATACTACAATGGGCAAACAGTATAGGGTTTGCAGAGTGATACACAGGTTGTTGTGTAAGAGGGTTTGCCGGGCATTTAAAAGCAGGGATAGATGGAGATGCTCTAATCACCTTTCTAGATTAGGAACATGAGGATAGTAGTAAGTGAGGGACTGATCTGGGGATGCCATTTCAAAGTAGCATAAATGATGAACCCAGAGGAGACATATATACAGTACTAGGGATGCAGGATGCAGCAGGACAAAAGGATGAACACTCAAGTATGCGGAACAATCAGCAAGATGTAGTACCCAAGTTCAACCACTAATTATCTTGGCAGTATAGAGCACCTGGTAGAAGTTGGAAAAACAGGACCACATACAAAGTAATGTACAGCAAAGGAAGGGGCATCTACTTGGCAAGATGAGACATCAGCAGAATCAGTAGCCCAGATATTGGTAAATGGCAGTTTATTATAGTAAAGGTGTGTGGAACATTGGAGAGCACCAACAAGGTAACTGTAACAGAAGATCACGACGCAGAGTAGTGGTCACAAGCCAAACTTCAGCCTTGGCAGGAGACAGATACTACAGATCTCACAGCAGGAGTACAGTAATGCTGGTGGTGGAGGGCTGCCGCAGGTGGGGGATTTACAGATACTAATTACCCAGGCCTGGGCTTGTTAGAGGGAACCAGTAGCATTGGGACATCCATGTGGCTATAGCACAACATTGTACAGAAGGTCAGGAGAGGAGAGGTAGATTAGCGTGTCCTCAGTGAAGAGGGGGTACTGGAGGCAGAATGAGCAAATTTGCTCACCAATGGAAGAGGTGTGCAGAGAGAAAAGTCAGTGGCCGTAACAGAGCCTTGTGGGATCCCAGCAGATGGTGGAAGTGGAGAAGATGCGCCAGATGTAGATACACTGAAGTGGCAGTTGGATACGTATAAAGTGGAGAAGGAAAGAACTGTGTCATGGAATGCTGGTGGATGAAGGGAGTAAGAAGAGAGAAAGGGACATGCAATTGCACCCAACTCTCTCAAATACAGTGAAAGCAAAATGGGAAGGAAGAGAGAGGGTGGTAGTGGAAGAGAGAGGCTGGGTTGAGATATGGGGGTCATTCATTTGTTTTCGCAAAGCAGTGATCGGGTCTGAACTGCGCAGTGCGCCGGCACATGCCAGACAGCCGATGGCTGTCTTTAGCTAGCGATCGCCTCTGCCTGATTGACAGGCAGAGGCGGTCGCTGGGCGGGAGGAGGCGGGATGGCGCCGTTAAGCCGCCATTTAAGGGGTGCAGTCCGGCCAACGCAGGCATGGCCAGACCGTGCGGGGGCGGGCCGCAGCTGCGTGACGTCACACGCAGCTGCTGCGACCTGGCCAGCGACGAGTAGCTCCCGGCTAGCGCGCAGGAGCTGTGCAGGTACGGAGCTACTCCTGAAGTACAGAAGCATCACCGCTGCGCAATGCTTTTGTACTTCTGCGACGGGGCAGGGACTGACATGCGAGGTGGACGAGCCCTGTGCTGGGCGTCCTCCCACATGTCAGTGTGCCTGATCAAATTTAGCACATCTATGATCAACTCTGAATCACCCCCCCCCCCCATGGTTTCTTTGGGATTGGTGAAATAAGTTGTTTACTGGAGAAAGGGAATGTGCCATTGGACAGAGACTGATTAATGAGGTGAGCTAGAGAAGGGCATGCAGCGAGGGAGAGGGAGCAGAGAGGTTGTGAAGGAATAGGGTACACGGGGCAGGTTGAGATGATGAAATAAGTGCAGATAATTTGATCCTGATTCAGGTGGATGCAATGCCGGTGTTTGAGCAGTTGAGTGATTTGTTTGCTTCTGAACATTCACAAAAAATCTAGGAACCCTTACAATGCACGCGTGAGACAAAGTCCGCGGTGGCGTATGGATCTGTGTATGATGGTGCTCTGATTTGGGACAGCGTCTGTGATCCATACATCTCTTCACTTATCTGACAATATCTCCCACCCTGACATCTCCACTCTGTTTAAGATCTGCATCTCTCGTCCACATGCATTACCTGCTCCCACTCATGGACCTATTTTGGCTGTGGATGGAATGCTGTCCCATGCACAATAAGACTTTCCACAAGTCTCCAAACCTTCAAGCATTCCCTGGAAACTATAACCCCCATAAGCTGTCCTACCCAACTACATCCCCTCTATACAGCACACACATAAAGTTACATATTTTTTCTTTCTTCACTTTCACATCCCGCTGACCCTTGGGCAACATCCCTGTGTGACTGGATCATGTAGCTTCGCTAATAACCTTTTAACACTCCTGGAGGTACAGTAGGTATTAACACTGTAAGTGCCCAACGCAGTGCCTTTAATCAGGGCTATTTAAATACCATTCCTAAAGTTCTTTTCGAAAATGGCATCATCAGGAATAGCGCGCTGTATTCTTCTCAGACATGAGAATCGATGGCAGTAGCAGGAGAAGGAGAAGCAGGGGGTGAGCACTGTACTCAAGGCATTGTGTATCTTGCACTGCTGGGGGCATTATGTGTATATATGGCACTACTGGGGGCATTATGTATATATATATATATATATATATATATATATATGGCACTACTGGGGGCATTATGTGTATATATGGCACTACTGGGGGCAGTATGTGTATATATGGCACTACTGGGGGCAGTGTGTGTATATATGGCACTACTGGGGGCAGTATGTGTATATATGGCACTACTGGGGGCAGTGTGTGTATATATGGCACTACTGGGGGCAGTGTGTGTATATATGGCACTACTGGGGGCATATGTGTATATATGGCACTACTGGGGGCAGTATGTGTATATATGGCACTACTGGGGGCAGTACGTGTATAATATGGCACTATCCACCTTTGCACTCCCCACAGTTCATGAACCTATTTTCCTATAAAAATAGCACTGCCTTTAATGAAGATAGATAGATAGATAGATAGATAGATAGATAGATAGATAGATAGATAGATAGATAGTTCTATTTATGTTTCATATTGAATGATTTTATCATTATTTTTTTGTCTGCTTTTTCTTTCATTTCCAGAATAGAACCCACATGTATATTTGTATCCGTAGTTTTGTAACTATTTGGTTTCTAATAAGTTAAAATTCCTAGAAAATATTATCACTGACAAATGCATCTTAAGATGTCACCTGTATAAGGTCGCTTGACTCATTTCCGTCTTCCACGACAATTAGTTTAGCTCTTCCTTTCCTTTCGCTGTCCCGAATGCTGGTGGCAACTTGTGCGGCTTTGAGACGTTCGTACTTGTTGCATTTCTCACCGCACCACTGATAGATTTCCTAGAACGTGAAATTGAAAAAAGTAACATCACATTTCCAGCATAATTTCTGGGGATAAGGTCATGGGTTACCTGTACACAGAGCCGTCACTAGGGGTGTGCGAACAGTGCTGCACAGAGCAGCACGCATTTAGCTAGCAGGGTTCCTTGAATGCAGCTATGAAGCCAGAATCTCTGCTGCAGCACCGTCCGGAAGCTCCAGGCAGGCACCCTGTATTCTCTGCAGACCCCACCGGACTCTCTGGGCAATACTCTCCCCTTATGTGACATCATCAATCCCACTACGGAGATCCCACCTACTTTGTAATGCCATAGGTATAGGGGTGTGGTCAGGGGCGTGGCTGGCACAGTCACCGTACAGCCCTTACGGCACTGCCTCTATGATACAGCCATTGATGCAATGTACTAACTTCTGACTGGAGCCAGATTAAGGGTCACATCGGCCTGGGACTGAAAATGTTCATGGGCCTAAACTGATAAGGGAAGGAGGCATGGCTGGTGCTGTGTGGGTGTGGCCAGTGCCATGTGGTTATATATACCCCATATACTCGTGATTATATACACCACATACACTATATGCCCCAATGCAAAATACTATTTGAATTTTTATGATTCATGTCCCACTGTGTATCCAGTCTAGACAGCTGGTCTTCGCCTTGCTGATATGATGATGGGCCTATTTTTATGTGGGGGCCTAGAGCTGTCCCTCCATCCGCCCCATTGCTAATCTGGCATTGCCTCTGAACCTCATAGAGTCTGGTGAAAAATGGTTTTGCGGAATTGTTAGTCAGTAAATTTCCCCCCAAGTCTGTGAAAGTGGCAGCAAGGTCTGAGCAAACTGGTCTATACAATGGGATCTGTGTAAATGGAACTGGGATTTGATTATTATAGTGCCACACAACTCTGGAACGTTCACAAACTGAAGAGCTGAAGGCGATAATGCAGGACGTTACTGCAGCAAGCCCAGGAATAGAATGTTCCTACTGTACAACAGGGATGCAGTTAAAATGCTGCCGAACGGGATCCCGGCGGGAAAAATAATGACGCCTGAATTACGACCAACGGCATAAGACCGGCGTCTAAATACCACCCATGCCCCCTTCCCTTACCCATGGATCAGCAGCATGCACGGGACTCAGCCTGTCAGTCTTCAATAAGCCCGCCCCATACTCCCATTGGCTGGTTTCACAGGAGTCTGGGGGTGGGCTATTTGAAGATAGGCTGAGCAGTCTTTGGCCCGCGCTGCCACCCAGAGGCAGAAGCCATTGCTGGATCAGACTATTAGTGGAAGTGTTGGGGAAGGGGGTGTTTATAGCGGTGGTGGCAGTAGTAGGATGGAGGGCAGGTGCCTATACTGGCAGTGGTAGTGGGGTGCGGGAATGTTTCCAGGCGTCAGTTGGTCTGTGATGTAGGCGGTGGCTCTGGGATACGTTTTTTTTCGGTTATTGTGAGAGGAAACTGTTCCGAGAGCCATAATTGGTTGACTTGAGGCTCCATTTTAGACTTTCAAGATGGTCACGGCGAGCCAATTGCGACTCACTGTGTCATCACCAGGCAGTCTGATGGCAGAGGAGGAGCTGGCAAGTGTTCCTGAAGATTCCGGAGTCCTGGGTGGGCGGCAGCCAATGCCAAAGAGCTCACCTGGCAATCGCCTAGGTGAAGATCAGAGAACAACAGCTAATCCCAACCTCTGTTCTCAAGGCTCACAAAGTGCTGTTACACACTACCCGGTTTTCTCCGGATGGCAAAAAGCCGGACAAACTTTGTCTTTCACACACAACGGCTTTGAGCCGTGTGTAATGCTGTGCGCATGCGCAGCAGCAGACACGGCTTGAAAAAAAAAACGTGTGTGAAAGCTCCCCTTCAGACACACGGTTCTCTGCCTTCAAAGACGACCTTCCAGTGGATATTTCCGGCTGCAACCCGGCAGCTGGGCCGTGCCGTGCCGTGTGAAAGGACACATTGCGCTGCATGTGTCTCTGCAGCACGGCAGTGGTAAAAAGCCGGGCGCGATTTTGCCGGGCGGCGGGAGCCGGCGTGTGTGTTTCAGCCCTAACAGTCCAGGTTTTAGTGATATCCATGCTTGAGCACAGGTGACCTAATTAGTACCTCAGTTATTTTGATTTAACCATCTGTGCTGAAGCCTGGATATCACTAAAACCTGCACTGTAAAAGGCCCTACACACTGGGCGATAATTCTCAAAGATATGAATGATACCGTTCATATCTTTGAGTGTGGAGGCACCAGCAATGAACGATGCGTGACCCCGCGCTCGTTCATCGCTGGTGCTCCGTCAGCTGTGCATGCAGGCCAATATCGACGATCTTGGCCATATTTGCCTGCACTTCTACGGATCCGTGTGATGGGGGGAGTGAAGAAATTTCACTCCCCCGTCACTGCCCCCCCCCCCCCCCCCGCCGCATCGCCCGTCGGCCGTATCCGCCGTCGGGCAGCTCGGCGGCGGATCGTTAAACACACTTGCCTACTTTTGAAAAAGCATTTCAGGGAGATTGTGATAGTAACACCTATCAGCGCGGACGTCACTGCTACATCTGAGAGGCGTGTCATAAAAATGATTGACAACCAAATGTTAATGAGCCCCAAAGTTTGTAAGATCTACTTGTTGAAGAAAAGACACTGATATTTTTCAGGAATTGTTAGTGTATTGTATTTTACAAGAGGTTCCATATACTGTAAGTGGCCAAGAGAAACCTTATTTAAAATGCATGTAGCCATAGGGATCATTGGGGGTCATTCCGAGTTGATCGTAGCTGTGCTAAATTTAGCAAAGTTACGATCATCTTCCCTGACATGCGGGGGGACGCCCAGCACAGGGCTAGTCCGCCTCGCATGTCAGCACACATAGAAATCTAACAAATGACAGTTATGCAATTCACTTCTTTATCTCAGAGACATTACTTATCACCTTCAAAAGTGTCTGTGTGATGTGTTTATGCCGGTAACTTTGCCCCCAATAAAATACTTGACAAACACGTACGATATTATGATGTGTCGATGTCGATTAATATGTTACTCACATGTACATGTTCTGCAATCATACAACCATCTGTGGCCACAGGGGGAGATGTAGAGATGTATCAAGCCAGGGAGAGAGACAGAGTGGAGAAGTTACCCGAAGCAAACAGCTTCTAACTGTCATTTATCTACATGGACTTCAATCTGACAGAAGCTTTTCTACTTTATCACCCTCCAAGATTTGATACATCTACCTGTAGGGACATACTGTAAATCTAAAGTTCTGAACTTTTTCTTTGATTCACAACAAATACAGCAGATTGACAGCTGAGCAGAGGCGTAACTAGGGTTTTCGGAGCTCAGGGCAAGATGAAGAGTGGCACCCCCCCCCCCCCCCCCAAAAAAAAAAAAACCCCACCATAAAATAGAGATGAGCGGGTTCGGTTCCTCGGAATCCGAACCCGCCCGAACTTCATGTTTTTTTACACGGGTCCGAGCGACTCGGATCTTCCCGCCTTGCTCGGTTAACCCGAGCGCGCCCGAACGTCATCATGACGCTGTCGGATTCTCGCGAGGCTCGGATTCTATCGCGAGACTCGGATTCTATATAAGGAGCCGCGCGTCGCCGCCATTTTCACACGTGCATTGAGATTGATAGGGAGAGGACGTAGCTGGCGTCCTCTCCATTTAGATTAGAAGAGAGAGAGTGAGATTGAGACAGAGACACTTGATTTACTGGAGCTTAGGAGTACTAGAGAGTGCAGAGTTTACTAGTGACTGACCACTGACCAGTGACCACCAGTGCAGTTTTATTTAATATAATCCGTTCTCTGCCTGAAAAAAACGATACACAGTGACTCAGTCACATACCATATCTGTGCTCAGCCCAGTGTGCTGCATCATCTATGTATAATATCTGACTGTGCTCACACAGCTTAATTGTGGGGGAGACTGGGGAGCAGTTATAGGTTATAGCAGGAGCCAGGAGTACATACATATTATTAAAATTAAACAGTGCACACTTTTGCTGCAGGCAGGAGTGCCACTGCCAGTGTGAATGACCAGTGACCTGACCACACTGACCACCAGTATAGTATACTATATTGTGATTGCCTGAAAAAGTTAAACACTCGTCGTGTGACTTGTGTGGTGTTTTTTTTTTTATTCTATAAAAAACTCATTCTGCTGACAGACAGTGTCCAGCAGGTCCGTCATTATATAATATATACCTGTCCGGCTGCAGTAGTGATATATATATATTTTTTATATCATTATTTATCATCCAGTCGCAGCAGACACAGTACGGTAGTTCACGGCTGTAGCTACCTCTGTGTCGGCACTCGGCAGTCCATCCATAATTGTATACCACCTACCCGTGGTTTTTTTTTTCTTTCTTCTTTATACATACTACATCTCATTATCATCCAGTCTATATTAGCAGCAGACACAGTACAGTACGGTAGTCCACGGCTGTAGCTACCTCTGTGTCGGCACTCGGCAGTCCATCCATAATTGTATACCACCTACCCGTGGTTTTTTTTTTCTTTCTTCTTTATACATACTACATCTCATTATCATCCAGTCTATATTAGCAGCAGACACAGTACAGTACGGTAGTCCACGGCTGTAGCTACCTCTGTGTCAGCACTCGGCAGTCCATCCATAATTGTATACCACCTACCCGTGGTTTTTTTTTTCTTTCTTCTTTACACATACTACATCTCATTATCATCCAGTCTATATTAGCAGCAGACACAGTACAGTACGGTAGTCCACGGCTGTAGCTACCTCTGTGTCGGCACTCGGCAGTCCATCCATAATTGTATACCACCTACCCGTGTTTTTTTTTTCTTTCTTCTTTATACATACTACATCTCATTATCATCCAGTCTATATTAGCAGCAGACACAGTACAGTACGGTAGTCCACGGCTGTAGCTACCTCTGTGTCGGCACTCGGCAGTCCGTCCATAATTGTATACCACCTACCCGGGGTTTTTTTTTCTTTCTTCTTTATACATACATACTACATCTCATTATCAACCAGTCTATATTAGCAGCAGACACAGTACAGTACGGTAGTCCACGGCTGTAGCTACCTCTGTGTCGGCACTCGGCAGTCCATCCATAATTGTATACCACCTACCCGTGGTTTTTTTTTCTTTCTTCTTTATACATACTACATCTCATTATCATCCAGTCTATATTAGCAGCAGACACAGTACAGTACGGTAGTCCACGGCTGTAGCTACCTCTGTGTCGGCACTCAGCAGTCCGTCCATAATTGTATACCACCTACCCGTGGTTTTTTTTTCTTTCTTCTTTATACATACATACTACATCTCATTATCATCCAGTCTATATTAGCAGCAGACACAGTACAGTACGGTAGTCCACGGCTGTAGCTACCTCTGTGTCGGCACTTGGCAGTCCATCCATAATTGTATACCACCTACCCGTGGTTTTTTTTTCTTTCTTCTTTATACATACTACATCTCATTATCAACCAGTCTATATTAGCAGCAGACACAGTACAGTACGGTAGTCCACGGCTGTAGCTACCTCTGTGTCGGCACTCGGCAGTCCATCCATAATTGTATACCACCTACCCGTGGTTTTTTTTTCTTTCTTCTTTATACATACATACTACATCTCATTATCATCCAGTCTATATTAGCAGCAGACACAGTACAGTACAATAGTCCACGGCTGTAGCTACCTCTGTGTCGGCACTCGGCAGTCCATTCATAATTGTATACTAGTATCCATCCATCTCCATTGTTTACCTGAGGTGCCTTTTAGTTGTGCCTATTAAAATATGGAGAACAAAAATGTTGAGGTTCCAAAATTAGGGAAAGATCAAGATCCACTTCCACCTCGTGCTGAAGCTGCTGCCACTAGTCATGGCCGAGACGATGAAATGCCAGCAACGTCGTCTGCCAAGGCCGATGCCCAATGTCATAGTACAGAGCATGTCAAATCCAAAACACCAAATATCAGTAAAAAAAGGACTCCAAAACCTAAAATAAAATTGTCGGAGGAGAAGCGTAAACTTGCCAATATGCCATTTACCACACGGAGTGGCAAGGAACGGCTGAGGCCCTGGCCTATGTTCATGGCTAGTGGTTCAGCTTCACATGAGGATGGAGGCACTCAGCCTCTCGCTAGAAAAATGAAAAGACTCAAGCTGGCAAAAGCAGTAGCACCGCAAAGAACTGTGCGTTCTTCGAAATCCCAAATCCACAAGGAGAGTCCAATTGTGTCGGTTGCGATGCCTGACCTTCCCAACACTGGACGTGAAGAGCATGCGCCTTCCACCATTTGCACGCCCCCTGCAAGTGCTGGAAGGAGCACCCGCAGTCCAGTTCCTGATAGTCAGATTGAAGATGTCAGTGTTGAAGTACACCAGGATGAGGAGGATATGGGTGTTGCTGGCGCTGGGGAGGAAATTGACCAGGAGGATTCTGATGGTGAGGTGGTTTGTTTAAGTCAGGCACCCGGGGAGACACCTGTTGTCCGTGGGAGGAATATGGCCGTTGACATGCCTGGTGAAAATACCAAAAAAATCAGCTCTTCGGTGTGGAACTATTTCAACAGAAATGCGGACAACAGGTGTCAAGCCGTGTGTTCCCTTTGTCAAGCTGTAATAAGTAGGGGTAAGGACGTTAACCACCTCGGAACATCCTCCCTTATACGTCACCTGCAGCGCATTCATAATAAGTCAGTGACAAGTTCAAAAACTTTGGGTGACAGCGGAAGCAGTCCACTGACCAGTAAATCCCTTCCTCTTGTAACCAAGCTCACGCAAACCACCCCTCCAACTCCCTCAGTGTCAATTTCCTCCTTCCCCAGGAATGCCAATAGTCCTGCAGGCCATGTCACTGGCAATTCTGACGAGTCCTCTCCTGCCTGGGATTCCTCCGATGCATCCTTGCGTGTAACGCCTACTGCTGCTGGCGCTGCTGTTGTTGCTGCTGGGAGTCGATGGTCATCCCAGAGGGGAAGTCGTAAGCCCACTTGTACTACTTCCAGTAAGCAATTGACTGTTCAACAGTCCTTTGCGAGGAAGATGAAATATCACAGCAGTCATCCTGCTGCAAAGCGGATAACTGAGGCCTTGACAACTATGTTGGTGTTAGACGTGCGTCCGGTATCCGCCGTTAGTTCACAGGGAACTAGACAATTTATTGAGGCAGTGTGCCCCCGTTACCAAATACCATCTAGGTTCCACTTCTCTAGGCAGGCGATACCGAAAATGTACACGGACCTCAGAAAAAGACTCACCAGTGTCCTAAAAAATGCAGCTGGACCCAATGTCCACTTAACCACGGACATGTGGACAAGTGGAGCAGGGCAGGGTCAGGACTATATGACTGTGACAGCCCACTGGGTAGATGTATGGACTCCCGCCGCAAGAACAGCAGCGGCGGCACCAGTAGCAGCATCTCGCAAACGCCAACTCTTTCCTAGGCAGGCTACGCTTTGTATCACCGCTTTCCAGAATACGCACACAGCTGAAAACCTCTTACGGCAACTGAGGAAGATCATCGCGGAATGGCTTACCCCAATTGGACTCTCCTGTGGATTTGTGGCATCGGACAACGCCAGCAATATTGTGTGTGCATTAAATATGGGCAAATTCCAGCACGTCCCATGTTTTGCACATACCTTGAATTTGGTGGTGCAGAATTTTTTAAAAAACGACAGGGGCGTGCAAGAGATGCTGTCGGTGGCCAGAAGAATTGCGGGACACTTTCGGCGTACAGGCACCACGTACAGAAGACTGGAGCACCACCAAAAACTACTGAACCTGCCCTGCCATCATCTGAAGCAAGAAGTGGTAACGAGGTGGAATTCAACCCTCTATATGCTTCAGAGGTTGGAGGAGCAGCAAAAGGCCATTCAAGCCTATACAATTGAGCACGATATAGGAGGTGGAATGCACCTGTCTCAAGCGCAGTGGAGAATGATTTCAACGTTGTGCAAGGTTCTGATGCCCTTTGAACTTGCCACACGTGAAGTCAGTTCAGACACTGCCAGCCTGAGTCAGGTCATTCCCCTCATCAGGCTTTTGCAGAAGAAGCTGGAGACATTGAAGGAGGAGCTAACACGGAGCGATTCCGCTAGGCATGTGGGACTTGTGGATGGAGCCCTTAATTCGCTTAACAAGGATTCACGGGTGGTCAATCTGTTGAAATCAGAGCACTACATTTTGGCCACCGTGCTTGATCCTAGATTTAAAGCCTACCTTGGATCTCTCTTTCCGGCAGACACAAGTCTGCTGGGGTTGAAAGACCTGCTGGTGAGAAAATTGTCAAGTCAAGCGGAACGCGACCTGTCAACATCTCCTCCTTCACATTCTCCCGCAACTGGGGGTGCGAGGAAAAGGCTCAGAATTCCGAGCCCACCCGCTGGCGGTGATGCAGGGCAGTCTGGAGCGACTGCTGATGCTGACATCTGGTCCGGACTGAAGGACCTGACAACGATTACGGACATGTCGTCTACTGTCACTGCATATGATTCTCTCAACATTGAAAGAATGGTGGAGGATTATATGAGTGACCGCATCCAAGTAGGCACGTCACACAGTCCGTACTTATACTGGCAGGAAAAAGAGGCAATTTGGAGGCCCTTGCACAAACTGGCTTTATTCTACCTAAGTTGCCCTCCCACAAGTGTGTACTCCGAAAGAGTGTTTAGTGCCGCCGCTCACCTTGTCAGCAATCGGCGTACGAGGTTACATCCAGAAAATGTGGAGAAGATGATGTTCATTAAAATGAATTATAATCAATTCCTCCGCGGAGACATTGACCAGCAGCAATTGCCTCCACAAAGTACACAGGGAGCTGAGATGGTGGATTCCAGTGGGGACGAATTGATAATCTGTGAGGAGGAGGATGTACACGGTGATATATCGGAGGATGATGATGAGGTGGACATCTTGCCTCTGTAGAGCCAGTTTGTGCAAGGAGAGATTAATTGCTTCTTTTTTGGGGGGGGTCCAAACCAACCCGTCATATCAGTCACAGTCGTGTGGCAGACCCTGTCACTGAAATGATGGGTTGGTTAAAGTGTGCATGTCCTGTTTATACAACATAAGGGTGGGTGGGAGGGCCCAAGGACAATTCCATCTTGCACCTCTTTTTTCTTTTATTTTTCTTTGCGTCATGTGCTGTTTGGGGAGGGTTTTTTGGAAGGGCCATCCTGCGTGACACTGCAGTGCCACTCCTAGATGGGCCCGGTGTTTGTGTCGGCCACTAGGGTCGCTTATCTTACTCACACAGTCAGCTACCTCATTGCGCCTCTTTTTTTCTTTGCGTCATGTGCTGTTTGGGGAGGGTTTTTTGGAAGGGCCATCCTGCGTGACACTGCAGTGCCACTCCTAGATGGGCCCGGTGTTTGTGTCGGCCACTAGGGTCGCTTATCTTACTCACACAGTCAGCTACCTCATTGCGCCTCTTTTTTTCTTTGCGTCATGTGCTGTTTGGGGAGGTTTTTTTGGAAGGGCCATCCTGCGTGACACTGCAGTGCCACTCCTAGATGGGCCCGGTGTTTGTGTCGGCCACTAGGGTCGATTATCTTACTTCACAGTCAGCTACCTCATTGCGCCTCTTTTTTTCTTTGCGTCATGTGCTGTTTGGGGAGGGTTTTTTGGAAGGGCCATCCTGCGTGACACTGCAGTGCCACTCCTAGATGGGCCCGGTGTTTGTGTCGGCCACTAGGGTCGCTTATCTTACTCACACAGTCAGCTACCTCATTGCGCCTCTTTTTTTCTTTGCGTCATGTGCTGTTTGGGGAGGGTTTTTTGGAAGGGACATCCTGCGTGACACTGCAGTGCCACTCCTAGATGGGCCCGGTGTTTGTGTCGGCCACTAGGGTCGCTTATCTTACTCACACAGTCAGCTACCTCATTGCGCCTCTTTTTTTCTTTGCGTCATGTGCTGTTTGGGGAGGGTTTTTTGGAAGGGACATCCTGCGTGACACTGCAGTGACACTCCTAGATGGGCCCGGTGTTTGTGTCGGCCACTAGGGTCGCTTATCTTACTCACACAGTCAGCTACCTCATTGCGCCTCTTTTTTTCTTTGCGTCATGTGCTGTTTGGGGAGGGTTTTTTGGAAGGGACATCCTGCGTGACACTGCAGTGCCACTCCTAGATGGGCCCGGTGTTTGTGTCAGCCACTAGGGTCGCTAATCTTACTCACACAGCTACCTCATTGCGCCTCTTTTTTTCTTTGCGTCATGTGCTGTTTGGGGAGGGTTTTTTGGAAGGGACATCCTGCGTGACACTGCAGTGCCACTCCTAGATGGGCCCGGTGTTTGTGTCGGCCACTAGGGTCGCTTATCTTACTCACACAGCGACCTCGGTGCAAATTTTAGGACTAAAAATAATATTGTGAGGTGTGAGGTATTCAGAATAGACTGAAAATGAGTGGAAATTATGGTTTTTGAGGTTAATAATACTTTGGGATCAAAATGACCCCCAAATTCTATGATTTAAGCTGTTTTTTAGGGTTTTTTGAAAAAAACACCCGAATCCAAAACACACCCGAATCCGACAAAAAAAATTCGGTGAGGTTTTGCCAAAACGCGGTCGAACCCAAAACACGGCCGCGGAACCGAACCCAAAACCAAAACACAAAACCCGAAAAATTTCAGGCGCTCATCTCTACCATAAAATCAACTATGTGTGCGCACCAAAAATGGGCGTGACCACACTCCAGAAGGGGTGTTGCCACTGCCACATACCAGAAGGGGCATGGCTACTGAAAAATGGGGCGTGCCAACATGACTGTCACCTACCCCCTGTGTCACCTCTCAGCACACTATCACCTACCCCTTGTGTCTTCTCTCAGCACACCTTCATTCAATTTTTGCACATTACGGCAGTAGAGTCCCCTTTTTATACAGTACGCAGGTAGAGTCCCCTTATTACACCCCACACAGTGCCAGATAAACATTGCCCCACACAGTGCCAGATACATATTGCCCAACACAGTGCCAGATACACATTGCCCCACACAGTGCCAGATACACATTGCCCCACACAGTGACAGATACACATTGCCCCACACAGTGCCAGATACACATTGCCCCACACAGTGACAGATACACATTGCCCCACACAGTGCCAGATACACATTGCCCCACACAGTGCCAGATACACATTGCCCCACACAGTGCCAGATACACATTGCCCCACACAGTGCCAGATACATATTGCCCCACACAGTGCCAGATACACATTGCCCCACACAGTGCCAGATACATATTGCCCCACACAGTGCCAGATACACATTGCCCCACACAGTGACAGATACACATTGCCCCACACAGTGCCAGATACACATTGCCCCACACAGTGTCAGATACACATTGCCCCACACAGTGCCAGATACACATTGCCCCACACAGTGCCAGATACACATTGCCCCACACAGTGCCAGATACACATTGCCCCACACAGTGACAGATACACATTGCCCCACACAGTGACAGATACACATTGCCCCACACAGTGCCAGATACACATTGCCCCACACAGTGCCAGATACACATTGCCCCACACAGTGTCAGATACATATTACCCCACACAGTGCCAGATACACATTGCCCCACACAGTGACAGATACACATTGCCCCACACAGTGCCAGATACACAGTGCCAGATACACATTGCCCCACACAGTGCCAGATACACATTGCCCCACACAGTGCCAGATACACATTGCCCCACACAGTGTCAGATACATATTACCCCACACAGTGCCAGATACACATTGCCCCACACAGTGAAAGATACACATTGCCCCACACAGTGCCAGATACACAGTGCCAGATACATATTACCCCACACAGTGCCAGATACACATTGCCCCACACAGTGCCAGATACATATTACCCCACACAGTGCCAGATACACATTGCCCCCCACAGTGCCAGATACATATTACCCCACACAGTGCCAGATACACATTGCCCCACACAGTATCAGATACACATTGCCCCACACAGTGCCAGATACACATAGCCCCAAGATACAGATAGATACAGTGAAAATATACACATAGCCCGCCCCCCCCCCCCCCCCCCCCCAGCGCTCACCGCTGCCTCTGCTATGTGAGGGGAGGAGAGCGCAGCGCCTCTCCTGCCCCTCAATGCTGCTCCATGAAGTCCGACTCTGGTCTCCGGCAGCAGGTATCTTCTTGGCGCCGGTTCATTAGCCAATCAGAGCTCACGGACCGGCAGCCAATCAGGATGGGGGACGGCCCGGGGGCAGGCAGTGCAATAGTGGGAGCGAGTGAGTCTGCTGGGCCTGCCAAGGCACCCAGGGCACGTGCCCTGCTTGACCCTCCCCAATTCTCTCCCCCCCCCCCCCCTCCTCCCTTAGTTACACCTCTGCAGCTAAGATAATAATACAAATACATATTAGCCCCAATTTACCTTCTAGTGAAAATATCAGGCGTGGTATAGAAGATCTACAGGTCGACAGACAAAAGGCCTACACCAAATGGTCGACATGCATTAGCTTGACGGGTACAATAGGTTGACAAGTACAAAAGGTCAACATAAAAGGTTGACAGAGGTTAAGGTCAACATGGTCAAAAGGTCGACGTGACAATGTTGACACAACTGGTCGACACAAGAAAACACCATGTGTGTCAACCATTGCCATGTCGACTGTTTGAACCTGTCAAGCTTTTGTACCTGTCGATCTTTTGTAGCCGTCGACCTAATGCATGTCGACCAGACTGCGTCAATCTTTTGAGTGTCGACCTATACACTGTCTACCATCTGGATGCCGGAAATATGATGGCGCAATGTTTGCTACACACCCGACACCTTCAGGTTCCAGCACATATACTCACAGCTCCAACATCAATGATGAAACAGTCTCCAGTGTTGAAGCTGGACCAGCTGAAGAGGACCTCGGAAGCCCGGATCACCCTCCTCCCTTTAATGTGCAGAATTCGGTGTGCAGACAGGTCATTGGTCACAGCATGCGTGAAGCCGGAGGCCACCCCGCCAGCCTGAGGAAAACGACATGTTTTATAAAAATAAATAGTGGCACACAGTATTCAGGATCGGTTGGCGGGATTGATCTCATGTCGCTAGGAGATGTTTGTGTATCCACAACAATTGTTACTCCTTGGATAAATGATTGATGATAAAATGATTGGCATGATGTTTGAAGTCCAGGGGGTAAATTTACTAAGATGGGAGTTCTATTAAGATGGGATTTTGCCCATAGCAACCAATCAGATTCTACTTCTCATTTGTCTAGCACCTTCTAGAAGATAATACCTGGAATCTGATTGGTTGCTATGGGCAACATCCCATCTTAAATAGAACTCCCATGTTAGTAAATTTACCCCCAGATTTCAACCAGAAAGAAACTCAGGGAATGATTCAGCGTGGAACGCTGCTACGACAGCGGTCGCATGCTGAACCACGCCCAGAAGTCGCACTGTGCGTGCGCACACAATGAGATATGAAGGCATCTCACACGTGCGATCTCATCTTCCTGATTGACAGGCAGAGGCGTTCGAGGGGCGAGATGGGGCGTTGCATCTGCGTTTCGTGAGTGGCATTGGGAGGGCGACGTAGTCCGGGCAACACAGGCGTGTCCGGACTGTTTGTGGGGTGGGCCGCGGTGGCTGCAGTCCATGCTGAATTAGGCCCTCAGTTGGAATGTATAGTAAGATATACGTATTATGGAATCCACAGAAGTGGCAGGTACCTAATGCATCTAATGATACAAAGGGCCTAATTCAGAGATCTAAGCAATAGTGATGGTGGGAGATCTCTGTCTACGATGGTGGTCGCAGTGCCCCCTATGCCATAGCACAGTTGACTTGCTGCGGCCATTTGGGGGTAGAGAAGGGGTGGCAATGACCAGTGTAACAGAACGTATGGGGGGTGGGGGAGGGAGTGTGTTGTCCCCATTTTCTGGCCATGCTTCAGCAGCGTGAATTCCCTGGTCATCCTAGTAACCTGAGGGTTTCTCAGAAGACCAATGGTTACGCAAGATGATCTGTCTTCGGATGCAGCAGCGGATTATAGGAGCCGGCAGGAGGTGTCTCTATACACAGGACACCTGCGGCATTATGATAGTGTCGCACAGCCACTGTGCTACTGCATCCATCTCTGAATCAGGCTCCAAGTCAGTAGAACAGAATTTTATTAGAGACATGATAAGTTCAAGCTAATGCGATGGTATTGGCATCTAAGGGATGGGAACAGGATCCCCACAGTCAGGATGTCGACTTAAAAAATACAGACAGTGGCATCCCAACTGTCATATTCCTGAAACATTTTGTTAAGTACTGTAACTCTTACCCTTACCTTCCCCATAACCCTAACCCACCCCTTCCGTAGCCTAACCCTCCCCTCCCACAGCCAAACCTTAACCTCCTTAACTCCACAGACTAACCCTAACCTACTGCCGCCCAACCCTAACCTCCCCTCCCCCGCAAACCTAACCCTAACTTCTCCTCCCCTGCAACCTAATCCCCCTCAACCTAACCCCCAACCTAACTATAACCCCCCCTCCCCCACAGCCTAATCCTAACCTCCCCTCCCCCGCAACCTAACACCCCCCTGCCCCTGCAGCCTAGCCATAAACTCCCCCGCAGCGTAACCCAAACCACCTCTGCAGCCTAACTATAATCTCCCCTCCTCCGCAACCTAACACCCTTCCCACCCCTGCAGCCTAACCATATCCTCCCCTCCACCGCAGCGTAACCCAAACCCCCTCTACAGCCTAACTATAACACCCTCCCCGCCCCTACAGCCTAACCATAACCTCCCCTCCCCTGCAGCGTAACCCTAAACCTAACCCTAACAGTTACCGGCAGAATGTGTCGGTATTGTGACAGTCGGCATCCTGACTACATACGGCGCCTAATGTGATGTCTGTGACAGCATACGAGTGCGTCTGCATATATACACAGATGAGTAAATGTAGATCTGACGCACACAATCTGTATTACAGATAATAAATGATTTCCACCTTCATTAATTTCCTAGCAGCTTTTTTCAAAAACAAATGAAGCTATCTTAATCAGCTGGTTGGTTGGAACAAAAATTTGACAGGTATGGATGGAAGCAAGCACTGGAAGACGAACAAATACAAGACACGTTGCTAATACATTGAATATAACCAATTTGTCTGAAAGATGCCTCGTGTATGGTGTATGACTAGCGCAGGCGTGATGAACACCACACACCTGGAAGTCCCCTTGTCACAGCAGGTTACTGTCATTAGGTCGACAAGACTTTGGTCGACATGCACTAAGTCGACATGGTTATTAGGTTGACATGAACAAGGTCGACTTGGAAAAAGGTAGACATGAGTTTTTCAAAAATTTTACTTTTTTTTTACTTTTTCATACTTTACGATCCACGTGGACTACAATTGGAAACGGTAACCTGTGACGAACTCAGCGAGGCACCTTGCCCGAAGCATGGCAAGCGAAGCGAGCCATGCGAGGGGACATGGTGCACTAATTGGGGTTCCCCGTCACTCTACGAAGAAAGCCACACCAAAAAAGGTTTTAAAAAACTCATGTCGACCTTGTACATGTCGACCGAATGACCATGTTGACCAATAGTGGTCGACCTAATGACTGTCGACCTAAATCTTGTTGACCTAAAGACCCATACCAGTCACAGCAGGATCCCAGAGGTAAGGAAGGAACTCAATGTGTGCTGCATCTGCTGGTATGCTCTGGATAGACGGGTGTGGCTGGGGAATGGCTCTTTCATTCATTCATTCAAGGCGGCGCACAGTGTGATGTGTATGTGTGTCCTAGACTAAAGAGACAGAGAGTTCCTGGGGCTCTTCGGTATCTGCAATGTCTAAGTCAGAGGTTCTCAAACGCGTTCCTTGAAGCACCCCAACAGGCCAGGTTTTAGTTATATCCATGGCTCAGCACAGATGGTTAAATCAAATTGAATGAGGTGCTAATTAAGTCATCTGCGGCCAAGCATGGATAGACTTAAAACCTGGACCATTGGGGTGCCTTGAGGACCGTGTTTGAGAACCTCTGGTTTAGGTAGACAATGAATTGTCAACACCATATGGTCAACATGCATTAGGTTGACAGGTACAAAAGGTTGACAGATGTGTTGATGACCATTTTTGTGTCAACCATTGCCATCTTGACCAGTGGCGTAAGTTCATCCCAGTTGCCCGGAGGCAAGATAAATATTGGTGCCCCCCTATTTCCTATATTAAGATAAATATATGTTTGTATGTGTGCGTATATTGGGGGTAATTCCAAGTTGATCGCAGCAGGAATTTTGTTAGCAGTTGGGCAAAACCATGTGCACTGCAGGGGAGGCAGATATAACATGTGCAGAGAGTTAGATTTGGGTGTGGTGTGTTCAATCTGCAATCTAATTTGCAGTGTAAAAATAAAGCAGCCAGTATTTTCCCTGCACAGAAATAAAATAACCCACCCAAATCTAACTCTTTTTGCACATGTTGTATCTGCCTCCCCTGCAGTGCACATGGTTTTGCCCAACTGCTAACAAAATTCCTGCTGCGATCAACTTGGAATTACCCCCATTGTGTATATTCAGTATAATAAAGAGGGTGTGATTTGAAGTTATCAATTAACTTAATTCAATTCAGTGGTGTCACAGAATGGGAGGAGAGGTGCCCCCCTTCAGAGCAGGAGCCCGGCGGCAGATGACTCCGTTGCCTCCCAGAGTTCTGCCTCTGATCTTGACCTTTTCACCCCATCGACCTTATGTACCTGTCAACCTAAAACACTGTCAACCTTTCATCTGTTGACCCTTTGTACCTGTTGTCCTAATGTATGTGGACCTATTGACTGTCTACCTAGACATTGAAGATCTATTATACCATACCTGGGTTCTTCACCTTCCTCCATCGGGTAAGTGAGAAAGACACAACAGTGGGAGGAGGCGGCAAACAGAAGGTAGCATAAAAAGCTGGACAGCTGGAAAGAGACTTTGAAACGGGCAACTAGGGGAGAATATTGGGGGAGGAGAGATTGGGGAGAGAGAGAGAGAGAGAGAGAGAGAGAGAGAGACACAGTGGTGAGAGATGGGGGGAGCAGACAAGAAATAATCCCAGCAACAGCTAGCGACTCTGCAAGTGATGGGTATGTAATACTAGTGCTCAGCCTGGAAACACACATTTACGTGCTGAAACGCTGTTTCGCTGCGCCGCTGCTGTACAGTACCTGGTACTTTATCCCACTTTTAAAATATCCAAGAAATGTGCTGCTTTCAAATCCTTTAAGTTCTCTGTACTGAACAGCTTGGCCGCCTAGGTGTTCATCCATCTGGACGGTAAATATGGCTGCCGCGGTGCTCTCGTCCTGGCTGCATTCACTTCCTGCAATATTTACCCATCAGAGAATGATTATTATTTTTTTATGCTTATAGTATTTTGTTTGTCTTTAGCTGGGGAGGGAGCCGGGAGCCACTCCATAATGTGAAGGTGAAAGCCCAACTAGAACCAATTCATACAAGCGAAGTGTTTCGGAGCAGTCACCCAATAGTGCAATTAATAAAGATACCGGACAAAAGTTCACATTTTACGTTTTTTGTTGGTGTGAAAGAACGGCCAGGTAGGAAACATATTTATCTGTGTGTTAATAACAGTGTATGTTTACATTTAGATAATTAAATTGTAAAATGATTGAAATAAAGTGTTAGAAACTTTTTGTAAATATTAAAGGGCTTGGATATGACAACAGATAAGCTGAGTCTGGGTCATTGGTTACTAGATGTGTGGGTTTAGTTTACTGTAAACTGAACCCACCTGAATTTGGCATATCCGAGTAGTTCTGAGCCCGGGCTCAGATTTTCCAAAAAGGCTCAGATTCCAAAACAAGGCAAAACGTCATCTTTCTGGCATTAAATCTCACATGTTTCAGATTTGATAAACGTCCCTCCTGTGGTGATTCGGGCACCATTTCACACAGGACACCAGAGAGTTAGGGTGTGGGGCTGAGGGCTGCAGCACTAAGACTGTCAGTGAACAGCTGTGGGGTGCAAGCACTACTATGGTTGTGTCAGACTGCGCACTGTGTCAGTGAAGGGCTGTGGGGTGCAAGCACTACTGTGGCATTACTACTGTGGCTGTGTCAGACTTTAGGGCTGTGGGGTGCAGCACTAAGGACTGTGTCAGTGAAGGGCTTTGTGGTGTAGCACCACTGTGGCAATATGGCTGTGGCTGTGTCACACTGTGAAGGGCTGCGGGGTGCAGCACTAAAGACTGTGTCAGTGCAGGGATGTGGGGTGCAAGCACTACTGTGGCAATACTGGAAATTAATGTTGTTGAAGTTAATAAAACTGTAGGAACAAAAACAGGCCCAAATTACATGATTTTAGCTGTTTTAGCCATTTAAGAAGAAAAAAAATACAGATACAAAACCGAAACACGTGAGGGTGTTTTTGGCAAAACCAGAAAACACGGTGGCCCGCGCACATCTCTAGTTACTCTTGCATTTACACAGCATATCTTCAGTTGTATCTAAGAGCAAAAATATCCCATTACCTTGCGAAGCACAGTAAAGAAAGTAGCAATTCAGATCTTTCAAAGAATTTAATAAGCTAATGAAATTTAATTTAAAGGTCAATTTTCCTCCAGTTTGTAGCATATTATCTGCAGAATTGATCGTTGAAACGAAAAGAAAGAAATGAATCTGACTCTTCGCCAGCCGTGACCTCCAATAAAATCTTACAGGGTTTCTACCGACAGCAAAGGGTAGAGTAGACGTTTAACACAAGATAATATACTGTACAAAGCAGAGTATCATTGCATCGTATCTGTTAATATTTTTATTTTATTTAGACTTTGTTCATTTCCAAGATAAACTCATGAGGGATTTCCCCTCCTTCTTCCTCATGTCTACGCAACGAGCTACAAAGTTTACAACATACAAGAATGTGTGAGCCTAGCCTAGTCTGCCTGACATCCTCATACGTTGTCAAATTTAATATAGCCTTTTCATATATGATAGAGTGAACGTAATTACATGGCATGCCAACGAATCCTAACCATGCATATATCATTTTTCATATTACATGCAATGCCTTAAGTATCTCAAGCCTTAAGAAAATATGTCTTTAGATTACGCCATTAGAAAATCTCCAAAATGACTAAGGGGTCCATTTACTAAGCCTTGGATGGTAATAAAGTACCAGCCAATCAGCAACTACCTGGCATGTCACAGGCTGGGTTTGAAAAATGACATTTAGGAGCTGGTTGGCTCCCTGGGGCAGATGTATTAACCTGGAGAAGGCATAAGGAAGTGATAAACCAGTGATATGTGCAAGGTGATAAAGGCACCAGCCAATCAGATCCTAACTGTTAATTTACATATTGGAGCTGATTGGCTGGTGCCTTTATCACCTTGCACATATCACTGGTTTATCACTTCCTTATGCCTTCTCCAGGTTAATACATCTGTACTTTATCTCCATCCAAGGCTTAGTAAATAGGGGTGTGGTTCATCAAATCGACAGTATCTAGGTCGACAATGTTTAGGTCGACCACTATAGGTCGACAGTCACTAGGTCGACATGGATGGAAGGTCGACAGGGTTTCTAGGTCGACATGTGCTAGGTCGACAGGTCTAATGGTCGACATGAGGATTTTTATTTTTTTTTGGTGTTGTTTTCTTCGTACAGTGACCGGGATCCCAAATTTGTGCACCGCGTCCCCTCGCATGGCTCGCTTAGCTTGCCATGCTTCGGGCATGGTGCCTTCGCTCCGCTACCGCTTCGCTCGGCACAGATTACAGTTCCAATCGTAGTCCACGTGGATCGTTAAGTATGAAAAAAATTCAAAAATAGAAAAAAATTTGAAAAACTCATGTCGACCTTTAGACCTGTCAACCTAGCACATGTCGACCTAGAAACCCTGTCGACCTTCCATCCATGTCGACCTAGTGACTGTCGACCTATAGTGGTCTACCTAAACATTGTCGACCTAGATACTGTCGATCTTCAGACCGAATCCCGTAAATAGACCACTAAGTAAATCTCTTACAGAGGGGAATATTTATTAAACAAATTTATTATCGAATTTAAAAACTAATAATAAATGGCCCCAGAGATTTTCTGACATTTCATTATTTCTAAACCAAACAACAGCTATTATTATTCAGCATGTTCTGTTATGGATAGCCTTTGTCTTGCATGTTTCATTTAATAATTATGGCTCAGTATACAATCAGAGATGGGCAGAATTTTGGATTGATGGCGTCCATAGTAAAAATGTAGGGTGGGGTTGACATAGCTATCCTCATACTACTACCCAAGTCCTCTGTGTCCATGTGGCAGAACAGGATCGTATGCAGGCCATACGTCAGAGTACAGATTTCCTGATTCCCCGATCCACCCTGCAATCCACCAACCTAAATTCAGCAGCCAATTCTGCATGTTAAAAATCCCTGATTTGCCAATCCCCACCATTTTTTGGTCTTGATCGGCAAGTTGGGGAATTCCAACATGTTGGATTTCCCCCGATTCTCCGACTCTGGCACTGGGGGATTAGGGGAAATTGTCCCAATCCATTGCAGATGCACTGGATTTCCCCTCACCTCTGGAGCCCATGCAATAATGGTACATTGGTCACTTATTAGGTACAGTTAACCGACGGAACTAACAATCTAATTTCTTTACCTCAATCAAACAATGAACATGTACCAGGGCGAATTTAGTCTGAACCCTACAAATAAGTTTGTGGGGGTGAGATAGGGTCATGTAAACCACAGGACCCCAGTGTTAGTCATTGCATTGCTATGCCACCCACAGATTTCAAACATCCAAAGCAAACTGGGCAGCCATTTTGTTTTAGGATGCAATGGTTTTCCTCCCAATGGTTTTCTTGGGAGATGACCCATGAATCGCCAAATCTACGAGGAAGCCAGGGCAATAGAGATCCCTATCTGCCCACAGCCTGTCCATATTCTAAATGTATTGTCCCAGGTTTTGCAGACCTGTGACTGAGATCCTGTCTTTGTCCTTGCAGGGCTCCCCTCATCCACTGGAGTGTCAGGCAGCTCCTACCCAGCTGCCATGGAGGATTATTCAGAGGACTGCACCGGGCTATACAGCTGCAGCTCATGTGCTGCTCCATGCGGTCTGTATTAAGCAGCTATTGATGTCATCAGAAGAAGTCATCACACAATTCCATAACACCCGGAGTCCTCCTAATATGATATGTCACCATGGGAGTGTGTCAAGTGAACAAGGGGCAAATATGATGATGTCGGGTGTATCAGCAGCAGGATGACACGTATAATAGCATATTGTCATACTCTACTCACGCTTACGCATTCATACCTGCATGGCAAATGTACATTATGCTGTGCACTAAAATAAGAGAAGATACTAAGAATTACAGACAGAGCACTGAGAAATAGTACTGTGCAACTTTATCTACCTATAGATAAAAAGAAATACAGAGACATATGCAGTGCACAGAGCAAAATAAGCGTTACTGTGCCATTAGTATTAATTAGGTCCGTTAGGGGCAAATGTCTCCCCATGCCTTCACACTAGGATATACAATCCATCATCCAGGGTCCAAAATGTCTCCCATATACTGTAGTGGTGACGTTGGAGGTGCAGGGGAGTGGGAAACTTAAGGCCACACCACACCCCTAGATGTTCATGACTGGAACTCATAAGAACAGCCTGCAAATACAATGTTGAGTATCCCCGGCATTAATTTACAGGGGACAACAGCAGATTCCAGTCCCCCATTTTTGTTCCCAAAAACAGCCCCCATAGGTGACTATGGGGGCTGTTTTTTCTGAATTTACCAAGCTCCGGAATGTTATGCATTGTGGAACATGGCCCCAGTAGCAAAAGCCATATTCAGGAGGAGTTAGCTATTGTAGCCTCTGGGTTACAATTGCAAGAGTTACCAGAAGGGGAATCTATGGGATCCCTCCCCGGTACTGTCCACTCACTCATGATTGGTCAGCAGTGTGCAGGCTCCTGAAGGATAAGTGAAGAGATCACATTAGCAATCCCTTCACTTCTTACATACCACTGGGACGTGCTCCTTCCAGAGCCCCTGTCCCCATGAGCATTCCTTCATACGTTCCGGTGATCTATAGTTTCCTATTGCCAAGAAATTATAATGATGAGGTCTAGGACCAAAATAATGAATAAATGTGCACCTTAGATAGACACCGATCGCCTAATTCTGCTGCCCGTCTCCATCTGTGCTCATTTTACATTTCAGTAACATTTCACCAGTCTGTATTTTAAATGGCATGCGTTCGGCATCCCGGCGGTCAGGATTCCGATGGTCATGTGACTGACGCCGGAATCCTGACATCACTCAGGAGACTGGCGCCAGAATGCAGATAACCTACATCCCAACAGTAAGTTCCGGGGTACGGGCTAGGGCCCGGGAGGGGTTAGGGTAGGTTAAAAAATAACCTGTCTGGTGTTGGGATCTTTAGTGTCGGGATGCCGCTGTCGGTCATGTGACCGCTGGTATTACATACTGAACCCTTTATAATGCACTTACAGCATGTCATCACCTATTTGATACCCCTTTCACATCGCACTAATAACCCGGTATCGACCAGGTATATTGCCGGGTCGACACAGGTTGCTGTGCGGTGTGAAAGGGTCACTCCAGAAATCCCGGGTCGCCTGACCTGGTAATTCAACCCGGGTTGTAAGAAGGGTTATTCCTGGGTTATGATTGGGTCAGGTACAGTGTGAATGGGTTGCCGGGTTGATGCGACCCGGTACCCGTTCACTGCATAGGGAGAGGCGGAGTGGAGATGATCTCATCTCCCAGTGCCGCCTCCGCCCCCAATGCCGACTCCGTCTTCGCCCCCGGAAGGCAACTTGCCGGGTTGGGGTGCCGTTGTGTAGGGTTCAATGCTGGGTCCCACCCGGGAAGGACCCGTTTCCAATTCGGTATCCGTTCTCTAAGTCGACCACACTATGATCGACAATGTCTAGGTCGACCATTATTGGTCGACAGTAACTAGACAGGGTCTCTAGGTCGACAGGTCAAAAGGTCGACATGAGTTTTTCACAATTCTTTTCTTTTTTTGAACTTTTTCATACTTAACGATCCACGTGGACTACGATTGGGAATAGTAACCTGGGCCGAGCGCAGCGGCAGCAGAGCGAGACACCTTGCCGGAAGCATAGTGAGGGGACACGGTGTACTAATTGGGGTTCCAATTAGTACACCGATACACCAAAATAAAAATTGGGGTTCCAATTAGTACACCGATGACACCAAAATAAAAATAAAAAACTAATTTCGACATAGAACATGTCGACCTAGAATTCCTGTCGGGCAATACTGGTCAACCTAGACACTGTCGACCCTCCATACTACACCCTTCCAATTCCCGGGTGGGACCCGGCATTGCAATCCGAAAGTGGTATATCTTGAAAAATGTCAGCAACCTTGTCATTTCCGCACATGTCAAACACAAAACGCTCATTTAAGCCAGAGGAGTCATGTGAACAAATCAAAGGGTTATCATCAAGAACAACAAATACAACAATACAACAAGTGCAATGTAAATTAGAAACACAATAAATCACAATTTAAGTTCAGAATAACAAGTAAAATTATGATTCGCACATTATAAGGAACCAGAAAGGATTTATATATTTAGTAATTTTTTTACATTTCATTTTAGTTCCTGCAAGTGGCAACTGTGTCTGGAAGCCTAAAATCAGTGTCTTGGTTCTGCTGGTGAACATTAGGACTTGGACCCAACCCTTATCTTGCCAGAACTCTTTAGCACTTGGCTGAATTCCTAACATAATCTTGGATTCAGAATGCCCCTAATGTAAATAATAGTTTATCTAAGTGCCATATTTATTTAATCCATCCAATCAGGGGCGGATTGGGATCAAAAAGCGGCCCTGGAAAAATTGGTACTAGTGGCCCCACATGGGCAGCACCAGAGGTGTAAGGTCTAGCCATGGGCCATGGCAGCAGCACCCTCCCCCCAAGACTTTCCAGATAGTGGGCATGTCCAGCATCAAGGGGGAAGTTAAAAAGAAATACAATTAAATATTATGAGCACATTATATGATACACCTTCAGAATTTAGGAAACTATATCATTAGAAAGATATATTTTCTTGCTTATTTCACCAACCGTATCCCAATCACTATTCACTCAATCTTATATGTCAGCCAAGCAGGCAGACAGAGCATACACTAGATCATCTGCAATCACAGGCTAAGTGGCAGTAATTTTCATATATGCAAATTATTTTGCATCTTATTCATTATGTCTATAAATAGGACCACATGTCCTCAAACAAAACAAGCCCCGCAGGTGCGTCGGCCCACCGGGAATCTTCCCTGAAAACCCTATGGCCAATCCGCCTCTGCATCCAATGCATTTATACTTACCCAGCCAAAAATGCAGATTGTAAGTCTTATACAGCGTCATGTCCACGGTTTTCAGTATTATGTAGGCATCTCCCACGAAGAAGTTACCATGAAGATGCTCTGGAACTTCGGCCAGTGTCAGCTTCTCAATTCTCCAGATCTGTAGTCCAGTTTTCTTACCAGCACTTTCAAACTCCTTGTGTTTTAGGCCCATGATGAAAGGTTGACTGAGATCTTGTGCAAGTCAAATATCACAACAAGTGACAATCCAAATCCGAATCAGTTATCTCTGCACATCTTTCAACTAGAAGACTCTTTTTAAACACCAAGAAATAGGTGGTACCCCCTGGCAGATTATATGCAGCACACCGCAGAGTCTATGCCCTATCCTGCATTCCAGGTGTCACTGTCAGCGACGTCTTGTGATGTCTCAGCTCACATTTAAAGTTCGTGCCACTTCTGCAAGTTAGCTGGTTGACGTGGCTCTCAGGTGTTTGAAGACATCGCCCGCACTTGTGCAACCAACTGATCTCTGCCCCTGTGCAAATCCCATAAACTTTGAGTGAAGTACCAGCCTTCTTGGCTGCCCTGTCTGCTCCTTGCCACCTGGCAATGTCTTGCTTTATTCTTATCTGCTAAATACGCACTGCTGTGTACCAAACCTTGGACTTTGCGTCTGGACTCTGGATTACGTTATTCTTCTTTCTTTCCTGCTGTTATTTCCGTGATATTATTATTGTTATTATTATTTCATGAATTTCAGCTCCAGGCCCATGTGAACTTTAATCTGGCACTGGCTGTGACGTCAGTCTTCGTGACGTCACCACGCACGCCAGCGCCGCTAGCAATGCTGGGAGGGTGAAGTGGGAGGAGACTGCATTCTGTAGTGCTGCCGCTGCGTTACAATAGGGAGGACCTGTAATGCAGTGCGCATATTGAACTTGAAGTGTCCTGCTGGCTGCTGCTGTCACTCCCTGGCCGGCTGTCAGTCGTTTCAGCTGCCATTTTGGAAAGTTTGATGAAAAGTTAGTATTTCCATAAAAATACACGGTCACATAAATATATATTTTTTTCGCTGAGGTAAATGTTGATTGTATTGGTTAGTACCATTTGTATGTACCCAAAAAAAATTGTTAATTTCAATATAATCCAGTATTATTGCCGGAAAAAAAAATGTAGTTTGTTTTTTACCTCAGTGAGGGGAATACAAATACAGGTGCGTCCTAGAACGTTCTCTGCGACACATATGCATCACAGACTTTTTATCCCAGCAGAGCGTACAGTAGCACGCTCCCACTACACAGACAGAAACAGAACGCCTCAAATGCGGACTCAGGCAGCAGGAGAGCGATGCTCCCACTGCCCAGAGCAGTAAGTAGGGAATAATCAGGGGTAGTGGGAAGCAGTGCTCCTGCTACCTATAGTTGTTGCAATAATGTTTGGGTCACTAGCGGGTGTGTGTGTACGCACGCATCCATGACTGTTGGCATATCAATGGATTTTGGGCCTAATTCAGCGTCATTAGTAGTTGCATGAGGGGGGCCGCCCAGCACAGGGCAAGGCCGCCCCACATGCCGGGTCCGCCCCCAGCTGATATGTGACTGCCTAGCTGTGAAGGCAGTCACCGGGCCGCCATCTTTTGGGTCACAGTGGCTGCGTGTGCCATCATGCAGCCGCCGTGGCCTGCTCCACAAATGGTCCGGAAACGCCTGCGTTGTCCGGACCGTGCCCCTCAAACGGTGCACCGACGCCCCATCACCACCCCCCACAAGGATTCCGTGTGGTGTGATAGGGGAGGAGGACCATGGGGGGGGGGGGGGGGGGGTGACACCATGAGTTACCACACCAGGTGACACCAACCCTAGCGACGTCTCTGGCCTCAGGCACCTGACAAAAGCCGGGACCTGCGTCCTCTACGAGCCGCGCCACAGCTGTTGACAGAAAGTCCATAACCAAAGAGGGAGCTCACACACACCAAACACCTGCTATAAACCCCTAGACATACCCAATCTCCACTATAGGCTGCACCATCTGACACCTCACTATCATCAGAAGATAAGGACCTTAGTAATGACACATTACATTTAGCTGGTCTCGGCCTTGAGGTTTATAAGCCGTCATGCTTACGCCAGCACTCCGTTATTTTTTCGCATAATTAAAATGACAGTTATAAGCTGATTGGTTGCTAAAGTAATTCATAAAGTTTGTGATTAAGGGGGACATTTACTAAGCAGTGAGAAGAGCAGAGAAGTGAGCCAGTGGAGAAGTTGTCCATGGCAACCAATCAGCACTGAAGTAACATCTATAATTTGCATACTATAAAATTATACAGAGCTGCGGATTGGTTGATGGGGCAACTTCTCCAATGGCTCACTTCTCGGCTCTAATCACTGCTTAGTAAATGTCCCCCTTAATATCACACAAGACCTCAGATACTCTGCAAATGAGGAACAACAGGCTACAAGGAAGTGGCACTATAGTGAAAAGATTACAAAGCAGTCACTATACTCAGCAGTAATGATCAGTGTCATTGTCACAGTGACTGATTACATAGCGCAGAGACAGGCATTGTCTCCTGACCATTGTTTTGGAAGGTTCCTATGGACTGTGGCAGGACAGGACACATCTGAGTAGCATCACTATGGGCGACCAGAAATACTAACAAGCACTTATTATAAGCAAGGCTTATAAAGCCTGAGGAACAGGTATCAGCAGCTCAGTCTACCTGGTGTCAGGTAAGTCACACAGGTGATGCTCCTGCAGAGAATGAGACGTTCAGCAGATGGGACTCCAGAGAGCAGCTCTCTGACCGCGACACAGCAGAAGCCTGTCATGGAGCTGCTCTCGTCAGTCCTCTCTGTATTACATGCACTTTACAGCCAGGCTGCGGCCACACATCTGTTACTGGTAAGGAGTCTGTTGTACTGGTCAAGCAAATAAGAAGACTCAATAGAATAGCTTAGGCAAATGCAGGGGGGGGGGGGGGGGGGGGTAGGTTCTGGTTGCACGGAAAACCCCCTTCTTTTGGCAAGTGGCTCAAATTTTGACAATAGCAACGGTATATAATATGATTACTAGAGCTGCAGCCACATCATGCAAGTTAAGAGACAGAGCAGAGCTGCTGCACATGCTCAGTGGTGGCAGCTTCTTCTACCATGTTTGCTGTGTGTGTGGATCTGAGCCCTCAATCAGTGCACTGGACCAGAAGTAGCTACCAGGACGAACAGACAGGAGCCTTATCATGAGGTGGGAGAATGTGTGCTTAGAAAGTGCATATTTATTTATTATAATATGTTTAACCTTTTCATGACCACTTATCTTATTTATGTTAGTTAAATGTTTGATACAGCCTATACTATAGACCAGTGTTTTTCAACCACTGCGCCGTGGCACACTAATGTGCCCTGAGCAGTTTCCAGGTGTACCGCCATAGAAGCACAGCCAGGGCGTCAGTGTTTTGCAGCTACTGAGGCCCTAGAACGATCAATACTGGTGGGTTTAGTGGTTGCAGATCCAGTTCTAATTTTGGTCCTGGGCAGTGTTGGGCTCCTCTGGCTTTCTCAGATGTGGCTCAGGCGTTACCTATAGAGAAGCTGCAACATGACATCCTAGGACATTTGGAAACCCCCCTCTAGAAATTCTGCGTTTGCCCCTGATTATATGGTCTGCAGCGGAGAGTCAGAGCATTATATAGTGGGCCCCCTACTGGTACCGGTCAGTACTTATTCTAGGGGAACAGTTTGCAGGAAGGGGGTGGACAATTTTAACAGTGTCTTTAAAAAAAAAAAAAAAACATTGTCTCGTTGTTGATTAGATAAGCTGAAGGCTGCATAAGCCTGAAGCCATATAAGAGCCCAATTTTTTGTGATTGGTTGTTTGTGACTAAGCAGTTGCTAGGCAGATCAGTGTGTTCTTGGGGTATTTTCCTATAGGATTATAGGGCTGTCCATCAAGGGTTTAGGGGTTGGTCTTGGAATAATATATAAGCCATGGTCATGTGACTCAGACTTCCTCTTGCCATTTTGGAATGAGTGAGTAGCAGGAATCATTTATTACTCCTCTGTACCTGCTGTTGTTGTTTTGATTTGCTTCTGTTTGTTACCTCCCTTTCCCATTGCTTTGCACCAGCGCACCTGGCTGCTGCATTTTGTGCTTCCTTTCCCCTTTTACAGCACTCCAGCTTTCCATGTTGCTTTGCCTCCCGTCCAGCAGCTCCGAGTATGCCCCGTCCGCGTGGCTCCGCCCCTCCTCCCCGTCGCCTGGCTGCGGCCTTGCGCCCGCTCCCGGTGGCCGGGTAACGCCTGCCTCAGGTGCGGGTGGTTTCCCCCCCTTCTGCGCCGCCCGCCGGAGCACAGGTCGTGCTCTCCGCGGGCGGCCGGACCTCCCCAGCAGCAGCCGCGTCCGGCAGTCGACGCGGCGTTTAGTGCAGCGCACGCCGGGGTCTGGGCCCCGTCCTCCAGTGCTCCCTCCTCTGCTGGCCTGGTATTGAGGGACCCGGGTAGCGGGTCCGACGGCGGCGCGATGGTCAGCGGGCAGAGGGGTATGTCACCAGCCATCTCCCCTGCGGGTGCCTGGCTGCTGGAGGGACATACCCGTCATTTCCACGCTTTCCAGCGTAGCGTGGGGGGACCAGGGGCCGTTTTTCCCTTTGCCAATTATGGTGAGGCCATTACCCTGCTGCCTCCCGCTGTGCCTCCTTGTGCCACGCCGCAGGCCACGAGGCAGGCATCTGGGGGTGGTGTGGACAGCCCGCTGTTTCAGCGGGCGCCCGGCTCCTGCTACAGTGGTGCTGTCCGGGTGCTCCCCCATGTGGTGGGGGCTAGTTTGTTATTTATTTAAATTTTATTTATTGTTTCTGTTGGGGGTGGGGTCCCCCACTGGGTGTGGGGTGGTCTGATGGCCGGGGCGCCCTGGGGTTTGCGGGAGGGTTTCCGCTGGTGACCGCGGGTGCGGAGGGCGGCTCCCTTTCCGGGCCCCGTCCGCCGGGCTAGTCGGGGTTTTTTCACCTGCATGTTGCCCCCCCCCCCCCCCCGTTTTTCAGGTCGGGCTGTTCTGTCCTCCGCCCTCCCCGTTTCCCTGCTTGTAGGGGCCCCCGTGTGCACAGGTTTCGTACGGTGAGGGTGGTGGCGGCGCAGCTCCTACGGCGGCATCGTTCCACCTGCCTGGCCCCCTCCCACTGTGCCTCCTTTAGGGTTATTCCCCCCCCCCCCCCCATGGCTTTCGTCCTATACCATTGGGGACGCCCCGCGGGTCCTGTGCCCTTCTGCCGCGATTTCCTCCCTGCCATGCGGGGGGCCCCGTCACCCCGAACCGCTGTCCCGCCTCCCTCCGGTTTGCGGCGTGTGACTTGCCCCCCCCCCCCGCCTGTGCCTCCTGTTGCGTGGTCGAAGCGCGGGCGCTTCCTGCGCTTGTTGTCCCCTCTGTTTTGTCTGCGCAGGTGTCGACGGGTCCGTGGGTGTCAGGGTTTCGGCGCGGAGGAACCGGAGGCTGAGGAGGGACGCGGCTGCAGCGGCAACGGAAGATGCACCGCCGCGGTCGGTGGCGGTGGAGGCGGCTGATGGTGTTCCAGGTCCTTCAGACATCGGTGAGCATGCTGTTGTTTTTCCTTATTGATACAGTATTCCTTTTAACCTCTGTAGTGTTCCTCTGGCTCTCCTTGGCGCCCGCGTTGGTGGGCTAGGCTCATTGCGCGGCGTGAGGCGTCTCGGAATGGGACGGCGGCGACGGCTTCGGTCCCCTCCGACCCCCCTGCGGTTCGCGGAGAGGGCAGGCGGGGGGGGGGGGGGGGGGGCATTGGGTTTTGCGGATGGTTGCGGTAGCGACCTGCCTAACATCCTTGCATAGTGCGGTATTTGTGTTAGCGCACGCTATTTACATCCGAGGTTTACGCTTGGGGTGATTACGACGTGAAGTCCATCGGGTTCGGGGGGTAACGTCAATTTCTTGGGGTTGTGTTTGGGGGTCGCCCGGCAGGCCGGACCGCACAGTGAGGTCCCAGACCGCGGGACCCTCGCAGTTGGCGTTTCTGTTTCGCGCTCCCTGGTAGGGGGGGGGGGGTTCGCTTATGGCAGGGGCTAGTACACCATAGGTCCACTCCCGTGTTCGTCACTCCTGCAAATTTGCTAGGCCTGTCTCCCGTCCAGTGACGGTGCCCCAGCCGCGAGCAGTTGTTGTAAGTCCGCGCACGCTTCCCCGCATCAGGTCCGGCGGAGGGTGGTCGCCGAACCGGCTTGGGGCGCGTGTGGGCCCTATGCCGTTTTTTCCTCTCTTCCCGGCTTGTGCTTCTTCCCTGTGGGTTGGTGCCAGGGACCCCGGGCTAGTGCCGCCTTAGCCTACATTTGTCGTATCTTCAGGGGGTTTTTCTTTTCATGCTCCATTTCCGAGACCGCGCGCGGGGTGAGATTAGTCTTTTAGGGACTCTGCGTTTTGGTTCCGTGAATATGGGCTGGGTACCTCCTTTTGGTTAGCTTATATGTTGGGTCGTTTGGTTAACTTATATGTTGGGTCGTGTTTGCGCCGCTTCCCCTGCGTCCCTATTACCACCAATTTTTCGGGCCTCGATTAGGGGCCTGTTTTTATGCTGACAGGTTGGTGCCCTGAGTTTTTCTGTCTCATGTGCCTTTTTTGGGAAAATCTGCACTTTCTTGCGTTGGCTCGTATGGTCCGGATCCGGCTCCTTCGGTGTTTCTCGCTACAGGGACTATTTTCTCTTCATGGGTCTGGGAGGCATTTTGGTTTGCAGCCATCCTTCTGTAGGTGGCCAGGTCTTTGTCAGGGTCCTGGGGGATCACGTTGCCCCGGTACGCGGCTAGGGCCCTACCGGTTGCCTGAGGTTTCAGGGGTTGGCGCTGGGCACAATTGCGGGTTGCTGTCGCCTCCCCACTGACAAGGTTCCTACACTTTTGGGGTTTTATTAACGGCTGCTGGGGGTAACGCGAAGTTCGGTTTAAGCGGGTACAGTTGTTAGCTCCTCCCCTTTGGCGAGCAGGTTTATCCCCATGGGTGGCATAGTTTGCAAGAATACTAAGGGCCCCTGCGGGGTCGACCAGGTAGCGTACCTCAGTTTCCCTTCCCGCGGGATCAGAGATGTTTGGGTGGATTTGGTCTTCATTCCTATAGTTTTTACGGGGAGGTTGTTGTGGCCTCCTCCTCCTTGTTCCCTACGGTCCCCCCAGGCTTTGCGGCTGTTGCGACATCTGCGTGGCTGCTGCAGTGCAGTTTTACCATCCCGCTCCGGAGTCGGAATGGGTTGGCGGATGCTTTGTCTCTTTTGCAGTTTGATGAGTGCCGCGAGTGGGTTCCGGGGGTGGCGTCATAAGGTTCCCTCATGCCCGTCTTCTGGGGGGTGGATTGTCCAGGCGGGTTGGCTACTCGGACTGGGCATGCGTTGGCTCCTTCCTCGTTTGGGGCGTCTGCTGCGTCCTGGTGTTTTTTCAGTAGGTTGGTTACAGCGGGTGTGTCCCTGGTAGACGGTTTGATGGTTTTCCTGTGCGAGCTTTATGTGGGAGGGAGGTCCTGGGCGGCCATGTCTCCTGCCTTTGCGGGCATTTTCCTTCCGTTCTAGGCTACGCGGGCTGGTGGACCCCGCCTGGTCTTTCGTTATCACTTTAGGGTTGGGAATAGGCGCCCCGCGCCTGCGGATACACGTAGGCCTGCTACATGGCAAATTTTGGCGGAGTTGCTGGGTGTGCTGCCTCCTGTCGCCGAGTTGGTGTGGGAGGTGGCCCCTGTTTAGATTAGCCTTTGCTTTGGCTTTCTTCTGTGTTTTATGGGTAAGCGAGGGGTGGCGAGCAGCAGGCATTTCGGGATGCCGGGACCTTTCTCTGTAACGCGGGTTGCAGGGTGGTCGGTTGCTCTGCAGGATGGTGTGATCCAAATCGGATCAAGCAGCTGGAGGTCGCTGGGTGTCCTTGGAGGCCCAGGAGGTGGTGGGTGTCTGCCCGCTGCGCCATGCGGCAGCCACAGGGTCCGCCACGGCGGCTGTTCAGGTGCTGGCCCGTTGGCGGTATACTTCTTGGGTCCTATTCCTTACGGATGGGGGAGGCTGCCATGCGGCAGCCACAGGGGCCTCCGCAGCAGCTATTCAGGAGATGGGCCGTTGGGGGTGTACTTCTTAGGTCCTATTCCTTGCGGGTTGGGGTGGCTACCATGCGGCAGCCACAGGGTCCTCCTCGGCTGCTGTTCAGGAGCTGGCCCGTTGGCGGTATACTTCTTAGGTCCTATTCCTGGCGGAGGGGGGAGGCTGCCATACGGCAGCCACAGGGGCCTCCACGGCAGCTATTCAGGGGCTGGGCCGTTGGAGATGTACGTCTTAGGGCCTATTCCTTGCGGATTGGGGTGGCTACCTTGCGGCAGCCACGGGGTCCTCCTCGGCAGCTGTTAAGGAGTAGGGCTGTTGGGGGTATGCTTATTATAGGTCCTATCCCCGGCGGACTGGGGAGGCTGACCATGCGGCAGCCACAGGGTCCTCCACGCAGCGGTTCAGGAGCAGGGTCGCTGGGGGTATGCTTGTTGCAGGTCCTGTTCCTGGCGGATTGGGGAGGCTACCATGCGGCAGCCACAGAGTCCCCCTCGGCAGCGGTTCCGGTGCTGGGCCGTTGGAGGTATACTTTTTAGGTCCTGTTCCTTGCGGATTGGGGAGTCTGCCATGCGGCAACCACAGGGTCCTCCACGGCGGTTGTTCAGGAGCTGGGGCGTTGGAGGTTTACTCCTTATAGGTCCTATTCCTAGCGGATTGGGGTGGCTGCTGTGCGGCAGTCACAGGGTCCCCCACGGCAGCGGTCCAGGAGCTGGGGCGTTGGGGGTGTATTTGTTTTTTAGGTCCATTCCTTGTGGATGGGGGTGGCTGCCGTGCGGCAGCCATAGGGTCCCCCTCGGCAGCTATTCAAGGGGTGGTCCGTTGGAGGTATACTTCTTAGGTCCTATTCCATACGGATGGGGGTGGCTACCATGCGGAAGCCACAGGTTCCTCCACGGCGGCTATTCAGGAGGTGGGCCGTTGGAGGTATACTTTTTAGGTCCTATTCCTTGCGGATGGGGGTGGCTACCGTGCGGCAGCCACAGGGTCCTCCACGGCAGCTATTCAGGAGGTGCTCCATGGAGGGATGCTTACTATAAGCCTTCTGCATATGGATGATGTTAGTTGCGCCTGTTGCGCTAACCCAAAAACTTGTTTACCCGTCGGTTTTTGAACGGGTAGCGTTCAGGAATCGAGGGTGTGAAGTGAATTTTTAAATTTTCCTCCGAGGGGGCCTAATTACAATTGGCTCATCTAAGGTCCACGGGAGGTTTTTTGAGTTTTCTCCTTCACTTGGGTTAATTCTGTTATCTGTCACTTGGTTTTCCTATGTGATGTATGTCAGTGTGATGATTTTAGGGTGTTTTTCTTTTGCAGCCGTCGATGGTTTGAACAGGAATGGCTGGTTTGGCCACTCTTACATTTTTGGGCGGCAGGGCATTACTTGGCGCATAGGACAGCTGATGTTTTGGGTTATGCCTTTTAGGTGGTCAGGCATCCTCTGCTTGTACTGCATCAGCCGCAGTTTCGACAAGGGGGAAGGCGTTCGTCTTCTCCGGCTGGAGTTTTGCAGGTTTTGTCTTAGCTGGGGTTTTGGTCCTTTCAGTTAGCTTTCTTCTTTTCCTGGTTTTTATTGGTTTGGATGGCGGGGCGGTTTGTTAAACCTTTGTGGCGGGAAGTCGCTACCAACCAGCGGTCAGATGGGCATAAGTGGTCATTTTGGGGCACCCTCTTTAGAAGGACGGCAGGTGTGTCCTTACCTTGCGGTTGGACATTTAGACGTTCCCCTGCGGGAACCGAACGTTTGCCAGAGAAAAGAGTGGTGAGGCCTGCACAATGCGGGTTATGCAGGGAGGAGGCGGGGTTTGGGTACTCCCCTCCTTGGTGGTTGGATTTCATCCAAGGGACTGGAGCTGGTGTCTGGTAGCGACTGGTCCATTGCCATCCTCCAATATAAAATCATTTCAATTACAATTATAGTTTAAAGAACAGGTCAGCGATCAATAAATATCGTCTGACCTTCAACTACAGCTAACCGTGTCCGTGTCGTTATTTTTGTGTGTCGTTATTTTAGTGATAAGCTAGCTTAAAGAAGTGTTTATGTCAATCGCAATAAAATTATGGGCGCCTTATAAGTTCTCTTTAAACAAAACTCCAGAGGTTAAAATAAATTCCATTTTGGGTGAGAGTTATTCCTGATTTCTAAGTTTGCCTTTCTCACTGATATAGATTCCAATTTAGGGGTAAGCAGCCTGCAAGTCCCCCGTTGTTGTAGAACTAAAAGTCTCAGCATGCTGGTCCAGATGTAAAATTAGCAGCTGAACAGTCATGTTCTAAATCAACGTGGTACTGTATATGTGGTACCTTTACTGTGCAGAACAATTGCATTTTTGAATTATACAGTTTAACAAATTATCTCCTGATGCGCTGAACAAAAATGGCAGCCAGATCCCATCTGTGTGGTTTTTCTGCAGCAGTCCCGTGCCTCTTGCGGCAGTGTATGGACGCTCCACGAATGCCCACGGCATCTATTCATTCCAGTACTGGTCTAACAACAAGGTAGCCAGGGCGGTGAGGGCCCCCACACAGCAGCTTCACCCCCACACAGCAGCTTCACGTTCTAATTGCATCACCAGCATATCATATTGTCAGTTTTATTGGTAGGGGCCCCCAGTTTGGTTTCATTAGGGCCCCCCATGAACTTTAATCCATACCGTCCAACATTTAGGATCAGGTACTCACGTGTGTCTGAAAAAGGGGGCGTGGTTTGGGCAAAATAGGGGGTGTGGCTTGACAGGAATGCCACGATTGCGAGCCACACCTCCAGTTTTTGTCACTGTATGTTTAGTGAGTACACTTACCTTCCCCCTGTCGGGGTTCTAAACATTGGGATGCCGCAGTCGGTATTCTTACTGCCAGCATCCCAACTCGCCAACATTTCAATCCCAACCCCAAGGGGCATGTCTGCCCATTAGGTGGAATATTTGAAGAGCTTCCGTGGAAGCTCATTACATTTGGGTGCCCACAAAACAATAAAATCACCACCAAACTAACCATGGCATGCAGAGCCCGGTGGCCATGCATTAAAATATTTAGATATCCTGCGCTCTCCTAGTATGGGTAATGGTGGTGGCAGCAGAGTTGCAGATGAGGCTAAACCCGCAGCCTCACAAATCAAGAACAGAAGGAAAAGGGTTATGCAACTCCCTGACGAAGACCCACATGGGTCGATACAAGTAGGAGCAGCACAAACAGCAGCAGTGTATATTATCATCACTGCACAACTACACAGAGACATTTGGAATCTATCACAGCCCAGCCGTTTTGACGAGCAGTGACCCCGGGGGTTCACACGAAAAAGAGTCGAGCCCGGAGTCACGTGACCGCAAACCCTCTAACCAGGAAGAAGATTCAGCACCAGGAGCCACAGGAACGAAAGTGAAACTAAGTGGAGACGGACGCCGGGAAGCACCTCAGGTGACGCAGGTAACAGCTCTGTATAGGGGGAGTGGCGCGGCTGACAGTCCCGGCTGGGTCTGAAAGCTAGTGTCACTTTCCCCGTAGAGACAGGCCCGCTTCCCTCTGTTCTGGCTGACGGACGGCGTCTGTAGTAATGGACACTTTCCGGCAGCACAGTCGGAGGTAGAAGAGCGGCCGGTCCAGAGCGATCAGCATACCGATCCCTTTGAGTCCTTTCCCCCCGTTCATCCACCAGGGGTACCCCGTTCACTGTATACGCCGCTGGAACCAAGGATCCCTTCTAAGTTATTCTGCTTCAAACAGACTTTTTTCCACAACAGACTTATTTACTAAGTTGGAGCATTACCAGGCTGGGACTGTATCAAATGTTTACAACTGCATGCAGATATAGACAATGATTTCATTCTTGGTGCAAAACGAGGAGGTGGGATGCCACGCTCCGTCGCAGCACCAAGTTTGGACTTTAGAAAACAGCGTTTTGCTTCTTCACGAAAAATAAGTTTTTTCTTTCTCCTTTATTATATTTTGCATTTTATTTCATTTATATTCTTTTCTTGCTTATTCAGATATTTCTGGTATATTATTAGATTGCAATAAATTTTCTTCTCTATTTTTGGGATATACAGTCACGTTATTTATAGACCCAGTTAATTAGACATTGTTAGTGATACATTCTCAGGCGCAGTTGCATAACCCTTTTCCTTATGCATTAAAATAGTTTAACCCCAGCAAAGTGCAGGGCGCGATGCGAATAGTGCCATTTGAGCGCTCAAACAGGTCACTATTCATTTGTTTCTGGTAGCAAGCTGAAATGGATTGAAAGTTTGGGTGCCCAAATGGGACTTTTCGCATGGCGCCCATTTGTTTAGTTGGGTTTTTCTGCTTTAAGCGGCTAAACCCAAACTAATCAAGGGCATGGAGACGCTGGAATATGAGGAAAGGCTTGCAAGGCTAGGCATGTTTACATTGGAAAAGAGGAGATTAAGAGGGGACATGATCAACCTCTACAAATATATAAGGGGTCAATACACAGAGTTTGCGAGGGACCTGTTTTCTATAAGATCAGCACAGAGGACACGTGGACACTCACTTAGGTTAGAGGAGAGGAGTTTCCGCACATTGAGGCAAAAAGATTTTTTCACAGTAAGGACAATACGTGTTTGGAATTCCCTGCCTGATAGAATAGTAATGGCGGACTCGGTCAACACCTTTAAGAATGGGTTAGATAAATTCCTATTGAATAAAGATATTCAGGGTTATGGTGCGTAGGCACGCATTATAGTTAATATAACTAGCCCTAACATAAAAATAGAAAAAAAAAAGACTGCATAGGAGACCACAAATAGGTTGAACTCGATGGACAATTGTCTTCTTTTAACCTTAGTTACTATGTTACTATGTTACTATGATATGGGCGCGATAAGGGGGAATCAATTGAATATCACCCAGTGATCTCCCGTCACTTTAGACGGGAGATCCGGTGTGAGAAAACAATTGAATTCCCCTCAAAGTGTGCAAACCTCAAAAATAATGCAGCTGTGGTGACACAGAGCAGATGATGGGCAGGCACACATTCTGCCCACCTCCCCACAACAGCAGACCACACACACTTCACACCCCCTTCCCAACCACAATTCAGCACTCTGCCCTGACTCCACACAGCTCACAGACCTGTCGCTAGTGATGAGCGGGTTCGGTTCCTCGGAATCCGAACCCCCCCGAACTTCAGCCTTTTTACACGGATCGGAGGCAGACTCGGATCTTCCCGCCTTGCTCGGCTAACCCGAGCGCGCCCGAACGTCATCATCCCGCTGTCGGATTCTCGCGAGGCTCGGATTCTATCGCGAGACTCGGATTCTATATAAGGAGCCGCGCGTCGCCGCCATTTTCACACGTGCATTGAGATTCATAGGGTGAGGACGTGGCTGGCGTCCTCTCCATTTAGATTAGAAGAGAGAGAGTGAGAGTGAGACACTTGATTTACTGGAGCTTAGGAGTACTCAGAGAGTGCAGAGTTTACTAGTGACTGACCAGTGACCACCAGTGCAGTTTTATTATATTATTATTTAATATAATCCGTTCTCTGCCTGAAAAAAAACGATACACAGTGACACAGTAACAGTATACCATATCTGTGCTCAGCCTCAGTGTGCTGCATCATCTATGTATATCTGACTGTGCTGAGTGCTCAGTGCTCACACAGCTTAATTGTGGGGGAGACTGGGGAGCAGTTATAGCAGGAGTACATTAACAGTGCACACTTTTGCTGCCAGAGTGCCACTGCCAGTGTGACTGACCAGTGACCACTGACCACCAGTATATTGTGATTGTCTGCCTGAAAAAGTTAAACACTCGTCGTGTGGTGTTTTTATTCTATAAACGCATTCTGCTGACAGTGTCCAGCAGGTCCGTCATTAATTATATAATATATACCTGTCCGGCTGCAGTAGTGATATATATATATATTTTTTATATCATTATCATCCAGTCTATATTAGCAGCAGACGCAGTACAGTAGTCCACGGCTGTAGCTACCTCTGTGTCGGCAGTCGCTCGTCCATCCATAATTGTATACCACCTACCTGTGGTGTTTTTTTTTTTTTCTATCTTCTTGATACTAGTAGCTTACTTTAGGAGTCTGCAGTGCTGACAGTGTCCAGCAGGTCCGTCATTATAATATATACCTGTCAGGCTGCAGTAGTGATATATATATATTTTTAATATCATTATCATCCAGTCTATATTAGCAGCAGATGCAGTACGGTAGTCCACGGCTGTAGCTACCTCTGTGTCGGCAGTCGCTCGTCCATCCATAATTGTATACCACCTACCTGTGGTGTTTTTTTTTTCTATCTTCTTGATACTAGTAGCTTACTTTAGGAGTCTGCAGTGCTGACAGTGTCCAGCAGGTCCGTCATTATAATATATACCTGTCCGGCTGCAGTAGTGATATATATATATTTTTTATATCATTATCATCCAGTCTATATTAGCAGCAGACGCAGTACGGTAGTCCACGGCTGTAGCTACCTCTGTGTCGGCAGTCGCTCGTCCATCCATAATTGTATACCACCTACCTGTGGTGTTTTTTTTTTTCTATCTTCTTGATACTACTAGTAGCTTACTTTAGGAGTCTGCAGTGCTGCTGACAGTGTCCAACAGGTCCGTCATTATATAATATATACCTGTCCGGCTGCAGTAGTGATATATATATTTTTTTTATATCATTATCATCCAGTCTATATTAGCAGCAGACGCAGTACGGTAGTCCACGGCTGTAGCTACCTCTGTGTCGGCAGTCGCTCGTCCATCCATAATTGTATACCACCTACCTGTGGTGTTTTTTTTTTCTTTCTATCTTCTTGATACTACTAGTAGCTTACTTTAGGAGTCTGCAGTGCTGCTGACAGTGTCCAGCAGGTCCGTCATTATATAATATATACCTGTCTGGCTGCAGTAGTGATATATATATATTTTTTATATCATTATCATCCAGTCTATATTAGCAGCAGACGCAGTACGGTAGTCCACGGCTGTAGCTACCTCTGTGTCGGCAGTCGCCCGTCCATCCATAATTGTATACCACCTACCTGTGGTGTTTTTTTTTTCTATCTTCTTGATACTAGTAGCTTACTTTAGGAGTCTGCAGTGCTGACAGTGTCCAGCAGGTCCGTCATTAAAATATATACCTGTCCGGCTGCAGTAGTGATATATATATATTTTTTATATCATTATCATCCAGTCTATATTAGCAGCAGACGCAGTACGGTAGTCCACGGCTGTAGCTACCTCTGTGTCGGCAGTCGCTCGTCCATCCATAATTGTATACCACCTACCTGTGGTGTTTTTTTTTTCTATCTTCTTGATACTACTAGTAGCTTACTTTAGGAGTCTGCAGTGCTGCTGACAGTGTCCAGCAGGTCCGTCATTATATAATATATACCTGTCCGGCTGCAGTAGTGATATATATATATTTTTTATATCATTATCATCCAGTCTATATTAGCAGCAGATGCAGTACGGTAGTCCACGGCTGTAGCTACCTCTGTGTCGGCAGTCGCTCGTCCATCCATAATTGTATACCACCTACCTGTGGTGTTTTTTTTTTCTTTCTATCTTCTTGATACTACTAGTAGCTTACTTTAGGAGTCTGCAGTGCTGCTGACAGTGTCCAGCAGGTCCGTCATTATATAATATATACCTGTCCGGCTGCAGTAGTGATATATATATATATTTTTTATATCATTATCATCCAGTCTATATTAGCAGCAGACGCAGTACGGTAGTCCACGGCTGTAGCTACCTCTGTGTCGGCAGTCGCTCGTCCATCCATAATTGTATACCACCTACCTGTGGTGTTTTTTTTTTTTTTCTATCTTCTTGATACTAGTAGCTTACTTTAGGAGTCTGCAGTGCTGACAGTGTCCAGCAGGTCCGTCATTATATAATATATACCTGTCCGGCTGCAGTAGTGATATATATATATTTTTTATATCATTATCATCCAGTCTATATTAGCAGCAGACGCAGTACGGTAGTCCATGGCTGTAGCTACCTCTGTGTCGGCAGTCGCTCGTCCATCCATAAGTATACTAGTATCCATCCATCTCCATTGTTTACCTGAGGTGCCTTTTAGTTGTGCCTATTAAAATATGGAGAACAAAAATGTTGAGGTTCTAAAAATAGGGAAAGATCAAGATCGACTTCCACCTCGTGCTGAAGCTGCTGCCACTAGTCATGGCCGAGACGATGAAATGCCAGCAACGTCGTCTGCCAAGGCCGATGCCCAATGTCATAGTACAGAGCATGTAAAATCCAAAACACCAAATATCAGTAAAAAAAGGACTCAAAAATCTAAAATAAAATTGTCGGAGGAGAAGCGTAAACTTGCCAATATGCCATTTACCACACGGAGTGGCAAGGAATGTCTTAGGCCCTGGCCTATGTTCATGGCTAGTGGTTCAGCTTGACATGAGGATGGAAGCACTCAGCCTCTCGCTAGAAAAATGAAAAGACTCAAGCTGGCAAAAGCACAGCAAAGAACTGTGCGTTCTTCGAAATCCCAAATTCACAAGGAGAGTCCAATTGTGTCGGTTGCGATGCCTGACCTTCCCAACACTGGACGTGAAGAGCATGCGCCTTCCACCATTTGCACGCCCCCTGCAAGTGCTGGAAGGAGCACCCGCAGTCCAGTTCCTGATAGTCAGATTGAAGATGTCAGTGTTGAAGTACACCAGGATGAGGAGGATATGGGTGTTGCTGGCGCTGGGGAGGAAATTGACCAGGAGGATTCTGATGGTGAGGTGGTTTGTTTAAGTCAGGCACCCGGGGAGACACCTGTTGTCCGTGGGAGGAATAGGGCCATTGACATGCCTGGTGAAAATACCAAAAAAATCAGCTCTTCGGTGTGGAAGTATTTCAACAGAAATGCGGACAACATTTGTCAAGCCGTGTGTTGCCTTTGTCAAGCTGTAATAAGTAGGGGTAAGGACGTTAACCACCTCGGAACATCCTCCCTTATACAGTACGTCACCTGCAGCGCATTCATCATAAGTCAGTGACAAGTTCAAAAACTTTGGGCGACAGCGGAAGCAGTCCACTGACCAGTAAATCCCTTCCTCTTGTAACCAAGCTCACGCAAACCACCCCACCAACTCCCTCAGTGTCAATTTCCTCCTTCCCCAGGAATGCCAATAGTCCTGCAGGCCATGTCACTGGCAATTCTGACGAGTCCTCTCCTGCCTGGGATTCCTCCGATGCATCCTTGCGTGTAACGCCTACAGCTGCTGGCGCTGCTGTTGTTGCTGCTGGGAGTCGATGGTCATCCCAGAGGGGAAGTCGTACTCGTAAGACCACTTTTACTAATTCCACCAAGCAATTGACTGTCCAACAGTCCTTTGCGAGGAAGATGAAATATCACAGCAGTCATCCTGCTGCAAAGCGGATAACTGAGGCCTTGGCATCCTGGGCGGTGAGAAACGTGGTTCCGGTATAGCATCATTACTGCAGAGCCAACTAGAGACTTGTTGGAGGTACTGTGTCCCCGGTACCAAATACCATCTAGGTTCCATTTCTCTAGGCAGGCGATACCGAAAATGTACACAGACCTCAGAAAAAGACTCACCAGTGTCCTAAAAAATGCAGTTGTACCCAATGTCCACTTAACCACGGACATGTGGACAAGTGGAGCAGGGCAGGCTCAGGACTATATGACTGTGACAGCCCACTGGGTAGATGTATGGACTCCCGCCGCAAGAACAGCAGCGGCGGCACCAGTAGCAGCATCTCGCAAACGCCAACTCTTTCCTAGGCAGGCTACGCTTTGTATCACCGCTTTCCAGAATACGCACACAGCTAAAAACCTCTTACGGCAACTGAGGAAGATCATCGCAGAATGGCTTACCCCAATTGGACTCTCCTGTGGATTTGTGGCATCGGACAACGCCAGCAATATTGTGTGTGCATTAAATATGGGCAAATTCCAGCACGTCCCATGTTTTGCACATACCTTGAATTTGGTGGTGCAGAATTATTTAAAAAACGAGAGGGGCGTGCAAGAGATGCTGTCGGTGGCCAGAAGAATTGCGGGACACTTTCGGCGTACAGGCACCACGTACAGAAGACTGGAGCACCACCAAAAACGCCTGTACCTGCCCTGCAATCATCTGAAGCAAGAAGTGGTAACGAGGTGGAATTCAACCCTCTATATGCTTCAGAGGTTGGAGGAGCAGCAAAAGGCCATTCAAGCCTATACAACTGAGCACGATATAGGAGGTGGAATGCACCTGTCTCAAGCGCAGTGGAGAATGATTTCAACGTTGTGCAAGGTTCTGCAACCTTTTGAACTTGCCACACGTGAAGTCAGTTCAGACACTGCCAGCCTGAGTCAGGTCATTCCCCTCATCAGGCTTTTGCAGAAGAAGCTGGATACATTGAAGGAGGAGCTAACTGTTATGATTCCAGTACTCCTGACCGGAGGAGATCTTATGACAATGGCCAGAGTACTGGAAGGGAATGCTGGTTACGGGAGCAGGAAAGACTAGTTGCCCCTGGCGCCCTAACTCTATTGTCTCACCCGTGCTATCGGAAATCCCTTGCGAGACTATGGTTTCTTGAGCCCCTGGCAGCCACGTTTTAAAGGCGGATTATGTCTGCCCAACTCTGGTGCCCCCCGGTCTTAGTGAGAGACAAAGGGAAATCCGAGGCAGGATGATGACAAGAGGACCTCTGACTAACAACAGGCCAAGGGCAACAAGCTAACTAACCAAACCTGAAGTATGTGCGGAAAAACCGCCAGGTAAAAGGACAACCAAAATCCACTAGTCCATAACTCCTACCCAGCACCGCTGGATACCAGAGTGGATCTGTGGGAGCGGAATCCTCCGCAAAATGTTCCGAAACACAAATAATAAGTAATAAATAATAAAGCGGCCAAGCCGCAACACACGGCAACGCCGCGACTCACGAACACCACTGGATGTTTAAACGGTGCTCAGTCAGGACTCCAGGAACAAGATGACGACTTCCGAGTGCAGGACAACTGAGGACTGGAACGACCGGATACAGCAAGACTGGAAACACTCTCAGCAAACAGAGACAGCATGCAGGAAGCTATTACCGGCGTCTGTGGGAGGCACTGCAAGAGCATATAAACTGAAGCCCTCCAATCAACTGCTGACAGGGCTAATTGCGTGGATGCCGTGCAGCTGCCTTGCTGCACGGCCAGGAAACAGGTGCCCTACTTAATTTAAATGGACCCAGCAACGGGGAACGCGGTCCGCCAGTGGCGTCCCCGTTGCTAGGGTCCGTGCGGCTCCGTGCGCCCGGCGTCTAGCGTTGCCAGGGAGCCGGCGGCTGTACGCGTATGGCGTCCCTGGTTGCTAGGCGCCGGGCCGCACCGACGAGCGGACCCCGGCGCCTAACAGTACCCCCCCCTTGAGGAGGGGTCAAGGAACCCCTAAAGCCAGGTTTCTGAGGAAATTCCCGAAAAAATGCCCTCTTGAGCCTCGGGGCATGGAGATCCTTATCCAGGACCCAAGACCTTTCCTCTGGACCATAGCCTTTCCAGTGCACCAGAAAATAAAGCCGACCCCGGGACAATTTGGAATCGAGAACCTTCTCCACCAAGAACTCCTGTTGTCCCTGTACATCTACTGGAGATTTCCCCTGAGAGATCTTCCGAGGAAATCTACTGGAAGAAACGTATGGTTTCAACAGGGAACAATGGAACGTATTTCCGATCCGGAGAGCTCTTGGTAAACGTAACCGGAAAGCAACTGGGCTGATTTTTTTAATAATATGAAATGGTCCAATAAATTTGGGGCCCAATCTAGCTGAGGATTGTCGAAGTCTAATGTTACGAGTCGACAACCATACCCTATCTCCCACCTTAAAAGTGCAAGGACGTCGGAGCCTGTCAGAAAAATTTTTCTCTCGAAAGGCCGCTTTTCTGAGAGCAAGGTGCACTTTTTTCCAAATGACTCTGAGATGAGAGGTTAAGGTTAGCGAGGAAACTGAAGAATGTTGAAAAAAAGAATTAGCTCTGGGGTGAAAACCAAAAACTGAAAAGAATGGAGACACATTAGTGGAGGAATGACAAGAATTATTGTAAGCAAACTCCGCCAAAGGAAGAAACTCGGACCAATCATTCTGGAGTTTGGCTGAGTACAAACGCAAATACTGTTTCAATGATTGGTTAACTCGCTCGGTTTGCCCGTTGGACTGGGGATGGTAGCCGGATGTTAAAGACAATTTCATCTTTAATGAAGCACAAAAAGACCTCCAGAATTGTGCAATGAATTGTGGACCCCGATCAGAAACAATATCAGTGGGCAACCCATGAAGTCTGAAAACATGGCGGAGAAACAAAACAGCCAATCCCTGGGCAGATGGCAGTCGGGGAAGAGCAATGAAATGAGCCATCTTGCTAAAACGGTCCACTACCACCCATATGACTCGGAATCCGGCTGACAGAGGGAGGTCTACCACAAAATCCATGGAAATATGAGACCATGGCCTGAGAGGAACATTTAAGGGCATAAGTTGCCCGATAGGCAAGGAACGGGGAACCTTATGCTGTGCACAGACCTGACAAGAAAAAACAAACTCCTTAATGTCTTTAGAAAGACCAGGCCACCATACTGAGCGGGAGACTAATTCCAAAGTCTTAGAGATCCCCGGATGCCCGGCAACTTTGCTATCATGAAACTCAGTCAAAACAGTAGCTCTCAAAAACTCAGGGACGTAAAGACGACCAGCAGGAGTATTTCCAGGAGCTTGATGTTGAAGCTGCTTTAACTGGGTAAATAAATCTTGTGTGAGGCCTGCCCGAATGACTGAAGACGGAAGTATGGGAGTAACAGGACTGTTATTATGAACTGGAAGAAAACTGCGTGACAGGGCATCCGCCTTGGTATTCTTGGAACCTGGCCTGAAAGTGATAATAAACTTGAAACGAGTAAAAAATAAAGCCCAACGAGCCTGCCGGGCATTCAGCCGCTTAGCTGATTCGATGTACTGAAGATTTTTGTGGTCAGTCAATACTGAAATGGTATGTGTTGCTCCCTCAAGCCAATACCTCCACTCCTCGAAAGCCCATTTAATAGCCAGTAACTCCCGGTTACCAACATCGTAGTTGGATTCAGCGGATGAGAATTTCCTGGACATAAAGGCACAAGGATGTAGTTCCAGAGACTCCGGATCCTTTTGAGATAGGATAGCCCCCACTCCAACCTCCGAGGCATCAACCTCAACAACGAAGGGCAATTCTGGGTTGGGATGTCTGAGGACTGGAGCTGAGACAAAAGCTTGTTTCAAGGCCTGAAAGGATAACTCAGCTTCACGTGACCAGTTGGTAGGATCCGCTCCCTTCTTAGTCAGTGCCACAAGGGGAGCAACCAGGTCGGAAAAAGAATGAATAAATCTTCTATAATAATTCGCAAACCCTAAAAAGCGCTGAATTGCTTTTAAATTGGTGGGTTGCGCCCAACTAAGGATGGCTTGGAGCTTCTTAGGTTCCATGCAGAATCCCCGAGGGGAAATAATGTACCCTAAAAAGGATACCTCCGTGACATGAAACGCACACTTCTCCAGCTTGGCATATAGATGATTTTCACGTAATTTTTGAAGAACCTGACGCACCTGGGTAACATGTTGTTCAATTGAGTCAGAATAAATCAGGATGTCGTCTAAGTTAACGACCACGAATCTTCCTAGGAAGTCACGGAGCACATCGTTAATGAGATCCTGGAAAACTGCTGGAGCGTTAGACAAGCCGAACGGCATCACCAGATACTCGTAGTGACCCGACTGAGTACTGAATGCCGTCTTCCACTCATCTCCAGACTTGATTCGGATGAGGTTATACGCTCCCCTTAGGTCAATTTTAGAAAAAATCACAGCCGAACGCAGCTGATCAAAGAGGACAGAAATCAGCGGCAGAGGATAAGTATTTTTAACTGAGATCTTATTCAGGGCTCTAAAGTCAATGCAAGGTCTGAGTGATCCATCTTTTTTTTCCACAAAGAAGAAGCCTGCACTTAAAGGGGATTTAGATGGCCTAATAAATCCTTTCCCTAGGCTCTCCTTAACATACTCATTCATGGCCGCAGTTTCTGGCCCAGATAAAGCATATAACCTTCCCTTTGGCAATGTGGCACCAGGAATTAGCTCAATAGCACAATCATAAGGCCGATGGGGAGGCAGAATGTCCGCATTGCCCTTGGAAAACACATCAACAAAGTCCTGGTATTCCACAGGAATGAGTTCAGGAATGGCAGTTGCTATTCTGACGGGAAATGTAATACATTCCTTATTACAGATGGTACCCCATTGTGAAATCTCCCCCGACCGCCAATCAATGGTGGGATTATGAAAGGCCAGCCAAGGGTGACCCAGAACCACTGGAACTGCTGGGCAATGGGTAAGGAAGAACTCGATCTTTTCGGAATGAAGAGCTCCTACCGTAAGTAGTACAGGGGGTGTACAGAGGGAAATAACCCCATTGGACAAAGGACTCCCATCTAAACCATGCATGGTGACACACCTACCCAAGGCTAACTGAGGAATGCCTAAGGCATTGGCCCAAGTTAAGTCCATAAAGTTCCCTGCAGCTCCACTGTCAACAAAAGCCGACACCGAAGAACTGAGGCTGCCAAAGGAAACTTTAGCTGGGACTAAAAGGGAGTTATTCGAGGAGATAAGCTGCAGACCGAAGTGAACCCCCTCACAATTCACTTGGTCGAGGCGTTTCCCGACTTGTTCGGACAATTACGGGCAAAATGTCCCTTACCCCCACAGTACAAAGACCAGAGTTTTGCCTTCTGGCTCTTTCTTCTGGAGACAGCCGGGAGAGACCCATCTGCATGGGCTCCTCTACGTCCTCAGGAATGGAATATACACATGGAGTAGACCTGACAGGTGCTCCTTTTTCAGCCCTCCGCTCTCTGAGACGACGATCAATCTTAATAGAAAGCTCCATGAGTTTATCGAGAGTCTCAGGAGCGGGATACTGAAGGAGACTGTCTTTTATAGACTCTGATAAGCCGAGGCGAAACTGACTGCGCAGGGCTGGGTCATTCCAGCCACAGTCGTTCGACCAACGGTGAAACTCCGTACAATAAACCTCTGCAGGATTTCTACCCTGTCTGAGAGCGCGCAACTGACTCTCAGCGGATGCCTCTCTATCAGGGTCATCATACAAAAGCCCTAAAGACCCAAAAAAAGCGTCTACTGACAACAACACCGGATCCTCTGCTTTTAAACCAAATGCCCAGGTCTGAGGATCCCCCTGGAGCAAAGAAATAATAATCCCGACCCGCTGAGATTCAGTACCTGAGGAGATCGGTCTTAAACGAAAATAAAGTTTACAGGATTCTTTAAAATTAAAAAACTCTTTCCTATCACCAGAAAAACGGTCAGGCAAGTGCATTTTTGGTTCAGGGACTACCCTCGGGGAAGTTCGTAAAAGATCTTCCTGCGACTTCACCCGAAGGGAAAGATCCTGAACCATCTGAGTAAGTTCTTGAATCTGGCTGACTAGGAGCTGACCAGGATTTGGCCTGTGGGATTCATGAGGCCGATAACTCTTACAAAACTGAATAAGGAAAAAATTAAACCCTGTTTTAATTGTAAGTTTTGGTATTGGCCGGTAATAATGTTATGATTCCAGTACTCCTGACCGGAGGAGATCTTATGACAATGGCCAGAGTACTGGAAGGGAATGCTGGTTACGGGAGCAGGAAAGACTAGTTGCCCCTGGCGCCCTAACTCTATTGTCTCACCCGTGCTATCGGAAATCCCTTGCGAGACTATGGTTTCTTGAGCCCCTGGCAGCCACGTTTGAAAGGCGGATTATGTCTGCCCAACTCCGGTGCCCCCCGGTCTTAGTGAGAGACAAAGGGAAATCCGAGGCAGGATGATGACAAGAGGACCTCTGACTAACAACAGGCCAAGGGCAACAAGCTAACTAACCAAACCTGAAGTATGTGCGGAAAAACCGCCAGGTAAAAGGACAACCAAAATCCACTAGTCCATAACTCCTACCCAGCACCGCTGGATACCAGAGTGGATCTGTGGGAGCGGAATCCTCCGCAAAATGCTCCGAAACACAAATAATAAGTAATAAATAATAAAGCGGCCAAGCCGCAACACACGGCAACGCCACGACTCACGAACACCACTGGATGTTTAAACGGTGCTCAGTCAGGACTCCAGGAACAAGATGACGACTTCCGAGTGCAGGACAACTGAGGACTGGAACGACCGGATACAGCAAGACTGGAAACACTCTCAGCAAACAGAGACAGCATGCAGGAAGCTATTACCGGCGTCTGTGTGAGGCACTGCAAGAGCATATAAACTGAAGCCCTCCAATCAACTGCTGACAGGGCTAATTGCGTGGATGCCGTGCAGCTGCCTTGCTGCACGGCCAGGAAACAGGTGCCCTACTTAATTTAAATGGACCCAGCAACGGGGAACGCGGTCCGCCAGTGGCGTCCCCGTTGCTAGGGTCCGTGCGGCTCCGTGCGCCCGGCGTCTAGCGTTGCCAGGGAGCCGGCGGCTGTACGCGTACGGCGTCCCTGATTGCTAGGCGCCGGGCCGCACCGACGAGCGGACCCCGGCGCCTAACACTAACACAGAGCGATTCCGCTAGGCATGTGGGACTTGTGGATGGAGCCCTTAATTCGCTTAACAAGGATTCACGGGTGGTCAATCTGTTGAAATCAGAGCACTACATTTTGGCCACCGTGCTCGATCCTAGATTTAAAACCTACCTTGGATCTCTCTTTCCGGCAGACACAAGTCTGCTGGGGTTCAAAGAACTGCTGGTGACAAAATTGTCAAGTCAAGCAGAACGCGACCTGTCAACATCTCCTCCTTCACATTCTCCCGCAACTGGGGGTGCGAGGAAAAGGCTCAGAATTCCGAGCCCACCCGCTGGCGGTGATGCAGGGCAGTCTGGAGCGACTGCTGATGCTGACATCTGGTCCGGACTGAAGGACCTGACAACGATTACGGACATGTCGTCTACTGTCACTGCATATGATTCTCTCCCCATTGAAAGAATGGTGGAGGATTATATGAGTGACCGCATCCAAGTAGGCACGTCAGACAGTCCGTACTTATACTGGCAGGAAAAAGAGGCAATTTGGAGGCCCTTGCACAAACTGGCTTTATTCTACCTAAGTTGCCCTCCCACAAGTGTGTACTCCGAAAGAGTGTTTAGTGCCGCCGCTCACCTTGTCAGCAATCGGCGTACGAGGTTACATCCAGAAAATGTGGAGAAGATGATGTTCATTAAAATGAATTATAATCAATTCCTCCGTGGAGACATTCACCAGCAGCAATTGCCTCCACAAAGTACACAGGGAGCTGAGATGGTGGATTCCAGTGGGGACGAATTGATAATCTGTGAGGAGGGGGATGTACACGGTGATATATCGGAGGATGATGATGAGGTGGACATCTTGCCTCTGTAGAGCCAGTTTGTGCAAGGAGAGATTAATTGCTTCTTTTTTGGTGGAGGTCCAAACCAACCCGTCATTTCAGTCACAGTCGTGTGGCAGACCCTGTCACTGAAATGATGGGTTGGTTAAAGTGTGCATGTCCTGTTTATACAACATAAGGGTGGGTGGGAGGGCCCAAGGACAATTCCATCTTGCACCTCTTTTTTCTTTCATTTTTCTTTGCGTCATGTGCTGTTTGGGGGGTGTTTTTTGGAAGGGCCATCCTGCGTGACACTGCAGTGCCACTCCTAGATGGGCCAGGTGTTTGTGTCGGCCACTAGGGTCGCTTAGCTTAGTCACACAGCTACCTCATTTTGCCTCTTTTTTTTCTTCTTTGCGTCATGTGCTGTTTGGGGACTAGTTTTTTGAAGGGCCATCCTGCGTGACACTGCAGTGCCACTCCTAGATGGGCCAGGTGTTTGTGTCGGCCACTTGGGTCGCTTATCTTAGTCACACAGCTACCTCATTGCGCCTCTTTTTTTTCTTCTTTGCGTCATGTGCTGTTTGGGGAGTGTTTTTTGGAAGGGCCATCCTGCGTGACACTGCAGTGCCACTCCTAGATGGGCAAGGTGTTTGTGTCGGCCACTTGGGTCGCTTATCTTACTCACACAGCTACCTAATTGCGCCTCTTTTTTTCTTTGCGTAATGTGCTGTTTGGGGAGTGTTTTGTGGAAGGGCCATCCTGCGTGACACTGCAGTGCCACTCCTAGATGGGCCAGGTGTTTGTGTCGGCCACTTGGGTCGCTTATCTTACTCACACAGCTACCTAATTGCGCCTCTTTTTTTCTTTGCGTCATGTGCTGTTTGGGGAGTGTTTTTTGGAAGGGCCATCCTGCGTGACACTTCAGTGCCACTCCTAGATGGGCCAGGTGTTTGTGTCGGCCACTTGGGTCGCTTATCTTACTCACACAGCTACCTCATTGCGCCTCTTTTTTTTCTTCTTTGCGTCATGTGCTGTTTGGGGAGTGTTTTTTGGAAGGGCCATCCTGCGTGACACTGCAGTGCCACTCCTAGATGGGCCAGGTGTTTGTGTCGGCCACTAGGGTCGCTTATCTTACTCACACAGCTACCTCATTGCGCCTCTTTTTTTCTTTGCGTCATGTGCTGTTTGGGGAGTGTTTTTTGGAAGGGCCATCCTGCGTGACACTGCAGTGCCACTCCTAGATGGGCCAGGTGTTTGTGTCGGCCACTTGGGTCGCTTATCTTACTCACACAGCTACCTCATTGCGCCTCTTTTTTTTCTTCTTTGCGTCATGTGCTGTTTGGGGAGTGTTTTTTGGAAGGGCCATCCTGCGTGACACTGCAGTGCCACTCCTAGATGGGCAAGGTGTTTGTGTCGGCCACTTGGGTCGCTTATCTTACTCACACAGCTACCTAATTGCGCCTCTTTTTTTCTTTGCGTCATGTGCTGTTTGGGGAGTGTTTTGTGGAAGGGCCATCCTGCGTGACACTGCAGTGCCACTCCTAGATGGGCCAGGTGTTTGTGTCGGCCACTTGGGTCGCTTATCTTACTCACACAGCTACCTAATTGCGCCTCTTTTTTTCTTTGCGTCATGTGCTGTTTGGGGAGTGTTTTTTGGAAGGGCCATCCTGCGTGACACTGCAGTGCCACTCCTAGATGGGCCAGGTGTTTGTGTCGGCCACTTGGGTCGCTTATCTTACTCACACAGCTACCTCATTGCGCCTCTTTTTTTTCTTCTTTGCGTCATGTGCTGTTTGGGGAGTGTTTTTTGGAAGGGCCATCCTGCGTGACACTGCAGTGACACTCCTAGATGGGCCAGGTGTTTGTGTCGGCCACTTGGGTCGCTTATCTTACTCACACAGCTACCTCATTGCGCCTCTTTTTTTTCTTCTTTGCGTCATGTGCTGTTTGGGGAGTGTTTTTTGGAAGGGCCATCCTGCGTGACACTGCAGTGCCACTCCTAGATGGGCCAGGTGTTTGTGTCGGCCACTTGGGTCGCTTATCTTACTCACACAGCTACCTCATTGCGCCTCTTTTTTTCTTTGCGTCATGTGCTGTTTGGGGAGTGTTTTTTGGAAGGGCCATCCTGCGTGACACTGCAGTGCCACTCCTAGATGGGCCAGGTGTTTGTGTCGGCCACTTGGGTCGCTTATCTTACTCACACAGCTACCTCATTGCGCCTCTTTTTTTCTTTGCATCATGTGCTGTTTGGGGAGTGTTTTTTGGAAGGGCCATCCTGCGTGACACTGCAGTGCCACTCCTAGATGGGCCAGGTGTTTGTGTCGGCCACTTGGGTCGCTTATCTTACTCACACAGCTACCTCATTGCGCCTCTTTTTTTCTTTGCATCATGTGCTGTTTGGGGAGTGTTTTTTGGAAGGGCCATCCTGCGTGACACTGCAGTGCCACTCCTAGATGGGCCAGGTGTTTGTGTCGGCCACTTGGGTCGCTTATCTTACTCACACAGCTACCTAATTGCGCCTCTTTTTTTCTTTGCGTCATGTGCTGTTTGGGGAGTGTTTTTTGGAAGGGCCATCCTGCGTGACACTGCAGTGCCACTCCTAGATGGGCCAGGTGTTTGTGTCGGCCACTTGGGTCGCTTATCTTACTCACACAGCTACCTCATTGCGCCTCTTTTTTTCTTTGCGTCATGTGCTGTTTGGGGAGTGTTTTTTGGAAGGGCCATCCTGCGTGACACTGCAGTGCCACTCCTAGATGGGCCAGGTGTTTGTGTCGGCCACTTGGGTCGCTGAGCTTAGTCATCCAGCGACCTCGGTGCAAATTTTAGGACTAAAAATAATATTGTGAGGTGTGAGGTGTTCAGAATAGACTGAAAATGAGTGGAAATAATGGTTACTGAGGTTAATAATACTTTGGGATCAAAATGACCCCCAAATTCTATGATTTAAGCTGTTTTTTAGTGTTTTTTGAAAAAAAAAACCCGAATCCAAAACACACCCGAATCCGACAAAAAAAATTCGGTGAGGTTTTGCCAAAACGCGTTCGAACCCAAAACACGGCCACGGAACCGAACCCAAAACCAAAACAAAACCCGAAAAATTTCCGGTGCTCATCACTACCTGTCGCCCACCCCCATAGCAGCATTCACTGACTCACCTCTCTCCCACCCCATAGCGACGTGCAGCACACTCTCCTACCCGCAGCTCGCAATCAGCAACATGAGCCGCTGCCGCGGAGCCCTGTTCAGGCTGAGGGCAGTTCTTACTGTGTCCCCTCTCTCAATCTGCTGGGGGGCACAAGGACCTGGTTTCCGTTTCCCCCAGCATGCAGCCACATAACTCCGCTGCCCAGGACAACAGTCCTGGCTGTTGTGACTCCAGGACCTCAGCACACTGTCCTGCAGCCTGGGACGATGCACAACCTTCCACCCCATTACACCCCTGGTGTATCCAGACAGCATTACAACATGTATCCGAATGACCCTTGCAATGCTTTTCCCAGAAGGTGCCATCAGAGGATCAGAACGCATGCATTACATGAGAAAGGTCTTCAGAGAGATCAGGGCATTGCTTGCTTGTAGATGCTGACAATGTCAAAAAGATTAAACACTGTGTCTGGCCTGTCAGTTACATTGTTTTTTTTATTAAATAATGAATATAAGAACAGGTTCTATCACGTGCCTCATAGATATCTGTAAGAGCTGAGTGAAGGAACTGTGAAGGGTACGGCGCCTCTCACAGACCCTTAGCAGTCAGTGTCATCTGCATCTTTAACTAGGCGCGATTCAATTAACAGGGAGTTGAACAGCGCCGGGAATTATAGCTCTCGGGGCTATTCAATACAGCGCCCTGTGACACCTGACGACGGGATTTCTTCCCGCACCCACAGGGTGGTGCGAGCAGAAATCCGACAAAAGTGCCCGGCATGATGCTGATTTCTGCCCTTAGCGCGGCGGATACAGCATTGCGCCGGGCACTTAAGTCGGAGAATGCGGGTTCTCCTGACAAAACACCCTGTTTAGTCCAGAATAGAACAGGCATTCTCCGATTTACCACTGTGCTGTATTGAATAGCCCCGGGAGCTAATTCCTGGCGCTATTCAACTGTGTGAATTGAATTGTGCCCACTGACTGTCTAAGGCCACAGGCAAATTTCAGCAGTAGGATGATCTTTGACTTACTCCACTCACAGCAACATATGCAGGTCCTCGCAATGGATGTTCTCCATCAGGAACATTGGCCCTCATTCCGAGTTGATCGCTCGCTAGCTACAAACGCATAGTCGCCGCCCACGGGGGAGTGTATTTTCACTTTGCAGGAGTGCGAATGCCTGTGCAGCAGAAAGGCTGCAAACACATTTTATGCAGCACAAGACCAGCCCTGTAGTTACTTATTCTGTGCGATGATAGCTGCAACGAATGACACGGTAATGACGTCAGATACCCGCCCAGCAAACGCCCGGCCACACCTGCGTTTTTCCAAACACTCGTTGACACCCAGAAACTCCCACTTTCTGGCAATCTCCTTGCGATCAGCTGTGCAACTCAAAGCGTCGCTAGAACCTGTGCAAAACCACAATGCTCTTTGTACCCGTACGCCGCGCGTGCTCATTGCGGTGCATACGCATGCGCAGTTTTGACGTTTTTTTAACTGAACGCTACGCAGTGTACAATGGCAGCTAGCGATCAACTTGGAATGAGGGCCATTATACTGCTGGGACGACAAATTGCAGGAAAGCATAATAACCACAATGACACGTCACACGTGAGATAAGGGCGTAGAGTAGAACGTCAGGCTAATAGGAGGTGCGTTACAAAGGCTCTTGCAGCAGGCGATTTATACATACTCAGAAGTTCTGACAAAAGCTTTTCAAACACCCCCACTCGCATAAGGAAAAGGCTGAAAACGGGGGCATGGGAAGAAGGCCCAACACTACCACAATGTACTAGTTGGCAGTGCAACGTTAAACGCTTAAGGAAATAAAAACACAATAAAAAAAGAAAAACAATTGGGCATTAGATTATACATTATGGGTCTAATTCAGTAAGGACAGCAAATTCTGATAATCAGCAGAATTTGTTATCCTTTTTGGTCGCATGCTGGAGGCCGCCCAGCATACTGACCGGCGCCTCCCCCCCCCCTTCAACAAGCAGAAATTGCAATTGCTTTGCAATTTCTGCTTGTCAGCAGAAACTAAGGATGACTCCTGCTGGCGCAACTTAGCTGCGCCCCGCACGAGACCCGGCGCCATCTTACCCATCGCGGTGGCTGCGTGTGCCATCATGCAGCTGCCGCGATCACGCCCCTGACACGCCCCATTCATGCTGCACCGCCCACCGTTCATGTCGCCCCGCCCCCGCAAGGCTCTGTCTCCTCCCTGGAAACAGAGCCTTGCTGCCCCTGCCCCGCGATCGCCTCTGCCTGATTGACAGGTAGAGATGATCGCATTTTCTGCGGCCCCCCGCAAAAAGTGCGGGCGCATGCGCCCGTGGGCCCACTGCAAAAATTCCGGTTGGATTATGCGTCGCGATCCAATCTGAATTAGCCCCTATTTCCATTATTGTCCTATACACCTATCAGCAAATACCTACAGTAAGTGGACAAACGAATGTTGTTAAGACTTGTACAAACAAAATAACTGCAGCAGCAACCAACGTGTTAAAATGAACGCATACTGGTGGTCATTCCGAGTTGTTCGCTCGCTAGCTACTTTTAGCAGCAATGCAAACGCCGCCGCCCTCTGGGAGTGTATCTTAGCATAGCAGAATTGCTAACGAAAGATTAGCAATTCTGCTATTAAGTATTTCCTTGCAGTTTCTGAGTAGCTCCGGACCTACTCACAGATTGCGATCACCTCAGTCCGTTTAGTTCCTGGTTTGACGTCACAAACACACCCAGCGTCCGGCCAGCCACTCCCCCGTTTCTCAGCCACTCCTGCGTTTCTGCTGGCACGCCTGCGTTTTTTAGCACACTCCTGGAAAACGCTCAGTTGCCACCCAGAAACACCCACTTCCTGTCAATCATTCTCCGATCAACAGAGCGTCAGAAAAGCTTTGTTCGCCCGTGAGTAAAATAGCATAGTTTTGTGTAAAATTGCTTAGCGTGTGCGCCCTGCGGTGCATACGCATGCGCAGAACTGCCGGATTTTAGCCTATTAGCAATTCTGCTAAAAATAGCAGCGAGCGAACAACTCGGAATGACCACCACTGTACTTACATAATTTTTAAGCAGCCTATGCTGATTAAAATGATGAGGCACATGCCTACAGGGGTCGGGTAAGTATGCCACGCGTGCCTCCACGCAGTCTAACTCTAATCCTCCCTTTCCCGCAGCCTAACTCTAACCTTCCCCCCACAGCTTAACCCTGCCCCTCCCCACAGCCTAACTCTAACCCTCCCTTTCCCGCAGCCTAAACATCCTTGCTGACTCTTTCTGTTTCTATGTCTTTGCCGGAACTTTTCTCTGCCCCTACTGCCCCTCGTCCCCGTTGCCTCTCTCTCTCTGTCCCTCCATCCTTGCTGCCCCTCTCTCTGTTCCTCCATCCCCGCTGTCTCTCTCTCTCTGTCCCTCCATCCCCGCTGCCTCTTTCTCTTTGTCCCTCCGTCCCCACTGCCCCTCTCTCTGTCCCTCTGTCCCCGCTGCCCCTCTCTGTCCCTCCGTCCCGCTGCCCCTCTCTCTGTGCTCCTCCTTTCCCGCTGCGTCTCTCTCTCTCTGTCCATCCATCCCCGCTGCGTCTCTCTCTCTCTCTGTCCCTCCGTCCCCGCTGTAGGGACTCCACACTCCTTCTGGATTCCGCGTCGGCCGACCACTGGCGCAGCCACAGTCCCCGACGAGCTGAAACAGACATGGAAGAAATTCCCGCAGCCATGGAACCCAGGTCTTTCATGGATTCTACCATAAAACCTGCAGAATCATGTATGTTGCGTAAATACAATGCAACGTCATCCCTATCCATCGTATCCAAAATCCTCAAGTAAGGTAGCTGATCAATTTACTATTGCTTTTGCAATCCATGCACTAGCAATAGTGGGACGTAATATGGCCCCAGAAGCAGTGTGCATTGATTTAAGCGTATTATCAATCTTTCTATCTGACGGCTCCTTTAAGGCGGTAGATCCTGGAACAGGCAAAACCACCTACTTTGAGAGGCTGGACACAGATGTGTCAACAATCGGAGGGTTTTCCCACTTTTTCCTATCCTCCTCAGGGAAAGGAAAAGCCACCTGGACCCTTTTAGGGATCTGGAACTTTTTCTCAGAGTGTTCCCATGCTTTTTCAAATATAGCATTCAACTCCTTTGACGCAGGGAAGGTTAGCGAGGCTTTTTTATTTTCAGTGAAAAAAGCCTCCTCAACCTGCTCAGGTGTGGTATCATTAATATTCAACACATCCCTGATAGCCTCTATCAACAATTGCACCCCCTTTGCAAGAGATGTGGATCCCCGCAACACATCCCCATCACCGTCTGTGGTGTCAGAATCAGTATCCGTGTCGTCTTGTGTGAAATGCACAAGCGCACGTTTGTGGGGGTATATAGCGGGGTGTCCTGAGGTACCAGAAACAGGCCATACAACTCTGTAATACCTGGGTTGAAGATTCATTACTAGCAACCCTGTCAGAAATCTGGGAAATCCAAGATTTGATAGAGGAAAACCACACTGGTTCCCTTGCTGGTATCTGTGCTAAACCAGTGCTATCCTGATTACATTGAATGTAATCCTGGGAAAAATAAATCATCTGCAGCATATGACACAGTGTCCCAGGACATAGCTAAAGGTGGCCACCAAACACTCCACACACACACACACATACACACACACACACACACGCACGCACGCACGCACGCACACACACACACACACACACACACACACACGTGTGGGGGCAGACAGAGTTTCCCCCCCCAAGAAAGGCAAGAGAGACACAGAGATTGGAGCCAACCCACAGTACAGCGCTTTCAGTAAAAGGAGACCCCTTACCAGCGCAGACTGTGTCCCTTAATAGGAGACACTGACATTTTACAGCCTCCCCTCTCTTCTACAACCCCCTGGTACCGTGTACTGACAGTTGGAGCTGCTGTGTGTGGAGGGACCTGATCTTCCATCCAGCGCTGTGCTGGCAGGAAAATGGTGCTGGAACGCTGCTGGGTCAGCTCTGAGGAGAAGCTCCGCCCCCTTAATGGTGCGGTCTTCCCGCTCTTCAGATATTATTCTGGCCAGAGGAAAAACTTGCTGGCTGAGATCCGCGGTCCCTGACAGACTTGCTGACCAGTGTGGGGGTAAGCGCTGGTCCAGGGCGCCCCTCACAGCGCCCACTATGTGCCTCTGAACCATCCCAGGAACGCAGTTAGTATTGCGCTCCCTCCCCGTTGCCGCCATATTCACACCGGCCCCCCGCTTGCTAGGGGGGTTGGTGTCTCACTCACCACTCTTCTGCATCTATAAGGGGCTGGCGGCATGCTGCTGGGGCGAGCGGTCCCCTGTGGCGGAGACCGATCCGACCCCTCTGGAGCTCAGTGTCCAGTCAGCGGAGTCAGTGGCTCAGACCCCGCAGGGCGGACACTGCTCCCCCCCTTAGTCCCTCGCTGCAGGCAGGCTGTTGCCAACGACCTCCTGTAAAAAAACAAACTTTTACCAGAAAAGCTCAGGAGAGCTCCCCTAGCTGTGACCGGCTCCTCTGGGCACATTTTCTAAACTGAGTCTGGTAGTAGGGGCATAGAGGGAGGAGCCAGCCCACACTCTCAAACTTTTAAAGTGCCAATGGCTCCTGGTGGACCCGTCTATACCCCATGGTACTAATGTGGACCCCAGCATCCTCTAGGACGTGAGAGAAATCATGGTGCTGATGTACAGGCGGATTTACAGAGGAGATCTTGCCCTGCAGTCCCGGAGACCAGTTGCAGCTTATCATAGAAGATGGCGCCCAGCGTCTCAGTCAGGAAGTGAGGGAGTGTGAGGCAGCTCCAGGGTGGGAACACCAGCGTAGATGGCGCCTGGACCTGTGGGAGGGGCTACAGGTCAAGCACCGCCTCCCCTATGCTGGTCCTCACCACCTGGTACTATGGAGTCTTAATAAAGAGTATATTGATATATCCGACCTGTACTCATATGTCCTGGTGGATAAAGTGGGACCCCTGCTCTGTTAAATGTCCACGTCAGCACCGCAGTCCGTCTTAGACTGCAACCAGAACACGATTTAATGGTGGGTCCCGCCTGTGGGACCCTCTTACCTTCTCCTTTCAGTAGCAGCCACGCGAACCAGGAGAGCATCTGCGACCGTGTGCCTAGAGCCGGAGCATCTTCACCGCAAGTACCAGGGAACAGAGCCAGCGGGAGTATGCAACGCCACTGGGGAGGTGATGGAGCCGCAGCACCGAATGTCACCCTGACATGTAATTGCTGCGGCACTTGAAGTTTTCTAAAAAGCTTTTTCAGGGCTACCCAGTGCAGCCCCCTTGTTAAGAGACCTGCTTCTGCAGGCACCAACTTGAAACTGAGCTTACAGTGCCTGGAGGCGGGGTTATAGAGGAGGCCCCAATGCATCCTGGGACAGTCTAAAGCTTTAGCCTGTTGGTGCCCGGATCAAGATCCCTCTCTACACCCCCATGTTTCCCTGTGGAAACCAATGTACCCCGCTGCAGAAATCTCGGATTCCAAAAAATTATCCAGAGAGAACCAGGCAATATACGGACTCGGAATACAGTGATGAATGTCAATTTAGTTCAATAAAAGATTGAACATCCAAAATCTTGTCGTAATAACACTAATGAATACAGAATACAGTGATGAATGTCAATTTAGTTCAATAAAAGATTGAACATCCAAAATCTTGTCGTAATAACTGCGAGTCCAAACAACAATATTGAAAAAATATAAAAACATATACCCAAAAGAAGATAAAAAAAAACAGGTAGAACAAGAAAAGATGGTCGAAAAATTAAGCTACTCGCAGTCCAATAGTCCACACGTTTTGGTCTAAGTGACCTTTACCAAGACATATTTGGACTGTGAGAAGGTCCGCTATTTATCAACTCAGGTGTCACACTCCGGCTCCATCCTCTCCTCTATCACCCAGCTCCATCCCTCACATGCAGCCCCATCCTCTCCTCCATCACCCTGCTCCTTCCCTCAGATACAGGCACCATACTCTCCTCCATCATCTAGCTCCTTCGCTCACACGCAGGCCCCATCCTCTCCTCCATCACTCTGCACCTTCCCTCAGACACAGGCACCATACTCTCCTCCATCACCCTGCTCCTTCCCTCACACGCAGGCTCCATCTTCTCCTCCATCAACTAGCTCCTTCCCTCCCATGCAGGCTCCTTCTCTCCTCCATCACCCAGCTCCTTCCCTCACATGCAGACTCCATCATCTCCTCCATCACCCTTCTCCTTCCCTCACACGCAGGCCCCAGCCTCTCCTCCATCACCCAGCTCCTTCTCTCATACACAGGCCCCATCCTCTCCTCCATCACCCTGCTCTTTCCCTCACACGCAGACGCCATACTCTCCTCCATCACCCTGCTCCTTCCTTCACACGCAGGACCCATCCTCTCCTCCATCACCCTGCTCCTTCCCTCACACACAGGCCTCTTCCTCTCCTTCATCACCCTGCTCCTTCCCTCACACGCATGCTAAATCCTCTCCTCAATCTCTCTGCTCCTTCGCTCACATGCAGGCCCCTTCCTCTCATCCATCACCTTTCTCCTTCTCTCACACACAGGCCCCATCCTCTCCTCCAGCACCCAGCTCCTTCCCTCACACACAAGCCCCTTCCTCTCCTCCATCACCCTGCTCCTTCCCTCACACACAAGCCCCATCCTCTCCACCATCACCCTGCTCCTTACCTCACACACAGACCCCATCCTCTCCTCCATCACTCTGCTCCTTACCTCACACACAGACCCCATCCTCTCCTCCGTCACCCAGCTCCTTTCCTCACACGCAGGCTCCATCCTCTCCTCCATCACCCAGCTCCTTCCCTCACACGCAGGCTCCATCCTCTCCTTCATCACCCAACTCCTTCACTCACACGCAGGCCCCATCCTCTCCTCCATCACCCAACTCCTTTTCTCACATGCAGGCCCCATCTTCTCCTCCATCACCCTGCTCCTTCCCTCACACGCAAGCTCCATCCTCTCTTCCATTACCCAGCTCCTTCCCTCACACGCAGGCCCAATCCTCTATTCCATCACCCTGCTCCTTCCCTCACGCGCAGGCCCTATCCTCTCCTCCATCACCCTTCTCTCACACGCAGGCCCCATCCTCTCTTCCAGCACCCTGCTCCTTCCCTCACACGCAGGCTCCATCCTCTCCTCCATCACCCAGCTCCATCCCTCACATGCAGGCTCCATCCTCTCCTCCATCACCCAGCTCCTTCCCTCACACGCAGGCCCCATCCTCTCCACCATCACCCTTCTCCTTCTCTCATATACAGGCCCCATCCTCTCCACCATCACCCTTCTCCTTCTCTCATACACAGGCTCCATTATCTCCTCCATCACCCAGCTCCTTCACTCACACGCAGGCTCCATCATCTCCTCCATCACCCTGCTCCTTCAATTCCTTATATTTGGTTTCAAATCTCCCTTCCTTTCTAATCCTGATTTTATTGTTGGTGGTACTTTTACTGTATGTCAAGGTATGCTTATTACTATTATCCATCGTATCCCCAGCATATTAACTATTTGATAGACATTAGTATAAATCTACGGATAGACCGGATTTCTCAGTTTACCCCCTCTTAGCGTTACACCCTCTGTAGTCTCCTGGATGAACATATTTTATACCAACTATATTATATTCATGAAATAGGAATTTGTATTTCCTATTAACTCCCTGTCCACAGATTAGTAGTACATGCTATCTCTCCATTGTACCCCAATATTAAGTCACCATAATTTAACAACTAAAATTGTAAAATTACCATTTGGGAGTTTAATATATACCAACTGGCGGGCCTAAACCAACAGAAAGACCCTAATGACCGTAACACTAAGTAAGTACTGGTAAATAAAGAGGGCCCGTGTATTCACAACTTAGGTTTTTCCAATACCCTGACCATTTGCTATCAATAAAGGACAACACTTTTTTTTGTTTTTTTGTTTTTTATTGAGATTATTTTCCAGGGGACACCAACGGAGTAGTCATTCAGTTGCATGGTGGGATGTATTACTTCAACTCCTGGTTCTTTATGTTCTATTTCTTTGCCAGACTGAGGTGGTAAGCGCTGGTGTCTCAGCTCCTGGATCTCTTTATTACTTTGCCAGGTGACTCAGACTGAGGTGGTAAGCGCTGGTGTCTCAGCTCCTGGATCTCTTTTTTCTTTGCCAGGTGACTCAGACTGAGGTGGTAAGCGCTGGTGTCTCAGCTCCTGGATCTCTTTTTTCTTTGCCAGGTGACTCAGACTGAGGTGGTAAGCGCTGGTGTCTCAGCTCCTGGATCTCTTTTTTCTTTGCCAGGTGACTCAGGCTGAGGTGGTAAGCGCTGGTGTCTCAGCTCCTGGATCTTTTTTCTTTGCCAGGTGACTCAGACTGAAGTGGTAAGCGCTGGTGTCTCAGCTCCTGGATCTCTTTATTACTTTGCCAGGTGACTCAGACTGAGGTGGTAAGCGCTGGTGTTTCAGCTCCTGGATCTCTTTTTTCTTTGCCAGGTGACTCAGACTGAGGTGGTAAGCGCTGGTGTCTCAGCTCCTGGATCTCTTTTTTTCTTTGTCAGGTGACTCAGACTGAGGTGGTAAGCGCTGGTGTTTCAGCTCCTGGATCTCTTTTTTCTTTGCCAGGTGACTCAGACTGAGGTGGTAAGCGCTGGTGTCTCAGCTCCTGGATCTCTTTTTTTCTTTGTCAGGTGACTCAGACTGAGGTGGTAAGCGCTGGTGTTTCAGCTCCTGGATCTTTTGTCTTTGCCAGGTGACTCAGACTGAGGTGGTAAGATGGAAGGGTGGGATTATTTATGATTAAACCAGTTGTTGGGAAACGCAATAACTGGTTTTAAGTCTAGAGATGAGCGGGTTCGGTTTCTCTGAAACCGAACCCGCACGAACTTCATGTTTTTTTCACGGGTCCGAGCAGACTCGGATCCTCCCGCCTTGCTCGGTTAACCCGAGCGCGCCCGAACGTCATCATGACGCTGTCGGATTCTCGCGAGACTCGGATTCTATATAAGGAGCCGCGCGTCGCCGCCATTTTCACACGTGCATTGAGATTGATAGGGAGAGGACGTGGCTGGCGTCCTCTCCATTAGAAATTAGATTAGAAGAGAGAGAGAGATTGTGCAGAGTCAGACAGAGTTTACCACAGTGACCAGTGCAGTTGTTGTTAGTTAACTTTTATTTATTTTAATATATCCGTTCTCTGCTATATCCGTTCTCTGCCTGAAAAAAAACGATACACAGCAGCAGCCAGTCACACAGTGTGACTCAGTCTGTGTGCACTCAGCTCAGCCCAGTGTGCTGCACATCAATGTATAAAAGGCAAAGTTTATAATAATTGTGGGGGAGACTGGGGAGCACTGCAGGTTGTTATAGCAGGAGCCCCCAGGAGTACATAATATTATATTAATTTAAAATTAAACAGTGCACACTTTTGCTGCAGGAGTGCCACTGCCAGTGTGACTAGTGGTGAGGTGACCAGTGCCTGACCACCAGTATAGTAGTATATTGTTGTATGTATTGTATACTATCTCTTTATCAACCAGTCTATATTAGCAGCAGACACAGTACAGTGCGGTAGTTCACGGCTGTGGCTACCTCTGTGTCGGCAGTCGGAACTCGGCAGGCAGTCCGTCCATCCATAATTGTATTACAATATATACCACCTAACCGTGGTATTTTTTTTTCTTTCTTTATACCGTCGTCATAGTGTCATACTAGTTGTTACGAGTATACTACTATCTCTTTATCAACCAGTGTACAGTGCGGTAGTTCACGGCTGTGGCTACCTCTGTGTCGGCAGTCGGCAGGCAGTCCGTCCATCCATAATTGTATTATTATTATAATATATACCACCTAACCGTGGTTTTTTTTTCATTCTTTATACCGTCGTCATAGTGTCATACTAGTTGTTACGAGTATACTACTATCTCTTTATCAACCAGTGTACAGTGCGGTAGTTCACGGCTGTGGCTACCTCTGTGTCGGCAGTCGGCAGGCAGTCCGTCCATCCATAATTGTATTATTATTATAATATATACCACCTAACCGTGGTTTTTTTTTCATTCTTTATACCGTCGTCATAGTGTCATACTAGTTGTTACGAGTATACTACTATCTCTTTATCAACCAGTGTACAGTGCGGTAGTTCACGGCTGTGGCTACCTCTGTGTCGGCAGTCGGCAGGCAGTCCGTCCATCCATAATTGTATTATTATTATAATATATACCACCTAACCGTGGTTTTTTTTTCATTCTTTATACCGTCGTCATAGTGTCATACTAGTTGTTACGAGTATACTACTATCTCTTTATCAACCAGTGTACAGTGCGGTAGTTCACGGCTGTGGCTACCTCTGTGTCGGCAGTCGGCAGGCAGTCCGTCCATCCATAATTGTATTATTATTATAATATATACCACCTAACCGTGGTTTTTTTTTCATTCTTTATACCGTCGTCATAGTGTCATACTAGTTGTTACGAGTATACTACTATCTCTTTATCAACCAGTGTACAGTGCGGTAGTTCACGGCTGTGGCTACCTCTGTGTCGGCAGTCGGCAGGCAGTCCGTCCATCCATAATTGTATTATTATTATTATAATATATACCACCTAACCGTGGTTTTTTTTTCATTCTTTATACCGTCGTCATAGTGTCATACTAGTTGTTACGAGTATACTACTATCTCTTTATCAACCAGTGTACAGTGCGGTAGTTCACGGCTGTGGCTACCTCTGTGTCGGCAGTCGGCAGGCAGTCCGTCCATCCATAATTGTATTATTATTATAATATATACCACCTAACCGTGGGTTTTTTTTCATTCTTTATACCGTCGTCATAGTGTCATACTAGTTGTTACGAGTATACTACTATCTCTTTATCAACCAGTGTACAGTGCGGTAGTTCACGGCTGTGGCTACCTCTGTGTCGGCAGTCGGCAGGCAGTCCGTCCATCCATAATTGTATTATTATTATAATATATACCACCTAACCGTGGTTTTTTTTTCATTCTTTATACCGTCGTCATAGTGTCATACTAGTTGTTACGAGTATACTACTATCTCTTTATCAACCAGTGTACAGTGCGGTAGTTCACGGCTGTGGCTACCTCTGTGTCGGCAGTCGGCAGGCAGTCCGTCCATCCATAATTGTATTATTATTATAATATATACCACCTAACCGTGGTTTTTTTTTCATTCTTTATACCGTCGTCATAGTGTCATACTAGTTGTTACGAGTATACTACTATCTCTTTATCAACCAGTGTACAGTGCGGTAGTTCACGGCTGTGGCTACCTCTGTGTCGGCAGTCGGCAGGCAGTCCGTCCATCCATAATTGTATTATTATTATAATATATACCACCTAACCGTGGTTTTTTTTTCATTCTTTATACCGTCGTCATAGTGTCATACTAGTTGTTACGAGTATACTACTATCTCTTTATCAACCAGTGTACAGTGCGGTAGTTCACGGCTGTGGCTACCTCTGTGTCGGCAGTCGGCAGGCAGTCCGTCCATCCATAATTGTATTATTATTATAATATATACCACCTAACCGTGGTTTTTTTTTCATTCTTTATACCGTCGTCATAGTGTCATACTAGTTGTTACGAGTATACTACTATCTCTTTATCAACCAGTGTACAGTGCGGTAGTTCACGGCTGTGGCTACCTCTGTGTCGGCAGTCGGCAGGCAGTCCGTCCATCCATAATTGTATTATTATTATAATATATACCACCTAACCGTGTTTTTTTTTTCATTCTTTATACCGTCGTCATAGTGTCATACTAGTTGTTACGAGTATACTACTATCTCTTTATCAACCAGTGTACAGTGCGGTAGTTCACGGCTGTGGCTACCTCTGTGTCGGCAGTCGGCAGGCAGTCCGTCCATCCATAATTGTATTATTATTATAATATATACCACCTAACCGTGGTTTTTTTTTCATTCTTTATACCGTCGTCATAGTGTCATACTAGTTGTTACGAGTATACTACTATCTCTTTATCAACCAGTGTACAGTGCGGTAGTTCATGGCTGTGGCTACCTCTGTGTCGGCAGTCGGCAGGCAGTCCGTCCATCCATAATTGTATTATTATTATAATATATACCACCTAACCGTGGTTTTTTTTTCATTCTTTATACCGTCGTCATAGTGTCATACTAGTTGTTACGAGTATACTACTATCTCTTTATCAACCAGTGTACAGTGCGGTAGTTCACGGCTGTGGCTACCTCTGTGTCGGCAGTCGGCAGGCAGTCCGTCCATCCATAATTGTATTATTATTATAATATATACCACCTAACCGTGGTTTTTTTTTCATTCTTTATACCGTCGTCATAGTGTCATACTAGTTGTTACGAGTATACTACTATCTCTTTATCAACCAGTGTACAGTGCGGTAGTTCACGGCTGTGGCTACCTCTGTGTCGGCAGTCGGCAGGCAGTCCGTCCATCCATAATTGTATTATTATTATAATATATACCACCTAACCGTGGTTTTTTTTTCATTCTTTATACCGTCGTCATAGTGTCATACTAGTTGTTACGAGTATACTACTATCTCTTTATCAACCAGTGTACAGTGCGGTAGTTCACGGCTGTGGCTACCTCTGTGTCGGCAGTCGGCAGGCAGTCCGTCCATCCATAATTGTATTATTATTATAATATATACCACCTAACCGTGGTTTTTTTTTCATTCTTTATACCGTCGTCATAGTGTCATACTAGTTGTTACGAGTATACTACTATCTCTTTATCAACCAGTGTACAGTGCGGTAGTTCACGGCTGTGGCTACCTCTGTGTCGGCAGTCGGCAGGTATCCAATACTAGTATCCAATCCATCCATCTCCATTGTTTACCTGAGGTGCCTTTTAGTTCTGCCTATAAAATATGGAGAACAAAAAAGTTGAGGTTCCAAAATTAGGGAAAGATCAAGATCCACTTCCACCTCGTGCTGAAGCTGCTGCCACTAGTCATGGCCGAGACGATGAAATGCCAGCAACGTCGTCTGCCAAGGCCGATGCCCAATGTCATAGTACAGAGCATGTCAAATCCAAAACACCAAATATCAGAAAAAAAAGGACTCCAAAACCTAAAATAAAATTGTCGGAGGAGAAGCGTAAACTTGCCAATATGCCATTTACCACACGGAGTGGCAAGGAACGGCTGAGGCCCTGGCCTATGTTCATGGCTAGTGGTTCAGCTTCACATGAGGATGGAAGCACTCAGCCTCTCGCTAGAAAACTGAAAAGACTCAAGCTGGCAAAAGCACCGCAAAGAACTGTGCGTTCTTCGAAATCCCAAATCCACAAGGAGAGTCCAATTGTGTCGGTTGCGATGCCTGACCTTCCCAACACTGGAGGTGAAGAGCATGCGCCTTCCACCATTTGCACGCCCCCTGCAAGTGCTGGAAGGAGCACCCGCAGTCCAGTTCCTGATAGTCAGATTGAAGATGTCAGTGTTGAAGTACACCAGGATGAGGAGGATATGGGTGTTGCTGGCGCTGGGGAGGAAATTGACCAGGAGGATTCTGATGGTGAGGTGGTTTGTTTAAGTCAGGCACCCGGGGAGACACCTGTTGTCCGTGGGAGGAATATGGCCGTTGACATGCCAGGTGAAAATACCAAAAAAATCAGCTCTTCGGTGTGGAGGTATTTCACCAGAAATGCGGACAACAGGTGTCAAGCCGTGTGTTCCCTTTGTCAAGCTGTAATAAGTAGGGGTAAGGACGTTAACCACCTCAGAACATCCTCCCTTATACGTCACCTGCAGCGCATTCATAATAAGTCAGTGACAAGTTCAAAAACTTTGGGTGACAGCGGAAGCAGTCCACTGACCAGTAAATCCCTTCCTCTTGTAACCAAGCTCACGCAAACCACCCCACCAACTCCCTCAGTGTCAATTTCCTCCTTCCCCAGGAATGCCAATAGTCCTGCAGGCCATGTCACTGGCAAGTCTGACGAGTCCTCTCCTGCCTGGGATTCCTCCGATGCATCCTTGCGTGTAACGCCTACTGCTGCTGGCGCTGCTGTTGTTGCCGCTGGGAGTCGATGGTCATCCCAGAGGGGAAGTCGTAAGCCCACTTGTACTACTTCCAGTAAGCAATTGACTGTTCAACAGTCCTTTGCGAGGAAGATGAAATATCACAGCAGTCATCCTACTGCAAAGCGGATAACTGAGGCCTTGGCATCCTGGGTGGTGAGAAACGTGGTTCCGGTATCCATCATTACTGCAGAGCCAACTAGAGACTTGTTGGAGGTACTGTGTCCCCGGTACCAAATACCATCTAGGTTCCATTTCTCTAGGCAGGCGATACCGAAAATGTACACAGACCTCAGAAAAAGAGTCACCAGTGTCCTAAAAAATGCAGCTGTACCCAATGTCCACTTAACCACGGACATGTGGACAAGTGGAGCAGGGCAGGGTCAGGACTATATGACTGTGACAGCCCACTGGGTAGATGTATGGACTCCCGCCGCAAGAACAGCAGCGGCGGCACCAGTAGCAGCATCTCGCAAACGCCAACTCTTTCCTAGGCAGGCTACGCTTTGTATCACCGCTTTCCAGAATACGCACACAGCTGAAAACCTCTTACGGCAACTGAGGAAGATCATCGCGGAATGGCTTACCCCAATTGGACTCTCCTGTGGATTTGTGGCATCGGACAACGCCAGCAATATTGTGTGTGCATTAAATCTGGGCCAATTCCAGCACGTCCCATGTTTTGCACATACCTTGAATTTGGTGGTGCAGAATTTTTTAAAAAACGACAGGGGCGTGCAAGAGATGCTGTCGGTGGCCAGAAGAATTGCGGGACACTTTCGGCGTACAGGCACCACGTACAGAAAACTGGAGCACCACCAAAAACTACTGAACCTGCCCTGCCATCATCTGAAGCAAGAAGTGGTAACGAGGTGGAATTCAACCCTCTATATGCTTCAGAGGTTGGAGGAGCAGCAAAAGGCCATTCAAGCCTATACAATTGAGCACGATATAGTAGGTGGAATGCACCTGTCTCAAGTGCAGTGGAGAATGATTTCAACGTTGTGCAAGGTTCTGATGCCCTTTGAACTTGCCACACGTGAAGTCAGTTCAGACACTGCCAGCCTGAGTCAGGTCATTCCCCTCATCAGGCTTTTGCAGAAGAAGCTGGAGGCATTGAAGAAGGAGCTAGCACGGAGCGATTCCGCTAGGCATGTGGGACTTGTGGATGCAGCCCTTAATTCGCTTAACAAGGATTCACGGGTGGTCAATCTGTTGAAATCAGAGCACTACATTTTGGCCACCGTGCTCGATCCTAGATTTAAAGCCTACCTTGGATCTCTCTTTCCGGCAGACACAGGTCTGCTGGGGTTGAAAGACCTGCTGGTGACAAAATTGTCAAGTCAAGCGGAACGCGACCTGTCAACATCTCCTCCTTCACATTCTCCCGCAACTGGGGGTGCGAGGAAAAGGCTCAGAATTCCGAGCCCACCCGCTGGCGGTGATGCAGGGCAGTCTGGAGCGACTGCTGATGCTGACATCTGGTCCGGACTGAAGGACCTGACAACGATTACGGACATGTCGTCTACTGTCACTGCATATGATTCTCTCAACATTGATAGAATGGTGGAGGATTATATGAGTGACCGCATCCAAGTAGGCACGTCACACAGTCCGTACTTATACTGGCAGGAAAAAGAGGCAATTTGGAGGCCCTTGCACAAACTGGCTTTATTCTACCTAAGTTGCCCTCCCACAAGTGTGTACTCCGAAAGAGTGTTTAGTGCCGCCGCTCACCTTGTCAGCAATCGGCGTACGAGGTTACATCCAGAAAATGTGGAGAAGATGATGTTCATTAAAATGAATTATAATCAATTCCTCCGCGGAGACATTGACCAGCAGCAATTGCCTCCACAAAGTACACAGGGAGCTGAGATGGTGGATTCCAGTGGGGACGAATTGATAATCTGTGAGGAGGGGGATGTACACGGTGATATATCGGAGGGTGAAGATGAGGTGGACATCTTGCCTCTGTAGAGCCAGTTTGTGCAAGGAGAGATTAATTGCTTCTTTTTTGGGGGGGGTCCAAACCAACCCGTCATATCAGTCACAGTCGTGTGGCAGACCCTGTCACTGAAATGATGGGTTGGTTAAAGTGTGCATGTCCTGTTTTGTTTATACAACATAAGGGTGGGTGGGAGGGCCCATGGACAATTCCATCTTGCACCTCTTTTTTCTTTTCTTTTTCTTTGCATCATGTGCTGATTGGGGAGGGTTTTTTGGAAGGGACATCCTGCGTGACACTGCAGTGCCACTCCTAGATGGGCCCGGTGTTTGTGTCGGCCACTAGGGTCGCTAATCTTACTCACACAGCTACCTCATTGCGCCTCTTTTTTTCTTTGCGTCATGTGCTGTTTGGGGAGGGTTTTTTGGAAGGGACATCCTGCGTGACACTGCAGTGCCACTCCTAGATGTGCCCGGTGTTTGTGTCGGCCACTAGGGTCGCTAATCTTACTCACACAGTCAGCTACCTCATTGCGCCTCTTTTTTTCTTTGCGTCATGTGCTGTTTGGGGAGGGTTTTTTGGAAGGGCCATCCTGCGTGACACTGCAGTGCCACTCCTAGATGGGCCCGGTGTTTGTGTCGGCCACTAGGGTCGCTTATCTTTCTCACACAGTCAGCTACCTCATTGCGCCTCTTTTTTTCTTTGCGTCATGTGCTGTTTGGGGAGGGTTTTTTGGAAGGGACATCCTGCGTGACACTGCAGTGCCACTCCTAGATGGGCCCGGTGTTTGTGTCGGCCACTAGGGTCGCTAATCTTACTCACACAGCTACCTCATTGCGCCTCTTTTTTTCTTTGCGTCATGTGCTGTTTGGGGAGGGTTTTTTGGAAGGGACATCCTGCGTGACACTGCAGTGCCACTCCTAGATGGGCCCGGTGTTTGTGTCGGCCACTAGGGTCGCTTATCTTACTCACACAGCGACCTCGGTGCAAATTTTAGGACTAAAAATAATATTGTGAGGTGTGATGTGTTCAGAATAGGCTGAAAATGAGTGTAAATTATGTTTTTTGAGGTTAATAATACTTTGGGATCAAAATTACCCCCAAATTCTATGATTTAAGCTGTTTTTTAGGGTTTTTTGAAAAAAACACCCGAATCCAAAACACACCCGAATCCGACAAAAATAATTCGGTGAGGTTTTGCCAAAACGCGTTCGAACCCAAAACACGGCCGCGGAACCGAACCCAAAACCAAAACACAAAACCCGAAAAATTTCAGGCGCTCATCTCTAGTTTTAACATTAAAAACCCCCATTAATGTTTACATGAAAAGGAAAATGGAATCTCATGTTAATGCTGTGATACATTGTTATCTATCCAATATATTCCAGTAGATAGCAACATTTCACAGCATTAATATCAGATTCCATATTAATGCTGAGAAACATTGCTATCTACTGGAATATATTGGATAGATAGCAATGTATCACAGCATTAAGATGAGATTCCATTTTCCTGATCAAGAAAACATTAATGAAAAAAAAAAAAAGCTTCTAGCTACAATTACCACTGTTTTTGATGCTTTTTTATCAAGAGTTGTCTTTTTTTTTTTTTTTTTTGATGTTAATTATTTTTTTTGATGTAAAATTTTTTTTTCTGACTACTCTTACAGCCTATCTTACTTAGCTCCACAAGACCTCCATGGTGGCCAGGAAATAGCAGACCACCAGCTGGGCTAGCCCCTGAGGCCTCATAGACTGCAGCCTACTGCTGTTCTTGTGCCTGGCGCGCGGGCAGCATCCTATATGCCCGGCGCAGGTATTCCACCAAGGTTTCCTCTTGGAAAGTGCAGGCCACGGCAGCCTGGTGTTTTTGTCTGCGGCGAGTGGTGGTCTTTCTTCTCTGCTTTCGGCCTGCGGGCTTCTTGGATTTACGTGGTGCCATTGAGTGGAGTTGTAAGAATTTTGGGCAAATTGGTAACTGAAAAGAAGCAGAAAAATAACATAAGGTGGTGCATAGAGAAATAAAAAGAACAAAATAAAAACTCTCTCATTTACTTTGTCTATAGAAATATAAGGCGGGATGTAATAGCATCCTAGTTTTCCTGAGGTGCGGGATGCCGGCCAAACTTTTTTAAGCGGCAATCATTTACAAGGCAAGATCAAGACTTGTACATGGCTGCCGCTTTTTAAAAATGTCTGACCTGTATTCTGCACCTCCGGCAAACTCGGATTATATTACATCCCACCTATTGTCTGATAACAACAATACAGGTTATACATAAAACACTTGTTCCAACAATGTAAACTCAGCGAAACAGAACGTAAAAAATGAGTACATATAATAAACAGATGGTAATAAATACAAAAATAACATTGAATTTATGTCAAAAGGTGTAAAAGGGAACTCCTGGACATAAGAGAGATAATAGCCGGAGACTATATTGAAGAATGTGGATCTAATGAACTCCAAATTGGGTTAAAATAATAATCAGAGATTCCACATCAATAAGAAGCCGTTCCCATTGTATAACACAGTATAATAACTGTAGCCACCGTCACCGGTGTTTATTATATAGATGAGCATTCTGACTAACAATAATCCTCGACTATAGATATATTTCAATACTAAAATGAGACTAAAATGAAAACGGAGATCCACTGACTAAATCGTCACTAAAACAAAGCAAAAAAAGTGACTAGAACTAAAACTAAATATAAAATTCTTGTCATAATGAACAGTGGTGGTAATTAAAATAATAGTCTTATAAATGCAACTACAAAAGTGAAATCAAAGCCGGCTACTTACCTCGAGATGTTCTGCTGAAGCTTCCAAGATGGTATGGCAGTAAACTGCCTGGATGAGAGATTATATAGCCACAGGCCATGGGCCGATGACATCAGAATGTGCTGATGACATCACAATGGGCCTGCTGACATTCTCTGGAACCCTCCTGTCATGTACAGTTAAGGCTGAGCTGATGGACTTTTAGTTGTATAACTGGGAAAACAGGAGGAGGAGAAATAAGTATTCTCAGGTTACTGAGGGATGCTCTGACCTTTATTATTAAAAAAAATACTTATTTTAGTTTAACATTAAAAATCAACATATGGACACCCGTGTAATAAAACCTACATTATATAAACCTTAGAAGAACGCAATCCCACGGGAACTGACCGAAAAATACCAGTAAAGATAAGGAACTTTACTTTAGTAATAGAGAGATTCTCTATGCATATAATCCGGCAGTCCCACCGGCCTAATAAATAACATACAAATTCCTACATGGATGTATAAGAAAAGATTAAGGATAGGTATTGGTGGAAATCAATATAAGGTACAGAACGTGTGTTCTTACATAAAAGCCACGCAACACTGTGTCACACATAGATGGTTAGCGCTGAGTTATACAACGACAGTCTATTGCCATGGTCTTCAACCTGCGGCCCTCCCGCTGCTGTGGAACTACACATCCCAGCATGCCCTGCCACAGTTTTGCTATTAAGGCATGCTAAAACTGAGGCAGGGCATGCTGGGACATGTAGTTCCACAGCAGCTGGAGGGCTGCAGGTTGAAGACCCACGGTCTATTGTAACCACAACAGGTGCTTGACCAACAAACTGCGAGAGGTGTTCGGCCTAAAGAACTAGTAACGTTGCCAAGCATCTCACAAAAGAGGCTTCTTCCAGTCTTATGCTGGGTACACACCGGAGTGACGGCAATCATCAGCCAATTACAAGCCCAGGCAGCTACTGACTAACAGTAAGTGATCGTGTAAGAGGGAACACGCAGGCTGACCTGACACAGGTCTATGTAGACCACACTCTGCAGGTATTCCGAGGCCTCCATGCTCTTCTTCTGTATCGCCAGAACCTGCACCGCTTTCACGCAGGCCTCCAGCTCCATCACCCGGCCCCCTGGACTGCAGATAACAAGATATTATTATTAGGGGTTTAACCCCTTCAGTGTCTGATTTTTCGAATTTGGTCACACCTCCCAGGGCAGATTTTTAATTTGCTTTACCTGCGCGTTGCCAGGGGTTTCATGCACGTTGCCAGGGGTTTCACACGCCGTGTCATGATTTTTGCCAGGGGTTTTATGCTCTGGGATCCATGCTCGTTGCCTTTGGGAATGCTAGTTGCCTAGGGATAGCTAGGGATGGACACCAACCATCGATGATTCAAAATCATTGATGGTCTATGACCGATGTACTCTTACCATTGATGGGGAGAACCAGATGGTTTCCCGCCATCGATGGTTCAGTGCTACCGATTTTTTTCCCTAAAATTGTCAGGGCACGGAGCTTAGCTCCACCCCCTGATACCCACTAAGCCACGCCCCTGGTCCGCCCGCATGTGTACTGTAAATAGATAACCATCGATGGATCCATTCCTGATGGTTTTACACCATCGAGCTTATCCATCGATGGATAACCCACCGATGGCCATCCCCAGGCAGCATGTGCTGGCAGGCACTATCCCGCCAGCACTGATATCCTGTTCCTCCATCCTCTCTTCATTCCGTTCTGACGATGGGCGTTTGCAGAATGACGTGATCGCATGATGACGTCCCGACACTATTGCGTCATTCTGCAAACGCTAACCGGCAGAACAGAGTACAAGGAGGAGGGAGGGGGAGCAGTGGTATGCCCGGAAAATTTCCGGGGTTGCCAGTCTGATCAGCGCAGCTGGGCCCGGAAATTTTCCGGGCATGCCACTGAGCGGGTTAAAGCAGGAGAACAAAGGACTAGAACAATAATTAAATGACAATATAAATAAAAGACATTACAGAGAATCCTTGACAAAGATGCCTGGTGCATTGAAACGCGTTGGTACAAGTGACCAGGGGACATTGCTTTATGCTTTACCAGCACCATTGGTCATATGACACCTTGGAGAATGGGATTTTCCCGGGATTCCACTCTCCTGTGATTGGTGATTATGTTTATGTTGTCCTTACTGTGAGCTTATGTGAGAAAGACTTTTAATACCCCTATTGAAAATCCCAACTTTGGTTATCACCTGTATCTTACACATGTCGTCCCTGCAAACTATATAAAACATGTCACCTTCTTTTCCCAAGACAGGATATCACTGCCACCTAGTGGACATCACCGGTTATGGTATACACAAACACTGCATAGTAAATGTCTGGTCCTGGATGCCTGGAAGAACCCAGGCCTTGCTCTAGGTGCCAACAGATGATCCCCACCAGTGTAATCTATATGAAATTAGGTTTTCTCTTTATTTTATTTTTGTAGTGAAAATTCTTCATTATCTCATCAGGAAAAGAAAACGGAGAAACACTTTTGTGATAACAGATTTTATTGATACTATATACATTTATACATGATATAACTGGCTGTATATAACACTAGCAAAGAGTAATGACACAACTACAGCATACACCCTCTGTAATGAGACAGCCACTAGGTCCATTGTGTGTCCGGCAAATGTGACGCTGGGTGTAATTTCCGGGCCTGTGACGCCAGCCTCTGCCTCAGCCCCTGTACCTCCAACATGAGCGCCCGCTCCTTGCCTTCCAAATCCCCTCTTCCCCGATATGGAGAGACTATGGAAACAGACACAGAAGGCGCACGGGATAAGTATACTCAGCCTCTGGCACAGACAATACCGGCTTTCTGTCACTGATCATAAAGAAATGTCAGGGGGTGACCCAGTAACACAGGTAACACCCATGTAAGGGGTATTATCCCCCAGCCAGATACAGCTCTAGAACAGGGGCGACGTTACATGGATTCTAGACATAAAGGGAAAGGAGTAGACACAAATGGCGCCTCATCCAAAATATAGCAGTATATAATGGCCTGATTCAGCGATGGATGCAGTACACACAGCAGCTGCGTCTCTGGATACATCCGGTGTCCGTACAACACTGAATCAGGCCCAATATCAGCAAAGAATCAGTGCAATTGCTGGGAATTGTGATCTGCAGAGAAAATAATACGCTTGGAACAAAATCCTGCAAAAATCAACTGAAACAAACAGCTGTATGGAATCCTCAGCGAGACCTGTAACCGGCTAATGGAGGGCCTCTAGCCAGCTCATACGGGTTACATGTAACAGCGCTGATGTTACCGGGCCTCATTCAGAGGTGGGCGCAGGCGCGTCTTGTGGCGGTCACCCGTCTGGTACTTTATGCAAACGTTACTACAACGCCCTTCCCTGGTGCACATCCGTGTGCGTGACTGTGCAAGAGCTGAGACGCCCACTATGAGCATCTGCAGATGCTGTAATAGCGCCTGGTGCACCTATAGAGGACGCTATCAGTTGCGGGTTCCAATGTATAGATAGATAGCGGATACTGTAAGGCTGTGCATAGTGCGTGTGTCCAGAGTGTCACCGCTCAGAACCTCAGCAGCAGCCCCTCATACGTCACACACCTCATCACCTATATACTCACCCCCACCCCCTCCTGTATTTACCTCTCCTCTACACGTTGCGTCTCCTCTGCTAGTCCCCTCTCCCTCACCACCGGTGTCTGATCAGCGGCTCCCTCCCGCATACAGATCTATAACAGCACTCTAATAGCACCCCACTAACCCAAGCGCACCCCGCTCTGCTTCTGCACGCCAAACTTTCCTCTATATACACTGTGTATTGTACAACTGTTACCGAGCCCTATATACTCCCAAGCGTTTGGTACTGAGGAGCAGATCACTATGTAACCTATGGCACCCACTTCAGAATGAACACGTCCACCAGTTGCAGTCACACTACCACTTACAGTGAGCGAAAGAACTTGAGGAGGACACGTCATTTAAGCAAACATTTTTTGGCTTGTTCTGACCGGCTGTGTCCATCTGCGCTGGATTTCTGTCCGAGGAACCAAGGTTCAAGTCACGAAGCCTTTCTGCATAAAACAAATATATAGTCACTGGCATGAAGTCTTCATTAAAGTAACGGATTCAAGGAAAGTTACATGATGTGTGAATATAAATAGGAGGACATCTGAAATATGTTACTTGCCACAGTTTATATTATAATGTGAAAGTGACTGGAAGGAAGACTGGTAGCCCCCCGAGAAGGAACCGTACCCTGGAAATAATGAACCGGAGGTCAGTAAGCACCTTTATTTCTCAGTAGCTGAGGTTTAGTTAAAATGTATGTATCTAGACTGCTGGGAAGGACTATTTACAAATCGCTGTATAAATTGGAGTACTACAGAGATTATATACACAGTGTAGACAGGACTTGCCGGCGTTACCCTGTTTATAGATCACACATATCACTCTACTACTAGAAACATGGGGCAGGATTATAGAGAAAGACATTACACCTCTACATACATGTCCCACATCATTACACCCCTACATACATGTCCCGCATCATTACACCTCTACCTACCTTCCCCACATCATTACACCTCTACATACATGTCTCACATAATTACACCTCTACATACATGTCCCCCATCATTACACTTCTACATACCTTCCCCACATCATTACACCTGTACATACATGTCCCGCATCATTACACCCCTACATACATGTCCCACATCATTACACCCCTACATACATGTCCTACATCATTACACCCCTACATACATGTCCCACATCATTACACCCCTACAAACATGTATCTCATCATTACACCTCTACATACATGTCCCAACATCATTACACCTCTACATACATGTATCTCATCATTACACCTCTACATACATGTCCAACATCATTCCACCTCTACATACATGTTTCTCGTCATTACACCCCTACATACCTGTCCGACATCATTACACCTGTACATACATGTCCCACATCATTACACCTCTACATACATGTCCTACATTATTACACCTGTACATACATGTCCCACATCATTACACCTCCACATACATGTCCCGCATCATTACACCAGTACATACCTGTCCCACATCATTACACCTGTACATACATGTCCCACATCATTACACCTCTACATACCTGTCCCTCATCATTACACCTCTACATACATGCCCCACATCATTACACCTCTACATATATGTCCCGCATAATTAATTACACCTCTACATACATGTCCGCATCATTACACCTCTACATACATGTCCCAATATCATTACACCTCTACATACATGTATCTCATCATTACACCTCTACATACATGTCCCACATCATTCCACTTCTACATACATGTTTCTCATCATTACACCCCTACATACCTGTCCCACATCATTACACCTGTACATACATGTCCCACATCATTACACCTCTACATACATGTCCCACATCATTACACCTCTACATACATGTCCCACATCATTACACCTCCACATACATGTCCCGCATCATTACACCTGTACATACCTGTCTCACATCATTACACCTGTACATACATGTCCCACATCATTACACCTCTACATACATGTCCCGCATCATTACACCTCTACATACATGTCCCGCATAATTACACCTCTACATACATGTCCGCATCATTACACCTCTACATACATGTCCCCACATCATTACACCTCTACATACCTGTCCCTCATCATTACACCTCTACATACATGCCCCACATCATTACACCTCTACATACATGTCCCGCATAATTACACCTCTACATACATGTCCGCATCATTACACCTCTACATACATGTCCCACATCCTTACACCTCTACATACATGTTCAACATCATTACACCCCTACATACATGTCCCCCATCATTACACCCCTACATACCTGTCCCACATCATTACACCTCTACATACATGTCCCTCATCATTACACCTCTACATACCTGTCCCACATCATTACACCTCTACATACATGTCCCTCATCATTACACCTCTACATACCTGTCCCCACATCATTACACCCCTACATACATGTCCCACATCATTACACCCCTACATACATGTCCCACATCATTACACCTCTACATACCTGTCCCCACATCATTACACCCCTACATACATGTCCCACATCATTACACCTTTACATACATGTCCCACTTTATTTCACCTCTACATACATGTCCCACATCATTACACCTCTACATACATGTCTCACATCATTACACCTCTACATACATGTCCCACTTTATTTCACCTCTAAATACCTGTCCCACATAATTACACCTCTACATACATGTCCCACATCATTACACCTCTACATACATGTCCCACTTTATTTCACCTCTACATACATGTCCCACATCATTACACCTCTACATACATGTCCCACATCATTACACCTCTACATACATGTCCCACTTTATTTCACCTCTAAATACCTGTCCCACATAATTACACCTCTACATACATGTCCCACATCATTACACCTCTACATACATGTCCCACATCATTACACCTCTACATACCTGTCCCACATCATTACACCTCTACATACTTGTCCCCACATCATTACACCCCTACATACATGTCCCACATCATTACACCTCTACATACCTGTCCCACATCATTACACCTCTACATACATGTCCCACATCATTACACCTCTACATACCTGTCCCCACATCATTACACCTCTACATACCTGTCCCCACATCATTACACCTCTACATACATGTCCCACATCATTACACCCCTACATACATGTCCCACATAATTACACCTCTACATACCTGTCCCCACATCAATACACCTCTACATACATGTCCCACATCATTACACCCCTACATACATGTCCCACATCATTACACCTCTACATACATGTCCCACTTTATTTCACCTCTACATACCTGTCCCACATAATTACACCTCTACATACCTTCCCCACATCATTACACCTCTACATACATGTCCCACATCATTACACCTCTACATACATGTCCCACAACATGGCCCGCAGGACCTAACTCGTCCCTTATTGGACTGACACCCGATACATTTTCTGCAACGATCACAAATGACTCTTCTTCTCGATGACACTCAATGTACTCTTATTCTCCAATACCTTCATCAACATCGAACAATTTATAATAAGGCCAATGTAGTCATCCGCTACTATGTTTGGCTATAGCTTATTCGTATGGGGAAGAGAAATAACATTATATATGCAGAACCACTAGAGATAGAATACCAGCTATAACAAGTTCCTACTTCTATGTAAGAAACATTTACTTTGCAAAGTACAAACCAAAATATTCATCTTCAGACTCCTGCAAGACGTCCTCGGGCTGCACCTCCTGGACCGCTGGGGCACCGAGCAGCTTTCTCCTCTCTGCATCTAAGGAAGACTTCATGAGCTGTTCTGTTCCCAGCTGAGAACGTCTGTTTGCCTCCTCTGCCCACTAATGAGAGGGGAATGAAGAGCACAATACGGAGAGGGTTAGAGAGCCACTCTGTACACAGTGTCCTGCCACAGTAGGGGGACCTTACAGATGGACAGAGGACAAATCCCAGTCATACAGGAAAGTATACGGCAGCATGGGTCAGTGTGACTACACGTTACTACAGAGTATGCATCAGCCAGACCCTGTAAGACTGTTCTATTGCCATATAAAACACACGCTGCATAGATACCAAACTATCCATACAATATTCTACTGCCATCCACTACAGACACATAGTCAGTCTCCGCTGCTGCCCCCCTTTCCCTGCTGTACCTCAAATCCCCAGCTCCATTCATTCCCCCACTCCTATTGTAGCCTATGCCCCCCCCCAGCTCCATCCATCTCAACTCTCTCACTGCTGTTCCTCCCCAGCGCCCAACTCCATCCATCCTGACCTCACTTGCTCCATCTAAGCTGCCGCCCCCACCCCAGTTCCATCCGTTCCCCAATCCCTGCTCCCTCTCTGCTGTGTGCCCGTGCGGCCGAGCTGCAGTATGGATGAGCGTGGCTACATCTGTACCCACAGTGTAATGTGAAAGTCTACAAATCAAAGGAAACCATACTTTGTTATCCTGACAAAAAAGGAAAAATGGCGCTTAGGGGTAAATGTATGAAGCAGTGATAAGAGTGGAGAAGTGAGCCAGTGGAGAAGTTGCCCATGGCAACCAATCAGCTGCTCCGTACAATTGTATAGTATGCAAATTATAAATGTTACTTCAATGCTGATTGGTTGCCATGGGTAACTTCTCCACTGGCTCACTTCTCCACTCTTATCACTGCTTCATACATTCACCCATTAGTGATCATATGAATTTGAAGCCTATCTACTAAAGAGCATATGGGTCACTAAGCGATATCATGAATGTGACATTGCTATATACACTACTGTATATAAAAAAGAAAGCCCTAACCTTAATAATAGCTACACAAAGAAAATACTAGAGCTAGATCCGATAGTGAGAATTTGTTTTTAAAAAGGTCACTATGTACAAAAACTACATGTTACCTTACCACCAAGTCATGTGATATCTTGGTGGTGACATGGGGTATCATGTGGTGTCTTGGTGGGGTCATGTGGTGTAATGTGGTGTATTGGTGGTGACATGAGGTATTGTGGTGTCTTAGAGGTGACATGGGGTATCATGTGGTGTCATGGTGGTGACATGGGGTATCGTGGTGTCTTAGAGGTGACATGGGGTATCATGTGGTGTCTTGGTGGTGACATGGGGTATCGTGGTATCTTGGAGGTGACATGGGGTATCATGTGGTGTCTTGGTGGTGACATGGGGTATTGTGGTGTCTTAGAGGTGACATGGGGTATCGTGGTGTCTTGGTGGTGACATGGGGTATCGTGGTGTCTTAGAGGTGACATGGGGTATCGTGGTGTCTTGGTGGTGACATGGGGTATCGTGGTGTCTTAGAGGTGACATGGGGTATATGTGTGTCTTGGCGGTGACATGGGGTATCGTGGTGTCTTAGAGGTGACATGGGGTATCGTGGTGTCTTGGTGGTGACATGGGGTATCGTGGTGTCTTAGAGGTGACATGGGGTATATGTGTGTCTTGGCGGTGACATGGGGTATTGTGGTGTCTTAGAGGTGACATGGGGCATCAAGGGGTTGTCTTGGTGGTGACATGGGGTATCGTGGTGTCTTAGAGGTGACATGGGGTATCATGTGGTATCTTGGTGGTGACATGGGGTATCGTGGTGTCTTAGAGGTGACATGGGGTATCGTGGTGTCTTAGAGATGACATGGGGTATATGTGTGTCTTGGCGGTGACATGGGGTATTGTGGTGTCTTAGAGGTGACATGGGGCATCAAGGGGTTGTCTTGGTGGTGACATGGGGTATCGTGGTGTCTTAGAGGTGACATGGGGTATCATGTGGTGTCTTGGTGGTGACATGGGGTATCGTGGTGTCTTAGAGGTGACATGGGGTATCGTGGTGTCTTAGAGGTGACATGTGGTATCATGTGGTGTATTGGTGGTGACATGGGGTATCATGTGTGTCTTGGCGGTGACATCAGATTTACTTGGTGGTGGCACCGATTAACCAATTTCCCCTACACAGCATTCACCAACATTTCCCTGTTAAATAACCCATTATTCAAGCACCCCCCGGCACATTCATTACCCCATCTCTCCCCAATTCATTATCAATCTCTCCTCCCAACAACCATTAGCACATTCATCCACCCACCCTATCAGCTCCCATAAAGCTACCCATACTACTCTCACACAGCAGCACCCATACTACGCTCACACAGCACTCATACTACTCTCACACAGCACCCATACTGCTCTCACACAGCGGCACCCATACTACACTTACACAGCAGCACCCATACTACTCTCACACAGCAGCACCCGTAGTACGCTCACACAGCACTCATGCTACTCTCACACAGCACCCATACTGCTCTCACACAGCGGCACCCATACTACACTCACACAGCGGCACCCATACTACACTCACACAGCGGCACCCATACTACACTCACACAGCACCCATACTACACTCACATAGCAGCACCCATACTACTCTCACACAGCGGCACCTATACTACGCTCACACAGCGGCACCCATACTACTCTCACACAGCGGCACCCATACTATGCTCACACAGCAACACCCATACTACGCTCACAGAGCACCCATACTATTCTCACACAGCGGCACCCATACTACATTACACAGCACACATACTACACTCACACAGCGGCACCCATACTACGTTCACACAGCACCCATACTACTCTCACACAGCGGCACCCGTACTACACTCACACAGCACCCATACTACTCTCACACAGCGGCACCCATATTACACTCACACAGCAGCCGTACTACTCTCACACAGCGGCACCCATATTACACTCACACAGCACCCGTACTACGCTCACACAGCAGCACCCATACCACACTCACACAGCACCCATACTACACAGCACCCATACTACTCTCACACAGCGGCACCCATACTACGCTCACACAGCATCCATACTACACTCAAACTGCACCCATACTATGCTCACACAGCACCCATACTATGCTCACACAGCACCCATACTACGCTCACACAGCACCCATACTACACTCACATAGCAGCACCCATACTACTCTCACACAGCGGCACCCATACTACGCTCACACAGTAGCACCTATACTACTCTCACACAGCGGCACCCATACTACGCTCACACAGCGGCACCCATACTACGCTCACACAGTAGCACCTATACTACTCTCACATAGCGGTACCCATACTACGCTCACACAGCGGCACCCATACTACGCTCACCAGCAGCACCCATACTATGCTCACACAGCAGCACCCATACTATGCTCACACAGCGGGACACACATACTACTTTCACACAGCACACATACTACACTCACACAGCACCCAGACTACACTCACACAGCACCCATACTACGCTCACACAGCGGCACCCATACTACGCTCACACAGCGGCACCCATACTACGCTCACACAGCGGCACCCATACTACACTCACACAGAGGCACCCATACTACACTCACACAGCACCCATACTACTCTCACACAGCGGCACCCATACTACGCTCACACTGCAGCACCCATACTACGCTCACAGAGCACCCATACTACTCTCACACAGCGGCACCCATACTACATCACACACAGTGGCGGAACAAGCAAGCGGTGGGCCCAGGTGAGACAAAATGCTTTGGGCCCCCCCCCCCATCCCATCCAAGTACACCCCATGGGCAGTGCGCGCCGTAGGCGCGCGCAAAAATACATAGTGGCGTGGCTTCGTGGGGAAGGGGTGTGTCCACAAAATAATACCAATTCATAAAACGGTGCACAGTAGTCTCCATTCTTCAAATTACGCCGCACAGTAGCACCACTACACCAGGTAGAGACCCTTTTACACCTTACAGCGAACAGATTCCCCTTTTTACACATAACGGCAGACAGCGTGCACTTTTTACTAGAGATGTGCACTTGAAATTTTTCGGGTTTTGTGTTTTGGTTTTGGGTTCGGTTCCGCGGCCGTGTTTTGGGTTCGACCGCGTTTTGGCAAAACCTCACCGAATTTTTTTTGTCGGATTCGGGTGTGTTTTGGATTCGGGTGTTTTTTTTTAAAAACACTAAAAAACAGCTTAAATCATAGAATTTGGGGGTCATTTTGATCCCAAAGTATTATTAACCTCAAAAACCATAATTTCCACTCATTTTCAGTCTATTCTGAATACCTCACACCTCACAATATTATTTTTAGTCCTAAAATTTGCACCTAGGTCGCTGGATGACTAAGCTAAGCGACCCTAGTGGCCGACACAAACACCGTGCCCATCTAGGAGTGGCACTGCAGTGTCACGCAGGATGGCCCTTCCAAAAAACACTCCCCAAACAGCACATGACGCAAAGAAAAAAAGAGGCGCAATGAGGTAGCTGTGTGAGTAAGATAAGCGACCCTAGTGGCCGACACAAACACCGGGCCCATCTAGGAGTGGCACTGCAGTGTCACGCAGGATGGCCCTTCCAAAAAACCCTCCCCAAACAGCACATGACGCAAAGAAAAAAAGAGGCGCAATGAGGTAGCTGTGTGAGTAAGATAAGCGACCCTAGTGGCCGACACAAACACCGGGCCCATCTAGGAGTGGCACTGCAGTGTCACGCAGGATGGCCCTTCCAAAAAACCCTCCCCAAACAGCACATGACGCAAAGAAAAAAAGAGGCGCAATGAGGTAGCTGTGTGAGTAAGATAAGCGACCCTAGTGGCCGACACAAACACCGTGCCCATCTAGGAGTGGCACTGCAGTGTCACGCAGGATGGCCCTTCCAAAAAACCCTCCCCAAACAGCACATGACGCAAAGAAAAAAAGAGGCGCAATGAGGTAGCTGTGTGAGTAAGATAAGCGACCCTAGTGGCCGACACAAACACCGGGCCCATCTAGGAGTGGCACTGCAGTGTCACGCAGGATGGCCCTTCCAAAAAACCCTCCCCAAACAGCACATGACGCAAAGAAAAAAAGAGGCGCAATGAGGTAGCTGTGTGAGTAAGATAAGCGACCCTAGTGGCCGACACAAACACCGTGCCCATCTAGGAGTGGCACTGCAGTGTCACGCAGGATGGCCCTTCCAAAAAACCCTCCCCAAACAGCACATGACGCAAAGAAAAAAAGAGGCGCAATGAGGTAGCTGTGTGAGTAAGATAAGCGACCCTAGTGGCCGACACAAACACCGGGCCCATCTAGGAGTGGCACTGCAGTGTCACGCAGGATGGCCCTTCCAAAAAACATTCCACAAACAGCACATGACGCAAAGAAAAATTAAAGAAAAAAGAGGTGCAAGATGGAATTGTCCTTGGGCCCTCCCACCCACCCTTATGTTGTATAAACAGGACATGCACACTTTAACCAACCCATCATTTCAGTGACAGGGTCTGCCACACGACTGTGACTGAAATGACGGGTTGGTTTGGACCCCCACCAAAAAAGAAGCAATTAATCTCTCCTTGCACAAACTGGCTCTACAGAGGCAAGATGTCCACCTCATCATCATCCTCCGATATATCACCGTGTACATCCCCCTCCTCACAGATTATCAATTCGTCCCCACTGGAATCCACCATCACAGCTCCCTGTGTACTTTGTGGAGGCAATTGCTGCTGGTCAATGTCTCCACGGAGGAATTGATTATAATTCATTTTAATGAACATCATCTTCTCCACATTTTCTGGATGTAACCTCGTACGCCGATTGCTGACAAGGTGAGCGGCGGCACTAAACACTCTTTCGGAGTACACACTTGTGGGAGGGCAACTTAGGTAGAATAAAGCCAGTTTGTGCAAGGGCCTCCAAATTGCCTCTTTTTCCTGCCAGTATAAGTACGGACTGTGTGACGTGCCTACTTGGATGCGGTCACTCATATAATCCTCCACCATTCTTTCAATGGTGAGAGAATCATATGCAGTGACAGTAGACGACATGTCCGTAATCGTTGTCAGGTCCTTCAGTCCGGACCAGATGTCAGCATCAGCAGTCGCTCCAGACTGCCCTGCATCACCGCCAGCGGGTGGGCTCGGAATTCTGAGCCTTTTCCTCGCACCCCCAGTTGCGGGAGAATGTGAAGGAGGAGATGTTGACAGGTCGCGTTCCGCTTGACTTGACAATTTTCTCACCAGCAGGTCTTTCAACCCCAGCAGACTTGTGTCTGCCGGAAAGAGAGATCCAAGGTAGGCTTTAAATCTAGGATCGAGCACGGTGGCCAAAATGTAGTGCTCTGATTTCAACAGATTGACCACCCGTGAATCCTTGTTAAGCGAATTAAGGGCTCCATCCACAAGTCCCACATGCCTAGCGGAATCGCTCCGTGTTAGCTCCTCCTTCAATGTCTCCAGCTTCTTCTGCAAAAGCCTGATGAGGGGAATGACCTGACTCAGGCTGGCAGTGTCTGAACTGACTTCACATGTGGCAAGTTCAAAGGGCAGCAGAACCTTGCACAACGTTGAAATCATTCTCCACTGCGCTTGAGACAGGTGCATTCCACCTCCTATATCGTGCTCAATTGTATAGGCTTGAATGGCCTTTTGCTGCTCCTCCAACCTCTGAAGCATATAGAGGGTTGAATTCCACCTCGTTACCACTTCTTGCTTCAGATGATGGCAGGGCAGGTTCAGTAGTTTTTGGTGGTGCTCCAGTCTTCTGTACGTGGTGCCTGTACGCCGAAAGTGTCCCGCAATTCTTCTGGCCACCGACAGCATCTCTTGCACGCCCCTGTCGTTTTTTAAAAAATTCTGCACCACCAAATTCAAGGTATGTGCAAAACATGGGACGTGCTGGAATTTGCCCATATTTAATGCACACACAATATTGCTGGCGTTGTCCGATGCCACAAATCCACAGGAGAGTCCAATTGGGGTAAGCCATTCCGCGATGATCTTCCTCAGTTGCCGTAAGAGGTTTTCAGCTGTGTGCGTATTCTGGAAAGCGGTGATACAAAGCGTAGCCTGCCTAGGAAAGAGTTGGCGTTTGCGAGATGCTGCTACTGGTGCCGCCGCTGCTGTTCTTGCGGCGGGAGTCCATACATCTACCCAGTGGGCTGTCACAGTCATATAGTCCTGACCCTGCCCTGCTCCACTTGTCCACATGTCCGTGGTTAAGTGGACATTGGGTACAGCTGCATTTTTTAGGACACTGGTTAGTCTTTTTCTGAGGTCTGTGTACATTTTCGGTATCGCCTGCCTAGAGAAGTGGAACCTAGATGGTATTTGGTAACGGGGGCACACTACCTCAAGAAATTGTGTAGTTCCCTGTGAACTAACGGCGGATACCGGACGCACGTCTAACACCAACATAGTTGTCAAGGCCTCAGTTATCCGCTTTGCAGCAGGATGACTGCTGTGATATTTCATCTTCCTCGCAAAGGACTGTTGGACAGTCAATTGCTTACTGGAAGTAGTACAAGTGGTCTTCCGACTTCCCCTCTGGGATGACCATCGACTCCCAGCAGCAACAACAGCAGCGCCAGCAGCAGTAGGCGTTACACGCAAGGATGCATCGGAGGAATCCCAGGCAGGAGAGGAATCGTCAGAATTGCCAGTGACATGGCCTGCAGGACTATTGGCATTCCTGGGGAAGGAGGAAATTGACACTGAGGGAGTTGGTGGGGTGGTTTGCGTGAGCTTGGTTACAAGAGGAAGGGATTTACTGGTCAGTGGACTGCTTCCGCTGTCACCCAAAGTTTTTGAACTTGTCACTGACTTATTATGAATGCGCTGCAGGTGACGTATAAGGGAGGATGTTCCGAGGTGGTTAACGTCCTTACCCCTACTTATTACAGCTTGACAAAGGCAACACACGGCTTGACACCTGTTGTCCGCTTTTCTGTTGAAATACCTCCACACTGAAGAGCTGATTTTTTTGGTATTTTCACCAGGCATGTCAACGGCCATATTCCTCCCACGGACAACAGGTGTCTCCCCGGGTGCCTGACTTAAACAAACCACCTCACCATCAGAATCCTCCTGGTCAATTTCCTCCCCAGCGCCAGCAACACCCATATCCTCCTCATCCTGGTGTACTTCAACACTGACATCTTCAATCTGACTATCAGGAACTGGACTGCGGGTGCTCCTTCCAGCACTTGCAGGGGGCGTGCAAATGGTGGAAGGCGCATGCTCTTCACGTCCAGTGTTGGGAAGGTCAGGCATCGCAACCGACACAATTGGACTCTCCTTGTGGATTTGGGATTTCGAAGAACGCACAGTTCTTTGCGGTGCTTTTGCCAGCTTGAGTCTTTTCAGTTTTCTAGCGAGAGGCTGAGTGCTTCCATCCTCATGTGAAGCTGAACCACTAGCCATGAACATAGGCCAGGGCCTCAGCCGTTCCTTGCCACTCCGTGTGGTAAATGGCATATTGGCAAGTTTACGCTTCTCCTCCGACAATTTTATTTTAGGTTTTGGAGTCCTTTTTTTACTGATATTTGGTGTTTTGGATTTGACATGCTCTGTACTATGACATTGGGCATCGGCCTTGGCAGACGACGTTGCTGGCATTTCATCGTCTCGGCCATGACTAGTGGCAGCAGCTTCAGCACGAGGTGGAAGTGGATCTTGATCTTTCCCTAATTTTGGAACCTCAACATTTTTGCTCTCCATATTTTAATAGGCACAACTAAAAGGCACCTCAGGTAAACAATGGAGATGGATGGATACTAGTATACTTATGGATGGACTGCCGAGTGCCGACACAGAGGTAGCTACAGCCGTGGACTACCGTACTGTGTCTGCTGCTAATATAGACTGGATGATAATGAGATGAAATCAATATATATATATGTATGTATATATAATATCACTAGTACTGCAGCCGGACAGGTAGATAATATATTTATTAGGTAATGATGACTGATGACGGACCTGCTGGACACTGTCAGCTCAGCAGCACCGCAGACTGCTACAGTAAGCTACTATACTATAGTAGTATGTACAAAGAAGAAAGAAAAAAAAAACACGGGTAGGTGGTATACAATTATGGATGGACTGCCGAGTGCCGACACAGAGGTAGCTACAGCCGTGGACTACCGTACTGTGTCTGCTGCTAATATAGACTGGATGATAATGAGATGAAATCAATATATATATATGTATGTATATATAATATCACTAGTACTGCAGCCGGACAGGTAGATAATATATTTATTAGGTAATGATGACTGATGACGGACCTGCTGGACACTGTCAGCTCAGCAGCACCGCAGACTGCTACAGTAAGCTACTATACTATAGTAGTATGTACAAAGAAGAAAGAAAAAAAAAAACCACGGGTAGGTGGTATACAATTATGGATGGACTGCCGAGTGCCGACACAGAGGTAGCTACAGCCGTGGACTACCGTACTGTGTCTGCTGCTAATATAGACTGGATGATAATGAGATGAAATCAATATATATATATGTATGTATATATAATATCACTAGTACTGCAGCCGGACAGGTAGATAATATATTTATTAGGTAATGATGACTGATGACGGACCTGCTGGACACTGTCAGCTCAGCAGCACCGCAGACTGCTACAGTAAGCTACTATACTATAGTAGTATGTACAAAGAAGAAAGAAAAAAAAAACCACGGGTAGGTGGTATACAATTATGGATGGACTGCCGAGTGCCGACACAGAGGTAGCTACAGCCGTGGACTACCGTACTGTGTCTGCTGCTAATATAGACTGGATGATAATGAGATGAAATCAATATATATATATGTATGTATATATAATATCACTAGTACTGCAGCCGGACAGGTAGATAATATATTTATTAGGTAATGATGACTGATGACGGACCTGCTGGACACTGTCAGCTCAGCAGCACCGCAGACTGCTACAGTAAGCTACTATACTATAGTAGTATGTACAAAGAAGAAAGAAAAAAAAAACCACGGGTAGGTGGTATACAATTATGGATGGACTGCCGAGTGCCGACACAGAGGTAGCTACAGCCGTGGACTACCGTACTGTGTCTGCTGCTAATATAGACTGGATGATAATGAGATGAAATCAATATATATATATGTATGTATATATAATATCACTAGTACTGCAGCCGGACAGGTAGATAATATATTTATTAGGTAATGATGACTGATGACGGACCTGCTGGACACTGTCAGCTCAGCAGCACCGCAGACTGCTACAGTAAGCTACTATACTATAGTAGTATGTACAAAGAAGAAAGAAAAAAAAAACACGGGTAGGTGGTATACAATTATGGATGGACTGCCGAGTGCCGACACAGAGGTAGCTACAGCCGTGGACTACCGTACTGTGTCTGCTGCTAATATAGACTGGATGATAATGAGATGAAATCAATATATATATATGTATGTATATATAATATCACTAGTACTGCAGCCGGACAGGTAGATAATATATTTATTAGGTAATGATGACTGATGACGGACCTGCTGGACACTGTCAGCTCAGCAGCACCGCAGACTGCTACAGTAAGCTACTATACTATAGTAGTATGTACAAAGAAGAAAGAAAAAAAAAAAACACGGGTAGGTGGTATACAATTATGGATGGACTGCCGAGTGCCGACACAGAGGTAGCTACAGCCGTGGACTAACGTACTGTGTCTGCTGCTAATATAGACTGGATGATTGATAATGAGATGAAATCAATATATATATGTATGTATATATAATATCACTAGTACTGCAGCCGGACAGGTAGATAATATATTTATTAGGTAATGATGACTGATGACGGACCTGCTGGACACTGTCAGCTCAGCAGCACCGCAGACTGCTACAGTAAGCTACTATACTATAGTAGTATGTACAAAGAAGAAAGAAAAAAAAAAAACCACGGGTAGGTGGTATACAATTATGGATGGACTGCCGAGTGCCGACACAGAGGTAGCTACAGCCGTGGACTACCGTACTGTGTCTGCTGCTAATATAGACTGGATGATAATGAGATGAAATCAATATATATATATGTATGTATATATAATATCACTAGTACTGCAGCCGGACAGGTAGATAATATATTTATTAGGTAATGATGACTGATGACGGACCTGCTGGACACTGTCAGCTCAGCAGCACCGCAGACTGCTACAGTAAGCTACTATACTATAGTAGTATGTACAAAGAAGAAAGAAAAAAAAAAAAACACGGGTAGGTGGTATACAATTATGGACGGACTGCCGAGTGTCGACACAGAGGTAGCTACAGCCGTGGACTAACGTACTGTGTCTGCTGCTAATATAGACTGGATGATTGATAATGAGATGAAATCAATATATATATGTATGTATATATAATATCACTAGCACTGCAGCCGGACAGGTAGATAATATATTTATTAGGTAATGATGACTGATGACGGACCTGCTGGACACTGTCAGCTCAGCAGCACCGCAGACTGCTACAGTAAGCTACTATACTATAGTAGTATGTACAAAGAAGAAAGAAAAAAAAAAACCACGGGTAGGTGGTATACAATTATGGATGGACTGCCGAGTGCCGACACAGAGGTAGCTACAGCCGTGGACTAACGTACTGTGTCTGCTGCTAATATAGACTGGATGATTGATAATGAGATGAAATCAATATATATATGTATGTATATATAATATCACTAGTACTGCAGCCGGACAGGTAGATAATATATTTATTAGGTAATGATGACTGATGACGGACCTGCTGGACACTGTCAGCTCAGCAGCACCGCAGACTGCTACAGTAAGCTACTATACTATAGTAGTATGTACAAAGAAGAAAGAAAAAAAAAAAACCACGGGTAGGTGGTATACAATTATGGATGGACTGCCGAGTGCCGACACAGAGGTAGCTACAGCCGTGGACTAACGTACTGTGTCTGCTGCTAATATAGAGTCTAGACTGGATGATAAATTATTGATAATGAGATGAAATCAATATAATATCACTAGTACTGCAGCCGGACAGGTACTATATATATTTATTATGTAATGACTGATGACGGACCTGCTGGACACTGTCAGGTCAGCACAGCACCGCAGACTGCTACAGTAAGCTACTATAGTAGTATGTATAAAGAAGAATGAAAAAAAAAAACCACGGGTAGGTGGTATACAATATTATATATATATATATATATATTATATACAATTATATATATATATATATATATATATATATATATATATTAAACTGGTGGTGATTGATTATTAAACTGGTGGTCACTTCAGGTCACGTTGCAACTTGCAACTAGTACTCCGAGGCCTAAGCAGACAATCACAAAATATATTATTATACTGGTGGTCAGTGTGGTCACAACAATGGCAGTGTGGCACTGACTCTGGCAGCAAAAGTGTGCACTGTACGTTATATGTACTCCTGAGTCCTGCTCTCAGACTCTAACTGCTCCCCACTGTCAGTGTCTCCCCCACAAGTCAGATAATACACTTACAGTCACACTATCTAATCTATAAATATCACTTCAGCAAGTAGTATAGTAGTATACAGTATAGTAGTACTCCTCCTAATAATGCTCCCCAAAATACTGTGTCTCTCTCTTCTCTAAACGGAGAGGACGCCAGCCACGTCCTCTCCCTATGACTCTCAATGCACGTGTGAAAATGGCGGCGACGCGCGGCTCCTTATATAGAATCCGAGTCTCGCGATAGAATCCGAGCCTCGCGAGAATCCGACAGCGTGATGATGACGTTCGGGCGCGCTCGGGTTAGCCGAGCAAGGCGGGAAGATCCGAGCCTGCTCGGACCCGTGTAAAAAAACCTTAAGTTCGGGCGGGTTCGGATTCAGAGGAACCGAACCCGCTCATGTCTACTTTTTACACATAACGGCAGACAGCGTGCCCTCGTTACACATAGCGGCAGACAGCGTGCACTTTTTACACATTACGGCAGACAGCGTCCCCATTTTACACATTACGGCAGACAGCATACACTTTTTACACATAATGGCAGACAGCGTGCCCTCGTTACACATAGCGGCAGACAGCATCCCCTTTTCTCTAACGTCCTAGTGGATGCTGGGGACTCCGTCAGGACCATGGGGATTAGCGGCTCCGCAGGAGACAGGGCACAAAAATAAAGCTTTAGGATCAGGTGGTGTGCACTGGCTCCTCCCCCTATGACCCTCCTCCAAGCCTCAGTTAGGTTTTTGTGCCCGTCCGAGCAGGGTGCAATCTAGGTGGCTCTCCTAAAGAGCTGCTTAGAAAAAGTTTTTAGGTTTTTTATTTTCAGTGAGTCCTGCTGGCAACAGGCTCACTGCATCGAGGGACTTAGGGACAGTGGCGTAACTACTGCCCCCGCAGTCCTCGCGGTGGCTTGGGGGCGAGGGGCTGCGGGGGCGCCACTGATTACAGCAGACTGACATGCGGACGAACGTCCGCATGTCAGTCTGCTTTATTGGAGGGACACGGCGGGCGCAGCGTGTGCCTATCCTGTGTCCCTCCTGAGCCCTGCATCATCTCCGGCGGCCCGCGGGTCTAATAGGGGGAAGTGCCGTCCGTGAGCCAATTAGAGCTCACGGACGGCACTTCCCCCTATCAGACCCGCGGCCGCCGGAGATGATGCAGGACTCAGGAGGGACACAGGAGAGGCACACGCTGCGCCCGCCGTGTCCCTCCAAGTTCTCCAACAAGCGGCGGCTGCACTGCGGCATATCTGTCACGGGGGGGGAGAGAGGAGAGGGTGTCTGGCACCGGGGAATATATGGCCATTGGGGGGGGGGATGTCAGGCACTAGGGGGGATATCCGGCACTGGGGCATATATGACACTGTGGGGGGGGGGCGGGGGATATCTGGCACTAGGGCATATCTGGCACTGGGGAAGGGGGGGGGGGATATCTGGCACTGGGGCATATATGGCACTGGGGGGGGGGGGGGATATCTGGCACTAGGGCATATCGCACTGGGGGGGGGGATGTCTGGCACTGGGGGGGATATCTGGCACTGGGGCATATATGGCACTGGGGGGGGGATATCTGGCACGGGGTGGATATGTGGCACTGGGGGGGGGGGGATATCTGGCACTGGGAGGGAATATCTGGCCCTGGGGCTTATATGGCACTGGGGGAGAATATCTGGCACTGGGGGGGAATATCTGTCACTGGGGATATATGGCACTCGGGGGGAATATATGGCACTGGCGGCATATCTGGCACTGGGGGAATATCTGGCACTGGGGGCATATGTGGCACTGGGGGGGAATATATGGCACTGGCGGCATATCTGGCATGGGGGGAATATCTGGCACTGGGGGCATATGTGGCACTGGGGGGGAATATCTGGCACTGGGGGCATATCTGGCACTGGGGGGGTATATGTGTACCTGGCACATGGGGGGGGGGGGCTATATTTGGCACCGGGGGCATGTGAGTACCTGGCACCGTGGGGAAATATCTGGCACTGGGGACATATGTGGCACTGGGAGCACAGCCCTAGCAACAAGGACTACCTCCTAGCAACGAGCATGACACCCAGTGCATGAAACACCTGACAACGAGCATGACACCCAGTGCATGAAACACCTGGCAACGAGCATGACACCCAGTGCATGAAACCCCTGACAACGAGAAGGTAATTGAAAAGTAATTAGAAGCCTTACTGTAGGACTTAATGTGTAATGGGCATTACGGTGTGTGGCATAATGTATCACGGACATTGTGGTGTGTGTCATAATGTGTCACAGGCATTACGGTGTATGGTATACTATATCGCGGGCATTGTGATATGTGGTATAATGTCTCAGGGTCATTGCAGTGTGTGGCATAATGTATCACGGACATTGCGGTGTGTGTCATAATGTGTCAGGCATTACGGTGTGTGGTATACTATATCACGGGCATTGTGGTATGTGGTATAATGTCTCAGGGTCATTGCAGTGTGGCATAATACATAACGGGCATTGCGGTGTGTGGCATAGGGTATAACGGGCAGGGCATTGCGGTATGTGTCACAGGCATTACGGTGTATGGTATACTATATCACGGGCATTGTGGTATAATGTCTCAAGGTCATTGCGGTGTGTGTCATAATGTGTCACAGGCATTGTATGTGCTATAATGTATCAGGGGCATTGCAGTGTGTAGCATAATGTATAACGGGCATTGCGATTCCTGTCATAATGTGTCGGGGGCATTACGGTGTGTGGCATAATGTGTCGGGGGCATTACAGTGTGTGCATATTGTGTCATGTGCATTGTTGTGTGCGGCATAATGTCTAAGGGCCATTGCAGTATGTGGCATAATGTATACTGGGCATTACTATAAGGAGGAAAAATGACAAATAATGTAAGGGGCATGAATCAGGATTATTTTTCTTTCCTGTGGTGGCTAACGTCTGGGCGTGCAGGTTGCAAAACTGGGGTATAAGGTAGTCTTTTCCTGCAATACCACGCCCCTTTACGAGAAACCACGCCCATTCCAACAAAACCACGCCCCTTTTTTTGCAGCGCGCGCCTTCGGCGCGCGCATATTTGTCCCTTTCTTGCTCCCAGTTATGCAGCGGGGGGGGGCGCCAAAAATTTTTTGGCTTGGGGGAGAAAAATTTCTAGTTACGCCACTGCTTAGGGGAGAGAAGTGAACTCACCTGCGTGCAGGATGGATTGGCTTCTTAGGCTACTGGACACCATTAGCTCCAGAGGGAGTCGGAACACAGGTCTCACCCTGGGGTTCGTCCCGGAGCCGCGCCGCCGACCCCCCTTGCAGATGCCGAAGATGGAAGAGGTCCAGAAGCAGGCGGCAGAAGACTTTTCAGTCTTCCTGAGGTAGCGCACAGCACTGCAGCTGTGCGCCATTGTTGTCAGCACACTTCACACAGCGGTCACGGAGGGTGCAGGGCGCTGGGGGGGCGCCCTGGGCAGCAATGTATAATACCCTTTTTATGGCTAAAAATACATCACATATAGCCCCTGGGGGCTATATGGATGTATTTAACCCCTGCCAGGTCTCAGAAAAACGGGAGAAGAAGCCCGCCGAAAAGGGGGCGGGGCCTATTCTCCTCAGCACACAGCGCCATTTTCCCTCACAGAAATGCTGGTGGGAAGGCTCCCAGGCTCTCCCCTGCACTGCACTACAGAAACAGGGTTAAAACAGAGAGGGGGGGCACTGATTTGGCGATATGACTACATATATTAAAATGCTATAAGGGAAAAGCACTTATATAAAGGTTGTCCCTGTATAATTATAGCGTTTTTGGTGTGTGCTGGCAAACTCTCCCTCTGTCTCCCCAAAGGGCTAGTGGGTCCTGTCCTCTATCAGAGCATTCCCTGTGTGTGTGCTGTGTGTCGGTACGTGTGTGTCGACATGTATGAGGACGATGTTGGGAGGCGGAGCAAATTGCCTGTAATGGTGATGTCACTCTCTAGGGAGTCGACACCGGAATAGATGGCTTATTTAAGGAATTACGTGATAATGTCAACACGCTGCAAGTCGATTGACGACATGAGACGGCCGGCAAACATATTAGTATCTGTCCAGGCGTCTAGAACACCGTCAGGGACGTTATAATGCCCATTTTACCTCAGTCGGTCGACACAGACACAGACACGGACACTGACTCCAGTGTCGACGGTGAAGAAACAAACGTATTTTCCTTTAGGGCCACACGTTACTTGTTAAGGGCAATGAAGGAGGTGTTACATATTTCTGATACTACAAGTACCACAAAAAAGGGTATTATGTGGGGTGTGGAAAAACTACCTATAGTTTTTCCTGAATCAGATAAATTAAATGAAGTGTGTGATGAGGCGCGGGGTTCCCCCGATAGAAAATTATTGGCGGTATACCCTTTCCCGCCAGAAGTTAGGGCGCGTTGGGAAACACCCCTTAGGGTGGATAAGGCGCTCACACGCTTATCAAAACAAGTGGCGGTACCGTCTCCAGATACGGCCGCCCTCAAGGAGCCAGCTGATAGGAGGCTGGAAAATATCCTAAAAAGTATATACACACATACTGGTGTTATACTGCGACCAGCGATCGCCTCAGCCTGGATGTGCAGCGCGGGGGTGGCTTGGTCGGATTCCCTGACTGAAAATATTGATACCCTTGACAGGGACAGTATTTATTTACTATAGAGCATTTAAAAAATGCATTTCTATATATGCGAGATGCACAGAGGGATATTTGCACTCTGGCATCAAGAGTAAGTGCGATGTCCATATCTGCCAATAAGATGTTTATGGACACGACAGTGGTCAGGTGATGCAGATTCCAAACGGCACAAAGATGTATTGCCGTATAAAGGGGAGGAGTTATTTGGGGTCGGTCCATCGGACCTGGTGGCCACGGCAACTGCTGGGAAATCCACCGTTTTTACCCTAAGTCACATCTATGCAGAAAAAGACACCGTCTTTTCAGCCTCAGTCCTTTCGTCCCCATAAGCATATCTGCCCAGGGATAGAGGAAAGGGAAGAAGACTGCAGCAGGCAGCCCATTCCCAGGAACAGAAGCCTTCCACCGCTTCTGCCAAGTTCTCAGCATGACGCTGGAGCCGTACAGTACCCCTGGATCCTACAAGTAGTATCCCAGGGGTACAGATTGGAAAGTCGAGACGTTTCCCCTCGCAGGTTCCTGAAGTCTGCTTTACCAATGTCTCCATCCGACAGGGAGCCAGTATTGGAAACAATTCACAAGCTGTATTCCCAGCAGGTGATAATCAAAGTACCCCTCCTACAACAAGGAAAGGGGTATTATTCCACACTATATTGTGGTACTGAAACCAGAAGGCTCGGTGAGACCTATTCTAAATCTGAAATATTTGAACACTTACAAAGGTTCAAATCAAGATGGAGTCACTCAGAGCAGTGATAGCGAACCAGGAAGAAGGGGACTATATGGTGTCCCGGGACATCAGGGATGCTTACCTCCATGTCCAAATTTGCCCTTCTCACCAAGGGTATCTCAGGTTCGTGGTACAGAACTGTCACTATCAGTTTCAGACGCTGCCGTTTGGATTGTCCACGGCACTCCGGGTCTTTACCAAGGTAATGGCCGAAATGATGATTCTTCTTCGAAGAAAATGGACGACCTCCTGATAAGAGCAAGGTCCAGAGAACAGTTGGAGGTCGGAGTAGCACTATCTCAAGTAGTTCTACGACAGCACGGGTGGATTCTAAATATTCCAAAACCGCAGTTGTTTCCGACGACACGTCTGCTGTTCCTAGGGATGATTCTGGACACAGTCCAGAAAAAGGTGTTTCTCCCGGAGGAGAAAGCCAGGGAGTTATCCGAGCTAGTCAGGAACCTCCTAAAACCAGGAAAAGTGTCAGTGCATCATTGCACAAGAGTCCTGGGAAAAATGGTGGCTTATTACGAAGCGATTCCATTCGGCAGATTCCACGCAAGAACTTTTCAGTGGTATCTGCTGGACAAATGGTCCGGATCGCATCTTCAGATGCATCGGCGGATAACCCTATCTCCAAGGACAAGGGTGTTTCTCCTGTGGTGGTTACAGAGTGCTCATCTTCTAGAGGGCCGCAGATTCGGCATTCAGGATTGGATGCTGGTGACCACGGAGGCCAGCCTGAGAGGCTGGGGAGCAGTCACACAGGGAAAAAATTTCCAGGGAGTGTGATCAAGTCTGGAGACTTTTCTCCACATAAATATACTGGAGCTAAGGGCAATTTATGATGCTCTAAGCTTAGCAAGACCTCTGCTTCAAGGTCAGCCGGTATTGATCCAGTGGGACAACATCACGGCAGTCGCCCACGTAAACAGACAGGGCGGCACAAGAAGCAGGAGGGCAATGATTTTTCGCTGGGCGGAAAATCATGTGATAGCACTGTCAGCAGTGTTCATTCCGGGAGTGGACAACTGGGAAGTAGACTTCCTCAGCAGGCACAACCTCCACCCGGGAGAGTGGGGACTTCATCGGGAAGTTTTCCACATGATTGTGAACCGTTGGGAAAGACCAAAGGTGTACATGATGGCGTCCAGCCTGAACAAAAAACTGGACAGGTATTGCGCCAGGTCAAGAGACTTTCAGGCAATAGCTGTGGACGTTCTGGTAACACCGTGGGCGTACCAGTCGGTGTATGTGTTTCCTCCTCTGCTTCTCATACCCAAGGTATTGAGAATTATAAGACGTAGAGGAGTAAGAACTGTACTCGTGGCTCCGGATTGGCCAAGAAGGACTTGGTACCCGGAACTTCAAGAGATACTCACAGAGGACTCATGACCTCTGCCACTAAGAAGGGACTTGCTTCAGCACGACCATGTCTGTTCCAAGACTTACCGCGGCTGCGTTTGACGGCATGGCGGTTGAACGCCGGATCCTAAGGGAAAAAGGCATTCCGGAAGAGGTCTTTCCTACCATGGTCAAAGCCAGGAAGGACGTGACCGCACAACATTATCACCACATGTGGCGAAAATATGTTACGTGGTGTGAGGCCAGGAAGGCTCCACGAAGAAATTTCAACTCGGTCGATTCCTGCATTTCCTGAAAACAGGAGTGTCTATGGGCCTCAGATTGGGGTCCATTAAGGTTCAAATTTCGGCCCTGTCGATTTTCTTCCAGAAAAAATTGGCTTCAGTTCCTGAAGTCCAGAAGTTTGTCAAGGGAGTACTGCATATACAACCCCCTTTTGTGCCTCCAGTGGCACTGTGGGATCTCAACGTAGTGCTGGGATTCCTCAAATCACATTGGTTTAAACCGCTCAAATCTGTGGATTTGAAATATCTCACATGGAAAGTGACCATGATGTTGGCCCTGGCCTCGGCCAGGCGAGTGTCAGATTTGGCGGCTTTGTCTCACAAAAGCCCATATCTGATTGTCCATTCGGACAGGGCAGAGCTGCGGACTCATCCCCAGTTTCTCCCTAAGGTGGTGTCAGCGTTTCACCTGAACCAGCTTATTGTGGTACCTGCGGCTACTAGGGACTTGGAGGACTCCAAGTTGCTAGATGTTGTCAGGGCCCTGAAAATATCGGTTTCCAGGACGGCTGGAGTCAGGAAAACTGACTTGCTGTTATCCTGTATGCACCCAACAAACTGGGTGCTCTTGCTTCTAAGCAGACGATTGCTAGTTGGATGTGTAGTACAATTCAGCTTGCACATTATGTGGCAGGCCTGCCAAAGCCAAAATATGTAAATGCCCATTCCACAAGGAAGGTGGGCTCATCCTGGGCGGCTGCCCGAGGGGTCTCGGCATTACAACTCTGCCGAGCAACTACGTGGTCGGGGGGAGAACACGTTTGTAAAATTCTACAAATTTGATACCCTGGCTAAAGAGGACCTGGAGTTCTCTCATTCGGTGCTGCAGAGTCATCCACACTCTCCCGCCCGTTTGGGAGCTTTGGTATAATCCCCATGGTCCTGACGGAGTCCCCAGCATCCACTAGGACGTTAGAGAAAATAAGATTTTACTTACCGATAAATCTATTTCTCGTAGTCCGTAGTGGATGCTGGGCGCCCATCCCAAGTGCGGATTGTCTGCAATACTTGTACTTAGTTATTGTTACAAAAAAAATCGGGTTGTTATTGTTGTGAGCCGTCTGTTCAGAGGCTCCTACGTTGTCATACTGTTAACTGGGTTCAGATCACAAGTTGTACGGTGTGATTGGTGTGGCTGGTATGAGTCTTACCCGGGATTCAAAATCCTTCCTTATTGTGTACGCTCGTCCGGGCACAGTATCCTAACTGAGGCTTGGAGGAGGGTCATAGGGGGAGGAGCCAGTGCACACCACCTGATCCTAAAGCTTTATTTTTGTGCCCTGTCTCCTGCGGAGCCGCTAATCCCCATGGTCCTGACGGAGTCCCCAGCATCCACTACGGACTACGAGAAATAGATTTATCGGTAAGTAAAATCTTATTTTTACACATTACGGCAGACAGCATACACTTTTTACACATAATGGCAGACAGCGTGCCCTCGTTACACATAGCGGCAGACAGCGTGCCCTCGTTACACATAGCGGCAGACAGCGTGCACTTTTTACACATAACGGCAGACAGCGTGCCCTCGTTACACATAGCGGCAGACAGCGTGCACTTTTTACACATTACGGCAGACAGCGTCCCCATTTTACACATTACGGCAGACAGCATACACTTTTTACACATAATGGCAGACAGCGTGCCCTCGTTACACATAGCGGCAGACAGCATCCCCTTTTTACACATTACGGCAGACAGCATACACTTTTTACACATAATGGCAGACAGCGTGCCCTCGTTACACATAGCGGCAGACAGCGTGCCCTCGTTACACATAGCGGCAGACAGCGTGCACTTTTTACACATTACGGCAGACAGCGTGCCCTCGATACACATAGCGGCAGACAGCGTGCACTTTTTACACATTACGGCAGACAGCGTCCCCATTTTACACATTACGGCAGACAGCATACACTTTTTACACATAATGGCAGACAGCGTGCCCTCGTTACACATAGCGGCAGACAGCATCCCCTTTTTACACATTACGGCAGATAGCATACACTTTTTACACATAATGGCAGACAGCGTGCCCTCGTTACACATAGCGGCAGACAGCGTGCCCTCGTTACACATAGCGGCAGACAGCGTGCACTTTTTACACATTACGGCAGACAGCGTCCCCATTTTACACATTACGGCAGACAGCATACACTTTTTACACATAACGGCAGACAGCATCCCCATTTTACACATTACGGCAGACAGCATACACTTTTTACACATAACGGCAGACAGCGTGCCCTTTTTACACATTACGGCAGGCAGATTCTACCTTTTTACACATAGCGGCAGGCAGATTCCCCATTTTTATACATAGCGGCAGGCAGATTCCCCATTTTTACACATTGCGGCAGGCTGATTCCTCCTTTTTACACATTGCGGCAGGCAGATTCCCCATTTTTACATTGCGGCAGGCTGATTCCCCCTTTTTACACATTGCGGCAGGCAGATTCCCCATTTTTACATTGCGGCAGGCAGATTCCCCCATTTTACACATTGCGGCAGGCAGATTCCCCATTTTTATACATAGCGGCAGGCAGATTCCCCATTTTTATACATAGCGGCAGGCAGTCCCCCCTTTTTACACATTGCGGCAGGCTGATTCCCCCTTTTTACACATTGCAGCAGGCAGTCCCAACAAATAAAAAAAGAAAGAGAAAGAAAGAAAGAAAGAAAGAAAGAAAGAAAGAAAGAAAGAAAGAAAGAAAGAAAGAAAGAAAGAAAGAAAGAAAGAAAGAAAAATTATACTTACCCTCTCTGTTGGCTCAGGCTCCTTGTGCAGCTTCCCGGGCAGTAGAGAAGAAGGAGGAGGGAGGTGGAGGAGGGAGCCGCAGCAGCGCTGTGTTATTGGTGGAGGCGCTGCTGCTGCTGCCCCTCTGCTTCACTATAGGCTGTTCTCAGAGACAGCCTATAGTGAAGCAGAGGAGCAGCAGCAGCAGCGCCTCCACCAGTAACAAAGCGCTGCTGCGGCTCCCTCCTTCACCTCCGTCCTCCACCTTACCCCGTACTGCTGCAGTGCGCGCCGCTCCTCTCCTCTCTCTCCGGGCGGCTGTGCGCTGCGGGCAGCGGTTGCCCGCAGCGCACAGCGGCATGTAATGAGTCAGTTTGACTCATTACATGCTTGGGCCCCTGAACAGAGGCGGGCCCCAGTGCAACGCACTGCTTGCACTGCCGGTAGTTCCGCCTCTGATCACACAGCACCCATACTACACTCACACAGCACCCATACTACGCTCACAGCGCACCCATACTACTCTCACACAGCGGCACCCATACTACATCACACAGCACCCATACTACGCTCACACAGCACCCATACTACGCTCACACAGCACCCATACTACTCTCACACAGCGGCACCCGTACTACGCTCACACAGCAGCACCCATACTACACTCACACAGCACCCATACTACTCTCACACAGCGGCATCCATACTACTCTCACACAGCACCCATACTACGCTCACACAGCGGCACCCATACTACGCTCACACAGCGGCACCCATACTACACTCACACAGCGCCCATACTACACTCACATAGTGGCACCCATACTACACTCACACAGCACCCACACTACTCTCACACAGCGGCACCCATACTACACTCACACAGCACCCATACCATGGGCGGATTGGTACGCCGGGACTCCGGGACAGTACACCGGTCTGCCGGGTCCCCTGCTAGGATGCTAACCTCACTCAGTGGCTGTGCTCCCCCTATGCTTGGCTGATTCACATAACTGCGAATGACGCTAATTGAGCCTCTGCACAAGCGCAGAAACTCATTCACGTCGGAGCCGCAGCAATGAAGTTTGTGCTGTTCTCAGGAATGAACAGCGGCAGCCCGGGCACTGAGGAGCCAGGCATCTCACGTATCGGGGCTAGCCTGGTCATTGCTATACAGTGGCTGGCCCCTCCCCAGGGACCAGCCAGCCAACCAACCTATCACAAGCGCACAGCGGGCTGCCCGGATCAGCCCTCCTCTGACTGCTCCATGGATGAGTCACTGCCTGTGTAGAGATGTGCCCAAATCCGGCGCCGTCCGCGAGCCAATCACGGCTTGCGGGACGCCAGCCAATCACGGGCGGGCGAGGTGAGCCTTTCGTCGCTCACCGCATCTTAGGCCCTGCCCCCCAGCGAGTGACATCGGACGCCAGGTGGGAGCCGAAGAGAGAAGAGGCCGTGCCGAAAAGCGGTGAAGGGTCGGGTGGCGCCAGGAAGAAGAGGACACCACGGGAAGAGCTCCGGTGGCCGAGGAAATGGCCAGAATACGCCTGCATCCTGGAGGAAGACGCCCAGTGCCGGCTGGACGCGAAGAAGAGGCGGTGGCGACGCTGGCCAGGACGGGCCAGCGGCAGAAGAACGCGGCTGAGGACCCGGAGAGACCACCAGGGGAGGAAAGCGAAAGAGCTAAAGAAGCTCCCCCCTGGTGCCTCTCCCATCAGTACAGGTAGGCCCCCGGTGAGGGCGCCTGTCACACCCCCCCCCCCCTTCTCTCCTCCCTAGACCAACAGGGATCGGGCATTAGGCCCGTAGGCACAGTCAGGCCCTCCCGGCCTGTGAGCATATAGTCGGGCCCTCCAGGCCCGCGGCCACATATAGTCGGGCCCTCCCGGCCCGTGGCCCCTATTAGCCGGGCACTAGGCCCATGGCCGCAATTCAGGAAATAGGCCGGATAGAGGGCGTTAGGCCCTAGTTCCAGGAAACCCCCCCTGTCAGGTATATAAGGTGACCCTGGGCATTAGGCCCAGGTCACCCAACAGGCCCCAAGTTAGGCGGGCGCTAGGCCCGAGGGCAAAGTCAGGCCTCTGGCCTGTGATCAGTAAGGGGGCAGTAGGCCCAAGTAAGTGTATAGGACGTGGGTAGGCTGTACGATGCCCACTCCCCAGAGAGCAGGTAGGGATTTAAAGGAACAGCACCATGGTAGTTACTTGCACTGTTATTGTGATTTGTGATGTGTGTTGTTTCCGTGCAGGGCCAAGGTTGCTTATAGTTTGTTTAGTTTTGTTGCACCACACACACAGAGCTAGTTTGAGGGCTCTGCCGTTGTAGTTAGCGTAGTGGTGTTACATCAGGATAGAGTTAGGCCCTGCACGGCTGTTGTTTGGTTGCCTCCTTACAGGGACCTGTAAGTGGAGAAGAAGTTCGCAGTGCAAGACTGATAACGGTAACATCTGTGTCTGTCTGTCCCTTTGTCTGTCCCCGAGCCCCGGATTAGGGGTTTGCTCACGGACGTGAGAAGCCCCTTTATCACACTACGCGCGAGAGTTCGAGTGTGTGAAAATTGGGTGGCTGAGGCTTTGTGCCGGTGATGACCTTACACCCAACCGGTAAAGGTTGCCGCCACCCCTGGGGTATCATCTTTTCCGGTGGAAGAAGAGTTGATACCCCCCTTAATTTGGTTTACTTTCTCCTCAGTATGTCCATCGTCGGCTCCGAGAGGGGATCGCCGTGTCCGGGTCCAACTGAAGGTTTGCATGTCCGTTGAAGATTCCGTGACCTGAAGGTGAGAGAGTGCGATGCGAGGTAAGCGGTGGGACGACACCTGCGTGGCAGCAGGCACTGCACCCGCACCGCCACACTCTTACACCTGTCTGTGCTGCGTGTGCCCCTCCTCTCCAAATCCTCACCATGCTGACTGTCCCGACTCTCTGCTTAGCCTTCACAGGAGGATGAGGGTAGGAAGAAATTCGGCTGGGGGAGAGATGACATTTATAAATCACCATAGCTGTGGCTGGGAGCGCTGTGTATGGGTTGGCAACATTAATCAAGCAGAGCTCCATTAGGGCTGCTTCCAGTAATTTCACGGGATGGTTTACCATCCCAATCCGCCCCTGACCCATAATACTCTCTCACGGCCCCCATTAACGTGCCCCCCACCTAGCACTCAGTAACCCAACAATTTTTACATCCCAATGCCAATTCACCCTCATACAGACACACACACACACCTCACACATATACACACACATTATAAATCGATTGTGCTCATCATGGAGCCATTGTAGAAGTTACCAGACACCGTGCTGCAGCAACATCATCAGCAGCTCCTTCCTCGTGCAGTATAGTCTTGGGGGGCGGAGCTTGGCTCAGTCAGGACCCGAGTGAAGGAGAGAGTGAACTCTGGAGGAGAGGGGAGGGGCGGCCAGTGCACTGCCTGCACGGCTCTGTGGCTACTGATCACACTGACAGGTGAGAGTGCCGGGGCTTGAGGAGTCGGGCCTGGGAGGATAGCTGCTGGCAGTCTGTGTGACGGGATAAAGTACACTGCCTGATGTGGCGGCAGCTTTCATAATTGTATTATATACCATCACTATTGTTGTCATCATTTGAGCCACTTGCCAGGAGGAGGGGGGTTTCCAGGCAACCAGAAACCCCCCCTGCGTTTGCCTATGGGAAGGAGAAGATTGTGCATACTGTACCTCCCAACATGACCCATTCCAGGTGGGACAAAATGCTCTCTACCTGGACTTCCCTCTTAATATATGATAGATGTCACCTGTACTGAACTATTTAATTGATAAGACAGGTGTATGAACACAGTACAAAAAGAGTAAGAGGGTGCCTCCAACTGGTGCTGATCTGCCTGAACGCAATGAGGTATCAAATATAAGTGTCACCACACTCAGTAGGAATATTCTGCAAAAAAGATTTATTGATACCTCTCTGCCACCACGGCGCTTAAGAACCGTATATTAATGTGAATAATTTGAATAATCACGATCAAATAGACACAGACAAATAAATTCATTCAATGCAGTAGGAGGATTTTGGTACTTACCAGATAAATCCTTTTCTTTGAATCCACAGGACACACTGGAGTATACTTGGGATATGGACGGGGCGTTAGCAGGGATAGGCACATTTAAATATTTAAATTAGTAACCCTTCACCCCCTCCATACTCCCAAGATGCCTCAGTGTTTTTTTTACTGAGCCGAACAGGAGCGAAAGAGAGGATGAACAATGGAGAATGACATAGAACATGGGTGGTCATTTCCGAGTTGTTCGCTCGTTGCCGATTTTCGCTATGCTGCGATTTGTTGCTAAATGCGCATGCGCATGGTACGCAGAGCGCATGTACTAAGTTATTTAACACAAAACTTAGTAGATTTGCTGGTGTTCATGCGGCGCTTTTCAGTCGCACTGCTGATCAGTGAATGATTGACAGGAAAGGGGCATTTCTGGGTGGTAACTAGCGTTTTCCGGGAGTGTGCTAAAAAATGCAGGCGTGTCAGGGAAAAACGCGGGAGTGTCTGGACAAATGGGGGAGTAGATGGCCGAACGCAGGGTGTGTGTGTGACGACAAACCAGGAACTAAATGGACTGAGGTGATCGCAATCTAGGAGTAGGTCTGGAGCTACTCAGAAACTGCAAGAAAACATTTAGTAGCAGTTCTGCTAATCTTTCGTTCGCTATTCTGCTATGCTAAGATACATTCCCAGAGGGCGGCGGCCTAGCGCTTGCAATGCTTCTAAAAGCAGCTAGCGAGTGAACAACTCGGAATGACCACCATTATAACATAACGGACAACTATAAAGTTGACACATAACATAACGGACACTAGAAAGTTAACACAACAATAGATAACAATCACCTTAACATTTGAACCAGTCGGTGAGAATGTGTTACCATAAGATTTACTGAATTTTCCAAAAGCCAGGTGAAACTGCTCTGGGTGGGCGTGCAGTACCGCCTGTGGATTCGAAGAAAAGGATTAATCTGGTAAGTACCAAAATCCTCCTTTCTTTTTCATCCACTAGGGGTCACTGGAGTACTCTTGGGACGTACCAAAGTTTCCCCCTTGGGCGGGAGAGCTGGTTGGCACCTGCAACACAAGACGCCCAAAGCTAGATGCTGATGCCGCAAACGTATCAAACTTTTAGAAGCGCACAAACGTGTGCACTGATGACCATGTAGCTGCACAGCAAAGTTGCGTCGTAGAGGCTCCACGACTTGATGCCCATGATATTACCACAGAATGTGTGGAATGTGCTGAAATAGATGCAGGCAGTGTTAAACTAGCATGAAAGTACGCTTGACGAATGGTCAGCTTAATCCATCTGGATAAGGTCTGTTTGGAAGCTGGCCACCCTATTTTGACTGCATCATAGAGAACAAACAAAGTATCCATGTCAGGTCTCTAGGTTTGTCTGTCCCCGGCGGGGGCGCTAGTGGGTCAGTGTTGGTCTGATGGATAAAACGTGGAGGCAATATAAAAGTCCTGCGCATAGGCGCTGATGTTTTATTGTAACAGAGCAAAAAGGGATAACACAGCGTGAACAGAAAACCGGTAATGGAGTGACAATGACTGATAACGGAATTTGTATAACTGAAGTCTCTTGCAAAAGAAATATGAAACAACAAATACTGAAGGCAGATGATATAAACCAAAGTCCAGTAGTACTTGATAGCACACAATCTCAGTATAACATAAAGTAACGTAACTTGGAAAGCAGAACTCCGATATGCAAAAGAAACACACAGTCTCTGTAAAGCACAAGTCCAGGTAGCCTTACTAGGCTCAAGCAGGAGACAGTCTCTAAGCACAAGTTGTTATATTGCAGGAATGCACAGATGGAATACTGATAGCAAATACACAGGTAAGTTGGTAATACGAACACCTGAGGAGAGTCTCTGCTGCTGGTGATTGTGGCTGAATGAAATTGGAGTCCGGAGTTAACAGGAGAGCTGTGAGAATGAAGACTGGAACAAATGGAAGTAACCACGGGGATCGCTGGAAACAGGAATACAGGAACCAGGAGAACTAAAGCACACGGTATGTGACTTGTTGTCCGAGGCAATGTGAGAGACCCACAAGCTGGAAGTTATACCTCCTGCTCTGCAGTGATTGGACACAAACTGCAGGCGGAGATACAGTGCTGGATTGAACACCCGAATCAGCTGCGTGCCGGTGTCATGGTAACGTCCACACACTCTGGACATCGGCACGCAGCAAAACCCACACAGGACCAGACTCAGGAGTACTCAGCAATGTGGAATAGAACGCTCGCGGTTACTACACCCATGCAGCCGCAACTGGGGCCAAGACCTCCGGAGGCCCGCACACCAGCTCGCTGGTAAGTGAGACGCAGCAGAGTGCCGATTCCTGACAGTACCCTCTCCTTTATGGGTGAGCACCGAACACCAACGAGGCTTGGCAGGGAAGAGTCTGTGGAAGGCTTGAATCAGACGTGGAGCATGTACATCCGTGGCGTTGACCCAACTCCTTTCTTCAGGACCATATCCAGACCAATGAGATATTGCAGATGACCATAACGATGTCGAGAGTCTAATATCTTTTCCACCTCATATTCCACGCCCCGATGAGTTCGTACCTTTGGAGCTGCTGGAAGCGTTCTCTGGAAACGATTGAGAATTAGTGGTCTGAGGAGAGAAATATGGAATGAGTTGGGTACTTTCAAAAAAGCAGACAGTTTCAATTTATAAGCCACCGGATTAATAACACTTTCTATTGGAAAAGGTCCAATAAACCGTGGCGCAAACTTCATTAAGGGCCGGAGATTACGGGTAGATAACCAGACTTTATCGCCCGGTTTCAAACTAGGAACTGCTCGCCTCTTCCGATCAGCGAACATTTTATACCGTTGAGAAACTTTTTTAAGGGATGAATGGATCTCTTTCCAAATTTGAGCGAACCGCTGAAGAGCAGAAGCAGCCGCAGGCACATCTATGGCAGGTAATTCTTGGAAATCCGGTACTCTAGGATGCTGACCATAAACTGCGAAAAAAGGAGTTGTATCAGTTGAAGTATGATAACGGAAATTATGAGCAAACTCTGCCCAGGGCAACAACTCTACCCAGTCATCCTGTGAAGAAGAGATATACAGTCTCAAATAGGTCTCAAGTTCTTGATTTACCCTCTCTGTCTGCCCATTTGTTTGAGGATGATAGGCCGTAGAGAACTTCAGTTTTACCTGTAGCGCTGAACACAGAGCTCTCCAAAACTTGGCCACAAATTGTACTCCTCGGTCAGATATGATTTCTGTTGGAAGTCCATGTAACCTGAATATTTCACGAAGAAACAACTGTGCCAACTTTGGAGCAGAGGGTAATCCCATGAGTAGAATGAAGTGTGCCATTTTTGAAAACCTATCGACTACTACCCAGATGGTGTCATACCCTTTGGATGGAGGGAGATCAGAAATAAAATCCATCGACAAATGGGACCAGGGGCGCCTAGGAATGGAATTGGGTATCAATTGGCCTGCGGGAGCCTGACGAGAAATTTTATGCTGAGCACATTTGGGACATGAAGCTATGAACTCTTGAATATCTACCTTCATACGAGGCCACCAATACGTTTGAGACAGAAACTTAAAAAAGTCTTTAGAACCCCAGGGTGACCAGTAAACTTGGACGTATGAGCCCAAGACAGAAGGTTTGGACGAAGCTCTGGAGAGACAAACATCTTGCCTGGAGGCGGGACTTGCGACATCCCTGTAGCTGCGAAAACCACCGGATTTAATACTGGTCGAGCAGCCTGTTCTGCGGATTCCTCGATTGAGCTCATGGAGCGAGACAAAGCATCCGCTTTGACATTTTGTGAACCCGGTCTAAACATCAACTTAAAATCAAAGTGAGAAAAGAATAGAGCCCACCTTGCTTGCCGAGGATTCAGACACTGCGCGGCTTTCAAGTAGAGAAGGTTCTTGTGATCCGTGTAGATGGTAATGGGAAATCTCGTACCCTCCAGCAGATACCTCCATTCTTCAAGAGCCAACTAGATTGCTAACAACTCCTGGTCGCCGATGGTATAGTTCATTTCTGCGGTTGAGAACCTACGAGAAAAAATCCCACAAGGGTGAGTCTTACCATTACTGCCAACCTGGGACAGGACTGCGCCCACGCCAACCGTTGAAGCGTCCACTTCCAAGATGAAGGCTTTACTGACATCCGGCTGTTGTAACACAGGAGCTGAAATAAAAGCTTGTTTTATTTTATGAAAGGCGGACAGTGCGTCGTCAGACCATTGGGAAGGATTTCCCCCTTTCCGGGTAAGGCAGGTAATTGGAGCTATTAGCGTGGAAAGGCCTTTAATAAACTTTCTGTAGTAATTAGCAAAGCCAATGAAGCGTTGAACTGACTTGAGTGTTGTTGGAAGAGACCAGTTTTCTATAGCTTCCAATTTAGCTGGATCCATTTGAAGGTCTGTTCCGGAAATGATGTATCCTAAGAAAGATATTGAAGAAGCTTCAAATGTGCATTTGGACAACTTGCCATACAGATGATTCCGTTGGAGACGTTGCAGAACCTCCTTCACCTGTTGGCGATGAGAGACTAAATCACGGGAGAATATCAAGATGTCATCGAGGTAAACTACCACACATTTATACAGGAGATCTCTGAACACTTAGTTGACAAAGTTTTGAAACACGGCCAGGGCGTTACTTAAACCGAAGGGCATCACTAGATATTCATAGTGGCCGTCACGAGTATTGAAGGCAGTTTTCCACTCATCACCACTTCGAATCCTGATAAGATTGTAAGCCCCGCGAAGATCCAGTTTCATGAAGATGGAAGCCCCTCTAACTCTGTCAAACAGCTCTGTGATAAGAGTTAACGGGTAGCTATTTTTGATCGTGATGTCATTTAAACCCCGATAATCGATACAGGGGCGAAGTCCTCCATCTTTCTTCTTGACGAAGAAGAATCCAGCACCAGCTGGGGAAGTGGATGGACGGATGAATCCTTTCTGTAAATTTTCCTTTATGTATTCACTCATTGCTTGAGTCTCTGGAACTGGAAGAGGGTATGTACGCCCTCTAGGCGGCTTGCTCCCTGGAACCAGATCGATGGGACAATCCCACTCTCGATGGGAAGGCAAGACATCCACTGCTTTCTCACTGAAGACGTCAGTGAATTCCTGATAGGCCTCCGGAAGGCCAGACTGAGACTTTACACTTGAAGACTTTATTGGAAACACTTGAGCCAGACAAGACTGATGACAGGAGGAACTCCATGCTGTTAACTGCAATGTAGACCAGTCAAATTGCGGATTGTGCAGTTGGAGCCAAGGCATACCCAGTACAATCTCATAGCCCGCTTTGGGTATAACCAGGAACTCAATGAGCTCAGAATGCTGGAAGCCTACTCCAAGAACTACCGGCTTGGTTTGCTGAAAGATGGAACCTTCAGAAATACGGCTTCCGTCCATGGCCGTGAGATAAACTGGACGACACAACTTAGTCACTGGGAGATGAAGTCTATCCACTGTAGCTTGCGTGATAAAATTCCCAGCAGCACCACAATCCACTAAGGCAGACAAAGACTGGAGTCCCTCGGGCCTTTCCAAGGTAACGGGTAATATAAGATCCTGAGATGAAGGAGCTTTATTCAAGAGCCCTAACTTGACTCCTTCTCTACAAGTTAGGACCTGGCGTTTCCCGGCCGAGCAGGACAGGAACCAATCAGATGACCAGCAGCAGCACAATAGAGACACAGTCTTTCCTTTAATCTTCTGGACCGCTCCTCAGGTGTTAAACGAGATTTGTTTACCTGCATGGGTTCATCAGTAATAATAGGTAGAGACTGTACAGGAGGCATAGCTCGGTGCTTGCGAAGATCACCTCGAGAGCGTTCACAGGTCCGCTCGCGTAGACGTAGATCCAATTTGACACATAGGGAAATTAGAGCTTCCAGTTGCTCTGGTAAATCTCGAGTAGTCAATTCATCCTTTATGCGGTCAGACAGACCATGCCAGAAGGCGGCAACCAATGCCTGGTTGTTCCACTTCACCTCTGATACCAATGTCTGGAACTGGATAACGTACTGACCCACAGTACGTGTTCCCTGGCGGATCTGAAGGAGGTCAGAAGAAGCAGAGGTCGTATGCCCAGGTTCGTCAAATATGCGTCGGAATGCGGCAACAAACTCAGTATAGTTGTTCAATATTGCATCTGCTCGCTCCCACAGCGGAGAGACCCAGTTCAGAGCAGAGCCAGCTAGAAGAGAAACAATATAGGCAACCTTGGTTCTAGGTGTTGGAAAGTTCTGTGGCTGCAATTCAAACTGAACTTCGCATTGATTTAGAAACCCACGACACATCTTAGAATTACCATCAAATTTACTCGGAGTGGGAAGATGGATGCGAGACATTGAATCAGGGGCAACTGGAGAGCTGGAAACTGAGGAACCAGGAACAGGAACTGTAACTGAAGAGGACACTGGGGAAACTGGAATTGGAAGTGATTGTTGCAGAGTATCTAATCGTAAAGACATTCCTTGCAGGAATTGCATAATCTGCTGCTGTGCAGCCTCTTGACCATCCAGTCGTGACACTAGATCTTGGAGTGTCCCTGACCCCACACTCTGACCACCGTCCGGGTCCATGGGCCTCGGACAAACTGTGCTTTTTGTTCTGTAAGGTAAACTCGTTGATCCATCGTATCCAGAATCATTCCTAGGAATTTAATTCTTTGACACGGAACCAGGCTTGATTTCTTGAAGTTGACAATCCAACCGTGTTGAACTAGTACATTGTACGTTAGGAAGGCATGCTGAAGGAGTATTTGTTGAGACGGAGCACTGATGAGAAGGTCGTCTAAGTTCGGAACACTTCTGACTCCCAGGGATCTGAGATGAGCTATTGTCACAGACATCACCTTTGTGAATACCCGAGGCGCTGATGAGAGGCCAAATGGTAATGCCTGAAATTGATAATGGTTTTGTTGTACTGCAAACCTTAAGTACACCTGATACGGTGGCCAAATTGGAATGTGTAAGTACGCATCCTTGAGATACAGTGAAATCATGAATTCCTGTGGTTCCAAACCTGCAATCACTGACTGCATGGATTCCATCTTGAATCTGTAGTAAGTGATGTACTGATTGAGCCCCTTCAGGTTCAATATCGGTCTGACCGAGCCGTCCGGCTTTGGTACTACAAAAATACTGGAATAATAACCTTGACCCTGTTGGTCAACTGGAACCTGAATCAAAACTGCTGAATTTACGAAAGATTGAATCGCGGTCTGCAGAACCACCCTTTTGTCTTCTGAAACAGGGAGGCCTGTCTTGAAAAACCGCATTGGTGGTAGACAACTGAACTCTATTTTGTAACCTTTGAACACTAAATTGCGGATCCACCCATCTGTGGATGTCTGAAACCACAACAAGTGAAACGTTTGAAGGCGTGCTCCCACAACTGAAGATCCGAGATGGGCTGGCAGCCCGTTATGCCATTGGCTTGTCAACGGACTTTGTGTGCTGACGACGGGTATTGGTTTTTTGGAAACCACGTCTACTCTGTATGGTTATTCCTCTAGCACGGCCTGGAAAGGACTAAGGTCTTACAGATCTTAATGCCAGTCCAGTGTATTTCCGTTTAGGAACTGGTGTGGGGGATGGTCTTCAGTATGCCGCTGGGCGGGATCCTGGTGACCAGCATACCAGCGCCGGGATCCCGACCACCGGCTTGCCGGCACATATTCTCCCTTTTGGGAGTCCATGACCCCCCTGGAGGGAGAATAAATCGTGTGTACCGTACCCACAGCATGGCAAGCGCAGCGAGACCGCAAGGGGCTCATTAGCGCTCGCACAGCTTTCGGTATGATGGCGGTTAGGATCCCAGCGCCGTTATGCTGGTACTCGGGATCGCGGCCGCCGGCCACTCATACTACACCTGGTGTGGGCAATTGGTGGATAACAGATTTTCCCCAGTAGCCTGAGAAATCCACTTGTCCAATTCAGGACCAGATTACATCTCGCCAGCGTAAGGCAGTGCTTCTATTCCTCATTTTGACTCTGCCTCTGCCTGCCAAGAATGCAGCCAAAGCACCCGTCGGGCTGCAACTAGTGAAGCTGAAAGCAGAGAACAAACCTGGACGATGTCCATAGAAGCCATACCTAAATACTCAGCTGATTCACAGATGTGATCAGCACAAAGTATAAGCTGGTTGTAGGCCCAACTTGAGCTGTGTTGCCCCTGCAATGACAGCCTTGTTAACCCAAACTCCAACTAAAGCAGGTCTAAGCAACACCCTTACTGCTGTATTCATTGACTTTAGCATAGCTTCTAGCTTACGCTCTGATGGGTCTTTAAGAGTCGTTGCAGCGGGGACTGGAATGGTTAAGTTTTTTGAAAGTTGTGACACTGAGGAAACCACTGCTGGTGGATTCTCCCATTTACTTGTCATAGACTCTAGAAATGGGTAGTTAGACAGAAACCGTCTAGGCACAGCAAACCTGTATCTGGATTCTTCCATGCTTCCGTTAACTGCTTATTAAGATAATCTGAATAAGGAAAACACACAGGTGCTCTCTGTTTTTTAACAAACAAAAATCCATCATTTGAAAGCGGCTCCACAGTCTCAGTAAAATTCAGAACCCGGCGTACCGCCCTGATGAGATTATCAGTGGACAGACTATCAGTAACCTCACTATCTGACTCCTGCCTAATTCACCTTCTTCTTGTTCCTCCTTAGATATAAGGTCTGGCATTTAATCGTCAGAATGCAACACAGCTGAAACCGGTAAATTATGAGCCAAACTAGGACTACTTTTAGGAACTGAGCTAGACCTGGACTTTTCTAAACTCTGCAAAGTCCGTGACATATCCTGAGCCCACTCTGGCAGCTCAGACGGCATTATCCTAGAAACAGACCTAGCCACCTCACGTTCTTTTTGTGCAGCGGAAAGCTCAGATTTTAACTCAGACATCACACCTGCCATCATTGCCCAAGGAGGATCAGGGCAGAGGTCCATATTTGGACCCTTATTTGCAAGACACACTGTGCAAGTGGTAGTTCCATCAGGTAACACACTGTCACAGACATCGCAGACAAGCTGCTTGTTTGATTTTGCATTAGCTTTACTCATTATGTACACAGACAGACAGTGAAAGACAAGTGAAAACAGTGAAAGACAAGTCCCCACGACTCAGTAAAAAAAGTAACTAAAGTGTGTATAACCCAGAAGTGCAGTGCACGTGGTACACACTAAAATCTGTTACATTTGTGCTTCACAGAATTCCTACTAACACCCCTGAACCCTCCAGTGGCTGAGTGTTGTAGGACTGCAGCAAACTTCCTGCAAGAAAATGACGTCCAGCCATGTGCTTTCACCGTGTGATATATATACATGAAATTCTATGTATAATAAAAGCACCATTGTCAGGTATATTCACAAGGACTACACAAGCACCTTATACATATATAAACAATAGATTCCTTATGTATTTATAAACTGTCATATATACATTAGATCCTCTATGTATGATGGCAAGCTTAAAAGCCTGACAGCAGGGACCCTTCATGTGCTTAACATGCCCATAGACACAGCTTGATGAGGTGTTGCATTAGTAGTGAGCCGCTGTGCTGCTGTAGGTTAAAACACCCTTCCCCCACGATCTTCCCTCAATTGGGGCTGGTGGGCCACTGCAGCAGTGAGAGCTGTCCGTGGCCAGAGAGGGGTGAGCCGCGGCAGTGTGGAAGCTGTCTGCGGACATACACAGGAGCCAGCGGCTAGCGGGAGCAGGAGCTAGCCACGGGAGGAAGCCGGGGAGCGGCAGCTTTGGCTGGCCGGGGCTGGCTGGCGGGATCACAATGAACAAACCGAAAATCCCCACATGGCAGGGCGGCAGCATGAGCTGCCCGCCCTGCTCCCCAGCAAGACAATGCACAGGAGCGGCGGCAGTGTGAGCTGTCTGGCCGCTCATTACCTGTATACAGTGAAACCTATGACGGGGCTTCTCCTGTAAGCGATGTCCAGCTCCGTGCGTGTAGCCCCAGGCTGAAATCAGCAACGCTGATTCTGGTCTATGGCGGGGCTCCTCTCCTGAGCACTGTCAAGCCAAGTCCCTCCACATTCCCGAATCCAAGCTTCTTAATAAGCTGGGAAGGGATTGAAAGTAAAAAGACAAAATCTTGTCGAAAAAATAGAAATAAAGTGTGGAGAACTTTCCATGTGTGCCATCCCGGTGAGGCACAAAAACAACACTGAGTCATCTTGGGAGTATGGAGGGTGGAGGATTACTAATTTAAATATTTAAATCGGCCTATCCCTGCTAACACACCACCCATGTCCCAAGAGTACTCCAGTGACCCCTAGTGGATTAAAAAGAAACATTCCTTTGTCGAGGTTCAATTTTGTTAGATGTATCCTCTGTCGTTAAAGTTGTAATTGGTGAGTCCAGATAAAAGTAAGTTTTTCAGATGGTGCTAAAATATTATATATATATATATATATATATATATATATAATGTGTGATAAAAGTTTTCTTATGTCCCTTAAATATATTAAGTTGATAACATAGATTGGTTTCCATACAAGGTAGGTTTATCAATAGCTATGGCGCACCCCACTCACACTGGATAAGTGTTGTTTAAAGGTATCTTTGATGCCAATATGCCCCTGTTGTCATGGCATTAACAATCCCTCTGATAAAAAAAACTTTCCCCAACAATTTAGAACACTCAAATCCCAGGAACAGGGTTGGTCTACCGAAAGCGTTTTATGAATGTCACATAAAGGTATCTTTCTCCTTGGAAAAGGTGATAACAGCTGATGGCATTAATATACCATAATGGCATAGAAATAGCGTATCAAGGAAACTCACAACAAATGGAGTATAAGCCCTCCTATAAAGTAGAGATGAGCGGGTTCGGTTTCTTTGAATCCGAACCCGCACGAACTTCACTTTTTTTTTCACGGGTCCGAGCGACTCGGATCTTCCCGCCTTGCTCGGTTAACCCGAGCGCGCCCGAACGTCATCATGACGCTGTCGGATTCTCGCGAGGCTCGGATTCTATCGCGAGACTCGGATTCTATATAAGGAGCCGCGCGTCGCCGCCATTTTCACACGTGCATTGAGATTGATAGGGAGAGGACGTGGCTGGCGTCCTCTCCATTTAGATTAGATTTAGAAGAGAGAGAGAGAGAGAGATTGCTGTGATACTGTAGATTAGAAGAGAGTGCAGAGTGCAGACAGAGTTTAGTGACTGACGACCACAGTGACCAGTGACCACCAGAGACAGTGCAGTTGTTTGTTTTATTTAATATATCCGTTCTCTGCCTGAAAAAAACGATACACAGTCACACAGTGACTCAGTCTGTGTGCACTGCTCAGCCCAGTGTGCTGCACATCAATGTATTGTATATAAAGCTTATAATTGTGGGGGAGACTGGGGAGCACTGCAGGTTGTTATAGCAGGAGCCAGGAGTACATGATAAATAATATTATATTAAAATTAAACAGTGCACACTTTTGCTGCAGGAGTGCCACTGCCAGTGTGACTAGTGGTGACCAGTGCCTGACCACCAGTATATTAGTAGTATTGTATACTATCTCTTTATCAACCAGTCTATATTAGCAGCAGACACAGTACAGTGCGGTAGTTCACGGCTGTGGCTACCTCTGTGTCGGCACTCGGCAGGCAGTCCGTCCATCCATAATTGTATTATATACCACCTAACCGTGTTTTTTTTTTTCTTTCTTTATACCGTCGTCATAGTCATACTAGTTGTTACGAGTATACTACTATCTCTTTATCAACCAGTGTACAGTGCGGTAGTTCACGGCTGTGGCTACCTCTGTGTCGGAACTCGGCAGGCAGTCCGTCCATCCATAATTGTATTATAATATATACCACCTAACCGTGGTTTTTTTTTCGTTCTTTATACCGTCGTCATACTAGTTGTTACGAGTATACTACTATCTCTTTATCAACCAGTGTACAGTGCGGTAGTTCACGGCTGTGGCTACCTCTGTGTCGGAACTCGGCAGGCAGTCCGTCCATCCATAATTGTATTATAATATATACCACCTAACCGTGGTTTTTTTTTCGTTCTTTATACCGTCGTCATACTAGTTGTTACGAGTATACTACTATCTCTTTATCAACCAGTGTACAGTGCGGTAGTTCACGGCTGTGGCTACCTCTGTGTCGGCACTCGGCAGGCAGTCCGTCCAACCATAATTGTATTATATACCACCTAACCGTGGTTTTTTTTTCATTCTTTATACCGTCGTCATACTAGTTGTTACGAGTATACTACTATCTCTTTATCAACCAGTGTACAGTGCGGTAGTTCACGGCTGTGGCTACCTCTGTGTCGGCACTCGGCAGGCAGTCCGTCCAACCATAATTGTATTATATACCACCTAACCGTGGTTTTTTTTTCATTCTTTATACCGTCGTCATACTAGTTGTTACGAGTATACTACTATCTCTTTATCAACCAGTGTACAGTGCGGTAGTTCACGGCTGTGGCTACCTCTGTGTCGGCACTCGGCAGCCCGTCCATAATTGTATATACCAGTGACCTAACCGTGGTTTTTTTTTCTTTCTTTATACATACATACTAGTTACGAGTATACTATCTCTTTATCAACCAGTCTATATATTAGCAGCAGACACAGTACAGTGCGGTAGTTCACGGCTGTGGCTACCTCTGTGTCGGCACTCGGCAGCCCGTCCATAATTGTATATACCACCTAACCGTGGTTTTTTTTTCTTTCTATATACATACATACTAGTTACGAGTATACTATCTCTTTATCAACAAGTCTATATATTAGCAGCAGACACAGTACAGTGCGGTAGTTCACGGCTGTGGCTACCTCTGTGTCGGCACTCCGCAGCCCGTCCATAATTGTATATACCAGTGACCTAACCGTGGTTTTTTTTTCTTTCTTTATACATACATACTAGTTACGAGTATACTATCTCTTTATCAACCAGTCTATATATTAGCAGCAGACACAGTACAGTGCGGTAGTTCACGGCTGTGGCTACCTCTGTGTCGGCACTCGGCAGCCCGTCCATAATTGTATATACCAGTGACCTAACCGTGGTTTTTTTTTCTTTCTTTATACATACATACTAGTTACGAGTATACTATCTCTTTATCAACCAGTCTATATATTAGCAGCAGACACAGTACAGTGCGGTAGTTCACGGCTGTGGCTACCTCTGTGTCGGCACTCGGCAGCCCGTCCATAATTGTATATACCAGTGACCTAACCGTGGTTTTTTTTTCTTTCTTTATACATACATACTAGTTACGAGTATACTATCTCTTTATGAACCAGTCTATATATTAGCAGCAGACACAGTACAGTGCGGTAGTTCACGGCTGTGGCTACCTCTGTGTCGGCACTCGGCAGCCCGTCCATAATTGTATACTAGTATCCAATCCATCCATCTGCATTGTTTACCTGAGGTGCCTTTTAGTTGTGCCTATTAAAATATGGAGAACAAAAATGTTGAGGTTCCAAAATTAGGGAAAGATCAAGATCCACTTCCACCTCGTGCTGAAGCTGCTGCCACTAGTCATGGCCGAGACGATGAAATGCCAGCAACGTCGTCTGCCAAGGCCGATGCCCAATGGCATAGTACAGAGCATGTCAAAACCAAAACACCAAATATCAGTAAAAAAAGGACTCCAAAACCTAAAATAAAATTGTCTTAATCTTACTCACACAGTCAGCTACCTCATTGCGCCTCTTTTTTTCTTTGCGTCATGTGCTGTTTGGGGAGGGTTTTTTGGAAGGGACATCCTGCGTGACACTGCAGTGCCACTCCTAGATGGGCCCGGTGTTTGTGTCGGCCACTAGGGTCGCTAATCTTACTCACACAGCTACCTCATTGCGCCTCTTTTTTTCTTTGCGTCATGTGCTGTTTGGGGAGTGTTTTTTGGAAGGGACATCCTGCGTGACACTGCAGTGCCACTCCTAGATGGGCCCGGTGTTTGTGTCGGCCACTAGGGTCGCTAATCTTACTCACACAGTCAGCTACCTCATTGCGCCTCTTTTTTTCTTTGCGTCATGTGCTGTTTGGGGAGGGTTTTTTGGAAGGGCCATCCTGCGTGACACTGCAGTGCCACTCCTAGATGGGCCCGGTGTTTGTGTCGGCCACTAGGGTCGCTAATCTTACTCACACAGTCAGCTACCTCATTGCGCCTCTTTTTTTCTTTGCGTCATGTGCTGTTTGGGGAGGGTTTTTTGGAAGGGCCATCCTGCGTGACACTGCAGTGCCACTCCTAGATGGGCCCGGTGTTTGTGTCGGCCACTAGGGTCGCTAATCTTACTCACACAGCTACCTCATTGCGCCTCTTTTTTTCTTTGCGTCATGTGCTGTTTGGGGAGGGTTTTTTGGAAGGGACATCCTGCGTGACACTGCAGTGCCACTCCTAGATGGGCCCGGTGTTTGTGTCGGCCACTAGGGTCGCTTATCTTACTCACACAGCGACCTCGGTGCAAATTTTAGGACTAAAAATAATATTGTGAGGTGTGAGGTATTCAGAATAGACTGAAAATGAGTGTAAATTATGGTTTTTGAGGTTAATAATACTTTGGGATCAAAATGACCCCCAAATTCTATGATTTAAGCTGTTTTTTAGTGTTTTTGGAAAAAAACACCCGAATCCAAAACACACCCGAATCCGACAAAAATAATTCGGTGAGGTTTTGCCAAAACGCGTTCGAACCCAAAACACGGCCGCGGAACCGAACCCAAAACCAAAACACAAAACCCGAAAAATTTCAGGCGCTCATCTCTACTATAAAGGTATCTTTATCTTTTGGTGACCATTCGTAGGTGTTCAAATGCATACCATTACTCACAGCATAAAAGGCGGCTTGACTTCTATCACGGTTTCTTTAAATTGGTCCCCCAATGCAAAAGAAGATTTATGGTAGACGTACCATAGTTAAATCTCTTTATGCAAGGTACATTGGTTCCACAGGGAAACATCGGGGTGTAGAGATGGGTCTTGATCCAGGCACCAAGAGGCTAAAGCTTTAGACTGTCCCAGGATGCACTGGGGCCTCCTCTATACCCCGCCTCCAGGCACTGTGAGCTCAGTTTCGTTAACCAGTCTAATGCAGGAGCAGGTAAAAGAGAAGGCAGATTTTAATCACATAGAACCACATTCTCATGACAGGAGAAGGGACTAGCGTCTAATGCCATACAAACCCATAGAAGCTAGGTGCGTCAGGGTGGGTGCCCTGTGTAACCAATGTACCTCGCAGAAAGAGATTTAACAATGCTAAGTCTACCATAAATCTCCTTTTCTGAACTGGGGTACATTGGTTTCCACAGGGAAACATCGGGGATGTCCTAAAGCAGTTCCTCATGGGAGGGGACGCGCCGTAGCGGGTATGAGAACCCGGTGTTCAAAGAAAGCATCCTGAGAGGCAGAAGTATCAAAGGAATAAAACCTAATGAACGTGTTCACTGAGGAGCACGTAGCCACCTTGCACAACTGTTCAGCGGACGCGCCTCAGCAGGTCGCCCAAGAAGGTCCAACTGACCGTGTAGAATGGTCTTTAATAGCAGCAGGAGTTGGAAGATAAGCCTGTGCATAAGCTTGTGCAATCACCATTCTAATCGATCTGGCCAAGGTTTGCTTATTCGCAGGCCAGCCACGTTTGTGAAAAACAAATAGTACAAAAAGGGGATCTGACCTCCTGATAGAAGCAGTCCTCTCCACGTATATACGGAGAGCCTGTACCAAATCCAAAGAGTGCTCTTTGGAGGACAAACCAGAAGACATGAAAGCTGGAGCCACAATCTCTTGGTTAAGGTGAAAAGATGACACCACCTTCGGTAAACATCCCGGCCGAGTTCTAAGAACTGCCCGGTCACGGTGAAATATCAGGAAGGGTGGACAACAGGACAAAGCGCCTAGGTCTGACACCCTCCTAGCAGCGGTGATAGCCAGTAGGAACAGGACCTTGACTGTAAGCCATTTAAGGTCCACTGACTCAAGAGGTTCAAAATGAGACTCTTGCAGGGCATTCAGTACAACAGACGGATCCAATGGAGCCACAGGAGGGACATAGGGAGGCTGAATCCGTAACACACCCTGAGTGAAAGTATGAACGTCAGGAATAGAAGTAATTTTTCTCTGAAACCACACCGACAAGTCAGAAATATGAACCTTGAGGGAGGCCAGACAAAGGCCTAAGTCCAGGCCTTGTTGCAAAAAATCCAGAAGTCTGGAAGTTCTGAATGTGTATGCATCATAATTCTTAGCAGCACACCAGGTGAAGAAAGAATGCCAGACCCTATAATAAATCCGCAGAGATGCCGGTTTGCGGGCCTTTAGCATAGTTTGGATAACCGCCTCAGAGAATCCTTTTGCCCTTAGGAGTAAAGCTTGAAGAGCCATGCCATCAAAGTCAGTTGGGCCAGGTCCGGGTAGATACAAGGGCACTGAACGAGGAGGTCTGGGCGTTGAGGAAGTAGAAGAGGATGCTCTATCGATAGACCCTGCAGGTCTGAGAACCAATGCAGTCTCGGCCATGCTGGAGCGACTGGAAGTATTATTCCTCCTTCTTGTTTGCACTTCTGCAGTACCCTGGGCAGGAGTGACACTGGAAGAAACATGTATGGCAGCCGAAAGATCCATGGAATTGCCAGTGCGACCCGAACTTTGTGATTGTGTCAAGATGCCATCAGGTTTACATCTGGTAGGCCCCACTTGCCCACTAGGTGTTGAAAGATTTCCCGATGAATACTCCACTCTCTGGCGTGCACGTCCTGAAGACTGAGGAAATCCGCTTTCCAGTTGATGGCTCCCGGAATGATCACTGCCCATATTGCTGGCAGATGGCATTGTGCTCAATGAAGGATTTTTCACACTTCCATCATTGCCATTCGGCTTCGAGTGCCACCTTGATGGTTTGTGTACGCCACCGTGGTGGCATTGTCTGACCGTACTTTTACAGGCCTGTTCTGTATCAGAGGCAGGGCGAGAGACAAAGCATTGAACACTGCCCGCAATTCCAGAATGTTTATCGGGAGGGGTGATTCCTCCATGGTCCACCGAACCTGGAAAGAGTGGTGCTCCAACACCATGCCCCAAACCCTCAGACTGGCGTCCGTAGTCAGCAGGACTCAGTTGGGGATCCAGAAGGGACGGCCCCTGCTAAACTGCTGGTCCTGTAGCCACCAGGACAGCGACAGACGAACCTCCAGAGTCATGGAGATCATGTGAGACCTGATCCGTTGAGGTAGGTCATCCCACTTGGAAAGTATTAACCTCTGCAGAGGGCAGGAGTGAAATTGAGCGTACTCTACCATGTCGAATGCCGACACCATGAGGCATAGTACTCGTATCGCCGAGTGTATCGACACTCTTGGGCGAGAGAGGAAGTATCTGATCCTGTCCTGAAGTTTCAGGACCTTCTCTGGAGACAGAAACAGCCGTTGACTGTGTGTGTCCAGCAGTGTCCCTAGGTGCACCATGCTCCGAGCAGGGACCAGCGAGGACTTCTTCCAGTTGATGAGCCACGCGTGAGCTTGTAGGAAGTCAATCGTCAGTTGTAGATGACTGAAGAGGACAACATGGGAGCTTGCCAGAATCAGCAAGTCATCCAGATACGGCAGGATCCTGACTCCCTGGCGACGGAGGTGAGCTGTCATCACGGCCATAACCTTGATGAAGATCTGAGGGGCCGTGGCCAGTTTAAACGGCAGAGCCTGGAATTGATAGTGTAGGTTGCCAATAGCAAACCGCAGATATTGCTGATGCGATATGGCAATAGGTATATGCAGGTAAGCATCTTGTATATCCAGGGATTCCATATAGTCTCTGGGTTCCATAGCCAGAACAATTTAGCGCAGTGTTTCCATACGGAACTTGGACACTCTCACAAACTTGTTCAGTGATTTGAGGTTGAGTATAGGCCGGAAAGACCCATTGGGTTTCGAGACTAGAAACAGGGTTGAGTAGTATCCTCTGCCCCTCTGGGACAGAGGTACCAGCACTACCACTCCTGTATCCAGAAGGGAATGCACAACCAGTTGTAGAGCTTGCGCCTTCAACGGATCCAAAGGGATAACCGTTGTGCAGAACTGGCGAGGGGGACGTCTCTTGAAAGAGACTGCGTATCCGTGAGAGGCAACTTCTCGCACCCATGCATCTGAAGTGGTCTTCAACCAGACCTGGGAGGTCCACACCATTATGCAGCAGGCTTGTCGTCTTTAGAAGCAGGCTGACCTGCGGCCCAGGATTGTTTTGCCTTGGGCTTGGTGGTTTTGGGAGCACAAGATTGTCTCGGGAATGCCTGACCTTTTGCTTTCCCTTGAGGCCGAAAGGAGCGAAAAGTGGTACCTTTTGCCTTCTGTGCAGAAGGATTAGTATTCGGAAGAAAAGCAGTCTTAGCAGCCACTAAGTCAGTCTTCCCCAAATAGGATGTCTCCCTTAAAAGAGAGTACCTCCAAGGTCTTTTTGGAGTCCAGGTTCACCTTTCACAACCTCAACCACAGAATACGGTGAGCCAGGATGGACGTAGCCGATGCCTTGCCCGCTAACACACCTGCCTCAGAGGATGCCTCCTGAATGTAATAGGCATCAGTGGTAATGTGAAACAGGTACTGTCTGGCAATGTCAGATATATCCTGAGGCAGCTCCTCCTCTAATGCCTGAACCCATGCTTCAATTCCTTTTGCAGTCCAGGAGGCTGCTATAGTGGGTCTATGTACAGCACCTGTAAGGGAGTAAATAGACTTCAGGCATCCCTCCACATGCTTATCTGTCGGTTCCTTCAATGAGGTGACAGTGGTGACAGGCAGAGTAGATGACATCACGAGATGGGTGACATGGGAATTCACCAGTGGTAAATTTTCCCACTTGTTACACAACTCAGAAGGGAGAGGATAATGAGCAACCATCTTTTAGATAGGGAGAATTTCTTTCATGGCGAAGACCAGGGTTCTTGACGTATGTCTACTAAATGGTCAGAATGCTGTAAAAATGTTTTAGTTACCTTCTGATGTTTAAACTTATCAGGTTTCTTAGAAACTGTAGTGGAATCCTCATCATCATCATCAGTGATCTGTAGGATCTGCTCAAGTCAGGAACATCAATCTGAATAGTAGATTCCTCGTCAGAAGCAGCTGTATCAGTGTCTGACGGATCAGTATACTCCCCATCCTCATCAGAAGAATCTTCCGAGAGATCAGTGGATTGTGAGGAGGTAGTAGCCCGCTTAGATTACCCCTTGACACGAGAGTGAGTTGGGGTAGGTTTATGTCTAACCAAAGATTGATTCAGTTGCTACAACTGGGTAGACAAATTATCCGCCCAAGGCGGATTTACCATAGGGACAATATGTGGTTGCAATGGCACAAGAGGTTCCATAGGGGGCATAAGGTGTGTCACAAGCGTATTGAGCATAGTTGAGAACACCGCCCAAGGTGGCTCCCGATTGGTTACAGGAGCTGCGGACTGACTGGGAGATGTATGGCACACAGTACACAGACCGTCATACAAAGCTTCCCCCTCAGGCAAATCCCTGGCGCATGCACTGCATGATACAGGAGCATCCGTGGATTTCCCGCCCTTTGTGTTAGACATTTTAGTGAATGTACAATACAGCCAGAGTACAATACCAGCAAATAAATCCCCTAGTATGTGACAGCGTACACAGGCCCTCATTCCGAGTTGATCGCTCCCTAGCTACTTTTTGCAGCCGTGCAAACGCATAGTCGCCGCCCACAGGGGAGTATATTTTCACTTTGCAAGTGTGCGATCGCATGTGCAGCCGAGCGGTACGAAAAAGATTTTTGCAGTTTCTGAGTAGGTCTGAACTTACTCAGCCCTTGCGATCACTTCAGCCTGTCCGGTCCCGGAATTGACGTCCGACACCCGCCCTGCAAACGCTTGGACACGCCTGCATTTTCCCTACCACTCCCGGAAAATGGTCAGTTGACACCCATAAATGCCCTCTTCCTGTCAATGTCCTTGTGATCGGTTGTGCGAATGGATTCTTCTCTAGAAGCATTGCACAGCAAAGATGCTGTTTGTACCCGTACGACGTGCATGCGCATTGTGGTGCATATGCATGCGAAGTAGTAACCTGATCGCTGCGCTGCGAAAATCATCAGAGAGCGATTAACTCGGAATGACCCCAATAGTACACAACACCAGTGTCTAAATCCGGAACTATGTGACTGCGTACACAGTACACAACACAAGCGAATAAATCCAGTATTTTGTGACTGAGTACACAGTAGAATACATTTCACGGTAAATACTGTGCAGCACTATATATGAGACCCTGACGCACCTAGTCCCCTAGGGTGCAGAATACAGTGATAGATAATGCTGGGATACACTGAAAGTGAAATCCACACAGCAGATACAGGCACACACAGTCACATTGACAATGCAGATAATTATTTTAGCAAGATAATTAAACTGCACTGGACTAGTATATGTATATTATGTATATATATATATATATATATATACACACACAGTATATACATATATATATTAGAGATGAGCGAGCTCGGTTCGTCGAGATCCGAACCCCCGCGAACTTCACGTATTTTACACGGTTCCGAGGCAGCCTCCGATCTTCCCGCTTTGCTCGGTAAACCCGAACGAGGCCGAACGTCATCATCCCGCTGTCATATAAAGAGCCGCGCGTCGCCGCCATTTTCACTCGTGCATTGGAGATTGAACGGAGAGGACGTGGCTTCGTTCTCTCCCTGAAAAGCTCCATATCTGTGCTCAGTGTGCTGCAAATATCTGTGCTCAGTGTGCTGCATTGTGGGGACCACCAGTATATTATATTAGTACAGTACAGTAGGCCATTGCTGTATCTTGCAGCTCCGTATCAGACTCAGTTCTAGACAGTATCCTGATGATCAGTGCTCAATATCTGCTGCATTGTTGTGTGACCAGTATATACTATATAGTAGTACAGTGCAGCATTTTGGTGACCACCAGTATATAGTAGTACAGTACAGTAGGCCATTGCTGTACCTTGCAGCTCTGTGTCACTTCAAGTATCCATATCTGTGCTGCATTGTTGTGAGCAGTATAGTAGTACAGTGCAGCATTTTGGTGACCACCAGTATATAGTTGTACAGTACAGTAGGCCATTGTTGTATCTTGCAGCTCCGTGTCACTGCAAGTATCCATATCTGTGCTGCATTGTTGTGAGCAGTATATAGTTGTACACTGCAGCATTTTGGTGACCAACAGTATATAGTTGTACAGTACAGTAGGCCATTGCTGTATCTTGCAGCTCCGTGTCACTGCAAGTATCCATATCTGTGCTGCATTGTTGTGAGCAGTATATATAGTAGTACAGTGCAGCATTTTGGTGACCAACAGTATATAGTTGTACAGTACAGTAGGCCATTGTTGTATCTTGCAGCTCCGTGTCACTGCAAGTATCCATATCTGTGCTGCATTGTTGTGAGCAGTATATAGTAGTACAGTGCAGCATTTTGGTGACCAACAGTATATAGTTGTACAGTACAGTAGGCCATTGCTGTATCTTGCAGATCCGTGTCACTGCAAGTATCCATATCTGTGCTGCATTGTTGTGAGCAGTATATAGTAGTACAGTGCAGCATTTTGGTGAACAATGGTATATAGTTCTACAGTACAGTAGGCGATTGCTGTATCTTGCAGCTCCGTGTCACTGCAAGTATCCATATCTCTCACAATCCTTTCATTTCTTCCACTCCAAATAAATTTCTGCACCCACTTTATCTACGCTTTTGACTCATTTCATACTAAATCTACACCCCTTGAGCCTACACTGCTTTTCTCACCTGCATTTCTGCAATTCTTCTGCTCGGATTCCCTTACAGTCTCCTCTCCTACTTCCACTTTCCCTCACCCTATTTACCTACTTAAAACTCTGTCAAGGCTTTCTTATACTCCCCACATCACTCAGTGTCTACCTAATAATGTATCTTTATCCTTCCCCCCTAGTCTCCTACACCTCCTCCTCTCTCCCCTCCTCTGTCTCCCCTCCATCCCTCTGTTTCCTTCCCCCACCTTTCCTGTTACCCCACTTTCATTCACCTCTGACCCATGGTCCTGCTACCCCACAACTCAGCCCTGCTCCCTCTCATCCTTCCCTGTCACCTCCCCACACCCCCATCCACATCACACTGACCTCCCTCCCTGCCCACCTCCTGCAGTTTCCCCTCCTAGCTCTGGCACCCGTACCATCACTACTCTCTCATCATCCCTGCCCTCAAAGTTAATCTCACCTCATCGCTACAGCAACCATGAAAATCTCATTCACATCTCTCCCACAAACTCATACCTTCTATCCTGTGCCCTCTGGAATGCCAGATCTGTTTGTAACAAACTGGTCCCCACTCATGACCTTTTCATTTCCAACTCCCTACACCTACTAGCCATTACTGAAACTTGGATTACGCCCTCTGACACTACTTCTCCTGCTGCTGTCTCTGCTGGGGGCCTCACATTCACACACACACACCCCGACCTGGGGGTCGCCATGGGGGTGGTGTTGGGGTCCTTTTACCTTATAGTTACTCCTACCAACTCATACCACTAGAACCATCCCTTACATTCTCTACATTTGAGGTCCATGCCATACGCCTCTTCCAACCAGTCCATCTTAGAGTAGCTGTCATTTACCGCCCCCCTGGCACTGCTTCCAAATTCATCGACAACTTTACTTCCTGGCTTCCTCACTTCCTCTCTTCTGACATTCCCACCATTATTCTAGGCGATTTCAACATCCCTATTGACATCCCCACACAATCCCCTGCCTCTAAACTCCTTAACCTCACCTCTTCACTTGGTCTCTCCCAGTGGACCTCCTCACCCTCCCATGTGAATGGGAGCTCACTGGATCTGGTCTTCACTCACCGCTGTGATATTTCTGATTTTTCCAACTCCCCATTTACCCTCTCTGACCACCATCTGCTCTCCTTTAACCTATCTCTCTCGACTTCCCCATCTCTACCTCCCAAGGCTACCATCACTAAGCGTAACATTGAAGCTATTGACACTACATTCCTTTCCTCCCTGTTTGACTCACTTCTCTCTCCTATTCTCTCTCTCTCATGCCCTGAACAAGCCACTTCCACATACAATGCATCCCTTACGTCTGCTCTTGACTCTGTTGCTCCACCAACCATTATTCACCCTCGCAAATTAACACCTCAACCCTGGCACACCAAATGCACCAGATATCTGCAAAAATGCTCACGTACTGCTGAGCGACACTGGAGGAAATCACGCTCTAAGGCAGACTTCCTCCATTTCAAACTTAGGCTTTCATCCTTCAGTGCTGCCCTTTCTCTTGCTAAACAGTCGTACTTCAAGAACCTCATCTCCTCCCAGTCTTCCAACCCCCGGCGCCTCTTTGCCACTCTAAACTCACTCCTCTGCCCACCTCCACCTCATCTCCCTTCCTCACTCTCTGCTCTTGACTTTGCCACTTACTTCACATCCAAAATTGACTCCATACATCAGGACATCACATCACACCAGACCATCAGTAACCAGCCTTCTCCCATCCCTTACCAACCCTCCCCATCCCTCGCACCAACTCTGTCATCTTTCTCCCATGCATCTGGAGAGGAAGTCATGGCCCTCATGCGTTACTGTCCCCTCACCACCTCCCCACTTAACCCTATCCCCTCCCGCCTCCTCTGCTACCTCTCTCCTTCTGCTTGTTCCCATCTTTCCCACCTTCTCAATCTCTCCCTCTCATCAGGCACTGTCCCCTCTGCCTTCAAGCATGCACTCATCTCTCCTATTCTTAAAAAACCTACCCTTGATCCAAACACTCTCTCTCCAACTACTGACCCATCTCTCTCCTCCCTTTTGCCTCCAAACTCCTTGAGCGTATAGTCTACAACCGCCTCACTTCCTTTCTTTCCTCACACTCACTGCTTGACCCATTCCAGTCTGGCTTCCGTCCTCTCCACTCCACTGAAACTGCCCTTACAAAAGTATGCAATGACCTCCATGCTGCTAAATCTAAGGGACACAACTCTCTACTTATTCTACTTGATCTCTCTGCTGCTTTTGACACTGTGGACCATCCTCTCCTACTGCAAATCCTTCACTCCATTGGTCTGCATGACACTGCCCTCTCTTTGTTGTCTTCCTACCTCTCTGACCGTTCATTCTCTGTCTCCTCTCATGACTCCACCTCCCCCTCACTTCCACTAACTGTAGGGGTACCCCAAGGTTCTGTCCTTGGTCCTCTACTCTTCTCTCTCTATACGTCCTCACTAGGTAAGCTCATTAGTTCTTTTGGTTTCCAATATCATCTCTATGCTGATGACACTCAAATCTATCTTTCCTCTCCAGACCTCTCCCCTGCTCTCCTCACTCGTATCTCCAACTGTCTCTCTGCTACCTCTTCCTGGATGTCCCAGCGCTTTCTTAAACTTAACATGTCTAAGACCGAGCTGATCATCTTCCCTCCCTCCCGCATAACCTCACCTCCTACAATCTCATTATCTATTGATGGCACTACTATCTCCTCTACCCCCCAAGTGCGCTGTCTTGGAGTAATCCTTGCAGTTTCTGAGTAGGTCTGAACTTACTCAGCCCTTGCGATCACTTCAGCCTGTCCGGTCCCGGAATTGACGTCCGACACCCGCCCTGCAAACGCTTGGACACGCCTGCATTTTCCCTACCACTCCCAGAAAATGGTCAGTTGACACCCATAAATGCCCTCTTCCTGTCAATGTCCTTGTGATCGGTTGTGCGAATGGATTCTTCTCTAGAAGCATTGCACAGCAAAGATGCTGTTTGTACCCGTACGACGTGCATGCGCATTGTGGTGCATATGCATGCGAAGTAGTAACCTGATCGCTGCGCTGCGAAAATCATCAGAGAGCGATTAACTCGGAATGACCCCAATAGTACACAACACCAGTGTCTAAATCCGGTACTATGTGACTGCGTACACAGTACACAACACAAGCGAATAAATCCAGTATTTTGTGACTGAGTACACAGTAGAATACATTTCACGGTAAATACTGTGCAGCACTATATATGAGACCCTGACGCACCTAGTCCCCTAGGGTGCAGAATACAGTGATAGATAATGCTGGGATACACTGAAAGTGAAATCCACACAGCAGATACAGGCACACACAGTCACATTGACAATGCAGATAATTATTTTAGCAAGATAATAAAACTGCACTGGACTAGTATATGTATATTATGTATATATATATATATATATATACACACACAGTATATACATATATATATTAGAGATGAGCGAGTTCGGTTCGTCGAGATCCGAACCCCCGCGAACTTCACGTATTTTACACGGTTCCGAGGCAGCCTCCGATCTTCCCGCTTTGCTCGGTAAACCCGAACGAGGCCGAACGTCATCATCCCGCTGTCATATAAAGAGCCGCGCGTCGCCGCCATTTTCACTCGTGCATTGGAGATTGAACGGAGAGGACGTGGCTTCATTCTCTCCCTGAAAAGCTCCATATCTGTGCTCAGTGTGCTGCAAATATCTGTGCTCAGTGTGCTGCATTGTGGGGACCACCAGTATATTATATTAGTACAGTACAGTAGGCCATTGCTGTATCTTGCAGCTCCGTATCAGACTCAGTTCTAGACAGTATCCTGATGATCAGTGCTCAATATCTGCTGCATTGTTGTGTGACCAGTATATACTATATAGTAGTACAGTGCAGCATTTTGGTGACCACCAGTATATAGTAGTACAGTACAGTAGGCCATTGCTGTACCTTGCAGCTCTGTGTCACTTCAAGTATCCATATCTGTGCTGCATTGTTGTGAGCAGTATAGTAGTACAGTGCAGCATTTTGGTGACCACCAGTATATAGTTGTACAGTACAGTAGGCCATTGCTGTATCTTGCAGCTCCGTGTCACTGCAAGTATCCATATCTGTGTTGCATTGTTGTGAGCAGTATATAGTAGTACACTGCAGCATTTTGGTGACCAACAGTATATAGTTGTACAGTACAGTAGGCCATTGCTGTATCTTGCAGCTCCGTGTCACTGCAAGTATCCATATCTGTGCTGCATTGTTGTGAGCAGTATATATAGTAGTACAGTGCAGCATTTTGGTGACCAACAGTATATAGTTGTACAGTACAGTAGGCCATTGTTGTATCTTGCAGCTCCGTGTCACTGCAAGTATCCATATCTGTGCTGCATTGTTGTGAGCAGTATATATATAGTAGTACAGTGCAGCATTTTGGTGACCAACAGTATATAGTTGTACAGTACAGTAGGCCATTGCTGTATCTTGCAGCTCCGTGTCACTGCAAGTATCCATATCTGTGCTGCATTGTTGTGAGCAGTATATAGTAGTACAGTGCAGCATTTTGGTGACCAACAGTATATAGTTGTACAGTACAGTAGGCCATTGCTGTATCTTGCAGATCCGTGTCACTGCAAGTATCCATATCTGTGCTGCATTGTTGTGAGCAGTATATAGTAGTACAGTGCAGCATTTTGGTGAACAATGATATATAGTTGTACAGTACAGTAGGCGATTGCTGTATCTTGCAGCTCCGTGTCACTGCAAGTATCCATATCTCTCACAATCCTTTCATTTCTTCCACTCCAAATAAATTTCTGCACCCACTTTATCTACGCTTTTGACTCATTTCATACTAAATCTACACCCCTTGAGCCTACACTGCTTTTCTCACCTGCATTTCTGCAATTCTTCTGCTCGGATTCCCTTACAGTCTCCTCTCCTACTTCCACTTTCCCTCACCCTATTTACCTACTTAAAACTCTGTCAAGGCTTTCTTATACTCCCCACATCACTCAGTGTCTACCTAATAATGTATCTTTATCCTTCCCCCCTAGTCTCCTACACCTCCTCCTCTCTCCCCTCCTCTGTCTCCCCTCCATCCCTCTGTTTCCTTCCCCCACCTTTCCTGTTACCCCACTTTCATTCACCTCTGACCCATGGTCCTGCTACCCCACAACTCAGCCCTGCTCCCTCTCATCCTTCCCTGTCACCTCCCCACACCCCCATCCACATCACACTGACCTCCCTCCCTGCCCACCTCCTGCAGTTTCCCCTCCTAGCTCTGGCACCCGTACCATCACTACTCTCTCATCATCCCTGCCCTCAAAGTTAATCTCACCTCATCGCTACAGCAACCATGAAAATCTCATTCACATCTCTCCCACAAACTCATACCTTCTATCCTGTGCCCTCTGGAATGCCAGATCTGTTTGTAACAAACTGGTCCCCACTCATGACCTTTTCATTTCCAACTCCCTACACCTACTAGCCATTACTGAAACTTGGATTACGCCCTCTGACACTACTTCTCCTGCTGCTGTCTCTGCTGGGGGCCTCACATTCACACACACACACCCCGACCTGGGGGTCGCCATGGGGGTGGTGTTGGGGTCCTTTTACCTTATAGTTACTCCTACCAACTCATACCACTAGAACCATCCCTTACATTCTCTACATTTGAGGTCCATGCCATACGCCTCTTCCAACCAGTCCATCTTAGAGTAGCTGTCATTTACCGCCCCCCTGGCACTGCTTCCAAATTCATCGACAACTTTACTTCCTGGCTTCCTCACTTCCTCTCTTCTGACATTCCCACCATTATTCTAGGCGATTTCAACATCCCTATTGACATCCCCACACAATCCCCTGCCTCTAAACTCCTTAACCTCACCTCTTCACTTGGTCTCTCCCAGTGGACCTCCTCACCCTCCCATGTGAATGGGAGCTCACTGGATCTGGTCTTCACTCACCGCTGTGATATTTCTGATTTTTCCAACTCCCCATTTACCCTCTCTGACCACCATCTGCTCTCCTTTAACCTATCTCTCTCGACTTCCCCATCTCTACCTCCCAAGGCTACCATCACTAAGCGTAACATTGAAGCTATTGACACCACATTCCTTTCCTCCCTGTTTGACTCACTTCTCTCTCCTATTCTCTCTCTCTCATGCCCTGAACAAGCCACTTCCACATACAATGCATCCCTTACGTCTGCTCTTGACTCTGTTGCTCCACCAACCATTATTCACCCTCGCAAATTAACACCTCAACCCTGGCACACCAAATGCACCAGATATCTGCAAAAATGCTCACGTACTGCTGAGCGACACTGGAGGAAATCACGCTCTAAGGCAGACTTCCTCCATTTCAAACTTAGGCTTTCATCCTTCAGTGCTGCCCTTTCTCTTGCTAAACAGTCGTACTTCAAGAACCTCATCTCCTCCCAGTCTTCCAACCCCCGGCGCCTCTTTGCCACTCTAAACTCACTCCTCTGCCCACCTCCACCTCATCTCCCTTCCTCACTCTCTGCTCTTGACTTTGCCACTTACTTCACATCCAAAATTGACTCCATACATCAGGACATCACATCACACCAGACCATCAGTAACCAGCCTTCTCCCATCCCTTACCAACCCTCCCCATCCCTCGCACCAACTCTGTCATCTTTCTCCCATGCATCTGGAGAGGAAGTCATGGCCCTCATGCGTTACTGTCCCCTCACCACCTCCCCACTTAACCCTATCCCCTCCCGCCTCCTCTGCTACCTCTCTCCTTCTGCTTGTTCCCATCTTTCCCACCTTCTCAATCTCTCCCTCTCATCAGGCACTGTCCCCTCTGCCTTCAAGCATGCACTCATCTCTCCTATTCTTAAAAAACCTACCCTTGATCCAAACACTCTCTCTCCAACTACTGACCCATCTCTCTCCTCCCTTTTGCCTCCAAACTCCTTGAGCGTATAGTCTACAACCGCCTCACTTCCTTTCTTTCCTCACACTCACTGCTTGACCCATTCCAGTCTGGCTTCCGTCCTCTCCACTCCACTGAAACTGCCCTTACAAAAGTATGCAATGACCTCCATGCTGCTAAATCTAAGGGACACAACTCTCTACTTATTCTACTTGATCTCTCTGCTGCTTTTGACACTGTGGACCATCCTCTCCTACTGCAAATCCTTCACTCCATTGGTCTGCGTGACACTGCCCTCTCTTTGTTGTCTTCCTACCTCTCTGACCGTTCATTCTCTGTCTCCTCTCATGACTCCACCTCCCCCTCACTTCCACTAACTGTAGGGGTACCCCAAGGTTCTGTCCTTGGTCCTCTACTCTTCTCTCTCTATACGTCCTCACTAGGTAAGCTCATTAGTTCTTTTGGTTTCCAATATCATCTCTATGCTGATGACACTCAAATCTATCTTTCCTCTCCAGACCTCTCCCCTGCTCTCCTCACTCGTATCTCCAACTGTCTCTCTGCTACCTCTTCCTGGATGTCCCAGCGCTTTCTTAAACTTAACATGTCTAAGACCGAGCTGATCATCTTCCCTCCCTCCCGCATAACCTCACCTCCTACAATCTCATTATCTATTGATGGCACTACTATCTCCTCTACCCCCCAAGTGCGCTGTCTTGGAGTAATCCTTGCAGTTTCTGAGTAGGTCTGAACTTACTCAGCCCTTGCGATCACTTCAGCCTGTCCGGTCCCGGAATTGACGTCCGACACCCGCCCTGCAAACGCTTGGACACGCCTGCATTTTCCCTACCACTCCCAGAAAATGGTCAGTTGACACCCATAAATGCCCTCTTCCTGTCAATGTCCTTGTGATCGGTTGTGCGAATGGATTCTTCTCTAGAAGCATTGCACAGCAAAGATGCTGTTTGTACCCGTACGACGTGCATGCGCATTGTGGTGCATATGCATGCGAAGTAGTAACCTGATCGCTGCGCTGCGAAAATCATCAGAGAGCGATTAACTCGGAATGACCCCAATAGTACACAACACCAGTGTCTAAATCCGGTACTATGTGACTGCGTACACAGTACACAACACAAGCGAATAAATCCAGTATTTTGTGACTGAGTACACAGTAGAATACATTTCACGGTAAATACTGTGCAGCACTATATATGAGACCCTGACGCACCTAGTCCCCTAGGGTGCAGAATACAGTGATAGATAATGCTGGGATACACTGAAAGTGAAATCCACACAGCAGATACAGGCACACACAGTCACATTGACAATGCAGATAATTATTTTAGCAAGATAATAAAACTGCACTGGACAAGTATATGTATATTATGTATATATATATATATATATATATACACACACAGTATATACATATATATATTAGAGATGAGCGAGTTCGGTTCGTCGAGATCCGAACCCCCGCGAACTTCACGTATTTTACACGGTTCCGAGGCAGCCTCCGATCTTCCCGCTTTGCTCGGTAAACCCGAACGAGGCCGAACGTCATCATCCCGCTGTCATATAAAGAGCCGCGCGTCGCCGCCATTTTCACTCGTGCATTGGAGATTGAACGGAGAGGACGTGGCTTCGTTCTCTCCCTGAAAAGCTCCATATCTGTGCTCAGTGTGCTGCAAATATCTGTGCTCAGTGTGCTGCATTGTGGGGACCACCAGTATATTATATTAGTACAGTACAGTAGGCCATTGCTGTATCTTGCAGCTCCGTATCAGACTCAGTTCTAGACAGTATCCTGATGATCAGTGCTCAATATCTGCTGCATTGTTGTGTGACCAGTATATACTATATAGTAGTACAGTGCAGCATTTTGGTGACCACCAGTATATAGTAGTACAGTACAGTAGGCCATTGCTGTACCTTGCAGCTCTGTGTCACTTCAAGTATCCATATCTGTGCTGCATTGTTGTGAGCAGTATAGTAGTACAGTGCAGCATTTTGGTGACCACCAGTATATAGTTGTACAGTACAGTAGGCCATTGCTGTATCTTGCAGCTCCGTGTCACTGCAAGTATCCATATCTGTGTTGCATTGTTGTGAGCAGTATATAGTAGTACACTGCAGCATTTTGGTGACCAACAGTATATAGTTGTACAGTACAGTAGGCCATTGCTGTATCTTGCAGCTCCGTGTCACTGCAAGTATCCATATCTGTGCTGCATTGTTGTGAGCAGTATATATAGTAGTACAGTGCAGCATTTTGGTGACCAACAGTATATAGTTGTACAGTACAGTAGGCCATTGTTGTATCTTGCAGCTCCGTGTCACTGCAAGTATCCATATCTGTGCTGCATTGTTGTGAGCAGTATATATATAGTAGTACAGTGCAGCATTTTGGTGACCAACAGTATATAGTTGTACAGTACAGTAGGCCATTGCTGTATCTTGCAGCTCCGTGTCACTGCAAGTATCCATATCTGTGCTGCATTGTTGTGAGCAGTATATAGTAGTACAGTGCAGCATTTTGGTGACCAAAAGTATATAGTTGTACAGTACAGTAGGCCATTGCTGTATCTTGCAGATCCGTGTCACTGCAAGTATCCATATCTGTGCTGCATTGTTGTGAGCAGTATATAGTAGTACAGTGCAGCATTTTGGTGAACAATGATATATAGTTGTACAGTACAGTAGGCGATTGCTGTATCTTGCAGCTCCGTGTCACTGCAAGTATCCATATCTCTCACAATCCTTTCATTTCTTCCACTCCAAATAAATTTCTGCACCCACTTTATCTACGCTTTTGACTCATTTCATACTAAATCTACACCCCTTGAGCCTACACTGCTTTTCTCACCTGCATTTCTGCAATTCTTCTGCTCGGATTCCCTTACAGTCTCCTCTCCTACTTCCACTTTCCCTCACCCTATTTACCTACTTAAAACTCTGTCAAGGCTTTCTTATACTCCCCACATCACTCAGTGTCTACCTAATAATGTATCTTTATCCTTCCCCCCTAGTCTCCTACACCTCCTCCTCTCTCCCCTCCTCTGTCTCCCCTCCATCCCTCTGTTTCCTTCCCCCACCTTTCCTGTTACCCCACTTTCATTCACCTCTGACCCATGGTCCTGCTACCCCACAACTCAGCCCTGCTCCCTCTCATCCTTCCCTGTCACCTCCCCACACCCCCATCCACATCACACTGACCTCCCTCCCTGCCCACCTCCTGCAGTTTCCCCTCCTAGCTCTGGCACCCGTACCATCACTACTCTCTCATCATCCCTGCCCTCAAAGTTAATCTCACCTCATCGCTACAGCAACCATGAAAATCTCATTCACATCTCTCCCACAAACTCATACCTTCTATCCTGTGCCCTCTGGAATGCCAGATCTGTTTGTAACAAACTGGTCCCCACTCATGACCTTTTCATTTCCAACTCCCTACACCTACTAGCCATTACTGAAACTTGGATTACGCCCTCTGACACTACTTCTCCTGCTGCTGTCTCTGCTGGGGGCCTCACATTCACACACACACCCCGACCTGGGGGTCGCCATGGGGGTGGTGTTGGGGTCCTTTTACCTTATAGTTACTCCTACCAACTCATACCACTAGAACCATCCCTTACATTCTCTACATTTGAGGTCCATGCCATACGCCTCTTCCAACCAGTCCATCTTAGAGTAGCTGTCATTTACCGCCCCCCTGGCACTGCTTCCAAATTCATCGACAACTTTACTTCCTGGCTTCCTCACTTCCTCTCTTCTGACATTCCCACCATTATTCTAGGCGATTTCAACATCCCTATTGACATCCCCACACAATCCCCTGCCTCTAAACTCCTTAACCTCACCTCTTCACTTGGTCTCTCCCAGTGGACCTCCTCACCCTCCCATGTGAATGGGAGCTCACTGGATCTGGTCTTCACTCACCGCTGTGATATTTCTGATTTTTCCAACTCCCCATTTACCCTCTCTGACCACCATCTGCTCTCCTTTAACCTATCTCTCTCGACTTCCCCATCTCTACCTCCCAAGGCTACCATCACTAAGCGTAACATTGAAGCTATTGACACCACATTCCTTTCCTCCCTGTTTGACTCACTTCTCTCTCCTATTCTCTCTCTCTCATGCCCTGAACAAGCCACTTCCACATACAATGCATCCCTTACGTCTGCTCTTGACTCTGTTGCTCCACCAACCATTATTCACCCTCGCAAATTAACACCTCAACCCTGGCACACCAAATGCACCAGATATCTGCAAAAATGCTCACGTACTGCTGAGCGACACTGGAGGAAATCACGCTCTAAGGCAGACTTCCTCCATTTCAAACTTAGGCTTTCATCCTTCAGTGCTGCCCTTTCTCTTGCTAAACAGTCGTACTTCAAGAACCTCATCTCCTCCCAGTCTTCCAACCCCCGGCGCCTCTTTGCCACTCTAAACTCACTCCTCTGCCCACCTCCACCTCATCTCCCTTCCTCACTCTCTGCTCTTGACTTTGCCACTTACTTCACATCCAAAATTGACTCCATACATCAGGACATCACATCACACCAGACCATCAGTAACCAGCCTTCTCCCATCCCTTACCAACCCTCCCCATCCCTCGCACCAACTCTGTCATCTTTCTCCCATGCATCTGGAGAGGAAGTCATGGCCCTCATGCGTTACTGTCCCCTCACCACCTCCCCACTTAACCCTATCCCCTCCCGCCTCCTCTGCTACCTCTCTCCTTCTGCTTGTTCCCATCTTTCCCACCTTCTCAATCTCTCCCTCTCATCAGGCACTGTCCCCTCTGCCTTCAAGCATGCACTCATCTCTCCTATTCTTAAAAAACCTACCCTTGATCCAAACACTCTCTCTCCAACTACTGACCCATCTCTCTCCTCCCTTTTGCCTCCAAACTCCTTGAGCGTATAGTCTACAACCGCCTCACTTCCTTTCTTTCCTCACACTCACTGCTTGACCCATTCCAGTCTGGCTTCCGTCCTCTCCACTCCACTGAAACTGCCCTTACAAAAGTATGCAATGACCTCCATGCTGCTAAATCTAAGGGACACAACTCTCTACTTATTCTACTTGATCTCTCTGCTGCTTTTGACACTGTGGACCATCCTCTCCTACTGCAAATCCTTCACTCCATTGGTCTGCGTGACACTGCCCTCTCTTTGTTGTCTTCCTACCTCTCTGACCGTTCATTCTCTGTCTCCTCTCATGACTCCACCTCCCCCTCACTTCCACTAACTGTAGGGGTACCCCAAGGTTCTGTCCTTGGTCCTCTACTCTTCTCTCTCTATACGTCCTCACTAGGTAAGCTCATTAGTTCTTTTGGTTTCCAATATCATCTCTATGCTGATGACACTCAAATCTATCTTTCCTCTCCAGACCTCTCCCCTGCTCTCCTCACTCGTATCTCCAACTGTCTCTCTGCTACCTCTTCCTGGATGTCCCAGCGCTTTCTTAAACTTAACATGTCTAAGACCGAGCTGATCATCTTCCCTCCCTCCCGCATAACCTCACCTCCTACAATCTCATTATCTATTGATGGCACTACTATCTCCTCTACCCCCCAAGTGCGCTGTCTTGGAGTAATCCTTGCAGTTTCTGAGTAGGTCTGAACTTACTCAGCCCTTGCGATCACTTCAGCCTGTCCGGTCCCGGAATTGACGTCCGACACCCGCCCTGCAAACGCTTGGACACGCCTGCATTTTCCCTACCACTCCCAGAAAATGGTCAGTTGACACCCATAAATGCCCTCTTCCTGTCAATGTCCTTGTGATCGGTTGTGCGAATGGATTCTTCTCTAGAAGCATTGCACAGCAAAGATGCTGTTTGTACCCGTACGACGTGCATGCGCATTGTGGTGCATATGCATGCGAAGTAGTAACCTGATCGCTGCGCTGCGAAAATCATCAGAGAGCGATTAACTTGGAATGACCCCAATAGTACACAACACCAGTGTCTAAATCCGGTACTATGTGACTGCGTACACAGTACACAACACAAGCGAATAAATCCAGTATTTTGTGACTGAGTACACAGTAGAATACATTTCAAGGTAAATACTGTGCAGCACTATATATGAGACCCTGACGCACCTAGTCCCCTAGGGTGCAGAATACAGTGATAGATAATGCTGGGATACACTGAAAGTGAAATCCACACAGCAGATACAGGCACACACAGTCACATTGACAATGCAGATAATTATTTTAGCAAGATAATAAAACTGCACTGGACTAGTATATGTATATTATGTATATATATATATATATATATACACACACAGTATATACATATATATATTAGAGATGAGCGAGTTCGGTTCGTCGAGATCCGAACCCCCGCGAACTTCACGTATTTTACACGGTTCCGAGGCAGCCTCCGATCTTCCCGCTTTGCTCGGTAAACCCGAACGAGGCCGAACGTCATCATCCCGCTGTCATATAAAGAGCCGCGCGTCGCCGCCATTTTCACTCGTGCATTGGAGATTGAACGGAGAGGACGTGGCTTCGTTCTCTCCCTGAAAAGCTCCATATCTGTGCTCAGTGTGCTGCAAATATCTGTGCTCAGTGTGCTGCATTGTGGGGACCACCAGTATATTATATTAGTACAGTACAGTAGGCCATTGCTGTATCTTGCAGCTCCGTATCAGACTCAGTTCTAGACAGTATCCTGATGATCAGTGCTCAATATCTGCTGCATTGTTGTGTGACCAGTATATACTATATAGTAGTACAGTGCAGCATTTTGGTGACCACCAGTATATAGTAGTACAGTACAGTAGGCCATTGCTGTACCTTGCAGCTCTGTGTCACTTCAAGTATCCATATCTGTGCTGCATTGTTGTGAGCAGTATAGTAGTACAGTGCAGCATTTTGGTGACCACCAGTATATAGTTGTACAGTACAGTAGGCCATTGCTGTATCTTGCAGCTCCGTGTCACTGCAAGTATCCATATCTGTGTTGCATTGTTGTGAGCAGTATATAGTAGTACACTGCAGCATTTTGGTGACCAACAGTATATAGTTGTACAGTACAGTAGGCCATTGCTGTATCTTGCAGCTCCGTGTCACTGCAAGTATCCATATCTGTGCTGCATTGTTGTGAGCAGTATATATAGTAGTACAGTGCAGCATTTTGGTGACCAACAGTATATAGTTGTACAGTACAGTAGGCCATTGTTGTATCTTGCAGCTCCGTGTCACTGCAAGTATCCATATCTGTGCTGCATTGTTGTGAGCAGTATATAGTAGTACAGTGCAGCATTTTGGTGACCAACAGTATATAGTTGTACAGTACAGTAGGCCATTGCTGTATCTTGCAGCTCCGTGTCACTGCAAGTATCCATATCTGTGCTGCATTGTTGTGAGCAGTATATAGTAGTACAGTGCAGCATTTTGGTGACCAACAGTATATAGTTGTACAGTACAGTAGGCCATTGCTGTATCTTGCAGATCCGTGTCACTGCAAGTATCCATAGCTGTGCTGCATTGTTGTGAGCAGTATATAGTAGTACAGTGCAGCATTTTGGTGAACAATGATATATAGTTGTACAGTACAGTAGGCGATTGCTGTATCTTGCAGCTCCGTGTCACTGCAAGTATCCATATCTCTCACAATCCTTTCATTTCTTCCACTCCAAATAAATTTCTGCACCCACTTTATCTACGCTTTTGACTCATTTCATACTAAATCTACACCCCTTGAGCCTACACTGCTTTTCTCACCTGCATTTCTGCAATTCTTCTGCTCGGATTCCCTTACAGTCTCCTCTCCTACTTCCACTTTCCCTCACCCTATTTACCTACTTAAAACTCTGTCAAGGCTTTCTTATACTCCCCACATCACTCAGTGTCTACCTAATAATGTATCTTTATCCTTCCCCCCTAGTCTCCTACACCTCCTCCTCTCTCCCCTCCTCTGTCTCCCCTCCATCCCTCTGTTTCCTTCCCCCACCTTTCCTGTTACCCCACTTTCATTCACCTCTGACCCATGGTCCTGCTACCCCACAACTCAGCCCTGCTCCCTCTCATCCTTCCCTGTCACCTCCCCACACCCCCATCCACATCACACTGACCTCCCTCCCTGCCCACCTCCTGCAGTTTCCCCTCCTAGCTCTGGCACCCGTACCATCACTACTCTCTCATCATCCCTGCCCTCAAAGTTAATCTCACCTCATCGCTACAGCAACCATGAAAATCTCATTCACATCTCTCCCACAAACTCATACCTTCTATCCTGTGCCCTCTGGAATGCCAGATCTGTTTGTAACAAACTGGTCCCCACTCATGACCTTTTCATTTCCAACTCCCTACACCTACTAGCCATTACTGAAACTTGGATTACGCCCTCTGACACTACTTCTCCTGCTGCTGTCTCTGCTGGGGGCCTCACATTCACACACACACCCCGACCTGGGGGTCGCCATGGGGGTGGTGTTGGGGTCCTTTTACCTTATAGTTACTCCTACCAACTCATACCACTAGAACCATCCCTTACATTCTCTACATTTGAGGTCCATGCCATACGCCTCTTCCAACCAGTCCATCTTAGAGTAGCTGTCATTTACCGCCCCCCTGGCACTGCTTCCAAATTCATCGACAACTTTACTTCCTGGCTTCCTCACTTCCTCTCTTCTGACATTCCCACCATTATTCTAGGCGATTTCAACATCCCTATTGACATCCCCACACAATCCCCTGCCTCTAAACTCCTTAACCTCACCTCTTCACTTGGTCTCTCCCAGTGGACCTCCTCACCCTCCCATGTGAATGGGAGCTCACTGGATCTGGTCTTCACTCACCGCTGTGATATTTCTGATTTTTCCAACTCCCCATTTACCCTCTCTGACCACCATCTGCTCTCCTTTAACCTATCTCTCTCGACTTCCCCATCTCTACCTCCCAAGGCTACCATCACTAAGCGTAACATTGAAGCTATTGACACCACATTCCTTTCCTCCCTGTTTGACTCACTTCTCTCTCCTATTCTCTCTCTCTCATGCCCTGAACAAGCCACTTCCACATACAATGCATCCCTTACGTCTGCTCTTGACTCTGTTGCTCCACCAACCATTATTCACCCTCGCAAATTAACACCTCAACCCTGGCACACCAAATGCACCAGATATCTGCAAAAATGCTCACGTACTGCTGAGCGACACTGGAGGAAATCACGCTCTAAGGCAGACTTCCTCCATTTCAAACTTAGGCTTTCATCCTTCAGTGCTGCCCTTTCTCTTGCTAAACAGTCGTACTTCAAGAACCTCATCTCCTCCCAGTCTTCCAACCCCCGGCGCCTCTTTGCCACTCTAAACTCACTCCTCTGCCCACCACCACCTCATCTCCCTTCCTCACTCTCTGCTCTTGACTTTGCCACTTACTTCACATCCAAAATTGACTCCATACATCAGGACATCACATCACACCAGACCATCAGTAACCAGCCTTCTCCCATCCCTTACCAACCCTCCCCATCCCTCGCACCAACTCTGTCATCTTTCTCCCATGCATCTGGAGAGGAAGTCATGGCCCTCATGCGTTACTGTCCCCTCACCACCTCCCCACTTAACCCTATCCCCTCCCGCCTCCTCTGCTACCTCTCTCCTTCTGCTTGTTCCCATCTTTCCCACCTTCTCAATCTCTCCCTCTCATCAGGCACTGTCCCCTCTGCCTTCAAGCATGCACTCATCTCTCCTATTCTTAAAAAACCTACCCTTGATCCAAACACTCTCTCTCCAACTACTGACCCATCTCTCTCCTCCCTTTTGCCTCCAAACTCCTTGAGCGTATAGTCTACAACCGCCTCACTTCCTTTCTTTCCTCACACTCACTGCTTGACCCATTCCAGTCTGGCTTCCGTCCTCTCCACTCCACTGAAACTGCCCTTACAAAAGTATGCAATGACCTCCATGCTGCTAAATCTAAGGGACACAACTCTCTACTTATTCTACTTGATCTCTCTGCTGCTTTTGACACTGTGGACCATCCTCTCCTACTGCAAATCCTTCACTCCATTGGTCTGCGTGACACTGCCCTCTCTTTGTTGTCTTCCTACCTCTCTGACCGTTCATTCTCTGTCTCCTCTCATGACTCCACCTCCCCCTCACTTCCACTAACTGTAGGGGTACCCCAAGGTTCTGTCCTTGGTCCTCTACTCTTCTCTCTCTATACGTCCTCACTAGGTAAGCTCATTAGTTCTTTTGGTTTCCAATATCATCTCTATGCTGATGACACTCAAATCTATCTTTCCTCTCCAGACCTCTCCCCTGCTCTCCTCACTCGTATCTCCAACTGTCTCTCTGCTACCTCTTCCTGGATGTCCCAGCGCTTTCTTAAACTTAACATGTCTAAGACCGAGCTGATCATCTTCCCTCCCTCCCGCATAACCTCACCTCCTACAATCTCATTATCTATTGATGGCACTACTATCTCCTCTACCCCCCAAGTGCGCTGTCTTGGAGTAATCCTTGATTCCTCCCTCTCCTTCAAACCACACATTCAGCACCTCTCACAAACCTGCCATTTTCATCTAAAAAATATTCCAGGATCAGACCCTTTCTGACCCAGGATGCTACTAAGACTCTTATCCACTCACTGGTCATCTCCTAACTGGACTACTGTCATCTCCTCCTGACTGGCATTCCTGACAAATACCTCTCTCCACTCCAATCTATCCTCAATGCTGCTGCACGGCTCATTTTCCTCACCAAACGCACTACGTCCACCTCTCCTCTCTTACTAGACCTTCACTGGCTCCCCTTCCCTTTCAGAATCCATTTCAAGCTTCACACACTTGCTTACAAAGCCCTCACCCACTCCTCTCCCATCTACATCTCTGATCTTATCTCGCTTTACACTCCCACCCGTCCTCTTCGCTCTGCTAATGCTCGCCGACTCTCCTGCCTACGGATTACTTCCTCCCACTCCTACCTCCAAGATTTTTCACGTGCTGCACCACTTCTCTGGAATTCCCTACCTCTCCCCCTCAGACTCTCCACCTCTCTACAAAACTTCAAACGTGCTCTCAAGACCCACTTCTTCACCAAACCCAGCCAAATCTCATCCTGACCCTCTGTTCCACGCTCTCTATGTACCCCATCTGTCTCACCCCTGTCTGTCTACCCCTCCCCTTTAGAATGTAAGCTCTCACGAGCATGGTCCTCTTCCCTCATGTGCTTATCCTTGTCTTACTTTAATAATCATCAGCTGCACCAACTCCATCAGTCTTCTGCCACCTGATACTTATTCCAGTGTCATCTGCTGATGTAGCTATGTTTATTTACCCTGTACTTGTCCTATACTGTCATCAATTGTAAGTTGCTGTTTTCCTGTTTGATTATTTGTTTATGTACTCTGTAATTGGGCGCTGCGGAACCCTTGTGGCGCCATATAAATAAAGTATAATAATAATAATAATAATAATAATATCTGTGCTGCATTGTTGTGAGCAGTATATAGTAGTACAGTACAGCATTTTGGTGACCAACAGTATATAGTTGTACAGTACAGTAGGCCATTGCTGTATCTTGCAGCTCCGCTGTGTCACTTCAAGTATCCACATCTGTGCTGCATTGTTGTGGGCACTATATATATATATATATATATATATATATATATATAGTAGTACAGTGCAGCATTTTGGTGACCACTGTTATAGTTCTGATGATGAATTATTCTGATATTCCGGTTTTTAACATTTTTTAATTGATTTATATTTGTTGTATGTCCCACACAATTTTGCATAATTTGCACATTCAATATATCTATATTATTGGTTTATGGATATATTGAAACACTTAATTTGAACTATGGTAATCACTTTGTTTATGTGCAGTAATCAGCAGCGGACGCGGCGCTGTTCCCCAGGCAACGGGAGAGGACGTACACGGCTTGAATGTATCCATGGTAACCGACTGACAGGAAATACGTCAGTATGCAATGCCTCCTACTACCGGCCGGGCGGGAGCAGCGGACGTCCTCGCGCTGAACTGCACTCGTATGTATAAAGGTAAGATTGACACATTGGTTAGCTATGTTTCTAGTTCTTTTCACTAGTATATACGTCCTGACGAAAAGGCCTGCGAGCCTTGAAACGTTGACGCCTGTTTATGACACCATGATTTTCTAATACACCTGCTTGATTTGGAATTTGGGAGTGCCGCCTGGTTCTTTCTGGTAAAGACATTGGTAACTATTAATATTTGGGAAGGCACCCCAGTATTATACAGCTTTTATCCTGAGTGCCAAGCTACAGTGCATTGTATAAAGTGTGGATTGCTGAGGTATCCCCACAGTGCTGAGGCACCGGAAAGATTTGTTTCAATTGACTGCTTTTTGCTCTATACAGTGGAAACATTGACAACTGCTGTTTGTCATATTGGAATATATTGGAATATTCATCCGTGGTCTGCTAGACATATTGATTGCTCTGTCTTGAAAAATTGCAGCATGGATCAAACTATACCTAGCCAAAATGCGATTACTTTTGCTGGGTTACAGAAAAGAATTGGTGAAACAATTAGCTTTACAGATGAACAGGCTTCAGCAATTTTGTTTCAGGCTGGCCCACAAGCTGGGAGTGATTCAGCTACTACTGATGATGTATATCAGCTACTGCTAAAATGGAAAAAGAGGGAAATTGATTACTATCTACATGGATCATCACTGTCTGATTACTTCAGAGCAAAGCTGATACCAAGGGGATTTAGGATCCGCAACAACCCCACTATTGGCCGTAATAGTGCGGATTTTTGCCGACAATGGATCGCTATCCTCAATAAATGCAGCTTTGATTTGATGTTATTAGTTATACAGGAAGCAGGCAAAGAATTGGAGATTTCTAAAACTAAAATTGATGAGCTTAATATCAGTTATAAATCTGTACTGGAAGATAAAAAACATAAGGCGATCTGGGAAAAGTTAGCACAACAATGTGAGACATATCGACAAGAGTTACTTAAATTCAAAAAAAGTAAATTGACTGTAGTACAGACGGACTATGAAGATCAAAGGGTGTACCGTTGGTTGTCAGGTACCGTAACTAAGGGCAACCGCCAGTATAATCGTTATCGTACATCATGGCGGGATAAGCACCAACAACGGGGGAATCAGTCTAATAGTGACAGTGATTTCTATGTCAATGATTCTGATGAATCCCATACCCAAAGAACCCCTGTGGGTAGATTCACACGGTCAAAAAACGAGGTTCCTGGACCAAGCCCACGCGGCGGGGGAGGCAGTCAGAAAGAATATACAAAGCCACCAACAAACAGGAGCAAGGCCAAGAACTAGTGTTTAATTTATCATCACGTATTCTGTCCACTACAGAAATGTCAATACTTAACAAAGGACTTTCATTCATTCCCAGTAACCCACATAATGATCTCAATTGGAAAATAGATTTACACCGCTTTAACCGGACTCTCCGAATTAAAGAATACTTCCAAGATAAAATACCTGCTATGAACGACCCATTCCAGGATTTTCACAGAAAACATTCAAAATCTAAATTCGACCCTGCTTCAAACAACCCTTCTTTAAAGACATTTTCACGTTTGCTGGATGAATCCATAACTAAATTTGACATGGCGCCCAAAAAGCATTTTCATAATTTGGATAAAACACAAAAGCAAGCATTGCGGGACTTGAAATTATATACTGACATTGTCATACGGCCCGCAGATAAGGGCGGGGCCATAGTAATTATGGACACCAGTAAATATATAAAAGATATTGACCTACAATTAGCTGACGCTAACACCTATCTAAAATTGATGCAGAATCCGGGTGATCAATATAAGTGTGAATTAGATCAGATATTAACTGCTGCGGTGAAGAATGGGGTCATTAATAAAAAATTGTTTGATGCATTAATGCAGCCTCACCCTGTTACTCCAATTTTGTATACCATTCCCAAGGTACACAAGAATGCTCGAGAGCCTCCTGGTAGGCCGATTATATCGGCTAGGGGGTCTCTCTTACAACCTATTTCTCAATTTCTTGATTATTTGTTGCAACCCTTAGTGGTCAAACAGAGAACGTTCTTGAAAGATACTACACAATTTTTGCTAAAGTTGAGAGAATTAAAAAATATTCCTACTGGGGCTTTCTTGTGTACTTTGGATGTGAAGAATTTATATACGATCATACCACACATTATGGGGTTAGACTGCATGAGATTATTTTTACAAGCTAACCAATTTGTGGATTTTGATATCCCGTTGTTTTTGGAATTACTCAGATTTATCCTTACAAAAAATTTCTTCCTACATAACGGTAAATATTATTTACAACGCATTGGCTGTGCGATGGGGACGAACGTAGCCCCATCGTACGCCAATGTGTTCATGTTTGAGCAGGAACGTAATTTTTTCTTCACAGATCTACGTGTGTCTAAAAAGATCTTGATGTATACAAGATACATAGACGATCTTTTTCTAATTTGGACTGGCTCTGAATGTGAGCTGCTAGAGTTAGTCACACATATTAACACTTTAGACCATCCAGTGAAGTTTACGTTCCAGTATAGCCAGACTGAAATGAATTACTTAGATGTAGTAGTTAAAATTAAGGATAACACTATATCAACTGAGGTGTTCCACAAGCACACAGATCGAAATACCCTGCTACATCATAGCAGTTGCCATCCACCCTCATTAAAGAAAGCTCTTCCAAAATCCCAGATGTTAAGAGTAGCGAGAATCACTAGCGACCCTAACCAGCTTGAACCTGCATTAGATTTGGTTTCAGATAAATTTGCTAGGCGGGGATATCCTTTATCCTCACTTAAGGAAACCAAACAACAAGTATTAGCAATTCCAAGACAAAATTTGTTAGAACCAGAATTGAAGGATAATATACAAGATAGGATTCCGTTAATTTCTGAATACACATTAGCCAGCCCAGTTCTACCCCGTGCCACCAAAGCGTTGTGGCCAATTGTATCAGGTGATAGTGAATTACCGGCTTTTAAGAATAAAAGTATAATGCCCTGCTATAAAAGGGGTAGAAACCTACGTGATTTGTTGGTTAAAACCAACATCATGTATGCATCAGATAGCTCTAACAGTTCTTCTTTTTTGACACAAAAAAAGAAACTGGGTTGTTACAAATGTGTATCATGTACGACATGTAGTTTTATGGAACCTGGGCCTTACTTTAAACATCCTCATACAGGACGGAAGTTTAAAATTAATCATGTTTTAAGTTGCACATCGCAATTTGTTGTCTATATCATAATGTGCCCATGTGGGTTATATTATGTAGGCCAAACTATTCGCACGTTTAGAGAGCGTATGGCTTTACACCGCTCTGCTATAAAAGCTGCATTAGAAAATAAAGATTGCGATCAGCCGGTGGCACGCCACTTTAAGGAGGCTCATCATACACTATCCTCCTTAAGATATAAGATAGTAGATCATATCCCCAATGACATTCGTAAAAGGCGTCTCAGTCAAAGTGAGTCAAAATGGATACACATTTTAGATACTATTTCGCCCCGAGGACTTAATGAAAAAATCTCTTGGAATATATTCCTTTAGTTCTGTGGTTCTTATATTGATACAACAGATGTTTTAAGTGTATTTGCGCAATGAACTTGATGGGCAGCTAAAAGTGTGCAGAGTAGATGTGAATCCCACACACCAACAGAACAAATGCGTATGTACAGAGACAGTGCACACTACACAAGCGCTCACCAATGACCATATATACCCATGTGTACCATAACCAACAATTTAGAGGTATAAATACATTCACCCTTTATAGGATGATAGTCCTCAAAGGCGAACCACGGTTTTTCTATATGATTCTTTCCTTCACATATGGGACTCAGGTCCAGCCAATTAATCCTTTGGATAACCTAGAACAATAAATACCTCTATTCCCAGTATATGAGAATATTAAGAGGTATACAGAAGGGCAAACATAGTGTGATATTGCTTAAAAACACGCAGGATTTATTTCCACAGTTTGCACTTACAAGAAGGTAAAATTATAACAGCATGTAAATATGACTCTGTATACGGATATATCACCCAGAGGGATCCAACGCCACAGATGTAGAGCAGTGTGGGGTGCCAATAAGCTCTCCGGCAGGCTTACAGCATTGCAGGATCGAACTCCAGGCAGATGGCAGCTGACATCTCAGCTGAGACCACTAATGAATGGCTTATATAAGCTCCAGGTGGCAGATTATATAAGCCATTCATTAGTGGTCTCAGCTGAGATGTCCCTGTTTCCGCTCCCATTACCAAACAGACATTCCTTTCCGCCGCCGGCTCCCGCCGGAACCGGAAGTGACTCGTGCGTTCCACATGCGTTTCACAGGGTGATGTTTCCGTCTATTCATAGAGCCGAGATTCACCGTGATATGCGTTCCACTAATCCGGAAGTTCCTTAGTACAATCTCTACATCCACAAACGGAACCGCTGCAGGTATAGAATGTCCAAGGGGAAAAGTCCCAAGTATTGTCCATAATAGAGTCCCGAACAAATATATATAAAATATGAAGCAAACACAAATAAAAAATAAATTAATCAACCTGAATTCTAAAAACAATACATATGGAAATGCATGATAGTACAGGTGATATTCATGTGGGTGATTTTTCTAGGTTAAAAAGCATTTCAATTCAAAGTCACCGTTGAGACCCTTTGGTATAAGGGTACCCAAACGGTGTATGCTCTTCATCTCAGCCTGTGCTAATCTCTTATCCAGGTCTTTTGTCCTCCATTTTTGATGGACCACTTGTATGCCCCAAAAAATTTTTAAACAGCAGGTATTAGAATTATGCATTCTTTTAAAGTGAGAGGAGACATTATGAGTATCCAACCCCTTACGGATGTTGTATATGTGCTCGGCCCATCTAACCTTGGCACTCCTTCCTGTCCTATCCACATATGCCAGGCCACAGATGCATTCAAGCACATACACAACGTTTTTAGTATGGCACGTAATGAAATCTTGGATGGGATAGGTACGGCCATTCACAGTAAATTCGGTGAACTTTCTTAATTGTGACTTGACCGTTTTGCACATCAGGCAATCACCACAGCGGTGAAAGCCCTTAGTCCTGATACTCTGCCTAATTTCCGTATCCAAACAACTTCTTACTAAATGATTTTTTAGGGATTGTGCCCTCCTATAAATAAAGGTCGGTTTTTCAGGTAGTATATCGCCTATAATGGAATCTTGTTTGAGGATATTCCAATTTTTAATAAAGATCTTTTCTATTCCTTTAAAGGACCTGCTAAACTGGCTAATGAAGGCCCATTTGTATCTATCATCATTAGACGCAGGTTTTTCCTTTATTTCCAAGAGTTTAACTCTATCGATACAGTTTATTTTCTTCCTAGCTGTATCGAGAGTTCCTAGTGGATACCCTTTTTGTACTAGACGGTCAGAGAGTTCATCCAACTGTTGGTCACATATGGCAACATCAGTGCAATTCCTTTTTACTCTTGTAAATTGGCTGAACGGTATTCCGTCCAACCAATTGGCATGGTGTTGGCTAGTCCTATCGATGAATTTATTCGAATCTGTATTTTTTCTGTATGTCTTGGATTGAACTTGACCATCAGTTATATAGATACTGAGGTCTAAAAAGGATATTTCAATATCACTTTTAGTAAACGTAAATCTGATGGCCATATCATTCAGATTTATTGTATCACAAAAAATTTGCAAGGTCTCTTCACCTCCACGCCAAAAAAAGAGCACATCGTCGATATAGCGCCGCCAGGACACCAGGCCCGCCACCAGATTGCCATCTGGCCAGATCTTAGTCTCCTCCCAGTACGCCATAAATAAATTGGCGTAACTGGGGGCGAACCTGGTGCCCATGGCGGTGCCAACCCTCTGTAAGTAAAATGTTCCATCGAAAAAGAAATAATTATTTAGAAGGATGAATTTTATACTTTCCAGTATAAAAACTTTAGTAGATTCACTATAATCACTTAAGTTTAAAAAGTGGGACACCGCAATTAATCCTTTCTCCATCTCTATGATTGTGTACAGGGTGCACACATCAGCTGTACAGAGAAGGTCTCCCGTCTCCCACTTACAGTTTATCAGACTTCTAAGAATATCGCCTGTATCTTTTACAAATGATTTGGTGTTGGCCACTAAGGGCTGTAGATAGTGGTCAACCATTGCAGAGAGATTACTTGTTAGGCTGTTACAGCCAGATATAATGGGCAGTCCTGGAGGGTGGAGGGGGCCCAATTGTATTTTGGGGAGAACGTACATGGTGGGGATGGAGGGGTTTTTTATATTTAAAAATTCAAATTCACCTTTTATAATGATTTCATTATCAAGTGCCTGTGTACTGAGTTCCAAGAGTGCCTTGGCAACCCGTGCTGTAGGATCAGCCCTAAGTTTCTGATAGGTAATTCCATCATTGAGCTGCCTATATACCTCCTTCATGTACGTCTCTCTTCCCATAAGGACCACCCCTCCACCCTTATCGGCAGGTTTGATGATCAGGTCCTTATCGTCTCTTAGTGCACGAACAGCCTCAAACTCTTTTTTAGTTAAATTGGGCCTATTCTTTCTCGGATTTTTTTGAATCTCACTTCCAATTTCTTCACAAACCACCTTATTAAATACATCAAGGCAATTACCTCTAGATTGAATCGGGTAAAAGGTTGATGGTGCCTTAAAACGAGATATCTCTCCAGGGGTCTCAACCTCTGTGTTACTATTCTCTTTATTTAGAAAAAAAACGTTTAATGGTGAGCTTACGAACAAATTTCTGTACATCTAAAAAGATGTCAAATGAGTTCGGTTTACTGGAGGGGGCGAAATTCAATCCTTTCTGTAGCACCTTAGTTTCATGTGTAGATAATACTCTATCAGAAAGGTTGAATATTTTACCCTCCAGTCTGGTCTCACCTTCGGGTTCAATGATGGTTTCATTAGTTGTAACCTGATCTTCAACAGTAGTATTCCTACATGCAGTTTTGTTCCTATTTTTTGATCTTTTAATTTTGGATTTTTTCCCCGCCCTTTTACCTCTTTTGGTTTTTTTAGGAGGAACTTGTTTATTAATCACAGATCTATCTACTATCTCCTGCCCAATGGGGTCCTTGGGCCAAACTCTAAAAAAGAAGAGGAGTCAACATCATCTCTATCCCTTAATGATGTGAATCTATTTGAAGTTTTTATCTCAAAGGGTCTATTTGCATAGTTAGTCTCTCTGTATCTGGGACGATAATCTTCCACTTTTTTATTATTCCATTCATCATTTGTCCTCCTCTCTCTATCCCTCCATTGATTTCTATATGGCCTATTCGTATACTCTTTCCTCGGGGAATGGTGCACCATAGTGTTATATCTTGGTAACCAATCTCTATTTTTTCTCCATATGGGGGGTCTTTCTGGGGTACAGTGGTAGTTATAATGATTAGTCATAGATGTATTAGTAGGACCATTGAGTCTTTTTCTTACATTGACAAATTGAGTTTTTTTAGGGATTTTTTGTTGTTCCACCTCCCTCAGGGGGGCCTTCACCTCAATACCAATTGGTTCTGATACAATGGAATCTCTTTTAAACTTCTTTTGTTTCCTTTCCCTCAACTCATTTGTGCTTTTATTCATTTTTTGTAAAAGCACTTTTTCTAATGTGCCAAATTCATCAACATCCTTATAGGGATGTAGGAGGGTTTGAAGGATATTAATCTCTTCATTCAATTTTAATAAATTGCCCCTTCTCTCCCTAATGATCAAATCAATTAGGGCTGATGAACATGTATGTAGGATCTTATCCCATTCGTCCCTAAAATCAGAATCTGATGAATTGAAGGAGGGTGCTTTTTGGATTTTTTAAACCTTTAGGTATTAAGTGGGCTTCCTGGTAGCGTTCTAAAGTTGCTACCTCCCACCACATTCTATTTTCTTTCAGCATTACCCCCTCCAATTTTTTAAAAACAGAGCTGAGGTTCTCATCATTTACCTCTATATTCTCTCCAGCATTTGAGAACATAGTTTTCAATAGATCTTTTCTATTGTCCCTGAAAGCAAACATGTTTGCGGCAAGAACACTAAAAACTGGGAAAAAAGGACAATAGATACAACAGATGTTTTAAGTGTATTTGCGCAATGAACTTGATGGGCAGCTAAAAGTGTGCAGAGTAGATGTGAATCCCACACACCAACAGAACAAATGCGTATGTACAGAGACAGTGCACACTACACAAGCGCTCACCAATGACCATATATACCCATGTGTACCATAACCAACAATTTAGAGGTATAAATACATTCACCCTTTATAGGATGATAGTCCTCAAAGGCGAACCACGGTTTTTCTATATGATTCTTTCCTTCACATATGGGACTCAGGTCCAGCCAATTAATCCTTTGGATAACCAAGAACAATAAATACCTCTATTCCCAGTATATGAGAATATTAAGAGGTATACAGAAGGGCAAACATAGTGTGATATTGCTTAAAAACACGCAGGATTTATTTCCACAGTTTGCACTTACAAGAAGGTAAAATTATAACAGCATGTAAATATGACTCTGTATACGGATATATCACCCAGAGGGATCCAACGCCACAGATGTAGAGCAGTGTGGGGTGCCAATAAGCTCTCCGGAAGGCTTACAGCATTGCAGGATCGAACTCCAGGCAGATGGTATATTCCGCAAATACCAGGGTCAAAGTCCAGATTAAAATATTGGGTCACGCTTAACGCGTATCGGACATCAAGTCCTTCATCAGAAGCATGACCCAGTAGCTCCAGGTGGCAGATTATATAAGCCATTCATTAGTGGTCTCAGCTGAGATGTCCCTGTTTCCGCTCCCATTACCAAACAGACATTCCTTTCCGCCGCCGGCTCCCGCCGGAACCGGAAGTGACTCGTGCGTTCCACATGCGTTTCACAGGGTGATGTTTCCGTCTATTCATAGAGCCGGGATTCACCTTGATATGCGTTCCACTAATCCGGAAGTTCCTTAGTACAATCTCTACATCCACAAACGGAACCGCTGCAGGTATAGAATGTCCAAGGGGAAAAGTCCCAAGTATTGTCCATAATAGAGTCCCGAACAAATATATATAAAATATGAAACAAACACAAATAAAAAATAAATTAATCAACCTGAATTCTAAAAACAATACATATGGAAATGCATGATAGTACAGGTGATATTCATGTGGGTGATTTTTCTAGGTTAAAAAGCATTTCAATTCAAAGTCACCGTTGAGACCCTTTGGTATAAGGGTACCCAAACGGTGTATGCTCTTCATCTCAGCCTGTGCTAATCTCTTATCCAGGTCTTTTGTCCTCCATTTTTGATGGACCACTTGTATGCCCCAAAAATTTTTTAAACAGCAGGTATTAGAATTATGCATTCTTTTAAAGTGAGAGGAGACATTATGAGTATCCAACCCCTTACGGATGTTGTATATGTGCTCGGCCCATCTAACCTTGGCACTCCTTCCTGTCTTACCCACATATGCCAGGCCACAGATGCATTCGAGCACATACACAACGTTTTTAGTATGGCATGTAATGAAATCTCGGATGGGATAGGTACGGCCATTCACAGTAAATTCGGTGAACTTTCTTAATTGTGACTTGACCGTTTTGCACATCAGGCAATCACCACAGCGATGAAAGCCCTTAGTCCTGATACTCTGCCTAATTTCCGTATCCAAACAACTTCTTACTAAATGATTTTTTAGGGATTGTGCCCTCCTATAAATAAAGGTCGGTTTTTCAGGTAGTATATCGCCTATAATGGAATCTTGTTTGAGGATATTCCAATTTTTAATAAAGATCTTTTCTATTCCTTTAAAGGACCTGCTAAACTGGCTAATGAAGGCCCATTTGTATCTATCATCATTAGACGCAGGTTTTTCCTTTATTTCCAAGAGTTTAACTCTATCGATACAGTTTATTTTCTTCCTAGCTGTATCGAGAGTTCCTAGTGGATACCCTTTTTGTACTAGACGGTCAGAGAGTTCATCCAACTGTTGGTCACATATGGCAACATCAGTGCAATTCCTTTTTACTCTTGTAAATTGGCTGAACGGTATTCCGTCCAACCAATTGGCATGGTGTTGGCTAGTCCTATCGATGAAACTATTCGAATCTGTATTTTTTCTGTATGTCTTGGATTGAACTTGACCATCAGTTATATAGATACTGAGGTCTAAAAAGGATATTTCAATATCACTTTTAGTAAACGTAAATCTGATGGCCATATCATTCAGATTTATTGTATCACAAAAAATTTGCAAGGTCTCTTCACCTCCACGCCAAAAAAAGAGCACATCGTCGATATAGCGCCGCCAGGACACCAGGCCCGCCACCAGATTGCCATCTGGCCAGATCTTAGTCTCCTCCCAGTACGCCATAAATAAATTGGCGTAACTGGGGGCGAACCTGGTGCCCATGGCAGTGCCAACCCTCTGTAAGTAAAATGTTCCATCGAAAAAGAAATAATTATTTAGAAGGATGAATTTTATACTTTCCAATATAAAAACTTTAGTAGATTCACTATAATCACTTAAGTTTAAAAAGTGGGACACCGCAATTAAACCTTTCTCCATCTCTATGATTGTGTACAGGGTGCACACATCAGCTGTACAGAGAAGGTCTCCCTTCTCCCACTTACAGTTTATCAAACTTCTAAGAATATCGCCTGTATCTTTTACAAATGATTTGGTGTTGGCCACTAAGGGCTGTAGATAGTGGTCAACCATTGCAGAGAGATTACTTGTTAGGCTGTTACAGCCAGATATAATGGGCCGTCCTGGAGGGTGGAGGGGGTCCTTATGTATTTTGGGGAGAACGTACATGGTGGGGATGGAGGGGTTTTTTATATTTAAAAATTCAAATTCACCTTTTGTAATGATTTCATTATCAAGTGCCTGTGTACTGAGTTCCAAGAGTGCCTTGGCAACCCGTGCTGTAGGATCAGCCCTAAGTTTCTGATAGGTAATTCCATCATTGAGCTGCCTATATACCTCCTTCATGTACGTCTCTCTTCCCATAAGGACCACCCCTCCACCCTTATCGGCAGGTTTGATGATCAGGTCCTTATCGTCTCTTAGTGCACGAACAGCCTCAAACTCTTTTTTAGTTAAATTGGGCCTATTCTTTCTCGGATTTTTTTGAATCTCACTTCCAATTTCTTCACAAACCACCTTATTAAATACATCAAGGCAATTACCTCTAGATTGAATCGGGTAAAAGGTTGATGGTGCCTTAAAACGAGATATCTCTCCAGGGGTCTCAACCTCTGTGTTACTATTCTCTTTATTTAGAAAAAAACGTTTAATGGTGAGCCTACGAACAAATTTCTGTACATCTAAAAAGATGTCAAATGAGTTTGGTTTACTGGAGGGGGCGAAATTCAATCCTTTCTGTAGCACCTTAGTTTCATGTGTAGATAATACTCTATCAGAAAGGTTGAATATTTTACCCTCCAGTCTGGTCTCACCTTCGGGTTCAATGATGGTTTCATTAGTTGTAACCTGATCTTCAACAGTAGTATTCCTACATGGAGTTTTGTTCCTATTTTTTGATCTTTTAATTTTGGATTTTTTCCCCGCCCTTTTACCTCTTTTGGTTTTTTTAGGAGGAACTTGTTTATTAATCACAGATCTATCTACTATCTCCTGCACAATGGAGTCCTTGGGCCAAACTCTAAAAAAGAAGAGGAGTCAACATCATCTCTATCCCTTAATGATGTGAATCTATTTGAAGTTTTTATCTCAAAGGGTCTGTTTGCATAGTTACTCTCTCTGTATCTGGGACGATAATCTTCCACTTTTTTATTATTCCATTCATCATTTGTCCTCCTCTCTCTATCCCTCCATTGATTTCTATATGGCCTATTCGTATACTCTTTCCTCGGGGAATGGTGCACCATAGTGTTATATCTTGGTAACCAATCTCTATTTTTTCTCCATATGGGGGGTCTTTCTGGGGTACAGTGGTAGTTATAATGATTAGTCATAGATGTATTAGTAGGACCATTGAGTCTTTTTCTTACATTGACAAATGGAGTTTTTTTTAGGGATTTTTTGTTGTTCCACCTCCCTCGGGGGGGCCTTCACCTCAATACCAATTGGTTCTGATACAATGGAATCTCTTTTAAACTTCTTTTGTTTCCTTTCCCTCAACTCATTTGTGCTTTTATTCATTTTTTGTAAAAGCACTTTTTCTAATGTGCCAAATTCATCAACATCCTTATAGGGATGTAGGAGGGTTTGAAGGATATTAATCTCTTCATTCAATTTTAATAAATTGCCCCTTCTCTCCCTAATGATCAAATCAATTAGGGCTGATGAACATGTATGTAGGATCTTATCCCATTCGTCCCTAAAATCAGAATCTGATGAATTGAAGGAGGGTGCTTTTTGGATTTTTAAACCTTTAGGTATTAAGTGGGCTTCCTGGTAGCGTTCTAAAGTTGCTACCTCCCACCACATTCTATTTTCTTTCAGCATTACCCCCTCCAATTTTTTAAAAACAGAGCTGAGGTTCTCATCATTTACCTCTATATTCTCTCCAGCATTTGAGAACATAGTTTTCAATAGATCTTTTCTATTGTCCCTGAAAGCAAACATGTTTGCGGCAAGAACACTAAAAACTGGGAAAAAAGGACAATAGATACAACAGATGTTTTAAGTGTATTTGCGCAATGAACTTGATGGGCAGCTAAAAGTGTGCAGAGTAGATGTGAATCCCACACACCAACAGAACAAATGCGTATGTACAGAGACAGTGCACACTACACAAGCGCTCACCAATGACCATATATACCCATGTGTACCATAACCAACAATTTAGAGGTATAAATACATTCACCCTTTATAGGATGATAGTCCTCAAAGGCGAACCACGGTTTTTCTATATGATTCTTTCCTTCTCATATGGGACTCAGGTCCAGCCAATTAATCCTTTGGATAACCTAGAACAATAAATACCTCTATTCCCAGTATATGAGAATATTAAGAGGTATACAGAAGGGCAAACATAGTGTGATATTGCTTAAAAACACGCAGGATTTATTTCCACAGTTTGCACTTACAAGAAGGTAAAATTATAACAGCATGTAAATATGACTCTGTATACGGATATATCACCCAGAGGGATCCAACGCCACAGATGTAGAGCAGTGTGGGGTGCCAATAAGCTCTCCGGAAGGCTTACAGCATTGCAGGATCGAACTCCAGGCAGATGGTATATTCCGCAAATACCAGGGTCAAAGTCCAGATTAAAATATTGGGTCACGCTTAACGATTATCGGACATCAAGTCCTTCATCAGAAGCATGACCCAGTAGCTCCAGGTGGCAGATTATATAAGCCATTCATTAGTGGTCTCAGCTGAGATGTCCCTGTTTCCGCTCCCATCACCAAACAGACATTCCTTTCCGCCGCCGGCTCCCGCCGGAACCGGAAGTGACTCGTGCGTTTCACAGGGTGATGTTTCCGTCTATTCATAGAGCCGAGATTCACCGTGATATGCGTTCCACTAATCCGGAAGTTCCTTAGTACAATCTCTACATCCACAAACGGAACCGCTGCAGGTATAGAATGTCCAAGGGGAAAAGTCCCAAGTATTGTCCATAATAGAGTCCCGAACAAATATATATAAAATATGAAACAAACACAAATAAAAAATAAATTAATCAACCTGAATTCTAAAAACAATACATATGGAAATGCATGATAGTACAGGTGATATTCATGTGGGTGATTTTTCTAGGTTAAAAAGCATTTCAATTCAAAGTCACCGTTGAGACCCTTTGGTATAAGGGTACCCAAACGGTGTATGCTCTTCATCTCAGCCTGAAATATGCACATTATGAGAAGGTAAAGGTAGTGCTTTGGTTAGGATTTGAAATAATTGCGCTATGTATAGTATTTATAGTTCTGATGATGAATTATTCTGATATTCCGGTTTTTAACATTTTTTAATTGATTTATATTTGTTGTATGTCCCACACAATTTTGCATAATTTGCACATTCAATATATCTATATTATTGGTTTATGGATATATTGAAACACTTAATTTGAACTATGGTAATCACTTTGTTTATGTGCAGTAATCAGCAGCGGACGCGGCGCTGTTCCCCAGGCAACGGGAGAGGACGTACACGGCTTGAATGTATCCATGGTAACCGACTGACAGGAAATACGTCAGTATGCAATCCCTCCTACTACCGGCCGGGCGGGAGCAGCGGACGTCCTTGCGCTGAACTGCACTCGTATGTATAAAGGTAAGATTGACACATTGGTTAGCTATGTTTCTAGTTCTTTTCACTAGTATATACGTCCTGACGAAAAGGCCTGCGAGCCTTGAAACGTTGACGCCTGTTTATGACACCATGATTTTCTAATACACCTGCTTGATTTGGAATTTGGGAGTGCAGCCTGGTTCTTTCTGGTAAAGACATTGGTAACTATATATATATATATATATATATATATATAGTAGTACAGTGCAGCATTTTGGTGACCACCAGTATATAGCTGTACAGTACAGTAGGCCATTGCTGTATCTTGCAGCTCTGTGTCACTTCAAGTATCCATATCTGTGCTGCATTGTTGTGAGCAGTATATAGTAGTACAGTGCAGCATTGTGGTGACCAGTATACTACAGTACAATAGTCCAGTGCTGTTCTCGCTGCTCAGTGTCAGTGTCAGTACTCCGTAGTATCATCAGTGCTCAGTATAATCAGTGATTGATCAGTATAATCAGTTCTAAGTATAATCAGTGCACTGTTAGACGTGCGCCCGTTTTCCGCCATTAGTGCATTGGGATTTAGACAATTGATGAAGTTATTGTGTCCCCGGTACAAAATCCCATCTAGATTCCACTTCACTAGGCAGGCGATAGCGTGATTTTACCAATTAATATCAGTGATTTAGAATTAATTATTAATTACAGTGATCTTGCCAAATGATTCCAGTGATTTTGTCATTTTCTTCCAGTGATTTTGACCAATAATACCATTGATTAGAACGAATAATTCCTGTGATTTTGACATTTTCTTCCAGTGATTTGGACCAATAATACCATTGATTAGAACAAATAATTCCTGTGATATTGAGGTGTTTGTGTCGCTTAGCTTAGCCGTCCAGCGACCACAGTGCACCTCTTTTTCTCTTTTCTTTGCATCATGTGCTGTTTGGGGCCAATTTTTTTAAGTGCCATCCTGTCTGACACTGCAGTGCCACTCCTAGATGGGCCAGGTGTTTGTGCCGCCCACTTGGGTCGCTTAGCTTAGTCATCCAGCGACCTCGGTGCAAATTTTAGGACTAAAGATAATATTGTGAGGTGTTCAGAATAGACTGGAAATGAGTGGAAATTATGGTTATTGAGGTTAATAATACTATAGGGTCAAAATTACCCCCAAATTCTATGATTTAAGCTGTTTTTGAGGGGTTTTTGAAAAAAAACACCCGAATCCAAAACACACCTGAGTCCGAAAAAAAAAATTCAGGGCGGTTTTGCCAAAACACGGCCGCGGAACCGAATCCAAAACCAGAACACAAACCCTGAAAAATTTCCGGTGCACATCTCTAATATATGTATATGTATATATATATATGTGTAAAACAATGCGCGGTCCGAGACCGAATGAATATATCAGAATATTCGTACAATATATTCTAGTACAGGCACACTTGTTCTTAACTAACGCTGTCTTAATAATGACATGTAGAATACTTAAGTGTTTGTAAAATCACGGCGCTGATGTACAGGCGGATTTACAGAGGAGACCTTGCCCTGCAGTCCCGGAGACCAGTCACAGCTAATCATAGAAGATGGCACCCAGTGTCTCAGTCAGGGAGTGAGGGAGAGTGTGAGGCAGCTCCAGGGAACACCAGCAGTAGATGGCGCCTGGAGGTGGAGGGGGGAGCTACAGGTCAAGCGCCGTCTCCCCTATGCTGGTCCTCACCACCTGGTAAAGAGGATATTGATATATCCGACCTGTACTCCTATGCCCTGGTGGATAAAGTGGGGTCCCTGCTCTGTTAAGTGTCCACGTCAGCATCGCAGTCCATCTTAGACTGCGACCCGAACATGATTTAATGGTGGGTCCCGCCTGGGGGACCCCCCTCTTACCTCCTCCTTTCAGTAGCAGCCTCGCGAACTAGGAGAGCGTCTGTGCCTAGAGCCGGAGCATCTCTGCCGCAAGTACCCGGGAACAGAGCCAGCAGGAGTATGCAACGCCACTGGGGAGGTGATGGAGCCGCAGCACAGAATGTCACCCTGACATGTAATTGCTGCGGCCCTTGAAGTCTTCTATAAAGCTTTTTTGGGGCTGCCCAAAGGAGGTCCCGTATTAAGAGACCTGCTTCTGCAGGCACCAACTCGAAACTGAGCTCACAGTGCCTGGAGGGGGGTTATAGAGGAGGCACCAATGCTTCCTGGGACAGTCTAGTCTAAAGCATTAGCCTGTTGGTGCCTGGATCAAGATCCATCTCTACACCCCGATGTTTCCCTGTGAAAACCAATGTACCCTGCTGCAGAAATCTCGGATTCCAAAAAATTATTCAGAGAGAACCAGGCAATAGGGGGTCATTCCGAGATGATCGCTAGCTGCCGTTGTTCGCAGCGCAGTGGTCAGGCAAAAAATTGGCATTTCTGCGCATGCGTATGGACCACAATGTGCGCGCGCGACGTACGGGTACAAAGGCCTTTGTGGTTTTGCACAGGTTTAGCAACATTTTCATTCGTACTGGCGGCCGCAAGAAGATTGACAGGAAAGGGGCGTTTCTGGGTGTCAACTGACCATTTTCAGGGGGTGCTAAGAAAAAAGCAGGCGTGCCAGGGAAAACGCAGGCGAGGCTGGGCGGGTGTGTGACGTCAAAAGCCAACCCACCAACGTTAGAATCAACGCACACGAAGGGGTAAGTTTACTAAGATGGGAGTTCTATTTGAGATGGGATGTTGCTCATAGCAACCAATCAGATTCCAGGTATTATCTTCTAGAAGGTGCTAAATAAATAAGAAGTAGAATCTGATTGGTTGCTATGGGCAACAACACATCTCAAATAGAACTCCCATCTTAGTAAATATGCTCCGAAGAGTAAGTCCAGGGCTGGTCTTGTTTTGCACAAAATGTGTTTGCAGGCACTCGGCTGCACAGGCGTTCGCACTTCTGCAAAGCAAAAATGCATTTGCACGGCTGCTAAAAACTGCTAGCGAGCGAACAGCTCGGAATGACCACCAATATACGGACTCGGAATAGAGTGATGAATATCAATTTAATCCAATAAAAGATTGAACATCCAAAATCTTGTCGTAATAACAATAATAAGAATGTCAAGTCCATACAACAATATTGAAAAAAAATAGGATTTTATTTTAATTACCTACTGGTAAATCCTTTTCTCATAGGTGGTCATTCCGAGTTGTTCGCTCGGTAATTTACTTCGCATCGCAGCGATTTTCCGCTAACTGCGCATGCGCAATGTTCGCACTGCGACTGCGCCAAGTAAATTTGCTATGCAGTTAGGTATTTTACTCACGGCATTACGAGGTTTTTTCTTCGTTCTGGTGATCGTAATGTGATTGACAGGAAGTGGGTGTTTCTGGGCGGAAACTGGCCGTTTTATGGGAGTGTTTGAAAAAACGCTACAGTTCCTGTGAAAAACGCGGGAGTGGCTGAAGAAACGGAGGAGTGTCTGGGCGAACGCTGGGTGTGTTTGTGACGTCAAACCAGGAACGACAAGCACTGAACTGATCGCACTGGAAGAGTAAGTCTTGAGCTACTCAGAAACTGCACAGAGAAGTCTTTTCGCAATATTGCGAATCTTTCGTTCGAAATTTTGATAAGCTAATATTCACTCCCAGTAGGCGGCGGCTTAGCGTGTGTAAAGCTGCTAAAAGCAGCTTGCGAGCGAACAACTCGGAATGAGGGCCATAGTCCGTAGAGGATGCTGGGGTCCATTTAGTACCATGGGGTATAGATGGGTCCTTTGGGCGCCCAGCGCTTCGTATTCCTGCATTATTACTTGCTTCAGTATTGTCGTTTCAGCCGTTGCTGAATTGTTCCAAGTTGGTTAGCTTGGCTTTCCTTTTTGTTATGGTGTGAGCTGGTAAGAATCTCACCACTATCTGCGTATTTCCTTCTCTCGAAGTATGTCCGTCTCCTCGGGCACAGTTTCTAGACTGAGTCTGGTAGAAATGGCATAGAGGGAGGAGCCAGCCCACACTATTAAACTCTTAAAGTTTAAGTGGCTACCAAAGGACCCATCTATACCCCATGGTACTAAATGGACCCCAGCATCCACTACGGAATACGAGAAAAGGATTTACCGGTAGGTAATTAAAATCCTATTTTTTCTTACGTCCTAGAGGATGCTGGGGTCCATTTAGTACCATGGCGATGTACCAAAGCTCCCAGTATGGGAGGGAGAGTGCTGAGGTTCCTGCAGAACAGATTGACCAAACTTTAGGTCCTCAGAGGCCAAAGTATCGAACTTGTAGAACTTAGCAAACGTGTTTGACCCAGACCAAGTAGCTGCTTGGCAAAGCTGTAAAGCCGAGATACCCTGGGCAGCCGCCCAGGAAGAACCCATTTTACGAGTAGAGTGGACCTTTACAGATTTTGGACACGGCAAGCCGGCCATAGAATTAGCATGCTGGATAGTGAACCTGATCCAGCGAGAAATAGTCTGCTGAGAAGCAGGACACCCAACCTTGTTGGGATCATAATGGACAAATAAAGCGTCTGAATTCCTGTGACGAGAAGTTCTCTTCACATAAATTTTCAAAGCCTGTACCACATCCAAGGTCTTTTAAGTAATTGAGGAGTCAGTAGCCACTGGCACCACAATAGGTTGGTTGATACGAAAAGCTGACACAACCTTCGGAAGAAATTTCTGAAGCGTTCTTAGCTCAGCTCTATCTTCATGAAAAATCAAGTAGGGACTCTTGCATGACAATGCCCCCAATTCTGAGACACGTCTAGCAGATGCCAATGCCAACAGTGTGACCACCTTCCAAGTAAGAAACTTGACGTCCACCTCCTGCACAGGTCCGAACCAATCCGATTGCAGGAACTGCAGTACCACATTAAGATCCCAAGGTGCCGTAGGAGGCACAAAGGGTGGTTGGATGTGCAAAACCCCTTTCAAGAATGTCTGAACCTCAGGGAGGGCAGCCAATTGTTTCTGGAAGAAAATGGACAAGGCCAAAATCTGGACTTTTATGGAGTGCAAGCGTAGGCTCACATCCACACCTGCTTGCCGAAAGAGGAGAAACCGTCCCAGTTGAAACTCCACCGTTGGAAATTTCTTGGATTCACACCAAGACACATAGTTTTTCTAAATCCGATGGTAATGTTTAGACGTAACTCCCTTCCTAGCTTGTATCAGGGTAGGAATGACCTTTTTCAGAATGCACTTCCGAGCTAAGATCTGGCGCTCAACCTCCATGCCATCAAACACAGCCGTGGTAAGTCTTGATAGGTGAACGGCCCCTGTTGCAGAAGGTCTTCGCGAATAGGAAGAGGCCTCGGATCCTCCAGGAGTAATTCCAGAGCATCGGCATACCAAGCCCTCCTTGGCCAGTCTGGAGCAATGAGGAACTCTTGTTCTTTTTATGAGTTTGAGAACCCTTGGGATGAGTGGAAGTGGAGGGAACACACACACCGACTGAATCACCCACGGAGTTACCACGGCATCCACCGCCACTGCCTGTGGGTCTCTCGGCCTGGAACAGTACCTCCAAAGCTTCTTGTTGAGATGAGAGGCCATCATGTCTACATGAGGAACACCCCATCGGCTTGTCACCTCTGCGAACACCTCCGGGTGGAGACTCCATTCTCCTGGATGGAGATCGTGTCTGCTGAGGAAGTCCGCTTCCCAGTTGTCCACTCCCGGAATGAAGATTGCTGACATAGCCAGCGCGTGCTTTTCTGCCCAGGGGAGAGTTCTTGTTACCACTGACATTGCCGCTCTGCTCTTCGTTCCACCCTGATGGTTTATGTAGGACACTGCTGTGACATTGTCCGACTGGACCTGTATGGCCCGATCTTCCAGAAGATGTGCCGCTTGTAGAAGGCCGTTGTACAGTATATGGCCCTTAGTTCCAGAATGTTTATCGGAAGTATGGCTCCAGACATGACCACTTTCCTTGGAACTTTTCTCCTTGGATGACCGCTCCCCAACTTCTGAGCCTTGCATCCATGGTTAGAAGGATCCAATTCTGAATCCCGAACCTGCGGCCTTCCAGCAGGTGAGAAGTTTACAGCCACCATAGGAGCGAAATTCTGGCTTTCGATGACAGGCGTATCTGCTGGTGCATGTGAAGGTGTAATCCCGACCATTTGTCTTGGAGATCTAGCTGGAATGACCGCGCATGGAACCTTCTGTACTGAAGAGCCTCGTAGGAGGCAACCATCTTCCCCAGAAGGCGAATGCACTGATGAACCGAAACCTGGGCTGGCTTCAGGACATCCCGAACCATTGATTGGATCACTAACGCTTTCTCCAATGGTAGAAACACCCTCTGCACTTCCGTGTCGAGTATCGTCCCCAGGAAGGGTAGTCTAATTGTTGGTTCCAAATGTGACTTTGGAAGGTTCAGGATCCACCCATGATCCTGGAGTAGTCGAGTTGAGAGAGCAATACTCTGCAACAATCTCTCCCTGGACAATGCTTTTATCAGCAGATCGTCCAGATATGGAATTATGTTCACTCCTTGTCTGCGGAGAAGTAGCATCATCTCTGCCATTACCTTGGTGAACACCCTCGGTGCTGTGGAGAGACCAAAAGGCAGTGCCTGGAACTGATAGTGACAATCCAGCAGTGCAAATCTGAGAAAGGCCTGGTGAGGCGGCCAGATCGGAATGTAAAGGTATGCATCCTTGATATCCAGGGATACTAGGAATTCCCCCTCCTCCAGACCTGAGATCACCGCTCTCAGAGACTCCATTTTGAATTTGAATTCCCTTAAGTAGGGGTTCAATGACCTTAGGTTTAAAATCGGCCTTACCGAACCATCCGATTTCGACACCACAAACAGGTTTGAGTAATAACCCTGAGAGAGGGTGCGGCTGCGGGGTGGTGGTGGTGCCTGCTGCCGTGCAGGTGTAGACTCTGTACTCACCAGGCGCCGCTCTCTCTCACCTTCAGGTACCGGAACCTTCAACGGACCTGGCAACTCTTCCGTCGGACCCGGACACGACGACCTAGGAGGAAAGAGATTGCTGAGTGCCGTCCTCCTACCTGTGGACCGAAACGCCCTCCGACCTCTGAAAAATAGTGCTTTCGGGCTAGGTGGGGGTCATCATTGGCGTCCGCCTCAGAGCCCGAATTTCACCTATCGGCACTTTCGCACCAGGTGAAAATTCCGCCTTGCACAGCCGTGCAAGGCTCACCGTTGCCCTGAAGGAAGGGAGATAGAAAGAAACACAACCAAACACTCAGACCGTGGTTACTCACCGTCTTACACTCCGGTACTCCGATCTTCTCCAGTACAGGTCCCTGTAAGGAGGCAAAAGAAAGGAACAGCCGTGCAGGGCCTAACTAGACCTAGTGTCACACCTTACACTAACTATAACGGCAGAGCCCTCAAACTAGCTCTGTGGGTGTGGTGCGACATAACTATGCACAAACATTCTAACAGCAATTCGCCCTGCACGGTAACAACACACATCGGAAATACAATATAAAACGGTGCTGTCCCTTTTTAATCCCTATCTGCCGCTGGAAGGGGGTGGGCACCGCACGGCCTACCCACCTCCTGCGCCTTCCCTCATGTGGGCCTCAGCTCTGCCTTCCTAAATACCTCGGGGTGGCCTGGGCCTAGTGCCCAGGGCCACCTGTACTCACCTCGGGGGCTCTTATTCACTGGGCCTAGCGCCCCCTAACTGCACACAGGCCGGAGGCCTGACTTCGCCCACGGGCCTAGCGCCCGCCTGACTCGCTGCCCGTTGGGTGACCTGGGCCTTGTGCCCAGGGTCACCTTATATATACCTATTCGGCCAAAATACACTAGGGCCTAATGCCCTCTAATGCCCCACAGGCCTAGTGCCTGATATACCCCCGGGCCTAGTGCCCGCCTAACTGGTGCCACCGGAAGAGGGTGGCTTGGGCCTAATGCCCAAACCACCTAATCAAATATTGGGCCCAAACTCCTAGCTGCGCCACAGGCCTAGTGCCTGAATTGTGCCCTCGGGCCTAATGCCCGTCCCTGGTGGTCGAGGGAGGAAAAGGGGAGGGGGGAGGATAGCCTCACTGAGGCCTTACCTAACCCGGGGGCCTCCGGCACCGTCTTCTGCCGCTGACCCGTCCTGGCCAGCGGCGTCGCCTCCGCTGCTCCGCGTCCAGCCGCCGCTGGACATCTTCTTCCCGGAGCCCGATTGCTGGCCTTCTTCTCGCGCTCTTCCGCGCGCGCGCAGTCTTCTCCTCCCGCCCGTCGCGTCCTCTCTTCTTCTGCCAGTCTTCTTTCTTCGCCCTCGCGCTCCTGTGCGCGGGCCTCTCCTCCTGGTCCCGCCCGGCGTCTCTCTCCTCTTCGCCGCTCTTCAGCGCGGCCTTTTCTTCAGGCTCCCGCCCGGCGTCTGACGTCAGACGCCGGGGGCGGGGCCTATGACGCGGCGAGCGCCGATTGGCTCGCCGCGTCTCTCCCTGATTGGCCGCCGCTCCGGGAGCCGCGATTGGCTCCCGGAGGGCGCCAAGATTCAAACGCCTCTGGTCCGGTGCAGGGAAAAGGGTAATCCCTGCACCGGACACCCGCCGCCACGCACCCAGCGCTGGGGACAGACAAGCTGCCCCAGCGCTGTCCCCAGCTAGGGACACCACCACAGATGTGCCCACAGGGCACATCTCTACATTTCCCCCCCCTTTTTCCTTTGTAGTCCCTACAAAGTTCCTCACGACGTCCATTGTCCGCGGGTCAGGGAATTCCGAGGTCCCTTCGGCGAGGTTGTGTTCGAGGGTCCAGCCCGGACAGGCTGTGACCCCACATCCTTCCACCTCCAGCTCCGGGTTCCTCTTACGTCCTGACCTCCATCGGCGGATCCGCTGGGGGAGTGGCATCTCCTCACGGTCGCTCGACGTTGGCCACCAAGGGGAATCTTCTTCCACGGGGACAACAGTCACCCACTCTTGACCTCCGTTATCGTCTGTGGCTTTGTCCCTGTCTTCCGGGTGTGGTATCGACCACCACCCAACAGCGGAATCCTCCGGGGCATCCGTTTCCTCCCGGGCAACAGCCACCATATGTTGCATTTCCTCGTGGGGCATCTCCAAAGGTCCTGTGTCTTCCTCTGGAATGGGTCCTCCCACGGCATCACGATCCTGTCCCCGTACATCCGTCCATTTCGGCACTTCCGGCAGGTATTGCTCCAGGACTATCTCCTCCTCTTCATGGAGGGCATTCAACTGGGAGCACGACTCCACCCGATCCTGCCAGTCACTATCGTCGGCGCTTCCGATGCCAGAGTCGTCCTCCGTCTGTTCTTGGAGGGATTCGTCGGCGGACAGCTCACCGTAGTCCGAGTCTTCCTCCGATACCTGGACTGGGGTATTATTTTCCTCCTCAGCGTACTTAGTCCTTTCCGCTGGCACCTCTGTTTCCTCAGCGTACTCCTTCGCTTCCGCTGGCATCTCTTCTTCCTCAGCGTACTCCTTCGCTTCCGCTGGCATCGTGACTTCCTCAGCGTACTCCTTCGCTTCCGCTGGCATCTTTTGGTACCCAGGACACTCCTGTTCCGCACGTCCTGGACGTGGACGGTTCCATCGCGGGGAGATTCCGGACGTCTCCGTTACTGGGTCTTCACGCTTTTCTTCGCAGCGTGGTCTCTTCACCTCCCAGTCGTCCACCTCCGCCTCATGCGGGAAAGGATTCTGCCTTACTGGGGTCACTTTCCTGGGACAGAGTAGGTCCGCGGCATCTTCCCAGGGGCACTCACTGGCCGCATGTCCTGGTCGCCGACACTTCCAACAAGGGAGGGCCACTGCCACCTTCTCCAAGACGGGTTCCTGGTCCACCTCCTTCACTGGGGAATCTTCACCCGTTGGTTCCGGCTCAGAGGAAATGGGCACCTGCGAATTAACTTCAAGCAAGGCCTTCCGCTCCATTTCCCTGGTTTCCTCCTCCCATCTCTGGGCGCGACCATCCGCAATCATCTGGTATTCATTCCACGGACAATCGGGAAGCGCATGTCCTCTCGCCTCGCAGAGCGCACACACAGGCTCTGCGGCCACCCGGTCCCAAAGCTGATGACGAGACTCCGTCATCTGCTTCACCGTGGCCTCGTAGTCCGTCCTGTCTTCCGTCCATGAACATTCCAGGAGCCGATGTCGGGGATCTCCACAGCTTTCACACCGGGAATCAACCTCGTCTTCGCTCAACTCTTCGTCCCAGGGACAACTGTTGTGCTCATGCCCGTAGTTTCCGCAGAGCAAACACCAGGACTCGTTCTTCGCTTGGCCCTTCTGACGTCTTCGGCCCGCTTCCTGGACCACCTTCTTTGGGGACGTCTCTCGCCACGTGCACTCGTCGGCAAAGTGCCCTGTTTGCAGACATCTCTTGCAGGGCGTCACAGCGGCCTTCTTGCGCCCCTTCTCCCGGCGCTCTTCTTTTCCACGCTGGACCGACCGCTGCACTATCTTCAGGAGGTCTGCCCCAGTCACCGTCACCCAGTCGCTCTGGTCCGCACGCGTCCGTGGGTGAGTCTTCTCCGGAGCCGTCCGCAGGGAGGTCTTCTTGGTGGCGTTCCACATCGTGTCCGTGGTCCGGTCTCTTTGATCCTGCCGACTACGCCAAGTGTGAGAGGGTGCGGCTGCGGGGTGGTGGTGGTGCCTGCTGCCGTGCAGGTGTAGACTCTGTACTCACCAGGCGCCGCTCTCTCTCACCTTCAGGTACCGGAACCTTCAACGGACCTGGCAACTCTTCCGTCGGACCCGGACACGACGACCTAGGAGGAAAGAGATTGCTGAGTGCCGTCCTCCTACCTGTGGACCGAAACGCCCTCCGACCTCTGAAAAATAGTGCTTTCGGGCTAGGTGGGGGTCATCATTGGCGTCCGCCTCAGAGTCCGAATTTCACCTATCGGCACTTTCGCACCAGGTGGAAATTCCGCCTTGCACAGCCGTGCAAGGCTCACCGTTGCCCTGAAGGAAGGGAGATAGAAAGAAACACAACCAAACACTCAGACCGTGGTTACTCACCGTCTTACACTCCGGTACTCCGATCTTCTCCAGTACAGGTCCCTGTAAGGAGGCAAAAGAAAGGAACAGCCGTGCAGGGCCTAACTAGACTGATAAAGCTAAATATTTATCTTATATAATACCCTTTATGAGGTCTAAGAACACTGTACGCTATCTACGTATGAAGTACCGTAAGGGTACGCTCGTTGCGTAACAATCGCTTAGCCGTAGTCGAGACGCTCAAGCGTCACGTTCGCTCACGGCCAAGAGATCACAGGCAGGCACGCTATTGGCTGCTGACTAACGTAATGATTCGCTATAGCGTAGCGGACGCTCGGGACCACGAGGAGATCACCAGCGGCGCTGACGCTAACAATGTTAAACCTTTGTATCTAAACCATAAACAGTGTATTGTGCAGTAAAACCTTAGTGTGATGATAGAGTGTAAATGCAACACAGTATAACCTTATTACCTTTAAAGCTGTTCTAGCGTCACCGACGCTCTGAGAATACTTAACACTATAAGAAATACACAGATACCGTGCTCAGGGTCCAACGCCTAATATATATTATGAATGATATACTTGCAAAAGAATTAATACAAATACAAATCATACACTACAATATAACATAGACTACCTAACCAGATAACTACACAGGAAATATAATACAATTACTATTTAAGAGAAAATAAGAGAGAAAGAGGAGAAGAGAGAGAGAGAGAGAAATTGGCCCACAATAACAAGAAGATCAATATAGTTGCGGAGAAACACTTACGCACAAGGGGAAACGATCGCATGCGCCTCGATATCCAGCTCCCGATTATCAGCAATGAGAACCGTTGAAGAGAGTGAACTGGATATGGTCGGCCTGCCTATTTATGCCCCACACACAATACAATTCAATGGTCCCTACAATCTCATTGTTCATTGGACACAGGAATTCGGCTTCGCATTATAACAAAAGGTCATAGGTTGATTCATACAGGTGGGCTGTGACTGCTTCCAACTGTTCAGGTGGGTGGGATACTGGGTTTCCCGCCGCATGACTAAATAAGAACAAATAATAGTAAATGGACATAAACTTCTTATGTCCATAACTATTCGCACGAGCGATTAATCCGCTCCAAACCAACACCGGAATATTGCTATTTAAATACTCTTCCGATGGGTACCAAACACCACTGTATGACCCCTGTTAGACCCTTCGTACAATACAAAGAGGGATCTCTCTGTTCAAGAACATGCTATGTTAACTAAACTTTCAGAATCTATCAAAGGGACCATGATCTACAAAATACATTATATAGTGAAAATATGTAACGATTGAGTCGCACGCTACGATCACATAAACTCTACCGTAAATACGCATACCGTGCGCCTGCGGGTGCCCGCGACTGTGAGTATGCGCACGTACGGGAGAGCGTACGCATGCGCAGCACGGACCTGTGTGAGGTGCAAATATGGTAGTGTGCATAGAGATATTTTTCTGACTTTGACAAGACCTAGTATCACACCTTACACTAACTATAACGGCAGAGCCCTCAAACTAGCTCTGTGGGTGTGGTGCGACATAACTATGCACAAACATTCTAACAGCAATTCGCCCTGCACGGTAACAACACACATCGGAAATACAATATAAAACGGTGCTGTCCCTTTTTAATCCCTATCTGCCGCTGGAAGGGGGTGGGCACCGCACGGCCTACCCACCTCCTGCGCCTTCCCTCATGTGGGCCTCAGCTCTGCCTTCCTAAATACCTCGGGGTGGCCTGGGCCTAGTGCCCAGGGCCACCTGTACTCACCTCGGGGGCTCTTATTCACTGGGCCTAGCGCCCCCTAACTGCACACAGGCCGGAGGCCTGACTTCGCCCACGGGCCTAGCGCCCGCCTGACTCGCTGCCCGTTGGGTGACCTGGGCCTTGTGCCCAGGGTCACCTTATATATACCTATTCGGCCAAAATACACTAGGGCCTAATGCCCTCTAATGCCCCACAGGCCTAGTGCCTGATATACCCCCGGGCCTAGTGCCCGCCTAACTGGTGCCACCGGAAGAGGGTGGCTTGGGCCTAATGCCCAAACCACCTAATCAAATATTGGGCCCAAACTCCTAGCTGCGCCACAGGCCTAGTGCCTGAATTGTGCCCTCGGGCCTAATGCCCGTCCCTGGTGGTCGAGGGAGGAAAAGGGGAGGGGGGAGGATAGCCTCACTGAGGCCTTACCTAACCCGGGGGCCTCCGGCACCGTCTTCTGCCGCTGACCCGTCCTGGCCAGCGGCGTCGCCTCCGCTGCTCCGCGTCCAGCCGCCGCTGGACATCTTCTTCCCGGAGCCCGACCGCTGGCCTTCTTCTCGCGCTCTTCCGCGCGCGCGCAGTCTTCTCCTCCCGCCCGTCGCGTCCTCTCTTCTTCCGCCAGTCTTCTTTCTTCGCCCTCGCGCTCCTGCGCGCGGGCCTCTCCTCCTGGTCCCGCCCGGCGTCTCTCTCCTCTTCGCCGCTCTTCAGCGCGGCCTTTTCTTCAGGCGCCCGGCGTCTGACGTCAGACGCCGGGGGCGGGGCCTATGATGCGGCGAGCGCCGATTGGCTCGCCGCGTCTCTCCCTGATTGGCCGCCGCTCCGGGAGCCGCGATTGGCTCCCGGAGGGCGCCAAGATTCAAACGCCTCTGGTCCGGTGCAGGGAAAAGGGTAATCCCTGCACCGGACACCCGCCGCCACGCACCCAGCGCTGGGGACAGACAAGCTGCCCCAGCGCTGTCCCCAGCTAGGGACACCACCACAGATGTGCCCACAGGGCACATCTCTACAGTGTAGATGAGGTGGAACTGGAACAATAACATCTGTTTGGACCAATTTTTTAATGGCTTCCTGTAGGATAGCACTTTCTGTCAGTGAAACTGGTTAGCCTGATTTGAAGAATCTGTGAGGTGGGAGTTCCTGAAACTCCAGTATGTATCCCTGGGTAACAATGTCTGTCACCCTGGAGTCTAGGCTTGATGACGCCCAGATGTGACTGAAATTTTTTAGTCTCGCTCCCACCTGCCCGATATCCAAGCTGGGAGGTCTACCGTCATGCTGAAGATTTTGAGGAAACAGAACCTGGTTTCTGTTCCTGAGAACCTGTTGGTGCAGGTTTTTTGGATTTTCCCCGACCACCCCTAAAGAAGGTGGAAGGGGATTTGGATTGTTTAAATTTTGTGGTCTGAAAGAACTGCAGTGTGGACATAGGATATGTCCCTGTTGATGGGCTGAGACTCGAAACATATGTAGGATAACGATGGGTTAAATAGAATTTATTCATCACAATGACCAGTCTCCTGAATGCCGCCTACTGAATAACAGTACTTATGGTCTATTTTTTGAACCAAGCTAGGCAACGGAGCAAGCTCAAGATCAGCAGACCACTTTGGAGTGCGGGGGTGTATAATTATATATATATATATATAATATATATACCACGTAAAGAAGGCGGCACTCAGAGACTTGAAGGTACAAACAAATTCTTTAGTGAACAAGCTGCATGATTATTGTAATCATGCAGCTTGTTCACTAAAGAATTTGTTTGTACCTTCAAGTCTCTGAGTGCCGCCTTCTTTACATGGTATATGGATGGAGGTGAAACCTCATAGGATGGCACCAGAGCCAGAAAGCCCACGGAGGCCTTCCGAGTGCCAGCCACTACATGGGTATTTATATATATATATATATATATATATATTTATATACGCGTCAGCAACGGGCGGCACTTACCAGGCATCATGAGGCGGCAGTACCTAACAACACGACCGTTAATACAACTGAAACGTTAATCTGAGTACTTTTGCCTCATGATTTTTGCGACATGTAAAGTCCGGTGAGTGCCGCCCGTTGCTGCCGAATATGTTTGTGACTTTGCTCACTTGGGAGGGGATTTACTGCAAATACCCGTTTATGGAACAGAGTGCCGAGAAGACCGGAAAAAATAAGATTTTAAGCCTACCGGTAAATCTTTTTCTCCTAGTCCGTAGAGGATGCTGGGGACTCCGTAAGGACCATGGGGTATAGACAGGCTCCGCAGGAGACATGGGCACTATAAAGAACTTTAGCTGGGTGTGCACTGGCTCCTCCCTCTATGCCCCTCCTCCAGACCTCAGCTAGAGAACTGTGCCCAGAGGAGACAGACAGTACGATGAAAGGATTTTTGTTAATCTAAGGGCAAGATTCATACCAGCCCACACCATCCACACCGTATAACATGGAATATACGCAACCAGTTAACAGTATGAACAAAACAGCAGCAGTCAAAGACTGAACTTAACTGTAACATAACCCTTATGTAAGCAATAACTATATACAAGCCTTGCAGAAATATGTCCGCACTGGGACGGGCACCCAGCATCCTCTACGGACTAGGAGAAAAAGATTTACCGGTAGGTTTAAAATCTTATTTTCTCTTACGTCCTAGAGGATGCTGGGGACTCTGTAAGGACCATGGGGATTATACCAAAGCTCCAGACTGGGCGGGAGAGTGCGGATGACTCTGCAGCACCGATTGAGCAAACATGAGGTCCTCATCAGCCAGGGTATCAAACTTGTAGAATTTTGCAAAAGTGTTTGAACCCGACCAAGTCGCCGCTCGGCAAAGCTGTAATGCCCAAGAAGAGCCCACCTTCCTAGTGGAATGGGCCTTTACCGAGTTTGGTAACGGCAATCCAGCCGTAGAATGAGCCTGCTGAATCGTGTTACAGATCCAGCGAGCAATAGTCTGCTTAGAATCAGGAGCGCCAACCTGGTTGGCTGCATACAGGACAAACAGAGCCTCTGTTTTCCTAACCCGAGCCGTCCTGGCTACATAAATTTTTAAGGCCCTGACTACATCAAGGGACTTGGATTCCTCCAAGTCCCCCGTAGCCACAGGTACCACAATAGGTTGGTTCATATGAAACGATGAAACCACCTTAGGCAAAAATTGAGGACGAGTCCTCAATTCTGCTCTATCCACATGGAAAATCAGATAGGGGCTTTTGTGAGACAAAGCCGCCAATTCGGACACCCGCCTTGCAGATGCCAAGGCCCAACAACATGACCACCTTCCAAGTGAGAAATTTTAATTCAACCGTTTGAAGAGGTTCAAACCAGTGAGATTTTAGGAACTGTAACACCACGTTAAGGTCCCATGGTAACATAGAAACATAGAAACATAGAAACATAGAATTTGACGGCAGATAAGAACCACTTGGCCCATCTAGTCTGCCCCTTTTTTATTTTATCCTTTAGGCAATCTCAACCCTTTTTTAACCTTGATTCTTTGTAAGGATATTCATATGCCTGTCCCAAGCATGTTTAAATTGCCCTACAGTCTTAGCCTCTACCACCTCTGATGGGAGGCTATTCCACTTATCCACTACCCTTTCTGTGAAGTAATTTTTCCTTAAATTTCCTCTGAACCTCCCCCCCTCCAGTCTCAATGTATGCCCTCGAGTTCTAATGCTTCTTTTCCTTTGAAGAATGTTTCCCTCCTGAACTTTGTTAAGACCCTTTATATATTTGAAAGTTTCTATCATGTCTCCCCTTTCCCTTCTCTCCTCCAAACTATACATGTTAAGATCTTTTAGCCTTTCCGGGTAAGTTTTGTGATGTAGGCCATGCACCATTTTAGTTGCCCTTCTTTGTACACTCTCTAATGTATTTATATCCTTCTGGAGATAGGGTCTCCAGAACTGGACACAGTATTCCAGATGGGGCCTTACCAATGACCGATACAGTGGCATTATCACTTCTTTTTTCCTGCTACTGATTCCTCTCCCTATGCAACCAAGCATCTGACTTGCCTTTCTCATTGCTTTGTTGCATTGCTTTCCTGCCTTCAAGTCACTTGAAATAGTGACTCCTAAATCTCTTTCCTCCTCAGTAGTTTCCATTATAGTACCCTTGATACTATACTTAGCCTTTGGGTTTTTGAGACCCAAGTGCATGATTTTGCATTTTTTAGCATTAAACTGTAGTTGCCACGTTCTTGACCATTTCTCAAGCCTACCTAGGTCATCAATCATTTGTTTGACCCCTCCCGGTGTGTCTACCCTGTTGCATATCTTTGTATCATCTGCAAAAAGGCATATCTTCCCTTCAATACCATCTGCAATGTCACCAACAAAGATATTAAAGAGAACTGGACCAAGTACAGATCCCTGGGGTACTCCACTGGTAACATTTCCCTCCATAGATTGCACTCCATTAACTACAACTGTCTGTTTCCTATCCTGCAACCAGGTTCTTATCCATTTCACTAATTTATAATCCACCCCCAGGCTTTCAAGTTTATTTAGCAGTCTGTGATGTGGGACAGTGTCAAATGCCTTACTAAAGTCTAGATATGCTACATCTACAGCTCCCCCTTGATCTATTATTTTCATCACAGAGTCAAAAAAGTCAATAAGATTTGTTTGGCATGATCTCCCACCAGTAAATCCATGCTGTTTTGGATCCTGTAAGTTGTTTGATTTAAGATATTCCACTACTCTTTCTTTTAATAGTTTTTCCATTACTTTCCCTACTACTGATGTAAGGCTTACTGGTCTGTAGTTACTTGCTTCTTCCTTGCTTCCACTTTTGTGCAGTGGAACTACATTTGCTCTTTTCCAGTCCTCTGGAATATCACCTGTATTTAGTGACTGGTTAAATAATTCTGTTAAAGGTGTAACCAGGACATCTTTTAGCTCTTTGAGTATCCTTGGGTGTATTCCATCTGGTCCCATTGATTTATCCACTTTTAGTTTTGAAAGTTCTGTTAGGACCTTCTCCTCTGTAAATGTATTTTCATCTACCTTATTTTTATGAATGTCCTTGCAATTTAACTGTGGCCCCATCCCTTCTTCTGTAGTAAATACTGAGCAAAAATAATTATTTAGGTGATCTGCTATTGCCTTGTCTCCCTCCACCAAATGCCCACTCTCTGTCTTAAGTCTTATTATTCCTCCATTTGATTTTCTCCTTTCACTTATATACTTAAAAAAAGTTTTGCCCCCTTTATCTACTGACTGGGCCATTTTCTCCTCAGCTTCTGCCTTTGCACGTCTGATCACTTTCTTAGCATCCTTCCGTCTGTCCAGATACTCCTCTTTGTCGTTATTATTTTGAGTCTGTTTGTATTTCCTAAAAGCCATCTTTTTTGCTTTCACACTAGTTGATACTACTTTTGTGAACCACACTGGCTTCCTTTTCCTGGTGCTTTTCCTAACCATTTTGATACAAAGGTCTGTTACACTTAGTAATGCACTTTTAATTTTTTTCCACCTCTCCTGCACCCCTTCCAAGTTCCTCCAGTCTGCAAATGAATCACTTAAACATCTCCCCATTTTTGCAAAGTCTGCATTTCTAAAATCCAACACCTTTGTTTTTGTGTGAGAGGAGTTGGATCCTGTCTTTATACTAAACCATACTGCTTGATGATCACTGGATCCCAGGTGCTCACCCACATATATATCAGATATTCTATCACCATTTGTAAGAATTAGATCTAATATTGAGTCTTTGCGAGTGGGCTCCCTCACCAATTGCTTGAGAGATGCTCCCTGTAAGGAATGTAGAAATTTGCCACTTGTAGCTGAACTTGCACCGGAGGCACAAAAGGAGGCTGTATTTCAGCACTCCCTTTACAAAACTCTGGACTTCCGGGAGAGAAGCCAATTCGTTCTGAAAGAAAATTGATACGGCCGAAATCTGTACCTTAATGGAGCCTAATTTTAGGCCCATATCCACTCCTGTCTGTAGAAAGTGGAGAAAACAGCCTAGATGGAAATCTTCCATAGGAGCATTCTTCGCCTCACACCAAGATACATACTTTCTCCAGATGCAGTGATAATGCGTCACCGTCACCTCCTTCCTAGCCTTTATCAGAGTAGGGATGACTTCTTCTGGAATGCCTTTCCCAGCTAGGATTCGGTGTTCAACCGCCATGCCGTCAAACGTAACCGCGGTAAGTCTTGGAACACGCAGGCCCCCTGTTGCAACAGGTCCTCTCTGAGAGGAAGAGGCCACGGATCTTCTGTGAGCATTTACTGAAGATCTGAATACCAGGCCCTTCGAGGCCAATCTGGAACAATGAGTATTGTCTGCACTCTTTTTCGTCTTATGACTCTCAATATCTTTGAGATAAGTGGAAGAGGAGGGAACACATAAACCTACTGAAACACCCACGGTGTCACCAGGGCATCCACTGCTACTGCCTGAGGGTCCCTTGACCTGGCACAATACCTCCGAAGCTTCTTGTTGAGGCGTAACGCCATCATGTCTATTTGAGGAAGTCCCCAATGACTTGTTATCTCTGCAAAAACTTCTTGATGAAGTCCCCACTCTCCTGGATGGAGATCGTGTCTGCTGAGGAAGTCTGCTTCCCAGTTGTCCACTCCCGGAATGAAGACTGCTGTCAAAGCGCTTACATGATTTTCCGCCCAGCAAAGAATCCTGGTGGCTTCCGTCATTGCCACTCTGCTCCTTGTTCCGCCTTGGCGGTTTACATGAGCCACGGCTGTGACGTTGTCTGACTGAATCAGAACCGGTAGGTCGCGAAGAAGATTCTCCGCTTGACGCAGGTCGTTGTATATGGCCCTCAATTCCAGTACGTTGAAGTGTAGATAAGCCTCCTGGCTTGACCATAGTCCCTGAAAGTTTCTTCCTTGTGTGACTGCTCCCCATCCTCGGAGGCGCGCGTCCGTGGTCACCAGAACCCAGTCTTGAATGCCGAACCTGCGACCCTCTAGAAGGTGAGCACTCTGCAGCCACCACAGGAGAGACACCCTGGCCCTGGGGGACAGGCTTATTTTCCGATGAATTTGAAGATGGGACCCGGACCACTTGTCCAGAAGGTCCCACTGAAATGTCCTCGCATGAAACCTGCCAAAGGGGATGGCCTCGTAGGTCGCCACCATTTTCCCCAGTACTCGAGTGCATTGATGGACTGACACTCTTTTCGGTTTTAACAGGTCTCTGACCATGTTCTGGAGTTCCTGGGCTTTTTCCATTGGGAGAAAAACCCTCTTTTGTTCCGTGTCCAGAATCATGCCTAAGAAAGATAGCCGAGTCGTTGGAACCAACTGTGACTTTGGTAGATTTAGAATCCAGCCATGTTGCTGCAGCACTCTTAGGGAGAGCAACACGCTTTTCAGCAACTGATCTCTCGATCTCGCTTTTATCAGGAGATCGTCCAAGTACGGGATAATTGTGACTCCCTGCCGACGTAGGAGCACCATCATTTCCGCCATTACCTTGGTGAAAATCCTTGGGGCTGTGGAAAGCCCAAATGGCAACGTCTGAAACTGGTAATGACAGCCCTGTACAGCGAATCTCAGGTACGCCTGATGAAGGGGATATATGGGGACATGAAGGTATTCATCCTTTATGTCTAGTGACACCATAAAATCCCCCCCTTCCAGGCTGGAGATAACTGCCCAGAGCGATTCCATCTTGAATTTGAACTTTTTCAAGTACAGGTTTAGGGATTTTACATTTAGAATGGGACCACAAATAGGGTTGAATAGTACCCCTTCCCCTGATGAAGTAGGGGAACCTTGACAACCACTTGTTGATGACACAGTTTTTGAATTGCAGCTAAAACTATCTCCCTTTCTGGGGAAGAAGCTGGTAAGGCCGATTTGAAAAACCGGCGAGGAGGCACATCTTCGAATTCCATCTTGTAACCTTGGGATATAATTTCCATTGCCCAAGGATCCACATCTGACGGAACCAAGACGTGGCTGAAGAGTCGAAGACGTGCCCCCACCGGCGCGGACTCCCTCAGTGGAGCCCCAGCGCCATGCGATGGATTTAGTAGAAGCCGGGGAGGACTTCTGCTCCTGGGAACTAGCCGCAGCAGGCATTCTTTTCCCTCTACCCTTACCTCTGGCGAGGAAGGAAGAGCCCCGACCTCTTCTGGACCTATGCGACTGAAAGGACTGCATCTGATATTGCGGCGTTTTCTTTTGCTGTGGGGAAACATAAGGTAAAAAAGTAGATTTACCCGCTGTAGCTGTAAAAACCAGGTCCGCGAGACCTTCCCCAAATAAGTCCTCACCTTTGTAAGGCAAAACTTCCATATGCCTCTTTGAGTCGGCATCACCCGTCCATTGGCGGGTCCACAGGGCTCGCCTAGCAGAAATCGCCATGGCGTTGGCTCTCGAACCTAGCAGCCCAACGTCTCTCTGAGCGTCTCTCATATATAGGACTGCGTCTTTAATGTGACCTAAGGTCAATAAAATGGTATCCCTATCCAGGGTATCAATATCAGCTGACAAGGTATCTGTCCAAGCTGCTACAGCGCTACAAACCCAAGCCGACGCTATTGCCGGTCTGAGCAAGGCACCCGTATGTGTATAAATTGATTTTAAGGTAGTCTCCTGTCTGCGATCAGCAGGATCCCTGGAGACGGCAGCTCCACCTTTTTGGACAAACGCATTAAAGCCTTGTTCACCCTGAGTGAGGATTCCCACCGTAACCTGTCCTGCGCAGGGAAAGGATACGCCATAAGAATTCTCTTGGGAATCTGCCGTTTCTTGTCTGGAGTTTCCCAAGCTTTTTCAAATAACGCATTCAGCTCATGGGATGGGGGAAAGGTTACCCCAGGTTTCTTTTCCTTAAACATGCATACCCTCTTGTCAGGGACAGAGGGGTCATCTGTGATATGTAAAACATCCTTTATTGCAATAATCATATAATGAATACTTTTGGCCACCCTTGGGTGTAACCTCGCATCATCGTAGTCGACACTGGAGTCAGAATCCGTGTCGGTATCAGTGTCTGCTACTTGGGACAGGGGACGTTTCTGAGACCCTGACACAGTCAAAGCCATGGATTGACTCCCTGTTCTATCTGTCCAATATCTTATGTAATAAAGACACATTTGCATTTAAAACATTTAACATATCCAACCAATCAGGTGTCAGCGTTGCCGACGGAGACACCACAATCATCTGCTCCACCTCCTCCTTAGATGAGCCTTCTGCTTCAGAAATGCCGACACACACGTACCGACACCCCCACACACTCAGGGAAATAACTATATGGAGACAGTTCCCCAATAAGGCCCTTTGGAGAGACAGAGAGAGAGTATGCCAGCACACACCCAGCGCCACCGGACACTGGAATAAAATCCCAGTTAGGACAGCGCTTTTATATAAATATATATATATATATATATATACACTCACTGCGCCAATTAAATGTGCCCCCCCCCCTCTCTTTTTTGCCCTCTGTAACCGCGTTCAGCAGGGGAGAGTCCGGGGTGCCAGCTTCTCTGCAGTGTGCTGTGGAGAAAATGGCGCTGGTTAGTGCTGGAGGATCAAGCTCTGCCCCCTCAGCGGCGGGCTTCGGTCCCACTCAAATTATCAATACTGGCGGGTGTTTATTAATATACTGCCTCCGCAGTATATATATATGTCAGCCAGTGTCCCTTGAGGCTTATTATTGCTGCCCAGGGTGCCCCCCCTGCGCCCTGCACCCTTACAGTGCCCGTTGTGTTTGTATGTGTGGGAGCAATGGCGCGCAGCGTTACCTCAGTGAAGATCTGAAGTCTTCTGCCGCCTTTGAAGTCTTCTTTCTTCTTATACTCACCCAGCTTCTATCTTCCGGCTCTGTGAGGAGGACGGCGGCGCGGCTCCGGGCCGAACGGCGAGGGTGAGACCTGCGTTCCGACCCTCTGGAGCTAATGGTGTCCAGTAGCCTAAGAAGCAGAGCCTAGCATTTAAGTAGGGCTGCTTCTCTCCCCTCAGTCCCACGATGCAGGGAGCCTGTTGCCAGCAGTGCTCCCTGAAAATAAAAAACCTAACAAAAAGTATTTTTCAGAGAAACTCAGGAGGGCTCCCCTGTAGTACACCCAGTCTCCTCTGGGCACAGGATCTAACTGAGGTCTGGAGGAGGGGCATAGAGGGAGGAGCCAGTGCACACCCATCTAAAGTTCTTTATAGTGCCCATGTCTCCTGCGGAGCCCGTCTATACCCCATGGTCCTTACGGAGTCCCCAGCATCCTCTAGGATGTAAGAGAAAAATATATATACAGTGCTCAAAAAAATAAAGGTACATTAAAATAACACATCCTAGATCTGAATGAATTAAATATTCTTATTAAATACTTTGGTGGTCATTCTGAGTTGTTCGCTCTGTAAATTTTTTCGCATCGCAGCGATTTTCCGCTTAGTGCGCATGCGCAATGTCCACACTGCTACTGCGCCAAGTAAATTTGCTATGCAGTTAGGAATTTTACTCACGGTTTTTTCTTCGTTCTGGTGATCGGAGTGTGATTGACAGGAAGTGGGTGTTTCTGGGCGGAAAGTGGCCGTTTTATGGGAGTGTGTGAAAAAACGCTACCGTTTCTGGGAAAAACGCGGGAGTGGCTGGAGAAACGGAGGAGTGTCTGGGCGAACGCTGGGTGTGTTTGTGACGTCAAACCAGGAACGACAAGCACTGAACTGATCGCAGATGCCGAGTAAGTCTCGAGCTACTCAGAAACTGCACAGAGATGTATTTTCGCAATAATGCAAATCTTTCGTTCGCAATTTTAAGAAGCTAAGATTCACTCCCAGTAGGCGGCGGCTTAGCGTGTGCAATGCTGCTAAAAGCAGCTTGCGAGCGAACAACTCGGAATGACCCCCTTTGTTCTTTACATAGTTGAATGTGCTGACAACAAAATCACACAAAAATTATCAATGGAAATCAAATTTATTAACCCATGGAGGTCTGGATTTGGAGTCACACTCAAAATTAAAGTGGAAAAACACACTACAGGCTGATCCAACTTTGATGTAATGTCCTTAAAACAAGTCAAAATGAGGCTGTCGTGTGTGTGGCCTCCACGTGCCTGTATGATCTCCCTACAACGCCTGGGCATGCTCCTGATGAGGTGGCGGATGGTCTCCTGAGGTATCTCCTCCCAGACCTGGACTAAAGCATCCGGCAGCTCCTGGACAGTCTGTGGTCCATTGGTGGATGGAGCAAGACATGATGTCCCAGATGTGCTCAATTGGATTCAGGTCTGGGGAACGGGCAGGCCAGTCCATAGCATCAATGCCTTCATCTTGCAGGAACTGCTGACACACTCCAACCACATGAGGTCTAGCATTGTCTTGCATTAGGAGGAACCCAGGGCCAACAGCACCAGCATATGGTCTCACAAGGGGTCTGAGGATCTCATCTCGGTACCTAATGGCAGTCAGGCTACATCTGACGAGCACATGGAGGGCTGTGCGGCCCCCCAAAGAAATGCCACCCCACACCATTACTGACCCACTGCCAAACCGGGCATGCTGGAGGTTGTTGCAGGCAGCAGAACGTTCTCCTTGGCATCTCCAGACTCTGTCATGTCTGTCATATGTGCTCAGTGAGAACCTGCTTTATATGTGAAGAGCACAGGGTGCCAGTGGCGAATTTGCCATTCTTGGTGTTATCTGGCAAATGCCAAACGTCCTGCACGGTGTTGGGCTGTAAGCACAACCCCCACCTGTGGACGTCGGGCCCTCATACCAACCTCATGGAGTCTGTTTCTGATCATTTGAGTAGACACATGCACATTTGTGGCTTGCTGGAGGTCATTTTGCAGGGCTCTGGCAGTTCTCCTCCTGTTCCTCCTTGCACAAAGGCGGAGGTAGCGGTCCTGCTGCTGGGTTGTTGCCCTCCTATGGCCTCCTCCACGTCTCCTGATGTACTGGCCTGTCTCCTGGTAGCACCTCTGGACACTACGCTGACAGACACAGCAAACCTTCTTGCCACAGCTCGCATTGATGTGCCATCCTGGATGAGCTGCACTACCTGAGCCACTTGTGTGGGTTGTAGACTCTGTCTCATGCTACCACTAGAGTGAAAGCCCCGCCAGCTTTCAAAAGTGACCAAAACATCAGCCAGAAAGCATAGGAGTTGAGAAGTGGTCTGTGGTCACCACCTGCAGAACAACTCCTTTATTGGGGGTGTCTTGCTAATTGCCTATAATTCCCACCTGTTGTCTATTCCATTTGCACAACAGCATGTGAAATTGATTGTCAATCAGTGTTGCTTCCTAAGTGGACAGTTTGATTTCACAGAAGTGCGATTGACTTGGAGTTACATTGTGTTGTTTAAGTGTTCCCTTTATTTTTTTGAGCAGTATATATACAGTATATATGTAAAAAAATTTAGAGCGACCACTGGTGCTGTTTTTAGTTTATGCAAAGATTATATCCAAAAATGTTTGAAGAAATATATATATAAAACATTCATTTATTTAGCACAAAAGGAGACAACGGGCTACTGTATATGTCAAAAAAGGGGATAACATTAAATAAAACCGTAAAAAAGAGAGGTCTAAAAAAAGTTGAAAGACACTTTTTTTTTTAAATATATACACACACAACATAAATGTGGTGCAGCACCATACTTGCCTACTCTCCCGGAATGGCCGGGATGCTCCCGAAAATCGGGTGACCCTCCCGGCCCCCCGGAAGAGCAGGCAAGTCTCCCGATTTGAGGGTTCCCCCCTGCCCGTCCGCCCACTTTGTGTGTAAAGTAGGCGTTCTGGGCAGTCGATGACGCAATTCTTGCTGAATCGCGTCATCATAGCCACGCCCCCTGCAGTGTAATGCCGGTGATCGCGGCATTGCAGCGCGGGGGCGTGGCTTAAAGGAGGCGTCACCGTAACCCCGCCCCCGTCCCATCCTTGCTCCACCTCTGGCCCAACCCCTCCTTACGTCACAGCACTCCCCGGCCCGCCTGTTGAGCCGACCTGGCTGCTCTCTCCCGCAGAGAGCAGCCAGAATGTCGGTAAGTATGTGCAGCACTCCTGATCTCCTGATGTCTAAAGCATTGAGTCTTACAGCGGCATAGCGTCAGGCTATAAAGGCCCATACACACTTGCCGATAAAATGAGCGACGTCGCTCATTTTCCCCCTTCCTGAGCGACGTCGCTCATTTTATTAGCGAGTGTGTATGCCGCCAGCAACGACCGATGCGCGGTTCCCGCAGGTCAGCAACAATCGTCGCTGTCGCCAGTGAATGTATGCAGGATCTGGACTGTCGTCCACGATCTGCATGCAGGGCTGGCGGAGATGTGACGTCACTGAGCGATATGAGTGGTCATATTGCTCAGTGTGTACAGTCGGCTGCCGACCAGCCGGCCCGGGAGGGGAAACATTAGACGACGTCGCTCACAGGACCTTAAGACTCAATGCTTTACACATCAGGAGTGCTGCACCACATTTATTTCATCTATTTACTTATTTGTGCCGGCACCCAGTACATAATACCTGGAGAGCCGGACCACACCGGCTAATTAATAAATGTGTGTGTATATATTATATAAACATATATACCATATTTATACTATACATGTATATACACTTTATGATATATACATATTTATATAAAGATATATATACACATATATATATATATATATATATATATGTATATACATATACTGTACATACTATTTATATATACACACTGTACATATAGATATATGTACTGTATATATACATATTTACATATGATTCAACATATTTTACTAATTATTAGATTTATATTGAATAGCTGCTAATCCTAGAGCAGCAGCCAGGCAGCCATGAAATGTCTGACACCGTCCTCACCTCACAGAGGATAGTCAGACAAGCTGCCGGGCCGCCTTCAAGGAGCTTCAGTGCTTTCCGTGTGGTGAGCTGGAGCTCTGTGAGTCTCTCTGGGACCTGGGTGAGGGCCAGCGGCCGCGAGGCGGCACCTTTGTGACATGACATGCCGTGACGTCTGCGCCGTGTAGGAGGCTCTGGGTCACCATGGAAATGCGGCGCAGGGAGGGCTAGGAAAGACGCTATTACAGAAATCATCTGCCGAGCGGCATTAGAAACTCCTCTATGCGGCGGCGGCCGGGGGCCTAGGAATGCTGCAGTAGAAGGAAAAAATGTTTTTCCTATCTACAGCAGCATATAGCAATGTGGATGCTGTGGGCCTGTTTGTAGTTTGGGCCTGGAGCTGCAGCTCCATCAGCCCCATTGTTAATCCGGCCCTGCCTGTATCAGAGTTGGTATCAGTGTCAACTTGCCTTATTTGGGCAAGTGTACGATTTTTAGGGTATGTAGGTGGGGTATGGGAAGGAGTAGGAGCTGATTGCTGCAAACCCTCTACAGACTTTCTCAAAAACTGCGTCTCTTTCTCATTATGTGACATCCTTGATGAAATCTGTGATATCATTCCCCTTAAAGAATCCACCCATGGGGGTTCGGATTCGGCAGGTTGGGAAAGCACATTGCAGTTATGAGTACATGGGATAGACTCCTCAGGAGAAGATACACACTCTGCAGCACAGGACACAGAGCCCTTAGACATGGTAATGTGGATATATACACTCACACACACATACGGGAAAATGTCAGACACAGTTTCCCCCAGAGTACCTTCAGAGAGTCACAGAGTCAAGTATCCAGACACACAGCGCCCCTGGAGCAGTTATTATGATAAAAGACCGGCGCTGACTATTCAACCTTAATAGGATGACTAGTACTAATTACACACTCCCCACCAGTATATAACACCCTGGTACCGCAGTAACTGGGGTCAGGTGGAGGGTCAGCGCTCCCTGTCAGCATGCTTCAGCATTCTGCAGGGAGAAAATGGCGCTGGTGAGTGCAGGATCTAATAAAACTGCAACTCGGGTCACCACTACTAAAGAGCACCACTCCTTGAAACAATACACAACCAGAAAAATGGAACGGCTCCCAAGCGCTGTTATATATGTATACACAAATCACTTTCTGTTGGACTTTAAAACTATAAATCCTCAAAAGAAAGAGATAAATATATTCATGCAGTATCAATATTCATATTAGTGTTTGTTGTTCATATTGATGATCCTCAACCAGTGGTGCAAGTAGAAAAAATGTCTTATGGGTACTGTGTGCGCGCGCCGAAGGCGCGCGCGCAAAAAAATGGGTGTGGCCAAATGCCACATGGGGCGTGGCCAATGAAAATGGGGGCGTGATACACATATGGGGGAGGGGCAGATACACGTATGACCCCAATAGTGTCAGATACACGTTGCACCACAGTGCTAGATATACATTGCCCCACAGTGCCAGATACATATAACCCCACAGTGCCAGATACACATTGCCCCACAGTGCCAGATACACAAATGTCCCCAGAGTGCCAGATACACAAATGTCCCCAGAGTGTCAGATACACATTGCCTCACAGTGCCAGATACACATTGCCCCACAGTGCCAGATGCACATTGCCCCACAGTGCCAGATACACAAATGTCCCCAGAGTGCCAGATACACATTGCCCCACAGTGCCAGATACACATTGCCCCACAGTGCCAGATACACAAATGTCCCCAGAGTGCCAGATACACATTGCCCCACAGTGCCAGATGCACATTGCCCCACAGTGCCAGATGCACATTGCCCCACAGTGCCAGATACACATTGCCCCACAGTGCCAGATACAGAAATGCCCCCAGAGTGCCATACATTGCCTCACAGTGTCAGATACACATTGCCCCACAGTGCTAGATACACAAATGCCCCCACTGTGTCAGATATACATTGCCCCCCGTGCCAGATACAGAAATGCCCCTACAGTGCCAGATATGCCCCCAGTGCCAGATATCCTCCAGTGCCAGGTATACATGCCCCCCTGTGCCAGATATCCCCCAGTGCCAGGTATATATGCCCCCCTGTGCTAGATATGCCCCCAGTGCCAGATATCCCCCAGTGCCAGGTATACATGCCCCCCCAGTGCCAGATATCCCCCAGTGCCAGGTATACATGCCCCCCCAGTGCCAGATATCCCCCAGTGCCAGGTATACATGCCCCCCCAGTGCCAGATATCCCCCAGTGCCAGGTATAACATGCCCCCCCAGTGCCAGATATCCCCCAGTGCCAGGTATAACATGCCCCCCCAGTGCCAGATATCCCCCAGTGCCAGGTATACATGCCCCCCCAGTGCCAGATATCCCCCAGTGCCAGGTATACATGCCCCCCCAGTGCCAGATATCCCCCAGTGCCAGGTATACATGCCCCCCCAGTGCCAGATATCCCCCAGTGCCAGGTATAACATGCCCCCCCAGTGCCAGATATCCCCCAGTGCCAGGTATAACATGCCCCCCCAGTGCCAGATATCCCCCAGTGCCAGGTATACATGCCCCCCTGTGCCAGATATCCCCCAGTGCCAGGTATATATGCCTCCCTGTGCCAGATATGCCCCCAGTGCCAGGTATACATGCCCCCCTGTGCCAGATATCCCCCAGTGCCAGGTATATATGCCCCCCTGTGCCAGATATGCCCCCAGTGCCAGGTATATATGCCCCCCTGTGCCAGATATGCCCCCAGTGCCAGGTATACATGCCCCCCTGTGCCAGATATCCCCCAGTGCCAGGTATATATGCCCCCCTGTGCCAGATATGCCCCCAGTGCCAGGTATATATGCCCCCCTGTGCCAGATATGCCCCCAGTGCCAGGTATACATGCCCCCCCAGTGCCAGGTATAACATGCCCCCCTCCCCTACTCACCGCTGCCGTCGCTGTCCTCCTGTCTGTCATGTGAGGGAAGGAGAGTGCAGCCTGCGCCTCTCGTTCCCCTCAGTCTTCGGCGGGTGTCTCAGTTTAATTCAGCGCCGATCCGTGAGCCAATCAGAGCTCGCGGGTGCGAGCTCTGATTGGCTCACGGATCGGCGCTGAAGTAAACTGAAACACCCACCGGAGACTGAGGGGAACGAGAGGCGCAGGCTGCACTCTCCTGCCCTCACATCAGAGGCGTGTGCGGCGGTGCGGCGTGGGGGAGGGAGGGAAGGAAGAGGAGCGGCGGCCCGTCGGTGTGGGTACGGCGTACCCACGGCTAAATTCTTACGGGTACGCCGTACCCACCCGTACCCGCCCACTTGCACCACTGTCCTCAACTGACCTTTAGGCAATACCCTATGTTCACATCAAGGTTTCTTTAATATCTCAGAAATTCATGACATCTATAAAATAGCTTCTTAGCTTATTGGTATATGGCTTACCTTCGGTAAATGCCCTATGTGCATCAAAAGGTATCTTTTTTGGTACTCCTTCGTCAGGATTAGACTGGACTCTGTCCAGCTCTTGTATTTTCACGATTTGTAGAGTACATCAAAATGATAGTCCATGCAATATTGGGTATAAACCGATTTATTTATAAAAAAAATATAAAATATACAATCCACTATTACCATAGGTCACAGGAACACACAATATTCCCAAACGGCAAGGTCTACTACACCGCACACCCCTCAGATGAACAAGAGGGGAAAAAAGGATGGTATATACAGTAAAGAAAATATTATGGCCAAAAAAATGGCACAAAAGTCTTTACCAATTACTCCCGGGGAGTGACGCTGTTTGACCTATGGAAAGTGCCGAATTCCAACAACGCATTTCGGAACCAATGTTCCTTCATCAAGGTGTGGAGTGGTAATGGACCCTGCCGGTCATTTTATCCCCCATAACTTCATCACATGTCCTTAATTAACCAACCAAAATTAATTTGTTTAAAAACAGCCATATACACATAAACATAACATTAAAAAATACTCATATTAAAAAGAGAAATTCATACACATGAGAATCAACTCATCCAAAGTGCATAAAGTACAGCCAAAACTTCATAAAATTACATATTTCATAAATTGGGTATAATCCAAAATGCATAATGAACCCATAAATCCCTAAATTCCTAAACAATCAATGTATTGACTAAACTGATCCATCTGATTAAAAACCACGTATTTTCCCCAACCAAACTCCCATAATGCACTGCGGGATCTGACGCCCTAAGCTGTTCTCGGTTGCCATAGCAACCGCATGTTTTTCCCCTCAAAACAGCTTTCCCCAATTTGCAGGTCCTGCTTAGGACGTCAGATTTCGCAGTGCATTATGGGAAGGATTATGGGATTTATGAAATATGTAATTTTATGAAGTTTTGGCTGTACTTTATGCACTTTGGATGAGTTGATTCTCATGTGTATGAATTTCTCTTTTTAATATGAGTATTTTTTAATGTTATGTTTATGTTTATATGGCTGTTTTTAAACAAATTAATTTTGGTTGGTTACTTAAGGACATGTGACCAAGTTAGGGGGGATAAAATGACTGGCAAGGTCCATTTACCACCCCACAATTTGATGAAGGAACATTGGTTCCGAAACGCGTTGGTGGAATTCGGCACTTTCCATAGGTCAAACAGCATCACTCCCCGGGAGTAATTGGTAAAGACTTTTGTGCCTTTTTTTGGCCATAATATTTTCTTTACTGTATATACCATCCATTTTTCCCCTCTTGTTCATCTGAGGGGTGTGCGGTGTAGTAGACCTTGCCGTTTGGGAATATTGTGTGTTCCCGTGACCTATGGTATAGTGGATTGTATATTTTATATTTTTTTATAAATAAAATCGGTTTATACCCAATATTGCATGGACTATCCTTTTGATGTACTCTACAAATCGTGAAAATACAAGAGCTGGACAGAGTCCAGTCTAATCCTGACGAAGGAGTACCAAAAAAGATACCTTTTGATGCACATAGGGCATTTACCGAAGGTAAGCCATATACCAATAAGCTAAGAAGCGATTTTATAGATGTCATGAATTTTGGAGATATTAAAGAAACCTTGATGTGAACATAGGGTATTGCCTAAAGGTCAATTGAGGATCATCGATATGAACAACAAACACTCATATGAATATTGATACTGCATGAATATATTTCTCTCTTTATTTTGAGGATTTATAGTTTTGAAGTCCAACAGAAAGTGATTCGTGTATACATATATAACAGCGCTTGGGAGCCGTTCCATTTTTCTGGTTGAGTGCTGGATCTGCTCTGAAGAGAAGCCCCGCCCCCTGCAATGGTTCACGACTTCCCGCACATAAGAAGATTATACTGGCCTGAGGTGTTTAGTGCTAACAGCGGGATTAGCCCCTGGTAGCTGTTTTGCCAGTGTAGGGTGATCGCGCTGGCACAGGACGCCCTCAGCCGCGTCTATATAACAATGTTGCTGAGCCTTCATGGAGCGCAGCCTGTCAGAGATGCGCTCCCACCCTTGTGCCGCCATTCCTGCCAGTGACCCGCTAACCGAGCCACCGGCGCTTAATTCACCACTCTTCTGGCTCTGTTAGGGAGTGGCGGCCGTGCTGCGGGAGTGAGCAGTCGCCTTGTGGGCTTGCGATCAGCACCCTCAGGAGCTCAGTGTCCTGTCAGCGGAGATAGAGAACCATTAACTTCGAGTGTTGGTTCCTACTTACCCCCTAAGTCCCACGAAGCAGGAAGGCTGTTGCCAGCAGCCTTCCTGTAGCTAACAACTCTTAGAAAACAATAAAAGTTGAAAAACTTCTAGGAGCTCCCCTAGCTGTGACCGGCTCCTCCGGGCACATTTTCTAAACGGAGTCTGGTATGAGGGACATAGAGGGAGGAGCCAGCCCACACAATTAAACTGTTAAAGTGCCCATGGCTCCCAAACGACCCGTCTATACCCCATGGTACTAAATGGACCCCAGCATCCTCTAGGACGTAAGAGAAAATATAAAAACATATACCCAAAAGAAGATAAAAAAAAGGTAGAATAAGAAAAGATGGTCGAAAAATTAAGCTACTCGCAGTCCAATAAACCACGCGTTTTAGTCTAAGTGACCTTTACCAAGACATATTTGGACTGTGAGAAGGTCCGCTATTTATCAACTCAGGTGATTGCAATCATACCATAAGACGGCTGTCACTATACCGACAGCGGCATCCTGTCTGTTGGAATCCCGGCAGCGAGTCCCCTCACGGGCTCGCTGCGCTTGCCACGCTTCAGGCCGGTAGCCCGTGCCACTTGCAACAGAATTATATTCCCACTCAGTTGGTGGCGTGGACCCACCAACCGAGTAGGAACAACTGGCAATCGTTGGGATTGTGACTGGCAGCATTTCCTTTCACCGTCTGTCGGGATTCCAGCATCAGTCTCCTGAACGGCAGGATGCCCCCCACACTCCGTCTCCATCCTCTCCTCCATCACCTGCTTCTTTCCTCACACTCTTGCCCCATCCTCTCCTTCAGCACCCAGCTTCTTCCCTCACACGCAGGCTCCATCCTCTCTTCCAGCACCCAGCTCCTTCCCTCACACGCAGGCCCCATCCTCTCCTCCATCACCCTGCTCCTTCCCTCACACACAGGCTCCATCCTCTCCTCCATCATCCTGCTCCTTCCCTCACACGCAGGCTTCATCCTCTCCTCCATCACCCAGCTCCTTTTTTGATACGCAGGATCCATCCTCTCCTCCATCACCCTACTCCTTCCCACACACACAGGCCCCATCCTCTCCTCCATCACTCTACTCCTTCCCTCACACGCAGGCCCCATCCTCTCCTCCATCACCCTTCTTCTTCCCTCACATGCAGGCCCCATCCTCTCCTCCATCACCCTGCTCTTCCCTCACACGCAGGCCCTATCCTCTCCATCACCCTGCTACTTCCCTCACACGCAGGCTCCATCCGCTCCACCATCACCCTGCTCCTTCCCTCACATGGAGGTTCCATCCTCTCCTCCATCACCCAGCTCCTTTTCTGACATGCAGGCTTCCCTCACACAGAGGCTCCATCCTCTCTTCCATCACCCAACTTCTTCCCCCACACGCAGGCCCCATCCTCTCTTCCATCACCCAGCTTCTTCCCCCACACGCAGACCCCATCCTCTCCTCCATTACCCTGCTCCTCATACGCAGGCTCCATCCTCCTCTCCAATACCAAGCTCCTTCCCTCACACGCAGGCCCCATCCTCTCCTCCATCACCCTGCTCCTCACACGCAGACTCCATCCTCCCCTCCAATACCTAGCTCCTTCCCTCACATGCAGGCCCCATCCTCTCTTCCATCACCCTGCTCCTTCCCTCACACACAGGCCCCATCCTCTCCTCCATCACCCTGTTCCTTCCCTCACACACGGGCCCCATCCTCTCCTCCATCACCCTGTTCCTTCCCTCAAACACAGGCCCCATCCTCTCCACCATCACCCTGCTCATTCCCTCACACACGGGCCCCATCCTCTCCTCCATCACCCTGTTCCTTCCCTCAAACACAGGCCCCATCCTCTCCACCATCACCCTGCTCATTCCCTCACACGCAGGCTCCATCCTCTCCTCCATCACCCTGCTCCTTCCCTCACACGCAGACCCCATCCTCTCCTCCATCACCCTGTGCCTTCAATTCCTTATATTTGGTTTCAAATCTCCCTTCCTTTCTAATCCTGATTTTATTGTTGGCAGTGCTCGAAGTGGGCCGGTATACAACGGTATGGTATACCGGTACTTATTCGAGCACTGTTCCCCGCCAGGCCGCCACCGCATCAAGCTGACAGCGGCGCTACTATTTCAAATCTGCCGCAGAACGGCAGCCAATCAGGAGCACCCACTCCTGATTGGCTGCCGGTCTGCAGCAGATTTGATATAGCACAGTGCCCGGCTCCCGTTCCTGGCCATTGCTCCTCTGCAGTGGCGTAACCACTGAGGGTGCAGGGGGAGCAGATGCTATGGGGCCCGAGATGTTTCCAGGGCCTGCAGCTCCCCCTGCACCCAGTCAATGCTAAGGGTCATGGCCTGTGAAGAAAGGATGCAGGTGCACACCCCTCCCACCCAAATAGTGAGTGACTCGCACATCCTGCCAAGCAGCATCCCTGGCCCTCAGCCCACGGCCCTCTCCCCCGACACCGGAGCTGCAGTACTTTGGATGCAGACAGCCGTGAGGCTGGGGAAGAGGGCTTCCCTTTGTGTGCTGTCATCCTCTGCTCCTTGGCCACTTGGGGTGACTTCGCTGCTTCTGGCAGATAACTGAAGAGTGCCCAAGGAGGAGCTGGGGGTGCTCCTTTTGCAGGTACGCCGGGTGACTGGGCCGGAAGGGGGGGATATATCCCCTGGACTGGTGCAGTGCACAATTTAATGATTTGGGCCAGCCCAGTATCCAGCCACATTGCCACCATAGGCCCCACCCACCCAGACTGCCAAATCCCAGGAATCCCTGCACCGCCTCGTCCATTGCAGCGACACAGCTAGCCTCTCCGCTACGGCCTCAAACCCTGCCCCAGAGAGCAGCTGTAGTCAGTATCCCAGTAGTGAAGAAAGTTTGCTGGAAGTTTGTGGAAGCTTCAGCCATGATCAAAGGAGGCTTCCAGATCCCAGACCACCCAGTAAGCAGCCAGCACACTGCAGGAGACACCCATAGTTAAATCCCTCTACCAAATAGGCTGCATGGCTGAGTTTGTCAACGCTGCAGCCACCAACAGCCAACCCTCCCACCCCACCCTGAAAAGTATTGCATGCAGTCCAGGGTCACCAAGCCATGCCATCTGTAGTACAACAACCAGGTGGACACCACACCTGGTGGCAGTGCCAGACCATGCTGTCCAGGATCCAGTACCAGCACAAGTTGGTGAGTGCCAGATCCTATACCCAGTACACACACCTCCTCTGCACCCTGCTGTACTGTATGTGGTCAGCAGGGTCTGCATGGCACTGGGTGGTTGTGGTATGCAGGTGTGTGGGGGTGTGAGGCAGGGTTATGGTGGTACCGGGGTGCTCCCCATGAGGGCTCCGGGCTGCACTATGAAGGTATGAAGTATGTAACTGCTGCCTCTCTCTGTCCCTACTCCCTGCTACCTCTCTCTCTGTCCTTACTGTATGTTCCTGCTGCCTCTCTCTGTCCCTACATCCCTGCTGCCTCTCTCTTTTGCTACGGGGCCCACAAAGTTCTAGTTACGTCCCTGCTCCTCTGACAAGTGCGTCTGTAACGTTCGACTCGCCGGTATGCGGCATAATTACGCCAAGACTCCGGCTCCCGCCCCCGACAGCTCTGCTGCCCAGCTCCGGCTTTCTCCAGATGACAACTCAGCTCCCGCTCCACAGCGCAGTTGCCCAGCTCCCATATCGTGATACTCTGACAATCTTGCAACTGGTCAGCAGAGGGGAACTTACAGAAGAGATTGTCATAGTGGGGATAGTGTGTGTGTTTATATATGTGACTGTGTATATATGTGTGTGAGTATACTGTATGTGGCTGTGAGTATGTACATATGTGGCTAAGTCATACTTACCGATATTCTGGCTGCTCTCTGCGGGAGAGAACAGCCAGGTCGGCTCAGCGGGCGGGCAGGGGAGGCTGTGATGTAAAGGAGGGGGTGGCCGGAGGCGGGACGGGGGCGGAGCAAGGGCGAGTTCCCAGTGACACCTCCTTTAAGCCACGCCCCCACTCTGTAATGCCGCGATTACCGGCATTACACTGCAGGGGGCGTGGCTATGATGACGCGATTCAGCAAGAATCGCGTCATCGACTGTCCGGACCGCCCACTTTACACACTAAGTTGGCGGACGGGCAGGGGGGACCCCGCAAATAGGGAGGCTTGCCTGCTCTTCCGGAGGGCCGGGAGGGTCACCCGATTTTCGGGAGCCTCCCGGCCATTCCGGGAGAGTAGGCAAGTATGGGCTAAGTGTATGGGATAATGTGAATTTCGGCTCATTCCATGTGGCATAATGTGACTTTTGGCTCATTCAGTGTGCTATATTGTGAATTTCGGCTCGTACCATGTGCTATAATGTGAAAGGGGCACCAGTACTAGATAGTATAAGGGGTTCTACTACACTGGACACTCCCCTTTTGGGTGACCATGCCCCCTTTATAACTGCATCCTTGACTTTTCCATACCCCCACTTCAAAATTTCCACTTCGACCACTGATTGTTGGTGGTACTTTTACTGTATATCAAGGTATGTTTATTACTATTGTAATACCCTGCTATATGAGGTATATGTGTGGCATGCTACAGAGTATGTACATTTGATTATACAGGCAGATAATTCCCAGCAGCCTTGGCAGCACCTCTGGAGGTCAGGGGCAGGTCACATGACCAGTGACAGTTGGCGGGAGGACAGTTGGTCAGCACACAGTCTGAGGTAGCTGTGAGAGAGGAGGGCATCTCTGGCAGTGGAAAATTCCTGTCAGAAAATGGAGGTGCCACTGAGAGCAGCTTACAGGCAGTGGTCGTCTCTGAGAGCCACTCAGTAAAAGTCTATAAAGTGCTACTTCTAATTTGTGACTGCTGCAGCGCCTGCTCCCTGTGTCACCTAGCAATCCCCAGGGCCGGTGCAAGGTTTCAAGTCGCCCTAGCCAAAGGTTCACAATGCTGCCCCTCCTTTCCCTCAACGTCCTCCACCCAGCCCCTTGTAAACACATACACATCTACTTCATGCCCCTAGCAGTGCACAGTCCCAAGTCAGATTGAAACTGGGAAAAGACGCGCATGCAAGTTTCCAGCCACCTGACAGTTTATAGTATATATATCTCTCTCATACAAAGAGAAACCTACATGGCAGCTGATAGAGACACAGGGGCAGAGGTGCATACAGGTCCCCTGAACCCCATCACTAATCACACTGTATTATAGCTGCAATTATGGTTACTGTTATTGCAATTACAAATTTCTGGAGGGGGCGATTGCACAAAAACCACAGTTATAGTATAGCCATTTCTTTTCTAAAGTTTCAGGCCTTTGCATACACTTTATATTTATTAACAGTTTCTTATATAGTGCAGCAAATTCTGTTGCGCTTTACAACTGGACACAATTAGAAGACAAAACTGGGTAAAAACAAACAGTCATAGAGGTAGGAGGGTCCTGCTCACAAGCTTACAATCTATGGGGAAATAGGCATTGATATTCAAGGATATGTGCTATCTATTGCATAGCTGTCCACCAGATTACAAAGGTTTTTGGTGGGCTGCATGATATCACATCACAGCAGTGATGAACCAGGGTCAGGACGAAGGGAGAGTGAAGAAAGAAGATATGTGTGGACTGTACTGTGGGAATATAATTGGATAGGAAAGCTACGAAAGTTATGTGGGCGGTTCTGGAATTTAATAGGCTTGTCTGAATTGGTGCGTTTTCAGGGAATCCTTGATGGTTTGAAGACTAGACGAGTCTTATTGTACGTTGTAGGGTATTCCACAGAGTGAGTGCAGTCCGAATAAAGTCCTGTAATAGTGCATGGGAGCAAGTAATGAGTGTGTCAGATCTGTAACTCTGTCTGTTCCCGGAGGGGGCACTAGTGGGTCAGTGGTGGTGCGGTGGAGAAAACGAGGAGGCTGTAGAAAGTTCCTGCGCATGTGCGCCTTGAAGTTTATTAACACACAGGAGTATAAACAGTGACTGGAACACAAAGGTAATGCTGATGTTTGAAAGTCAATGAGAGTAACTAAACGATGATTAACTTGGCAGTCGGCAGTAACAGAAATTAATATGCAGGTGGAAACAGATACAATTGATGACATGAATATCAGGCAGTAAATAACTCCAGTAAACGGTTAAAAAAAAAAGTCAATAATATTAAATAGCAATAATGATTGGTTTTGCATACCTCCCAACATAACCCTCTCCAGGAGGGACACAATGCTCTACTTCTGGACTTTTCTCTTAATGTATGATTGCCGGCACCTGTATTGAACTAGTTAATGGATAAGAAAGGTGTTGCAGCACAGGTGATGGCAAACATATTAAGAGAAAAGTCCAGGAGCAGAGCATTCTGTCCCTCCTGGAGAGGGTCATGTTGGGAGGTATGGTTTTGTAGTAGGTAAAACAGAAACAACATGCAGATGAAGCAGATGCAACTGAAGACAAGATTATAGGCAATACATAACTCTGCTGGATAGTTTGGAAACCAACAATGAGGATACACAGTCTGTATATAGGCACACGTCCACTAAGCCAAACAAGGCCCAAGCAGGAGACAGTCTAGCAGGCAGGCAGCAAATTGGTAGATTAGGTGCTGAATGCAATTGCACAGTGCAGAGTTGCTGGTAGATAGATTATGTCTGCTTGTGACCTGTTAAGCAGTAAAAATGTGGAAAATCGGACGATGCCCCCAATTGATAATGTTGATTATCTTTACAGGAATAAAAGCTATACCTTATACACCCTTAGAATACACTTTACCATGGAGCCGCTGCGGCCGCTAAACCTAGTACACACGCTATGTACTTTATACACTGTTTGCGTACGGAGTCCCGTATCACTGTACGGACTTAGCGTACAAACGCTGCGCTGGGGGTACAAAGTACACACAGCGCGTACAAACCCAGAGATATACTTTAAACCTTCACAGTAATGCAATGCAATGATATTACACTTTAAACCTTATACAGCAATGCAGTGTGATGCTATTACACTTTAAACCTTAGCAGGGCAATGAGCACACGACACCAATGGTGAGTTTACCGCTGGGTTCCGACACCACAGTGGATTATTTCTGAAAGGGGGTTTACAATACAAATTATACACTACAATACAAGACAATATATATAACAGAATAATGGCTACAGTCAATGTACATACGTGAGAATATTCGTGTGTGCTTCCTGGTCCAGTCCTCCATAATCAAATAGATAACGTTGTGAGTCTTGTGGCTGGCCGGCCTGCAGCAGGCTTTATTTATACAAGTCTTCCAAAAGCAATACAATGGATACTGTTCCCTTTGTCCATTGGACACAGGGATGCACTTTTACAGTACAGGAGAGGTCATAGGTTGATTTGAAAAGGTAGGCAATGTCTTTCTCAACTGCTCTTGTGGGTGGTCTCCTCTGGATTCCCGCCGCATACATAATATACAGTAAATACAGTTTATATCTATATTCTGCTTCTGCACATAACTATCCGCAGGAACATGCGATCTTCCGCAGACCAACACCGGAATGTTTCCCTTAAAATACCCTACAGCTGGATACCAAATACCACCTTATAACCTTAGTCTGTCCCCTCTTATCCTGTAAAGGTGAATCCCTTTGTTCTGCAACCATTTAAACAGCTATAACTTTCTGATGTGGTGCAAGGAGACTATGGTGGTCATTCCGAGTTGTTCGCTCTGTATTTTTCTTTCGCAACGGAGCGATTAGTCGCTAATGCACATGCGCAATGTCCGCAGTGCAACTGCGCCAAGTAAATTTGCTATGCAGTTAGGTATTTTACTCACGGCATTACGAGGTTTTTTCTTCGTTCTGGTGATCGTAATGTGATTGACAGGAAGTGGGTGTTTCTGGGCGGAAACAGGCCGTTTTATGGGTGTGTGCGAAAAAACGCTACAGTTTCTGGGAAAAACGCGGGAGTGGCTGGAGAAACGGAGGAGTGTCTGGGCGAACACTGGGTGTGTTTGTGACGTCAAACCAGGAACGACAAGCACTGAACTGATCGCAGATGCCGAGTAAGTCTAGAGCTACTCAGAAACTGCTAAGAAGTGTCTATTCGCAATTTTGCTAATCTTTTGTTCGCAATTTTGATAAGCTAAGATTCACTCCCAGTAGGCGGCGGCTTAGCGTGTGCAAAGCTGCTAAAAGCAGCTTGCGAGCGAGCAACTCGGAATGAGGGCCTATGTGTACATTGTGCACTATTTGGATTAAATATGTAATGTGTTCTGATGTGCGTACACAAACTCTGCCGTAAATACCCATACCACGCGCCGATGCACAGGACCGTGGGAGCGACCATACGCAAAGTGCGTACATGTGCACGCACTGCAGAACAAGTGCACGCGCAGTGGGCATGTGTGTGCAGTTTATACGTGCTGTGTGTTCTGCAATATTTTTCGACTTTGACAGTCCACCCTTTGGCAGTCACCAATAACTGCCACTATCTAATCACTAAACATAAAAATATCAATATAATATCTACAGACGATTGGATGGTCAGAGGAGAGTTGTAGGCGGGAAATATAGGACCTAGTGGGATAGTAAAAAGCATGTATGTATGAATCCATGTCTATGGGGCATGTATCATCGTGCCGTATATGTTTTAGATAAGCTTTGAGGTATTGCAAAGTATACATTAAATCCTTCTTATCCCATATTAAGGGTCTGTAAGTGGGCTGACAAACACTACCGAGCTCTTTTCGGATTCTTGTTCCAACAAATGGGGTGCACATTTAGTTGATGATACATGGAGGGGGAACATATGTGAGTGCTAGTATATGTGGATATAACCTGTGGACTATGTGTGTCATTAACTGAAGGTTGTAGAGATGAAGATAAGACACATATCTAAAATACATTCACATAACATTTTCATAAACATTCTTGGGTAGGGCTGATGTCTTTTCTGGATGGGTGTATCTGGGCAGAGGGGGAGACAAAGGAAAAACGGGTGAAAGAAACAGGCCATGGAATTCATTTGCAATCCTTATCATAACACTGTCTCTATGGATGGGTCGTAAATTAAATCTGCTGCTATTACAATGCCCTTGCTCCTTAAACTCATCAAATTTATGCCGTGCTTGCGCCACGTCAGAATTTGAACACACCTAAATATCAAGTCAATAATTATGACGACTCCCAGGATACAAGGGAGAAACTTTCCTACACTCTTAATAACATTTTGAGCCCACTCTCCTAATCCTGAGAACTAATTTCGTGGGTTCAACCATGAGACCCAGCCGGTCAGCTCATTACCCACAGCGGTTAGGGTAAGGTTGTGTCTCCTCCGGAACTCCCACTTCAACTGCAAGATATCGTCCATCTTTTGATCGGTGATCTCCGTGGGGTCGTCAGTGCTGTTTGTAATATACGTACAGCACTTCACACCATACTGAGTTGCCAAAGTGACACAGTACCCACCCGTCACGGCTGTGATATAATTAAGGACCATCCTGTGCTGGATCAGTTCCATCTTGTAAGCTTGTAACTCCCTTCCCGTATACCTGAAGGTGTCGTCATACATCTCAGTGATATTATCTATCAAGTTCGCTAGCGCATGGATATACCTATAATTTATAATTCCTCTGGCAGTACGGGTGATGTCTAATGCGAGAAGGAATTGAATCCCGGTGGATTTGTGGATCAAATCAGAGGCTACGTGCTCTGTCCTCTCTATGAGGTGTCTCTTGATGATGTGTTCATAGTGAGTATGAGTATAAGGAGCCTGAGCACTGCGGTGAACATCTTTCATCTTATCATGGGTTATGGTCATGACCTCTGGCAACACTCTTCCAACATAACACAATCCCTCTGAGTTCGGGGCAAGCCACTTATACGCCTTCCTCCCACATATGAAATAGGCATCATCGGGGAGAACATAGGGGACAGAATATGAAATTACCATATTACAAACTTTCCAAGTGAAAAACCCAATCCCTAGTTCTCCCATCTGCTCAGTACAAGTATCAGGCTGGATGATATGAGCACAGTACCCTGGTGATACTTCTCCAACCCACATGGTCTTGCTTCCTCGAGTATACCTATACCGAAAATACCTTCCACTGTTGGCTATTTGGCGTACAAGTTCAGAGTCTATGGGTATCCTATCAGCTCTGTGCGAAAAGGCCATTGTCTGGTTATTCCACGTCACTTCCCAATTTCCCGGTTTTCGGTAATTGGAAATATTGAAACATAATAAGGATCTATCTACATGATACTGGTGGAGCTTCAAACTAGGGGGCCTAGAAATATTGAATTTCTTGTCCACCGGTCTCCCACCCCGTAATTCGAGTACCTCATCTATTGCTAAAGGATACGGTACTAATCCTGACTTGCTCTGACCTTGAGGTACTTGTGAGCACACCCAGCATTCTATCTGGTTTAAGACCTTACCCACTAGTGAGTGGTAATCACTCAATGGATGACGGTCCATGTTGATATTAAGGCTGGACTGACATCTCTGGATGCACCCATCCTTGACTATGTTCTCACAATTCCTACAAATGCAATTTTCCTCAGCCAATAACCCTTCACAGTGCCTCCGAGCTCCCTGACTACCAGATCGCTTTCTGATACTCGCCTTTGCTCAAATGATGTGTTGCTCTTGAGATTCTACAACTCCATCTCCGCCATCAGAACCCATTCCAGATCCTTTCTCGACCTCTCTGGGACCCTCACCGAAACAGACTGTCCTGGTCAACAACAGGATTAACAGGAAAACCCGGAACGCAGTCTCTTGGGGTAAGTCCATCTTGTTAAGGGAAGAGAAGGGAAACAAGAAGGGGGAGAAAGAGAAGGAGGGTAGTGGGGGATGGAGAAAATAAAAAAAAACTGGTGCTACAACCGCCTCTGGTCTTGGTGTTCTCTGCGCTCAGGTGCCGTCTCAACAGTCCTGTCTCTCAACCTTCCCGGAACAGACACTCCAGTGATACGATGTTCTCTACACTCTGCTCTTTGTCACGGGTTCTCTCTGGGTCAGCGACCTTTCTGTAGGGAACATAAATCTTGCATTTCAATGTGTTTAACTGTTGTGTATTATCAGTTGTGTGAAGTGAACCATCTGTGGAAAGTGAAAAGAGAGGGGAAATAATAAAAAGAAAATTTGTCAGATTTGCGTTCACCATCAGGCTGTCACACCATCATGTATATCGGTATCTATGCACCGTCTCCCTTCACCAGTATTCCCATTTTCCACCCTTTGTGCATGACCAGGCACACTGATACTGGTGTCCCTATGCTGGTGAGATATATTGGGTTTGGGCAGAACTCTGAAAAGACCGAGTAGGCATGTGATGTTTGAACTGTAATCCTGTCAGTGAATTTAAGAGATGAAGAGGAAACTTTGAAGACAAATCACAGAGTTTAGTAACAGATAAGTTTGTAGAGGCAAAGCAGATTTTACAAAGTTTGATATCTGGATTGGGCACTACGGGGAATGATTCCCTAATCGGTCTGTTCCCCTAAAAAAAAATTCTATGTGTGTTATATCTCTACTGGGACTATCCCAGCCATCAATCCAGTGTCTTGTCCATTCTAAGTTCATAGGGAACCCGGTATCTTTGAGATAATTTCCTCTACCTGTGATGGACATGCATCTAAAACAGTGAAATGCAACATTAGTCTTGGTGGGTATCTAAAATATTTTGTGCATCCTGGGTGGGAGCACTCTATATGTATACCATCTCTAACAAAACTCCTGTTAAGTTACTTAGAGGTCACTTCTGCTAGAGAGAGAAGCAGAAGTTTAGAGGTCTCCTCCTAACCCCAGTAAGTTCTGTCAAAAGTGTAAAGTTGCATTTATTCTGTTCTTCCCATTAACCGAATCTGTGTTTTTCTATACTGTATCGTGATTCCTTACTATATGTCCCTTGATCTCGTCTATGTGTTTAATAACGTGGCTTGTTTTCTCTGTCTAGGGGTCTATATTGGCTATGTGTTCTACTATACCTATAATCTCTGGCAAAATGCCCTTCCTTCCTACAAATGTAGCATGTTCTCGGTCTTTTCCAAACAGCAGAGGACTGGGGTTTAGGCTGATGAGACTTTGGTGTAAGAGCCTGTATACTTTCAATCCTCAGCCTCTCCTCCTGTTGTTTTCTACGCCTAACAATGTTCTTGTGGTGTACAATTGCGCACTCTCTAAGGCAAGCTACTGTGATTCCTCTCCAATTAGGCAAAGATATTTGTACTCTGTCCCTTACTGTCTTATCGAGTCCGTCCATTAGAACAGAGACAGCCACCTCCCTGTAATTCGTATCGTTCCCTGTATACGATACCCCCATGTATCTATCCATTATTTGCAGGGCCCGATGGAAATATTCAGATGTCATTTCATTTTCCCTCTGCTTTATGGAGAAAATTCTTCTCCACTTAACAGTTGTGGGGAAATACAACTCTAGTTGCCTGTTAATTTGCTCTAAATTCTCCTGATTGTGTTTGTCAGTCATAAGACTATCCGACTCTAATCTACAATCAGTGATACATTTTTGGGTGTCAATATTAGGGGGTATCAAGTTAAAGAGACTCCCGCACCAGATTATAAATAAACGATCCTATGTAGGGAATATTTATAGTATAACATATTGTGTTGACCAAACAAATATTTCAACACAAGTGCATTAAAGTGGTGCTGCTTGTTGATATAAATATATAGGTTTGAAGAAGAAAAAAGCAAATCAACTTTTTGTAGCAGCACTCATTCCCTAAATTCTTTTTTAATCAGAAATATGATACATTCAGATAATTTATTATTGATAATGTAAACTACAAGAAAGATTCTCAATACCCACATGTGATATAAGTGCCTTTATTATTACCACATATGATGTATTATATGTCCCCTTATTATAAAGGGGACATGTAGAGTGAAATATTAAAAGAATAGAGACAGAATAAGGTGTAAGAAAAAATAAATTAAATTTATGTGTATAGAGATGTATTTAAAAGAAATGCTGGTACGCTGTCTTGATTTATAAATCAATAAATACCTGTGATTCAAAAAATTATTGATTCATTTGTTTCATTTTTAGAAACAACCACTAACTCCTTTTGCCAGTGATGTTTATACAGGGTTAAGTGTATCAGTGCTGTAACATTCCTGGTGAGTTCTCAATTCTGTAAATCACAATGCAACATTTGTTGCTATATAGTAATGTGATAAGAATGTTGCGAATAACACTACAAATACCCCAATGACAGTTTATCTGTTTGGTTATTTATAAATATGAGGCTCTTATTGCCTTCAATATCACAGGTATATGATCACATGCTGGCAAATTGTTCTTTAATATTAGGTTTTATGGGTTGCCATAGGTTACTAGCTTAAAAATAAGCCTGCTTTGGCACCTCTTTATTAGATTATATAAGAAGGAGACATAGGTGTTACGATCCCTGGCGCTCAGAACACGGAAGATGTTATGAAGTGAGTTCAGAGCACCAGGCCGTAATGCTGGATTTGGTGAAATAGAACGGGAATAGCCCCTGGCACCCTACCTCCGTTGTTTTACCCGTGTTGTCAATTCACGCTTGCATGACTATGGTTTCTTGGGCCCATGGCAGCCGCGTTTGAAGGGCGGATTAGGTCTGCCCAACTCCGATGCCCCCTCAGGTCTTAAAGAGAGACAAAGCGTGAACTGAGACAGGGTAATAACAAGGGGACCTCTAACTGAAACAACCAAAGCCAGGGGCTACTGACTAGCCTAAAACTAAATGTATGCGCGGCTTGCCGCCAAAGGAAAAGAACAACCAAAAAGATACCACTGTCCACTCCCCTACACGGCACCGCCGAGTTCCGGGGAGGACAGTGGAAGCGGAAACCTCTGCAAATGCACCAGTACAAAATAATGCAATTCTAAAGCGGGCTAGGCCGCAACACGCGGCAAAGCCGCTACTCACAAACTGGGCGAGAACCCCAAACGACTGCCACAGGTTCACAAGGACCAGAAGGATTCCCGGGACCGGCTAAAGAACTCCTGGATACAAGGACACAGGGAGCAGGACGGACCGGATACAGCAGACCAGGAACAGACATTCACCAGACAGAAACAGCAAACAGGAAGCTATCACCGGCGTTTGTGTGAGGCACTGAGGAGGCATATAACAGGGAACCCTCCAATAGGAGTACAGAGCCTAATTAACAAATGTCGTGCAGCTGCCTTGCTGCACGAGCAGGGAAAACAGGTGTGAATGCTTCATTAATGCAACGGGGAACGCGGTCCGCCTGTGGCGTCCCCGTTGCTATGGACCCGGCGGCCCTGAACGCACGGCGTCCTAGCGTTGCCAGGGAGCCGGCGGCTATCGCGCACCCGGCGTTGCTAGGCGCCGTGCGGAGACGGACAGGGAGAGAGGCGCGGCGGCCGTGACTGCTGCTCTGTCAGAGAGCGGGCGAGCACCGCCGCGCCTAACAATAGGATTTATATATGGATGTTTATACCACTGCAGATAATGCTGTTTTAAGTGTACAGCTAATCCAGACACGTATGATTCACAAGTTGGTAATACCATCCTTACACAACCACTATTTATTGTAATCCCAGTGATGTGTGCTCACAATATATCAAACATGCCAAATTTTTCAGAGATATAAATGGCTGATTTTGATCTCCCATATATTGATGTAATAATTCCAGGACCTTTTATTGCCTCAGTATCTGATTGGTATTATAATGCGGCCCAGGCACATATTAATAATTGACACTTTGATGTATATTGTGAAGCTTATTACAAACAAACTTGATTTATTCATAACCTTCTTAATTGATATCCTTAATAAAGAATGCAAATTCGCACAGTACTAGCTTGTAAGTAAACCTGCTTAAGCACCTTTATTGTTGGATTGTATAGGAAGGAGACATAGGAATTATATATGCATATTGATACTACTACAGATAATGCTGTCTTGGATAAATGGTTTGTCCAAACACATATAATTCCCAACTTGGTAATTACATCCTTACACAACCACTGTTTGTTATTATCCCAGTGATGTGTGCTCACAATAAATCGAACATGCCACAGTTTACCAAGGTGTGAATAGCTGGTTTGAATCTCTCATATATAAATGTAATAATTTAAGCCCCTGTTGCTGCCTAAGTGTCTGGCTGGTATTGCCATGCAGCACAGGGACACATTAACAGTTAACACTTTATGAAATTTATTACAAACAAGCTTTAGTTTATTCACAACCTCAAATAGCTCTCCTTACTCATAAAAGAGCCATCATATTCAATATGTCTCTCATATACATGATGTCTCGCAGGTAGCTAGCACTTGGATGAAACCCTCCTATCTTTTTGTATGGACTATGCCAGCATGAGTCTTTTGTTCTATATTGTAACCCTTACTAATAATGTTGATACTGACAGCGCACAGCAAAGCCGATGCGCATTTCACTTTGTAAAGCTTCGTCAGGGCTTATATTAGGGGGTAGGTACGCTTTCAAAAGTATCCGCCAGTGTTTGTTTGTCGGTTCATACGCATTACCCAGATCTCTGATAAATTTCTGACATCTAGCTAAATCCTTCCGAGGGTCGGGGAATTCTGAAATGTTTGATCGCAGCTCATCTCTGGGCCACGGGCAATACATTGCATTATTCCTGGTGAGGACTACTCCCTGACTATCGGTTCCCCCATTGGGAGTTACTGTCCCCAAGACAGGGTGTAATTCTACCATTCCGTTCCTGATTTGTTTACTGTGAGGTGTTGTTGTCTCTGTGCAATGAGCCGTCTCACACTTACTGGTAGCTGTGACCTCACTAGTTCTTTCATTGGGGAATATTGTTACTGCACTACCTGGTTGGACAGGCCCCACCTGATTGTCCTGCAAAGTGACTGCTTGGAGGAGAGCTGCGATTTGGCTGGATCCTTCATCTTCCTGTGACCTATAACCTGGAAAAGACTTCAAAACAGGATACATTTTGCAAAAATTAGGGTTAATACATTGTTTTTGCATACTGCTATCGTTTACGGATATACCATTGACTGTAGCCATCTCTTCCCCTTCGACCTGTGTCGACACTGGTGTGTTTGTGTTCTCATTCCCACTAGGTTTTGAACCTGTTTTGCGAATTTGTTCTCTTTGCATATCCCCCTCCTGTTGCCATAATTTTAAACAATCATTATGTCTAATCCTTTGTTTTCTGGATTTTTGAAGACATATTTTACTGCTTACATTCTGCAGTACCTCTGGTTCAAAGCTGCCCACCTTAGGGAATGGTTCCCTATCTTTGTCAGTCACACGTTCCCATTCAGACAAAAAGTCTTTTCCTTCAAACTCCGCTGACCCCATGGGCCGCGGCTCTACAACCTGAACTCTGGTTAAACGTCCCTTACATGAGCAACTGGCTCCCATAATTGTGGGCCTTTTCCCACAAACACCAAAATCCTCAATATAAGGTAACGGTGAAAGTTCTTCGAGCGCTCTTCACCCGCTCACCGCCCACATTGGCCAGTACTACAATACACTGTCGATAGCGAAGGCAATGTACCTAACTTAGGGCCCTATGTGACCTATATTTACTGGAAGTTTTTAGGAATAACTTACCCTTTCCAGTAAAGTATCGGCCGTTGGAGATTTTCCTGAGAGAGACCAGCAAAAACTCCCTATGTACTTTATTATACACAAATCACGCTTGCGTATGTTCTATACAGCGCTGATGATACCGTGATTTTATGCAAAAGCTCGTAAAAAGGATATCACGTTGAGCTATATATCGCACCCACAAACGCGCAGTCCAATCGCACAGCGTATAGGTACTTGTTACTTATCTGCCGTACGACCACTCGAATCGATTTTCAGGCTGCGAAACCTCAGCCGCAGCGTATCAAAAAAAACTATATGGGTCACAACACTTCACAATTCCCTACCACGCTCCTGTGTAAGTCTCCTCACGACTTACGTATTAAACCTTATATTAACTTGAGTCAGCCGCCTCACGCCACCAAGTCTCCACTCACTTGATGTACCACACACCGAGATTCCAAATTCCGTGGTTCAAATTTCCACTCGCTCCTGCGTTCGCTCACTCAATTACACTTTGGTTTTTCTGTACAGAAAATTATCTTTCATTCAGACAAGCAGCTTTACTCCCAGAGGCAATACAGTAAATAAGGGTTTTATACTAAACTTTGGAAGCTGGGCAATCTTGTGTTATTGTAGCGTGGCTACTGTCTCACCTTTAAACGAAACGAACTATTGTGTAATTTGTACTTAGCGACCGTATTCTTATGCAATTTGCGTAAACACGCGACCGTGCTTACGCCGCGTGTGCAGTTCCGTACCTTGTCCGAGACACGTGTGCAAAACCGTACGTCCGCAATAGCACAAATCATACAATTTCTATAAATGTGAGCAATATTAACTATAATTGCTCCCTTAACACGCCACACAGTTTCTTTTCTGTATAAACCTTTATAACTAGGCCAGACTGTGTTTTGTGTTTTACACTTACTTCCTTTGTTTATATTACGAATCTAGTAATCTGAATGTTATGGCAACAATGTGGGAGAGTATGCACAGAGTATGGGTGTACGCTTTTGTTGTGTACGCATTTGGCGCCAAAAATAAATTCACAGATTTTAAATAGCTTTTTTTTGCTTACCTTACGAGTTCTTACCAGCATCCCTACAAACCATACAGAGCAGACACCATCTAATCAGCAATTAAGTAGGGTTTTCAGTGTATCCACCGACCAAGAAAAGGATAGGTAGGATACCTTCAGTCCACCCTTATGCTGATAGATTATGTCTGCTTGTGACCTGTTAAGCAGTAAAAATGTGGAAAATCGGACGATGCCCCCAATTGATAATGTCGATTATCTTTACAGGAATAAAAGCTATACCTTATACACACTTAGAATACACTTTACCATAGAGCCGCTGCGGTCGCTAAACCTAGTACACACGCTACGTACTTTATACACTGTTTGCGTACGGAGTCCCGTATCACTGTACGGACTTAGCGTACAAACGCCGCGCTGGGGGTACAAAGTACACACAGTGCGCACACACCCAGAGATACACTTTAAACCTTCACAGTAATGCAATGCAATGATATTACACTTTAAACCTTATACAGCAATGCAGTGTGATGCTATTACACTTTAAACCTTAGCAGGGCAATGAGCACACGACACCAATTGTGAGTTTACCGCTGGGTTCCGACACCACAGTGGATTATTTCTGAAAGGGGGTTTACAATACAAATTATACACTACAATACAAGACAATATATATAACAGAATAATGGCTACAGTCAATGTACATACGTGAGAATATTCGCGTGCGCTTCCTGGTCCAGTCCTCCGTAATCAAATAGATAACGTTGTGAGTCTTGTGGCTGGCCGGCCTGCAGCAGGCTTTATTTATACAAGTCTTCCAAAAGCAATACAATGGATACTGTTCCCTTTGTCCATTGGACACAGGGATGCACTTTTACAGTACAGGAGAGGTCATAGGTTGATTTGAAAAGGTAGGCAATGTCTTTCTCAACTGCTCTTGTGGGTGGTCTCCTCTGGATTCCCGCCGCATACATAATATACAGTAAATACAGTTTATATCTATATTCTGCTTCTGCACATAACTATCCGCAGGAACATGCGATCTTCCGCAGACCAACACCGGAATGTTTCCCTTAAAATACCCTACAGCTGGATACCAAATACCACCTTATAACCTTAGTCTGTCCCCTCTTATCCTGTAAAGGTGAATCCCTTTGTTCTGTAACCATTTAAACAGCTATAACTTTCTGATGTGGTGCAAGGAGACTATGGGGTAAATTTACTAAGGTGGGAGATTTTTAGAACTGGTGATGTTGCCCATGGCAACCAATCAGATTCTACTAACCATTTATCTAGCTGCTTCTAGCAGATAATAGGTATAATCTGATTGGTTGCTATGGGCAACATCACTAGTTCTAAAAATCTCCCACCTTAGTAAATTTTCCCCTATGTGTACATTGTGCACTATTTGGATTAAATATGTAATGTGTTCTGATGGCCCTCCATGCGTACACAAACTCTGTCGTAAATACCCATACCACGCGCCGATGCGCAGGACCGCGGGAGCGACCATACGCAAAGTGCGTACATGTGCATGCACTGCAGAACAAGTGCACGCGCAGTGGGCATGTGTGTGCAGTTTATACGTGCTGTGTGTTCTGCAATATTTTTCAACTTTGACATACTACACAGGTGAGAATGGAGAGAAACACCTGGGGAAAGTCTCTTACTGCAAGTAGTGTGGAGGCTGACTGTGGCAGGAGGTCATAGGAAAGCTAGTACCTGTAGTTCCACAGGAATACTGGAACAGGGAGATAACTTGGAGATGCTGGAAATAGAAGATCGCTGGAAACAGGAGATTGAAAACTGGAGATTGGAGACTGGAAACTGCTGGGGGAAAAGTAAAATATATAAACCCACTGGATAGTCACAGCTGCTGGAATGGGTTTGTCAGGCCCCAAGGATTAAGTATAAATAAAGCAAAGATACCAGCGCTATGAATCGTTTAACCAAAGTATTGATAAAAAACAATTGGATCAGTTAATTAGTATCTTTATTCTTATTTTATAATATACAGTAAAAGTATATATATTAAAACAATTCTAGAACCATAGTAAAGACTAAATAGTCGATAATAGCATAAAAATGAAATTATAAAATACGGACAACATTAGTTAATCCTGGATGGCTCTGAAATAGTCAGAATGATAAATTTTGCTGATAGGAACTATACCATTAATTTGAAAGATCCCGGACTTAAATGGAAATCCGCTCCTCCTTGAATAGCAGTATAAAGTACAGTCAGCTGGTATTACCCTAAATATACCTCATTCACAGTTCCACGAAAAGATGACTCTTAGTATTCGTCTGTGTAGGTGATTGAAGGGGTTTCCATAAATTGCTGGAAGTACTCGACACAGGAGGTATCCGCGGTTTTTATTTGTATTCCAATAGGGAAGCAAAAGTCCTTATCCAGATCAGTCTTAAATGGTAAGAAGTGCAAAAGTTCCTCAGCATAGGCCTTAACGCGTTTCCCTGGACTAGGTTGTCCAGCTTCCTCAGAAGTTTTCCGTATTTTATAATTTCATTTTTATGCTATTATCGACTATTTAGTCTTTACTATGGTTCTAGAATTGTTTTAATATATATACTTTTACTGTATATTATAAAATAAGAATAAAGATACTAATTAACTAATCCAATTGTTTTTTTATCAATACTTTGGTTAAACGACTCATAGCGCTGGTATCTTTGCTTTATGGAAACTGCTGGGACCTGTAGTTCCACAGGAATACTGGAACCAGGAAATCCCTTGGTGATGCCAGAAATAGGAGATCGCTAGAAACTGGAGAATGGAACTATAAATTGGAAACTGCTGGGACCTGTAGTTCTACAGGACTGATACACAGGGGACTCTCTGAAGCCAAGAGCCACTTGTTCACAGAATGTGACACGTTGTTCAAGGCAATGATACTGAGCAGGAACTCTGAGTATATACCCCCTGGTCAGCAGGGATTGGAGAATCAAGTCATGTGAGCGCCCATTGGTCAGGAGTGGCAAGCACCAAAACAGCTGACTGCAGGTGTCATGGCGGCGCCCATACTCTGGAGATGGTGGGAATACATTAGGGTACATGCTATATGGCAAGCGGGGTACACACTGGAGAGAGTCTCTGCGCATTGCAGGCAATCATAGAATACGCTGCCGGGCTGATGATGTGACCTCCGGAGGCCAGTACATCAGAGCACTGGTAAGTGACATGATGCAAAATGCAGATTCCTGACAGAGCGAAGAGGTTGGGTTGGGAGATAATTTGAGATAAGCGAAGTGATGTACGTTGGTGTAGTTTGCTTAATGGCCTTGTGGGTGAGTAAAAGTATTTTATATTGAATACTGTAGAATACAGGTAACCAGTGGAGGGACTGACAGAGTGGATCTGCAGACGATGAATGTCTAGTGAGGAATATTAGCCTCAAAGAATGGATTGTAATGGTGAGAGCCATCAGATGTTACTGCCTGCCCTATTTATGTAATCAGATTTCTCTACTTGTACCATTTATGTCATTGGACCCATCCGTATGCCATGTGTCATTACACTCCAAATGACGCTGGTGTCACCATATCCCTACAACTCTTATAGTATGTGTCATCAGACCCTTCCACATGCCCCTTATGTGTCATTACAGCCCTCCACACAACTCTTATATGTCATTACAGCCCTCCACATGCCCCTTATGTTTCATTACAGCCCTCCACATGCCCCTTATATGTCATTACAGCCCTCCACATGCCCCTTATGTGTCATTACAGCCCTCCACATGCCCCTTATGTGTCATTACAGCCCTCCACATGCCCCTTATATGTCATTACAGCCCTCCACATGCCCCTTATATGTCATTACAGCCCTCCACGTGCCTCTTATATGTCATTACAGCCCTCCACATGCCCCTTATGTGTCATTACAGCCATCCACATGCCCCTTATATGTCATTACAGCCCTCCACATGCCTCTTATATGTCATTACAGCCCTCCACGTGCCTCTTATATGTCATTACAGCCCTCCACATGCCCCATATGTTTCCTTTACAGCCCTCTACGTGCCTCTTATATGTCATTACAGCCCTCCACGTGCCTCTTATATGTCAATACAGCCCTCCACGTGCCTCTTATATGTCATTACAGCCCTCCACATGCCCCTTATGTTTCATTACAGCCCTCCACGTGCCTCTTATATGTCATTACAGCCCTCCACATGCCCCTTATGTCATTACAGCCCTCCACGTGCCCCTTATGTGTCATTACAGCCCTCCACATGCCCCTTATATGTCATTACAGCCCTCCACGTGCCCCTTATATGTCATTACAGCCCTCCACGTGCCCCTTATATGTCATTACAGCCCTCCACATGCCCCTTATGTGTCATTACAGCCCTCCACATGCCCCTTATGTGTCATTACAGCCCTCCACATGCCCCTTATGTGTCATTACAGCCCTCCACATGCCCCTTATGTGTCATTACAGCCCTCCACATGCCCCTTATATGTCATTACAGCCCTCCACATGCCCCTTATATGTCATTACAGCCCTCCACGTGCCCCTTATATGTCATTACAGCCCTCCACGTGCCTCTTATGTGTCATTACAGCCCTCCACATGCCCCTTATGTGTCATTACAGCCCTCCACATGCCCCTTATGTGTCATTACAGCCCTCCACATGCCCCTTATGTGTCATTACAGCCCTCCACATGCCCCTTATGTGTCACTACAGCCCTCCACATGCCCCATATGTGTCATTACAGCCCTCCACATGCCTCTTATGTGTCATTACAGCCCTCCACATGCCCCTTATGTCATTACAGCCCTCCATGTGCCTCTTATGTGTCATTACAGCCCTCCACGTGCCCCTTATATGTCATTACAGCCCTCCACATGCCCCTTATATGTCATTACAGCCCTCCACATGCACCTTATATGTCATTACAGCCCTCCACGTGCCCCTTATATGTCATTACAGCCCTCCACATGCCCCTTATATGTCATTACAGACATCCACGTGCCCCTTATGTGTCATTACAGCCCTCCACATGCCTCTTATGTGTCAGTACAGCCCTCCATATGCCCCTTATGTGTCATTACAGCCCTCCACATGCCCCTTATATGTCATTACAGACCTCCACGTGCCCCTTATGTGTTATTACAGCCCTCCACATGCCTCTTATGTGGAGTTCCAGCTAGAATGCGGGCAGGGCAGGGTGCAGAGGTGCTGGGGCAGTGTGCTTGGTGCAATACGCCCAAAACGGGGCGCGGCTGGTGGCATCACTATTTGTGGAGGTGTAGCCCCCTCAACGCCACTAATGGGGGCGTGCCCCAGCTGACTGCATCATTAATAGGGGCATGCCCAGCACCTATGGAGGTGCTAGGCGTCCCCAAAATCTCCCTTTTATGTGAATAGATGCTGTGCGCATGCGGCAGCAGCAATCAGGCTGTTTTAGCAGGACGCTGTAATGGGGTGGGGCACATTTTGCCCTTTAAACAGCCTAGCGTGAACACTATTATGTGTCATCACAGCTCTCCACGTGTCATTGCACTCATCCACATGCTCCTTATGTGTCATCGGACCCCTCTACAGAGTAGACCCTTCAATCCCCTAATAATGAATATATGCCCATGAACATTTTGCTGCTGGAGCCAATATACTTTCATCCACCAGCAAGGCCAACTTTTACTGGAGCACGCTGACTAATCTGTGACATCCGCACATTACTCAGAGGAGGTTACATGACACACACAATGGTCCTCCTCTTATCACCTAGGGACAATCTCGCTTCTGTTTCCAGTCCCAGAAGGGAACACGCGACATGCCGCCACAATGATGTGGAAGGAAGGAGTAGGTGCAGATAGCGGATAGTCTATATATTATACTGCACCTGGTACAGTAGCTCCACAGCAAAGTCAATACAGCACAAAATGTGCAGATGTAATATAACATGTTACAGTGTTACATAGAACGCAACACTCAGAGAATTAGCAATAATAATAAAAAAAAGTGTTTCAAACATTACAATACAGCATTAATGTACAGTATGATACAGCATATTGTATAGCTGAGGCTGACACTTTAGGAGGGTGGAGAGTCCTTTCATCAATACCTCTTAAAAACTTCAGGAAGAAGACACATACTGTATGTAGGGTCAGCAGTTTGGAGTAGTAAAGATGCAGGGACCACCATGTATTCCATTCCTTCTACTCTCTAGATCCTACCTGCCCCACATGCTATGCACACTTTGTGTTTGAGAGGGAGCACTTTGCCTCCAGCAGTAGCAGAGTGCTGAGAGTGGCACACATGTGTTAGCTAAGCTCAGGAAATGAAAGTACTGTGTATAGGGGGTAATTCCAAGTTGATCGCAGCAGGATTTTTGTTAGCAATTGGGCAAAACCATGTGCACTGCAGGGGAGGCAGATATAACATGTACAGAGAGAGTTAGATTTGGGTGGGGTGTATTCAATCTGCAATCTAATTTGCAGTGTAAAAATAAAGCAGCCAGTATTTACCCTGCACAGAAACAAAATAACCCACCCAAATCTAACTCTTTCTCATACTGGCCTACTCTCCCGGAATGGCCGGGAGGCTCCCCGAAAATCGGGTGACCTTCCTGGCCCCCCGGAAGAGCAGGCAAGTCTCCCGGAATCAGGGGTCCCCCTGCCCGTCCACCCACTTAGTGTGTAAATTGGGTGGTCCGGGCAGTTGATGACGCGATTCTTGCTGAATCGCGTCATCATAGCCACGCCCCCTGCAGTGTAATGCCGGGGTATCGCGGCATTACAGAGTGGGGGTGTGGCTTAAGGGATGTGCCGCCTAAACTCCACCCCCACCCCGCCCCTGATCCACCCCCTTCCCGCCTCCGGTCCACCTACTCCCCACGTCACAGCCCTCCCCTGCCCCCTTGCTGAGCCGACCTAGCTGCTCTCTCCCGCAGAGAGTAGCCAGAATGTCGGCAAGTATGCTCTTTCTGCACATGTTATATCTGCCCCCCCTGCAGTGCACATGGTTTTGCCCAATTGCTAAAAAAAATCATGCCGCGATCAACTTGGAATTACCCCCATAATTATAGATGCTGCACTTTTGGGTTTACATAGGAACACAGCATACTTGCCTACTCTCCCAGAATGGCCGGGAGGCTCCCGAAAATCGGGTGGCGCTCCCGCCCCCCCGGAAGAGTGGGCAAGTCTCCCGGCCGATCGCCCACTACCCGCAACCCCCCCCCCCGCATCTCCTAACAAACCCCCGGCAGCGCAATTGAAAGTGGGTGGTCTGGGGGTCAGATTCAATTCACGTCATCCCGGCCCTGCCCCCTGCCTTGCAATGCCAATATTATCGGCATTGCAAGATAGGGGGTGGGGCCATGATGACGTGAGTATGCAGCCACGCCCCCAATCCCGCCCTTAAACATCAGCCTCCACCATCGTCACGCCCCTGCTTCTCCAGCCTGGCTGCCTCCTCCCTGGCAGCCAGATTGTCGGTTAGTATGGAACACAGACCATTAGACTACGTTCCACCAGACAGGACACAGCCTCTCACTTTAGTCTCTGCGTGCAGCTTGTTGTCACAGCACATGCCAGCAGCTCCTCGTCTGTCTCATCTAGGGGGCGGAGCCAGTGGCGTCACAACCGGGGTTCGGGGGGTGCGGCCCGCACCCGGGTGTCAACCACCGAGGGGTGTCACCAAAGTGTCGGCTCCTGCTCAGTGACAGGAGCCGGGTACTGCACTGTAACATTACGTGCAGTGCCCGACTTCTGTCACTGTGAAGAAGCCGACACTGCAGTCTCCGGGGTCAGCCAGCAGCTCCTGCACCCCCTTAGTCACGGAAACGGGGGTCGAGAAGCGTAGCCACGCCCATGTGCAGCGCAACCACACCCCCATCTCGCAAATCCACGCCCCTTCTGACGGCACCCGCGAAGCCACGCCCCTTTTGACCAGGAGCCGCACCTGGTGTCAAACATGTAAGTGACGCCTCTGGGCGGAGCAACAGTGCCTGACTGGGAGCGAGTGAAGCGAAGGAAGGAAACAGCAGGGGATAGCAGCTGGCTGTATGTGGTAACAGCAAAGCACAAGTGGTTAGCCCAGGACTCCGAGAGCAGTGGAAAGCAGACACTGTCTCTGGCAGAGGCGTAACTAGGGTTTTTGGAGCCCAGGGCAAGACCAATAATGGCGCCCCCCCAAAAAAAAAAAAAACAACAACAACAAAAGGAAAGTATGTGCACACGCCTCCGGTGTCACTGTATTGATAAAGCTAAATATTTATCTTATATAAAACCCTTTATGAGGTCTAAGAACACTGTACGCTATTTACGTATGGAGTACCGTAAGGGTACGCTCGTTGCGTAACGATCGCTTAGCCGTGGTCGAGACGCTCAAGCGTCACGTTCGCTCACGGCCGAGAGATCACAGGCAGGCACGCTATTGGCTGCCGACTAACGTAATGATTCGCTATAGCGTAGCGGACGCTCGGGACCACGAGGAGATCACCAGCGGCGCTGACGCTCACAATGTTAAACCTTTAAATCTAAACCATAAACAATGTAATATGCTGTAAAACCTTAGTGTAGAGATAGGGTGTAGATGCAACACAGTGTAACCTTATTAACTTAAAAGCTGATTGAGCGTCACCAACACTCTGTGAATACTTAACACTATAAGAAATACACAGATACCGTGCTTAGGGTCCAACGCCTAATATATATATTATGAATGTTATACTTGCAAAAGAATTAATACAATACAAGTCATACACTACAATATAACATAGACTACCTAACCAGATAACTACACAGGAAATACAATACAATACTATTACGTTTAAGAGAGTACGAGAGAAAGAATAGAAGAGAGAGAGAGAGAGATATGGCCCATAACAACAAGAAAGACAATATGATTGCGGAGAAAACTTACGCACAAGGGGAACGATCGCATGCGCCTCTGGACATCCAGCTCCCGATTTTCAGCAATGAGAACCGTTGAAGAGTGAGCTGGATGTGATCGGCTTGTCTATTTATGCCCCACACACAATGCAATTCAATGGTCCCTACAATCTCATTGTTCATTGGACACAGGAATTCCTCCTCGCATTATAACAAAAGGTCATAGGTTGATTCATACAGGTGGGCTGTGACGATTCCCAACTGCTCAGGTGGGTGGGGAACTGGGTTTCCCGCCGCATGGATAAGTAAGTGCAAATAATAGTAAATGGACATAAACTTCTTATGTCCATAACTATTCGCACGAGCGATTAATTCGCTTCAAACCAACACCGGAATATTGCTAATTAAATACTCTTCCGATGGATACTAAACACCACTGTATTACTCCTGTCTGACCCTTCGTATCAAACAAAGAGGGATTTCTCTGTCCATGAACATGCTACATTAACTAAACTTTCAGATTCTATCAAAGGGACCATGATCTACAAAATACATTATATAGTGAAAATATGTAACGATTGAGTCGCACGCTACGAACACATGAACTCTACCGTAAATGCACATACCGCGCGCCCGCGGGTGCCCGCAACAGCGAGTATGCGCACGCACGGGAGAGCGCACGCATGCGCAGCGCAGACCTGTATGAGGTGCAAATATGGCAGTATGCATCGTGATATTTTTCTGACTTTGACAGTCCACCCTTTGGCAGTCAACAATAACTGCCACTTCCTAAAACATTTCAAAACGAGAAAAATATATGTCAGGGGTTAATACATTTACATGGTTGGGTAGGGGAGGAGAGGAGAAGGTAGAGAAAGGGTATGACCTAGTGAGATAGCAGAAGCATGTGTGTATGAATCCGTGCTTGGGGGTCATGTATCATCGTGCCGTACGTGTTTTAAATCAAGCTTCGAGGTATTGCGAAGTATACATTTGAATTCCTTCTTATCCCGTGGTACGGGTCTGTGGATGGGCTGTCAAACTTTACCGAGCTCTTTTCGGATTTTGAACAAAATGGGGAGCACATTTTAGTTGATGATACATGAATGGGGGAATATGTGATTGCTGATATCTGTGCCTGTATTCCCTATCGACTATGTGTGTAATTACCTGAAGGTTGTAGAGATGAAGAAAAGACATAATTACGGTAAATGCAGTGGTATTCTATGTCAGGTAAATGAACATTTGTCGGTTGAAGTCTTGTTCGGTGTCTGTTGAATGCAGTCTTCTTTGTGCTTTTGCCCATAAGGTGCGAGCAAAAAGCTTTGTCAATGTCCATAGATTTACAAAAGTGTTGGGCTAGCGTAATTTTAAAATTTCTAGGGAAACTGGGGATCTATGGCAAAGTTCATCAAAAATCTGTGTATCAGGTTGTCAAAACTTCTTCTTTAATCCATCTGTTGTCTGTATATCGGCTCATCAAATTCCTCGTCCAAGTGGGTCTTTTTACCTTGGAGGAAAACGGAAAAACAGGTGAAAGAAACGGACCGTAGAAATCGCATTTTCATCACATCATTGTTTCTACATTTGGGTCATAAATCAAATCCATTGGAATTACAATTTCCTCACTCCTTAAACTCATCACCCTGGTACTTCGTTTGCACTTCATTAAAGCCTGACCGCATCTAAATATCAAGCCAATCGTTATGATAACACCTAAGATACATAGGAGAAACTTCCCTACATCCATTATGACTCCTTGAGCCCATTCTCCTAAACCGGAGAACCAATTTCGCGGGTTCAACCATGACACCCAACCAGTCAGCTCATTACTCACAGCAGCAAGGGTGAGATTGTGTCTCCTGCGAAATTCCCACTTCAGTTGGAGAATATCGTCCATCTTTTGGTCTATGACCTCGACCGGGTCCTCGGTACTATTTGTAATTTATGTGCAACATTTCACGCCGTACTGCGTTGCCAGTGTGACACAATATCCACCTGTCACTGCCGTGAGATAATTGAGAAGCATTCTATGCTGAACTAGTTCTGTTTTATAAGCTTGAAGTTCTCTTCCAGTATACCTAAACGTGTCATCATACATTTCTGTGATATTGTCTAACAAATTTGCGAGCGCAGATATGTATTTATAATTCAACACTCCTCTGGCGGTGCAAGTGAAATCTAACGCGATTAGAACCTGAATCCCGGTGGATTCATGGATCATGTCAGAGGCCGGATGCTCTGTTCTTTCTATCAGGTGCCGTTTAACTACGTGCTCGTAATGGGTGTGAGTATAAGGAGCTTGGGCAACACGGTGTATATCTTTCATTTTGGCATGTGATACAGTCATTACTTCAGGCAGTACTTTTCCAATATAACACAATCCTTCAGAGTTTGGGGCAAGCCACTTATACGCCTTCCTCCCGCATATGAAATATGCATCATCGGGGAGAACATATGGGACGGAGTAGGACATAACCATATTACACATCTTCCATGTGAAATCTCCTAACCCTAATTCTCCCATCTGTCTAGTACACGTATCAGCTTGTACGATATGTGCACAGTATCCTGGTGATACCTCTCCAACTCTCGTAATCCTATTTCCTAGGGTATACCTATATCGGAAAGATTTTCCTCTACTGGCTATGTGGCGTATAAGTTCTGTATCTGTCGGCATTCTATCTGCTCTATATGAAAAGGTCATGGTTTGGTTACTCCATGACACTTCCCAGTTTCCCGGCTTTCGGGGATTGGAAATGTTAAAACATATGAGGGATCTATCCACATGATATTGGTGGAGCTTCAAACTAGCAGGATTGGAGATATTAAACCTCCTGTCCACCGGCCTCCCACCACTTAGCTCAAGTACCTCCCCTATCGTTAAAGGAAATGGTACTAGTCCTGATTTGCTATGACCTTGAGGTACTTGAGAGCATACCCAACAATCTGTTTGATTTAACACACTACCCACTAAGGAGTGATAGTCACTCAAGGGATGCCGGTCCATGTGGATATTAAAACTGGATTGGCATTTCTTGATGCACCCATCCTCAACTACGTTGTCACAGAGCCTACAGATACAGTTTTCTTCAGCTAACAATCCTTCACAATTCCTTCTATGGTCAATGCTATCGGATCGTTTTCTGATACTCGCCTTTGCTTGTTGATTATGTTGTTCTCGGAAAACTACGCCTCCATCTCTGTCATCAGAACCCATTCCAGAACCTCTCTCGACCTCCATGGTACTCTCGCCGGAACAGACTGCTCTGGTCAACATCATGGTCAACAGGAAAATCCGGATCACAGTCTCTTGGGGCAAGTCCATAATGGGACGAAACGAAGAAGAATGAGAAGGGGGAAAAATAATTTGAGGGAGGGGGGATGGGAAGTGGAGAAAAACAATAAAAGGGAACAGGGAATCGACAACTGCTTTTGATCTTGTGATTCTCAATGCTCAGGTGCCGCCTCAGTCCTCCTGGAACAGACACTCCAGTGATACAACTTCCTCTACCGTCTGTTCCTTATCACGGGACCTCTCTGGATCAGCAACCTTCTTACAATGGGACGAATGAACCCAAGTCTCTCTCTCGGCAACTTTCAATGCTGTAGTGCTAGTCAATAAGACTTGGTATGGTCCTTCCCATCTGTCAATAAGGCAACTTGAGCGTAGAAAATTCCGTATCATTACATAATCCCCAGGTTCAATGTCATGACAATTACTATCTGGTAAATCAGGAATCACTAACTTCAAATTATCATTTTGATTCCTTAGCTGTTTACTCATATTAACCAGGTACTTTACAGTCACTTCATTGTTACACTTCAAATCATCCTGAGGGTTAATCATAACATGCGGTTGTTGACCAAACAAGATTTCAAAGGGAGACAGATTAAGAGGGGACCTGGGTGTGGTTCTGATGCTGTATAGTACAATGGGTAGAGCTTCTGGCCATGTCAATCCTGTCTCTGCTATAACTTTGCTCAGTTTATTTTTAATAGTGCTGTTCACTCTTTCTACCTTCGCACTCGCCTGTGGACGGTATGGAGTGTGCAGCTTGCTATCAATTCCCATCAACTTACACATTCCTTGAAAGACATCACCAGTAAAATGGGTACCCCTATCACTTTCAATTATTCTAGGGATACCATATCTACATACAAATTCCTGCACAATTTTCTTAGCAGTAAACATAGCGGTATTTGTGGCCGCAGGAAATGCTTCGACCCAATTTGAGAAAACATCTATACAAACAAGTACATATTTCAAATTTCGACAAGGGGGTAATTGAATGAAGTCAATTTGTATTACCTGGAAAGGGCCGCCTGCAGGTGGGATATGAGATGGTTCTGTTGGTATTGCCTTTCCGATGTTCTTTCTCAAACAGGTAAGGCATGACATTGCTCTCTTACCTGCATGAGATGAAAATCCTGGGGCGCACCAATATGCTCTTACCAACTTGCACATTCCCTCCTTGCCCAGATGAGTCAGCCCGTGAGCTGCCTCAGCTAAACATGGGAGATATGCTCTGGGGGCCACCGGTTTACCTTGTCCATCCGTCCAGAGTCCTGAGGACTCCTGGCCATATCCCTTTGCCTTCCAGACTGCCTTTTCCTGTGTGGAACACAAATTTTGCATCTCACACAACTTCTGTGTGTTGATGGTATTAAATACCATCAGTTGTGTGGTGTCTGTCTGTCTGGGGGTCCCAGCTGCTAACTTAGCTGCTTCGTCTGCTCGGCTGTTACCAAGTGATACTGGGTCTTGGCTATATGTGTGTGCTTTACACTTGATAACAGCCACTCTGTCGGGTTCCTGTATCGCTGTTAGAAGCCTTTTGATGTGAGCTGCATGCGCTACCGGTGTACCAGCTGCCGTCATGAAATTTCTGAGGCGCCATAGGGCTCCAAAATCATGAACTACCCCGAATGCGTATCTAGAATCGGTGTAGATATTGGCTGATTTGCCCTTAGCCAATTCACATGCTCTGGTTAGGGCGACCAGTTCAGCAACCTGGGCTGAGTGAGGTGGGCCTAGCGGTTCCGCTTCTATGGTGCCTTGGTCATCTACGACTGCGTATCCAGTACACAAGTCTCCCGAGTCTGACTGTCTGTGACAACTACCGTCCGTGTAGAAAGTTAGATCTACATCTTCCAGTGGATTGTCACTGATGTCAGGCCTTGCGGTAAAATTTTGGGTCAAATATTCCATACAATCATGTGTGTCTTCCTTTGTGTTGAATTCTCCTTCCCCACCACTCTCATCCTCCACCCTTTGTGCCTGTCCAGGCACACCTGGGAGATATGTTGCAGGGTTTAATGCACTGCATCTCCTTATGGTGATGTTTACGGGGGCCATTAGTGCCAATTCCCATCTTGTAAACCGTGCTGATGAGACGTGCCTGGTTTGGGCAGAATTTAGCAAGGCTGACACTGCATGTGGTGTATGAATTGTGAGGTTGTGACCTAGCACTACATCTTCGCTTTTCGTTACTAGCAATGCTATCGCAGCAACGCTTCGCAAGCATGTGGGGAGGGATCGCGCTACCGTGTCTAGCTGAGCGTTGTAGTATGCTACCGGCCTGCTGGCATCACCGTGCTTTTGGGTTAAGACGCCTGCCGCGCAACCAGCACTTTCTGTTCCGTACAGCTCAAAGGGTTTCCCATAGTCTGGCATACCTAATGCTGGTGCCTGCGTTAGGCACTGTTTAAGTCTCTCAAATGCCATCTCGGACTCGTCTGTATGCGAAATCCGCTCAGGTTTGTTTGAGGAGACCATCTCCTGCAAAGGTAACGCTAGAATGGAAAACCCTGGGATCCAGTTACGGCAATACCCACACATTCCTAAAAATGTTCTGATCTGTTGCTGGGTTTGTGGCAGAGTCATGTCTCTAATTGCTTGAATTCTATCAGCGGTCAGGTGTCTCAGTCCTTGTGTTAGACAGTGTCCCAAATATTTTACCTTAGTTTGGCATAATTGCAACTTGTCTTAGGAAACCTTGTGTCCTGTGTCTGAAAGATGAAACAGGAGCTGTTTCGTATCCTTCAGGGATGCTTCCAATGAATCAGAACACAGTAGTAGATCATCCACGTACTGTATTAATACTGATCCACTCTCTGGTTGGAAAGACTGTAAACAATCATGCAAAGCCTGGGAAAAGATACTTGGACTGTCTATGAAACCTTGTGGTAATCGAGTCCATGTGTATTGGACTCCTCTGTATGTGAATGCAAACAAATATTGACTGTCAGGGTGCAGAGGTACCGAAAAGAAAGCGGAGCAGAGGTCAATAACAGTGAAAAATTTCGCAGTGGGAGGGATTTGCATAAGGATGACAGCTGGATTTGGCACTACGGGGAACTGACTCAACTATTTTGTTAATCCCCCTTAGATCCTGCACTAGCCAGTAACCCCTCCCCCCACTCTTTTTTACGGGGAAGATGGGACTATTGGCAGTGCTGGACGTTCTTACCAGAATGCCCTGTTGTAGCAAGCGCTCTATTACGGGATACACTCCTAGCTCCACCTCTGGCTTCAGAGGGTACTGTGGGATTTTTGGAGCTATCCTACCATCTTTTACTTGTACAACTACTGGAGCTACGTTTGCCATTAATCCAGTGTCCTGTCCATCTTTAGTCCAAAGTGACTCTGGTATCTGGGATGTCATTTCTTCTACTTGGGATGGAGTCCTATTTGTCATAATGGTATGTGACATTAATTTTGATGGGGAGTCTAACATGTCTTGCACTTCCTGAGCGTGATTCTCAGGTATGTCCAAGAATACACCTTCAGGAGTACAATAAATGACGCACCCCATTTTGCACAATAAGTCTCTTCCCAGGAGATTAGTCGGTGCCGATGCAGCCAGCAAAAAGGAATGCTTGGTATGTAACGGCCCTACTGTAATCTCGGCTGGTTTGCTAACAGGGTAGTGCTGGACTACTCCCGTTACCCCTATGGCTGAAATTGTCTTACCAGTAGTTCTCATGCCCACTGTCGAATTTATCACTGATTTGGCCGCCCCTGTATCTACAAGAAAGTTTAATGATTTACCAGCTACATTGATTGCAATTTCGGGTTCACTTCCAAGATTTGCAATCAATTTTACTGGCTGCAGATTACAGGTATGGCCACACCCCTATTGGGTATGGTGACCTCCCTGAATCCCGCTGGCAGCAACTGCTTGTGAAGGGGTTAAATGGGAACTACCAGTGGCTTGCCAGTCTCTGTTCGGGGGGTATCTCTTTGTTTCCCCTGTATGTGGCTCATAACTCCGTCTCTGCGGACCCTGCTCCCAATGTCGTGTGTCGTGTCGTTGTCTAGGGGGTTGATATGAGTTTTGTGAATTTTTCACTCTACAGTCTCGTGCCATGTGTCCCTGTCTATGACAAGAAAAACAAGTTACCACATTTGACTTACCCACAGGGTTTGGTGATTTATACAAAGGCTGCCTTGTGGTCAGGGCCTGTATACTTACGGCCATTAACTTAACACCTTGGGACTCCCTGTGTCGGGTGATATTCCGGTCGTGATCAATAGCAGCCTCTCTCAAAGTAGCCACCGACAGACCTCGCCAACATGGTTGCGTGGTCTGTACTCTTGTCTTTAATGTCTCTTTTAACCCATCCATTAGTACAGATACTGCTACTTCTCGATGGTTTATGTTTGTTTTAATGTCCTCTATACCTGTGTACTTTGCCATTTCTAGTAATGCCCTGTGAAAATATTCTGCAGCAGTTTCTGACTCTTTCTGTCTAATGGAGAAAATCTTGTTCCACTTAACTACTGCTGGGAAATACTCCTTTAACTGTAAACTTATTCTTTTTACATTATCTTTGTTGTACACATCTGTAAGAGGTACATCCTGATCTAATCCACAGTCAGCCAAAAATTGAGTTGCGTCGACATTTGAGGGTAAACATGCCCTCAGCAATACCTGCCAGTCTTTGTTATTGGGCTCTAAAGTGTTCCCTAGGTCTCTGATGTATTTCTGGCTGGCAACTAAGTCTTTCCTAGGGTCAGGGAACTCAGACACTATGGTTCTTAATTCCATTCGGGAAAATGGGCTGTACATGGCAATGTTCCTAACAGGAGTGATTCCTGTTGTGTCAGTTTTCCCATTTGGCACTGCTATTACCCTAACAGGATTAAGTCTACTAACATCACTCTGTGTAGGTTCTACAGCCTGTGGTGAAATGGTTTCAGCGTAGTGTATGGTGCCGTACTTACCTGTAGATACGACCTCACCTATCCCTCCGCTAGGGGCTTTTGTTACTAATCTCGTGGGTGGAGCCGTGCCTACTGTTGTCTCTGCTATGGTGGCTGCTAGAGAGAGCGCCGATATTGTTGCCGATTCGTCCTCTTGATCACACTCCTGGGGAAAGTTCAAAACAGGTAACAACTTGCACGGGTTAATACTTGCATTGGTTAACTTATTAACATTTACACAGTTGCTAAGTGTTTGTTTGTTACACCCTAATGCGTCATTCTCCGCAACCAATTTCTCTCCTGATATGTATGGTGGCGGCGGGGCCGTCGCTATCAATTTCTTGATAGGATTAGATCCTGCCGCCAGAGCCAACCCTCTCTGTATTTCACCCTCCTGTTGCCATAACTGCAAATAATCATAATGTTGGATTCGTCTCTTTGTTGATTTAATGAGACATATCCTCCTCCTTAAATTTTGCAACACTTCTGGGCTAAAGCTACCTACTCTTGGGAATTTCTCCCCGTCATGCACTGTCATTCTCTCCCATTCATCACATAAAACCTCTGTATGTGAACCATATTTTTCACACATTACGTACCTTGCCGACCCGACTGGTCGGTTTACTGAATCAACCCGAACCGAGGTTGATCGCCCCCTTCCTGAACAATTGGCCCCCATAACTTGCAGGCGTTGCTTTCACCACCTCTGACCTTATTTCAGGGTCTTCAGCGAACCCTTACAAAAACCAAAATGTTCACGATAGGCTGACGGTGGCGGTTTACCGAGTACCCCACTCACTCGCCCACGCCGAACAATACGACCCACACACTGCCTTAGTGCTGGCGTACTCGACCCAGGGCCCCTATGAACCTCTATTTACTGGAACATGCGAGGGATATCCGCAGAACACTTACTCTTTCCAGTAACTATTGGTTGTTGGACAATTCCTGAGTGACCAGCGAACTTCCCTTCAGAAAATAAAAAATTACACAAATCACATCAGAGTGTACAAATAGTTTTATGACCGGGATCGTACACAAATGGTACTGGTCAGATTAACTAATGTACACAATTACGTGCGGTACAATCGTTCAGCACATAAGCAACTAATCTTATGTGCTGAGCGACCAGTGGAATCGAAAATTTCGGCTGCGAATTCCTTCAGCCAGAGCTTTATTGGCCTATATGGGTTTTGCACCAACCCCCTGGGTTGTGCCCTTTTCTCTTTTATGGCAGACTTCTTAGTCTGCTGTACCTGGACCTCCCGGTCTGTAGTATGACCTCCTGGTCTACTATTCTCTACTGCTCAAATTTTATGTTTAACCAGAGATGCCTCCCTAGCCACCATGCACGTCACTTACATGTATGTACCTCTGCGAGAACTCGACTTCTTGTGGTTCAACCTGTAAAATCGTATAAACTTATATATACAAAACACTCACTCACCACACGTACACTTTTGCTTCTATTTCTATTTCTGCGCAGAAATTTTCTTTAGACCAGATGTGTTGTGAATTTGGAGAAGGATCTGTTAATCTAAATTTCGGACACTAAAAATAGATTTTGCGCTATTTATCGCCTGATGCGCAACTTATCGCCTGTTGCGCTACTTAAAAATCAACTGTCGTGTGACTTGAGTTACGTGGGCGTACCCAGACGCTCCGTTGCGTAATTTACGCTGCGTGCGTCGGCCTTGGCGTACGTGAGTCTCAGCCCTTTGTTAGAGACACGTGTACACAAAACCAATGTCCACCGCAACACAACTAACACTTTTATCAATGTAGATGATCTTCGATCGTCTACCGCGCAACACACCAATCTCTCCTTTTTCCTTAGGTAGAGTTGCATGTGGGTTTTACACTTTAACTATGAAATAGCGACAAATCTCTCTTAGCACGTTTTATCAATTATAAAATGGCAAACAGGAGAGTGATATATGAAAATACACGAATGAAAAAGAAATGCAGATATGTGCGTGTGTACGCAAGACAGAAATAAACAGTTTTAAAAGACACTAGCGTGTTGTTCTTACCTCCGGTTCCGGATTCCTTCAGCACCCTTTACTAAGCGAAGCAGACGCTTATCCAAACAGCACTACGAGGAATATGACCTCCCGCCCTTTGCTGCTGGATAATGTCTGCTGAAATTACCTAGCAGAGATATGTGAAGGACAGGACGAGCCGCCAATTGATAAAGCTAAATATTTATCTTATATAAAACCCTTTATGAGGTCTAAGAACACTGTACGCTATTTACGTATGGAGTACCGTAAGGGTACGCTCGTTGCGTAACGATCGCTTAGCCGTGGTCGAGACGCTCAAGCGTCACGTTCGCTCACGGCCGAGAGATCACAGGCAGGCACGCTATTGGCTGCCGACTAACGTAATGATTCGCTATAGCGTAGCGGACGCTCGGGACCACGAGGAGATCACCAGCGGCGCTGACGCTCACAATGTTAAACCTTTAAATCTAAACCATAAACAATGTAATATGCTGTAAAACCTTAGTGTAGAGATAGGGTGTAGATGCAACACAGTGTAACCTTATTAACTTAAAAGCTGATTGAGCGTCACCGACGCTCTGTGAATACTTAACACTATAAGAAATACACAGATACCGTGCTTAGGGTCCAACGCCTAATATATATATTATGAATGTTATACTTGCAAAAGAATTAATACAATACAAGTCATACACTACAATATAACATAGACTACCTAACCAGATAACTACACAGGAAATACAATACAATACTATTACGTTTAAGAGAGTATGAGAGAAAGAAGAGAAGAGAGAGAGAGAGAGATAAGGCCCATAACAACAAGAAAGACAATATGATTGCGGAGAAAACTTACGCACAAGGGGAACGATCGCATGCGCCTCTGGACATCCAGCTCCCGATTTTCAGCAATGAGAACCGTTGAAGAGTGAGCTGGATGTGATCGGCTTGTCTATTTATGCCCCACACACAATGCAATTCAATGGTCCCTACAATCTCATTGTTCATTGGACACAGGAATTCCTCCTCGCATTATAACAAAAGGTCATAGGTTGATTCATACAGGTGGGCTGTGACGATTCCCAACTGCTCAGGTGGGTGGGGAACTGGGTTTCCCGCCGCATGGATAAGTAAGTGCAAATAATAGTAAATGGACATAAACTTCTTATGTCCATAACTATTCGCACGAGCGATTAATTCGCTTCAAACCAACACCGGAATATTGCTAATTAAATACTCTTCCGATGGATACTAAACACCACTGTATTACTCCTGTCTGACCCTTCGTATCAAACAAAGAGGGATTTCTCTGTCCATGAACATGCTACATTAACTAAACTTTCAGATTCTATCAAAGGGACCATGATCTACAAAATACATTATATAGTGAAAATATGTAACGATTGAGTCGCACGCTACGAACACATGAACTCTACCGTAAATGCACATACCGCGCGCCCGCGGGTGCCCGCAACAGCGAGTATGCGCACGCACGGGAGAGCGCACGCATGCGCAGCGCAGACCTGTATGAGGTGCAAATATGGCAGTGTGCATCGTGATATTTTTCTGACTTTGACAGTATGTAAAGATGTCAGGGTGTGTATGTATAGATGTAGGTGCAGTGGTTGAAGTGGAATTTTTGAATGGGGAATGAAAAAGTGTAGATAGCAATAGCTCTGGAAAAGGGGGTGTGGTCACTCAAAAGGGGCTTGTCCTTCAGTGTAGTAGGACCCCTCATACTATCTAGTACTGGCGCACCTTTAACATTATAGCACACGGTATGAGCCGAAAATTCACGTTATAGCACATGGTATGAGCCGAAATTCACATTATAGCACACGGTACGAGCAGAAATTCACATTACAGCACACAGTATGAGCCGAAATTCACATAATAGCACACAGTATGAGCCAAAATTCACATTATAGCACACGGTATGAGCCAAAATTCACATTACAGCACACTTTCCACAATGCGGCAGGCAAAAGTCCCCATTTTACACAATACAGCAGGCAAGTGTCCCCATTTTCCACATGATGGCAGGCAAGAGTCCCCTTTTTGCACATTCCAGCAGGTGGCGGGGGAGAGAGAGAGAGAGAGAGAGAGGCTGACTTACGTTTGAAGTAGTTCTTCCCGCTCTTTATCCGCCTCTCCCTCGTCTGCGCAGGGCCGGCCGGCTTGGCTCCCCCCTTCTCCCTCCTCCCGAGTACCCAGCTCGGGGGGCGGAGTTTTGCAGAATGACGTGAAACTCCGCCGCAGCATTGAGCTGGGCACTCGGGAGGAGGGGGGATTCAAAGAGCTCAAGAAGTGTCGCGGTGGGTGCCCTGTGCGGTTGCACGGCTCACCTGCCACAAGAAACGGCACTGGTGGTAAGTGCTGGTGTCTCAGCTCCTAGATCTCTTTTTTTCTTTGCCAGGTGACTCAGACTGAGGTGGTAAGCGCTGGTGTCTCAGCTCCCTGATCTCTTTTTTCTTTTCCAGGTGACTCAGAGTGAGGTGGTAAGCGCTGGTGTCTCAGCTCCTGGATCTCTTTATTTCTTTGCCAGGTGACTCAGACTGAGGTGGTAAGCGCTGGTGTTTCAGCTCATGGATCTTTTTTTCTTTGCCAGGTGACTCAGACTGAGGTGGTAAGCGCTGGTGTCTCAGCTCCTGGATCTCTTTTTTCTTTGCCAGGTGACTCAGACTGAGGTGGTAAGCGCTGGTGTTTTAGCTCCTGGATCTCTTTTCTTTGCCAGGTGACTCAGACTGAGGTGGTAAGCGCTGGTGTCTCAGCTCCTGGATCTTTTTTCTTTGCCAGGTGACTCAGACTCAGGTGGTAAGCGCTGGTGTCTCAGCTCCTGGATCTTTTTTCTTTGCCAGGTGACTCAGACTGAGGTGGTAAGCGCTGGTATTTCAGCTCCTGGATCTCTTTTTTCTTTGCCAGGTGACTCAGACTGAGGTGGTAAGATGGAAGGGTAGGATTATTTATGATTAAACCAGTTGTTCGGAAATGCAATAACTGGATTTAACATAAAAAAACACCCATTAATGTTTTCATGAAAAGAAAAATGTAATAACATATTAATGCTATGATACATTGCTATCTATTCCAATATATTCCAGTAGATAGCAACATTTCACAGCATTAATATCAGATTCCATATAAATGCTGAGAAACATTGCTATCTACTGGAATATATTGGATAGATAGCAGTGTATCACAGCATTAACACGAGATTCCATTTTCCTGATCAAGAAAAATTTAATGGGAAAAAAAAAAAAGTTTCATGCTACAATTACCACTAACAGTTTTTGATGTTTTTTTTTTACCAGAGTTGTCTTTTTTTTTATTTACATTTTTTTTTATGTTAATTTTTTTTCTTCTGACTACTCTTAGCTTATCTAATATAGCACCACAAGGCCTCCATGATGGCTAGGAATTAGCGGGCCACCAGCTGGGCTAGCCCCTGAGGCCTCACAGACTGCAGGCTACTGCTGTTGTTGGGCCTGGTATGCAGGCAGCATCTTATACGCCCACCTCAGGTACTCCACCAAGGTTTCCTCCGGGAGACTGCAGGCCACGGCAGGCTGGCGTTTTGGTCTGCTGCGAGCGGTGGATTTTCTTTTCTGCTTACGGCCTGCGGGCTTCTTGGGATTGCGGGGTGCCATTGGGTTGTCAGAATTGTTGGCAAATTGGTAACTGAAAAGAATCAGAAAAATAACATAAGGTGGTGCATAGAGATATAAAAAGAATCAAAGAATACTCTCTCATTTACTTTGTCTATAGAAATATAAGGTGGGATGTAATACTGTCCTAGTTTTCCGGGGGTGCGGGATGCCGGCCAAACTCTGACTTTTTTTTAAACGGCAATCATTTACAAGGCAAGATCAAGACTTGTACATGGCTGCGCTTTAAAATAATGCCTGACCAGCCTTCTGCACCTCAGGCAAACTCGGATTATACTACATCCCACCTATTGTCTGATAACACACAATACCGGTTATACATAAAACAGTTGTTCAAACAATGTAAACTCAGCGAAACTGAACGTAAAAAATGAGTACATATAATAATCAACAGATGGTAATAAATACAAAAATAACATTGAATTTATGTCAAAAGGTTTAAAAGGGAACTCCTGGACATGAGAGAGATATTAGCCGGAGACTATATTGAAGAATATGGATCTAATGAACTCCAAATTGGGTTGAGATAATAATTAGAGATTCCACATCAATAAGAAGCCGTTCCCATTGTATAACACAGTATAATAACTGTAGCCGCCGTCACCGGTGTTTATTATATAGATGAGCATTCTGACTAAAAATAATCCTCGACTACAGTTATATTTCAATACTAAAATGAGACTAAAATGAAAACGGAGATCCGCTGACTAAATCATCACTAAAACAAAGCAAAAAAAGTGACTAGGACTAAAACTAAATATAAAATCCTTGTCATAATGAACAGTGGCGGTAATTAAAATAATAGCCTTATAAATGCAACTACAAAAGTGAAATCAAAGCCGGCTACTTACCTCGAGATGTTCTGCTGAAGCTTCCAAGATGGTATGGCAGTAAACTGCCTGGATGAGAGAAAATATAGCCACAGGGCATGGGCCGATGACATCACCAGTGCAGTTTCTAGCCAATTTGGCTCCCAGCGCGAGATTTAAAAATGCGCCCCCCCCCCCCACCCACTGACATAACAAAAAATGCGCCCCCCTTCATACATGTACAAAGAAAAAGGTATGAGCGTGACTTCGGCAGGCGCGCTCCCTGCAAAGGGGGCGTTGCCTCAACAAAATGGGTGTGGTCTCTGTATAATGGGCTTGGCCTTGTCTGAAAAAACTACCTTACACCCCAGTTTTTGACCTTGCACCAACAGGTCATGGCGAGCACAGGAAAAAAGAAAAAATATATATTATGCCATACACTGCAATGCCCTTGATACATTAAAACCCCATTTTACACAATACGGCAGGGAAGTGTCTCCATTTTCCACATTACGGCAGGCAAGAGTCCCCATTTTCCACATTACGGCAGGAAGAGTCCCCATTTTCCACATTACGGCAGGCAAGAGTCCCCATTTTACACATTACGGCAGGCAAGAGTCCCCATTTTACACATTACGGCAGGCATGTGTCCCCATTTTACAGAGCTGTCTTTTTTTTATGTTAATTTTTTTTCTTCTGACTACTCTTAGCTTATCTAATATAGCACCACAAGGCCTCCATGGTGGCTAGGAATTAGCGGGCTACCAGCTGGGCTAGCCCCTGAGGCCTCACAGACTGCAGGCTACTGTTGTTGTTGGGCCTGGTATGCAGGCAGCATCTTATATGCCCACCTCAGGTACTCCACCAAGGTTTCTTCTGGGAGACTGCAGGCCACGGCAGGCTGGCGTTTTGGTCTGCTGCGAGTGGTGGATTTTCTTTTCTGCTTACGGCCTGCGGGCTTCTTGGGATTGCGGGGTGCCATTGGGTTGTCAGAATTGTTGGCAAATTGGTAACTGAAAAGAATCAGAAAAATAACATAAGGTGGTGCATAGAGATATAAAAAGAATCAAAGAAATACTCTCTCATTTACTTTGTCTATAGAAATGTAAGGTGGGATGTAATACTGTCCTAGTTTTCCGGGGGTGCGGGATGCTGGCCAAACTCAGACTTTTTTTTAAGCGGCAACCATTTACAAGGCAAGATCAAGACTTGTACATGGCTGCCGCTTTAAAATAATGCCTGACCAGCCTTCTGCACCTCCGGCAAACTCGGATTATACTACATCCCACCTATTGTCTAATAACACACAATACCGGTTATACATAAAACAGTTGTTCCAACAATGTAAACTCAGCGAAACTGAACGTAAAAAATGAGTACATATAATAATCAACAGATGGTAATAAATACAAAAATAACATTGAATTTATGTCAAAAGGTTTAAAAGGGAACTCCTGGACATGAGAGAGATAATAGCCGGAGACTATATTGAAGAATGTGGATCTAATGTACTCCAAATTGGGATGCGATAATAATTAGAGATTCCACATCAATAAGAAGCCGTTCCCATTGTATAACACAGTATAATAACTGTAGCCGCCGTCACCGGTGTTTATTATATAGATGAGCATTCTGACTAACAATAATCCTCGACTATAGATATATTTCAATACTAAAATGAGACTAAAATGAAAACGGAGATCCGCTGACTAAATCGTCACTAAAACAAAGCAAAAAAAGTGACTAGGACTAAAACTAAATATAAAATCCTTGTCATAATGAACAGTGGCGGTAATTAAAATAATAGTCTTATAAATGCAACTACAAAAGTGAAATCAAAGCCGGCTACTTACCTCGAGATGTTCTGCTGAAGCTTCCAAGATGGTATGGCAGTAAACTGCCTGGATGAGAGAAAATATAGCCACAGGGCATGGGCCGATGACATCACCAGTGCAGTTTCTAGCCAATTTGGCTCCCAGCGCGAGATTTAAAAATGCGCCCCCCCCCCCCCACCCACTGACATAACAAAAAATGCGCCCCCCTTCATACATGTACAAAGAAAAAGGTATGAGCGTGACTTCGGCAGGCGCGCTCCCTGCAAAGGGGGCGTTGCCTCAACAAAATGGGCGTGGTCTCTGTATAATGGGCGTGGCCTTGTCTGAAAAAACTACCTTACAACCCAGTTTTTGACCTTGCACCAACCGGTCATGGCGAGCACAGGAAAAAAGAAAAAATATATATTATGCCATACACTGCAATGCCCTTGATACATTAAAACCCCATTTTACACAATACGGCAGGCAAGTGTCTCCATTTTACACATTACGGCAGGCAAGAGTCCCCATTTTCCACATTACGGCAAGAAGAGTCCCCATTTTACACATTACGGCAGGCATGTGTCCCCATTTTACACATTACGGCAGGCAAGAGTCCCCATTTTACATATTACGGCAGGCAAGAGTTCTCATTGTACACATTACGGCAGGCACGTGTCCCCATTTTACACATTACGGCAGGCAAGAGTCCCCATTTTACACATTATGGCAGGCAAGTGTCCACATTTAACACATTACGGCAGGCAAGTGTCCCCATTTTACACATTACGGCAGGCAAGAGTCCCCATTTTACACATTGCGTCAGTCAAGTGTCCCCATTTTGCACAATACGGCAGGCAAGTGTCCCCATTTTACACAATATGGCAGGCAAGTGTCCCCATCTTCCACATTACAGCAGGAAAGAGTCCCCATTTTACATAATATGTTAGTCAAGTGTCCCCATTTTACACATTACGTCAGGTACGTGTCCCCATTTTGCACATTACGGCAGGCAAGAGTCCCCATTTTACACATTACGTTAGTTAAGTGTCCCCATTTTCCACAATATGGCAGGCAAGTGTCCCCATTTTCCACAATACGGCAGGCTCGCCCGCCGCAAGAAACGGCACTGGTGGTAAGCGCTGGTGTCTCAGCTCCTGGATATCTTTTTTCTTTGCCAGGTGACTCAGACTGAGGTGGTAAGCGCTGGTGTTTCAGCTCCTGGATCTTTTTTCTTTGCCAGGTGACTCAGGGCGGGATGTACTAAAGCAAAAATGCGGTAAAACCCACGAAAACGGGGGTTTTACCGCATTTTCATATTTACTAAGACCCTACCGCAGCGTTTTCGGCGTCCAGGGTTTCGCCATCTCCGGATGGCGAAACCCTATAGAAGCCTATGGGCTTCTTTTCGCCGACCGCCGCAACCCGCCGACACCGTCGACCCCCGCCGCAGACGCCGACCCCCCTTCCCCCTTGCTTACCTTCCTCCAGGCTGCCCTGGACCCGGAAGGTAGTGTCCTCCTCCCCCTAGCAACGCAGTCGGACGTCCTTCCGGCTGCAGGGGGGAGGAGGAGGTGCCGGGGGCAGCCTGCTGCTGCTTCCCGGCATCTAGCCAGTGTGGGGACCCCGGGGAGGTGACGGAGACCCCCCGCAGACCACCTAACAGGTATCGCGGGGGGCCTCCGTCACCGCATCGCGATGTTGATCGCATATGTTAGTACATATGCGATCAACATCGCTGCGGTAACCGGCGAGGGGCGGCGATGTATGTTAATACATCCCGCCCCCAGACTGAAGTGGTAAGCGCTGGTGTTTCAGCTCATGGATCTTTTTTCTTTGTCCGGTGACTCAGACTGAAGTGGTAAGCCCTGGTGTCTCAGCTCCTGGATCTCTTTTTTCTTTGCCAGGTGACTCAGACTGAGGTGGTAAGCGCTGGTGTCTCAGCTCCTGGATCTCTTTTTTCTTTGCCAGGTGACTCAGACTGAGGTGGTAAGCGCTGGTGTTTCAGCTCATGGATCTTTTTTCTTTGCCAGGTGACTCTGACTGACGTGGTAAGATGGAAGGGTAGGATTATTTATGATTAAACCAGTTGTTGGGAAATGCAATAACTGGTTTTAACATAAAAACTCCCCATCAATGTTTACATGAAAAGAAAAATGGAATAACATATTAATGCTGAGAAACATTGCTATCTACTGGAATATATTGGATAGATAGCAGTGAATCACAGCATTAACATGAGATTCCATTTTCCTGATCAAGAAAACATTAATGAAAAAAAAAAAAGCTTCAAGCTACAATTACCACTAACTGTTTTTGATGTTTTTTAAGCAGAGTTGTCTTTTTTAAATGTTAATTAATTTTTTGATGTTACATTTTTTTTTCTGACTACTCTTAGCTTATCTAATATAGCACCTCCATGGTGGCCATGAATTAGCGGGCCACCAGCTAGGCTAGCCCCTGAGGCCTCACAGACTGCAGGCTACTGCTGTTGTTGGGCCTGGTACGTGGGCAGCATCTTATATGCCACCTCAGGTACTCCACCAAGGTTTCTTCCGGGAGACTGCAGGCCACGGCAGCCTGGCGTTTTGGTCTGCTGCGAGCGGTGGATTTTCTTTTCTGCTTGCGGCCTGCGGGCTTCTTGGGATAGCGGGGTGACATTGGGTTGTCAGAATTGTTGGCAAATTGGTAACTGAAAAGAATCAGAAAAATAACATAAGGTGGTGCATAGAGATATAAAAAGAATCAAAGAAATACTCTCTCATTTACTTTGTCTATAGAAATGTAAGGTGGGATGTAATACTGTCCTAGTTTTCCGGGGGTGCGGGATGCTGGCCAAACTCGGACTTTTTTTAAGCGGCAACCATTTACAAGGCAAGATCAAGACTTGTACATGGCTGCCGCTTTAAAATAATGCCTGACCAGCCTTCTGCACCTCCGGCAAACTCGGATTATACTACATCCCACCTATTGTCTAATAACACACAATACCGGTTATACATAAAACAGTTGTTCCAACAATGTAAACTCAGCGAAACTGAACGTAAAAAATGAGTACATATAATAATCAACAGATGGTAATAAATACAAAAATAACATTGAATTTATGTCAAAAGGTTTAAAAGGGAACTCCTGGACATGAGAGAGATAATAGCCGGAGACTATATTGAAGAATGTGGATCTAATGAACTCCAAATTGGGATGCGATAATAATTAGAGATTCCACATCAATAAGAAGCCGTTCCCATTGTATAACACAGTATAATAGCTGTAGCCGCCGTCACCGGTGTTTATTATATAGATGAGCATTCTGACTAACAATAATCCTCGACTATAGATATATTTCAATACTAAAATGAGACTAAAATGAAAACGGAGATCCACTGACTAAATCGTCACTAAAACAAAGCAAAAAAAGTGACTAGTACTAAAACTAAATATAAAATCCTTGTCATAATGAACAGTGGCGGTAATTAAAATAATAGTCTTATAAATGCAACTACAAAAGTGAAATCAAAGCCGGCTACTTACCTCGAGATGTTCTGCTGAAGCTTCCAAGATGGTATGGCAGTAAACTGCCTGGATGAGAGAAAATATAGCCACAGGGCATGGGCCGATGACATCACCAGTGCAGTTTCTAGCCAATTTGGCTCCCAGCGCGAGATTTAAAAATGCGCCCCCCCACCCACCCACTGACATAACAAAAAATGCGCCCCCCTTCATACATGTACAAAGAAAAAGGTATGCGCGTGACTTCGGCAGGCGCGCTCCCTGCAAAGGGGGCGTTGCCTCAACAAAATGGACGTGGTCTCTGTATAATGGGCGTGGCCTTGTATGAAAAAACTACCTTACACCCCAGTTTTTGACCTTACACCAACAGGTCATGGCGAGCACAGGAAAAAAGAAAAAATATATATTATGCCATACACTGCAATGCCCTTGATACATTAAAGCCCCATTTTACACAATACGGCAGGCAAGTGTCTCCATTTTACACATTACGGCAGGCAAGAGTCCCCATTTTCCACATTACGGCAAGAAGAGTCCCCATTTTACACATTACGGCAGGCATGTGTCCCCATTTTACACATTACGGCAGGCAAGAGTCCCCATTTTACATATTACGGCAGGCAAGAGTTCTCATTGTACACATTACGGCAGGCACGTGTCCCCATTTTACACATTACGGCAGGCAAGAGTCCCCATTTTACACATTATGGCAGGCAAGTGTCCACATTTAACACATTACGGCAGGCAAGTGTCCCCATTTTACACATTACGGCAGGCAAGAGTCCCCATTTTACACATTGCGTCAGTCAAGTGTCCCCATTTTGCACAATACGGCAGGCAAGTGTCCCCATTTTACACAATATGGCAGGCAAGTGTCCCCATCTTCCACATTACAGCAGGAAAGAGTCCCCATTTTACATAATATGTTAGTCAAGTGTCCCCATTTTACACATTACGTCAGGTACGTGTCCCCATTTTGCACATTACGGCAGGCAAGAGTCCCCATTTTACACATTACGTTAGTTAAGTGTCCCCATTTTCCACAATATGGCAGGCAAGTGTCCCCATTTTCCACAATACGGCAGGCTCGCCCGCCGCAAGAAACGGCACTGGTGGTAAGCGCTGGTGTCTCAGCTCCTGGATATCTTTTTTCTTTGCCAGGTGACTCAGACTGAGGTGGTAAGCGCTGGTGTTTCAGCTCCTGGATCTTTTTTCTTTGCCAGGTGACTCAGGGCGGGATGTACTAAAGCAAAAATGCGGTAAAACCCACGAAAACGGGGGTTTTACCGCATTTTCATATTTACTAAGACCCTACCGCAGCGTTTTCGGCGTCCAGGGTTTCGCCATCTCCGGATGGCGAAACCCTATAGAAGCCTATGGGCTTCTTTTCGCCGACCGCCGCAACCCGCCGACACCGTCGACCCCCGCCGCAGACGCCGACCCCCCTTCCCCCTTGCTTACCTTCCTCCAGGCTGCCCTGGACCCGGAAGGTAGTGTCCTCCTCCCCCTAGCAACGCAGTCGGACGTCCTTCCGGCTGCAGGGGGGAGGAGGAGGTGCCGGGGGCAGCCTGCTGCTGCTTCCCGGCATCTAGCCAGTGTGGGGACCCCGGGGAGGTGACGGAGACCCCCCGCAGACCACCTAACAGGTATCGCGGGGGGCCTCCGTCACCACATCGCGATGTTGATCGCATATGTTAGTACATATGCGATCAACATCGCTGCGGTAACCGGCGAGGGGCGGCGATGTATGTTAATACATCCCGCCCCCAGACTGAAGTGGTAAGCGCTGGTGTTTCAGCTCATGGATCTTTTTTCTTTGTCCGGTGACTCAGACTGAAGTGGTAAGCCCTGGTGTCTCAGCTCCTGGATCTCTTTTTTCTTTGCCAGGTGACTCAGACTGAGGTGGTAAGCGCTGGTGTCTCAGCTCCTGGATCTCTTTTTTCTTTGCCAGGTGACTCAGACTGAGGTGGTAAGCGCTGGTGTTTCAGCTCATGGATCTTTTTTCTTTGCCAGGTGACTCTGACTGACGTGGTAAGATGGAAGGGTAGGATTATTTATGATTAAACCAGTTGTTGGGAAATGCAATAACTGGTTTTAACATAAAAACTCCCCATTAATGTTTATATGAAAAGAAAAATGGAATAACATATTAATGCTGAGAAACATTGCTATCTACTGGAATATATTGGATAGATAGCAGTGAATCACAGCATTAACATGAGATTCCATTTTCCTGATCAAGAAAACATTAATGAAAAAAAAAAAAAGCTTCAAGCTACAATTACCACTAACTGTTTTTGATGTTTTTTAAGCAGAGTTGTCTTTTTTAAATGTTAATTAATTTTTTGATGTTACATTTTTTTTTCTGACTACTCTTAGCTTATCTAATATAGCACCTCCATGGTGGCCATGAATTAGCGGGCCACCAGCTAGGCTAGCCCCTGAGGCCTCACAGACTGCAGGCTACTGCTGTTGTTGGGCCTGGTACGTGGGCAGCATCTTATATGCCACCTCAGGTACTCCACCAAGGTTTCTTCCGGGAGACTGCAGGCCACGGCAGCCTGGCGTTTTGGTCTGCTGCGAGCGGTGGATTTTCTTTTCTGCTTGCGGCCTGCGGGCTTCTTGGGATAGCGGGGTGCCATTGGGTTGTCAGAATTGTTGGCAAATTGGTAACTGAAAAGAATCAGAAAAATAACATAAGGTGGTGCATAGAGATATAAAAAGAATCAAAGAAATACTCTCTCATTTACTTTGTCTATAGAAATGTAAGGTGGGATGTAATACTGTCCTAGTTTTCCGGGGGTGCGGGATGCTGGCCAAACTCGGACTTTTTTTAAGCGGCAACCATTTACAAGGCAAGATCAAGACTTGTACATGGCTGCCGCTTTAAAATAATGCCTGACCAGCCTTCTGCACCTCCGGCAAACTCGGATTATACTACATCCCACCTATTGTCTAATAACACACAATACCGGTTATACATAAAACAGTTGTTCCAACAATGTAAACTCAGCGAAACTGAACGTAAAAAATGAGTACATATAATAATCAACAGATGGTAATAAATACAAAAATAACATTGAATTTATGTCAAAAGGTTTAAAAGGGAACTCCTGGACATGAGAGAGATAATAGCCGGAGACTATATTGAAGAATGTGGATCTAATGAACTCCAAATTGGGATGCGATAATAATTAGAGATTCCACATCAATAAGAAGCCGCTCCCATTGTATAACACAGTATAATAACTGTAGCCGCCGTCACCGGTGTTTATTATATAGATGAGCATTCTGACTAACAATAATCCTCGACTATAGATATATTTCAATACTAAAATAAGACTAAAATGAAAACGGAGATCCACTGACTAAATCGTCACTAAAACAAAGCAAAAAAAGTGACTAGGACTAAAACTAAATATAAAATCCTTGTCATAATGAACAGTGGCGGTAATTAAAATAATAGTCTTATAAATGCAACTACAAAAGTGAAATCAAAGCTGGCTACTTACCTCGAGATGTTCTGCTGAAGCTTCCAAGATGGTATGGCAGTAAACTGCCTGGATGAGAGAAAATATAGCCACAGGGCATGGGCCGATGACATCACCAGTGCAGTTTCTAGCCAATTTGGCTCCCAGCGCGAGATTTAAAAATGCGCCCCCCCACCCACCCACTGACATAACAAAAAATGCGCCCCCTTCATACATGTACAAAGAAAAAGGTATGCGCGTGACTTCGGCAGGCGCGCTCCCTGCAAAGGGGCGTTGCCTCAACAAAATGGGCGTGGTCTCTGTACAATGGGCGTGGTCGTGTATGAAAAACTACCTTACACCCCAGTTTTTGACCTTACACCAACAGGTCATGGCGAGCACGGGAAAAAAGAAAAAATATATATTATGCCATACACTGCAATGCCCTTGATACATTAAAACCCCATTTTACACAATACGGCAGGCAAGTGTCTTCATTTTACACATTACGGCAGGCAAGAGTCCCCATTTTCCACATTACGGCAGGAATAGTCCCCATTTTACACATTACGGCAGGCATGTGTCCCCATTTTACACATTACGGCAGGCAAGAGTCCCCATTTTACATATTACGGCAGGCAAGAGTTCTCATTGTACACATTACGGCAGGCAAGAGTTCTCATTGTACACATTACGGCAGGCACGTGTCCCCATTTTACACATTACGGCAGGCAAGAGTCCCCATTTTACATATTACGGCAGGCACGTGTCCCCATTTTACACATTACGGCAGGCAAGAGTTCTCATTGTACACATTACGGCAGGCACGTGTCCCCATTTTACACATTACGGCAGGCAAGAGTCCCCATTTTACACATTATGGCAGGCAGGTGTCCCCATTTAACACATTACGGCAGGCAAGTGTCCCCATTTTACACATTACGGCAGGCAAGAGTCCCCATTTTACACATTGCGTCAGTCAAGTGTCCCCATTTTGCACAATACGGCAGGCAAGTGTCCCCATTTTACACAATATGGCAGGCAAGTGTCCCCATCTTCCACATTACAGCAGGAAAGAGTCCCCATTTTACATAATATGTTAGTCAAGTGTCCCCATTTTACACATTACGTCAGGTACGTGTCCCCATTTTGCACATTACGGCAGGCAAGAGTCCCCCTTTTACACATTACGTTAGTTAAGTGTCCCCATTTTCCACAATATGGCAGGCAAGTGTCCCCATTTTCCACAATACGGCAGGCTCGCCCGCCGCAAGAAACGGCACTGGTGGTAAGCGCTGGTGTCTCAGCTCCTGGATCTCTTTTTTCTTTGCCAGGTGACTCAGACTGAGGTGGTAAGCGCTGGTGTTTCAGCTCATGGATCTTTTTTCTTTGCCAGGTGACTCAGACTGAGGTGGTAAGCGCTGGTGTTTCAGCTCATGGATCTTTTTTCTTTGCCAGGTGACTCAGACTGAGGTGGTAAGCGCTGGTGTTTCAGCTCCTGGATCTTTTTTCTTTGCCAGGTGACTCAGACTGAGGTGGTAAGCGCTGGTGTTTCAGCTCCTGGATATTTTTTCTTTGCCAGGTGACTCTGACTGAGTTGGTAAGCGCTGGTGTTTCAGCTCCTGGATCTTTTTTCTTTGCCAGGTGACTCAGACTGAGGTGGTAAGCGCTGGTGTCTCAGCTCCTGGATCTTTTTTCTTTGCCAGGTGACTCAGACTGAGGTGGTAAGCGCTGGTGTTTCAGCTCCTGGATCTTTTTTCTTTGCCAGGTGACTCAGACTGAGGTGGTAAGCGCTGGTGTTTCAGCTCCTGGATCTATTTTCTTTGCCAGGTGACTCTGACTGACGTGGTAAGATGGAAGGGTGGGATTATTTATGATTAAACCAGTTGTTGGGAAATGCAATAAATGGTTTTAACATAAAAACTCCCCATTAATGTTTACATGAAAAGAAAAATGGAATAACATATTAATGCTGAGAAACATTGCTATCTACTGGAATATATTGGATAGATAGCAGTGAATCACAGCATTAACACGAGATTCCATTTTCCTGATCAAGAAAACATTAATGAAAAAAAAAAAAGCTTCAAGCTACAATTGCCACTAACTGTTTTTGATGTTTTTTTAAGCAGAGTTGTCTTTTTTAAATGTTAATTAATTTTTTGATGTTACATTTTTTTTTTCTGACTACTCTTAGCTTATCTAATATAGCACCTCCATGGTGGCCAGGAATTAGCGGACCACCAGCTGGGCTAGCCCCTGAGGCCTCACAGACTGCAGGCTACTGCTGTTGTTGGGCCTGGAACGCGGGCAGCATCTTATATGCCCACCTCAGGTACTCCACCAAGGTTTCTTCCGGGAGACTGCAGGCCACGGCAGCCTGGCGTTTTGGTCTGCTGCGAGCGGTGGATTTTCTTTTCTGCTTGCGGCCTGCGGGCTTCTTGGGATTGCGGGGTGCCATTGGGTTGTCAGAATTGTTGGCAAATTGGTAACTGAAAAGAATCAGAAAAATAACATAAGGTGGTGCATAGAGATATAAAAAGAATCAAAGAAATACTCTCTCATTTACTTTGTCTATAGAAATGTAAGGTGGGATGTAATACTGTCCTAGTTTTCCGGGGGTGCGGGATGCTGGCCAAACTCGGACTTTTTTTAAGCGGCAACCATTTACAAGGCAAGATCAAGACTTGTACATGGCTGCCGCTTTAAAATAATGCCTGACCAGCCTTCTGCACCTCCGGCAAACTCGGATTATACTACATCCCACCTATTGTCTAATAACACACAATACCGGTTATACATAAAACAGTTGTTCCAACAATGTAAACTCAGCGAAACTGAACGTAAAAAATGAGTACATATAATAATCAACAGATGGTAATAAATACAAAAATAACATTGAATTTATGTCAGGAGGTGTAAAAGGGAACTCCTGGACATGAGAGAGATAATAGCCGGAGACTATATTGAAGAATGTGGATCTAATGAACTCCAAATTGGGATGCGATAATAATTAGAGATTCCACATCAATAAGAAGCCGTTCCCATTGTATAACACAGTATAATAACTGTAGCCGCCGTCACCGGTGTTTATTATATAGATGAGCATTCTGACTAACAATAATCCTCGACTATAGATATATTTCAATACTAAAATAAGACTAAAATGAAAACGGAGATCCGCTGACTAAATCGTCACTAAAACAAAGCAAAAAAAGTGACTAGGACTAAAACTAAATATAAAATCCTTGTCATAATGAACAGTGGCTGTAATTAAAATAATAGTCTTATAAATGCAACTACAAAAGTGAAATCAAAGCCGGCTACTTACCTCGAGATGTTCTGCTGAAGCTTCCAAGATGGTATGGCAGTAAACTGCCTGGATGAGAGAAAATATAGCCACAGGGCATGGGCCGATGACATCACCAGTGCAGTTTCTAGCCAATTTGGCTCCCAGCGCGAGATTTAAAAATGCGCCCCCCCACCCACCCACTGACATAACAAAAAATGCGCCCCCCTTCATACATGTACAAAGAAAAAGGTATGCGCGTGACTTCGGCAGGCGCGCTCCCTGCAAAGGGGGCGTTGCCCCAACAAAATGGACGTGGTCTCTGTATAATGGGCGTGGCCTTGTATGAAAAAATTACCTTACACCCCAGTTTTTGACCTTACACCAACAGGTCATGGCGAGCACAGGAAAAAAGAAAAAATATATATTATGCCATACACTGCAATGCCCTTGATACATTAAAACCCCATTTTACACAATACGGCAGGCAAGTGTCTCCATTTTACACATTACGGCAGGCAAGAGTCCCCATTTTCCACATTACGGCAGGAAGAGTCCCCATTTTACACATTACGGCAGGCATGTGTCCCCATTTTACACATTACGGCAGGCAAGAGTCCCCATTTTACATATTACGGCAGGCAAGAGTTCTCATTGTACACATTACGGCAGGCACGTGTCCCCATTTTACACATTACGGCAGGCAAGAGTCCCCATTTTACACATTATGGCAGGCAAGTGTCCACATTTAACACATTACGGCAGGCAAGTGTCCCCATTTTACACATTACGGCAGGCAAGAGTCCCCATTTTACACATTGCGTCAGTCAAGTGTCCCCATTTTGCACAATACGGCAGGCAAGTGTCCCCATTTTACACAATATGGCAGGCAAGTGTCCCCATCTTCCACATTACAGCAGGAAAGAGTCCCCATTTTACATAATATGTTAGTCAAGTGTCCCCATTTTACACATTACGTCAGGTACGTGTCCCCATTTTGCACATTACAGCAGGCAAGAGTCCCCATTTTACACATTACGTTAGTTAAGTGTCCCCATTTTCCACAATATGGCAGGCAAGTGTCCCCATTTTCCACAATACGGCAGGCTCGCCCGCCGCAAGAAACGGCACTGGTGGTAAGCGCTGGTGTCTCAGCTCCTGGATATCTTTTTTCTTTGCCAGGTGACTCAGACTGAGGTGGTAAGCGCTGGTGTTTCAGCTCCTGGATCTTTTTTCTTTGCCAGGTGACTCAGGGCGGGATGTACTAAAGCAAAAATGCGGTAAAACCCACGAAAACGGGGGTTTTACCGCATTTTCATATTTACTAAGACCCTACCGCAGCGTTTTCGGCGTCCAGGGTTTCGCCATCTCTGGATGGCGAAACCCTATAGAAGCCTATGGGCTTCTTTTCGCTGACCGCCGCAACCCGCCGACACCGTCGACCCCCGCCGCAGACGCCGACCCCCCTTCCCCCTTGCTTACCTTCCTCCAGGCTGCCCTGGACCCGGAAGGTAGTGTCCTCCTCCCCCTAGCAACGCAGCCGGACGTCCTTCCGGCTGCAGGGGGGAGGAGGAGGTGCCGGGGGCAGCCTGCTGCTGCTTCCCGGCATCTAGCCAGTGTGGGGACCCCGGGGAGGTGACGGAGACCCCCCGCAGACCACCTAACAGGTATCGCGGGGGGCCTCCGTCACCGCATCGCGATGTTGATCGCATATGTTAGTACATATGCGATCAACATCGCTGCGGTAACCGGCGAGGGGCGGCGATGTATGTTAATACATCCCGCCCCCAGACTGAAGTGGTAAGCGCTGGTGTTTCAGCTCATGGATCTTTTTTCTTTGTCAGGTGACTCAGACTGAAGTGGTAAGCGCTGGTGTCTCAGCTCCTGGATCTCTTTTTTCTTTGCCAGGTGACTCAGACTGAGGTGGTAAGCGCTGGTGTCTCAGCTCCTGGATCTCTTTTTTCTTTGCCAGGTGACTCAGACTGAGGTGGTAAGCGCTGGTGTTTCAGCTCATGGATCTTTTTTCTTTGTCAGGTGACTCAGACTGAGGTGGTAAGCGCTGGTGTTTCAGCTCCTGGATCTTTTTTCTTTGCCAGGTGACTCTGACTGACGTGGTAAGATGGAAGGGTAGGATTATTTATGATTAAACCAGTTGTTGGGAAATGCAATAACTGGTTTTAACATAAAAACTCCCCATTAATGTTTACATGAAAAGAAAAATGGAATAACATATTAATGCTGAGAAACATTGCTATCTACTGGAATATATTGGATAGATAGCAGTGTATCACAGCATTAACATGAGATTCCATTTTCCTGATCAAGAAAACATTAATGAAAAAAAAAAAAAGCTTCAAGCTACAATTACCACTAACTGTTTTTGATGTTTTTTAAGCAGAGTTGTCTTTTTTAAATGTTAATTAATTTTTTGATGTTACATTTTTTTTTCTGACTACTCTTAGCTTATCTAATATAGCACCTCCATGGTGGCCATGAATTAGCGGGCCACCAGCTAGGCTAGCCCCTGAGGCCTCACAGACTGCAGGCTACTGCTGTTGTTGGGCCTGGTACGTGGGCAGCATCTTATATGCCACCTCAGGTACTCCACCAAGGTTTCTTCCGGGAGACTGCAGGCCACGGCAGCCTGGCGTTTTGGTCTGCTGCGAGCGGTGGATTTTCTTTTCTGCTTGCGGCCTGCGGGCTTCTTGGGATAGCGGGGTGCCATTGGGTTGTCAGAATTGTTGGCAAATTGGTAACTGAAAAGAATCAGAAAAATAACATAAGGTGGTGCATAGAGATATAAAAAGAATCAAAGAAATACTCTCTCATTTACTTTGTCTATAGAAATGTAAGGTGGGATGTAATACTGTCCTAGTTTTCCGGGGGTGCGGGATGCTGGCCAAACTCGGACTTTTTTTAAGCGGCAACCATTTACAAGGCAAGATCAAGACTTGTACATGGCTGCCGCTTTAAAATAATGCCTGACCAGCCTTCTGCACCTCCGGCAAACTCGGATTATACTACATCCCACCTATTGTCTAATAACACACAATACCGGTTATACATAAAACAGTTGTTCCAACAATGTAAACTCAGCGAAACTGAACGTAAAAAATGAGTACATATAATAATCAACAGATGGTAATAAATACAAAAATAACATTGAATTTATGTCAAAAGGTTTAAAAGGGAACTCCTGGACATGAGAGAGATAATAGCCGGAGTCTATATTGAAGAATGTGGATCTAATGAACTCCAAATTGGGATGCGATAATAATTAGAGATTCCACATCAATACGAAGCCGTTCCCATTGTATAACACAGTATAATAACTGTAGCCGCCGTCACCGGTGTTTATTATATAGATGAGCATTCTGACTAACAATAATCCTCGACTATAGATATATTTCAATACTAAAATAAGACTAAAATGAAAACGGAGATCCGCTGACTAAATCGTCACTAAAACAAAGCAAAAAAAGTGACTAGGACTAAAACTAAATATAAAATCCTTGTCATAATGAACAGTGGCGGTAATTAAAATAATAGTCTTATAAATGCAACTACAAAAGTGAAATCAAAGCCGGCTACTTACCTCGAGATGTTCTGCTGAAGCTTCCAAGATGGTATGGCAGTAAACTGCCTGGATGAGAGAAAATTTAGCCACAGGGCATGGGCCGATGACATCACCAGTGCAGTTTCTAGCCAATTTGGCTCCCAGCGCGAGATTTAAAAATGCGCCCCCCCACCCACCCACTGACATAACAAAAAATGCGCCCACCTTCATACATGTACAAAGAAAAAGGTATGCGCGTGACTTCGGCAGGCGCGCTCCCTGCAAAGGGGGCGTTGCCCCAACAAAATGGACGTGGTCTCTGTATAATGGGCGTGGCCTTGTATGAAAAAACTACCTTACACCCCAGTTTTTGACCTTACACCAACAGGTCATGGCGAGCACAGGAAAAAAGAAAAAATATATATTATGCCATACACTGCAATGCCCTTGATACATTAAAACCCCATTTTACACAATACGGCAGGCAAGTGTCTCCATTTTACACATTACGGCAGGCAAGAGTCCCCATTTTCCACATTACGGCAGGAAGAGTCCCCATTTTACACATTACGGCAGGCATGTGTCCCCATTTTACACATTACGGCAGGCAAGAGTCCCCATTTTACATATTACGGCAGGCAAGAGTTCTCATTGTACACATTACGGCAGGCACGTGTCCCCATTTTACACATTACGGCAGGCAAGAGTCCCCATTTTACACATTATGGCAGGCAAGTGTCCACATTTAACACATTACGGCAGGCAAGTGTCCCCATTTTACACATTACGGCAGGCAAGAGTCCCCATTTTACACATTGCGTCAGTCAAGTGTCCCCATTTTGCACAATACGGCAGGCAAGTGTCCCCATTTTACACAATATGGCAGGCAAGTGTCCCCATCTTCCACATTACAGCAGGAAAGAGTCCCCATTTTACATAATATGTTAGTCAAGTGTCCCCATTTTACACATTACGTCAGGTACGTGTCCCCATTTTGCACATTACGGCAGGCAAGAGTCCCCATTTTACACATTACGTTAGTTAAGTGTCCCCATTTTCCACAATATGGCAGGCAAGTGTCCCCATTTTCCACAATACGGCAGGCTCGCCCGCCGCAAGAAACGGCACTGGTGGTAAGCGCTGGTGTCTCAGCTCCTGGATCTCTTTTTTCTTTGCCAGGTGACTCAGACTGAGGTGGTAAGCGCTGGTGTTTCAGCTCCTGGATCTTTTTCTTTGCCAGGTGACTCAGGGCGGGATGTACTAAAGCAAAAATGCGGTAAAACCCACGAAAACGGGGGTTTTACCGCATTTTCATATTTACTAAGACCCTACCGCAGCGTTTTCGGCGTCCAGGGTTTCGCCATCTCTGGATGGCGAAACCCTATAGAAGCCTATGGGCTTCTTTTCGCCGACCGCCGCAACCCGCCGACACCGTCGACCCCCGCCGCAGACGCCGACCCCCCTTCCCCCTTGCTTACCTTCCTCCAGGCTGCCCTGGACCCGGAAGGTAGTGTCCTCCTCCCCCTAGCAACGCAGCCGGACGTCCTTCCGGCTGCAGGGGGGAGGAGGAGGTGCCGGGGGCAGCCTGCTGCTGCTTCCCGGCATCTAGCCAGTGTGGGGACCCCGGGGAGGTGACGGAGACCCCCCGCAGACCACCTAACAGGTATCGCGGGGGGCCTCCGTCACCGCATCGCGATGTTGATTGCATATGTTAGTACATATGCGATCAACATCGCTGCGGTAACCGGCGAGGGGCGGCGATGTATGTTAATACATCCCGCCCCCAGACTGAAGTGGTAAGCGCTGGTGTTTCAGCTCATGGATCTTTTTTCTTTGTCAGGTGACTCAGACTGAAGTGGTAAGCGCTGGTGTCTCAGCTCCTGGATCTCTTTTTTCTTTGCCAGGTGACTCAGACTGAGGTGGTAAGCGCTGGTGTCTCAGCTCCTGGATCTCTTTTTTCTTTGCCAGGTGACTCAGACTGAGGTGGTAAGCGCTGGTGTTTCAGCTCATGGATCTTTTTTCTTTGCCAGGTGACTCTGACTGACGTGGTAAGATGGAAGGGTAGGATTATTTATGATTAAACCAGTTGTTGGGAAATGCAATAACTGGTTTTAACATAAAAACTCCCCATTAATGTTTACATGAAAAGAAAAATGGAATAACATATTAATGCTGAGAAACATTGCTATCTACTGGAATATATTGGATAGATAGCAGTGAATCACAGCATTAACATGAGATTCCATTTTCCTGATCAAGAAAACATTAATGAAAAAAAAAAAAAAGCTTCAAGCTACAATTACCACTAACTGTTTTTGATGTTTTTTAAGCAGAGTTGTCTTTTTTAAATGTTAATTAATTTTTTGATGTTACATTTTTTTTTCTGACTACTCTTAGCTTATCTAATATAGCACCTCCATGGTGGCCATGAATTAGCGGGCCACCAGCTAGGCTAGCCCCTGAGGCCTCACAGACTGCAGGCTACTGCTGTTGTTGGGCCTGGTACGTGGGCAGCATCTTATATGCCACCTCAGGTACTCCACCAAGGTTTCTTCCGGGAGACTGCAGGCCACGGCAGCCTGGCGTTTTGGTCTGCTGCGAGCGGTGGATTTTCTTTTCTGCTTGCGGCCTGCGGGCTTCTTGGGATAGCGGGGTGCCATTGGGTTGTCAGAATTGTTGGCAAATTGGTAACTGAAAAGAATCAGAAAAATAACATAAGGTGGTGCATAGAGATATAAAAAGAATCAAAGAAATACTCTCTCATTTACTTTGTCTATAGAAATGTAAGGTGGGATGTAATACTGTCCTAGTTTTCCGGGGGTGCGGGATGCTGGCCAAACTCGGACTTTTTTTAAGCGGCAACCATTTACAAGGCAAGATCAAGACTTGTACATGGCTGCCGCTTTAAAATAATGCCTGACCAGCCTTCTGCACCTCCGGCAAACTCGGATTATACTACATCCCACCTATTGTCTAATAACACACAATACCGGTTATACATAAAACAGTTGTTCCAACAATGTAAACTCAGCGAAACTGAACGTAAAAAATGAGTACATATAATAATCAACAGATGGTAATAAATACAAAAATAACATTGAATTTATGTCAAAAGGTTTAAAAGGGAACTCCTGGACATGAGAGAGACAATAATAGCCGGAGACTATATTGAAGAATGTGGATCTAATGAACTCCAAATTGGGATGCGATAATAATTAGAGATTCCACATCAATAAGAAGCCGTTCCCATTGTATAACACAGTATAATAACTGTAGCCGCCGTCACCGGTGTTTATTATATAGATGAGCATTCTGACTAACAATAATCCTCGACTATAGATATATTTCAATACTAAAATGAGACTAAAATGAAAACGGAGATCCGCTGACTAAATCGTCACTAAAACAAAGCAAAAAAAGTGACTAGTACTAAAACTAAATATAAAATCCTTGTCATAATGAACAGTGGCGGTAATTAAAATAATAGTCTTATAAATGCAACTACAAAAGTGAAATCAAAGCCGGCTACTTACCTCGAGATGTTCTGCTGAAGCTTCCAAGATGGTATGGCAGTAAACTGCCTGGATGAGAGAAAATATAGCCACAGGGCATGGGCCGATGACATCACCAGTGCAGTTTCTAGCCAATTTGGCTCCCAGCGCGAGATTTAAAAATGCGCCCCCCCACCCACCCACTGACATAACAAAAAATGCGCCCCCCTTCATACATGTACAAAGAAAAAGGTATGCGCGTGACTTCGGCAGGCGCGCTCCCTGCAAAGGGGGCGTTGCCTCAACAAAATGGACGTGGTCTCTGTATAATGGGCGTGGCCTTGTATGAAAAAACTACCTTACACCCCAGTTTTTGACCTTACACCAACAGGTCATGGCGAGCACAGGAAAAAAGAAAAAATATATATTATGCCATACACTGCAATGCCCTTGATACATTAAAACCCCATTTTACACAATACGGCAGGCAAGTGTCTCCATTTTACACATTACGGCAGGCAAGAGTCCCCATTTTCCACATTACGGCAAGAAGAGTCCCCATTTTACACATTACGGCAGGCATGTGTCCCCATTTTACACATTACGGCAGGCAAGAGTCCCCATTTTACATATTACGGCAGGCAAGAGTTCTCATTGTACACATTACGGCAGGCACGTGTCCCCATTTTACACATTACGGCAGGCAAGAGTCCCCATTTTACACATTATGGCAGGCAAGTGTCCACATTTAACACATTACGGCAGGCAAGTGTCCCCATTTTACACATTACGGCAGGCAAGAGTCCCCATTTTACACATTGCGTCAGTCAAGTGTCCCCATTTTGCACAATACGGCAGGCAAGTGTCCCCATTTTACACAATATGGCAGGCAAGTGTCCCCATCTTCCACATTACAGCAGGAAAGAGTCCCCATTTTACATAATATGTTAGTCAAGTGTCCCCATTTTACACATTACGTCAGGTACGTGTCCCCATTTTGCACATTACGGCAGGCAAGAGTCCACATTTTACACATTACGTTAGTTAAGTGTCCCCATTTTCCACAATATGGCAGGCAAGTGTCCCCATTTTCCACAATACGGCAGGCTCGCCCGCCGCAAGAAACGGCACTGGTGGTAAGCGCTGGTGTCTCAGCTCCTGGATATCTTTTTTCTTTGCCAGGTGACTCAGACTGAGGTGGTAAGCGCTGGTGTTTCAGCTCCTGGATCTTTTTTCTTTGCCAGGTGACTCAGGGCGGGATGTACTAAAGCAAAAATGCGGTAAAACCCACGAAAACGGGGGTTTTACCGCATATTCATATTTACTAAGACCCTACCGCAGCGTTTTCGGCGTCTAGGGTTTCGCCATCTCCGGATGGCGAAACCCTATAGAAGCCTATGGGCTTCTTTTCGCCGACCGCCGCAACCCGCCGACACCGTCGACCCCCGCCGCAGACGCCGACCCCCCTTCCCCCTTGCTTACCTTCCTCCAGGCTGCCCTGGACCCGGAAGGTAGTGTCCTCCTCCCCCTAGCAACGCAGTCGGACGTCCTTCCGGCTGCAGGGGGGAGGAGGAGGTGCCGGGGGCAGCCTGCTGCTGCTTCCCGGCATCTAGCCAGTGTGGGGACCCCGGGGAGGTGACGGAGACCCCCCGCAGACCACCTAACAGGTATCGCGGGGGGCCTCCGTCACCGCATCGCGATGTTGATCGCATATGTTAGTACATATGCGATCAACATCGCTGCGGTAACCAGCGAGGGGCGGCGATGTATGTTAATACATCCCGCCCCCAGACTGAAGTGGTAAGCGCTGGTGTTTCAGCTCATGGATCTTTTTTCTTTGTCAGGTGACTCAGACTGAAGTGGTAAGCGCTGGTGTCTCAGCTCCTGGATCTCTTTTTTCTTTGCCAGGTGACTCAGACTGAGGTGGTAAGCGCTGGTGTCTCAGCTCCTGGATCTCTTTTTTCTTTGCCAGGTGACTCAGACTGAGGTGGTAAGCGCTGGTGTTTCAGCTCATGGATCTTTTTTCTTTGTCAGGTGACTCAGACTGAGGTGGTAAGCGCTGGTGTTTCAGCTCATGGATCTTTTTTCTTTGCCAGGTGACTCTGACTGACGTGGTAAGATGGAAGGGTAGGATTATTTATGATTAAACCAGTTGTTGGGAAATGCAATAACTGGTTTTAACATAAAAACTCCCCATTAATGTTTACATGAAAAGAAAAATGGAATAACATATTAATGCTGAGAAACATTGCTATCTACTGGAATATATTGGATAGATAGCAGTGAATCACAGCATTAACATGAGATTCCATTTTCCTGATCAAGAAAACATTAATGAAAAAAAAAAAAAGCTTCAAGCTACAATTACCACTAATACCCCTTTTCCACTAGCTCAAAAAACACGGGTAAATGCACGGGGGCGCGCATTTACCCGTGTTTTTGGCAAGTGGAAAAGGGTAAACCCGGATCAAGTGACCCGTGAATCCTACCCGGCTATTTACCTGGGTAGGACACGGGAATGATCCGGGTAGGGTGTAGTGTAAACGGGAGCCGTGTCGATGCGACACGGCTCCCGTTTACACTGTATGGATGGGCGGCGCTGGGAGATCATGTGATCTCCCTGCGCCGCCGCTGCCGTGTAGCTAGAAGCGTCACCAACCCGGCATATGCCGGGTTGTGACTGCTAATGGGAAAGGGACCGAGCACGGGTCGCAGCAGGGGGCAGCTCCCGTGTCAGGCTCCCGGCTGCGACCCGTGCTCGTAGGTGTAAAAGGGGTATAACTGTTTTTGATGTTTTTTAAGCAGAGTTGTCTTTTTTAAATGTTAATTAATTTTTTGATGTTACATTTTTTTTTCTGACTACTCTTAGTTTATCTAATATAGCACCTCCATGGTGGCCATGAATTAGCGGGCCACCAGCTGGGCTAGCCCCTGAGGCCTCACAGACTGCAGGCTACTGCTGTTGTTGGGCCTGGTACGTGGGCAGCATCTTATATGCCACCTCAGGTACTCCACCAAGGTTTCTTCCGGGAGACTGCAGGCCACGGCAGCCTGGCGTTTTGGTCTGCTGCGAGCGGTGGATTTTCTTTTCTGCTTGCGGCCTGCGGGCTTCTTGGGATTGCGGGGTGCCATTGGGTTGTCAGAATTGTTGGCAAATTGGTAACTGAAAAGAATCAGAAAAATAACATAAGGTGGTGCATAGAGATATAAAAAGAATCAAAGAAATACTCTCTCATTTACTTTGTCTATAGAAATGTAAGGTGGGATGTAATACTGTCCTAGTTTTCCGGGGGTGCGGGATGCTGGCCAAACTCGGACCTTTTTTTAAGCGGCAACCATTTACAAGGCTTGTACATGGCTGCCGCTTTAAAATAATGCCTGACCAGCCTTCTGCACCTCCGGCAAACTCGGATTATACTACATCCCACCTATTGTCTAATAACACACAATACCGGTTATACATAAAACAGTTGTTCCAACAATGTAAACTCAGCGAAACTGAACGTAAAAAATGAGTACATATAATAATCAACAGATGGTAATAAATACAAAAATAACATTGAATTTATGTCAAAAGGTTTAAAAGGGAACTCCTGGACATGAGAGAGATAATAGCCGGAGACTATATTGAAGAATGTGGATCTAATGAACTCCAAATTGGGATGCGATAATAATTAGAGATTCCACATCAATAAGAAGCCGTTCCCATTGTATAACACAGTATAATAACTGTAGCCGCCGTCACCGGTGTTTATTATATAGATGAGCATTCTGACTAACAATGATCCTCGACTATAGATATATTTCAATACTAAAATAAGACTAAAATGAAAACGGAGATCCGCTGACTAAATCGTCACTAAAACAAAGCAAAAAAAGTGACTAGGACTAAAACTAAATATAAAATCCTTGTCATAATGAACAGTGGCTGTAATTAAAATAATAGTCTTATAAATGCAACTACAAAAGTGAAATCAAAGCTGGCTACTTACCTCGAGATGTTCTGCTGAAGCTTCCAAGATGGTATGGCAGTAAACTGCCTGGATGAGAGAAAATATAGCCACAGGGCATGGGCCGATGACATCACCAGTGCAGTTTCTAGCCAATTTGGCTCCCAGCGCGAGATTTAAAAATGCGCCCCCCCACCCACCCACTGACATAACAAAAAATGCGCCCCCCTTCATACATGTACAAAGAAAAAGGTATGCGCGTGACTTCGGCAGGCGCGCTCCCTGCAAAGGGGGCGTTGCCTCAACAAAATGGACGTGGTCTCTGTATAATGGGCGTGGCCTTGTATGAAAAAACTACCTTACACCCCAGTTTTTGACCTTACACCAACAGGTCATGGCGAGCACAGGAAAAAAGAAAAAATATATATTATGCCATACACTGCAATGCCCTTGATACATTAAAACCCCATTTTACACAATACGGCAGGCAAGTGTCTCCATTTTACACATTACGGCAGGCAAGAGTCCCCATTTTCCACATTACGGCAGGAAGAGTCCCCATTTTACACATTACGGCAGGCATGTGTCCCCATTTTACACATTACGGCAGGCAAGAGCAGGGGCGGAACTGTGGGAGGCAGTGGAGTCGGCTGCCGCCGGGCTCCTGGCCTCAAGGGGGCGCTTCTCCACTGTCTCCCGCTGCTACTTTTTTTTTTTTGGTAAATCATTCTTGCAGACGGAGGGGGCCGGGCGGATTGGTCCAGCAGGACACCATGCGAGTCCCTGCTAGGCCGATCCCATGCAAACATCTGCGGGCCGGCTGAAGCTTGCTGCTGGCCTCCACGCTTTCGGGTTTGCGTTCCAGCAGCTGGAACACAACACAGAAGCTATTACCTGCTCCGTCCTGCTGCCACTTCCGGGTGCCGTTAGCCGGGAGCAGTGTGTGCGGCTGCTGGGCTCGAGCTCTGTGTTAGTGGAAACGATGTGACAGGCACACCTGTTTCCACTGCCATTTGCAGTGTAGGGGCCGGACAGAGCTGCCAGGGTGGTCAGAGGTGAAGCTGCTTAATCACCAGCGTCAGGTAATTCACTGTCTCGGGACATCTGCACACTCACTGACGTCTGATCTGCGCCGGCCACAGTCGATCCTGTTGTGTGCAGCCCACTGCCTATTCATCTCCCCCTCCTGCAGCTTCTGCTGTTAACTGTTTGTTTACTGCCATTCCTATAGCCAGGGTGGGAGCACAGGAAAATGATACTGTATGTGGTGGGAGTCGTCAGCCCTAGGGATTGTGTCAGTGCACATGATTTAATTATGTAACACACCAGACCCCCGCATCTTCTGCATACACACACACAGTAGGTAAAGGGCTGCTGTAGCTGAGCCTGGCACTGCAGGGTTAACTTCCCCCTTCATCTGCTTCAGACAGTGTGCTGGGAGATGAGGATCGTCTGAAGATGGAAGCCGATCTGATTGGATAGTATGGGGGCAGGTGGAAGGGGGGGGGGGGCATGGTAAAAAGGATCACTATTGCATACATGCCTTCATGGGCAATTAATTGCAATTACATTGGCAGCATCCATTTTTATTAGTAAGTATTGGCTGCAATTAGTTTTTATTTTGTTATTGATGGCCAATACAGTTGCTCATTACGTTGGCAATATGTAATCAAGGGGGTAATTCAGACCTGATCGTAGATGTGCGAAAAAACGCACATCTACGATCATTTTCTCTGACATGCGGAAGGACGCCAAGCACAGGGCAAGTCTACCCCGCATGCCGGGTCCTGCCACCCCCCCTCCGGGCCCTTCCCCGCACGCAGACATGCGAAAGCATCACACAGCGGCGGTGCTTTTGCATGGTTTGAGTAGTCCTCTGCCTATGCAGCCTGCAAAGGCAGACAGCTACCCACCGTGTTTTGGGCCGCTGCGTTTGCGTTGACGCCCCGTTTCCGCCCACCTCCAGGTGTTAAACTGCTTTGTGTAGGTGTACTAAGCATCTCCATGGAGACCCGCTGGCGGGTGAGGGAGCACTGTAGGTGTACTATCATGGTACACTGGTGTCTATTTTATTGTAATGACTGACTTGGAGTGCGTCCCCTTTGTATGTGTAGAGATGAGCGCCGGAAATTTTTCGGGTTTTGTGTTTTGGTTTTGGGTTCGGTTCCGCGGCCGTGTTTTGGGTTCGACCGCGTTTTGGCAAAACCTCACCGAATTTTTTTTTGTCGGATTCGGGTGTGTTTTGGATTCGGGTGTTTTTTTCAAAAAACCCTAAAAAACAGCTTAAATCATAGAATTTGGGGGTAATTTTGATCCCAAAGTATTATTAACCTCAAAAAACATAATTTACACTCATTTTCAGCCTATTCTGAACACATCACACCTCACAATATTATTTTTAGTCCTAAAATTTGCACCGAGGTCGCTGTGTGAGTAAGATAAGCGACCCTAGTGGCCGACACAAACACTGGGCCCATCTAGGAGTGGCACTGCAGTGTCACGCAGGATGTCCCTTCCAAAAAACCCTCCCCAAACAGCACATGACGCAAAGAAAAAAAGAGGCGCAATGAGGTAGCTGTGTGAGTAAGATTAGCGACCCTAGTGGCCGACACAAACACCGGGCCCATCTAGGAGTGGCACTGCAGTGTCACGCAGGATGTCCCTTCCAAAAAACCCTCCCCAAACAGCACATGACGCAAAGAAAAAAAGAGGCGCAATGAGGTAGCTGACTGTGTGAGAAAGATAAGCGACCCTAGTGGCCGACACAAACACCGGGCCCATCTAGGAGTGGCACTGCAGTGTCACGCAGGATGTCCCTTCCAAAAAACCCTCCCCAAACAGCACATGACGCAAAGAAAAAAAGAGGCGCAATGAGGTAGCTGACTGTGTGAGAAAGATAAGCGACCCTAGTGGCCGACACAAACACCGGGCCCATCTAGGAGTGGCACTGCAGTGTCACGCAGGATGTCCCTTCCAAAAAACCCTCCCCAAACAGCACATGACGCAAAGAAAAAAAGAGGCGCAATGAGGTAGCTGTGTGAGTAAGATTAGCGACCCTAGTGGCCGACACAAACACCGGGCCCATCTAGGAGTGGCACTGCAGTGTCACGCAGGATGTCCCTTCCAAAAAACCCTCCCCAAACAGCACATGACGCAAAGAAAAAAAGAGGCGCAATGAGGTAGCTGACTGTGTGAGAAAGATAAGCGACCCTAGTGGCCGACACAAACACCGGGCCCATCTAGGAGTGGCACTGCAGTGTCACGCAGGATGTCCCTTCCAAAAAACCCTCCCCAAACAGCACATGACGCAAAGAAAAAAAGAGGCGCAATGAGGTAGCTGTGTGAGAAAGATAAGCGACCCTAGTGGCCGACACAAACACCGGGCCCATCTAGGAGTGGCACTGCAGTGTCACGCAGGATGTCCCTTCCAAAAAACCCTCCCCAAACAGCACATGACGCAAAGAAAAATAAAAGAAAAAAGAGGTGCAAGATGGAATTGTCCTTGGGCCCTTCCCACCCACCCTTATGTTGTATAAACAAAACAGGACATGCACACTTTAACCAACCCATCATTTCAGTGACAGGGTCTGCCACACGACTGTGACTGAAATGACGGGTTGGTTTGGACCCCCACCAAAAAAGAAGCAATTAATCTCTCCTTGCACAAACTGGCTCTACAGAGGCAAGATGTCCACCTCATCATCATCCTCCGATATATCACCGTGTACATCCCCCTCCTCACAGATTATCAATTCGTCCCCACTGGAATCCACCATGTCAGCTCCCTGTGTACTTTGTGGAGGCAATTGCTGCTGGTCAATGTCTCCGCGGAGGAATTGATTATAATTCATTTTAATGAACATCATCTTCTCCACATTTTCTGGATGTAACCTCGTACGCCGATTGCTGACAAGGTGAGCGGCGGCACTAAACACTCTTTCGGAGTACACACTTGTGGGAGGGCAACTTAGGTAGAATAAAGCCAGTTTGTGCAAGGGCCTCCAAATTGCCTCTTTTTCCTGCCAGTATAAGTACGGACTGTGTGACGTGCCTACTTGGATGCGGTCACTCATATAATCCTCCACCATTCTATCAATGGTGATAGAATCATATGCAGTGACAGTAGACGACATGTCCGTAATGGTTGTCAGGTCCTTCAGTCCGGACCAGATGTCAGCATCAGCAGTCGCTCCAGACTGCCCTGCATCACCGCCAGCGGGTGGGCTCGGAATTCTGAGCCTTTTCCTCGCACCCCCAGTTGCGGGAGAATGTGAAGGAGGAGATGTTGACAGGTCGCGTTCCGCTTGACTTGACAATTTTCTCACCAGCAGGTCTTTGAAACCCAGCAGACTTGTGTGCGCCGGAAAGAGAGATCCAAGGTAGGTTTTAAATCTAGGATCGAGCACGGTGGCCAAAATGTAGTGCTCTGATTTCAACAGATTGACCACCCGTGAATCCTTGTTAAGCGAATTAAGGGCTCCATCCACAAGTCCCACATGCCTAGCGGAATCGCTCTGTCTTAGCTCCTCCTTCAATGTCTCCAGCTTCTTCTGCAAAAGCCTGATGAGGGGAATGACCTGACTCAGGCTGGCAGTGTCTGAACTGACTTCACGTGTGGCAAGTTCAAAAGGTTGCAGAACCTTGCACAACGTTGAAATCATTCTCCACTGCGCTTGAGACAGGTGCATTCCACCTCCTATATCGTGGTCAGTTGTATAGGCTTGAATGGCCTTTTGCTGCTCCTCCAACCTCTGAAGCATATAGAGGGTTGAATTCCACCTCGTTACCACCTCCTGCTTCAGATGATGGCAGGGCAGGTTCAGGCGTTTTTGGTGGTGCTCCAGTCTTCTGTACGTGCTGCCTGTACGCCGAAAGTGTCCCGCAATTTTTCTGGCCACCGACAGCATCTCTTGCACGCCCCTGTCGTTTTTTAAAAAATTCTGCACCACCAAATTCAAGGTATGTGCAAAACATGGGACGTGCTGGAATTTGCCCAGATGTAATGCACGCACAATATTGCTGGCGTTGTCCGATGCCACAAATCCACAGGAGAGTCCAATTGGGGTAAGCCATTCCGCGATGATCTTCCTCAGTTGCCGTAAGAGGTTTTCAGCTGTGTGCGTATTCTGGAAACCGGTGATACAAAGCGTAGCCTGCCTAGGAACGAGTTGGCGTTTGCGAGATGCTGCTACTGGTGCCGCCGCTGCTGTTCTTGCGGCGGGAGTCCATACATCTACCCAGTGGGCTGTCACAGTCATATAGTCCTGACCCTGCCCTGCTCCACTTGTCCACATGTCCGTGGTTAAGTGGACATTGGGTACAGCTGCATTTTTTAGGACACTGGTGACTCTTTTTCTGAGGTCTGTGTACATTTTCGGTATCGCAACCCTAGAGAAATGGAACCTAGATGGTATTTGGTACCGGGGACACAGTACCTCCAACAAGTCTTTAGTTGGCTCTGCAGTAATGATGGATACCGGAACCACGTTTCTCACCACCCAGGATGTCAAGGCCTCAGTTATCCGCTTTGCAGTAGGATGACTGCTGTGATATTTAATCTTCCTCGCAAATGACTGTTGGACAGTCAATTGCTTGGTGGAAGTAGTAAAAGTGGTCTTACGACTTCCTCTCTGGGATGACCATCGACTCCCAGCAGCAACAACAGCAGCGCCAGCAGCAGTAGGCGTTACACGCAAGGATGCATCGGAGGAATCCCAGGCAGGAGAGGAATCGTCAGAATTGCCAGTGACATGGCCTGCAGGACTATTGGCATTCCTGGGGAAGGAGGAAATTGACACTGAGGGAGTTGGTGGGGTGGTTTGCGTGAGCTTGGTTACAAGAGGAAGGGATTTACTGGTCAGTGGAGTGCTTCCGCTGTCACCCAAAGTTTTTGAACTTGTCACTGACTTATTATGAATGCGCTGCAGGTGACGTATAAGGGAGGATGTTCCGAGGTGGTTAACGTCCTTACCCCTACTTATTACAGCTTGACAAAGGGAACACACGGCTTGACACCTGTTGTCCGCATTTCTGGTGAAATACCTCCACACCGAAGAGCTGATTTTTTTGGTATTTTCACCTGGCATGTCAACGGCCATATTCGTCCCACGGACAACAGGTGTCTCCCCGGGTGCCTGACTTAAACAAACCACCTCACCATCAGAATCCTCCTTGTCAATTTCCTCCCCAGCGCCAGCAACACCCATATCCTCCTCATCCTGGTGGACTTCAACACTGACATCTTCAATCTCACTATCAGGAACTGGACTGCGGGTGCTCCTTCCAGCACTTGCAGGGGGCGTGCAAATGGTGGAAGGCGCATGCTCTTCACATCCAGTGTTGGGAAGGTCAGGCATCGCAACCGACACAATTGGACTCTCCTTGTGGATTTGGGATTTCGAAGAACGCACAGTTCTTTGCTGTGCTTTTGCCAGCTTGAGTCGTTTCATTTTTCTAGCGAGAGGCTGAGTGCTTCCATCCTCATGTGAAGCTGAACCACTAGCCATGAACATAGGCCAGGGCCTCAGCCGTTCCTTGCCACTCCGTGTGGTAAATGGCATATTGGCAAGTTTACGCTTCTCCTCCGACAATTTTAGTTTAGGTTTTGGAGTCCTTTTTTTTCTGATATTTGGTGTTTTGGATTTGACATGCTCTGTACTATGACATTGGGCATCGGCCTTGGCAGACGACGTTGCTGGCATTTCATCGTCTCGGCCATGACTAGTGGCAGCAGCTTCAGCACGAGGTGGAAGTGGATCTTGATCTTTCCCTAATTTTGGAACCTCAACTTTTTTGTTCTCCATATTTTATAGGCAGAACTAAAAGGCACCTCAGGTAAACAATGGAGATGGATGGATTGGATACTAGTATACAATTATGGACGGACTGCCACGGTTAGGTGGTATAAAAAAACCACGGTTAGGTGGTATATATTATAATAATAATACAATTATGGATGGACGGACTGCCTGCCGACTGCCGACACAGAGGTAGCCACAGCCGTGAACTACCGCACTGTACACTGGTTGATAAAGAGATAGTAGTATACTCGTAACAACTAGTATGACACTATGACGACGGTATAAAGAAAGAAAAAAAAATACCACGGTTAGGTGGTATATATTATAATAATAATACAATTATGGATGGACGGACTGCCTGCCGACTGCCGACACAGAGGTAGCCACAGCCGTGAACTACCGCACTGTACACTGGTTGATAAAGAGATAGTAGTATACTCGTAACAACTAGTATGACACTATGACGACGGTATAAAGAATGAAAAAAAAACCACGGTTAGGTGGTATATATTATAATAATAATACAATTATGGATGGACGGACTGCCTGCCGACTGCCGACACAGAGGTAGCCACAGCCGTGAACTACCGCACTGTACACTGGTTGATAAAGAGATAGTAGTATACTCGTAACAACTAGTATGACACTATGACGGTATAAAGAATGAAAAAAAAACCACGGTTAGGTGGTATATATTATAATAATAATACAATTATGGATGGACGGACTGCCTGCCGACTGCCGACACAGAGGTAGCCACAGCCGTGAACTACCGCACTGTACACTGGTTGATAAAGAGATAGTAGTATACTCGTAACAACTAGTATGACACTATGACGACGGTATAAAGAAAGAAAAAAAAATACCACAGTTAGGTGGTATATATTATAATAATAATACAATTATGGATGGACGGACTGCCTGCCGAATGCCGACACAGAGGTAGCCACAGCCGTGAACTACCGCACTGTACACTGGTTGATAAAGAGATAGTAGTATACTCGTAACAACTAGTATGACACTATGACGACGGTATAAAGAATGAAAAAAAAACCACGGTTAGGTGGTATATATTATAATAATAATACAATTATGGATGGACGGACTGCCTGCCGACTGCCGACACAGAGGTAGCCACAGCCGTGAACTACCGCACTGTACACTGGTTGATAAAGAGATAGTAGTATACTCGTAACAACTAGTATGACACTATGACGACGGTATAAAGAATGAAAAAAAAACCACGGTTAGGTGGTATATATTATAATAATAATACAATTATGGATGGACGGACTGCCTGCCGACTGCCGACACAGAGGTAGCCACAGCCGTGAACTACCGCACTGTACACTGGTTGATAAAGAGATAGTAGTATACTCGTAACAACTAGTATGACACTATGACGACGGTATAAAGAATGAAAAAAAAACCACGGTTAGGTGGTATATATTATAATAATAATACAATTATGGATGGACGGACTGCCTGCCGACTGCCGACACAGAGGTAGCCACAGCCGTGAACTACCGCACTGTACACTGGTTGATAAAGAGATAGTAGTATACTCGTAACAACTAGTATGACACTATGACGGTATAAAGAATGAAAAAAAAACCACGGTTAGGTGGTATATATTATAATAATAATACAATTATGGATGGACGGACTGCCTGCCGACTGCCGACACAGAGGTAGCCACAGCCGTGAACTACCGCACTGTACACTGGTTGATAAAGAGATAGTAGTATACTCGTAACAACTAGTATGACACTATGACGACGGTATAAAGAAAGAAAAAAAAATACCACGGTTAGGTGGTATATATTGTAATACAATTATGGATGGACGGACTGCCTGCCGAGTTCCGACTGCCGACACAGAGGTAGCCACAGCCGTGAACTACCGCACTGTACTGTGTCTGCTGCTAATATAGACTGGTTGATAAAGAGATAGTATACAATACATACAACAATATACTACTATACTGGTGGTCAGGCACTGGTCACCACTAGTCACACTGGCAGTGGCACTCCTGCAGCAAAAGTGTGCACTGTTTAATTTTAAATTAATATAATATTATGTACTCCTGGGGGCTCCTGCTATAACAACCTGCAGTGCTCCCCAGTCTCCCCCACAATTATTATAAGCTTTGCCTTTTATACATTGATGTGCAGCACACTGGGCTGAGCTGAGTGCACACAGACTGAGTCACACTGTGTGACTGGCTGCTGCTGTGTATCGTTTTTTTTCAGGCAGAGAACGGATATAGCAGAGAACGGATATATTATATTAAAATAAATAAAAGTTAACTAACAACAACTGCACTGGTCACTGTGGTAAACTCTGTCTGACTCTGCACAATCTCTCTCTCTCTTCTAATCTAATTTCTAATGGAGAGGACGCCAGCCACGTCCTCTCCCTATCAATCTCAATGCACGTGTGAAAATGGCGGCGACGCGCGGCTCCTTATATAGAATCCGAGTCTCGCGAGAATCCGACAGCGTCATGATGACGTTCGGGCGCGCTCGGGTTAACCGAGCAAGGCGGGAGGATCCGAGTCTGCTCGGACCCGTGAAAAAAAACATGAAGTTCGTGCGGGTTCGGTTTCAGAGAAACCGAACCCGCTCATCTCTAGTATGTATATTACTATTGGGAAAGGTACCTGAGCACGCTGCTACTGTTCACCCTGAGTGCCGGATAGTAACATATGGTATGTGTGTGTATATGTAGGGGGGCACCAACATTTATCATGCCTCCGGGCGACTAAGACGAACTTACGCCACTGGGCAAGAGTCCCCATTTTACATATTACGGCAGGCAAGAGTTCTCATTGTACACATTACGGCAGGCACGTGTCCCCATTTTACACATTACGGCAGGCAAGAGTCCCCATTTTACACATTATGGCAGGCAAGTGTCCACATTTAACACATTACGGCAGGCAAGTGTCCCCATTTTACACATTACGGCAGGCAAGAGTCCCCATTTTACACATTGCGTCAGTCAAGTGTCCCCATTTTGCACAATACGGCAGGCAAGTGTCCCCATTTTACACAATATGGCAGGCAAGTGTCCCCATCTTCCACATTACAGCAGGAAAGAGTCCCCATTTTACATAATATGTTAGTCAAGTGTCCCCATTTTACACATTACGTCAGGTACGTGTCCCCATTTTGCACATTACGGCAGGTAAGAGTCCCCATTTTACACATTACGTTAGTTAAGTGTCCCCATTTTCCACAATATGGCAGGCAAGTGTCCCCATTTTCCACAATACGGCAGGCTCGCCCGCCGCAAGAAACGGCACTGGTGGTAAGCGCTGGTGTCTCAGCTCCTGGATATCTTTTTTCTTTGCCAGGTGACTCAGACTGAGGTGGTAAGCGCTGGTGTTTCAGCTCCTGGATCTTTTTTCTTTGCCAGGTGACTCAGGGCGGGATGTACTAAAGCAAAAATGCGGTAAAACCCACGAAAACGGGGGTTTTACCGCATTTTCATATTTACTAAGACCCTACCGCAGCGTTTTCGGCGTCCAGGGTTTCGCCATCTCTGGATGGCGAAACCCTATAGAAGCCTATGGGCTTCTTTTCGCCGACCGCCGCAACCCGCCGACACCGTCGACCCCCGCCGCAGACGCCGACCCCCCTTCCCCCTTGCTTACCTTCCTCCAGGCTGCCCTGGACCCGGAAGGTAGTGTCCTCCTCCCCCTAGCAACGCAGCCGGACGTCCTTCCGGCTGCAGGGGGGAGGAGGAGGTGCCGGGGGCAGCCTGCTGCTGCTTCCCGGCATCTAGCCAGTGTGGGGACCCCGGGGAGGTGACGGAGACCCCCCGCAGACCACCTAACAGGTATCGCGGGGGGCCTCCGTCACCGCATCGCGATGTTGATCGCATATGTTAGTACATATGCGATCAACATCGCTGCGGTAACCGGCGAGGGGCGGCGATGTATGTTAATACATCCCGCCCCCAGACTGAAGTGGTAAGCGCTGGTGTTTCAGCTCATGGATCTTTTTTCTTTGTCAGGTGACTCAGACTGAAGTGGTAAGCGCTGGTGTCTCAGCTCCTGGATCTCTTTTTTCTTTGACAGGTGACTCAGACTGAGGTGGTAAGCGCTGGTGTCTCAGCTCCTGGATCTCTTTTTTCTTTGCCAGGTGACTCAGACTGAGGTGGTAAGCGCTGGTGTTTCAGCTCATGGATCTTTTTTCTTTGTCAGGTGACTCAGACTGAGGTGGTAAGCGCTGGTGTTTCAGCTCCTGGATCTTTTTTCTTTGCCAGGTGACTCTGACTGACGTGGTAAGATGGAAGGGTAGGATTATTTATGATTAAACCAGTTGTTGGGAAATGCAATAACTGGTTTTAACATAAAAACTCCCCATTAATGTTTACATGAAAAGAAAAATGGAATAACATATTAATGCTGAGAAACATTGCTATCTACTGGAATATATTGGATAGATAGCAATGTATCACAGCATTAACATGAGATTCCATTTTCCTGATCAAGAAAACATTAATGAAAAAAAAAAAAAGCTTCAAGCTACAATTACCACTAACTGTTTTTGATGTTTTTTAAGCAGAGTTGTCTTTTTTAAATGTTAATTAATTTTTTGATGTTACATTTTTTTTTCTGACTACTCTTAGCTTATCTAATATAGCACCTCCATGGTGGCCATGAATTAGCGGGCCACCAGCTAGGCTAGCCCCTGAGGCCTCACAGACTGCAGGCTACTGCTGTTGTTGGGCCTGGTACGTGGGCAGCATCTTATATGCCACCTCAGGTACTCCACCAAGGTTTCTTCCGGGAGACTGCAGGCCACGGCAGCCTGGCGTTTTGGTCTGCTGCGAGCGGTGGATTTTCTTTTCTGCTTGCGGCCTGCAGGCTTCTTGGGATAGCGGGGTGCCATTGGGTTGTCAGAATTGTTGGCAAATTGGTAACTGAAAAGAATCAGAAAAATAACATAAGGTGGTGCATAGAGATATAAAAAGAATCAAAGAAATACTCTCTCATTTACTTTGTCTATAGAAATGTAAGGTGGGATGTAATACTGTCCTAGTTTTCCGGGGGTGCGGGATGCTGGCCAAACTCGGACTTTTTTTAAGCGGCAACCATTTACAAGGCAAGATCAAGACTTGTACATGGCTGCCGCTTTAAAATAATGCCTGACCAGCCTTCTGCACCTCCGGCAAACTCGGATTATACTACATCCCACCTATTGTCTAATAACACACAATACCGGTTATACATAAAACAGTTGTTCCAACAATGTAAACTCAGCGAAACTGAACGTAAAAAATGAGTACATATAATAATCAACAGATGGTAATAAATACAAAAATAACATTGAATTTATGTCAAAAGGTTTAAAAGGGAACTCCTGGACATGAGAGAGATAATAGCCGGAGACTATATTGAAGAATGTGGATCTAATGTACTCCAAATTGGGATGCGATAATAATTAGAGATTCCACATCAATAAGAAGCCGCTCCCATTGTATAACACAGTATAATAACTGTACCCGCCGTCACCGGTGTTTATTATATAGATGAGCATTCTGACTAACAATAATCCTCGACTACAGTTATATTTCAATACTAAAATGAGACTAAAATGAAAACGGAGATCCGCTGACTAAATCGTCACTAAAACAAAGCAAAAAAAGTGACTAGGACTAAAACTAAATATAAAATCCTTGTCATAATGAACAGTGGCGGTAATTAAAATAATAGTCTTATAAATGCAACTACAAAAGTGAAATCAAAGCCGGCTACTTACCTCGAGATGTTCTGCTGAAGCTTCCAAGATGGTATGGCAGTAAACTGCCTGGATGAGAGAAAATATAGCCACAGGGCATGGGCCGATGACATCACCAGTGCAGTTTCTAGCCAATTTGGCTCCCAGTGCGAGATTTAAAAATGCCCCCCCCCCACTTACATAACAAAAAAATGCGCCCCCCTTCATAGATGTACAAAGAAAAAGGTATGCGCGTGACTTCGGCAGGCGCGCTCCCTGCAAAGGGGGCGTTCTCTCAACAAAATGGGCGTGGTCTCTGTATAATGGGCGTGGCCTTGTCTAAAAAAAAACTACCTTACACCCCAGTTTTTGACCTTGCACCAACAGGTCATGGCGAGCACAGGAAAAAAGAAAAAATATATATTATGCCATACACTGCAATGCCCTTAATACATTAAAACCCCATTTTACACAATACAGCAGGCAAGAGTCTCCATTTTACACATTACGGCAGGCAAGAGTCCCCATTTTCCACATTACGGCAGGAAGAGTCCCCATTTTACACATTACGGCAGGCATGTGTCCCCATTTTACACATTACGACAGGCAAGAGTCCCCATTTTACATATTACGTCAAGCACGTGTCCCCATTTTACACATTACGGCAGGCAAGAGTTCTCATTGTACACATTACGGCAGGCACGTGTCCCCATTTTACACATTATGGCAGGCAAGAGTCCCCATTTTACACATTATGGCAGGCAAGTGTCCCCATTTAACATATTACGGCAGGCAAGTGTCCCCATTTTACACATTACGGCAGGCAAGAGTCCCCATTTTACACATTGCGTCAGTCAAGTGTCCCCATTTTGCACAATACGGCAGGCAAGTGTCCCCATTTTACACAATATGGCAGGCAAGTGTCCCCATCTTCCACATTACGGCAGGCAAGAGTCCCCATTTTACATAATATGTTAGTCAAGTGTCCCCATTTTACACATTACGGCAGGTACGTGTCCCCATTTTGCACATTACGGCAGGCAAGAGTCCCCATTTTACACATTACGTTAGTTAAGTGTCCCCATTTTCCACAATATGGCAGGCAAGTGTCCCCATTTTCCACAATACAGCAGGCTCGCCCGCCGCAAGAAACGGCACTGGTGGTAAGCGCTGGTGTCTCAGCTCCTGGATCTCTTTTTTCTTTGCCAGGTGACTCAGACTGAGGTGGTAAGAGCTGGTGTCTCAGCTCCTGGTTCTTTTTTTCTTTGCCAGGTGACTCAGACTGAGGTGGTAAGCGCTGGTGTTTCAGCTCATGGATCTTTTTTTCTTTGCCAGGTGACTCAGACTGAGGTGGTAAGCGCTGGTGTTTCAGCTCATGGATCTTTTTTCTTTGCCAGGTGACTCAGACTGAGGTGGTAAGCGCTGGTGTTTCAGCTCATGGATCTTTTTTCTTTGCCAGGTGACTCAGACTGAAGTGGTAAGCGCTGGTGTTTCAGCTCCTGGATCTTTTTTTCTTTGCCAGGTGACTCAGACTGAGGTGGTAAGTGCTGGTGTTTCAGCTCCTGGATCTTTTTTTCTTTGCCAGGTGACTCAGACTGAGGTGGTAAGCGCTGGTGTTTCAGCTCATGGATCTTTTTTCTTTGCCAGGTGACTCAGACTGAAGTGGTAAGCGCTGGTGTTTCAGCTCCTGGATCTTTTTTTCTTTGCCAGGTGACTCAGACTGAGGTGGTAAGTGCTGGTGTTTCAGCTCATGGATCTTTTTTCTTTGCCAGGTGACTCAGACTGAAGTGGTAAGCGCTGGTGTTTCAGCTCCTGGATCTTTTTTTCTTTGCCAGGTGACTCAGACTGAGGTGGTAAGAGCTGGTGTCTCAGCTCCTGGATCTTTTTTTCTTTGCCAGGTGACTCAGACTGAGGTGGTAAGTAGAGATGAGCGCCTGAAATTTTTCGGGTTTTGTGTTTTGGTTTTGGGTTCGGTTCCGCGGCCGTGTTTTGGGTTCGAACGCGTTTTGGCAAAACCTCACCGAATTTTTTTTGTCGGATTCGGGTGTGTTTTGGATTCGGGTGTTTTTTTCAAAAAACACTAAAAAACAGCTTAAATCATAGAATTTGGGGGTCATTTTGATCCCAAAGTATTATTAACCTCAAAAACCATAATTTACACTCATTTTCAGTCTATTCTGAATACCTCACACCTCACAATATTATTTTTAGTCCTAAAATTTGCACCGAGGTCGCTGTGTGAGTAAGATAAGCGACCCTAGTGGCCGACACAAACACCGGGCCCATCTAGGAGTGGCACTGCAGTGTCACGCAGGATGTCCCTTCCAAAAAACCCTCCCCAAACAGCACATGACGCAAAGAAAAAAAGAGGCGCAATGAGGTAGCTGTGTGAGTAAGATTAGCGACCCTAGTGGCCGACACAAACACCGGGCCCATCTAGGAGTGGCACTGCAGTGTCACGCAGGATGGCCCTTCCAAAAAACCCTCCCCAAACAGCACATGACGCAAAGAAAAAAAGAGGCGCAATGAGGTAGCTGTGTGAGTAAGATTAGCGACCCTAGTGGCCGACACAAACACCGGGCCCATCTAGGAGTGGCACTGCAGTGTCACGCAGGATGTCCCTTCCAAAAAACCCTCCCCAAACAGCACATGACGCAAAGAAAAAAAGAGGCTTTTTACTGATATTTGGTGTTTTGGATTTGACATGCTCTGTACTATGACATTGGGCATCGGCCTTGGCAGACGACGTTGCTGGCATTTCATCGTCTCGGCCATGACTAGTGGCAGCAGCTTCAGAACGAGGTGGAAGTGGATCTTGATCTTTCCCTAATTTTGGAACCTCAACATTTTTGTTCTCCATATTTTAATAGGCACAACTAAAAGGCACCTCAGGTAAACAATGGAGATGGATGGATTGGATACTAGTATACAATTATGGACGGGCTGCCGAGTGCCGACACAGAGGTAGCCACAGCCGTGAACTACCGCACTGTACTGTGTCTGCTGTTAATATAGACTGGTTGATAAAGAGATAGTATACTCGTAACTAGTATGTATGTATAAAGAAAGAAAAAAAAAACACGGTTAGGTGGTATATACAATTATGGACGGGCTGCCGAGTGCCGACACAGAGGTAGCCACAGCCGTGAACTACCGCACTGTACTGTGTCTGCTGCTAATATATAGACTGGTTGATAAAGAGATAGTATACTCGTAACTAGTATGTATGTATAAAGAAAGAAAAAAAAACCACGGTTAGGTGGTATATACAATTATGGACGGGCTGCCGAGTGCCGACACAGAGGTAGCCACAGCCGTGAACTACCGCACTGTACTGTGTCTGCTGCTAATATAGACTGGTTGATAAAGAGATAGTATACTCGTAACTAGTATGTATGTATAAAGAAAGAAAAAAAAACCACGGTTAGGTGGTATATACAATTATGGACGGGCTGCCGAGTGCCGACACAGAGGTAGCCACAGCCGTGAACTACCGCACTGTACTGTGTCTGCTGCTAATATAGACTGGTTGATAAAGAGATAGTATACTCGTAACTAGTATGTATGTATAAAGAAAGAAAAAAAAACCACGGTTAGGTGGTATATACAATTATGGACGGGCTGCCGAGTGCCGACACAGAGGTAGCCACAGCCGTGAACTACCGCACTGTACTGTGTCTGCTGCTAATATATAGACTGGTTGATAAAGAGATAGTGTACTCGTAACTAGTATGTATGTATAAAGAAAGAAAAAAAAACCACGGTTAGGTGGTATATACAATTATGGACGGGCTGCCGAGTGCCGACACAGAGGTAGCCACAGCCGTGAACTACCGCACTGTACTGTGTCTGCTGCTAATATAGACTGGTTGATAAAGAGATAGTATACTCGTAACTAGTATGTATGTATAAAGAAAGAAAAAAAAACCACGGTTAGGTGGTATATACAATTATGGACGGGCTGCCGAGTGCCGACACAGAGGTAGCCACAGCCGTGAACTACCGCACTGTACTGTGTCTGCTGCTAATATATAGACTGGTTGATAAAGAGATAGTATACTACTAATATTATATATACTGGTGGTCAGGTCACTGGTCACTAGTCACACTGGCAGTGGCACTCCTGCAGCAAAAGTGTGCACTGTTTAATTTTAATATAATATTATGTACTCCTGGCTCCTGCTATAACCTATAACTGGCACTGCAGTAGTGCTCCCCAGTCTCCCCCACAATTATAAGCTGTGTGAGCTGAGCAGTCAGACAGATATATAATATATATAGATGATGCAGCACACTGGCCTGAGCCTGAGCAGTGCACACAGATATGGTATGTGACTGACTGAGTCACTGTGTGTATCGCTTTTTTCAGGCAGAGAACGGATATATTAAATAAACTGCACTGTGTGTCTGGTGGTCACTCACTATATAATATATTATGTACTCCTGGCTCCTGCTATAACCTATAACTGGCACTGCAGTAGTGCTCCCCAGTCTCCCCCACAATTATAAGCTGTGTGAGCTGAGCAGTCAGACAGATATATATAATATTATATATAGATAATAGATGATGCAGCACACTGGCCTGAGCCTGAGCAGTGCACACAGATATGGTATGTGACTGAGTCACTGTGTGCTGTGTATCGCTTTTTTCAGGCAGAGAACGGATTATAAATAAAACTGGTGGTCACTGGTAAGCGCTGGTGTTTCAGCTCCTGGATCTTTTTTCTTTGCCAGGTGACTCTGACTGAGGTGGTAAGATGGAAGGGTAGGATAATTTATGATTAAACCAGTTGTTGGGAAATGCAATAACTGCTTTTAACATAAAAACTCCCCATTAATGTTGTTTACATGAAAAGAAAAATGGAAAAACATATTAATGCTGAGAAACATTGCTATCTACTGGAATATATTGGATAGATAGCAGTGTATCACAGCATTAACATGAGATTCCATTTTCCTGATCAAGAAAACATTAATGAAAAAAAAAAAAAAGCTTCAAGCTACAATTACCACTAACTGTTTTTGATGTTTTTTTAAGCAGAGTTGTCTTTTTTTAATGTTAATTAATTTTTTGATGTTACATTTTTTTTTTCTGACTACTCTTAGCTTATCTAATATAGCACCTCCATAATGGCCAGGAATTAGCGGGCCACCAGCTGGGCTAGCCCCTAAGGCCTCACAGACTGCAGGCTACTGCTGTTGTTGGGCCTGGTACGCAGGCAGCATCTTATATGCCCACCTCAGGTACTCCACCAAGGTTTCTTCCGGGAGACTGCAGGCCACAGCAGCCTGGCGTTTTGGTCTGCTGCGAGCGGTGGATTTTCTTTTCTGCTTGCGGCATGCGGGCTTCTTGGGATTGCGGGGTGCCATTGGGTTGTCAGAATTGTTGGCAAATTGGTAACTGAAAAGAATCAGAAAAATAACATAAGGTGGTGCATAGAGATATAAAAAGAATCAAAGAAATACTCTCTCATTTACTTTGTCTACAGAAATATAAGGTGGGATGTAATACTGTCCTAGTTTTCAGGGGGTGCGGGATGCTGGCCAAACTCAGACTTTTTTTTAAACGGCAATCATTTACAAGGCAAGATCAAGACTTGTACATAGCTGCCGCTTTAAAATAATGCCTGACCAGCCTTCTGCACCTCCGGCAAACTCGGATTATACTACATCCCACCTATTGTCTAATAACACACAATACCGGTTATACATAAAACAGTTGTTCCAACAATGTAAACTCAGCGAAACTGAACGTAAAAAATGAGTACATATAATAATCAACAGATGGTAATAAATACAAAAATAACATTGAATTTATGTCAAAAGGTTTAAAAGGGAACTCCTGGACATGAGAGAGATAATAGCCGGAGACTATATTGAAGAATGTGGATCTAATGAACTCCAAATTGGGATGCGATAATAATTAGAGATTCCACATCAATAAGAAGCCGTTCCCATTGTATAACACAGTATAATAACTGTAGCCGCCGTCACCGGTGTTTATTATATAGATGAGCATTCTGACTAACAATAATCCTCGACTATAGATATATTTCAATACTAAAATAAGACTAAAATGAAAACGGAGATCCGCTGACTAAATCGTCACTAAAACAAAGCAAAAAAAGTGACTAGGACTAAAACTAAATATAAAATCCTTGTCATAATGAACAGTGGCGGTAATTAAAATAATAGTCTTATAAATGCAACTACAAAAGTGAAATCAAAGCCGACTACTTACCTCGAGATGTTCTGCTGAAGCTTCCAAGATGGTATGGCAGTAAACTGCCTGGATGAGAGAAAATATAGCCACAGGGCATGGGCCGATGACATCACCAGTGCAGTTTCTAGCCAATTTGGCTCCCAGTGCGAGATTTAAAAATGCGCCCCCCCCCCTCCCACTGACATAACAAAAAAATGCGCCCCCCTTCATAGATGAACAAAGAAAAAGGTATGCGCGTGACTTCGGCAGGCGCGCTCCCTGCAAAGGGGGCGTTGCCTCAACAAAATGGGCGTGGTCTCTGTATAATGGGCGTGGTCTTGTCTGAAAAAACTACCTTACACCCCAGTTTTTGACCTTGCACCAACAGGTCATGGCGAGCACAGGAAAAAAGAAAAAATATATATTATGCCATACACTGCAATGCCCTTGATACATTAAAACCCTATTTTACACAATACGGCAGGCAAGAGTCCCCATTTTACACATTACGGCAGGCATGTGTCCCCATTTTACAGAGTTGTCTTTTTTTTATGTTAATTTTTTTTCTTCTGACTACTCTTAGCTTATCTAATATAGCACCACAAGGCCTCCATGGTGGCTAGGAATTAGCGGGCCACCAGCTGGGCTAGCCCCTGAGGCCTCACAGACTGCAGGCTACTGTTGTTTTTGGGCCTGGTACGCAGGCAGCATCTTATATGCCCACCCCAGGTACTCCACCAAGGTTTCTTCTGGGAGACTGCAGGCCACGGCAGGCTGGCGTTTTGGTCTGCTGCGAGCGGTGGATTTTCTTTTCTGCTTGCGGCCTGCGGGCTTCTTGGGATTGCGGGGTGCCATTGGGTTGTCAGAATTGTTGGCAAATTGGTAACTGAAAAGAATCAGAAAAATAACATAAGGTGGTGCATAGAATATAAAAAGAATCAAAGAAATACTCTCTCATTTACTTTGTCTATAGAAATGTAAGGTGGGATGTAATACTGTCCTAGTTTTCCGGGGGTGCGGGATGCTGGCCAAACTCGGACTTTTTTTTAAGCGGCAACCATTTACAAGGCAAGATCAAGACTTGTACATGGCTGCCGCTTTAAAATAATGCCTGACCAGCCTTCTGCACCTCCGGCAAACTCGGATTATACTACATCCCACCTATTGTCTAATAACACACAATACCGGTTATACATAAAACAGTTGCTCCAACAATGTAAACTCAGCGAAACTGAACGTAAAAAATGAGTACATATAATAATCAACAGATGGTAATGAATACAAAAATAACATTGAATTTATGTCAAAAGGTTTAAAAGGGAACTCCTGGACATGAGAGAGATAATAGACGGAGACTATATTGAAGAATGTGGATCTAATGAACTCCAAATTGGGATGCGATAATAATTAGAGATTCCACATCAATAAGAAGCCGTTCCCATTATATAACACAGTATAATAACTGTAGCCGCCGTCACCGGTGTTTATTATATAGATGAGCATTCTGACTAACAATAATCCTCGACTATAGATATATTTCAATACTAAAATGAGACTAAAATGAAAACGGAGATCCACTGACTAAATCGTCACTAAAACAAAGCAAAAAAAGTGACTAGTACTAAAACTAAATATAAAATCCTTGTCATAATGAACAGTGGCGGTAATTAAAATAATAGTCTTATAAATGCAACTACAAAAGTGAAATCAAAGCCGGCTACTTACCTCGAGATGTTCTGCTGAAGCTTCCAAGATGGTATGGCAGTAAACTGCCTGGATGAGAGAAAATATAGCCACAGGGCATGGGCCGATGACATCACCAGTGCAGTTTCTAGCCAATTTGGCTCCCAGCGCGAGATTTAAAAATGCGCCCCCCCACCCAACCACTGACATAACAAAAAATGCGCCCCCTTCATTGATGTACAAAGAAAAAGGTATGCGCGTGACTTCGGCAGGCGCGCTCCCTGCAAAGGGGGCGTTGCCTCAACAAAATGGGCGTGGTCTCTGTATAATGGGCGTGGCCTTGTATGAAAAAACTACCTTACACCCTAGTTTTTGACCTTGCACCAACAGGTCATGGCGAGCACAGGAAAAAAGAAAAAATATATATTATGCCATACACTGCAATGCCCTTGATACATTAAAACCCCATTTTACACAATACGGCAGGCAAGTGTCTCCATTTTACACATTACGGCAGGCAAGAGTCCCCATTTTCCACATTACGGCAGGAAGAGTCCCCATTTTACACATTACGGCAGGCATGTGTCCCCATTTTACACATTACGGCAGGCAAAAGTCCCCATTTTACATATTACGGCAGGCACGTGTCCCCATTTTACACATTACGGCAGGCAAGAGTTCTCATTGTACACATTACGGCAGGCACGTATCCCCATTTTACACATTACGGCAGGCAAGAGTCCCCATTTTACACATTATGGCAGGCAAGTGTCCCCATTTAACACATTACGGCAGGCAAGTGTCCTGATTTTACACATTACGGCAGGCAAGAGTCCCCATTTTACACATTGCGTCAGTCAAGTGTCCCCATTTTGCACAATACGGCAGGCAAGTGTCCCCATTTTACACAACATGGCAGGCAAGTGTCCCCATCTTCCACATTACGGCAGGAAAGAGTCCCCATTTTACATAATATGTTAGTCAAGTGTCCCCATTTTACACATTACGGCAGGTACGTGTCCCCATTTTGCACATTACGGCAGGCAAGAGTCCCCATTTTACAATTACGTTAGTTAAGTGTCCACATTTTCCACAATATGGCAGGCAAGTGTCCCCATTTTCCACAAGACGGCAGGCTCGCCCGCCGCAAGAAACGGCACTGGTGGTAAGCGCTGGTGTCTCAGCTCCTGGATCTCTTTTTTCTTTGCCAGGTGACTCAGACTGAGGTGGTAAGCGCTGGTGTTTCAGCTCCTGGATCTTTTTTCTTTGCCAGGTGACTCAGACTGAGGTGGTAAGCGCTGGTGTTTCAGCTCATGGATCTTTTTTCTTTGCCAGGTGACTCAGACTGAGGTGGTAAGCGCTGGTGTCTCAGCTCCTGGATCTCTTTTTTCTTTGCCAGGTGACTCAGACTGAGGTGGTAAGCGCTGGTGTTTCAGCTCCTGGATCTTTTTTCTTTGCCAGGTGACTCAGACTGAGGTGGTAAGCGCTGGTGTTTCAGCTCCTGGATCTTTTTTCTTTGCCAGGTGACTCAGACTGAGGTGGTAAGCGCTGGTGTTTCAGCTCATGGATCTTTTTTCTTTGCCAGGTGACTCAGACTGAGGTGGTAAGCGCTGGTGTCTCAGCTCCTGGATCTCTTTTTTCTTTGCCAGGTGACTCAGACTGAGGTGGTAAGCACTGGTGTTTCAGCTCCTGGATCTTTTTTCTTTGCCAGGTGACTCAGACTGAGGTGGTAAGCGCTGGTGTTTCAGCTCCTGGATCTTTTTTCTTTGCCAGGTGACTCTGACTGAGGTGGTAAGCGCTGGTGTTTCAGCTCCTGGATCTATTTTCTTTGCCAGGTGACTCTGACTGACGTGGTAAGATGGAAGGGTGGGATTATTTATGATTAAACCAGTTGTTGGGAAATGCAATAACTGGTTTTAACATAAAAACTCCCCATTAATGTTTACATGAAAAGAAAAATGGAATAACATATTAATGCTGAGAAACATTGCTATCTACTGGAATATATTGGATAGATAGCAATGTATCACAGCATTAACACGAGATTCCATTTTCCTGATCAAGAAAACATTAATGAAAAAAAAAAAAAGCTTCAAGCTACAATTGCCACTAACTGTTTTTGATGTTTTTTTAAGCAGAGTTGTCTTTTTTAAATGTTAATTAATTTTTTGATGTTACATTTTTTTTTCTGACTACTCTTAGCTTATCTAATATAGCACCTCCATGGTGGCCAGGAATTAGCGGGCCACCAGCTGGGCTAGCCCCTGAGGCCTCACAGACTGCAGGCTACTGCTGTTGTTGGGCCTTTTACGCAGGCAGCATCTTATATGCCCACCTCAGGTACTCCACCAGGGTTTCTTCCGGGAGACTGCAGGCCACGGCAGGCTGGCGTTTTGGTCTGCTGCGAGCGGTGGATTTTCTTTTCTGCTTGCGGCCTGCGGGCTTCTTGGGATTGCGGGGTGCCATTGGGTTGTCAGAATTGTTGGCAAATTGGTAACTGAAAAGAATCAGAAAAATAACATAAGGTGGTGCATAGAGATATAAAAAGAATCAAAGAAATACTCTCTCATTTACTTTGTCTACAGAAATATAAGGTGGGATGTAATACTGTCCTAGTTTTCCGGGGTGCGGGATGCTGGCCAAACTCAGACTTTTTTTTAAACGGCAATCATTTACAAGGCAAGATCAAGACTTGTACATGGCTGCCGCTTTAAAATAATGCCTGACCAGCCTTCTGCACCTCCGGCAAACTCGGATTATACTACATCCCACCTATTGACTGATAACACACAATACCGGTTATACATAAAACAGTTGTTCAAACAATGTAAACTCAGCGAAACTGAACGTAAAAAATGAGTACATATAATAATCAACAGATGGTAATAAATACAAAAATAACATTGAATTTATGTCAAAAGGTTTAAAAGGGAACTCCTGGACATGAGAGAGATAATAGCCGGAGTCTATATTGAAGAATATGGATCTAATGAACTCCAAATTGGGATGAGATAATAATTAGAGATTCCACATCAATAAGAAGCCGTTCCCATTGTATAACACAGTATAATAACTGTAGCCGCCGTCACCGGTGTTTATTATATAGATGAGCATCCTGACTAACAATAATCCTCGACTACAGTTATATTTCAATACTAAAATAAGACTAAAATGAAAACGGAGATCCACTGACTAAATCGTCACTAAAACAAAGCAAAAAAAGTGACTAGGACTAAAACTAAATATAAAATCCTTGTCATAATGAACAGTGGCTGTAATTAAATAATAGTCTTATAAATGCAACTACAAAAGTGAAATCAAAGCCGGCTACTTACCTCGAGATGTTCTGCTGAAGCTTCCAAGATGGTATGGCAGTAAACTGCCTGGATGAGAGAAAATATAGCCACAGGGCATGGGCCGATGACATCACCAGTGCAGTTTCTAGCCAATTTGGCTCCTAGTGCGAGATTTAAAAATGCGCCCCCCCCCCCCCCCCCCCACTGACATAACAAAAAAATGCGCCCCCCTTCATTGATGTACAAAGAAAAAGGTATGCGCGTGACTTCGGCAGGCACGCTCCCTGCAAAGGGGGCGTTGCCTCAACAAAATGGGCGTGGTCTCTGTATAATGGGCATGGCCTTGTCTGAAAAAACTACCTTACACCCCAGTTTTTGACCTTGCACCAACAGGTCATGGAGAGCACAGGAAAAAAGAAAAAATATATATTATGCCATACACTGCAATGCCCTTGATACATTAAAACCCCATTTTACACAATACGGCAGGCAAGAGTCCCCATTTTACACATTACGGCAGGCATGTGTCCCCATTTTACAGAGTTGTCTTTTTTTATGTTAATTTTTTTTCTTCTGACTACTCTTAGCTTATCTAATATAGCACCACAAGGCCTCCATGGTGGCTAGGAATTAGCGGGCCTGAGTTGTCTTTTTTTTATGTTAATTTTTTTTCTTCTGACTACTCTTAGCTTATCTAATATAGCACCACAAGGCCTCCATGGTGGCTAGGAATTAGCTGCTGACAGTGTCCACCAGGTCCGTTATTATTATTCTGTATATATTATATATATAGCAGTACGGTAGGCCACGGCTGTACCTACCTCTGTGTCGTCACTCGTCGTCCATAAGAAATAATAGTATACTATCCATCCATCTACATTGTATACCTGTAGTGGCTTTTTTTTCTTCATACTAGTTTAGCAGTCTGCTGACAGTGTCCACCAGGTCCGTTATTATTATTCTGTATATATTATATATATAGCAGTACGGTAGGCCACGGCTGTACCTACCTCTGTGTCGTCATTTGTTGTCCATAAGTAATAATACTATACTATCCATCCATCTACATTGTATACCTGTGGTGGCTTTTTTTTCTTCATACTAGTTTAGCAGTCTGCTGACAGTGTCCACCAGGTCCGTTATTATTATTCTGTATATATTATATATATAGCAGTACGGTAGGCCACGGCTGTACCTACCTCTGTGTCGTCACTCGTCGTCCATAAGTAATAATAGTATACTATCCCTCCATCTACATTGTATACCTGTGGTGGCTTTTTTTTCTTCATACTAGTTTAGCAGTCTGCTGACAGTGTCCACCAGGTCCATTATTATTATTCTGTATATATTATATATATAGCAGTACGGTAGGCCACGGCTGTACCTACCTCTGTGTCGTCACTCGTCGTCCATAAGTAATAATATTATACTATCCATGCATCTACATTGTATACCTGTGGTGGCTTTTTTTTCTTCATACTAGTTTAGCAGTCTGCTGACAGTGTCCACCAGGTCCGTTGTTATTATTATTCTGTATATATTATATATATAGCAGTACGGTAGGCCACGGCTGTACCTACCTCTGTGTCGTCACTCGTCGTCCATAAGTAATAATAGTATACTATCCATCCATCTACATTGTATACCTGTGGTGGCTTTTTTTTCTTCATGCTAGTTTAGCAGTCTGCCGACAGTGTCCACCAGGTCCGTTATTATTATTCTGTATATATTATATATATAGCAGTACGGTAGGCCACGGCTGTACCTACCTCTGTGTTGTCACTCGTCGTCCATAAGTAATAATAGTATACTATCCATCCATCTACATTGTATACCTGTGGTGGCTTTTTTTTCTTCATACTAGTTTAGCAGTCTGCTGACAGTGTCCACCAGGTCCGTTATTATTATTCTGTATATATTTTATATATATATAGCAGTACAGTAGGCCACGGCTGTACCTACCTCTGTGTCGTCACTCGTCGTCCATAAGTAATAATAGTATACTATCCATCCATCTACATTGTATACCTGTGGTGGCTTTTTTTTCTTCATACTAGTTTAGCAGTCTGCTGACAGTGTCCACCAGGTCCGTTGTTATTATTATTCTGTATATATTATATATATAGCAGTACGGTAGGCCACGGCTGTACCTACCTCTGTGTCGTCACTCGTCGTCCATAAGTAATAATACTATACTATCCATCCATCTACATTGTATACCTGTGGTGGCTTTTTTTTCTTCATACTAGTTTAGCAGTCTGCTGACAGTGTCCACCAGGTCCGTTATTATTATTCTGTATATATTATATATATAGCAGTACGGTAGGCCACGGCTGTACCTACCTCTGTGTCGTCACTCGTCGTCCATAAGTAATAATACTATACTATCCATCCATCCACATTGTATACCTGTGGTGGCTTTTTTTTCTTCATACTAGTTTAGCAGTCTGCTGACAGTGTCCACCAGGTCCGTTATTATTATTCTGTATATATTATATATATAGCAGTACGGTAGGCCACGGCTGTACCTACCTCTATGTCGTCACTCGTCGTCAATAAGTAATAATAGTATACTATCCATCCATCTACATTGTATACCTGTGGTGGCTTTTTTTTCTTCATACTAGTTTAGCAGTCTGCTGACAGTGTCCACCAGGTCCGTTATTATTATTCTGTATATATTATATATATAGCAGTACGGTAGGCCACGGCTGTACCTACTTCTGTGTCGTCACTCGTCGTCCATAAGTAATAATAGTATACTATCCATCCATCTACATTGTATACCTGTGGTGGCTTTTTTTTCTTCATACTAGTTTAGCAGTCTGCTGACAGTGTCCACCAGGTCCGTTATTATTATTCTGTATATATTATATATATAGCAGTACGGTAGGCCACGGCTGTACCTACCTCTATGTCATCACTCGTCGTCCATAAGTAATAATAGTATACTATCCATCCATCTACATTGTATACCTGTGGTGGCTTTTTTTTCTTCATACTAGTTTAGCAGTCTGCTGACAGTGTCCACCAGGTCCGTTATTATTATCCTGTATATATTATATATATAGCAGTACGGTAGGCCACGGCTGTACCTACCTCTGTGTCGTCACTCTTCGTCCATAAGTAATTATACTATACTATCCATCCATCTACATTGTATACCTGTGGTGGCTTTTTTTTCTTCATACTAGTTTAGCAGTCTGCTGACAGTGTCCACCAGGTCCGTTATTATTATTCTGTATATATTATATATATAGCAGTACGGTAGGCCACGGCTTTACCTACCTCTGTGTCGTCACTCGTCGTCCATAAGTAATAATAGTATACTATCCATCCATCTACATTGTATACCTGTGGTGGCTTTTTTTTCTTCATACTAGTTTAGCAGTCTGCTGACAGTGTCCACCAGGTCCGTTATTATTATTCTGTATATATTATATATATAGCAGTACGGTAGGCCACGGCTGTACCTACCTCTGTGTCGTCACTCGTCGTCCATAAGTAATAATACTTTACTATCCATCCATCTACATTGTATACCTGTGGTGGCTTTTAGTTGTGCGCAAAATATGGAGAACAAAAATGTAAAGGTTAAAAAAATAGGGAAAGATCAAGATCCACTTCCACCTCGTGCTGAAGCTGCTGCCACTAGTCATGGCCGAGACGATGAAATGCCATCAACGTCGTCTGCCAAGGCCGATGCCCAATGTCATAGTACAGAGCATGTAAAATCCAAAACACAAAAGATCAGTAAAATTACCCAAAAATCAAAATTAAAAGCGTCTGAGGAGAAGCGTAAACTTGCCAATATGCCATTTACGACACGGAGTGGCAAGGAACGGCTGAGGCCCTGGCCTATGTTCATGGCTAGTGGTTCAGCTTCACATGAGGATGGAAGCACTCAGCCTTTTGCTAGAAAAATGAAAAGACTTAAGCTGGCAAAAGCACAGCAAAGAACTGTGTGTTCTTCGAAATCACAAATCCCCAAGAAGAGTTCAATTGTGTCGGTTGCGATGCCTGACCTTCCCAACACTGGACGGGAAGAGCTTGCGCCTTCCACCATTTGCACGCCCCCTGCAAGTGCTGGAAGGAGCACCCGCAGTCCAGTTCCTGATAGTCAAATTGAAGATGTCAGTGTTGAAGTACAACAGGATGAGGATATGGGTGTTGCTGGCGCTGGGGAGGAAATTGACAAGGAGGATTCTGATGGTGAGGTGGTTTGTTTAAGTCAGGCACCCGGGGAGACACCTGTTGTCCGTGGGAGGAATATGGCCATTGACATGCCTGGTCAAAATACAAAAAAAATCAGCTCTTCGGTGTGGAATTATTTCAACAGAAATGCGGACAACAGGTGTCAAGCCGTGTGTTGCCTTTGTCAAGCTGTAATAAGTAGGGGTAAGGACGTTAACCACCTCGGAACATCCTCCCTTATACGTCACCTGCAGCGCTTTCATCATAAGTCAGTGACAAGTTCAAAAACTTTGGGCGACAGCGGAAGCAGTCCACTGACCAGTAAATCCCTTCCTCTTGTAACCAAGCTCACGCAAACCACACCACCAACTCCCTCAGTGTCAATTTCCTCCTTACCCAGGAAAGCCAATAGTCCTGCAGGCCATGTCACTGGCAAGTCTGACGAGTCCTCTCCTGCCTGGGATTCCTCCGATGCATCCTTGAGTGTAACGCCTACTGCTGCTGGCGCTGCTGTTGTTGCTGCTGGGAGTCGATGGTCATCCCAGAGGGGAAGTCGGAAGACCACTTGTACTACTTCCAGTAAGCAATTGACTGTCCAACAGTCCTTTGCGAGGAAGATGAAATATCACAGCAGTCATCCTGCTGCAAAGCGGATAACTGAGGCCTTGGCAGCCTGGGTGGTGAGAAACGTGGTTCTTCCGGTATCCATCGTTACTTCAGAGCCAACTATAGACTTGATTGAGGTACTGTGTCCCCGGTACCAAATACCATCTAGGTTCCATTTCTCTAGGCAGGCGATACCGAGAATGTACACAGATGTCAGAAAAAGAGTCACCAGTGTCCTAAAAAATGCAGTTGTACCCAATGTCCACTTAACCACGGACATGTGGACAAGTGGAGCAGGGCAGACTCAGGACTACATGACTGTGACAGCCCACTGGGTAGATGTATTGCCTCCCGCTGCAAGAACAGCAGCGGCGGCACCAGTAGCAGCATCTCGCAAACGCCAACTCGTTCCTAGGCAGGCTACGCTTTGTATCACCGCTTTCCAGAATACACACACAGCTGAAAACCTCTTACGGCAACTGAGGAAGATCATCGCAGAATGGCTTACCCCAATTGGACTCTCCTGGGGATTTGTGGCATCGGACAACGCCAGCAATATTGTGTGTGCCTTACATCTGGGCAAATTCCAGCACGTCCCATGTTTTGCACATACCTTGAATTTGGTGGTGCAGGATTATTTAAAAAACGACAGGGGCGTGCAAGAGATGCTGTCGGTGGCCAGAAGAATTGCGGGCCACTTTCGGCGTACAGGCACCGCGTACAGAAGACTGGAGCACCACCAAAAACACCTGAACCTGCCCTGCCATCATCTGAAGCAAGAGGTGGTAACGAGGTGGAATTCAACCCTCTATATGTTTCAGAGGATGGAGGAGCAGCAAAAGGCCATTCAAGCCTATACATCTGCCCACGATATAGGCAAAGGAGGTGGAATGCACCTGTCTCAAGCGCAGTGGAGAATGATTTCAACGTTGTGCAAGGTTCTGCAACCTTTTGAACTTGCCATACGTGAAGTCAGTTCAGACACTGCCAGTCAGGTCATTCCCCTCATCAGGCTTTTGCAGAAGAAGCTGGAGGCATTGAAGGAGGAGCTAAAATAGAGCGATTCCGCTAGGCATGTGGGACTTGTGGATGGAGCCCTTCATTCGCTTAACCAGGATTCACGGGTGGTCAATCTGTTGAATTCAGAGCACTACATTTTGGCCACCGTGCTCGATCCTAGATTTAAAACCTACATTGTATCTCTCTTTCCGGCAGACACAAGTCTGCAGAGGTTCAAAGACCTGCTGGTGAGAAAATTGTCAAGTCAAGCGGAACGCGACCCGTCAACAGCTCCTCCTTCACATTCTCCTGCAACTGGGGGTGCGAGGTAAAGGCTAAGAATTCCGAGCCCACCCGCTGGCGGTGATGCAGGGCAGTCTGGAGCGAGTGCTGACATCTGGTCCGGACTGAAGGACCTGCCAACGATTACTGACATGTCGTCTACTGTCACTGCATATGATTCTGTCACCATTGAAAGAATGGTGGAGGATTATATGAGTGACCGCATCCAAGTAGGCACGTCAGACAGTCCGTACGTATACTGGCAGGAAAAAGAGGCAATTTGGAGGCCCTTGCAGAAACTGGCTTTATTCTACCTAAGTTGCCCTCCCTCCAGTGTGTACTCCGAAAGAGTGTTTAGTGCCGCCGCTCACCTTGTCAGCAATCGGCGTACGAGGTTACTTCCAGAAAATGTGGAGAAGATGATGTTCATTAAAATGAATTATAATCAATTACTCCGTGGAGACATTCACCAGCAGCAATTGCCTCCAGAAAGTACACGGGGACCTGAGATGGTGGATTCCAGTGGGGACGAATTAATAATCTGTGAGGAGGGGGATGTACACAGTGAAAGGGGTGATGAATCGGACGATGATGATGAGGTGGACATCTTGCCTCCGTAGAGCCAGTTTGTGCAAGGAGAGATTGATTGCTTCTTTTTTGGTGGGGGCCCAAACCAACCAGTCATTTCAGTCACAGTCGTGTGGCAGACCCTGTCGCTGAAATGATGGGTTCGTTAAAGTGTGCATGTCCTGTTTATACAACATAAGGGTGGGTGGGAGGGCCCAAGGACAATTCCATCTTGCACCTCTTTTTTCTTTCATTTTTCTTTGCGTCGTGTGCTGTTTGGGGAGTATTTTTTTGAAGGGCAATCCTGCGTGACACTGCAGTGCCACTCCTAGATGGGCCAGGTGTTTGTGTCAGCCACTAGGGTCGCTTAGCTTAGTCACACAGCTACCTCATTGCGCCTCTTTTTTTCTTTGCGTCATGTGCTGTTTGGGGAGTATTTTTTTGAAGGGCCATCCTGCGTGACACTGCAGTGCCACTCCTAGATGGGCCAGGTGTTTGTGTCGGCCACTTGGGTCGCTTAGCTTAGTCATCCAGCGACCTCGGTGCAAATTTTAGGACTAAAAATAATATTGTGAGGTGTGAGGTGTTCAGAATAGACTGAAAATGAGTGGAAATTATGGTTATTGAGGTTAATAATACTATGGGATCAAAATGACCCCCAAATTCTATGATTTAAGCTGTTTTTTAGGGTTTTTTGAAAAAAAACACCCGAATCCAAAACACACCCGAATCCGACAAAAAAATTTTGGTGAGGTTTTGCCAAAACGCGTTCGAACCAAAAACACGGCCGCGGAACCGAATCCAAAACCAAAACACAAAACCCGAAAAATTGCCGGTGCACATCACTAGATTATACTACATCCCACCTATTGTCTAATAACACACAATACCGGTTATACATAAAACAGTTGTTCCAACAATGTAAACTCAGCGAAACTGAACGTAAAAAATGAGTACATATAATAATCAACAGATGGTAATAAATACAAAAATAACATTGAATTTATGTCAAAAGGTTTAAAAGGGAACTCCTGGACATGAGAGAGATAATAGCCGGAGACTATATTGAAGAATGTGGATCTAATGTACTCCAAATTGGGATGAGATAATAATTAGAGATTCCACATCAATAAGAAGCCGTTCCCATTGTATAACACAGTATAATAACTGTAGCCGCCGTCACCGGTGTTTATTATATAGATGAGCATTCTGACTAACAATAATCCTCGACTACAGTTATATTTCAATACTAAAATAAGACTAAAATGAAAACGGAGATCCGCTGACTAAATCGTCACTAAAACAAAGCAAAAAAAGTGACTAGGACTAAAACTAAATATAAAATCCTTGTCATAATGAACAGTGGCGGTAATTAAAATAATAGTCTTATAAATGCAACTACAAAAGTGAAATCAAAGCCGACTACTTACCTCGAGATGTTCTGCTGAAGCTTCCAAGATGGTATGGCAGTAAACTGCCTGGATGAGAGAAAATATAGCCACAGGGCATGGGCCGATGACATCACCAGTGCAGTTTCTAGCCAATTTGGCTCCCAGCGCGAGATTTAAAAATGCGCCCCCCCCCCCACCCACCCACTGACATAACAAAAAATGCGCCCCCCTTCATACATGTACAAAGAAAAAGGTATGCGCGTGACTTCGGCAGGCGCGCTCCCTGCAAAGGGGGCGTTGCCTCAACAAAATGGGCGTGGTCTCTGTATAATGGGTGTGGCCTTGTATGAAAAAACTACCTTACACCCCAGTTTTTGACCTTGCACCAACAGGTCATGGCGAGCACAGGAAAAAAGAAAAAATATATATTATGCCATACACTGCAATGCCCTTGATACATTAAAACCCCATTTTACACAATACGGCAGGCAAGAGTCTCCATTTTACACATTACGGCAGGCAAGAGTCCCCATTTTCCACATTACGGCAGGAAGAGTCCCCATTTTACACATTACGGCAGGCATGTGTCCCCATTTTACACATTATGGCAGGCAAGAGTCCCCATTTTACATATTACGGCAGGCACGTGTCCCCATTTTCCACATTACGGCAGGAAGAGTTCTCATTGTACACATTACGGCAGGCACGTGTCCCAATTTTACACATTACGGCAGGCAAGAGTCCCCATTTTACACATTATGGCAGGCAAGTGTCCCCATTTAACACATTACGGCAGGCAAGTGTCCCCATTTTACACATTACGGCAGGCAAGAGTCCCCATTTTGCACAATACGGCAGGCAAGTGTCCCCATTTTACACAATATGGCAGGCAAGTGTCCCCATCTTCCACATTACGGCAGGCAAGAGTCCCCATTTTACATAATATCTTAGTCAAGTGTCCCCATTTTACACATTACGGCAGGTACGTGTCCCCATTTTGCACATTACGGCAGGCAAGAGTCCCCATTTTACACATTACGTTAGTTAAGTGTCCCCATTTTCCACAATATGGCAGGCAAGTTTCCCCATTTTCCATAATACGGCAGGCTCGCCCGCCGCAAGAAACGGCACTGGTGGTAAGCGCTGGTGTCTCAGCTCCTGGATCTCTTTTTCTTTGCCAGGTGACTCAGACTGAGGTGGTAAGCGCTGGTGTTTCAGCTCCTGGATCTTTTTTCTTTGCCAGGTGACTCAGACTGAGGTGGTAAGCGCTGGTGTTTCAGCTCATGGATCTTTTTTCTTTGCCAGGTGACTCAGACTGAGGTGGTAAGCGCTGGTGTCTCAGCTCCTGGATCTCTTTTTTCTTTGCCAGGTGACTCAGACTGAGGTGGTAAGAGCTGGTGTCTCAGCTCCTGGATCTTTTTTTCTTTGCCAGGTGACTCAGACTGAGGTGGTAAGCGCTGGTGTTTCAGCTCCTGGATCTTTTTTCTTTGCCAGGGGACTCAGACTGAATAGGTAAGCGCTGGTGTTTCAGCTCCTGGATCTTTTTTCTTTGCCAGGTGACTCAGACTGAGGTGGTAAGCGCTGGTGTTTCAGCTCCTGGATCTTTTTTCTTTGCCAGGTGACTCAGACTGAAGTGGTAAGCGCTGGTGTCTCAGCTCCTGGATCTTTTTTTCTTTGCCAGGTGACTCAGACTGAGGTGGTAAGAGCTGGTGTTTCAGCTCCTGGATCTTTTTTCTTTGCCAGGGGACTCAGACTGAAGTGGTAAGCGCTGGTGTTTCAGCTCCTGGATCTTTTTTCTTTGCCAGGTGACTCAGACTGAAGTGGTAAGCGCTGGTGTTTCAGCTCATGGATCTTTTTTCTTTGCCAGGTGACTCAGACTGAGGTAGTAAGCGCTGGTGTTTCAGCTCCTGGATCTTTTTTCTTTGCCAGGTGACTCAGACTGAGGTGGTAAGCGCTGGTGTTTCAGCTCCTGGATCTTTTTTCTTTGCCAGGTGACTCAGACTGAAGAGGTAAGATGGAAGGGTGGGATTATTTATGATTAAACCAGTTGTTGGGAAATGCAATAACTGGTTTTAACATAAAAACTCCCCATTAATGTTTACATGAAAAGAAAAATGGAATAACATATTAATGCTGAGAAACATTGCTATCTACTGGAATATATTGGATAGATAGCAGTGTATCACAGCATTAACATGAGATTCCATTTTCCTGATCAAGAAAACATTAATGAAAAAAAAAAAAAAAAGCTTCAAGCTACAATTACCACTAACTGTTTTTGATGTTTTTTTAAGCAGAGTTGTCTTTTTTAAATGTTAATTAATTTTTTGATGTTACATTTTTTTTTCTGACTACTCAGCTTATCATAGCACCTCCATGGTGGCCAGGAATTAGCGGGCCACCAGCTGGGCTAGCCCCTGAGGCCTCACAGACTGCAGGCTACTGCTGTTGTTGGGCCTGGAACGCGGGCAGCATCTTATATGCCCACCTCAGGTACTCCACCAAAGTTTCTTCCGGGAGACTGCAGGCCACGGCAGCCTGGCGTTTTGGTCTGCTGCAAGCGGTGGATTTTCTTTTCTGCTTGCGGCCTGCGGGCTTCTTGGGATTGCGGGGTGCCATTGGGTTGTCAGAATTGTTGGCAAATTGGTAACTGAAAAGAATCAGAAAAATAACATAAGGTGGTGCATAGAGATATAAAAAGAATCAAAGAAATACTCTCTCATTTACTTTGTCTACAGAAATATAAGGTGGGATGTAATACTGTCCTAGTTTTCCGGGGGTGCGGGATGCTGGCCACACTCTGACTTTTTTTTAAACGGCAATCATTTACAAGGCAAGATCAAGACTTGTACATAGCTGCCGCTTTAAAATAATGCCTGACCAGCCTTCTGCACCTCAGGCAAACTCAGATTATACTACATCCCACCTATTGTCTAATAACACACAATACCGGTTATACATAAAACAGTTGTTCAAACAATGTAAACTCAGCGAAACTGAACGTAAAAAATGAGTACATATAATAATCAACAGATGGTAATAAATACAAAAATAACATTGAATTTATGTCAGGAGGTGTAAAAGGGAACTCCTGGACATGAGAGAGATAATAGCCGGAGACTATATTGAAGAATGTGGATCTAATGAACTCCAAATTGGGATGCGATAATAATTAGAGATTCCACATCAATAAGAAGCCGTTCCCATTGTATAACACAGTATAATAACTGTAGCCGCCGTCACCGGTGTTTATTATATAGATGAGCATTCTGACTAACAATAATCCACGACTATAGATATATTTCAATACTAAAATAAGACTAAAATGAAAACGGAGATCCGCTGACTAAATCGTCACTAAAACAAAGCAAAAAAAGTGACTAGGACTAAAACTAAATATAAAATCCTTGTCATAATGAACAGTGGCGGTAATTAAAATAATAGTCTTATAAATGCAACTACAAAAGTGAAATCAAAGCCGGCTACTTACCTCGAGATGTTCTGCTGAAGCTTCCAAGATGGTATGGCAGTAAACTGCCTGGATGAGAGAAAATATAGCCACAGGGCATGGGCCGATGACATCACCAATGCAGTTTCTAGCCAATTTGGCTCCCAGTGCGAGATTTAAAAATGCGCCCCCCCCCCCACTGACATAACAAAAAATGCGCCCCCCTTCATACATGTACAAAGAAAAAGGTATGCGCGTGACTTCGGCAGGCGCGCTCCCAGCAAAGGGGGCGTTGCCTCAACAAAAAGGGCGTGGTCTCTGTATAATGGGCGTGGCCTTGTATGAAAAAACTACCTTACACCCCAGTTTTTGACCTTGCACCAACAGGTCATGGCGAGCACAGGAAAAAAGAAAAAATATATATTATGCCATACACTGCAATGCCCTTGATACATTAAAACCCCATTTTACACAATACGGCAGGCAAGTGTCTCCATTTTACACATTAAGGCAGGCAAGAGTCCCCATTTTCCACATTACGGCAGGAAGAGTCCCCATTTTACACATTACGGCAGGCATGTGTCCCCATTTTACACATTACGGCAGGCAAGAGTCCCCATTTTACATATTACGGCAGGCAAGAGTTCTCATTGTACACATTACGGCAGGCACGTGTCCCCATTTTACACATTACGGCAGGCAAGAGTCCCCATTTTACACATTATGGCAGGCAAGTGTCCCCATTTAACACATTACGGCAGGCAAGTGTCCCCATTTTACACATTACGGCAGGCAAGAGTCCCCATTTTACACATTGCGTCAGTCAAGTGTCCCCATTTTGCACAATACGGCAGGCAAGTGTCCCCATTTTACACAATATGGCAGGCAAGTGTCCCCATTTTACATAATATGTTAGTCAAGTGTCCCCATTTTGCACATTACGGCAGGCAAGAGTCCCCATTTTACACATTACGTTAGTTAAGTGTCCCCATTTTCCACAATATGGCAGGCAAGTGTCCCCATTTTCAACAATACGGCAGGCTCGCCCGCCGCAAGAAACGGCACTGGTGGTAAGTGCTGGTGTCTCAGCTCCTGGATATCTTTTTTTCTTTGCCAGGTGACTCAGACTGAGGTGGTAAGCGCTGGTGTTTCAGCTCCTGGATCTCTTTTTTCTTTGCCAGGTGACTCAGACTGAGGTGGTAAGCGCTGGTGTCTCAGCTCCTGGATCTCTTTTTTTCTTTGCCAGGTGACTCAGACTGAGGTGGTAAGCGCTGGTGTTTCAGCTCCTGGATCTCTTTTTTCTTTGCCAGGTGACTCAGACTGAGGTGGTAAGCGCTGGTGTTTCAGCTCCTGGATCTTTTTTCTTTGCCAGGTGACTCAGACTGAGTAAGCGCTGGTGTTTCAGCTCCTGGATCTTTTTTCTTTGCCAGGTGACTCAGACTGAGGTGGTAAGATGGAAGGGTAGGATTATTTATGATTAAACCAGTTGTTGGGAAATGCAATAACTGGTTTTAACATAAAAACTCCCCATTAATGTTTACATGAAAAGAAAAATGGAATAACATATTAATGCTGAGAAACATTGCTATCTACTGGAATATATTGGATAGATAGCAGTGAATCACAGCATTAACATGAGATTCCATTTTCCTGATCAAGAAAACATTAATGAAAAAAAAAAAGCTTCAAGCTACAATTACCACTAACTGTTTTTGATGTTTTTTTAAGCAGAGTTGTCTTTTTTAAATGTTAATTAATTTTTTGATGTTACATTTTTTTTTCTGACTACTCTTAGCTTATCTAATATAGCACCTCCATGGTGGCCATGAATTAGCGGGCCACCAGCTGGGCTAGCCCCTGAGGCCTCACAGACTGCAGGCTACTGCTGTTGTTGGGCCTGGTACGTGGGCAGCATCTTATATGCCCACCTCAGGTACTCCACCAAGGTTTCTTCCGGGAGACTGCAGGCCACGGCAGCCTCGCGTTTTGGTCTGCTGCGAGCGGTGGATTTTCTTTTCTGCTTGCGGCCTGCGGGCTTCTTGGGATTGCGGGGTGCCATTGGGTTGTCAGAATTGTTGGCAAATTGGTAACTGAAAAGAATCAGAAAAATAACATAAGGTGGTGCATAGAGATATAAAAAGAATCAAAGAAACACTCTCTCATTTAATTTGTCTACAGAAATATAAGGTGGGATGTAATACTGTCCTAGTTTTCCGGGGGTGCGGGATGCTGGCCAAACTCGGACTTTTTTTAAACGGCAATCATTTACAAGGCAAGATCAAGACTTGTACATGGCTGCCGCTTTAAAATAATGCCTGACCAGCCTTCTGCACCTCCGGCAAACTCGGATTATACTACATCCCACCTATTGACTGATAACACACAATACCGGTTATACATAAAACAGTTGTTCAAACAATGTAAACTCAGCGAAACTGAACGTAAAAAATGAGTACATATAATAATCAACAGATGGTAATAAATACAAAAATAACATTGAATTTATGTCAAAAGGTTTAAAAGGGAACTCCTGGACATGAGAGAGATAATAGCCGGAGACTATATTGAAGAATGTGGATCTAATGAACTCCAAATTGGGATGCGATAATAATTAGAGATTCCACATCAATAAGAAGCCGTTCCCATTGTATAACACAGTATAATAACTGTAGCCGCCGTCACCGGTGTTTATTATATAGATGAGCATCCTGACTAACAATGATCCTCGACTATAGATATATTTCAATACTAAAATAAGACTAAAATGAAAACGGAGATCCACTGACTAAATCGTCACTAAAACAAAGCAAAAAAAGTGACTAGGACTAAAACTAAATATAAAATCCTTGTCATAATGAACAGTGGCGGTAATTAAAATAATAGTCTTATAAATGCAACTACAAAAGTGAAATCAAAGCCGGCTACTTACCTCGAGATGTTCTGCTGAAGCTTCCAAGATGGTATGGCAGTAAACTGCCTGGATGAGAGAAAATATAGCCACAGGGCATGGGCCGATGACATCACCAGTGCAGTTTCTAGCCAATTTGGCTCCCAGTGCGAGATTTAAAAATGCCCCCCCCCACTTACATAACAAAAAAATGCGCCCCCCTTCATAGATGTACAAAGAAAAAGGTATGCGCGTGACTTCGGCAGGCGCGCTCCCTGCAAAGGGGGCGTTCTCTCAACAAAATGGGCGTGGTCTCTGTATAATGGGCGTGGCCTTGTCTAAAAAAAAACTACCTTACACCCCAGTTTTTGACCTTGCACCAACAGGTCATGGCGAGCACAGGAAAAAAGAAAAAAATAAGAATTTACTTACCGATAATTCTATTTCTCGTAGTCCGTAGTGGATGCTGGGAACTCCGTAAGGACCATGGGGAATAGCGGCTCCGCAGGAGACTGGGCACAAAAAGAAAGCGTTAGGACTACCTGGTGTGCACTGGCTCCTCCCCCTATGACCCTCCTCCAAGCCTCAGTTAGGATACTGTGCCCGGACGAGCGTACACAATAAGGAAGGATTTTGAATCCCGGGTAAGGCTCATACCAGCCACACCAATCACACCGTACAACTTGTGATATGAAACCCAGTTAACAGCATGATAACAGAGGAGCCTCTGAATAGATGGCTCACAACAAGAACCCGATTAGTTAACAATAACTATGTACAAGTATTGCAGACAATCCGCACTTGGGATGGGCGCCCAGCATCCACTACGGACTACGAGAAATAGAATTATCGGTAAGTAAATTCTTATTTTCTCTGACGTCCTAAGTGGATGCTGGGGACTCCGTAGGGACCATGGGGAATAGCGGCTCCGCAGGAGACAGGGCACAAAATTAAAAGTTTGACCACTAGGTGGTGTGCACTGGCTCCCTCCCCCTATGACCCTCCTCCAAGCCTCAGTTAGATTTTTGTGCCCGGCCGAGAAGGGTGCAATCTAGGTGGCTCTCCTAAAGAGTTGCTTAGAATAAAAGTTTGTTAGGTTTTTTTATTTTCAGTGAGTCCTGCTGGCAACAGGCTCACTGCAACGCGGGACTAAGGGGAGAAGAAGCGAACTCACCTGCGTGCAGGATGGATTGGGCTTCTTAGGCTACTGGACACTAGCTCCAGAGGGACGATCACAGGTACAGCCTGGATGGGTCACCGGAGCCGCGCCGCCGTCCCCCTTACAGATGCTGAAGTGAGAAGAGGTCCAGAAATCGGCGGCTGAAGACTTTCCAGTCTTCTTAAGGTAGCGCACAGCACTGCAGCTGTGCGCCATTGCTCTCAGCACACTTCACACCGCGGTCACTGAGGGTGCAGGGCGCTGGGGGGGGGCGCCCTGGGCAGCAATGAGATTACCTATACTGGCTAAAAATACATCACATATAGCCCCTGGGCTATATGGATGTATTTAACCCCTGCCAGGATTTCAGAAAAACCCGGGAGAAGAGCCCGCCGAAAAGGGGGCGGGGCCTATCTCCTCAGCACACAGCGCCATTTTTCCCACACAGCTCCGCTGGTAGGAAGGCTCCCAAGCTCTCCCCTGCACTGCACTACAGAAACAGGGTAAAATCAGAGAGGGGGGGCACTTATTTGGCGATATTCATAATATTTAAGCTGCTATAAGGGGAACACACTTATTTAAGGTTGTCCCTATATATTTATAGCGCTTGGGTGTGTGCTGGCAAACTCTCCCTCTGTCTCCCCAAAGGGCTAGTGGGGTCCTGTCTTCTATCAGAGCATTCCATGTGTGTCTGCTGTGTGTCGGTACGTGTGTGTCGACATGTATGAGGACGATGTTGGTGTGGAGGCGGAGCAATTGCCTGTAGTGGTGATGTCACCCCCTAGGGAGTCGACACCGGAATGGATGGCTTTGTTTATGGAATTACGTGATAATGTCAGCACGCTGCAGAAGTCGGTTGACGACATGAGACGGCCGGCAAACCAATTAGTACCTGTCCAGGCGTCTCAGACACCATCAGGGGCTTTAAAACGCCCATTACCTCAGTCGGTCGATACGGACACCGACACGGACACTGACTCCAGTGTCGACGGTGAAGAAATAAACGTAATTTCCAGTAGGGCCACTCGTTACATGATCATGGCAATGAAGGAGGCTTTACATATTTCTGATACTGCAAGTACCACAAAAAGTGGTATTATGTGGGGTGTGAAAAAACTACCTGTAGTTTTTCCTGAATCAGATGAATTGAATGAAGTGTGTGATGAAGCGTGGGTTAACCCCGATAAAAAACTGCTAATTTCAAAGAAGTTAGTGGCATTATACCCTTTCCCGCCAGAGGTTAGGGCGCGCTGGGAAACACCCCCTAGGGTAGATAAGGCGCTCACACGCTTATCAAAACAAGTGGCGTTACCGTCCCCAGAAACGGCCGCCCTCAAAGACCCAGCTGATAGGAGGCTGGAAAATACCCTAAAAAGTATATACACACATACTGGTGTTATACTGCGACTAGCTATCGCATCAGCATGGATGTGCAGTGCTGGGGTGGCTTGGTCGGAGTCACTGACTGAAAATATTGATACCCTGGATAGGGACAGTATTTTATTGACTATAGAGCATTTAAAGGATGCATTCCTTTATATGCGAGATGCACAGAGGGATATTTGCACTCTGGCATCAAGAGTAAGTGCGCTGTCCATCTCTGCCAGAAGAAGTTTATGGACGCGACAGTGGTCAGGTGATGCGGATTCCAAGCGGCATATGGAAGTATTGCCGTATAAAGGGAAGGAGTTATTTGGGGTCGGTCTATCGGACTTGGTGGCCACGGCAACAGCCGGAAAATCCACCTTTTTACCTCAGGTTACCTCCCAGCAGAAAAAGACACCGTCTTTTCAGCCGCAGCCTTTTCGTTCCCATAAGAACAAGCGGGCAAAAGGGCATTCATATCTGCCCCGAGGCAAAAGAAATGGTAAGAGACCTCAGCAAGCAGCTCCCTCTCAGGAGCAGAAGCCCTCCCCCGCTTCTGCAAAGTCCTCAGCATGACGCTGGGGCCTTACAAGCGGACTCAGGTGCGGTGGGGGGTCGCCTCAAGAATTTCAGCGCGCAGTGGGCTCACTCGCAAGTGGACCCCTGGATCCTGCAGGTAGTATCTCAGGGTTACAGGTTGGAATTCGAGACGTCTCCCCCTCGCCGGTTCCTGAAGTCTGCTTTACCAACGTCTCCCTCCGACAGGGAGACGGTATTGGAAGCCATTCACAAGCTGTATTCTCAGCAGGTGATAGTCAAGGTACCCCTTCTACAACAAGGAAAGGGGTATTATTCCACGCTGTTTGTGGTACCGAAGCCGGACGGCTCGGTAAGACCTATTCTAAATCTGAAGGCTTTGAACATGTACATACAAAAGTTCAAGTTCAAGATGGAGTCACTCAGAGCAGCGATAGCGAATCTGGAAGAAGGGGACTTTATGGTGTCCTTGGACATCAAGGATGCTTACCTCCATGTCCCAATTTGCCCTTCACACCAAGGGTACCTCAGGTTCGTGGTACAAAACTGTCATTATCAGTTTCAGACGCTGCCGTTTGGATTGTCCACGGCACCCCGGGTCTTTACCAAGGTAATGGCCGAAATGATGATTCTTCTTCGAAGAAAAGGCGTATTAATTATCCCTTACTTGGACGATCTCCTGATAAGGGCAAGATCCAGAGAACAGTTAGAGACCGGTGTAGCACTAACCCAAGTAGTGCTGCAACAGCACGGGTGGATTCTAAATTTTCCAAAATCCCAGCTAAGCCCGACGACACGTCTGCTGTTCCTAGGGATGATTCTGGACACTGTTCAGAAAAAGGTGTTTCTTCCGGAGGAGAAAGCCAGGGAGTTATCCGAACTTGTCAGGAACCTCCTAAAACCAGGAAAAGTGTCTGTGCATCATTGCACAAGAGTCCTGGGAAAAATGGTGGCTTCTTACGAAGCGATTCCATTCGGCAGATTCCACGCACGAATTTTTCAGTGGGATCTGCTGGACAAATGGTCCGGATCGCATCTTCAGATGCATCAGCGGATAACCTTGTCTCCGAGGACAAGGGTGTCTCTTCTGTGGTGGTTGCAGAGTGCTCATCTGTTAGAGGGCCGCAGATTCGGAATACAGGACTGGGTCCTGGTGACCACAGATGCCAGTCTGAGAGGCTGGGGAGCAGTCACACAGGGAAGAAACTTCCAGGGCGTGTGGTCAAGCCTGGAGACGTCTCTTCACATAAATATACTGGAGCTAAGAGCGATCTACAATGCTCTAAGCCTGGCAAAACCTCTGCTTCAGGGTCAGCCGGTGTTAATCCAGTCGGACAACATTACGGCAGTCGCCCACGTAAACAGACAGGGCGGCACAAGAAGCAGGGGGGCAATGGCAGAAGCTGCGAGGATTCTTCGCTGGGCGGAAAATCATGTGATAGCACTGTCAGCAGTGTTCATTCCGGGAGTGGACAACTGGGAAGCAGACTTCCTCAGCAGACACGACCTTCACCCGGGAGAGTGGGGACTTCATCCAGAAATCTTCCACATGCTTACGATCCGTTGGGAAAAACCAATGGTGGACATGATGGCGTCACGCCTCAACAAAAAACTGGACAGGTATTGCGCCAGGTCAAGAGATCCTCAGGCAATAGCTGTGGACGCCCTGGTAACACCATGGGTGTTCCGGTCAGTGTATGTGTTCCCTCCTCTGCCTCTCATACCCAAGGTACTGAGAATTATACGGCAAAGGGGAGTAAGAACGATACTCGTGGCTCCGGATTGGCCAAGAAGGACTTGGTACCCGGAACTTCAGGAGATGCTCACGGAAGATCCGTGGCCCCTACCTCTAAGAAGGGACCTGCTTCAGCAGGGTCCTTGTCTATTCCAAGACTTAACGCGGCTGCGTTTGACGGCATGGCGGTTGAACGCCGGATCCTGAAGGAAAAAGGCATTCCGGAAGAAGTCATTCCTACCCTGATTAAAGCCAGGAAGGAAGTGACCGCACAGCATTATCACCGCATTTGGAGAAAATATGTTGCGTGGTGTGAGGCCAGGAGGGCCCCGATGGAGGAATTTCAACTCGGTCGATTCCTACATTTCCTGCAAACAGGATTGTCTATGGGCCTCAAATTGGGGTCCATTAAGGTTCAAATATCGGCCCTGTCGATTTTCTTCCAGAAAGAATTGGCTTCAGTTCCTGAAGTCCAAACTTTTGTCAAAGGAGTACTACATATACAGCCCCCGGTTGTGCCTCCAGTGGCACCGTGGGATCTCAATGTAGTTTTGGAATTCCTCAAATCCCATTGGTTTGAGCCACTTAAATCGGTGGATTTGAAATATCTTACATGGAAAGTGACCATGCTGCTGGCCCTGGCTTCGGCCAGGAGAGTGTCAGAGTTGGCGGCTTTATCGTACAAAAGCCCATATCTGATTTTCCATTCGGACAGGGCAGAACTGCGGACGCGTCCTCAGTTTCTCCCTAAGGTGGTATCAGCGTTTCACCTGAACCAACCTATTGTTGTGCCTGCGGCTTCTAGCGGCTTGGAGGACTCCAAGTTGTTGGACGTTGTCAGAGCCTTAAAATAAGAATTTACTTACCGATAATTCTATTTCTCGTAGTCCGTAGTGGATGCTGGGGACTCCGTCAGGACCATGGGGATTAGCGGCTCCGCAGGAGACAGGGCACAAAAGTAAAAGCTTTAGGATCAGGTGGTGTGCACTGGCTCCTCCCCCTATGACCCTCCTCCAAGCCTCAGTTAGGATACTGTGCCCGGACGAGCGTACACAATAAGGAAGGATTTTGAATCCCGGGTAAGACTCATACCAGCCACACCAATCACACTGTACAACCTGTGATCTGAACCCAGTTAACAGCATGATAACAGCGGAGCCTCTGAAAAGATGGCTCACAACAATAATAACCCGATTTTTGTAACAATAACTATGTACAAGTATTGCAGACAATCCGCACTTGGGATGGGCGCCCAGCATCCACTACGGACTACGAGAAATAGAATTATCGGTAAGTAAATTCTTATTTTCTCTGACGTCCTAAGTGGATGCTGGGGACTCCGTCAGGACCATGGGGATTATACCAAAGCTCCCAAACGGGCGGGAGAGTGCGGATGACTCTGCAGCACCGAATGAGAGAACTCCAGGTCCTCCTCAGTCAGGGTGTGCCCCTGACCAAGTATCAGCTCGGCAAAGTTGTAAAGCCGAGACCCCTCGGGCAGCCGCCCAAGATGAGCCCACCTTCCTTGTGGAATGGGCATTTACATATTTTGGCTGTGGCAGGCCTGCCACAGAATGTGCAAGCTGAATTGTACTACACATCCAACTAGCAATCGTCTGCTTAGAAGCAAGAGCACCCAGTTTGTTGGGTGCATACAGGATAACAGCAAGTCCGTTTTCCTGACTCCAGCCGTCCTGGAAACTATATTTTCAGGGCCCTGACAACATCTAGCAACTTGGAGTCCTCCAAGTCCCTAGTAGCCGCAGGTACCACAATAAGCTGGTTCGGGTGAAACACTGACACCACCTTAGGGAGAAACTGGGGATGAGTCCGCAGCTCTGCCCTGTCCGAATGGACAATCAGATATGGGCTTTTTTGAGATAAACGCCGCCAATTCTGACACTCGCCTGGCCGAGGCCAGGGCCAACAGCATGGTCACTTTCCCTGTGAGATATTTCAAATCCACAGATTTGAGCGGTTTAAACCAATGTGATTTTAGTTTCTCGCAAATGTGACCAACGCTCCACTTATATGAATAATACGGGGGTGGCAGCAGTACGAGTGAGAGGCTAAACCCAAATGCCTCCAATGATTGGCATATGTCAAGGAAATTACACAACTGCGCCTGCATGCATATAGAATGACATAAATGTGTGATTTGAAAAAAGAGAAATCACAGCACTGTATTTGTAAAATTAACTGACATTTATTCTTATGAAAAATGAAGAGTGAAAAATATATATATAAATAAAAATTGAAACAAAAGAAGATGCAAAAACAAAAACAAAAAAACACCTTTTAATACAGGTAAAATATATGTCAGAATATTTATATGATAATCGGTCAGACTAATCTTCCTGCACCTTTATAATATTGGAAAAACTTTGAAAAAAACTTTGTAAAAAGACTTGAAAAAATAGTAAAGTTCCAAATGTCTGGTGTGAATAGAGTGTGGCGTCCCACCTCTTTTCCACCTTGTTGTGGCTGGTTAAGTAGTATACTGCAGATAAGGTAGATATCTCTGGATAATAGGGGAATGTTCAACTTCCAAGTATAGCCCAGTGGTGATAATAATTGTGAATCCCAGTGGAGGCAAGATCTTATTTTGTAGCTGCTGTGTGGTTGCGGGGTACCCCAACGTCGGTAAAAGTGGGATAAGGTAATCAGGGAAGAAGGTACAAAAGAACCCCGGACTCCCCGCTAATTCTCTCCGTTATATTCAGCCGGAGGCGCCTGCACTCACAGGTGTCTGCCGACCGCTATGACGGGGGGGGGCGGTCATGCCACTGGGGGGAAGGTAACACTGACTTCGGGACCCACAAGGGGACTGTCCGTCGTGAACCTTCCCTCCTGCGGGGTCAAATACCTTTTTCTCCTGCGCTTGATCCCGACGTGTACTATCCCTGTTCTCTTCTTTCTTCCTTCGGCCTGTTTTCTCGGTGTTCCGCTTGTTGGTCTGTCCCCTCTCAGCCGCACGGCTCCGTTCTACCTTCACGGGATCACTGGTCTGTGCGGTTTTGTTCCGTCCAGATCTCCTTCTCGGTCTTGCAGTGTTTTATAGTAGTATAGTCTATTATGAAGGTAGTGATGTGTTGATATGCTATTTCTCCAACGCGTATCGACCCGTCTGGGTCTTCCTCAGGGAGTCCGTCGAGGAAGAAAGAAGAGAACAGGGATAGTACACGTCGGGATCAAGCGCAGGAGAAAAAGGTATTTGACCCCGCAGGAGGGAAGGTTCACGACGGACAGTCCCCTTGTGGGTCCCGAAGTCAGTGTTACCTTCCCCCCAGTGGCATGACCGCGTCCCCCCCGTCATAGCGGTCGGCAGACACCTGTGAGTGCAGGCGCCTCCGGCTGAATATAACGGAGAGAATTAGCGGGGAGTCCGGGGTTCTTTTGTACCTTCTTCCCTGATTACCTTATCCCACTTTTACCGACGTTGGGGTACCCCGCAACCACACAGCAGCTACAAAATAAGATCTTGCCTCCACTGGGATTCACAATTATTATCACCACTGGGCTATACTTGGAAGTTGAACATTCCCCTATTATCCAGAGATATCTACCTTATCTGCAGTATACTACTTAACCAGCCACAACAAGGTGGAAAAGAGGTGGGACGCCACACTCTATTCACACCAGACATTTGGAACTTTACTATTTTTTCAAGTCTTTTTACAAAGTTTTTTTCAAAGTTTTTCCAATATTATAAAGGTGCAGGAAGATTAGTCTGACCGATTATCATATAAATATTCTGACATATATTTTACCTGTATTAAAAGGTGTTTTTTTGTTTTTGTTTTTGCATCTTCTTTTGTTTCAATTTTTATTTATATATATATTTTTCACTCTTCATTTTTCATAAGAATAAATGTCAGTTAATTTTACAAATACAGTGCTGTGATTTCTCTTTTTTCAAATCACACATTTATGTCATTCTATATGCATGCAGGCGCAGTTGTGTAATTTCCTTGACAATGTGATTTTAGGAATCCCAGAACTACGTTGAGATCCCACAGTGCCACTGGAGGCACAAAAGGGGGTTGTATATGCAGTACTCCCTTGACAAACTTCTGGACTTCAGGAACTGAAGCCAATTCTTTCTGTAAGAAAATCGACAGGGCCGAAATTTGAACCTTAATGGACCCCAATTTGAGGCCCATAGACACTCCTGTTTGCAGGAAATGCAGGAAACGACCGAGTTGAAATTTCTTCATGGGGCCTTCCAGGCCTCACACCACGCAACATATTTTCGCCACATGTGGTGATAATCTTGTGCGGTCACCTCCTTCCTGGCTTTGACCAGGGTAGGAATGACCTCTTCCGGAATGCCTTTTTCCCTTAGGATCCGGCGTTCAACCGCCATGCCGTCAAACGCAGCCGCGGTAGGTCTTGGAACAGACATGGTACTTGCTGAAGCAAGTCCCTTCTTAGCGGCAGAGGCCATGAGTCCTCTGTGAGCATCTCTTGAAGTACCGGGTACCAAGTCCTTCTTGGCCAATCCGGAGCCACGAGTATAGTTCTTACTCCTCTACGTCTTATAATTCTCAATACCTTGGGTATGAGAAGCAGAGGAGGGAAGACATACACCGACTGGTACACCCACGGTGTTACCAGAACGTCCACAGCTATTGCCTGAGGGTCTTTTGACCTGGCGCAATTTCACAATCATGTGGAAGACTTCCCGATGAAGTCCCCACTCTCCCGGGTGGAGGTTGTGCCTGCTGAGGAAGTCTGCTTCCCAGTTGTCCACTCCCGGAATGAACACTGCTGACAGTGCTATCACATGATTTTCCGCCCAGCGAAAAATCCTTGCAGTTTCTGCCATTGCCCTCCTGCTTCTTGTGCCGCCCTGTCTGTTTACGTGGGCGACTGCCGTGATGTTGTCCCACTGGATCAATACCGGCTGACCTTGAAGCAGAGGTCTTGCTAAGCTTAGAGCATTGTAAATTGCCCTTAGCTCCAGTATATTTATGTGGAGAAAAATCTCCAGACTTGATCACACTCCCTGGAAATTTTTTCCCTGTGTGACTGCTCCCCAGCCTCTCAGGCTGGCCTCCGTGGTCACCAGCATCCAATCCTGAATGCCGAATCTGCGGCCCTCTAGAAGATGAGCACTCTGTAACCACCACAGGAGAGACACCCTTGTCCTTGGAGATAGGGTTATCCGCTGATGCATCTGAAAATGCGATCCGGACCATTTGTCCAGCAGATCCCACTGAAAAGTTCTTGCGTGGAATCTGCCGAATGGAATCGCTTCGTAATAAGCCACCATTTTTCCCAGGACTCTTGTGCAATGATGCACTGACACTTTTCCTGGTTTTAGGAGGTTCCTGACTAGCTCGGATAACTCCCTGGCTTTCTCCTCCGGGAGAAACACCTTTTTCTGGACTGTGTCCAGAACCATCCCTAGGAACAGCAGACGTGTCGTCGGAAACGGCTGCGATTTTGGATATTTAGAATCCACCCGTGCTGTCGTAGAACTACTTGAGATAGTGCTACTCCGACTTCCAACTGTTCTCTGGACCTTGCCCTTATCAGGAGATCGTCCAAGTAAGGGATAATTAAGACGCCTTTTCTTTGAAGAAGAATCATCATTTCGGCCATTACTTTGGTAAAGACCCGGGGTGCCATGGACAATCCAAACGGCAGCGTCTGAAACTGATAGTGACAGTTCCGTACCACGAACCTGAGGTACCCTTGGAGAGAAGGGCAATTTGGGACATGGAGGTAAGCATCCTTGATGTCCAGGGACACCATATAGTCCCCTTCTTCCTGGTTCGCTATCACTGCTCTGAGTGACTCCATCTTGATTTGAACCTTTGTATGTAAGTGTTCAAAGATTTCCCATTTAGAATAGGTCTCACCGAGCCGTCTGGCTTCAGTACCACAATATAGTGTGGAATAATACCCCTTTCCTTGTTGTAGGAGGGGTACTTTGATTATCACCTGCTGGGAATACAGCTTGTGAATTGTTTCCAATACTGCCTCCCTGTCGGAGGAAGACGTTGGTAAAGCAGACATCAGGAGCCTGCGAGGGGGAGACGTCTCGAATTTCCAGTCTGTACCCCTGGGATACTACTTGTAGGATCCAGGGGTCCACTTGCGAGTGAGCCCACTACGCGCTGAAACTCTTGAGACGACCCCCCACCGCACTTGAGTCCGCTTGTACGGCCCCAGCGTCATGCTGAGGACTTGGCAGAAGCTGTGGAGGGCTTCTGTTCCTGGGAATGGGCTGCCTGCTGCAGTCTTCTTCCCTTTCCTCTATCCCTGGGCAGATATGACTGGCCTTTTGCCCGCTTGCCCTTATGGGGACGAAAGGACTGAGGCTGAAAAGACGGTGTCTTTTTCTGCTGAGATGTGATTTGGGGTAAAAAAGGTGGATTTTCCAGCTGTTGCCGAGGCCACCAGGTCCGATGGACCGACCCCAAATAACTCCTCCCCTTTATACGGCAATACTTCCATGTGCCGTTTGGAATCTGCATCACCTGACCACTGTCGTGTCCATAAACATCTTCTGGCAGATATGGACATCGCACTTACTCTTGATGCCAGAGTGCAAATATCCCTCTGTGCATCTCGCATATATAGAAATGCATCCTTTAAATGCTCTATAGTCAATAAAATACTGTCCCTGTCAAGGGTATCAATATTTTCAGTCAGGGAATCCGACCAAGCCACCCCAGCGCTGCACATCCAGGCTGAGGCGATCGCTGGTCGCAGTATAACACCAGTATGTGTGTATATACCTTTTTAGGATATTTTTCAGCCTCTCAGCTGGCTCCTTGAGGGCGGCCCTATCTGGAGACGGTACCGCCACTTGTTTTGATAAGCGTGTGAGCTTATCCACCCTAAAGGGTGTTTCCCAACGCGCCCTAACTTCTGGCGGGAAAGGGTATACCGCCAATAATTTTCTATCGGGGAAACCCACGCATCATCACACACTTCATTTAATTTATCTGATTCAGGAAAAACTACAGGTAGTTTTTTCACACCCCACATAATACCCTTCTTGTGGTACTTGTAGTATCAGAAATATGTAACACCTCCTTCATTGCCCTTAACATGTAACGTGTGGCCCTAAAGGAAAATACGTTTGTTTCTACACCGTCGACACTGGAGTCAGTGTCCGTGTCTGTGTCTGTGTCGACCGACTGAGGTAAATGAGCGTTTTACAGCCCCTGACGGTGTTTGAGACGCCTGGACAGGTACTAATTTGTTTGCCGGCCATCTCATGTCGTCAACCGACCTTGCAGCGTGTTGACATTATCACGTAATTCCTTAAATAAGCCATCCATTCCGGTGTCGACTCCCTAGAGAGTGACATCACCATTTCAGGCAATTGCTCCGCCTCCTCACCAACATCGTCCTCATACATGTCGACACACACGTACCGACACACAGCACACACACAGGGAATGCTCTGATAGAGGACAGGACCCCACTAGCCCTTTGGGGAGACAGAGGGAGAGTTTGCCAGCACACACCAAAAACGCTATAATTATACAGGGACAACCTTTATATAAGTGTTTTTCCCTTATAGCATTTTAATATATATATACATATCGCCAAATAAGTGCCCCCCTCTCTGTTTTAACCCTGTTTCTGTAGTGCAGTGCAGGGGAGAGCCTGGGAGCCTTCCCACCAGCATTTCTGTGAGGGAAAATGGCGCTGTGTGCTGAGGAGAATAGGCCCCGCCCCCTTTTCGGCGGGCTTCTTCTCCCGTTTTTCTGAGACCTGGCAGGGGTTAAATACATCCATATAGCCCCCAGGGGCTATATGTGATGTATTTTTAGCCAGAATAAGGTACTATCATTGCTGCCCAGGGCGCCCCCCCCCCAGCGCCCTGCACCCTCAGTGACCGCTGCTATGAAGTGTGCTGACAACAATGGCGCACAGCTGCAGTGCTGTGCGCTACCTTATGAAGACTGAAAAGTCTTCTGCCGCCGGTTTCTGGACCTCTTCACTTTTCGGCATCTGCAAGGGGGTCGGCGGCGCGGCTCCGGGACGAACCCCAGGGTGAGACCTGTGTTCCGACTCCCTCTGGAGCTAATGGTGTCCAGTAGCCTAAGAAGCCAATCCATCCTGCACGCAGGTGAGTTCACTTCTCTCCCCTAAGTCCCTCGATGCAGTGAGCCTGTTGCCAGCAGGACTCACTGAAAATAAAAAACCTAACAAAACTTTTACTCTAAGCAGCTCTTTAGGAGAGCCACCTAGATTGCACCCTTCTCGGCCGGGCACAAAAATCTAACTGAGGCTTGGAGGAGGGTCATAGGGGGAGGAGCCAGTGCACACCACCTGATCCTAAAGCTTTTACTTTTGTGCCCTGTCTCCTGCGGAGCCGCTAATCCCCATGGTCCTGACGGAGTCCCCAGCATCCACTTAGGACGTCAGAGAAAAATATATATTTCAAGGACGGCTGGAGTCAGAAAGTCTGACTCGCTGTTTATACTGTATGCACCCAACAAGCTGGGTGCTCCTGCGTCTAAGCAGACGATTGCTCGTTGGATTTGTAGCACAATTCAACTTGCGCATTCTGTGGCAGGCCTGCCACAGCCAAAATCTGTAAATGCCCACTCCACAAGGAAGGTGGGCTCATCTTGGGCGGCTGCCCGAGGGGTCTCGGCATTACAACTCTGCCGAGCAGCTACGTGGTCAGGGGAGAACAGTCACGTTTGTAAAATTCTACAAATTTGATACCCTGGCTAAGGAGGACCTGGAGTTCTCTCATTCGGTGCTGCAGAGTCATCCGCACTCTCCCGCCCGTTTGGGAGCTTTGGTATAATCCCCATGGTCCTGACGGAGTCCCCAGCATCCACTTAGGACGTCAGAGAAAATAAGAATTTACTTACCGATAATTCTATTTCTCGTAGTCCGTAGTGGATGCTGGGCGCCCATCCCAAGTGCGGATTGTCTGCAATACTTGTACATAGTTATTGTTACAAAAATCGGGTTATTATTGTTGGAAGCCATCGTTTCAGAGGCTCCTCTGTTATCATGCTGTTAACTGGGTTCAGATCACAAGTTGTACAGGGTGATTGGTGTGGCTGGTATGAGTCTTACCCGGGATTCAAAATCCTTCCTTATTGTGTACGCTCGTCCGGGCACAGTATCCTAACTGAGGCTTGGAGGAGGGTCATAGGGGAAGGAGCCAGTGCACACCACCTAGTGGTCAAACTTTTAATTTTGTGCCCTGTCTCCTGCGGAGCCGCTATTCCCCATGGTCCTGACGGAGTCTCCAGCATCCACTACGGACTACGAGAAATAGAATTATCGGTAAGTAAATTCTTATTTTCTCTGACGTCCTAGTGGATGCTGGGAACTCCGTAAGGACCATGTGGATTATACCAAAGCTCCCAAACGGACGGGAGAGTGCGGATGACTCTGCAGCACCGAATGAGAGAACTCCAGGTCCTCCTTAGCCAGGGTATCAAATTCATAGAATTTTGCAAAAGTGTTTGCCCCTGACCAAGTAGCTGCTCGGCAAAGTTGTAAAGCCGAGACCCCTCGGGCAGCCGCCCAAGATGAGCCCACCTTCCTTGTGGAATGGGCTTTTATTGATTTAGGCTGCGGTCATCCTACCGCAGAATGCGCCAGCTGAATAGTGCTACAAATCCAGCGCGCAATAGACTGCTTAGAAGCAGGAGCACCCAGCTTGTTGGGTGCCATCAGGATAAACAGCGAGTCAGTTTTCCTGACTCCAGCCGTCCTGGAAAAATAAAATTTTCAGGGCCCTGACTACGTCCAGCAACTTGGAATCCTCCAAGTCCCTAGTAGCCGCAGGCACCACAATAGGTTGGTTCAAGTGAAAACCTGAGACCACCTTTGGGAGGAACTGAGGACGAGTCCTCAACTCTGCCCTATCCATATAGAAAATCAGATAAGGCTTTTACATGACAAAGCCGCCAATTCTGACACACGCCTGGCCAAGGCCAAGGCCAACAGCATGACCACTTTCCACGCGAGATACTTTAGCTCCATGGTTTTAAGTGGCTCAACCAATGCGACTTTAGGAAATGCAACACCACGTTGAGATCCAAAAAGTGCCACAGGAGGCACAAAAGGAGGCTGAATATGTATTACTCCTTTAACCAAAGTTCAGGCAGTGAAGCCAGTTCTTTCTGGAAGAAAATCGACAGAGCCGAAATCTGGACCTTGATGGACCCCAATTTGAGGCCCAAACGTCACCCCTGCTTGTAGGAAGTGCAGGAATCGACATAGTTGAAATTCCTCCGTCGGGGCCTTCATGGCCTCCCAGCAAGCAATAAATTTTCGCCAAACGCGGCGATAATGTCTTGCGGTGACATCCTTCCTGGCTATGATCAGGGTAGGGATGACTTCCTTCGGAATACCCTTTTCCTTTAGGATCCGGTGTTCTACCGCCATGCCGTCAAACGCAGCCGCGGTAAGTCTTGGAACAGACAGGGTCCCTGCTGCAGCAGGTCTTGTCTAAGCGGCAGAGGCCAAGGGTCCTCTGCCAGCATCTCTTGAAGTTCCGGGTACCAAGCTCTTCATGGCCAATCCGGAACCCCGATTATGGTTTTCACTCCTCGCCTTCTTATTATTCTCAGTACCTTGGGTATGAGAGGTAGAGGAGGAGACACATAAACCGACTGGTACACCCACGGTGTCACTAGAGCGTCCCCAGCGATCGCCTGAGGGTCCCTTGACCTGGCGCAATATCTTTTCAACTTCTTGTTGAGGCGGGACGCCACCATGTCCACCCGTGGTCATTCCCAACGGTTTACCCGCATTTGGAAAACTTCTGAATGAAGTCCCCATTCTCCTGGGTGTAGGTTGCCCATCGGAGAATCCTTGTGGCTTCTGCCATTGCCCTCCTGCTTCTTGTGCCGCCCTGTCTGTTTACATGGGCGACCGCCGTGATGTCGTCTGATTGGATCAGTACCAGCTGGTTCTGAAGCAGGAGCCTTGCTTGGCTTAGGGCATTGTAAATGGCCTTTCGCTGCAGAATATTTATGTGAAGCGAAATCTCCTTGGAAATTTCTTCCCTGTGTGACTGCACCCCAGCCCCGAAGGCTGGCATCCGTGGTCACCAGGACCCAGTCCTGTATTCCAAATCTGCGGCCCTCTAGTAGATGAGCCCTCTGCAGCCACCACAGCAGCGACACCCTGTTTCTTGCTGACAGGGTTATCCGCTGTTGTATCTGTAGATGGGACCCGGACCATTAGTCCCACAGGTCCCACTGGAACGTCCTTGCGTGGAGTCTTCCGAGTGGAATTATGCTTCGTACGAAGCTACCATTTTTCCCAGGACTCGTGTGCATTGATGTACCGACACCTGTCCTGGTTATAGGATGTCTCTGACTAGAGATGACAACTCCTCGGCTTTTTCCACTGGAAGAAACACTCTTTTCTGGTCTGCGTTCAGAAACATTTCCAGGAACAGAAGACGTGTCGTCGGGACAGGCTGTGACTTTGGAATATTGAGAATCCAGTCGTGCTGTTGTAGCACTTCCCGAGAGAGTGCTACCCCCACTACCAACTGTTCTTTGGACCTCGCCTTTATCAGGAGATCGTCCAAGTACGGGATAATAAAAACTTCCTTCTTGCGAAGGAGTATCATCACTTCTGCCATTACCTAGGTAAAGACCTTTGGTGCCGTGGACAACTCCACCGGCCGGGTCTGGAACTGATAGTGACAGTACTGTACCACATATCTGAGGTACTCCTGGTGAGGAGGGTAAATGGGGACATGCAGGTACGCATCCTTGATGTCCAGGGAGACCCTGTAATCCCCCTCGTCCAGGCTCGTAATATCCGCCCTGAGCGATTCCATCTTGAACTTGAATCTTCTGATATAAAAGTTCAAGTATTTTAATTTCAAGATGGGTCTCACCGAAACGTTTCGGTACCACAACCACTGTGGAATAGTAACCCCTTCCTTGCTGAAGGAGGGGCACCTTGACAATCACTTGTTGTGATTATAGTGTTGAATATCCACCAATACCGTCTCCTTGGCAGAGGGAGGTGCCGGTAAGGCAGATTTTAGGAAACGGCGGGGGGAAGAACGTCTCGAACTCCAGCCTGTACCCCTGAGATACTACTTGAAGGACCCAGGGATCCATGTGAGAGAGCCCACTGTCCGCTGAAATTTCTGAGATGGGCCCCCACCGTACCCGGGTCCGCCTGAGCAGCCCCCGCACCATGCTGTGGACCTACCGGACGCAGGGAGGATTTCTGCTCTTGGGAACTAGCTGTGTGTTGCAGCTTTTTCCTCTACCTTTGCCTCTCGGCAGAAAGGATGAGCCTCTAGCCCTCTTGCTTTTCTGGGGCCGAAAGGACTGTACTTGATGATACGGTGCTTTCTTTTGTTGTGGGGTAGCCTGTGGCAAAAAAATCGATTTCCCAACAGTAGCTGTGGAAACGAGGTCTGAAAAACCATCCCCAAACAGTTTTACCCCCTTATAGGGCAACTTCCATGTGCCGATTCGAGTCGGCATCGCCTGACCATTGCCAAGTCCATAACCCCCGTCTGGCGGCAATGGACCTAGCGCTTATTTTTGATGCCAGCCGGCAAATATCCCTCTGTACATCACGTATGTATAAGACCACGTCTTTTATATGCTCTATTTTCAGCAAAATATTGTCCCTATCCATAGTTATTTTCCGACAGGGAATCTGACCACGCAACGGGAGCACTGCACATCCATGCCGAAGCAACGGCTGGTCGCAATATAATGCCCTAGTGTGTGACTATATCTTATAGGGTAACCTCCTGCTTTCTATCAGCAGGTCCCTTCAGGGCGGCCGTATCCGGAGACGGTAGTGCCACCTTTTCTGATAAGCGTGTAAGCGCTGTATCTACCCTATGGGGTGTTTCCCCGCGTGACCTATCCTCTGGCGGGAAAGGGTACGCTGCCAATAACCGTTTTAGAAATTATCAATTTCTTACCGGGGGAAGACCACTCTTCCTCACACACCTCATTTAATTTCTCAGATGCAGGAAAAACTACTAATAGTTTTCTCTCACCAAACACAATACCCTTTTATGTGGTACCTGGGGTATAATCATAAATGTGTAATACATTTTTCATTGCCTCAATCCTGTAACGGGTGGACCTATTTGGAGGGTACACCAGTCTCATCGACGTCGACACTGGAGTCAGTATCCGTGTCGACATCTGTGTCTGTTATCTGAGGTAGCGGGCGATTTTAGTGCCCCCCATGACATTTGAGACGCTGGAACAGGCACAAGCTGAGTAGCCGGCTGTTCTGTGTCGTCGACCTTTTATGTAAGGAGTTGACACTTTCACGTAATCTTTCCATAAGTTCAACCACACCGGTGTCGACCCCGCAGGGGGTGACAACATATTTACAGGCATTCGCTCCGCCTCCACCTCATTATCCTCCACATACCTGTCGACACAGCTATACCGACACACAGCACACACACAGGGAATGCTCTGATAGAGGACAGGACCCCACAAAGCCCTTTGGGGAGACAGAGGGAGAGTATGCCAGCACACACCAGGGCGCTATATATCACAGGGATAGCACCTATAAAAAGTATTTTCCCTTATAGCTGCATATATATATGTATACTGCGCCTAAATTGTGCCCCCCCTCTCTTTTTAACCCTTTCTGTAGTGTATTAACTGCAGGGGAGAGCCAGGGAGCTTCCCTCCAACGGAGCTGTGAGGGAAAAATGGCGCCAGTGTGCTGAGGAAATAGCTCCGCCCCTTTTTCGCAGACTTTTCTCCCGCATTTTTATGGATTCTGGCAGGGGTTAATGTACATCCATATAGCCCTGGGGGTTATATGTGATGTATTTTTGCCAGCCAAGGTGTTAATATTGCTGCTCAGGGCGCCCCCCCCCCCCAGCGCCCTGCACCCATCAGTGACCGCAGTGTGAGGTGTGCATGAGGAGCAATGGCGCACAGCTGCAGTGCTGTGCGCTACCTTGATGAAGACTGATGTCTTCTGCCGCCGATTTTCCGGACCTCTTCTTGCTTCTGGCTCTGTAAGGGGGCCGGCGGCGCGGCTCTGGGACCGGACTCCGAGGCTGGGCCTGTGTTCGATCCCTCTGGAGCTAATGGTGTCCAGTAGCCTAAGAAGCCCAAGCTGGCTGCAAGCAGGCAGGTTCGCTTCTTCTCCCCTTAGTCCCTCGATGCAGTGAGCCTGTTGCCAGCAGGTCTCACTGAAAATAAAAAACCTAAAACTAACTTTTATCTAAGAAGCTCAGGAGAGCCCCCTAGATTGCACCCTGCTCGGTCGGGCACAAAAATCTAACTGAGGCTTGGAGGAGGGTCATAGGGGGAGGAGCCAGTGCACACCAGGTAGTCCTAAAGCTTTCTTTTTGTGCCCAGTCTCCTGCGGAGCTGCTATTCCCCATGGTCCTTACGGAGTTCCCAGCATCCACTAGGACGTCAGAGAAATATATATTATGCCATACACTGCAATGCCCTTGATACATTAAAACCCCATTTTACACAATACGGCAGGCAAGAGTCCCCATTTTACACATTACGGCAGGCATGTGTCCGCATTTTACAGAGTTGTCTTTTTTTATGTTAATTTTTTTTCTTCTGACTACTCTTAGCTTATCTAATATAGCACCACAAGGCCTCCATGGTGGCTAGGAATTAGCGGGCCACCAGCTGGGCTAGCCCCTGAGGCCTCACAGACTGCAGGCTACTGTTGTTGTTGGGCCTGGTACGCAGGCAGCATCTTATATGCCCACCTCAGGTACTCCACCAAGGTTTCTCCTGGGAGACTGCAGGCCACGGCAGGCTGGCGTTTTGGTCTGCTGCGAGCGGTGGATTTTCTTTTCTGCTTGCGGCCTGCGGGCTTCTTGGGATTGCGGGGTGCCATTGGGTTGTCAGAATTGTTGGCAAATTGGTAACTGAAAAGAATCAGAAAAATAACATAAGGTGGTGCATAGAGATATAAAAAGAATCAAAGAAATACTCTCTCATTTACTTTGTCTATAGAAATGTAAGGTGGGATGTAATACTGTCCTAGTTTTCCGGGGGTGCGGGATGCTGGCCAAACTCAGACTTTTTTTTAAGCGGCAACCATTTACAAGACAAGATCAAGACTTGTACATGGCTGCCGCTTTAAAATAATGCCTGACCAGCCTTCTGCACCTCCGGCAAACTCGGATTATACTACATCCCACCTATTGTCTAATAACACACAATACCGGTTATACATAAAACAGTTGTTCCAACAATGTAAACTCAGCGAAACTGAACGTAAAAAATGAGTACATATAATAATCAACAGATGGTAATAAATACAAAAATAACATTGAATTTATGTCAAAAGGTTTAAAAGGGAACTCCTGGACATGAGAGAGATAATAGCCGGAGACTATATTGAAGAATGTGGATCTAATGAACTCCAAATTGGGATGCGATAATAATTAGAGATTCCACATCAATAAGAAGCCGTTCCCATTGTATAACACAGTATAATAACTGTAGCCGCCGTCACCGGTGTTTATTATATAGACGAGCATTCTGACTAACAATAATCCTCGACTATAGATATATTTCAATACTAAAATAAGACTAAAATGAAAACGGAGATCCGCTGACTAAATCGTCACTAAAACAAAGCAAAAAAAGTGACTAGGACTAAAACTAAATATAAAATCCTTGTCATAATGAACAGTGGCGGTAATTAAAATAATAGTCTTATAAATGCAACTACAAAAGTGAAATCAAAGCCGGCTACTTACCTCGAGATGTTCTGCTGAAGCTTCCAAGATGGTATGGCAGTAAACTGCCTGGATGAGAGAAAATATAGCCACAGGGCATGGGCCGATGACATCACCAGTGCAGTTTCTAGCCAATTTGGCTCCCAGCGCGAGATTTAAAAATGCGCCCCCCCACCCACCCACTGACATAACAAAAAATGCGCCCCCCTTCATACATGTACAAAGAAAAAGGGGGCGTTGCCTCAACAAAATGGGCGTGGTCTCTGTATAATGTGCGTGGCCTTGTATGAAAAAACTACCTTACACCCCAGTTTTTGACCTTACACCAACAGGTCATGGCGAGCACAGGAAAAAAGAAAAAATATATATTATGCCATACACTGCAATGCCCTTGATACATTTAAACCCCATTTTACACAATACGGCAGGCAAGTGTCTACATTTTACACATTACGGCAGGCAAGAGTCCCCATTTTCCACATTACGGCAGGAAGAGTCCCCATTTTACACATTACGGCAGGAAGAGTCCCCATTTTACACATTACGGCAGGCATGTGTCCCCATTTTACACATTACGGCAGGCAAGAGTCCCCATTTTACATATTACGGCAGGCAAGAGTTCTCATTGTACACATTACGGCAGGCACGTGTCCCCATTTTACACATTACGGCAGGCAAGAGTCCCCATTTTACACATTATGGCAGGCAAGTGTCCCCATTTAACACATTACGGCAGGCAAGTGTCCCCATTTTACACATTACGGCAGGCAAGAGTCCCCATTTTACACATTGCGTCAGTCAAGTGTCCCCATTTTGCACAATACGGCAGGCAAGTGTCCCCATTTTACACAATATGGCAGGCAAGTGTCCCCATCTTCCACATTACGGCAGGAAAGAGTCCCCATTTTACATAATATGTTAGTCAAGTGTCTCCATTTTACATATTACGTCAGGTACGTGTCCCCATTTTGCACATTACGGCAGGCAAGAGTCCCCATTTTACACATTACGTTAGTTAAGTGTCCCCATTTTCCACAATATGGCAGGCAAGTGTCCCCATTTTCCACAATACGGCAGGCTCGCCCGCCGCAAGAAACGGCACTGGTGGTAAGCGCTGGTGTCTCAGCTCCTGGATCTCTTTTTTCTTTGCCAGGTGACTCAGACTGAGGTGGTAAGCGCTGGTGTTTCAGCTCCTGGATCTTTTTTCTTTGCCAGGTGACTCAGACTGTAGTGGTAAGCGCTGGTGTTTCAGCTCCTGGATCTTTTTTCTTTGTCAGGTGACTCAGACTGAGGTGGTAAGCGCTGGTGTTTCAGCTCCTGGATCTTTTTTCTTTGCCAGGTGACTCAGACTGAGGTGGTAAGCGCTGGTGTTTCAGCTCCTGGATCTTTTTTCTTTGCCAGGTGACTCAGACTGAGGTGGTAAGATGGAGGGGTGGGATTATTTATGATTAAACCAGTTGTTGGGAAATGCAATAACTGGTTTTAACATAAAAACTCCCCATTAAAGTTTACATGAAAAGAAAAATGGAATAACATATTAATGCTGAGAAACATTGCTATCTACTGGAATATATTGGATAGATAGCAGTGAATCACAGCATTAACATGAGATTCCATTTTCCTGATCAAGAAAACATTAATGAAAAAAAAAAAGCTTCAAGCTACAATTACCACTAACTGTTTTTGATGTTTTTTTAAGCAGAGTTGTCTTTTTTAAATGTTAATTAATTTTTTGATGTTACATTTTTTTTTCTGACTACTCTTAGCTTATCTAATATAGCACCTCCATGGTGGCCAGGAATTAGCGGGCCACCAGCTGGGCTAGCCCCTGAGGCCTCACAGACTGCAGGCTACTGCTGTTGTTGGGCCTGGTACGCAGGCAGCATCTTACATGCCCACCTCAGGTACTCCACCAGGGTTTCTTCCGGGAGACTGCAGGCCACGGCAGGCTGGCGTTTTGGTCTGCTGCGAGCGGTGGATTTTCTTTTCTGCTTGCGGCCTGCGGGCTTCTTGGGATTGCGGGGTGCCATTGGGTTGTCAGAATTGTTGGCAAATTGGTAACTGAAAAGAATCAGAAAAATAACATAAGGTGGTGCATAGAGATATAAAAAGAATCAAAGAAATACTCTCTCATTTACTTTGTCTACAGAAATATAAGGTGGGATGTAATACTGTCCTAGTTTTCCGGGGGTGCGGGATGCTGGCCAAACTCAGACTTTTTTTTAAACGGCAATCATTTACAAGGCAAGATCAAGACTTGTACATGGCTGCCGCTTTAAAATAATGCCTGACCAGCCTTCTGCACCTCTGGCAAACTCGGATTATACTACATCCCACCTATTGACTGATAACACACAATACCAGTTATACATAAAACAGTTGTTCTAACAATGTAAACTCAGCGAAACTGAACGTAAAAAATGAGTACATATAATAATCAACAGATGGTAATAAATACAAAAATAACATTGAATTTATGTCAAAAGGTTTAAAAGGGAACTCCTGGACATGAGAGAGATAATAGCCGGAGTCTATATTGAAGAATATGGATCTAATGAACTCCAAATTGGGATGCGATAATAATTAGAGATTCCACATCAATAAGAAGCCGTTCCCATTGTATAACACAGTATAATAGCTGTAGCCACCGTCACCGGTGTTTATTATATAGATGAGCATTCTGACCAACAATAATCCTCGACTATAGATATATTTCAATACTAAAATGAGACTAAAATGAAAACGGAGATCCGCTGACTAAATCGTCACTAAAACAAAGCAAAAAAAGTGACTAGGACTAAAACTAAATATAAAATCCTTGTCATAATGAACAGTGGCGGTAATTAAAATAATAGTCTTATAAATGCAACTACAAAAGTGAAATCAAAGCCGGCTACTTACCTCGAGATGTTCTGCTAAAGCTTCCTAGATGGTATGGCAGTAAACTGCCTGGATGAGAGAAAATATAGCCACAGGGCATGGGCCGATGACATCACCAGTGCAGTTTCTAGCCAATTTGGCTCCTAGTGCGAGATTTAAAAATGCGCCCCCCCCACTGACATAACAAAAAAATGCGCCCCCCTTCATAGATGTACAAAGAAAAAGGTATGCGCGTGACTTCGGCAGGCACGCTCCCTGCAAAGGGGGCGTTGCCTCAACAAAATGGGCGTGGTCTCTGTATAATGGGCGTGGCCTTGTCTGAAAAAACTACCTTACACCCCAGTTTTTGACCTTGCACCAACAGGTCATGGCGAGCACAGGAAAAAAGAAAAAATATATATTATGCCATACACTGCAATGCCCTTGATACATTAAAACCCCATTTTACACAATACGGCAGGCAAGAGTCCCCATTTTACACATTACGGCAGGCATGTGTCCGCATTTTACAGAGTTGTCTTTTTTTATGTTAATTTTTTTTCTTCTGACTACTCTTAGCTTATCTAATATAGCACCACAAGGCCTCCATGGTGGCTAGGAATTAGCGGGCCAGAGTTGTCTTTTTTTTATGTTAATTTTTTTTCTTCTGACTACTCTTAGCTTATCTAATATAGCACCACAAGGCCTCCATGGTGGCTAGGAATTAGCTGCTGACAGTGTCCACCAGGTCCGTTATTATTATTCTGTATATATTATATATATATAGCAGTACGGTAGGCCACGGCTGTACCTACCTCTGTGTCGTCACTCGTCGTCCATAAGTAATAATAGTATACTATCCATCCATCTACATTGTATACCTGTGGTGGCTTTTTTTTCTTCATACTAGTTTAGCAGTCTGCTGACAGTGTCCACCAGGTCCGTTATTATTATTCTGTATATATTATATATATAGCAGTACGGTAGGCCACGGTTGTACCTACCTCTGTGTCGTCACTCGTCATCCATAAGAAATAATAGTATACTATCCATCCATCTACATTGTATACCTGTGGTGGCTTTTTTTTCTTCATACTAGTTTAGCAGTCTGCTGACAGTGTCCACCAGGTCCGTTATTATTATTCTGTATATATTATATATATAGCAGTACGGTAGGCCACGGCTGTACCTACCTCTGTGTCGTCACTCGTCGTCCATAAGTAATAATAGTATACTATCCATCCATCTACATTGTATACCTGTGGCGGCTTTTTTTTCTTCATACTAGTTTAGCAGTCTGCTGACAGTGTCCACCAGGTCCGTTATTATTATTCTGTATATATTATATATATAGCAGTACGGTAGGCCACGGCTGTACCTACCTCTGTGTCATCACTCGTCGTCAATAAGTAATAATACTATACTATCCATCCATCTACATTGTATACCTGTGGTGGCTTTTTTTTCTTCATACTAGTTTAGCAGTCTGCTGACAGTGTCCACCAGGTCCGTTATTATTATTCTGTATATATTATATATATATAGCAGTACGGTAGGCCACGGCTGTACCTACCTCTGTGTCGTCACTCGTCGTCCATAAGTAATAATAGTATACTATCCATCCATCTATATTGTATACCTGTGGTGGCTTTTTTTTCTTCATACTAGTTTAGCAGTCTGCTGACAGTGTCCACCAGGTCCATTATTATTATTCTGTATATATTATATATATAGCAGTACGGTAGGCCACGGCTGTACCTACCTCTGTGTCGTCACTTGTTGTCCATAAGTAATAATAGTATACTATCCATCCATCTACATTGTATACCTGTGGTGGCTTTTTTTTCTTCATACTAGTTTAGCAGTCTGCTGACAGTGTCCACCAGGTCCGTTGTTATTATTATTCTGTATATATTATATATATAGCAGTACGGTAGGCCACGGCTGTACCTACCTCTGTGTCGTCACTCGTCATCCATAAGTAATAATAGTATACTATCCATCTACATTGTATACCTGTGGTGGCTTTTTTTTCTTCATACTAGTTTAGCAGTCTGCTGACAGTGTCCACCAGGTCCATTATTATTATTCTGTATATATTATATATATAGCAGTACGGTAGGCCACGGCTGTACCTACCTCTGTGTCGTCACTTGTTGTCCATAAGTAATAATAGTATACTATCCATCCATCTACATTGTATACCTGTGGTGGCTTTTTTTTCTTCATACTAGTTTAGCAGTCTGCTGACAGTGTCCACCAGGTCCGTTGTTATTATTATTCTGTATATATTATATATATAGCAGTACGGTAGGCCACGGCTGTACCTACCTCTGTGTCGTCACTCGTCATCCATAAGTAATAATAGTATACTATCCATCTACATTGTATACCTGTGGTGGCTTTTTTTTCTTCATACTAGTTTAGCAGTCTGCTGACAGTGTCCACCAGGTCCATTATTATTATTCTGTATATATTATATATATAGCAGTACGGTAGGCCACGGCTGTACCTACCTCTGTGTCATCACTCGTCGTCCATAAGTAATAATAGTATACTATCCATCCATCTACATTGTATACCTGTGGTGGCTTTTTTTTCTTCATACTAATTTAGCAGTCTGCTGACAGTGTCCACCAGGTCTGTTATTATTATTCTGTATACATTTTATATATATATATAGCAGTACAGTAGGCCACGGCTGTACCTACCTCTGTGTCATCACTCGTCGTCCATAAGTAATAATAGTATACTATCCATCCATCTACATTGTATACCTGTGGTGGCTTTTTTTTCTTCATACTAGTTTAGCAGTCTGCTGACAGTGTCCACCAGGTCCGTTATTATTATTCTGTATATATTATATATATAGCAGTACGGTAGGCCACGGCTGTACCTACCTCTGTGTCGTCACTCGTCGTCCATAAGTAATAATACTATACTATCCATCCATCTACATTGTATACCTGTGGTGGCTTTTTTTTCTTCATACTAGTTAAGCAGTCTGCTGACAGTGTCCACCAGGTCCGTTATTATTATTCTGTATATATTATATATATAGCAGTACGGTAGGCCATGGCTGTACCTACTTCTGCGTCGTCACTCGTCGTCCATAAGTAATAATAGTATACTATCCATCCATCTACATTGTATACCTGTGGTGGCTTTTTTTTCTTCATACTAGTTTAGCAGTCTGCTGACAGTGTCCACCAGGTCCGTTGTTATTATTATTCTGTATATAATATATATATAGCAGTACGGTAGGCCACGGCTGTACCTACCTCTGTATCGTCAGTCATCATCCATAAGTAATAATAGTATACTATCCATCCATCTACATTGTATACCTGTGGTGGCTTTTTTTTCTTCATACTAGTTTAGCAGTCTGCTGACAGTGTCCACCAGGTCCATTATTATTATTCTGTATATATTATATATATAGCAGTACGGTAGGCCACGGCTGTACCTACCTCTGTGTCATCACTCGGCGCCCATAAGTAATAATAGTATACTATCCATCCATCTACATTGTATACCTGTGGTGGCTTTTTTTTCTTCATACTAGTTTAGCAGTCTGCTGACAGTGTCCACCAGGTCCGTTATTATTATTCTGTATATATTATATATATAACAGTACGGTAGGCCACGCTGTACCTACCTCTGTGTCATCACTCGTCGTCCATAAGTAATAATAGTATACTATCCATCCATCTGCATTGTATACCTGTGGTGGCTTTTTTTTCTTCATACTAATTATGCAGTCTGCTGACAGTGTCCACCAGGTCCGTTATTATTATTCTGTATATATTTTATATATATATAGCAGTACGGTAGGCCATGGCTGTACCTACCTCTGTGTCGTCACTCGTCGTCCATAAGTAATAATAGTATACTATCCATCCATCTACATTGTATACCTGTGGTGGCTTTTTTTTCTTCATACTAGTTTAGCAGTCTGCTGACAGTGTCCACCAGGTCCGTTATTATTATTCTGTATATATTATATATATAGCAGTACGGTAGGCCACGGCTGTACCTACCTCTGTGTCGTCACTCGTCGTCCATAAGTAATAATAGTATACTATCCATCCATCTACATTGTATACCTGTGGTGGCTTTTTTTTCTTCATACTAGTTTAGCAGTCTGCTGACAGTGTCCACCAGGTCCGTTATTATTATTCTGTATATATTATATATATAGCAGTACGGTAGGCCACGGCTGTACCTACCTCTGTGTCGTCACTCGTCGTCCATAAGTAATAATATTATACTATCCATCCATCTACATTGTATACCTGTGGTGGCTTTTTTTTCTTCATACTAGTTTAGCAGTCTGCTGACAGTGTCCACCAGGTCCATTATTATTATTCTGTATATATTATATATATAACAGTACGGTAGGCCACGGCTGTACCTACCTCTGTGTCATCACTCGTCGCCCATAAGTAATAATAGTATACTATCCATCCATCTACATTGTATACCTGTGGTGGCTTTTTTTTCTTCATACTAGTTTAGCAGTCTGCTGACAGTGTCCACCAGGTCCGTTATTATTATTCTGTATATATTATATATATAACAGTACGGTAGGCCACGCTGTACCTACCTCTGTGTCATCACTCGTCGTCCTTAAGTAATAATAGTATACTATCCATCCATCTGCATTGTATACCTGTGGTGGCTTTTTTTTCTTCATACTAATTAAGCAGTCTGCTGACAGTGTCCACCAGGTCCGTTATTATTATTCTGTATATATTTTATATATATATATATATATAGCAGTACGGTAGGCCACGGCTGTACCTACCTCTGTGTCGTCACTCGTCGTCCATAAGTAATAATAGTATACTATCCATCCATCTACATTGTATACCTGTGGTGGCTTTTTTTTCTTCATACTAGTTTAGCAGTCTGCTGACAGTGTCCACCAGGTCCGTTATTATTATTCTGTATATATTATATATATAGCAGTACGGTAGGCCACGGCTGTACCTACCTCTGTGTTGTCACTCGTCGTCCATAAGTAATAATAGTATACTATCCATCCATCTACATTGTATACCTGTGGTGGCTTTTTTTTCTTCATACTAGTTTAGCAGTCTGCTGACAGTGTCCACCTGGTCCATTATTATTATTCTGTATATATTATATATATATAGCAGTACGGTAGGCCACGGCTGTACCTTCCTCTGTGTCGTCACTCGTCGTCCATAAGTAATAATATTATACTATCCATCCATCTACATTGTATACCTGTGGTGGCTTTTTTTTCTTCATACAGGTTGAGTATCCCATATCCAAATATTCCGAAATACGGAATATTCCGAAATACGGACTTTTTTGTCTGAGAGTGAGATAGTGAAAACTTTGTTTTTTGATGGCTCAATGTACACAAACTTTGTTTAATACACAAAGTTATTAAAGTTATTGTATTAAATGACCTTCAGGCTGTGTGTATAAGGTATATATGAAACATAAATGAATTGTGTGAATGTACACACACTTTGTTTAATGCACAAAGTTACAAAAAATATTGTCTAAAATGACCTTCAGGCTGTGTGTATAAGGTGTATATGTAACATAAATGCATTCTGTGCTTAGATTTAGGTCCCATCACCATGATATCTCATTATGGTATGCAATTATTCCAAAATACGGAAAAATCCGATATCCAAAATACCTCTGGTCCCAAGCATTTTGGATAAGGGATACTCAACCTGTACTAGTTTAGCAGTCTGCTGACAGTGTCCACCAGGTCCGTTGTTATTATTATTCTGTATATATTATATATATAGCAGTACGGTAGGCCACGGCTGTACCTACCTCTGTATCGTCAGTCATCATCCATAAGTAATAATAGTATACTATCCATCCATCTACATTGTATACCTGTGGTGGTTTTTTTTCTTCATACTAGTTTAGCAGTCTGCTGACAGTGTCCACCAGGTCCATTATTATTATTCTGTATATATTATATATATAGCAGTACGGTAGGCCACGGCTGTACCTACCTCTGTGTCATCACTCGTCGCCCATAAGTAATAATAGTATACTATCCATCCATCTACATTGTATACCTGTGGTGGCTTTTTTTTCTTCATACTAGTTTAGCAGTCTGCTGACAGTGTCCACCAGGTCCGTTATTATTATTCTGTATATATTATATATATAACAGTACGGTAGGCCACGCTGTACCTACCTCTGTGTCATCACTCGTCGTCCATAAGTAATAATAGTATACTATCCATCCATCTGCATTGTATACCTGTGGTGGCTTTTTTTTCTTCATACTAATTAAGCAGTCTGCTGACAGTGTCCACCAGGTCCGTTATTATTATTCTGTATATATTTTATATATATATAGCAGTACGGTAGGCCACGGCTGTACCTACCTCTGTGTCGTCACTCGTCGTCCATAAGTAATAATAGTATACTATCCATCCATCTACATTGTATACCTGTGGTGGCTTTTTTTTCTTCATACTAGTTTAGCAGTCTGCTGACAGTGTCCACCAGGTCCGTTATTATTATTCTGTATATATTATATATATAGCAGTACGGTAGGCCACGGCTGTACCTACCTCTGTGTCGTCACTCGTCGTCCATAAGTAATAATAGTATACTATCCATCCATCTACATTGTATACCTGTGGTGGCTTTTTTTTCTTCATACTAGTTTAGCAGTCTGCTGACAGTGTCCACCAGGTCCGTTATTATTATTCTGTATATATTATATATATAGCAGTACGGTAGGCCACGGCTGTACCTACTTCTGCGTCGTCACTCGTCGTCCATAAGTAATAATACTATACTATCCATCCATCTACATTGTATACCTGTGGTGGCTTTTTTTTCTTCATACTAGTTTAGCAGTCTGCTGACAGTGTCCACCAGGTCCGTTATTATTATTCTGTATATATTATATATATAGCAGTACGGTAGGCCACGGCTGTACCTACCTCTGTGTCGTCACTCGTCGTCCATAAGTAATAATACTATACTATCCATCCATCTACATTGTATACCTGTGGTGGCTTTTTTTTCTTCATACTAGTTTAGCAGTCTGCTGACAGTGTCCACCAGGTCCGTTATTATTATTCTGTATATATTATATATAGCAGTATGGTAGGCCACGGCTGTACCTACCTCTGTGTCGTCACTCGTCGTCCATAAGTAATAATAGTATACTATCCATCCATCTACATTGTATACCTGTGGTGGCTTTTTTTTCTTCATACTAGTTTAGCAGTCTGCTGACAGTGTCCACCAGGTCCATTATTATTATTCTGTATATATTATATATATAGCAGTACGGTAGGCCACGGCTGTACCTACCTCTGTGTCGTCACTCGTCGTCCATAAGTAATAATATTATACTATCCATCCATCTACATTGTATACCTGTGGTGGCTTTTTTTTCTTCATACTAGTTTAGCAGTCTGCTGACAGTGTCCACCAGGTCCGTTATTATTATTCTGTATATATTATATATATAGCAGTACGGTAGGCCACGGCTGTACCTACCTCTGTGTCGTCACTCGTCATCCATAAGTAATAATAATATACTATCCATCCATCTACATTGTATACCTGTGGTGGCTTTTTTTTCTTCATACTAGTTTAGCAGTCTGCTGACAGTGTCCACCAGGTCCATTATTATTATTCTGTATATATTATATATATAGCAGTACGGTAGGCCACGGCTGTACCTACCTCTGTGTCATCACTCGTCGCCCATAAGTAATAATAGTATACTATCCATCCATCTACATTGTATACCTGTGGTGGCTTTTTTTTCTTCATACTAGTTTAGCAGTCTGCTGACAGTGTCCACCAGGTCCGTTATTATTATTCTGTATATATTATATATATAACAGTACGGTAGGCCACGCTGTACCTACCTCTGTGTCATCACTCGTCGTCCATAAGTAATAATAGTATACTATCCATCCATCTACATTGTATACCTGTGGTGGCTTTTTTTTCTTCATACTAATTAAGCAGTCTGCTGACAGTGTCCACCAGGTCCGTTATTATTATTCTGTATATATTTTATATATATATAGCAGTACGGTAGGCCACGGCTGTACCTACCTCTGTGTCGTCACTCGTCGTCCATAAGTAATAATAGTATACTATCCATCCATCTACATTGTATACCTGTGGTGGCTTTTTTTTCTTCATACTAGTTTAGCAGTCTGCTGACAGTGTCCACCAGGTCCGTTATTATTATTCTGTATATATTATATATATAGCAGTACGGTAGGCCACGGCTGTACCTACCTCTGTGTCGTCACTCGTCGTCCATAAGTAATAATAGTATACTATCCATCCATCTACATTGTATACCTGTGGTGGCTTTTTTTTCTTCATACTAGTTTAGCAGTCTGCTGACAGTGTCCACCAGGTCCGTTATTATTATTCTGTATATATTATATATATAGCAGTACGGTAGGCCACGGCTGTACCTACCTCTGTGTCGTCACTCGTCGTCCATAAGTAATAATATTATACTATCCATCCATCTACATTGTATACCTGTGGTGGCTTTTTTTTCTTCATACTAGTTTAGCAGTCTGCTGACAGTGTCCACCAGGTCCATTATTATTATTCTGTATATATTATATATATAGCAGTACGGTAGGCCATGGCTGTACCTACCTCTGTGTCATCACTCGTCGCCCATAAGTAATAATAGTATACTATCCATCCATCTACATTGTATACCTGTGGTGGCTTTTTTTTCTTCATACTAGTTTAGCAGTCTGCTGACAGTGTCCACCAGGTCCGTTATTATTATTCTGTATATATTATATATATAACAGTACGGTAGGCCACGCTGTACCTACCTCTGTGTCATCACTCGTCGTCCATAAGTAATAATAGTATACTATCCATCCATCTGCATTGTATACCTGTGGTGGCTTTTTTTTCTTCATACTAATTAAGCAGTCTGCTGACAGTGTCCACCAGGTCCGTTATTATTATTCTGTATATATTTTATATATATATAGCAGTACGGTAGGCCACGGCTGTACCTACCTCTGTGTCGTCACTCGTCGTCCATAAGTAATAATAGTATACTATCCATCCATCTGCATTGTATACCTGTGGTGGCTTTTTTTTCTTCATACTAATTAAGCAGTCTGCTGACAGTGTCCACCAGGTCCGTTATTATTATTCTGTATATATTTTATATATATATAGCAGTACGGTAGGCCACGGCTGTACCTACCTCTGTGTCGTCACTCGTCGTCCATAAGTAATAATAGTATACTATCCATCCATCTACATTGTATACCTGTGGTGGCTTTTTTTTCTTCATACTAGTTTAGCAGTCTGCTGACAGTGTCCACCAGGTCCGTTATTATTATTCTGTATATATTATATATATAGCAGTACGGTAGGCCACGGCTGTACCTACCTCTGTGTCGTCACTCGTCGTCCATAAGTAATAATAGTATACTATCCATCCATCTACATTGTATACCTGTGGTGGCTTTTTTTTCTTCATACTAGTTTAGCAGTCTGCTGACAGTGTCCACCAGGTCCGTTATTATTATTCTGTATATATTATATATATAGCAGTACGGTAGGCCACGGCTGTACCTACCTCTGCGTCGTCACTCGTCGTCCATAAGTAATAATACTATACTATCCATCCATCTACATTGTATACCTGTGGTGGCTTTTTTTTCTTCATACTAGTGAAGCATTCTGCTGACAGTGTCCACCAGGTCCGTTATTATTATTCTGTATATATTATATATATAGCAGTACGGTAGGCCACGGCTGTACCTACCTCTGTGTCGTCACTCGTCGTCCATAAGTAATAATAGTATACTATCCATCCATCTACATTGTATACCTGTGGTGGCTTTTTTTTCTTCATACTAGTTTAGCAGTCTGCTGACAGTGTCCACCAGGTCCGTTATTATTATTCTGTATATATTATATATATAGCAGTACGGTAGGCCACGGCTGTACCTACCTCTGTGTCGTCACTCGTCGTCCATAAGTAATAATAGTATACTATCCATCCATCTACATTGTATACCTGTGGTGGCTTTTTTTTCTTCATACTAGTTTAGCAGTCTGCTGACAGTGTCCACCAGGTCCGTTATTATTATTCTGTATATATTATATATATAGCAGTACGGTAGGCCACGGCTGTACCTACCTCTGTGTCGTCACTCGTCGTCCATAAGTAATAATATTATACTATCCATCCATCTACATTGTATACCTGTGGTGGCTTTTTTTTCTTCATACTAGTTTAGCAGTCTGCTGACAGTGTCCACCAGGTCCGTTATTATTATTCTGTATATATTATATATATAGCAGTACGGTAGGCCACGGCTGTACCTACCTCTGCGTCGTCACTCGTCGTCCATAAGTAATAATATTATACTATCCATCCATCTACATTGTATACCTGTGGTGGCTTTTTTTTCTTCATACTAGTTTAGCAGTCTGCTGACAGTGTCCACCAGGTCCATTATTATTATTCTGTATATATTATATATATAACAGTACGGTAGGCCACGGCTGTACCTACCTCTGTGTCATCACTCGTCGCCCATAAGTAATAATAGTATACTATCCATCCATCTACATTGTATACCTGTGGTGGCTTTTTTTTCTTCATACTAGTTTAGCAGTCTGCTGACAGTGTCCACCAGGTCCGTTATTATTATTCTGTATATATTATATATATAACAGTACGGTAGGCCACGCTGTACCTACCTCTGTGTCATCACTCGTCGTCCATAAGTAATAATAGTATACTATCCATCCATCTGCATTGTATACCTGTGGTGGCTTTTTTTTCTTCATACTAATTAAGCAGTCTGCTGACAGTGTCCACCAGGTCCGTTATTATTATTCTGTATATATTTTATATATATATATAGCAGTACGGTAGGCCACGGCTGTACCTACCTCTGTGTCGTCACTCGTCGTCCATAAGTAATAATAGTATACTATCCATCCATCTACATTGTATACCTGTGGTGGCTTTTTTTTCTTCATACTAGTTTAGCAGTCTGCTGACAGTGTCCACCAGGTCCGTTATTATTATTCTGTATATATTATATATATAGCAGTACGGTAGGCCACGGCTGTACCTACCTCTGTGTTGTCACTCGTCGTCCATAAGTAATAATAGTATACTATCCATCCATCTACATTGTATACCTGTGGTGGCTTTTTTTCTTCATACTAGTTTAGCAGTCTGCTGACAGTGTCCACCAGGTCCATTATTATTATTCTGTATATATTATATATATATAGCAGTACGGTAGGCCACGGCTGTACCTTCCTCTGTGTCGTCACTCGTCGTCCATAAGTAATAATATTATACTATCCATCCATCTACATTGTATACCTGTGGTGGCTTTTTTTTCTTCATACAGGTTGAGTATCCCATATCCAAATATTCCGAAATACGGAATATTCCGAAATACGGACTTTTTTGTCTGAGAGTGAGATAGTGAAAACTTTGTTTTTTGATGGCTCAATGTACACAAACTTTGTTTAATACACAAAGTTATTAAAGTAATTGTATTAAATGACCTTCAGGCTGTGTGTATAAGGTATATATGAAACATAAATGAATTGTGTGAATGTACACGCACTTTGTTTAATGCACAAAGTTACAAAAAATATTGTCTAAAATGACCTTCAGGCTGTGTGTATAAGGTGTATATGTAACATAAATGCATTCTGTGCTTAGATTTAGGTCCCATCACCATGATATCTCATTATGGTATGCAATTATTCCAAAATACGGAAAAATCCGATATCCAAAATACCTCTGGTCCCAAGCATTTTGGATAAGGGATACTCAACCTGTACTAGTTTAGCAGTCTGCTGACAGTGTCCACCAGGTCCGTTGTTATTATTATTCTGTATATATTATATATATAGCAGTACGGTAGGCCACGGCTGTACCTACCTCTGTATCGTCAGTCATCATCCATAAGTAATAATAGTATACTATCCATCCATCTACATTGTATACCTGTGGTGGCTTTTTTTTCTTCATACTAGTTTAGCAGTCTGCTGACAGTGTCCACCAGGTCCATTATTATTATTCTGTATATATTATATATATAGCAGTACGGTAGGCCACGGCTGTACCTACCTCTGTGTCATCACTCGTCGCCCATAAGTAATAATAGTATACTATCCATCCATCTACATTGTATACCTGTGGTGGCTTTTTTTTCTTCATACTAGTTTAGCAGTCTGCTGACAGTGTCCACCAGGTCCGTTATTATTATTCTGTATATATTATATATATAACAGTACGGTAGGCCACGCTGTACCTACCTCTGTGTCATCACTCGTCGTCCATAAGTAATAATAGTATACTATCCATCCATCTGCATTGTATACCTGTGGTGGCTTTTTTTTCTTCATACTAATTAAGCAGTCTGCTGACAGTGTCCACCAGGTCCGTTATTATTATTCTGTATATATTTTATATATATATAGCAGTACGGTAGGCCACGGCTGTACCTACCTCTGTGTCGTCACTCGTCGTCCATAAGTAATAATAGTATACTATCCATCCATCTACATTGTATACCTGTGGTGGCTTTTTTTTCTTCATACTAGTTTAGCAGTCTGCTGACAGTGTCCACCAGGTCCGTTATTATTATTCTGTATATATTATATATATAGCAGTACGGTAGGCCACGGCTGTACCTACCTCTGTGTCGTCACTCGTCGTCCATAAGTAATAATAGTATACTATCCATCCATCTACATTGTATACCTGTGGTGGCTTTTTTTTCTTCATACTAGTTTAGCAGTCTGCTGACAGTGTCCACCAGGTCCGTTATTATTATTCTGTATATATTATATATATAGCAGTACGGTAGGCCACGGCTGTACCTACCTCTGTGTCGTCACTCGTCGTCCATAAGTAATAATATTATACTATCCATCCATCTACATTGTATACCTGTGGTGGCTTTTTTTTCTTCATACTAGTTTAGCAGTCTGCTGACAGTGTCCACCAGGTCCATTATTATTATTCTGTATATATTATATATATAGCAGTACGGTAGGCCACGGCTGTACCTACCTCTGTGTCATCACTCGTCGCCCATAAGTAATAATAGTATACTATCCATCCATCTACATTGTATACCTGTGGTGGCTTTTTTTTCTTCATACTAGTTTAGCAGTCTGCTGACAGTGTCCACCAGGTCCGTTATTATTATTCTGTATATATTATATATATAACAGTACGGTAGGCCACGCTGTACCTACCTCTGTGTCATCACTCGTCGTCCATAAGTAATAATAGTATACTATCCATCCATCTGCATTGTATACCTGTGGTTGCTTTTTTTTCTTCATACTAATTAAGCAGTCTGCTGACAGTGTCCACCAGGTCCGTTATTATTATTCTGTATATATTTTATATATATATAGCAGTACGGTAGGCCACGGCTGTACCTACCTCTGTGTCGTCACTCGTCGTCCATAAGTAATAATAGTATACTATCCATCCATCTGCATTGTATACCTGTGGTGGCTTTTTTTTCTTCATACTAATTAAGCAGTCTGCTGACAGTGTCCACCAGGTCCGTTATTATTATTCTGTATATATTTTATATATATATAGCAGTACGGTAGGCCACGGCTGTACCTACCTCTGTGTCGTCACTCGTCGTCCATAAGTAATAATAGTATACTATCCATCCATCTACATTGTATACCTGTGGTGGCTTTTTTTTCTTCATACTAGTTTAGCAGTCTGCTGACAGTGTCCACCAGGTCCGTTATTATTATTCTGTATATATTATATATATAGCAGTACGGTAGGCCACGGCTGTACCTACCTCTGTGTCGTCACTCGTCGTCCATAAGTAATAATAGTATACTATCCATCCATCTACATTGTATACCTGTGGTGGCTTTTTTTTCTTCATACTAGTTTAGCAGTCTGCTGACAGTGTCCACCAGGTCCGTTATTATTATTCTGTATATATTATATATATAGCAGTACGGTAGGCCACGGCTGTACCTACTTCTGCGTCGTCACTCGTCGTCCATAAGTAATAATACTATACTATCCATCCATCTACATTGTATACCTGTGGTGGCTTTTTTTTCTTCATACTAGTTTAGCAGTCTGCTGACAGTGTCCACCAGGTCCGTTATTATTATTCTGTATATATTATATATATAGCAGTACGGTAGGCCACGGCTGTACCTACCTCTGTGTCGTCACTCGTCGTCCATAAGTAATAATACTATACTATCCATCCATCTACATTGTATACCTGTGGTGGCTTTTTTTTCTTCATACTAGTTTAGCAGTCTGCTGACAGTGTCCACCAGGTCCGTTATTATTATTCTGTATATATTATATATAGCAGTATGGTAGGCCACGGCTGTACTTACCTCTGTGTCGTCACTCGTCGTCCATAAGTAATAATAGTATACTATCCATCCATCTACATTGTATACCTGTGGTGGCTTTTTTTTCTTCATACTAGTTTAGCAGTCTGCTGACAGTGTCCACCAGGTCCATTATTATTATTCTGTATATATTATATATATAGCAGTACGGTAGGCCACGGCTGTACCTACCTCTGTGTCATCACTCGTCGTCCATAAGTAATAATATTATACTATCCATCCATCTACATTGTATACCTGTGGTGGCTTTTTTTTCTTCATACTAGTTTAGCAGTCTGCTGACAGTGTCCACCAGGTCCGTTGTTATTATTATTCTGTATATATTATATATATAGCAGTACGGTAGGCCACGGCTGTACCTACCTCTGTGTCGTCACTCGTCATCCATAAGTAATAATAGTATACTATCCATCCATCTACATTGTATACCTGTGGTGGCTTTTTTTTCTTCATACTAGTTTAGCAGTCTGCTGACAGTGTCCACCAGGTCCATTATTATTATTCTGTATATATTATATATATATAGCAGTACGGTAGGCCACGGCTGTACCTACCTCTGTGTCATCACTCGTCGCCCATAAGTAATAATAGTATACTATCCATCCATCTACATTGTATACCTGTGGTGGCTTTTTTTTCTTCATACTAGTTTAGCAGTCTGCTGACAGTGTCCACCAGGTCCGTTATTATTATTCTGTATATATTATATATATAACAGTACGGTAGGCCACGCTGTACCTACCTCTGTGTCATCACTCGTCGTCCATAAGTAATAATAGTATACTATCCATCCATCTACATTGTATACCTGTGGTGGCTTTTTTTTCTTCATACTAATTAAGCAGTCTGCTGACAGTGTCCACCAGGTCCGTTATTATTATTCTGTATATATTTTATATATATATATAGCAGTACGGTAGGCCACGGCTGTACCTACCTCTGTGTCGTCACTCGTCGTCCATAAGTAATAATAGTATACTATCCATCCATCTACATTGTATACCTGTGGTGGCTTTTTTTCTTCATACTAGTTTAGCAGTCTGCTGACAGTGTCCACCAGGTCCGTTATTATTATTCTGTATATATTATATATATAGCAGTACGGTAGGCCACGGCTGTACCTACCTCTGTGTCGTCACTCGTCGTCCATAAGTAATAATACTATACTATCCATCCATCTACATTGTATACCTGTGGTGGCTTTTTTTTCTTCATACTAGTTTAGCAGTCTGCTGACAGTGTCCACCAGGTCCGTTATTATTATTCTGTATATATTATATATATAGCAGTACGGTAGGCCACGGCTGTACCTACCTCTGCGTCGTCACTCGTCGTCCATAAGTAATAATACTATACTATCCATCCATCTACATTGTATACCTGTGGTGGCTTTTTTTTCTTCATACTAGTGAAGCATTCTGCTGACAGTGTCCACCAGGTCCGTTATTATTATTCTGTATATATTATATATATAGCAGTACGGTAGGCCACGGCTGTACCTACCTCTGTGTCATCACTCGTCGTCCATAAGTAATAATAGTATACTATCCATCCATCTGCATTGTATACCTGTGGTGGCTTTTTTTTCTTCATACTAATTAAGCAGTCTGCTGACAGTGTCCACCAGGTCCGTTATTATTATTCTGTATATATTTTATATATATATATATATAGCAGTATGGTAGGCCACGGCTGTACCTACCTCTGTGTCGTCACTCGTCGTCCATAAGTATTAATAGTATACTATCCATCCATCTACATTGTATACCTGTGGTGGCTTTTTTTTCTTCATACTAGTTTAGCAGTCTGCTGACAGTGTCCACCAGGTCCGTTATTATTATTCTGTATATATTATATATATAGCAGTACGGTAGGCCACGGCTGTACCTACCTCTGTGTTGTCACTCGTCGTCCATAAGTAATAATAGTATACTATCCATCCATCTACATTGTATACCTGTGGTGGCTTTTTTTTCTTCATACTAGTTTAGCAGTCTGCTGACAGTGTCCACCAGGTCCATTATTATTATTCTGTATATATTATATATATATAGCAGTACGGTAGGCCACGGCTGTACCTTCCTCTGTGTCGTCACTCGTCGTCCATAAGTAATAATATTATACTATCCATCCATCTACATTGTATACCTGTGGTGGCTTTTTTTTCTTCATACAGGTTGAGTATCCCATATCCAAATATTCCGAAATACGGAATATTCCGAAATACGGACTTTTTTGTCTGAGAGTGAGATAGTGAAAACTTTGTTTTTTGATGGCTCAATGTACACAAACTTTGTTTAATACACAAAGTTATTAAAGTTATTGTATTAAATGACCTTCAGGCTGTGTGTATAAGGTATATATGAAACATAAATGAATTGTGTGAATGTACACACACTTTGTTTAATGCACAAAGTTACAAAAAATATTGTCTAAAATGACCTTCAGGCTGTGTGTATAAGGTGTATATGTAACATAAATGCATTCTGTGCTTAGATTTAGGTCCCATCACCATGATATCTCATTATGGTATGCAATTATTCCAAAATACGGAAAAATCCGATATCCAAAATACCTCTGGTCCCAAGCATTTTGGATAAGGGATACTCAACCTGTACTAGTTTAGCAGTCTGCTGACAGTGTCCACCAGGTCCGTTGTTATTATTATTCTGTATATATTATATATATAGCAGTACGGTAGGCCATGGCTGTACCTACCTCTGTATCGTCAGTCATCATCCATAAGTAATAATAGTATACTATCCATCCATCTACATTGTATACCTGTGGTGGCTTTTTTTTCTTCATACTAGTTTAGCAGTCTGCTGACAGTGTCCACCAGGTCCATTATTATTATTCTGTATATATTATATATATAGCAGTACGGTAGGCCACGGCTGTACCTACCTCTGTGTCATCACTCGTCGCCCATAAGTAATAATAGTATACTATCCATCCATCTACATTGTATACCTGTGGTGGCTTTTTTTTCTTCATACTAGTTTAGCAGTCTGCTGACAGTGTCCACCAGGTCCGTTATTATTATTCTGTATATATTATATATATAACAGTACGGTAGGCCACGCTGTACCTACCTCTGTGTCATCACTCGTCGTCCATAAGTAATAATAGTATACTATCCATCCATCTGCATTGTATACCTGTGGTGGCTTTTTTTTCTTCATACTAATTAAGCAGTCTGCTGACAGTGTCCACCAGGTCCGTTATTATTATTCTGTATATATTTTATATATATATAGCAGTACGGTAGGCCACGGCTGTACCTACCTCTGTGTCGTCACTCGTCGTCCATAAGTAATAATAGTATACTATCCATCCATCTACATTGTATACCTGTGGTGGCTTTTTTTTCTTCATACTAGTTTAGCAGTCTGCTGACAGTGTCCACCAGGTCCGTTATTATTATTCTGTATATATTATATATATAGCAGTACGGTAGGCCACGGCTGTACCTACCTCTGTGTCGTCACTCGTCGTCCATAAGTAATAATAGTATACTATCCATCCATCTACATTGTATACCTGTGGTGGCTTTTTTTTCTTCATACTAGTTTAGCAGTCTGCTGACAGTGTCCACCAGGTCCGTTATTATTATTCTGTATATATTATATATATAGCAGTACGGTAGGCCACGGCTGTACCTACCTCTGTGTCGTCACTCGTCGTCCATAAGTAATAATATTATACTATCCATCCATCTACATTGTATACCTGTGGTGGCTTTTTTTTCTTCATACTAGTTTAGCAGTCTGCTGACAGTGTCCACCAGGTCCATTATTATTATTCTGTATATATTATATATATAGCAGTACGGTAGGCCACGGCTGTACCTACCTCTGTGTCATCACTCGTCGCCCATAAGTAATAATAGTATACTATCCATCCATCTACATTGTATACCTGTGGTGGCTTTTTTTTCTTCATACTAGTTTAGCAGTCTGCTGACAGTGTCCACCAGGTCCGTTATTATTATTCTGTATATATTATATATATAACAGTACGGTAGGCCACGCTGTACCTACCTCTGTGTCATCACTCGTCGTCCATAAGTAATAATAGTATACTATCCATCCATCTGCATTGTATACCTGTGGTGGCTTTTTTTTCTTCATACTAATTAAGCAGTCTGCTGACAGTGTCCACCAGGTCCGTTATTATTATTCTGTATATATTTTATATATATATAGCAGTACGGTAGGCCACGGCTGTACCTACCTCTGTGTCGTCACTCGTCGTCCATAAGTAATAATAGTATACTATCCATCCATCTGCATTGTATACCTGTGGTGGCTTTTTTTTCTTCATACTAATTAAGCAGTCTGCTGACAGTGTCCACCAGGTCCGTTATTATTATTCTGTATATATTTTATATATATATAGCAGTACGGTAGGCCACGGCTGTACCTACCTCTGTGTCGTCACTCGTCGTCCATAAGTAATAATAGTATACTATCCATCCATCTACATTGTATACCTGTGGTGGCTTTTTTTTCTTCATACTAGTTTAGCAGTCTGCTGACAGTGTCCACCAGGTCCGTTATTATTATTCTGTATATATTATATATATAGCAGTACGGTAGGCCACGGCTGTACCTACCTCTGTGTCGTCACTCGTCGTCCATAAGTAATAATAGTATACTATCCATCCATCTACATTGTATACCTGTGGTGGCTTTTTTTTCTTCATACTAGTTTAGCAGTCTGCTGACAGTGTCCACCAGGTCCGTTATTATTATTCTGTATATATTATATATATAGCAGTACGGTAGGCCACGGCTGTACCTACTTCTGCGTCGTCACTCGTCGTCCATAAGTAATAATACTATACTATCCATCCATCTACATTGTATACCTGCGGTGGCTTTTTTTTCTTCATACTAGTTTAGCAGTCTGCTGACAGTGTCCACCAGGTCCGTTATTATTTTTCTGTATATATTATATATATAGCAGTACGGTAGGCCACGGCTGTACCTACCTCTGTGTCGTCACTCGTCGTCCATAAGTAATAATACTATACTATCCATCCATCTACATTGTATACCTGTGGTGGCTTTTTTTTCTTCATACTAGTTTAGCAGTCTGCTGACAGTGTCCACCAGGTCCGTTATTATTATTCTGTATATATTATATATATAGCAGTATGGTAGGCCACGGCTGTACCTACCTCTGTGTCGTCACTCGTCGTCCATAAGTAATAATAGTATACTTTCCATCCATCTACATTGTATACCTGTGGTGGCTTTTTTTTCTTCATACTAGTTTAGCAGTTTGCTGACAGTGTCCACCAGGTCCATTATTATTATTCTGTATATATTATATATATAGCAGTACAGTAGGCCACGGCTGTACCTACCTCTGTGTCGTCACTCGTCGTCCATAAGTAATAATATTATACTATCCATCCATCTACATTGTATACCTGTGGTGGCTTTTTTTTCTTCATACTAGTTTAGCAGTCTGCTGACAGTGTCCACCAGGTCCGTTGTTATTATTATTCTGTATATATTATATATATAGCAGTACGGTAGGCCACGGCTGTACCTACCTCTGTGTCGTCACTCGTCATCCATAAGTAATAATAGTATACTATCCATCCATCTACATTGTATACCTGTGGTGGCTTTTTTTTCTTCATACTAGTTTAGCAGTCTGCTGACAGTGTCCACCAGGTCCATTATTATTATTCTGTATATATTATATATATAGCAGTACGGTAGGCCACGGCTGTACCTACCTCTGTGTCATCACTCGTCGCCCATAAGTAATAATAGTATACTATCCATCCATCTACATTGTATACCTGTGGTGGCTTTTTTTTCTTCATACTAGTTTAGCAGTCTGCTGACAGTGTCCACCAGGTCCGTTATTATTATTCTGTATATATTATATATATAACAGTACGGTAGGCCACGCTGTACCTACCTCTGTGTCATCACTCGTCTTCCATAAGTAATAATAGTATACTATCCATCCATCTACATTGTATACCTGTGGTGGCTTTTTTTTCTTCATACTAATTAAGCAGTCTGCTGACAGTGTCCACCAGGTCCGTTATTATTATTCTGTATATATTTTATATATATATATAGCAGTACGGTAGGCCACGGCTGTACCTACCTCTGTGTCGTCACTCGTCGTCCATAAGTAATAATAGTATACTATCCATCCATCTACATTGTATACCTGTGGTGGCTTTTTTTTCTTCATACTAGTTTAGCAGTCTGCTGACAGTGTCCACCAGGTCCGTTATTATTATTCTGTATATATTATATATATATAGCAGTACGGTAGGCCACGGCTGTACCTACCTCTGTGTCGTCACTCGTCGTCCATAAGTAATAATACTATACTATCCATCCATCTACATTGTATACCTGTGGTGGCTTTTTTTTCTTCATACTAGTTTAGCAGTCTGCTGACAGTGTCCACCAGGTCCGTTGTTATTATTATTCTGTATATATTATATATATAGCAGTACGGTAGGCCACGGCTGTACCTACCTCTGCGTCGTCACTCGTCGTCCATAAGTAATAATACTATACTATCCATCCATCTACATTGTATACCTGTGGTGGCTTTTTTTTCTTCATACTAGTGAAGCATTCTGCTGACAGTGTCCACCAGGTCCGTTATTATTATTCTGTATATATTATATATATAGCAGTACGGTAGGCCACGGCTGTACCTACCTCTGTGTCGTCACTCGTCGTCCATAAGTAATACTACTATACTATCCATCCATCCACATTGTATACCTGTGGTGGCTTTTTTTTCTTCATACTAGTTTAGCAGTCTGCTGACAGTGTCCACCAGGTCCGTTATTATTATTATTCTGTATATATTATATATATAGCAGTACGGTAGGCCACGGCAGTACCTACCTCTGTGTCGTCACTCGTCGTCCATAAGTAATAATAGTATACTATCCATCCATCTACATTGTATACCTGTGGTGGCTTTTTTTTCTTCATACTAGTTTAGCAGTCTGCTGACAGTGTCCACCAGGTCCGTTATTATTATTCTGTATATATTATATATATAGCAGTACGGTAGGCCACGGCTGTACCTACCTCTGTGTCGTCACTCGTCGTCCATAAGTAATAATAGTATACTATCCATCCATCTACATTGTATACCTGTGGTGGCTTTTTTTTCTTCATACTAGTTTAGCAGTCTGCTGACAGTGTCCACCAGGTCCGTTATTATTATTCTGTATATATTATATATATAGCAGTACGGTAGGCCACGGCTGTACCTACCTCTGTGTCGTCACTCGTCGTCCATAAGTAATAATACTATACTATCCATCCATCTACATTGTATACCTGTGGTGGCTTTTTTTTCTTCATACTAGTTTAGCAGTCTGCTGACAGTGTCCACCAGGTCCGTTATTATTATTCTGTATATATTATATATATAGCAGTACGGTAGGCCACGGCTGTACCTACTTCTGCGTCGTCACTCGTCGTCCATAAGTAATAATACTATACTATCCATCCATCTACATTGTATACCTGTGGTTGCTTTTTTTTCTTCATACTAGTTTAGCAGTCTGCTGACAGTGTCCACCAGGTCTGTTATTATTATTCTGTATATATTATATATATTGCAGTACGGTAGGCCACGGCTGTACCTACCTCTGTGTCGTCACTCGTCGTCCATAAGTAATAATACTATACTATCCATCCATCTACATTGTATACCTGTGGTGGCTTTTTTTTCTTCATACTAGTTTAGCAGTCTGCTGACAGTGTCCACCAGGTCCGTTATTATTATTCTGTATATATTATATATATAGCAGTATGGTAGGCCACGGCTGTACCTACCTCTGTGTCGTCACTCGTCGTCCATAAGTAATAATAGTATACTATCCATCCATCTACATTGTATACCTGTGGTGGCTTTTTTTTCTTCATACTAGTTTAGCAGTCTGCTGACAGTGTCCACCAGGTCCATTATTATTATTCTGTATATATTATATATATAGCAGTACGGTAGGCCACGGCTGTACCTACCTCTGTGTCGTCACTCGTCGTCCATAAGTAATAATATTATACTATCCATCCATCTACATTGTATACCTGTGGTGGCTTTTTTTTCTTCATACTAGTTTAGCAGTCTGCTGACAGTGTCCACCAGGTCCGTTGTTATTATTATTCTGTATATATTATATATATAGCAGTACGGTAGGCCACGGCTGTACCTACCTCTGTGTCGTCACTCGTCGCCCATAAGTAATAATAGTATACTATCCATCCATCTACATTGTATACCTGTGGTGGCTTTTTTTTCTTCATACTAGTTTAGCAGTCTGCTGACAGTGTCCACCAGGTCCGTTATTATTATTCTGTATATATTATATATATAACAGTACGGTAGGCCACGGCTGTACCTACCTCTGTGTCATCACTCGTCGTCCATAAGTAATAATAGTATACTATCCATCCATCTACATTTGTATACCTGTGGTGGCTTTTTTTTCTTCATACTAATTTAGCAGTCTGCTGACAGTGTCCACCAGGTCCGTTATTATTATTCTGTATATATTTTATATATATATAGCAGTACGGCAGGCCACGGCTGTACCTACCTCTGTGTCGTCACTCATCGTCCATAAGTAATAATAGTATACTATCCATCCATCTACATTGTATACCTGTGGTGGCTTTTTTTTCTTGATACTAGTTTAGCAGTCTGCTGACAGTGTCCACCAGGTCCGTTATTATTATTCTGTATATATTATATATATAGCAGTACGGTAGGCCACGGCTGTACCTACCTCTGCGTCGTCACTCGTCGTCCATAAGTAATAATACTATACTATCCATCCATCTACATTGTATACCTGTGGTGGCTTTTTTTTCTTCATACTAGTTTAGCAGTCTGCTGACAGTGTCCACCAGGTCCGTTATTATTATTCTGTATATATTATATATATAGCAGTACGGTAGGCCACGGCTGTACCTACCTCTGTGTCGTCACTCGTCGTCCATAAGTAATAATAGTATACTATCCATCCATCTACATTGTATACCTGTGGTGGCTTTTTTTTCTTCATACTAGTTTAGCAGTCTGCTGACAGTGTCCACCAGGTCCGTTATTATTATTCTGTATATATTATATATATAACAGTACGGTAGGCCACGGCTGTACCTACCTCTGTGTCATCACTCGTCGTCCATAAGTAATAATAGTATACTATCCATCCATCTACATTTGTATACCTGTGGTGGCTTTTTTTTCTTCATACTAATTTAGCAGTCTGCTGACAGTGTCCACCAGGTCCGTTATTATTATTCTGTATATATTTTATATATATATAGCAGTACGGTAGGCCACGGCTGTACCTACCTCTGTGTCGTCACTCGTCGTCCATAAGTAATAATAGTATACTATCCATCCATCTACATTGTATACCTGTGGTGGCTTTTTTTCCTTCATACTAGTTTAGCAGTCTGCTGACAGTGTCCACCAGGTCCGTTATTATTATTCTGTATATATTATATATATAGCAGTACGGTAGGCCACGGCTGTACCTACCTCTGTGTCGTCACTCGTCGTCCATAAGTAATAATAGTATACTATCCATCCATCTACATTGTATACCTGTGGTGGCTTTTTTTTCTTCATACTAGTTTAGCAGTCTGCTGACAGTGTCCACCAGGTCCGTTATTATTATTCTGTATATATTATATATATAGCAGTACGGTAGGCCACGGCTGTACCTACCTCTGTGTCGTCACTCGTCGTCCATAAGTAATAATACTATACTATCCATCCATCTACATTGTATACCTGTGGTGGCTTTTTTTTCTTGATACTAGTTTAGCAGTCTGCTGACAGTGTCCACCAGGTCCGTTATTATTATTCTGTATATATTATATATATAGCAGTACGGTAGGCCACGGCTGTACCTACCTCTGTGTCGTCACTCGTCGTCCATAAGTAATAATAGTATACTATCCATCCATCTACATTGTATACCTGTGGTGGCTTTTTTTTCTTCATACTAGTTTAGCAGTCTGCTGACAGTGTCCACCAAGTCCGTTATTATTATTCTGTATATATTATATATATAGCAGTACGGTAGGCCACGGCTGTACCTACCTCTATGTCGTCACTCGTCTTCCATAAGTAATAATAGTATACTATCCATCCATCTACATTGTATACCTGTGGTGGCTTTTTTTTCTTCATACTAGTTTAGCAGTCTGCTGACAGTGTCCACCAGGTCCGTTATTATTATTCTGTATATATTATATATATAGCAGTACGGTATGCCACGGCTGTACCTACCTCTGTGTCGTCACTCGTCGTCCATAAGTAATAATAGTATACTATCCATCCATCTACATTGTATACCTGTGGTGGCTTTTTTTTCTTCATACTAGTTTAGCAGTCTGCTGACAGTGTCCACCAGGTCCGTTATTATTATTCTGTATATATTATATATATAGCAGTACGGTAGGCCACGGCTGTACCTACCTCTGTGTCGTCACTCTTCGTCCATAAGTAATAATACTATACGATCCATCCATCCACATTGTATACCTGTGGTGGCTTTTTTTTCTTCATACTAGTTTAGCAGTCTGCTGACAGTGTCCACCAGGTCCGTTATTATTATTCTGTATATATTATATATATAGCAGTACGGTAGGCCACGTCTTTACCTACCTCTGTGTCGTCACTCGTCGTCCATAAGTAATAATAGTATACTATCCATCCATCTACATTGTATACCTGTGGTGGCTTTTTTTTCTTCATACTAGTTTAGCAGTCTGCTGACAGTGTCCACCAGGTCCGTTATTATTATTCTGTATATATTATATATATAGCAGTACGGTAGGCCACAGCTGTACCTACCTCTGTGTCGTCACTCGTCGTCCATAAGTAATAATACTATACTATCCATCCATCTACATTGTATACCTGTGGTGGCTTTTAGTTGTGCGCAAAATATGGAGAACAAAAATGTGGAGGTTAAAAAAATAGGGAAAGATCAAGATCCACTTCCACCTCGTGCTGAAGCTGCTGCCACTAGTCATGGCCGAGACGATGAAATGCCATCAACGTCGTCTGCCAAGGCCGATGCCCAATGTCATAGTACAGAGCATGTAAAATTCAAAACACAAAAGATCAGTAAAATTACCCAAAAATCAAAATTAAAAGCATCTGAGGAGAAGCGTAAACTTGCCAATATGCCATTTACGACACGGAGTGGCAAGGAACGGCTGAGGCCCTGCCCTATGTTCATGGCTAGTGGTTCAGCTTCACATGAGGATGGAAGCACTCAGCCTTTCGCTAGAAAAATGAAAAGACTTAAGCTGGCAAAAGCACAGCAAAGAACTGTGCGTTATTCTAAATCACAAATCCCCAAGGAGAGTCCAATTGTGTCGGTTGCGATGCCTGACCTTCCCAACACTGGACGGGAAGAGCTTGCGCCTTCCACCATTTGCACGCCCCCTGCAAGTGCTGGAAGGAGCACCCGCAGTCCAGTTCCTGATAGTCAAATTGAAGATGTCAGTGTTGAAGTACAACAGGATGAGGATATGGGTGTTGCTGGCGCTGGGGAGGAAATTGACAAGGAGGATTCTGATGGTGAGGTGGTTTGTTTAAGTCAGGCACCCGGGGAGACACCTGTTGTCCGTGGGAGGAATATGGCCATTGACATGCCTGGTCAAAATACAAAAAAAATCAGCTCTTCGGTGTGGAATTATTTCAACAGAAATGCGGACAACAGGTGTCAAGCCGTGTGTTGCCTTTGTCAAGCTGTAATAAGTAGGGGTAAGGACGTTAACCACCTCGGAACATCCTCCCTTATACGTCACCTGCAGCGCTTTCATCATAAGTCAGTGACAAGTTCAAAAACTTTGGGCGACAGCGGAAGCAGTCCACTGACCAGTAAATCCCTTCCTCTTGTAACCAAGCTCACGCAAACCACACCACCAACTCCCTCAGTGTCAATTTCCTCCTTACCCAGGAAAGCCAATAGTCCTGCAGGCCATGTCACTGGCAAGTCTGACGAGTCCTCTCCTGCCTGGGATTTCTCCGATGCATCCTTGAGTGTAACGCCTACTGCTGCTGGCGCTGCTGTTGTTGCTGCTGGGAGTCGATGGTCATCCCAGAGGGGAAGTCAGAAGACCACTTGTACTACTTCCAGTAAGCAATTGACTGTCCAACAGTCCTTTGCGAGGAAGATGAAATATCACAGCAGTCATCCTGCTGCAAAGCGGATAACTGAGGCCTTGGCAGCCTGGGCGGTGAGAAACGTGGTTATGGCAGAGCCGGCCTTAGCTATAGGCAGGCTAGGCATTTGCCTAGGGCATTCAAGCATGTCTAGGGGCATCCAAGCATGTCTCTGCAGCATCTCATGCTGAGAGGGACAGTCCGCAAACTAACTGTTACTTTCCAAATGTATTCAATCAGTACTTGTATACACTGCTGCTTACATTTGTCAAAAAAAATGCACACTGTGCCTTAAACTTCCTCTGACATGCTTGAATGCCCCTGACTTGTGAGACCTCAGACAGACAGCAGAAGCCCAGTAAATGCAATTCCTGGACCTGTGACATTTTTACTGACTATATAAGGTTATTACTGGATGGCTTCTTATGATAACACATGTGTATTTTGGAAGACTGCTTCACATAAACCTGACATCACCTATACTGCTTGTGCACATGGGGGAGGGGGACCCTGCCATCGTGTGTGTCCCTTATACCTGTGCAAACCCCAGGTGTCTGCAGGGACATAACATGGGCAGTGTTCTCCCCACACTTTATTTCCTAGTCAGTCCATACCGTAAAATTCCCCTGCCATCTAGCACTGTAACGTGGTCAGTAAGTTGCATTGTGCTATTTCTATATGAAACATCAGTGCAGCGTGACTTTTGGACACATCAGACTGGAGGGCAGAGCATTTAGCTCCCACAGTATAAAGTAAAGTGCATGCAGTTAACGGGAGTAACAGACACCAGCAAACACACTGAATAGTGAAGAGAATGGACAGTTTCTACATGTTTGATACTGATCTTTTCGTATAACCAGCAAGTGTGGCAGTATCTGTGGCAGTATATGTGTATTATGGGCATTACTAATGTGGGGCATATGTGTAAGGTGCATTATTGTGTGGCATTATGTGTATTATGGGCATTACTAATGTGGGGCATATGTGTAAGGTTCCTTTACTGTGTGGAATTATATGTATTATGGTCATTACTGTGTGGCATTGTGCAGAGTTGAACTGGCCCACAGTGTAACCCCCCGGTGGGCCCCACTACCTGAGCGTTGCAGGTACAGATGCAGAACTAGCGGCGGAGCTAGGGGGCACCAGACAAAATTTTGCCTAGTGCATCAAATTGGCTAGGGCCGGCTCTGGGTTCCGGTATCCATCGTTACTTCAGAGCCAACTATAGACTTGATTGAGGTACTGTGTCCCCAGTACCAAATACCATCTAGGTTCCATTTCTCTAGGCAGGCGATACCGAGATTGTACACAGATGTCAGAAAAAGAGTCACCAGTGTCCTAAAAAATGCAGTTGTACCCAATGTCCACTTAACCACGGACATGTGGACAAGTGGAGCAGGGCAGACTCAGGACTACATGACTGTGACAGCCCACTGGGTAGATGTATTGCCTCCCGCTGCAAGAACAGCAGCGGCGGCACCAGTAGCAGCATCTCGCAAACGCCAACTCGTTCCTAGGCAGGCTACGCTTTGTATCACCGCTTTCCAGAATACGCACACAGCTGAAAACCTCTTACGGCAACTGAGGAAGATCATCGCAGAATGGCTTACCCCAATTGGACTCTCCTGGGGATTTGTGGCATCTGACAACGCCAGCAATATTGTGCGTGCATTACATCTGGGCAAATTCCAGCACGTCCCATGTTTTGCACATACCTTGAATTTGGTGGTGCAGAATTATTTAAAAAACGACAGGGGCGTGCAAGAGATGGTGTCGGTGGCCAGAAGAATTGCGGGCCACTTTCGGCGTACAGGCACCGCGTACAGAAGACTGGAGCACCATCAAAAACACCTGAACCTGCCCTGCCATCATCTGAAGCAAGAGGTGGTAACGAGGTGGAATTCAACCCTCTATATGCTTCAGAGGATGGAGGAGCAGCAAAAGGCCATTCAAGCCTATACATCTGCCCACGAAAAAGGCAAAGGAGGTGGAATGCACCTGTCTCAAGCGCAGTGGAGAATGATTTCTGCAACCTTTTGAACTTGCCATACGTGAAGTCAGTTCAGACACTGCCAGCCTGAGTCAGGTCATTCCCCTCATCAGGCTTTTGCAGAAGAAGCTGGAGGCATTGAAGGAGGAGCTAAAACAGAGCGATTCCGCTAGGCATGTGGGACTTGTGGATGGAGCCCTTCATTCGCTTAACCAGGATTCACGGGTGGTCAATCTGTTGAAATCAGAGCACTACATTTTGGCCACCGTGCTCGATCCTAGATTTAAAACCTACATTGTATCTCTCTTTCCGGCAGACACAAGTCTGCAGAGGTTCAAAGACCTGCTGGTGAGAAAATTGTCAAGTCAAGCGGAACGCGACCCGTCAACAGCTCCTCCTTCACATTCTCCTGCAACTGGGGGTGCGAGGTAAAGGCTAAGAATTCCGAGCCCACCCGCTGGCGGTGATGCAGGGCAGTCTGGAGCGAGTGCTGACATCTGGTCCGGACTGAAGGACCTGCCAACGATTACTGACATGTCGTCTACTGTCACTGCATATGATTCTGTCACCATTGAAAGAATGGTGGAAGATTATATGAGTGACCGCATCCAAGTAGGCACGTCAGACAGTCCGTACGTATACTGGCAGGAAAAAGAGGCAATTTGGAGGCCCTTGCAGAAACTGGCTTTATTCTACCTAAGTTGCCCTCCCTCCAGTGTGTACTCCGAAAGAGTGTTTAGTGCCGCCGCTCACCTTGTCAGCAATCGGCGTACGAGGTTACTTCCAGAAAATATGGAGAAGATCAGGGGCGTAACTACTGGCGGGGCAGGCAGTGCATTGCACTGGGGCCCCGCCGCACTCAAGGGCCCACAGCCGCCGGCCGGCATTACATGAATGAGTCACAATTACTCATTGTATGTCATGCCGCAGCCGCACACCAGCGCTCCCGTGACCCGTCCGTCATAAGGAACGATTCTGGCCACCCACACACGAAGGAGGGAGGAGGGTCCGTCCCTCCCTCCCTCATATACAAACAGGTCACAGTGTCTCAGTGAAGGAGAGAGCCGCAGCAGCGCTTTGTTACTGGTGGAGGCGCTGCTGCTGCTGCTCCTCTGCTTCACTATAGGCTGTCTCTGAGAACAGCCTATAGGGAAGCAGTGGGGCAGCAGCAGCAGCGCCTCCACCAGTAACACAGCGCTGCTGCGGCTCCCTCCTTCACCTCCCTCCTCCTTCTTCTCTACTGCCTGGGAAGCTGCACCGAGGAGCCTGAGCCAACAGAGAGGGTAAGTATAATTCTTCTTTCTTTCTTTCTTTCTTTCTTTCTTTCTTTCTTTCTTTCTTTCTTTCTTTCTTTCTTTCTTTCTTTCTTTCTTTCTCTTTCTTTTTTTATTTGTTGGGACTGCCTGCCGCAATGTGTAAAAAGGTGGGACTGCCTGCCGCTATGTATAAAAATGGGGAATCTGCCTGCCGCAATGTAAAAATGGGGAATCTGCCTGCCGCAATGTAAAAATGGGGAATCTGCCTGCCGCAATGTGTAAAAATGGGGAATCTGCCTGCCGCAATGTAAAAATGGGGAATCTGCCTGCCGCAATGTGCAAAAATGGGGAATCTGCCTGCCGCTATGTATAAAAATGGGGAATCTGCCTGCCGCAATGTGTAAAAATGGGGAATCTGCCTGCCGCTATGTATAAAAATGGGGAATCTGCCTGCCGCTATGTGTAAAAAGGTAGAATCTGCCTGCCGCTATGTATAAAAATGGGGAATCTGCCTGCCGCTATGTGTAAAAAGGTAGAATCTGCCTGCCGTAATGTGTAAAAAGGGCACGCTATCTGCCGTTATGTGTAAAAGTGTATGGTGTCTTCCGTAATGTGTAAAATGGGGACGCTGTCTGCCGTAATGTGTAAAATGGGGACGCTGTCTGCCGTAATGTGTAAAAAGTGCACGCTGTCTGACGCTATGTGTAACGAGGGCACGCTGTCTGCCATTGTGTAAAAAGTGTATGCTGTCTGCCGCTATGTGTAACGAGGGCACGCTGTCTGCCGTTATGTGTAAAAAGTGCACGCTGTCTGCCGTTAAGTGTAAAAAGGGGAATCTGTTCGCTGTAAGGAGTAAAAGGGTCTCTACCTGGTGTAGTGGTGCTACTGTGCGGCGTAATTTGAAGAATGGAGACTACTGTGCACCGTTTTATGAATTGGTATTATTTTGTGGACACACCCCTTCCCCACGAAGCCACGCCACTATGTATTTTTGCGCGCGTCTACGGCGCGCACTGCCCGTGGGGTGGACTTGGATGGGATGGGGGGGGGGGGGCCCAAAGCATTTTGTTGCACCTGGGCCCACCGCTTGCTTGTTCCGCCACTGGAGAAGATGATGTTCATTAAAATGAATTATAATCAATTACTCCGTGGAGACATTCACCAGCAGCAATTGCCTCCAGAAAGTACACGGGGACCTGAGATGGTGGATTACAGTGGGGACGAATTAATAATCTGTGAGGAGGGGGATGTACACAGTGAAAGGGGTGATGAATCCGACGATGATGATGAGGTGGACATCTTGCCTCCGTAGAGCCAGTTTGTGCAAGGAGAGATTGATTGCTTCTTTTTTGGTGGGGGCCCAAACCAACCAGTCATTTCAGTCACAGTCGTGTGGCAGACCCTGTCGCTGAAATGATGGGTTCGTTAAAGTGTGCATGTCCTGTTTATACAACATAAGGGTGGGTGGGAGGGCCCAAGGACAATTCCATCTTGCACCTCTTTTTTCTTTCATTTTTCTTTGCGTCATGTGCTGTTTGGGGAGTATTTTTTTGAAGGGCCATCCTGCGTGACACTGCAGTGCCACTCCTAGATGGGCCAGGTGTTTGTGTCAGCCACTAGGGTCGCTTAGCTTAGTCACACAGCTACCTCATTGCGCCTCTTTTTTTCTTTGCGTCATGTGCTGTTTGGGGAGTATTTTTTTGAAGGGCCATCCTGCGTGACACTGCAGTGCCACTCCTAGATGGGCCAGGTGTTTGTGTCGGCCACTTGGGTCGCTTAGCTTAGTCATCCAGCGACCTCGGTGCAAATTTTAGGACTAAAAATAATATTGTGAGGTGTGAGGTGTTCAGAATAGACTGAAAATGAGTGTAAATTATGGTTATTGAGGTTAATAATACTTTGGGATCAAAATGACCCCCAAATTCTATGATTTAAGCTGTTTTTTAGGGTTTTTTGAAAAAAACACCCGAATCCAAAACACACCCAAATCCGACAAAAAAATTTCGGTGAGGTTTTGCCAAAACGCGTTCGAACCCAAAACACGGCCGCGGAACCGAACCCAAAACTAAAACACAAAACCCGAAAAATTGCCGGTGCACATCACTAGATTATACTACATCCCACCTATTGTCTAATAACACACAATACCGGTTATACATAAAACAGTTGTTCCAACAATGTAAACTCAGCGAAACTGAATGTAAAAAATGAGTACATATAATAATCAACAGATGGTAATAAATACAAAAATAACATTGAATTTATGTCAAAAGGTTTAAAAGGGAACTCCTGGACATGAGAGAGATAATAGCCGGAGACTATATTGAAGAATGTGGATCTAATGAACTCCAAATTGGGATGAGATAATAATTAGAGATTCCACATCAATAAGAAGCCGTTCCCATTGTATAACACAGTATAATAACTGTAGCCGCCGTCACCGGTGTTTATTATATAGATGAGCATCCTGACTAACAATAATCCTCGACTACAGTTATATTTCAATACTAAAATAAGACTAAAATGAAAACGGAGATCCACTGACTAAATCGTCACTAAAACAAAGCAAAAAAAGTGACTAGGACTAAAACTAAATATAAAATCCTTGTCATAATGAACAGTGGCGGTAATTAAAATAATAGTCTTATAAATGCAACTACAAAAGTGAAATCAAAGCCGACTACTTACCTCGAGATGTTCTGCTGAAGCTTCCAAGATGGTATGGCAGTAAACTGCCTGGATGAGAGAAAATATAGCCACAGGGCATGGGCCGATGACATCACCAGTGCAGTTTCTAGCCAATTTGGCTCCCAGCGCGAGATTTAAAAATGCCCCCCCCCCACTTACATAACAAAAAAATGCGCCCCCCTTCATACATGTACAAAGAAAAAGGTATGCGCGTGATTTCGGCAGGCGCGCTCCCTGCAAAGGGGGCGTTGCCTCAACAAAATGGGCGTGGTCTCTGTATAATAGGCGTGGCCTTGTATGAAAAAACTACCTTACACCCCAGTTTTTGACCTTGCACCAACAGGTCATGGCGAGCACAGGAAAAAAGAAAAAATATATATTATGCCATACACTGCAATGCCCTTGATACATTAAAACCCCATTTTACACAATATGGCAGGCAAGTGTCTCCATTTTACACATTACGGCAGGCAAGAGTCCCCATTTTCCACATTACGGCAGGAAGAGTCCCCATTTTACACATTACGGCAGGCATGTGTCCCCATTTTACACATTACGGCAGGCAAGAGTCCCCATTTTACATATTACGGCAGGCACGTGTCCCCATTTTACACATTACGGCAGGCAAGAGTTCTCATTGTACACATTACGGCAGGCACGTGTCCCCATTTTACATATTACGGCAGGCAAGAGTCCCCATTTTACACATTATGGCAGGCAAGTGTCCCCATTTAACACATTACGGCAGGCAAGTGTCCCCATTTTACACATTACGGCAGGCAAGAGTCCCCATTTTACACATTGCGTCAGTCAAGTGTCCCCATTTTGCACAATACGGCAGGCAAGTGTCCCCATTTTACACAATTTGGCAGGCAAGTGTCCCCATCTTCCACATTACGGCAGGCAAGAGTCCCCATTTTACATAATATGTTAGTCAAGTGTCCCCATTTTACACATTACGGCAGGTACGTGTCCCCATATTGCACATTACGGCAGGCAAGAGTCCCCATTTTACACATTACGTTAGTTAAGTGTCCCCATTTTCCACAATATGGCAGGCAAGTGTCCCCATTTTCCATAATACGGCAGGCTCGCCCGCCGCAAGAAACGACACTGGTGGTAAGCGCTGGTGTATCAGCTCCTGAATCTCTTTTTCTTTGCCAGGTGACTCAGACTGAGGTGGTAAGCGCTGGTGTTTCAGCTCCTGGATCTTTTTTCTTTGCCAGGTGACTCAGACTGAAGTGGTAAGCGCTGGTGTTTCAGCTCATGGATCTTTTTTCTTTGCCAGGTGACTCAGACTGAGGTGGTAAGCGCTGGTGTCTCAGCTCCTGGATCTCTTTTTTCTTTGCCAGGTGACTCAGACTGAGGTGGTAAGCACTGGTGTCTCAGCTCCTGGATCTTTTTTCTTTGCCAGGTGACTCAGACTGAGGTGGTAAGCGCTGGTGTCTCAGCTCATGGATCTTTTTTCTTTGCCAGGTGACTCAGACTGAGGTGGTAAGCGCTGGTGTCTCAGCTCATGGATCTTTTTTCTTTGCCAGGTGACTCAGACTGAGGTGGTAAGCACTGGTGTCTCAGCTCCTGGATCTTTTTTCTTTGCCAGGGGACTCAGACTGAAGAGGTAAGCGCTGGTGTTTCAGCTCATGGATCTTTTTTCTTTGCCAGGTGACTCAGACTGAGGTGGTAAGCGCTGGTGTTTCAGCTCCTGGATCTTTTTTCTTTGCCAGGTGACTCTGACTGACGTGGTAAGATGGAAGGGTGGGATTATTTATGATTAAACCAGTTGTTGGGAAATACAATAAGTGGTTTTAACATAAAAACTCCCCATTAATGTTTACATGAAAAGAAAAATGGAATAACATATTAATGCTGAGAAACATTGCTATCTACTGGAATATATTGGATAGATAGCAGTGAATCACAGCATTAACATGAGATTCCATTTTCCTGATCAAGAAAACATTAATGAAAAAAAAAAAGCTTCAAGCTACAATTACCACTAACTGTTTTTGATGTTTTTTTAAGCAGAGTTGTCTTTTTTAAATGTTAATTTTTTGATGTTACATTTTTTTTTCTGACTACTCAGCTTATCTAATATAGCACCTCCATGGTGGCCATGAATTAGCGGGCCACCAGCTGGGCTAGCCCCTGAGGCCTCACAGACTGCAGGCTACTGCTGTTGTTGGGCCTGGAACGCGGGCAGCATCTTATATGCCCACCTCAGGTACTCCACCAAGGTTTCTTCCGGGAGACTGCAGGCCACGGCAGCCTGGCGTTTTGGTCTGCTGCGAGCGGTGGATTTTCTTTTCTGCTTGCGGCCTGCGGGCTTCTTGGGATTGCGGGGTGCCATTGGGTTGTCAGAATTGTTGGCAAATTGGTAACTGAAAAGAATCAGAAAAATAACATAAGGTGGTGCATAGAGATATAAAAAGAATCAAAGAAATACTCTCTCATTTACTTTGTCTATAGAAATGTAAGGTGGGATGTAATACTGTCCTAGTTTTCCGGGGGTGCGGGATGCTGGCCAAACTCAGACTTTTTTTTAAGCGGCAACCATTTACAAGACAAGATCAAGACTTGTACATGGCTGCCGCTTTAAAATAATGCCTGACAATCCGGCAAACTCGGATTATACTACATCCCACCTATTGTCTAATAACACACAATACCGGTTATACATAAAACAGTTGTTCCAACAATGTAAACTCAGCGAAACTGAACGTAAAAAATGAGTACATATAATAATCAACAGATGGTAATAAATACAAAAATAACATTGAATTTATGTCAAAAGGTTTAAAAGGGAACTCCTGGACATGAGAGAGATAATAGCCGGAGACTATATTGAAGAATGTGGATCTAATGAACTCCAAATTGGGATGCGATAATAATTAGAGATTCCACATCAATAAGAAGCCGTTCCCATTGTATAACACAGTATAATAGCTGTAGCCGCCGTCACCGGTGTTTATTATATAGATGAGCATTCTGACTAACAATAATCCTCGACTATAGATATATTTCAATACTAAAATAAGACTAAAATGAAAACGGAGATCCACTGACTAAATCGTCACTAAAACAAAGCAAAAAAAGTGACTAGGACTAAAACTAAATATAAAATCCTTGTCATAATGAACTGTGGCGGTAATTAAAATAATAGTCTTATAAATGCAACTACAAAAGTGAAATCAAAGCCGGCTACTTACCTCGAGATGTTCTGCTGAAGCTTCCAAGATGGTATGGCAGTAAACTGCCTGGATGAGAGAAAATATAGCCACAGGGCATGGGCCGATGACATCACCAGTGCAGGTTCTAGCCAATTTGGCTCCCAGCGCGAGATTTAAAAATGCGCCCCCCCCCCCCACCCACTGACATAACCAAAAATGCGCCCCCCTTCATAGATGTGCAAAGAAAAAGGTATGCGCGTGACTTCGGCAGGCGCGCTCCCTGCAAAGGGGGCGTTGCCTCAACAAAATGGGCGTGGTCTCTGTATAATGGGCGTGGCCTTGTCTGAAAAAACTACCTTACACCCCAGTTTTTGACCTTGCACCAACAGGTCATGGCGAGCACAGGAAAAAAGAAAAAATATATATTATGCCATACACTGCAATGCCCTTGATACATTAAAACCCCATTTTACACAATACGGCAGGCAAGAGTGCCCATTTTACACATTACGGCAGGCATGTGTCCCCATTTTACAGAGTTGTCTTTTTTTATGTTAATTTTTTTTCTTCTGACTACTCTTAGCTTATCTAATATAGCACCACAAGGCCTCCATGGTGGCTAGGAATTAGCGGGCCACCAGCTGGGCTAGCCCCTGAGGCCTCACAGACTGCAGGCTACTGTTGTTGTTGGGCCTGGTACGCAGGCAGCATCTTATATGCCCACCTCAGGTACTCCACCAAGGTTTCTTCCGGGAGACTGCAGGCCACGGCAGCCTGGCGTTTTGGTCTGCTGCGAGCGGTGGATTTTCTTTTCTGCTTGCGGCCTGCGGGCTTCTTGGGATTGCGGGGTGCCATTGGGTTGTCAGAATTGTTGGCAAATTGGTAACTGAAAAGAATCAGAAAAATAACATAAGGTGGTGCATAGAATATAAAGAGAATCAAAGAAATACTCTCTCATTTACTTTGTCTATATAAATGTAAGGTGGGATGTAATACTGTCCTAGTTTTCCGGGGGTGCGGGATGCAGGCCGAACTCTGACTTTTTTTGAAGCGGCAATCATTTTCAAGGCAAGATCAAGACTTGTACATGGCTGCCACTTTAAAATAATGCCTGACCAGCCTTCTGCACCTTCGGCAAACTCGGATTATACTACATCCCACCTATTGTCTAATAACACACAATACCGGTTATACAGAAAACAGTTGTTCCAACAATGTAATCTCAGCGAAACTAAACGTAAAAAATGAGTACATATAATAATCAATAGATGGTAATAAATACAAAAATAACATTGAATTTATGTCAGGAGGTGTAAAAGGGAACTCCTGGACATGAGAGAGATAATAGCCGGAGACTATATTGAAGAATGTGGATCTAATGAACTCCAAATTGGGTTGCAATAATAATTAGAGATTCCACATCAATAAGAAGCCGTTCCCATTGTATAACACAGTATAATAGCTGTAGCCACCGTCACCGGTGTTTATTATATAGATGAGCATTCTGACTAACAATAATCCTCGACTATAGATATATTTCAATACTAAAATGAGACTAAAATGAAAACGGAGATCCACTGACTAAATCGTCACTAAAACAAAGCAAAAAAAGTGACTAGTACTAAAACTAAATATAAAATCCTTGTCATAATGAACAGTGGCGGTAATTAAAATAATAGTCTTATAAATGCAACTACAAAAGTGAAATCAAAGCCGGCTACTTACCTCGAGATGTTCTGCTGAAGCTTCCAAGATGGTATGGCAGTAAACTGCCTGGATGAGAGAAAATATAGCCACAGGGCATGGGCCGATGACATCACCAGTGCAGTTTCTAGCCAATTTGGCTCCCAGTGCGAGATTTAAAAATGCGCCCCCCATTGACATAACAAAAAAATGTGCCCCCCCCCCCTTCATAGATGCACAAAGAAAAAGGTATGCGCGCACCTTCGACGTGCATGCTCCCTGCAAAGGGGATGTTGCCTCAACAAAATGGGTGTGGTCTCTGTATAATGGGTGTGTCCATGACTGAAAAGACTACCTTACACCCCACTATTTGATCTTGCACCAACAGATCACGGCAAACACAGGAAAAAAAGAAAAAATATATATTATGCCATACACCGCAATGCCCTTGATACATTAAATCCCCATTTTACACATTACGGCAGGCAAGAGTCCCCATTTTACACATTACGGCAGGCAAGAGTCCCCATTTTCCACAATACGGCAGGTAAGAGTCCCCATTTTCCACAATACGGCAAGTGTCCCCATTTTCCACATTACGGCAGCCAAGAGTCCACATTATACACAATACGGCAGGTGACCCCGTTTTCCACATTACCGCAGCCAAGAGTCCCCATTTTACACAATACGGCAGGCAAGTGTCCCCATTTTACACAGTAAAGGCAGGCAAGAGTCCCCATTTTACACAGTACGGCAGGCAAGAGTCCCCATTTTCCACAATACGGCAGGCAAGAGTCCCCATTTTCCACAATACGGCAGGTGTCCCATTTTACACAATACTGCAGGTGTCCCATTTCACACAATTCAGCATGCACGTGTCCCCATTTTACACATTACTGCAGGCACATATCCCCATTTTACACATTACGGCAGGCACGTGTCCCCATTTTACACATTACAGCAGGCAAGTGTCCCCATTTTCCACAATATGGCAGGCAAGTGTCCCCATTTTCCACAATACGGCAGGTGTCCCCATTTTCCACAATACGGCAGGCAAGTGTCCCCATTTTCCACATAATGGCAGGCAAGTGTCCCCATTTTACACAATACGGCAGGCAAGAGTCCCCATTTTACACATTACAGCAGGCACGTGTCCCCATTTTTCACATTACGTCAGTCAAGTGTCCCCATTTTTCACATTACGTCAGTCAAGTGTCCCCATTTCCACAATACGTCAGGTAAGTGTCTCCATTTTACACAATATGGCAGGTGTCCCTATTTTCCACAATACGGCAGGCAAGAGTCCGCATTTTACACATTACAGCAGGCAAGAGTCCTCATTTTCCACATTACGGCAGGCAAGACTTCCCATTTTCCACAATACGGCAGGCAAGAATCTCCATTTTCCACAATACGGCAGGCAAGTGTCCCCATTTTACACAACAGGGCAGGCATGTGTCCCCATTTTACACAATACGGCAGGCAAGTATCCGCGTTTTACACATTACGCAGGCAATTGCCCCATTTTACACATTACGGCAGGCAAGAGTCCCCGTTTTACACATTACGGCAGGCAAGAGTCCCAATTTTACACATTATGGCAGGCAAGAGTCCCCATTTTACACATTACGGCAGGCAAGTGTCCCCATTTTACACATTACTGCAGGCAAGAGTCCCCATTTTACATATTACGTCAGTCAAGTGTCCCCATTTTATACAATATGGCAGGCAAGTAACCCCATTTTCTATATGATGGCAGACAATGTCCCCATTTTACACATTATGGCAGGCAAGAGTCACGATTTTACATATTATGTCAGTCAAGTGTCCCCATTTTATACATTACCGCAGGCAAGTGTCCACATTTTATACATTACGGCAGGCAAGAGTCCCCATTTTACACATTACGGCAGGCAAGAGTTCCCATTTTACACAATACGGCAGGTACTTTTCCCTATTTTCCACATTATGGCAGGCAAGAGTCCCCATTTCACACATTACGGCAGGCAATAGTTCCCATTTTCCACAATACGGCAGGCAAGTTTCCCTATTTTACACAATACGGAAGGCAAATGTCCCCATTTTACACAATACGGCAGGCAAGTGTCCTCATTTTACACAATACGGCAGGCAAGTGTCCCCATTTTACACATTATGGCATGCACGTGTCCCCATTTTACACATTATGGCAGGCACGTGTCCCCATTTTACATATTACGGCAGGAACGTGTCCCCATTTTACACATTATGGCAAGCAAGAGTCCCCATTTTCAATAATACGGCAGGTGTCCCCATTTTCTACAATACGGCAGGCAAGTGTCTCCATTTTCCACATAATGGCAGGCAAGTGTCCCCATTTTCCACAATACGGCAGGCAAGAGTCCCCATTTTAAACATTATGGCAGGCAAGAGTCCCCATTTTTCACATTACAGCAGGCAAGACTTCCCTTTTTCCACAATACGGTAGGCAATTGTACCCATTTTACACAATACGACAGGTGTCCCATTTTACACAATACGGCAGGTATCCCATTTTACACATTACGGCAGGCAAGAGTCCCCATTTTACACAATACGGCAGGCAAGTGTCCCCATTTTACACATTACGGCAGACACGTTTCCTCATTTTACACATTACGGCAGGCAAGATTCCCCATTTTGCACATTATGGCAGGCACGTGTCCCCATTTCACACATTACGGCATGCAAGTGTACCCATTTTACACATTACTGCAGGCACATGTCCCCATTTTACACATTACGGCAGGCACGTGTCCCCATTTTACACATTACAGCAGGCAAGAGACCCATTTTACACATTACGTCAGTCAAGTGTCCCCATTTTCCACAATATGGCAGGCAAGTGTCCCCATTTTACACAATACGGCAGGTGTCCCCATTTTACACAATACGGCAGGTGTCCCCATTTTACACAATACGGCAGGTGTCCCCATTTTACACAATACAGCAGGCAAGTGTCCCCATTTTCCACATAATAGCAGGCAAGTGTCCCCATTTACACAATACGGCAGGCACGTGTCCCCATTTTACACGTTACGGCAGGCAAGTGTCACCTTTTTTCACATTACGTCAGTCAAGTGTCCCCATTTTTCACATTACTTCAGTCAAGTGTCCCCATTTTCCACAATACGCCAGGCAAGTGTCCCCATTTTACACAATATGGCAGGTGTCCCCATTTTACACAATACGGCAGGCAAGAGTCCCCATTTTACACATTACAGCAGGCAAGAGTCCTCATTTTCCACATTACGGCAGGCAAGTGTCCCCATTTTCCACAATACGGCAGGCAAGAGTCTTCATTTTCCATAATACGGCAGGCAATTTTCCCCATTTTCCACATAATGGCAGGCAAGTGTCCCCATTTTACACAATACGGCAGGCATAAGTCCCCATTTTACACATTACGGCAGGCACGTGTCCCCATTTTACACATTATGGCAGGCACGTGTCCCCATTTTACACATTACGGCAGGCAAGTGTCCCCATTTTTCACATTACGTCAGTCAAGTGTCCCTATTTTCCACAATACGTCAGGTATGTGTCCCCATTTTACACAATACGGCAGGTGTCCACATTTTACACAATACGGCAGGCAAGAGTCCCCATTTTACACATTATGGCAGGCAAGAGTCCTCATTTTCCATATTACGGCAGGCAAGACTTCCCATTTTCCACAATACGGCAGGCAAGTGTCCCCATTTTCCACAATACGGCAGGCAATTGTCTCCATTTTACACAATACGGCAGGCAAGTGTCCGCGTTTTACACATTATGCAAGCAATTCTCCCCGTTTTACACATTACGGCAGGCAAGTGTCCCCATTTTACACATTACGGCAGGCAAGAGTCCCCATTTTACACATTACGGCATGCAAGTGTCCCCATTTTCCACATTACAGCAGGCAAGAGTCCCCATTTTACACAATACGGCAGGCAAGTGTCCCCATTTTACACAATACATCAGGCAAGAGTCCCCATTTTACACATTACAGCAGACAAGGGCTCCATCCACAAGTCCCACATACTTTGTGGAGTTGCTCCATCTTAGCTCCTTCTTCAATTTATCCAGCTGCTTCTGCAAAAGCCTGATGAGGGGAATGACCTGACTCAAGCTGGCAGTGTCTGAACTGACTTCACGTGTGGCAAGTTCGAAGGGTTGGAGAACCTTGCACAAAACAGAAATCATTCTCCACTGCACTTGAGTCAGGTGCATTACCCCTCCTATGCCTATATCGTAGGTGGGTGTATAGGTTTGAATGGCCTTTTGCTGCTCCTCCATCCTTTGAAGCATATAAAGTGTTGAATTCCACCTTGTTACCACCTCTTGCTTCAGTTGATGGCGGGACAGGTTCAGGAGTGTTTGCTGGCTCTCCAGTCTTCGGCACGCAGTGGCAGAATGCCAAAAGTGGCCCCAATTTTTCGGGCCACCGACAGCATATCCTGCACACCCCTCTCATTTTTCAAAAAATTCTGCACCACCAAATTAATTGTATGTGCAAAACATGGGACATGCTGGAATTTGCCCAGATGTAATGCACGTACAATATTGGTGGCGTTGTCCAATATCACAAATCCCCAGGAGAGTTCAATTGGGTTAAGCCTTTCTGCGATGATGTTCCTCAGTTTACGTAAGAGGTTATAAGCTGTGTGCCTCTTATGGAAAGTGGTGATACATAGCGTAGTCTGCCAAGGAATGAGTTGGCATTTGCAAGATGCTGCTACTGGTGCCACTGCCGGAGGCCATACATCTACCCAGTGGGATGTTACAGGCATATAGTTCTTAGTCTGCCCTGTTCCACTTGTCCACATGTCCGTTGTTAAGTGGACACTGGATACAACCGCATTTTTTAGTACACTGGTGACTCTTTTTCTGACGTCTGTGTACATTCTCGGTATCGCCTGCCTAGAGAAGTGGAACCTAGATGGGATTTGATATCGGCGATACAGTACCTCAAACAAATCTTAAAGTGACTCTGAACTAATGGTGGATACCGGACGCACCTCTAACATCAACATAGCTGTCAAGGCCTCAGTTATCTGCTTTGCAAAAGGATGACTGCTGTCATATTTGATCTTCCTCACAAAGGACTGTTGGACAGTCAATTGCTTACTGAAAGTAGTACAAGTGGTCTTCTGACTTCCCCTCTGGAATGACGATCGACTCCCAGCAGCAACAACAGCAGTGGCAGCAACAGCAGGCATACCACTCAAGGATCCTACGGAGGAATCCCGGTTAGAAGAGGACTCCTCAGTCTTGACAGTAACACGGCCTGCAGGACTACGGACGTTCCTGACTGAGGAGGAAGTTGACGTTGAGGAAGTTGGTGGTGTGGCTTGTAGGAGCTTGGGCGTCTCGTTCCGGGTAACTGGACACCATTTTCTGCCAGTTGGGTGTCTCCTGGGATTGGCTCGGCGTGCCAGGGCCTGGTCATGACTATGTTTTGTTTCACATTTCATCTGGTGTTGCCCGTGGCGCTGGCTCAGCGGCCTTCTTAGCGGTTTCACTTAACTTTAGTTTGGCGTTCTCATTCTCGCCGCTGCCGTCACCGCCACGCCCGGGATCTTGCCACATGGAAGCTGAGTGTGGCGTCCTCTGTGTGCTGCGGCTGCTGCCGCCATCCCTGTGGCCACTGTGCGTGTGTGGGAGAGCGTGTGTCACGATCCTGACTGTAGTTCTCGTCTTTGGTGACTTACCCCTGCCATCTGTCCTGGATCCTGTGCCTTTTTGCTCACTGAGATAAACAGCTTGTCAGCATCATGAGTTTCCTGAGTCCTGAGTTCTCTGCCTGGAAGGTAGTAGTTAACGAGCTCTACCTGTGATTAATCTTCGTGTGAGTCTGAATTCAGCAATCTGAAGTTTAGGCCTAAAAGCCAGCATTCTCTGTTTGTTTGCAGAAGTTCAGGCTTCAGTGTTCTCTCGGCCTGCTAGGCCTCGCTCCACTTCACAGCCTAGTCTACAGTACTGACATGACAGTGACTGTTCACCTGACCCAGAGCTGTCCAATCCTGTGCCAGCCTGAGACTCTCTGAATCACCTGACACTGCTCACCAATCACCAAGGACCAGGAAGTATAAGTCTGAAGGCTGGAGTTTCAAACGCTGCCAGTTCCTCGTGTCACACACAGCTCTGTGTGAGCTTTGAAGCTGAGCTTCCTAAAGGTAACCCTTGTACTTCAGTTCCTGTAAAAACTCTTTTTCTTTGATTCCCAGATTGGATTACATTTGTGTTGCCATTGATATCAAGTACGATATTCCACAGTCTCCACTTAAAGGCACAGTTGCAGTGTATCATCTTAAAGACACAATATCGTATTTCACAGTCTCCACTTAAAGGCACAGTTGCAGTGTATCATCTTAAAGGCACAGTACCGTATTCCACAGTCTCCACTTAAAGGCACAGTTGCAGTGTTTCATCTTAAAGGCACAGTACCGTATTCCACAGTCTCCACTTAAAGGCATAGTTGCAGTGTTTCATCTTAAAGGTACAGTCGCAGTATTCCAGTCTCAACTGAAAACGACAGCTGCAGTATTCTACCATCACAGCCGCAGGGTTCTTCAGCCTCGTACTAGAGTTATAGCCACAGTCATCGTTCTACTTTCAGTTGCGTTTCCAGTCTCACCGGTATCCATCCCGGTTATCAGACTCACCAGTAACCAGTCCGTCTTACTATCTTGCCAGTAATCTTGAGTACATAAGCACCTACTCCTGTGACACTATATCCAGTACAGTCTCACCTATACATTCAACATCCTGCTATCAAAGTCCCTGGTGATCCAGTGGTCAGGATACGGCTTCCTCTGCCGAGGCCCGGGTTCGATCCCCGGTCAGGGATTGCTCCTTCTTCTCACTGATTCCTACAGACCAGCCTAATATTCACATAGTCCTCCAGTTGCCCGCACAGACTTCACTAACACCGGGTTCACAAAAACCACAGTCATGACAGCGTGGAGTCTTCTGCTGCTGCGGCCTCCGACGCCATTGCTGTTTGGCACATGGTTCTTCAGATCATCTTTCCCCTTCAAACTCTGTCATGGGCGCAGCCATGTTGTATGAAATCACATGTCTTCTCACCAATCTGTAGCGCTGCTGGTGCCTGTGTGTAATTGACAGCCAATGCCTGCTTCACAGCAGGTATAAATATCCTGTCCCAGCACCCAGGAAATTGTCAGTGCTTCAATGGTCTTCCCAGTGATTCCAGTCTTCAGCTTCACTAGAGACTCTCCTGTGTTTATATTCTGCGGTGCAGCCCGACTTTCCTGTGATTACACTCTGTGGTGCAGCCTGTCTCTCTTGCTATTGCACCCTGCGTTGGCAGAGTGTATGCCTCGGCTTCCAGCATCTCTTCTCCAGCGGTACTTTGCTCTCACTGTCTTCAACAATCCACTATTATTGTTAAGTGCTATCTCTGCGATCCCTAGCATCACTTAAATGCTTTACCTACGATCTCTAGCATCATAAAGCACTTTAAGCCAACCCCTAATTACTGGTCTCAAACCAGTAGGAACTCAGAGACTTTCTTTGACAGTTATTGTTTTTTTGCACTTTCTATGACTTTTATTATTTAATAAAAACCTTAAAGTCATCTCCAGTTGTCGTGGTCCAGTTGTACTGCAGTCCCATCTCACCTCCTAAGTTCAGGTACCCATCAGCCCCTACAACTGAGGCTTCCCGCTACCAACACCAGTCCTCAGTTGTGACAGTAAGCATTGACCTAATGGATCTGGTTGGAGATCAAGTCCAAGGGACTAGACGGTGCAAGAACTGGCAGCCTGCCTTTAACATCAGGAGGCTGCACAAGGCCATGCTATCCGATGTCTTTAGGACCTCTCCTCCTGGCTGGATGAAATTCAAGCAACCCTCCGTGGGTCAGGGCCGTCCAGTGTGCCGACTGCAGTACCTACGGTGGTATCTCCACCCACCATACCCATTTCTGCTCCACGTCTCCACTTGCCGACACCTGCTAAATATGACGGATCCCCAAAAGCCTGCAGGGGTTTCCTAAACCAGTGCGAGATCCACTTTGAGTTGCAACCTGGCAGTTTTCCTACAGATCGCACTAAAGTTGCTTATATCATCCCCCTTCTCAGTGGCTCCGCCCTCAACTGGGCATCACCCTTATGGGAAAGATCAGATACTCTGTTGTCATCCTATTCTGACTTTGGGGCAACATTTAGATGCATCTTTGATGAGCCAGGTCGAGTGTCATCAGCATCTTCTGAAATCCTAAGGCTACATCAGGGGACACGAACTGTCGGACAGTATTTAGTTCAATTCCAGACTTTGGCATCTGAAGTTTCCTGGAATGAGGAAGCCCTCTATGCAGCCTTTTGGCAAGGCCTGTCTGAACGTATTAAAGATGAGCTCGCTACTAGAGACTTGCCCTCAAAATTGAATGAGCTCATATCGCTCTGCACTAAAGTTGACCTACGGTTCAGTGAAAGGGCTATAGAGCGAGGCAGGTCAACAGTTCCTAAGACTCCTTCTGCTCCTCCTCCTCATCAGCCATCTCCGCCCAAAGATGAACCTATGCAGATAGGTCACTCACGATTTTTTCCAGCTGAGCGTAGAAGACGTCTATCTCATCGTCTTTGCCTGTATTGTGCTGCACCTTCCCACCTCATTAACGCCTGTCCTGAGCATTCGGGAAACTCCAAGTCCTAGCCCTCCAAGGAGAGGGTCGGCTAGGAGTAATGAATTCCTCTCCGTCTTCAAGTGACTGCAACCTTTCAGTTCCCCTTCAGGTGGCTCAACGTAACAAGAATCTTATTGCCTTGTTGGAGCAGACGGAAACTTTATAACTGAGAAGTTAGTTAAGCAGTGGTCTCTACCCACTGAGAGACTGTCATCTCCTATATCTTTAACTGCCATGGACGGTAGTAAGATTTCTGATGCGGTGCTTACCTCCAAGACCCTACCTATCCGTCTGAAGGTAGGGGTTCTGCATACAGAACTGATTTCCTTCCTGGTAATCCAAAGGGCCACTCATCCTGTGGTTCTAGGCCTCCCATGGCTTTGTTTGCATACCCTCAAGTTGATTGGAAGACTACCCATATCCTGGCATGGGGTCCTTCTTGTTCTAAGACATGTCTACATAAAGTGCTTCCAGTTTGCAAATCTTCCTTTAAGTCTCCTGATGTTCCACATTCTCAATATCAGGATTTCACCGATGTATTCAGCAAGTCCTCAGCCGATATTCTTCCTCCCCATAGAGAATGGGATTGCCCTATCAATCTCATTCCAGGGAAAAAACTCCTCCTCGTGGACGCACGTTTCCATTGTCGTTGCCTGAGACCCACTCCATGGAAGAGTATATTAAGGAAAATCTGGCTAAAGGGTTTATCCGGCCTTCATCTTCTCCAGCTGGCGCAGGCCTTGTATTGACTACTGGGGTCTGAATGACATCACAGTGAAAAATCGGTACCCTCTGCCGCTTATCACCAAGCTATTTGAGCCACTATTTTTACAAAGCTAGATTTGAGGGGTGCTTATAATCTCATGCGAATCCGGAAGGGTGACGAGTGGAAGACCGCTTTTAACACCTGTGACGGACATTACAAGTACCTCGTCATGCCTTTCGGACTCGGCAATGCTCCAGCGGTATTCCAACACTTTGTGAATGAAATCTTCAGAGACATTCTCTATCGACATGTTATGGTCTATCTCGATGATATCCTTATTTTTGCGAATTATTTGGAGGAACATCGGTTCTGGGTGAAAGAGGTTTTGTCCCGTCTCCGTACCAATCATCTGTATTGCAAACTGGAAAAATGCCTCTTTAAAGTCAAATCCATTCAATTCCTGGGGTATATTGTGTCCGGTTCCAGTCTGGAGATGGATCCCGAGAAACTTCAAGCTATTCAAGATTGGCCAATTCCTGTAACCCTCAAAGGCATCCAGAGATTTCTAGGTTTCGACAACTATTACAGGAAATTTATTAGAGACTTCTCCACTATTGCAGCACTAATTACTGCACTTACAAAGAAAGGTGCTAACCCTTCCAAGTGGTCAGAAGAAGCCGTTCAAGCCTTCCATCAGTTAAAACAGAGGCTCGTCTCTGCACCAGTATTAAAACAGCCAGATACTAGCTCACCCTTTACCCTAGAGGTGGATGCCTCTTCTGTCAGAGTGGGCGCAGTCCTGTCTCAAAGAGCCAATGATAGTCATCTACATCCCTGTGGTTTTTTCTCACGGAAGTTCTCTCCGGCTGAGCGTAACTATGCCATTGGTGATCAATAACTCTTGGCTATCAAACTTGCGCTGGAAGAGTGGAGATATTTGTTAGAAGGCACTTCTCATACCATCACCATTCTGACGGATCACAAATATCTTTTGTATTTGAAAAACACTCAATGTCTCAACCCTCGTCAAGCCAGGTGGGCACTCTTTTTCTCCAGATTTGACTTCAAACTACAGTTTTGTCCTGAGTCACAGAATCGTAAGGCTGATGCCCTTTGGGAGCAAGAAAATGAGTCTGAGTCTACTGACAAGCATTATATTATTGATCCAGTGGCGTTCTCCGCAGTGAGGATGGACTCTATGCCCCCATCAGGGAAAAGTTTCGTAAAGCCGGCTTTCAGAAGGAAGCTCTTGTATTGGGCACATTCCTCTCGCTTCGCCGGACACGCAGGCATTCAGAAGACCTTGGAATTTGTTTCCAGATCATACTGGTGGCCGAACCTGAAGAAGGACATTACTGAGTTTGTTGCGTCATGCCCAAAATGTGCTCAACACAAAGTGCCTCGCCAGTCACCCGTTGGGCAACTGGTTCCGTTATCTGTTCCTCATCATCCGTGGACTCATTTATCTATGGATTTCGTCACGGATCTCCCTGTGTGTAACAAATTCAACACCATCTGGGTGATAGTTGACCGGTTCACCAAGATGGCTTATATAATTCCTCTCACCGGTCTTCCGTCAGCTTCCAAGTTGGCAAAAGTCTTCATTCAAGAGATCTTCAGATTACACGGTCTTCCTGAGGAGATAATTTACGACAGAGGTGTTCAGTTTGTGGCCAAGTTCTGGCAAAGTCTTTGCCAGGCTCTCCAAGTCAAGTTGAAATTCTCTACAGCCTATCACCCTCAAACCAATGAGCAAACTGAGAGGGTGAATCAGGACTTGGAGGCCTTCCTCCGTATCTATGTATCCTCTTCCCAAGATGATTGGGTTCAACTCCTCCCGTGGGCTGAATTTTGCTACAACAATCAGTACCATTCTTCATCTTCCTCCATGCCATTCTTCACCAACTATGGGTTTCACCCAAAAGTTCCAGAGTTCCAACCGATTCCAACAACATCGGTGCCTGCAGCTGATATCATGCTTCGGCAGTTTTCAAAAAACTGGAAGAAAGTTTGAGCAGGTCTTTTGAAAGCATCCTCCAGGTACAAGAGATTTGCGGATAAGAAGCGTAACACAGGTAACACCCATGTAAGGGGTATTATCCCCCGGCCAGATACAGCTCTAGAACAGGGGCGACATTACATGTATTCTAGACAAAAAGGGAAAGGAGTAGACAAATGGCGCTTCTTATCCAAAATATAGCAGCATATAATGGCCTGATTAAGTGACGGATGCAGTACACACAGCAGCTGCGTCTCTGCACACATCGGGTGTCCGTACAACACTGAATCAGGCACAATATCAGCAAAGAATCAGTGCAATTGCTGGAAATTGTGATCTGCAGAGAAAATAATACGCTTGGAACAAAATCCTGCAAAAATCAACTGAAACAAACAGCTACAATGAATCCTCAGCGAGAGCCGTAACCGGCTAATGGAGGGCCTCTAGCCAGCTCATACGGGTTACATGTAACAGCGCTGATGTTACCGGGCCTCATTCAGAGGTGGGCGCAGGCGCGTCTTGTGGCTGCCACCCATCTGCAACTTTATGCAAACGTTACTACAAAGCCCTTCCCTGGTGCACATCCGTGTGCGTGACTGTGCAAGAGCTGAGACGCCCACTATGAGCATCTGCAGATGCTGTAATAGCACCTGGTGCACCTATAGAGGACGCTATCAGTTGCGGGTTCTATTGTATAGGTAGACAGCGGATACTGTAAGGCTGTGCATAGTGTGCGTGTCCTGAGTGTCACCGCTCAGAGGCAGCACAGCACCTCAGCAGCAGCCCTCATACGTCACACACCTCATCTCCTATATACTCACCCCCACCCCCTCCTATATTTACCTCTCCTCTACACGTTGCGTCTCCTCTGATAGTCCCCTCTCCCTCACCACTGGTGTCTGATCAGCTGCTCCCTCCCGCATACAGATCTATAACAGCACTCTAATAGCACCCCACTAACCCGAGCTCACCCCGCACCTACGCCCAGTACTCACACTGGTACTCACTGATTGCTGGCTCAGTATCTACACTCACTTCTAATGTCTCGGCTCTGCCCCCTTCCCTCACTAGATTGTAAGCTTATACAGTCAGGGTCCTTCTTACCCCTTAATTTTTTGTCTGCTCTGTACATTCCTCTTTCATTACTGCACTGGACTGCGGTATTCAAGGCCGGCTCCAGGCATGTTCGACTCGAGTGGCCGCACAGGGTGCCCCCCTTAATGATTGCCGCACGCTGGCGTCGCCATATTGGAGCCTGCAGCCGGCCCTGTCCTGTAGCCAAACAGAAAAAAGAAGAGAGTGCAAATAGACTTAAATTCAAATTAATGTAGTGTGACAAGAACACTGGAATAGTGTTTGAGGGCAGGTATGTTTGTCCCAGGTTCTTGTCTTACATGTATTAGAAAAATGAAAACTTCTAGGAAAATGTTTTGTTTTGTCAGAACCTTTTCAGTTTATTGGAAAAGCTGGATAAGGGCCCTGAAAGAGAGATAGGGCAAGTTCCAGACATTGGGCCCAGTTCGGGTCTTTGGCCTCACAGAGGGCTAATCAGGGTTTCAGCTGTGTAAGAGTGTTATAGGGCTGCTAGCCTGATTAGTGTGTGCAGACTACCTAGGAAGACTGCAGGATCTCTGTGAGAGAGATACGCTTCCCTCTGAAGAAACGACCAGTGTGTGACGGTCGAGAAACGCGTCAGGGTTGCTTCTAGGATCCAAGCACTCTCCACAGATTCGTCAGCCACCGATTCTCACTACCATCTACTTCACTGAACAGTTTGGTCCGTGGGTCTGGAGCCACTCGCATTGGTCCCCTTTGCAAAGCGGGGACCGTGGCCGCCGACTCCGTGCCTGGAGCAAGCGGTCCAGTCGGGTATTGAGCGGTGAACACAGGCGCCGCGGCTTCAACTACTTTGGGATACGCCAGGCGGCGAGTCTATCCTCAGCGCCGCAGATCGAAATACCTGAGGAAGCGGTAAGCTATCACCGCCCTGAACACTACTAAGTGATTAAGGAGGAGAGTTCCTGCTGTGCTGTGATACGAGCTAAAGCCTGTTGTCTAATAAATTGAATCACAGCCACTTGAAGTAACAGCGCACTTGCTACATAATATAACAGTTTCTACATCATTCTTAAAAGAAACAGTAACTATAATCATGGTATAGAAACATGAAGTATCACACAGAACGCATTTGGTGGATATAAATACGTGTCTTTTGCCAGACACTTTCTATAAAAATACTGACTCTACCAAGGATACTTGTAACATCTATTCTGGTCTTCACCAGTGTACCATTCAATTGGAATCACATGTGGACTTGAGTGTTAAGGATCCTATGAAATATATTTTTAATGTTTTAATTCTGTTTTAAATTTATTGGCCAATTGGTAAAGATTAAGGTATGGTTTATGTGCATATTTTAGCTACATTAAATATGGATTAATTTGAATTTAAGTCTATTTGCGCTCTCTTCTTTTTTCTGTTTGTTCACTATTTTATAGGGTCGCTATTACCCTATTTTGAGAGCAGCAAGTAGCATCTCAACATATGTTCTATTTAGGCGCCTTTTTCTTTGGTGGATTCTGTCCTGTAGCCTGCAGCAGCTGCCAGCCTATGTCCATCCCGGCCCAGCTCCTGTCTGTTAGGGGGAGTGCTGTAGGTGGTCCTATGCTAAACTGATCTGTGAGTGCTGTGCGGCGCCAGCATCTGACATCAGACGCCGGTGCCGCACAGCGTGCACTGAGTAGTTCAGCCTAGTCCACCCACAGCAGCACTCTCGCTCCCTCGTCGCCGGCACAGCAGGTACTGTGAGGGCATATCTGGCACTGTGGGAACATTTATGTACAGTATGTGGCACTGTGGGGGCATATATGTATCTGGCACTGTGGGGGCATATATGTATCTGGCACTGTGGGGGCATATATGTATCTGGCACTGTGGGGGCATTTATGTATCTGACACTGTGGGGGCATTTATGTATCTGACACTGTGGGGGCATTATGTATCTGGCACTGTGGGGGCATTTATGTATCTGGCACTGTGGGGGCATTTATGTATCTGGCACTGTGGGGGCATTTATGTACCTGGCACTGTGGGGGCATATATGTACCTGGCACTGTGGGGACATGTGTATCTGACACTGCTAGGGGGCATATCATGTGTAGCTGTCACTGCTGGGGGGCATAGCATGTGTAGCTGGCACGGCTGGTGGGCATATCATGTAGTGTTCCTGCTAGGCATCTTTCACAGGGCGCTGCGCCCTACCCCTTTTCTCTTATGTTCTAGAGGATGCTGGGGTCCAGGAGACTGGATGCACACTAGTGGAGCTCTACAGAGCTTTGCTGGAAAAAGACTTTCTTAGGTTTTTTATTTTACAGGGAAGCTGCTGGCAACAGCTTCCCTGCTTCATGGGACACCATTAGCTCCTGAAGGGTAGTGAACACAGCCCAAGCCTGGCCAGCGGTCACTCCCACAGCACTGCCACCACCCCATAAAAGAGCCAGAAGTTAGAAGACTGGTGAGTATATTACCAGAGTCCTGCAGAGAGGGGATCATCCGGTCATCATTGGCAGCATACAGGTACACGTGCAGCGCGCACCATGTCTCTCAGCACAAGGATGCAGAGCGCGGGGGGCGCGCTCTGAGGGCATGTTTTAAAACCTTACTCTCACTGGCAAAAAAGGTACATACATGTACAGCCGCTGATGTGCCATCCCCAGCCAGTATAAATATTACATTGCTGAGGCTGAAGGGCGGGGCTTCTCCTCAGACTTGCCAGAACACTCACTGGGTGCCATTTTCTCCTGACAGAAACTCCAGTGTGAAACTCCTGAACGCTGTTTCTCCTCATGACAACGCTGATACAAGTACAGGGTGTTATACAATGGGCAGAGAGTGTTCATTATAATTAGGTCTGTGTGCCTATTAGATAAGCTGAAGGCTGCATAAGCCTGAAGCCATATAAGAGCCCAATTTTTTGTGATTGGTTGTTTGTGACTAAGCAGTTGCTAGGCAGATCAGTGTGATCTTGGGTATTTTCCTATAGGATTATAGGGCTGTCCATCAAGGGTTTAGGGGTTGGTCTTGGAATAATACATAAGCCATGGTCATGTGACTCAGCTTCCTCTTGCCATTTTGGAATGGCCCAGGAAGGCTGAGTACTCCTTACAGTTATTATCCTTGTTGTTAATTCTGCTGTATGCTGTTTTCCCTGTGCGCTGTGCTTGCCCCCCCCCTCTCCCCACCCTTCCCACCAGCTTTAGACTTATTTCCTTGCCCTGTGCTCCCGCTCCGCATGCCGCTAGACAGCCAGGTCTGCTCTCATCCCCACCCCTCCCCTCCTCCCTTGCCGATTCGCGGGGTTCCCGAGCTTCCGGGGCTCTCTTTCATGGAGCTCATCCTCCCCCTGTCCCCGTCCCGGCGCCTGGCGTGGCGCGACGGGGCGGACCGCTGCGGCCTTCGCTTCTCCCCCGGCTCTCTCCGGCCGGGGGACGCGATACGCTTGACGCATCGATCGTACGTGGCGGCCGGCCGCGGGGGTCACCCCCGACGGCCGTGGGGGCTGCAGGCGGCGCAGTATTTCGGCCTGGCTTCTCCAGGCGCTACCCCGGCCTCCTCCCCTTTGCGGCCGGCTATAGGCGCCAGCGCCGCTTGGTGCCTGCGGCCCGGGACGGGCGGCGGGAGGAGGGGGGGGCGGGTCCTGGGGGCCGTGGTTGAGCCGGGGCTGCAGCTGTTTCAGCGTGCACCCAGCTCCTGCTACAGTGTTGCTGTCCGGGTGGCTCCCCCATGTGGTGGGGGCTGGTTTAGTATTTAATTTTAATGTTACTTTTTGTTCCTGTTGGGGGAGGTCCCCCACTGGGGGTGGGGTGGTCTGATGGCAGGGGTGCCCTGGGGTTTGCAGGCGGCCGCGGGTGCGGAGGGCAGCTCCCTTTCCGGGCCCCGTACGCTAGGCTCGTCGGGGTTTTTTCACCTGCGTGTTGCCCCCCCCCCCGTTTTTCAGGTTGGGCTGTTCTGTCCTCCGCCCTCCCCGTTTCCCTGCTTGCAGAGGCCCCCGTATGCACGGGTTCGTACGGTTAGGGTGGGGGCGGCGCAGCTCCTACGGCTGCATCGTTCCACCTGCCTGGCCCCCTCCCACTGTGCCTCCTAGGTTTTTCCTTTTTGGGTTATTCCCCCCCCCCTCCCATGGCTTTCGTCCTATACCATTGGGGATGCCCCGGGGGTCATGTCTGCCCTTCTGCCGCGACTTCCTCCCTGCCATGCGGGGGGCCCCGTCTCCCCGGCCTGCTGTCCCGCCTCCCTCCGGTTTGCGGCGTGTGACTTGCCCCCCCCTCCCGCCTGTGCCGCCTGTTGCGTGGTCGAAGCGCGGGCGCTTCCTGCGCTTGTTGTCCCCTCTGTTTTGTCTGCGCAGGTGTCGACGGGTCCGTGGGTGTCAGGGTTTCGGCGTGGAAAAACAGGAGGCTGAGGAGGGACAAGGCGGCAGCGGCAACGGAAGACGCACCGCCGAGGTCGTTGGCGGTGGTGGCGGCTGATGGTGTTCCAGGTCCTTCAGACATCAGTGAGCATGCTGTTGTTTTTCCTTATTGTTACAGTATTCCTTTTAACCTCTGTAGTGTTCCTCTGGCTCTCCTTGGCGCCCGCGTTGGTGGGCTAGGCTCATTGCGCAGCGTGAGGCGTTAGGCGTCTCGGAATGGGATGGCGGTGACGATTTCGGTCCCCTCCGCCCCCCCCCCCCCTGCGGTTCGCGGAGAGGGCAGGCGAGGGAGGGCATTGGGTTTTGCGGATGGTTGCACCAGGAGCGACCTGCCTAACGTCCTCGCATGGTGCAGTAGTTGTGTTAGCGCACGCGATTTAAATCCGAGGTTTACGCTCGGGGTGATTACGACGTGAAGTCCATCGGGTAACGTCAATTTCTTGGGGTTGGGTTTGGGGGTCGCCTGGCAGGCCGGAACCCTCGCAGTTGGCGTTTCTGTTTCGCGCTCCCTGGTAGGGGGGGCGGGTTCGCTTATGGCAAGGGCTAGTACACCATAGGCCACTCCCGTGTTCGTCACTCCTGCAAATTTGCTAGGCCTGTCTCCCGTCCAGAGACGGTGCCCCAGCCGCGAGCGGTTGTTGTAAGTCCGTGCACGCTTCCCCGCATCAGGTCCGGCGGAGGGTGGTCGCCGAACCGGCTTGGGGCTCGTGTGGGCCCTATGCCGTTTTTTCCTCTCTTCCCGGCTTGTACTTCTTCCCTGTGGGTTGGTGCCAGGGACCCCGGGCTAGTGCCGCCTTAGCCTACATTTGTCGTATCTTCAAGGGGTTTTTTCTTTTCATGCTCCATTTCCGAGACCGCGCGCAGGGTGAGATTAGTCTTTTAGGGACTCTGCGTTTTGGTTCCGTGAATATGGGCCGGGTACCTCCTTTTGGTTAACTTAGACGTTGGGTCGTGTTTGCGCCGCTTCCCCTGCGTACCTATCACCACCAATTTTTCGGGCCGCGATTAGGGGCCTGTTTTTATGCTGACAGGTTGGTGCCCTGAGTTTTTCTGTCTCATGTGCCTTTTTTGAGAAATGCTGCACTTTCTTGCGTTGGCTCGTACGGTCCGGATCCGGCCCCTTCTGTGTTTCTCGCTACAGGGACTATTTTCTCTTCATGGGTCTGGGAGGCATTTTGGTTTGCAGCCATCCTTCTGTAGGTGGCCAGGTCTTTGTCAGGGTCCTGGGGGATCACGTTGCCTCGGTACGCGGCTAGGGCCCTACCGGTTGCCTGAGGTTTCAGGGGTTGGCCTGGGCACAATTGCGGGTTGCTGTCGCCTCCCCACTGACAAGGTTCCTACACTTTTGGGGTTTTATTAACGGCTACTGGGGGTAACGCGAAGTTCGGTTTAAGCGGGTACAGTTGTTAGCTCCTCCCCTTTGGCGAGCAGGTTTATCACCATGGGTGGCATAGTTTGCAAGAATCTTATGGGCCCCTGCGGGTTTCGACCAGGTAGCGTACCTCAGATTCCCTTCCCGCGGGATCAGAGATGTTTGGGTGGATTTGGTCTTCATTCCTATAGTTTTTACGGGGAGGTTGTTGTGGCCTCCTCCTCCTTGTTCCCTACGGTCCCCCCAGGCTTTGCGGCTGTTGCGACATCTGCGTGGCTGCTGTGGTGCAGTTTTACCATCCCGCTCCGGAGTCGGAATGGGTTGGCGGATGCTTTGTCTCTTTGCAGTTTGATGAGTGCCACGAGTGGGTTCCGGTGGTGGCGTCATAAGGTTTCCTCATGCCCGTCTTCTGTCAGGCGGATTGTCCAGGCGGGTTGGCTACTCGGACTGGGCATGCGTTGGGGGCGTCTGCTGCGTCCTGGTGTTTTTTCAGTAGGTTGGTTACAGCAGGTGTGTCCCTGGTAGACAGTTCGATGGTTTTCCTGTGCGAGCTTTATGTGGGAGGGAGGTCCTGGGCGGCCATGTCTCCTGCCTTTGCGGGCATTTCCTTCCGTTCTAGGCTGCGCGGGCTGGTGGACCCCGCCTGGTCTTTCGTTAGCACTTTAGGGTTGGGGATAGGCGCCCCGCGCCTGCGGATACACGTAGGCTTGCTACGTGGAAAATTTTGGCGGAGTTGCTGGGTGTGCTGCCTCCTGTCGCCGAGTTGGTGTGGGAGGTGGCCCCGGTTTAGATTAGTCTTTGCTTTGGCTTTCTTCTGGGTTTTGCGGGTAAGCGAGGGGTGGCGAGCATCAGGCATTTTGGGATGCCGGGACCTTTCTCTGTAACGCGGGTTGCAGGGTGGTCGGTTGCTCTGCAGGATGGTGTAATCTGAATCGGATCAAGCAGCTGGGGGTCGCTGGGTGTCCTTGGAGGCCCAGGAGGTGGTGGGTGTCTACCCGCTGCGCCTGGCGCATGAGTATAGATGGGCCTCCGGGGGGGGGGCGACCAGTTGCTGATACGGGCGCTTGCTGATCCTCTCACTAAGGTACAGTGTTGCTGCTGTGTTTGGATTCGGTACCCATTCCTTGCGGAAAGGGGCTGCTGGCCATGCGCAGCCACAGGGTACGCCACGACGGCTGTTCAGGTGCTGGACTTCTTGGGTCCTAATCCTTACAGATGGGGGAGGCTGCCATGCGGCAGCCACAAGGGCCTCCACAGCAGCTATTCAGGAGCTGGGCCGTTGAGGGTATACTTCTTAGGTCCTATTCCTTGCGTGTTGGGGTGGCTACCATGCGGCAGCCACAGGGTCCTCCTCGGCTGCTGTTCAGGAGCTGGCCCATTGGCGGTATACTTCTTAGTAGTGATGTGCACCGGAAATTTTTCGGGTTTTGTGTTTTGGTATTGGGTTCGGTTCCGCGGCCGTGTTTTGGATTCGGACACGTTTTGGCAAAACCTCACCGAAATTTTTTTGTCAGATTCGGGTGTGTTTTGGATTCGGGTGTGTTTTGGATTCGGGTGTTTTTTCAAAAAACCCTAAAAAACAGCTTAAATCATAGAATTTGGGGGTCATTTTGATCCCATAGTATTATTAACCTCAATAACCATAATTTCCACTCATTTCCAGTCTATTCTGAACACCTCACACCTCACAATATTATTTTTAGTCCTAAAATTTGCACCGAGGTCGCTGGATGGCTAAGCTAAACGACTCAAGTGGCGGACACAAACACCTGGCCCATCTAGGAGTGGCACTGCAGTGTCAGGCAGGATGGCATTTCAAAAAAATTGTCCCCAAACAGCACATGATGCTAAGAAAAAAAGAGGCGCACCAAGGTCGCTGTGTGACTAAGCTAAGCGAAACAAGTGGCCGACACAAACACCTGGCCCGGCACTGCAGTGTCACGCAGGATGGCCCTTCAAAAAAATACTCCCCAAACAGCACATGATGCAAAGAAAAAAAGAGGCGCAATGAGGTAGCTGTGTGACTAAGCTAAGCGACCCTAGTGGCCGACACAAACACCTGGCCCATCTAGGAGTGGCACTGCAGTGTCACGCAGGATGGCCCTTCAAAAAAATACTCCCCAAACAGCACATGATGCAAAGAAAAAAAAGAGACGCAATGAGGTAGCTGTGTGACTAAGCTAAGCGACCCTAGTGGCCGACACAAACACCTGGCCCATCTAGGAGTGGCACTGCAGTGTCACGCAGGATGGCACTTCAAAAAAATTGTCCCCAAACAGCACACGATGCAAAGAAAAAAAGAGGCGCAATGAGGTAGCTGTGTGACTAAGATAAGCAACCCAAGTGGCCGACACAAACACCTGGCCCATCTAGGAGTGGCACTGCAGTGTCAGACAGGATGGCACTTCAAAAAAATTGTCCCCAAACAGCACATGATGCAAAGAAAAATGAAAGAAAAAAGAGGTGCAAGATGGAATTGTCCTTGGGCCCTCCCACCCACCCTTATTTTGTATAAACAGGACATGCACACTTTAACGAACCCATCATTTCAGCGACAGGGTCTGCCACACGACTGTGACTGAAATGACTGGTTGGTTTGGGCCCCCACCAAAAAAGAAGCAATCAATCTCTCCTTGCACAAACTGGCTCTACAGAGGCAAGATGTCCACCTCATCATCATCGTCCGATTCATCACCCCTTTCACTGTGTACATCCCCCTCCTCACAGATTATTAATTCATCCCCACTGAAATCCACCATCTCAGGTCCCCGTGCACTTTCTGGAGGCAATTGCTGCTGGTGAATGTCTCCACGGAGGAATTGATTATAATTCATTTTAATGAACATCATCTTCTCCACATTTTCTGGAAGTAACCTCGTACGCCGATTGCTGACAAGGTGAGCGGCGGCACTAAACACTCTTTCAGAGTACACACTGGAGGGAGGGCAACTTAGGTAGAATAAAGCCAGTTTGTGCAAGGGCCTCCAAATTGCCTCTATTTCCTGCCAGTATACGTACGGACTGTCTGACGTGCCTACTTGGATGCGGTCACTCATATAATCCTCCACCATTCTTTCAATGGTGAGAGTATCATATGCAGTGACAGTAGACGACATGTCAGTAATCGTTGGCAGGTCCTTCAGTCCGGACCAGATGTCAGCACTCGCTCCAGACTGCCCTGCATCACCGCCAGCGGGTGGGCTCGGAATTCTTATCCTTTTCCTCGCACCCCCAGTTGCGGGAGAATGTGAAGGAGGAGCTGTTGACGGGTCACGTTCCGCTTGACTTGACAATTTTCTCACCAGCAGGTCTTTGAACCCCTGCAGACTTGTGTCTGCCAGAAAGAGAGATACAACGTAGGTTTTAAATCTAGGATCGAGCACGGTGGCCAAAATGTAGTGCTCTGATTTCAACAGATTGACCACCCGTGAATCCTGGTTAAGCGAATGAAGGGCTCCATCCACAAGTCCCACATGCCTAGCGGAATCGCTCTGTTTTAGCTCCTCCTTCAATGTCTCCAGCTTCTTCTGCAAAAGCCTGATGAGGGGAATGACCTGACTCAGGCTGGCAGTGTCTGAACTGACTTCACGTGTGGCAAGTTCAAAGGGTTGCAGAACCTTGCACAACATTGAAATCATTCTCCACTGCGCTTGAGACAGGTGCATTCCACCTCCTTTGCCTATATCGTGGCCAGATGTATAGGCTTGAATGGCCTTTTGCTGCTCCTCCATCCTCTGAAGCATATAGAGGGTTGAATTCCACCTCGTTACCAATTCCTGCTTCAGATGATGGCAGGGCAGGTTCAGGTATTTTTGGTGGTGCTCCAGTCTTCTGTACGCGGTGCCTGAACGCCGAAAGTGGCCCGCAATTCTTCGGGCCACCGACAGCATCTCTTGCACGCCCCTGTCGTTTTTTAAATAATTCTGCACCACCAAATTCAAGGTATGTGCAAAACATGGGACGTGCAGGAATTTGCCCAGATGTAATGCACGCACAATATTGCTGGCGTTGTCCGATGTCACAAATCCCCAGGAGAGTCCAATTGGGGTAAGCCATTCTGCGATGATCTTCCTCAGTTGCCGTAAGAGGTTTTCAGCTGTGTGCGTATTCTGGAAAGCGGTGATGCAAAGCGTAGCCTGCCTAGGAACGAGTTGGCGTTTGCGAGATGCTGCTACTGGTGCCGCCGCTGCTGTTCTTGCAGCGGGAGGCAATACATCTACCCAGTGGGCTGTCACAGTCATATAGTCCTGAGTCTGCCCTGCTCCACTTGTCCACATGTCCGTGGTTAAGTGGATATTGGATACAACTGCATTTTTTAGGACACTGGTGAGTCTTTTTCTGAGGTCTGTGTACATTTTCGGTATCGCCTGCCTAGAGAAATGGAACCTAGATGGTATTTGGTACCGGGGACACAGTACCTCAATCAAGTCTATAGTTGGCTCTGAAGTAACGATGGATACCGGAACCACGTTTCTCACCGCCCAGGCTGCCAAGGCCTCAGTTATCCGCTTTGCAACAGGATGACTGCTGTGATATTTCATCTTCCTCGCAAAGGACTGTTGGACAGTCAATTGCTTACTGGAAGTAGTACAAGTGGTCTTCCGACTTCCCCTCTGGGATGCCGATCGACTCCCAGCAGCAACAACAGCAGCGCCAGCAGCAGTAGGCGTTACACTCAAGGATGCATCGGAGGAATCCCAGGCAGGAGAGGACTCGTCAGACTTGCCAGTGACATGGCCTGAAGGACTATTGGCTTTCCTGGGTAAGGAGGAAATTGACACTGAGGGAGTTGGTGGTGTGGTTTGCGGGAGCTTGGTTACAAGAGGAAGGGATTTAGTGGTCAGCAGACTGCTTCCGCTGTCGCCCAAAGTTTTTGAACTTGTCACTGACTTATGATGAATGCGCTGCAGGTGACGTATAAGGGAGGATGTTCCGAGGTGGTTAACGTCCTTACCCCTACTTATTACAGCTTGACAAAGGCAACACACGGCTTGACACCTGTTGTCCATATTTGTGTTGAAATAATTCCACACCGAAGAGCTAATTTTTTTTGTATTTTGACCAGGCATGTCAATGGCCATATTCCTCCCACGGACAACAGGTGTCTCCCCGGGTGCCTGACTTTAACAAACCACCTCACCATCAGAATCCTCCTTGTCAATTTCCTCCCCAGCGCCAGCAACACCCATATCCTCATCCTGGTGTACTTCAACACTGACATCTTCAATTTGACTATCAGGAACTGGACTGTGGGTGCTCCTTCCAGCACTTGCAGGGGGCGTGCAAATGGTGGAAGGCGCAAGCTCTTCCCGTCCAGTGTTGGGAAGGTCAGGCATCGCAACCGACACAATTGGACTCTCCTTGGGGATTTGTGATTTCGAAGAACGCACAGTTCTTTGCTGTGCTTTTGCCAGCTTAAGTCTTTTCTTTTTTCTAGCGAGAGGATGAGTGCTTCCATCCTCATGTGAAGCTGAACCACTAGCCATGAACATAGGCCAGGGCCTCAGCCCTTCCTTGCCACTCCGTGTCGTAAATGGCATATTGGCAAGTTTACGCTTCTCCTCAGACGCTTTTAATTTTGATTTTTGGGTCATTTTACTGATCTTTTGTGTTTTGGATTTTACATGCTCTGTACTATGACATTGGGCATCGGCCTTGGCAGACGACGTTGATGGCATTTCATCGTCTCGGCCATGACTAGTGGCAGCAGCTTCAGCATGAGGTGGAAGTGGATCTTGATCTTTCCCTATTTTTTTAACCTCCACATTTTTGTTCTCCATATTTTAATGCGCACAACTAAAAGGCACCACAGGTATACAATGTAGATGGATGGATAGTATACTTATGGACGACGAGTGACGACACAGAGGTAGGTACAGCAGTGGCCTACCGTACTGCTATATACAGTATAATGGACCTGGTGGACACTGTCAGCAGACTGCTAAACTAGTACTACTAGTATAAAGAAAAAAAGACACCACAGGTATACAATGTAGATGGATGGATAGTATACTTATGGATGACGAGTGACGACACAGAGGTAGGTACAGCAGTGGCCTACCGTACTGCTATATACAGTATAATGGACCTGGTGGACACTGTCAGCAGACTGCTAAACTAGTACTACTAGTATAAGGAAAAAAAGACACCACAGGTATACATTGTAGATGGATGGATAGTATACTTATGGACGACGAGTGACGACACAGAGGTAGGTACAGCAGTGGCCTACCGTACTGCTATATACAGTATAATGGACCTGGTGGACACTGTCAGCAGACTGCTAAACTAGTACTACTAGTATAAAGAAAAAAAGACGCCACAGGTATACAATGTAGATGGATGGATAGTATACTTATGGATGACGAGTGACGACACAGAGGTAGGTACAGCAGTGGCCTACCGTACTGCTATATACAGTATAATGGACCTGGTGGACACTGTCAGCAGACTGCTAAACTAGTACTACTAGTATAAGGAAAAAAAGACACCACAGGTATACATTGTAGATGGATGGATAGTATACTTATGGACGACGAGTGACGACACAGAGGTAGGTACAGCAGTGGCCTACCGTACTGCTATATACAGTATAATGGACCTGGTGGACACTATCAGCAGACTGCTAAACTAGTATAAAAAAAAGCCACCACAGGAGTGTTTTTCAGGCAGACAAACGTATACTGGTGGTCACTGTCAGCAAAACTGTGCACTGTACTCCTGCTATAGCTGCTCCCCAGTCCCCACAATTAAGCAGTGTGAGCACTCAGCACAGATATATCATGCAGCACACTGAGCACAGATATGTTATGGAGCGTTTTTTTCAGGCAGAGAACGGATAAAAAAAACTGGTGGTCACTATCAGCAAAACTCTGCACTCTACTCCGAGTCCTAACAGCTGCTCCCCAATCCTCCCCACAATTAGTAATAAAACAAGCAATCAACTGTCTCTTCTACAATTATAAACGGAGAGGACACCAGCCACGTCCTCTCCCTATCAATCTCAATGCACGTGTGAAAATGGCGGCGACGCGCGGCTGCTTATATAGAATCCAAATCTCGCGAGAATCCGACAGCGGGATGATGACGTTCGGGCGCGCTCGGGTTAACCGAGCCATACGGGAGAATCCGAGTATGGCTCGGACCCGTGTAAAAAGGGTAAAGTTCGGGGGGGTTCGGTTTCTCGGAAACCGAACCCGCTCATCACTACTTCTTAGGTCCTGTTCCTGGCGGATGAGGGGGGGGCTGCCATGCGACAGCCACAGGGGCCTCCACAGCAGCTATTCAGGGGCTGGGCCGTTGGAGATGTACGTCTTAGGGCCTATTCCTTGCGGCAGCCACGGGGTCCTCCTCTGCAGCTGTTAAGGAGCAGGGCTGTTGGGGGTATGCTTATTATAGGTCCTATCCCCGGCGGGCTGGGGAGGCTGACCATGTGGCAGCCCCAGGGTCCTCCACGGCAGCGGTTCAGGAGCAGGGTCGCTGGGGGTATGCTTGTTGCAGGTCCTGTTCCTGGTGGATTGGGGAGGCTACCATGCGGCAGCCACAGGGTCCCCCTCGGCAGCGGTTCCGGTGCTGGGCCGTTGGAGGTATACTTTTTAGGTCCTGTTCCTTGCGGATTGGGGATGTCTAACAACAGACAAAGAGGAAGGGGGGTGCAAATCCCCACCCCCAAATTCCCTTCCGCACACTGAAAATTACCTGTAACAATCCCTGCACCTATCTGGTAATAAAATTCAGAGAATTTGTCACAAATGTTTGCAAACACATGTTTAGCTGCTGGCCACTTCACGGCTTCTCTGATACAGCAGTCCTAACCTACATAATAGCAGTGCCCACATAGGGCCATGTAATTTGTCACAGTACGCCTCATGATAAAGGCTATTACTAAAACACTTCCAGACAGAGAGCTAACTTACCCGGGAGCCACCCCCAGGAATTCCCATTGGCACTACAAGGAACAGCATGCCTTCCAAATGCTGCTCCCATTCAATGCCTCATGCACACAAGCAGACAAACAATTTGGAAGCTGCTCAATCATACCTGGAGGTAATTATATATCAGGTGCCATTTTTGGAAGGGGGAGGGGTCACAGACAAACAACAGACAAAGAGGAAGGGGGGTGCAAATCCCCACCCCCAAATTCCCTTCCGCACACTGAAAATTACCTGTAACAATCCCTGAACCTATCTGGTAATAAAATTCAGAGAATTTGTCACAAATGTTTGCAAACACATGTTTAGCTGCTGGCCACTTCACGGCTTCTCTGATACAGCAGTCCTAACCTACATAATAGCAGTGCCCACATAGGGCCATGTAATTTGTCACAGTACGCCTCATGATAAAGGCTATTACTAAAACACTTCCAGACAGAGAGCTAACTTACCCGGGAGCCACCCCCAGGATCTCCCATTGGCACTACAAGGAACAGCATGCCTTCCAAATGCTGCTCCCATTCAATGCCTCATGCACACAAGCAGACAAACAATTTGGAAGCTGCTCAATCATACCTGGAGGTAATTATATATCAGGTGATGCGGCAACCCCAGGGTCCTCCACGGCGGTTGTTCAGGAGCTGGGGCGTTGGAGGTTTACTCCTTATAGGTTCTATTCCTTGCGGATTGGGGTGGCTGCTGTGCGGCAGTCACAGGGTCCCCCGCGGCAGTGGTCCAGGAGCTGGGGCGTTGGGGGTGTACTTCTTAGGTCCTATTCCTTGCGGATGGGGGTGGCTACCATGCGGCAGCCACAGGGTCCTCCGCGGCAGCTATTCAGGAGGTGGTCCGCTGGAGGTATATTTGTTTTTTAGGTCCATTCCTTGTGGATGGGGGTGGCTGCCGTGCGGCAGACATAGGGTCCCCCTCGGCAGCTATTCAAGGGGTGGTTCGTTGGAGGTATACTTCTTAGGTCCTATTCCATACGAATGGGGGTGGCTACCATGCGGAAGCCACAGGTTCCTCCACGGCGGCTATGTAGGAGGTGGGCCGTTGGAGGTATACTGTTTAGGTCCTATTCCTTGCGGATGGGGGTGGCTACCGTGCGGCAGCCACAGGATCCTCCACGGCAGCTATTCAGGAGGTGCTCCGTGGAGGGATGCTTACTATAAGCCTTCTGCATATGGATGATGTTTAGTTGCGCCTGTTGCGCTAACCCAAAAACTTGTTTACCCGTCGGTTTTCAAACGGGTAGCGTTCAGGAATCGAGGGTGTAAAGTGAATTTTTACATTTTCCTCCAAGGGGGCCTAATTACAATTGGCTCATCAAAGGTCCACGGGAGGTTTTTTGAGTTTTCTCCTTCACTTGGGTTAATTCTGTTATCTGTCACTTGGTTTTCCTATGTGATGTATGTCAGTGTGATGATTTTAGGGTGTTTTTCTTTTGCAGCCGTCGATGGTTTGAACAGGAATGGCTGGATTGGCCATTCTTACATTTTTGGGCGGCAGGGCATTACTTGGCGCATAGGACAGCTGAGGTTTTGGGTTATGGCTTTTAGGTGGTCAGGCATCCTCTGCTTGTACTGCGTCAGCCGCAGTTTCGACAAGGGGGAAGGCGTTCGTCTTCTCCGGCTGGAGTTTTGCAGATTTTGTCTTACCTGGGGTTTTGGTCCTTTCAGTTAGCTGTCTTCTTTTCCTGGTTTTTATTGGTTTGGATGGCGGGGTGGTTTGTTAAACCTTTGTGACTGGAAGTCGCTACCAACCAGCGGTCAGATGGGCATAAGTGGTCATTGTGGGGCACCCTCTTTAGAAAGACGGCAGGTGTGTCCTTACCTTGCGGTTGGACATTTAGACGTTCCCCTGCGAGAACCGAACGTTTGCCAGAGAAAAGAGTGGTGAGTCCTGCACAATGCTGGTTATGCAGGGAGGAGGCGGGGTTTGGGTACTCCCCTCCTTGGTGGTTGGATTTCATCCAAGGGACTGGAGCTGGTGTCTGGTAGCGACTGGTCCTTTGCCATCCTCCAATATAAAATCAATTCAATTACAATTATAGTTTAAAGAACAGGTCAGCGATCAATAAATATCGTCTGACCTTTAACTACAGCTAACCGTGTCCGTGTCGTTATTTTAGTGTGTCGTTATTTTAGTGATAAGCCAGTTTAAAGAAGTGTTTATGTCAATCGCAATAAAATTATGGGCGCCTTAGATAAGCTGAAGGCTGCATAAGCCTGAAGCCATATAAGAGCCCAATTTTTTGTGATTGGTTGTTTGTGACTAAGCAGTTGCTAGGCAGATCAGTGTGTTCTTGGGTATTTTCCTATAGGATTATAGGGCTGTCCATCAAGGGTTTAGGGGTTGGTCTTGGAATAATACATAAGCCATGGTCATGTGACTCAGCTTCCTCTTGCCATTTTGGAATGCCTTCCCGCCCGCCCTGACTATATATTTTTTCTTTCCTACATCTTGTCTTTCTCGGTGGGCTCTTGACAGCCAGATTGGCGGGAAGTCGCTACCAACCAGTGGTCAGATGGGCATAAGTGGTCATTGTGGGGCACCCTCTTTAGAAAGACGGCAGGTGTGTCCTTACCTTGCGGTTGGACATTTAGACGTTCCCCTGCGGGAACCGAACGTTTGCCAGAGAAAAGAGTGGTGAGTCCTGCACAATGCGGGTTATGCAGGGAGGAGGCGGGGTTTGGGTACTCCCCTCCTTGGTGGTTGGATTTCATCCAAGGGACTGGAGCTGGTGTCTGGTAGCGACTGGTCCTTTGCCATCCTCCAATATAAAATCAATTCAAATACAATTATAGTTTAAAGAACAGGTCAGCGGTCAATAAATATCGTCTGGCCTTTAACTACAGCTAACCGTGTCCGTGTCGTTATATTATTCTCTGACAGACTTTAGTGTGGGTCACTCCCCAATAGCTCCCCTGTGTGATAGGGGTGTGTGTGTGTGTGTGTGTGTGTGTGTGTGTGTGTGTGTGTGTGTGTGTGTGTGTGTGTGTGTGTGTGTGTACAAGTGTGTAATATGTCAGACATTGGGGAGGGTTCTTCCCAGGAAGAACCCATTTTAGATACACAAGAGGGTAATGTGGTGGCCCTTCCCTCTCAGAAGGAGCCGGAGTGGGTGAGAATGTTGCAAAAGAATATGTCAATGCTTGCCAAGAAATTCTCAGACTCTGAACAACAGACTAAATATTGGAGGCAGTCTGTGGAGGATGCACTGTTTACTGACCCCCTCCATATCATCCACTCGGGTCCCATCCAGTTCCCAGAAAAGGTCTCTGGCCCAGATAATGCAAGGGGACACAGACACAGATTCCGACTCTGACGTCGACACTGGGGATTTGAGAGGGATAGACCCCAAATTAGCCAAAAGCATACAATGTAGGATAATTGCTATAAAGGAAGTGTTGGAGTTTCCTAAAACAACACTTGTCCCTGAGGAAAAGGATTATTTTAAATTAAATAAAAAGCAGGTTGTGACTTTTGCTCCTTCAAAAGATTTGAATGCCTTCTTTGAAGAATCCCGGGCTAACCCAGAGAAGAAATTTACCCTTCCCAGAAGGATACGTGTAGCGTACCCTTTCCCTGAGGAAGACAGGCACAAATGGGAGACTCCCCCAATTATAGACACCTCAGTTTCTCGGCTGTCTAAGAAAATAGTTTTGCCTGCCCCTGGTTCAGCCTCTTTAAAAGATCCGGCTGACCGTAAATTAGAAACAACCCTAAAATCCATAGATACGGCTAACGGAACGGTGTTCAGGCCCACCATTGCTTGTGCGTGGGTAGGTAACGCTGTGGAAAGATGGTCTGACAACTTGCTTGTTAACATAGACACAGTTGACAGGGATGAAATAGTCCTAACTCTCGGCCATATCAAAGATGCTGCAGGTTACTTAGTTGAAGCTATAAAGGATATTGGGTTGCTGAGTTCAAGATCCTCCGCTATGGCGATTTCAGCCCGCAGGGCGCTGTGGATCCGCCAATGGAATGCTGATGCGGAATCAAAAAAGAATATTGAGGCGCTTCCTTACAATGGAGAAGCCCTCTTTGGAGACAAGCTGCATGCCATGATTTCAACAACTACATCAGGCAAATCAGCATTTCTGCCTTCCGCAGCTGCTCCACCTAGAAAAGGATTACATTCTCATACGATGAAGTCCTTTTGGCCCAACAAGTCCAAAAGGGCAACGGGTACCCCCTTCTTCACAGGAAGAGGTCGAGGAAGAGGTAAAAAATCTACAACACCATCAGGCTCGCAGGAGCAGAAGACAGCTACTTCTGCTAAAACCTCAGCATGACGCTGGGGCTGCCCTGCGGGAGTACGATCGGGTGGGGGCACATCTACTGTCTTTCAGCCAGGTCTGGGTTCACTCAGATTTGGATCCTTGGGTATTGCAGATAGTATCCCAAGGGTACAAATTGGAATTTCAGGACCTTCCCCATGCCGATTTTTCATATCAGCCTTACCAGCTTCTGTTCAGGACAGAGCAAAAGTGCTGAACGCAATACAGAAATTATGTCAAGACAACGTAATTTCCTTAGTTCCTGTGTCACAACAGGAAAAAGGGTTTTATTCAAGCCCGTTTGTAGTGCCGAAACCGGATGGCTCGGTCAGACCGATTTTAAACCTAAAGACTCTGAACCTTTATTTGAAAAGGTTCAAATTCAAGATGGAATCCCTGAGAGCGGTGATCTCCAGCTTGGAGGAAAGGAATTTCTGGTATCGATGGACATCAAAGATGCTTATTTACATGTTCCCATCTAACCGCCACATCAGGCATACCTGAGGTTTGCGGTGCAGAACTGCCACTACCAGTTCCAGTCATTGCCTTTCGGGCTCTCCACGGCTCCGAGAATATTCACCAAGGTGATGGCAGAGATGTCATCCCATACTTGGACAATCTCCTCATAAAAGCGAGATCCGGGGAGAAATTAGTGCAGAACATTGCACTTTCCCTGACGGTGCTTCAACAGCACGGTTGGATCATAAACCTTCCAAAATCACAATTGGAACCCACAAGGAGGTTATCATTTCTGGGAATGATATTTGACACGAAGCACAGAAAGTATTCCTACCGGTGGAATAGGCTCTGGAGATCCAGAGGATGGTCAAACAAGCTTTAAAACCAGCACGCGTATCGATTCATCAGTGCATCCGCCTGCTGGGGAAGATGGTAGCGGCCTACGAGGCTCTACAATTTGGCCAATTCCACGCCAGGGTGTTCCAATGGGACCTACTGGACAAGTGGTCCGGATTGCACCTACACATGCACCGGAGGATAATCCTGTCAACAAAAGCCAGAATTTCATTCTTGTGGTGGCTTCAAAGTTCTCACCTCCTGGAGGGACGCAGGTTCGGGATTCAGACATGGATCCTGGTGACCACAGATGCAAGCCTCCGAGGTTGGGGAGCAGTCACACAAGGGGAAAGATTCCAAGGACGATGGTCAAGTCAAGAAGTACTCCTTCACATAAACGTTCTGGAATTGAGAGCTGTGTACAACAGCCTTCATCAAGCGGCACACCTTCTACAATGTCGTCCCATACAGATCCAGTCAGACCAATGTAACAGCAGTAGCTTACATAAACCGCCAGGGCGGAACAAAAAGCAGAGCGGCAATGGCAGAGGTGACAAAGATACTCCTCTGGGCAGAAAGACATGCAAAAGCTCTTGCCAATTTCATTCCGGGAGTAGACAACTGGGAAGCACACTTCCTCAGCAGACACGATCTCCATCCAAGAGAATGGGGCCTCCACCCAGAAGTCTTTGCAGAGGTAGCAGAACATTGGGGCGTTCCTCAAGTGGATATGATGGCATCACGTCTCAACAAGAAGCTTCAGAAATATTGTTCCAGGTCAAGAGACCCACAAGCAATAGCAGTGGATGCACTGGTGACCCAGTGGGTGTTTCAGTCGGTGTATCTGTACCCTCCACTTCCACTAATACCAAAAGTTCTCAAGATCATCAGAAGAACAAGGGTTCGAGCAATTCTCATTGCTCCAGACTGGCAAAGGAGGGCTTGGTATCCAGATCTTCAGGAGTTATTACTGGAAGATCCTCAGCCTCTTCCTCTTCACGAGGACCTGCTTCAGCAGGGGCAGTTTGTTTATCAAGACTTACCGCGGCTGTGTTTGATGGCAGGGCTGTTGAGCGCCAGATCCTAGCCCGTAAGGGTATTCCCAGTGAAGTCATTCCCACACTTATTCTGGCCAGAAAAGGGGTAACATCCAAACATTACCATCGTATTTGGAGAAAATATGTATCTTGGTGTGAATTCAAGAAGTCTCCTGCGGTGGAGTTTAAATTATGACGTCTTCTATTTCTACAGGTGTGGATGCTGGCTTGAGATTAGGGTTTATCAAGGTCCAAATTTCGGCCTTGTCCACTTTCTTTCAGAAACAGTTGGCTTCCCTTCCTGAGGTCCAGACGTTCATGAAGGGGTTCTGCGCATCCAACCTCCCTTTGTGTCTCCTGCGGCACCATGGGATCTTAATGTGGTGTTGTAGTTCCTTAAATCGGACTGGTTTGAGCCTCTACAAGAGGTAGAGTTGAAGTTTCTCACTTGGAAAGTGGTCATGCTGTTGGCCTTGGCCTCAGGCAGACGAGTGTCTGAATTAGGAGTCCTTATTTGATTTTTCATGAAGATAGAGCTGAACTGCGGACGCATCAGCATTTTCTTCCAAAGGTTGTGTCTTATTTCCATATCAACCAACCTGTGGTGGTGCCAGTGGCTTCTGACACCTCAGCCGTTTCAAAGTCTTTGGATGTCGTCAGAGCGTTGATGACTTATGTTGCAAGAACGGTTCGGATAAGGAAAACAGAATCTTTGTTTGTCCTCTATGACCCCAACAAGATTGGGGTCCTGCTTATAAGCAGACTATTGCGCGCTGGATCAAAGGTACCATTCAGCATGCTTATTCCACGGCAGGATTGCCGTTACCGAGTTCGGTAAAGGCCCACTCTACAAGGAAACTGGGTTCTTCCTGGGCGGCTGCCTGGGGTGTCTCGGCGTTGCAAATTTGCCGAGCAGCTACTTGGTCAGGGGCAAACACATTTGCTAAGTTTTACAGGTTTGACACCTTGGCTGCTGACGACCTTCAGTTTGGTCAGTCAGTTCTGCAGGAACATTAGCACTTTCCCGCCCATACTGGGAGCTATGGTACATCCCCATGGTACTAAAATGGACCCCAGCATCCTCTAGGACATAAGAGAAAATAGGATTTTAATTACCTACCGGTAAATCCTTTTCTCGTAGTCCGTAGAGGATGCAGGGCGCCCGCCCAGTGCTAATTTTTCCTGCAGAATTACATTTTATCTTTTTACACAGGTTCTCATGTGTTAAGATGTTCACAGCTGTTGCTGTTGCGTTATGCATGCACGTTAGCATGGGTTATGTTGAAAGCCATGTTAGGCGGCATGTTTTGTATGGTGTGAGCTGGTGTGAATCTCGCCACTAGTTTAATGTAAATTCTTCTCTCGAAGTTGTACGTCTCCTCGGGCACAGTTCCTATACTGAGGCCTGGAGGAGGGGCATAGAGGGAGGAGCCAGTTCTCACTGTTGAAAAGTCTAAAAGTGCAGAGGGCTCCTGCGGAACTGTCTATACCCCCATGGTACTAAAATGGACCCCAGCATCCTCTACGGACTACGAGAAAAGGGATTTACCGGTAGGTAATTAAAATCCTATTTTTATACTGCTAAATTCCACCCTGCCCGTTTGTGTGCACCTTGCCGTTTACTACTGACCCCCAGACCCCGCCACGATGCCGGACCCATCTGTGCGCCACCAGACCCAGCTGTGCGCTGCCAGACCCAGCGGTGCTGATACAGCACGCTGTCTCCCTGCATTGAAGTCCGCCGCGCCCCGACATACCTCCCAACATGACCCTCTCCAGGAGGGACAGATTGCTCTGCTTCTGGACTTCTCTCTTAATTGATGATTGCCATCACCTGTGCTGAAACACATTTCTTATCCATTAACCTGTTCAACACAGGTACCGGCAATCATAAATTAAGAGAAAAGTCCAGAAGGAGAGCATTGTGTCCCTCCTGGAGAGGGTCATGTTGGGAGGTATGCCCCGATGAGACAGGAGGGATGGGTTTGCCTCTCCCGCCAAGGCAAACCCAGCCCTCCTGTGTGTATGAATCTTTAAAAGGAGACGTCAGGGAGGATCAATCAACAGGTGGCCATCTTTACAGCAGCTCCGCAAGTGTGCGGTGATCAGCGCTCCCCATATTTAAAGTGCGTCACCCCCTCATGTTTGGTCAGGGCTAAAGCATTTTACCTTGTAAGTAGCTGTAAACTTTGCAGTCAGCTGCTAGCAGTTTAGTTTACTGCTGCCAAAATAAGTTATATATATATAACGCCTGGTGCAATGTGTCTTGGTGCAATACCTGGTGCAATGTGTCTCAGTTCTCCACGTGGTGCAATGTGTTTCAGTGCTCTACCTGGCGCAATGTGTTTTAATGCTCTACCTGGCGCAATGTGTCTCAGTGCTCTACCTGTTGCAATGTGTCTCAGTGCTCTACCCGGTGCAATGTGTCTCAGTGCTCTACCAGGTGCAATGTGTCTCAGTTCTCTACCTGGTGCAATGTGTCTTAGTGCAATACCTGGCGCAATGTGTCTCAGTGCTCTACCTGGAGCAATGTGTTTCAATGCTCTACCTGGCGCAATGTGTTTCAGGGCTCTACCTGGCGCAATGTGTCTCAGGGCTCTACCTGGCGCAATGTGTCTCAGTGCTCTACCTGGCGCAATGCGTCTCAGTGCTCTACCTGGTGCAATGTGTCTCAGTGCTCTACCAGGCGCAATGTGTTTCAGTGCTCTACCTGGCGCAATGTGTCTCAGTGCTCTACCTGGTGCAATGTGTCTCAGGGCTCTACCTGGAGCAATGTGTATCAATGCTCTACCTGGCGCAATGTGTTTCAGTGCTCTACCTGGTGCAATGTGTCTCAGTGCTCTACCTGGTGCAATGTATCTCAGTGCTCTACCTGGTGCAATGTGTCTCAATGCTCTACCTGGCGCAATGTGTTTCAGTGCTCTACCTGGCGCAATGTGTCTCAGTGCTCTACCTGGCGCAATGTGTCTCAGTGCTCTACCTGGCGCAATGTGTCTCAGTGCTCTACCTGTCGCAATGTGTTGCAGTGCTCTACCTGGCGCAATGTGTTGCAGTGCTCTACCTGGCGCAATGTGTCGCAGTGATCTACGTGGTGCAATGTGTCTCAGGACAATACCTGGCGCAATGTGTCTCAGTGCTCTACCTGGCGCAATGTGTTGCAGTGCTCTACCTGGCGCAATGTGTCACAGTGCTCTACGTGGTGCAATGTGTCTCAGGACAATACCTGGCGCAATGTGTTGCAGTGCTCTACCTGGCGCAATGTGTCGCAGTGCTCTACGTGGTGCAATATGTCTCAGTGATCTACGTGGTGTAATGTGTCTCAGTGCTCTACCTGGTGCAATGTGTCTCAGTGCTCTACCTGGCGCAATGTGTATAACGTGCTCTGCCCGGTGCAAAGTGTATAACGTGCTCTGCCCGGTGCAAAGTGTATAACGTGCTCTGCCCGGTGCAAAGTGTATAACGTGCTCTGCCTGGCGCAGAGTGTATAATGTGCTCTGCCTGGCACAAAGTGTATAACGTGCTCTGTCTGGTGCAATGTGTACAAGTGCTCTACCTGGCGCAAAGTGTAGAATCTGCTCTATCTGGCGCAATATGTATAATGTGATCTACCTGTCGCAGTGTGTATAGGAGGTTCTACCTGGTACAATGGTGGTCATTCCGAGTTGATCGCTCGTTATTTTCTTTTCGCAACGGAGCGATTAGTCGCTAATGCGCATGCGCAATGTCCGCAGTGTGACTGCGCCAAGTAAATTTGCTATTAAGTTAGGTATTTTACTCACGGCATTACAAGGTTTTTTCTTCGTTCTGGTGATCGTAATGTGATTGACAGGAAGTGGGTGTTTCTGGGCGGAAACGGGCCGTTTTATGGGTGTGTGCGAAAAAACGCTGCCGTTCCTGAGAAAAACGCAGGAGTGTCTGAAGAAACGGGGGAGTGTCTGGGCGAACGCTGGAAGTGTTTGTGACGTCAAACCAGGAACGAAACTGACTGAACTGATCGCAGTGGCAGAGTAAGTCTCGAGCTACTCAGAAACTGCTAAGAACTGTCTATTCGCAATTCTGCTAATCTTTCGTTCGCAATTCTACTATGCTAAGATTCACTCCCAGTAGGCGGCGGCTTAGCGTGTGCAAAGCTGCTAAAAGCAGCTAGCGAGCGAACAACTCGGAATGAGGGCCAATGTGTATTAGCTGCATTACTGTGTGGTGTAATGTGAATTCATTGCCACTATTATGTGGCCACGCCCCTTCCCTACGAAGCAACGCCCCTAAATTTTTTACTGTCCGTGCTTTAGCATGTAGGAAGGAGAGCACCAAGCATTACAGTATGTACATAATTTTGCCCTTCTAACTTAAAAATGTACGCTCCCGAATGAAAAATGTGCCCTCCCCGTGATCAGCACTCTGCCCTAAAAAAATCCTAGAGTGAACACTATCATGTTTAGCCGGCACTGCTGGGGGACATATCATGTGTAGCTGGCATTGCTGGGGGGCATATCATGTGTAGCTGGCATTGCTGGGGGGCATATCATGTGTAGCTGGCATTGCTGGGGGGCATATCATGTGTAGCTGGCACTGCTGGGGGGCATGTCATGTCTATTTGGCACTGCTGGGGGGCATGTCATGTCTATTTGGCACTGCTGGGGGGCATGTCATGTGTATCTGGCACTGTACTACTATAGACATTATGTGTATCTGGCACTATACTGTTCCTTCGGCGAGTGCATATGGGGGGTGGGGCGCTTTGAAATTGTTTCGCTCAGGGTGCTAGTAAGGCCTGGAGCCGCCCTGACGGTACTGTACACATCACTGACAGCTGATCAATGCTCAGGCAGGGAATTATTAGCGTTCTCATACACATTGATCCTCACAGTCACATCAGGCCAATGTCTGATCACATCTAGGGATATATTTACTACAGAGCAGGTTTTCGGAAGTGGTGATGTTGCCCATAGCAACCAATTAGATTCTAGCTATTATCTTCTAGAAGGTGGTAGATAAGTGATGAGTAGAATCTGATTTGTTGCTACAGGCAACATCTCCACTTCTAAAATCCCACACTATAGTAAATATACCCCTTATACTTTGTCCTGATCTACGGTCAGCGCATCCAAAGCAGACTCATCAGTATCGGCTCCTGTGTTTGGGCCGTAAGTGCTGATAGGAGGTGATATGTCCTACGTGGCTGAGAGTCACTGAGCGCATCGGCCCCTTATATACCAGTGGCATGCGGTGAGGTCAGTGGCTGGTGAGGCACTGCAGCCATAATGTCCGCCGAGTACTGCCAACGACACCTACCACTGCGGAACCAATGCCCACTACTGCCCCTGAGCCGATGCCCGCTACCACCGCCATCCCTGATGCCCGCTACCCCAACCACTAATGGCCACCGCCCCCCACCGATGTCTTACAAAATCGCCCACCATCAACTGCCCAGGCCCCCCGCCGCTAATTTGCATCTCAGTCCAATACCGTCGCTGCCAATGCCCGCAGCCTGCCTGCTCATAAAACTTGTGGTGAGCAGGCGGCTAATATATTGTACATTTTTATAAAATAAATATTAGTGTTTCTGACTGGGGAGGGAGTGGGAGGAGGACATGAATGCAATTTTGTTGTCCAGGGCTTCCATTAACTTAATAATGCCAGGGGCACCGCGCTATTAAGTTAATGGAAGTCCTGGACAACAAAATAGCCAGCAGTGGGCGACAGGGAGATGGTGACGCCAGGTAGATGACATCAGTGGGTGAGAGGGAGTGGGTGACAGCAATGGGTGGCAGGGAGATGGTGACGCCAGAGAGAGGGTGACAGCAGTCGGTGACAGGGAGAGGGTGACATCAGCGAGAAAGTGACAGGAAGAGTGTGATGCTAGGGAGAGGGTGACAGCAGCGGATGACAGGGAGAGGGTGACACCAGCGAGAAGGTGACAAGAAGAGTGTGATGCCAGGGAGATGGTGACATCAGCAGGTGACAGGGAGTGATGTGAGGGTGACAGCAGCGGGTGACTGGGAGTGACGCCAGGTACAGGGTGACAGCAGCGGGTGACAGGGAGTGACGCCAGGGACAGGGTGACAGCAGCGGGTGACAGGGAGTGATGACAGGGTGACAGGGAGTGATGCCAAGGAGAGGGTGACAGCAGCAGGTGACAGGGAGTGATGTGAGGGTGACAGCAGCAGGTGACAGGGAGTGATGCCATGGAGAGGGTGACAGCAGCGGGTGACAGGGAGAGACGACAGGGACAGGGTGACAGCAGCGGGTGACAGGGAGTGACGCTAGGGTAAGGCTGACAGCAGCGGGTGACAGGGATTGACCCTAGGGAGAAGGTGACAGCAGCGGGTGACAGGGAGTGACGCAAGGGAATAGGTGACAGCAGCAGGTTACAGGGAGTGATGACATGGTGACAGCAGCTGGTGACAGGGAGTGACGCCAGGGACAGGGTGACAGCAGCTGGTGACGCCAGGGAGAGGGTGACAGCAGCGGGACTGCGGGAGACATGGAGTGACACCAGGGAAAGGATAACAGCATTAGCAGTGGGTGAGAGTATGACAGAGAGTAATAAAGGGTCCTGGTCCTAGAACTGCAGCATGGCCCTTACTTCAGTATTAACTCCAGGGATCTTGACGTCAGATCCCCAGTGGCAAAGAGCAGTCTAAACAGGAATCCAGGGTCAGACAAAAAGTGAGAAAAGTGGAGAGGAGCAGGGATTGTGGCCCCTCCTCACCCCCTCCCCACTCTGGCCGGACTGCACTCTAGTTACTAGTATCGTGGTCTGGCCAAGTATGCCTGAGACGGGCAGTGGCGGCGGGGTGTCACAGGGGTGAGTGAGGTGGAAATCGGCTCAAGGTACGAGACTGGGCCGCACACAACTGTCCCTGCATACCAGTGCCGTAACTAGACATTTTAGCGCTGTGTGCAAGAAACAGCATTGCCTCCCACACTCATATTTAAAATAGGGCCAGTGCGCATGACAAAAATATAGGGGCATGGCTTCATGGGGATAGGGGCGTGGCCACAAAATAATACCAATGCATATTAAGCAGTACAATAGTCTCTATTATTCAAATTATGCTGCACTGTAGTGCCACTTACATACATTACACCAGGGAGAACCCCTGTCACACATTACGCCAGGTGGAGCTCACTTTTACACAGTACGCCAGGTATTGTCCCCTTTTACACAGTACGGCAGGCATTGTCCCCTTTTACACAGTACGGCAGGCATCGTCCCCTTTTACACAGTACGGCAGGTATTGTCCCCTTTTACACAGTATGGCAGGCATTGTCCCCTTTTACACAGTACGGCAGGTATTGTCCCCTTTTTACACAGTACGGCAGGCATTGCAGCAGGTGTTGTCCCCTTTCTACACAGTACGGCAGGCATTGCAGCAGGTATTGTCCCCTTTTTACACAGTACGGCAGGTATTGTCCCCTTTTTACACAGTACGACAGGCATTGTCCCCTTTTACACAGTACGGCAGGCATTGTCCCCTTTTACACAATACGGCAGGCATTGTCCCCTTTTACACAGTACGGCAGGCATTGTCCCCTTTTACACAGTACGGCAGGCATCATCCCCTTTTACACAGTACGGCAGGTATTGTCCCCTTTTTACACAGTACGGCAGGCATTGTCCCCTTTTTACACAGTACGGCAGGCATTGTCCCCTTTTACACAGTATGGCAGGCATTGTCCCCTTTTACACAGTACGGCAGGTATTGTCCCCTTTTTACACAGTACGGCAGGCATTGTCCCCTTTTACACAGTACGTCAGGCATTGTCCCCTTTTTTCACAGTACGGCAGGCATTGTCCCCTTTTTACACAGTACGGCAGATATTGTCCCCTTTTTACACAGTACGGCAGGTATTGTCCCCTTTTTACACAGTACGGCAGGCATTGTCCCCTTTTTACACAGTATGGCAGGTATTGTCCCCTTTTACACAGTACGGCAGGTAATGTCCCCTTTTTACACAGTACGGCAGGTATTACATAGTAACATAGTATCTAAGGTTGAAAAAAGACAATTGTCCATCGAGTTCAACCTATTTTTGGTCTCCTATGCATGATTATTTTGTATAAAATTTTGACTGAAGTTGATGACTGCCGTTACGTTTTACCCCTCTTTTTTATAATAACCATAGTGTGTCACTATGCCCCGTAACCCTGGCTATCCTTATCCATTAGGAATTTATCTAACCCATTGTTAAAGGTGTTGACTGAGTCGGCCATTACAACTCCCTCAGGCAGGGAATTCCAAACACATATCGTCCTTACCGTAAAAAAGCCTTTACGCCGTATTGTGCGGAATCTCCTCTCCTCTAACCTGAGCGAGTGTCCACGAGTTCTCTGTGTTGATCTAACCAAAAACAGGTCCTGCGCAAGATCTGTATATTGTCCCCTTAAATATTTGTAAATGTTGATCATGTCCCCTCTTAATCTCCCCTTTTCCAGTGTAAACATGCCTAGTCTTGCAGCCTTTCCTCATATTCCAGCGTCTCCATACCCTTAATTAGTTTGGTCGCCTGCCTCTGAACCTTTTCTAGCTCCAGGATATCCTTTTTGTAGTAAGGTGCCCAGAATTGCACACAGTATTCAAGGTGTGGCCTCACAAGTGATTTATATAACGGGAGTATAATACTCTCGTCCCTAGCATCAATTCCCCGTTTTATGCATGCTAATATCTTATTAGCCTTCTTTGCTGCAGTCCTACTTTGGGTACTACTGCTTAGTTTGCTATCTATGAGGACACCTAAGTCCTTTTCCAGTACAGAATCCCCTAATTTTACCCCATTTAGTAGGTAGGTGTTATTTTTGTTCTTGTTACCACAGTGCATTACTTTACACTTGTCTGTATTGAAGCGCATTCTCCATTTCGCTGCCCAAGCTTCTAATTTAACTAAGTCGTTCTGAAGTGACTCAGCATCCCCCTCCACATTTATAACTTTACACAATTTGGGATCATCTGCAAAAATTGACACCATGCTCTCTAGACCTTCTGTTAGGTCGTTAATGAAAATATTGAACAATAGCGGTCCTAATACTGAGCCTTGCGGCACACCACTTAGCACTTCAGTCCAATTTGAAAAAGATCCATTAACCACAATGCGCTGCTCCCTATTATCTAACCAGTTTTTGACCCAAGTGCATATTGTGCTTCCTAGCCTTGTTTCTTGTAGCTTGTAGATAAGTCTCATGTGTGGTACAGTGGCGAATGCTTTGGCAAAATCTAAAAAGATTACATCCACCTCTTTACCCTGATCTAGGTTTGCGCTTACTGTTTCATAAAAGCCAAGTAAGTTGGTTTGACAGGATCTGTCCTTTATAAACCCATGTTGATTCCTTTTAATGACCTTATTGACTTCAAGGAACTTCTAAATACTATCTCTTAGAATACCTTCTAATACTTTCCCCACTATAGATGTAAGACTAACTGGTCTATAATTACCTGATTCAGCTTTACTTCCCTTTTTGAATATAGGCACTACTTCCGCTATACGCCAGTCTTTGGGAACCATACCTGATATTACTGTATCTTTAAAGATCAAAAATAGCGGTTTTGCAAGTTCAGAGTGAAGCTCCATTAGAACCCTTGGGTGAATACCATCGGGACCTGGTGACTTATTAATCTTTAAATGTTTTAATCGGTCACAGACTACTTCCTCTCTTAAATAAGTACCTATCAGTGGGATATTCTCATTATTGAGATTATGTGTTAGTCCCTGAATTGGGTCCTCTCTAGTTAATACTGTTGAAAAAAACTCATTTAGTGTGTCCGCTATGTCATTATCATTTTTAATTGAGACTCCCAACTTGTCTTTTAAAGGGCCTATACTCTCCTCCTTTAATCTCTTGCTATTAATGTATTTAAATATTTTTTTGGGATTCACTTTGCTTTCCTTTGCTACTAGTTTTTCAGTTTCTACTTTAGCCGCTCTTATTTCCTTTTTGCATATTTTGTTACATTCCTTATAGTGCTGAAATTACTCTGCTTCCCCGTCAGATTTGTATTTTTTAAATGCTCGCCTTTTCTTGCCCATAAGTTCCTTTATCTTTTTGTTAAGCCACATTGGTTTATGGTTTTTTTCCTTTTTTTGCTGCTCGTAGGAATAAATTTGAGTGTATTTTTAGCTAGCAGGAATTTTAGTACCTTCCATTTCTCCATAGTATTTTTTCCTAAAAATAAACCTTCCCATGCAATATCCCTGAAAAATACCCTCTGTCACTGACCTGGGTTGAGAGTGTTGAGAACTCGAGGGTTCTTCCGATGATCGGGAAGAGGAACCACAGCTGGGCCGGAGTAGAGATGGCCGGATATAGGTTTTCCTCATGCAGAACTTAGCAGTTATAATTGGTGTATAATGCTAAAGAACTTGTTGTGACAAAGGTTTGGGAGCGATGCTGAATCACACAGAAGAATGAAGAATTTGTGAGCGATGCTGAAGAAATCGATGTGACGAGATTTGGGAGCGATGTTGAAGCACACAGAAGAATGAAGAATTTGTGAGTGACGCTGAAGAAATCTGTTCGACGGAGAAGCACGCTGAACGCTGGAAGCACTGGAGACGTTCAGCTTTGAGACTAACTCAATGCTGGAAGCACAGGAGATGTTCACCTTAGAGACAACTGAAAGGCTGGAAGCACAGGAGATGTTCCACTTATAGATAAACTGTAATGCTGGAAGCACAGCAGACGCTTCACTTAGTGACAAACTGTAATGCTGGAAGCACAGGAAATGTTCAGCCTGGAGACACGCTGAACGTTGGTAGCACTGGTGATCACTTAGAAAGACGATACTCAGGTGCCGGGGCTCTGCCCGGCGTCTGCTTTTGAATCCCCCGCCCTGGCCTGATTGGCGGAAGGGGCTGATGACATCACCCGCTCCCTGCATTCTCGTGGACGCCGGGTGTAATGGCGGCGTCCACACTCCGGGAGGCCGCCGGGAACAGCGCTGACAAGATGCAAGGACCCGGAGCCCACCGGAGGCGACGACCGCCGGGAGAACCAGCGCGCACGGAACGGTAAGTGCGGCGGCCGTGGTGCCGCGTGTGTGACAGTACCCCCTCCTCTAGGAGTGGCCCCTGGACACTTTCCTGGTTTCGTTGGATGCCTAGAATGAAAGATCCGAACTAGTCGAGGAGCAGTGACTTCAGAAGCTTTAACCCAGCTTCTCTACTCAGGCCCATAACCCTTCCATTCTACCAGATATTGTAGATTCTTGTGAAAGTAACGAGAGTCAAGAATTGTTTTGATTTCGAATTCTGTTCTAGCTTTGGTCTCCACCGAGGTTGGGCTAGGAGACTCCGAATGGAAACGATTTAAAATGAGAGGATGAAGAAGAGAAACATGGAAAGAATTTGGTACCCGAAAGTGAGAAGGCAAACCTAATTTGCAGACAACAGGGTTCAGGACTTGCAAAACGGGGTAAGGACCGATGAATCTTGGAGCAAACTTCATGGCGGGTACTCTTAGACGAAGATTGCGGGTAGAGAGCCATACCCTGCCGCCAACTTTGTATTGAGGAGCTGCCCGCCATTTTTTGTCCACAAACAATTTGTATCAGCTAGAGATTTTCTTGAGATTAGCATGAATCCTACTCCAGATTTGACTGAAGTGCCGTAGAGTGGAAGTTACCGCAGGAACATCCTCCGAAGGAAGGAGTGGTAATTCTGGAACTCGTGGATAGGATCCATAATTAATGAAGAATGGGGACTCGCTAGTGAAGGAGTGATATAGATGATTATGGGCAAACTCAGCCCAGGGTAACAGCTCTACCCAGTCGTCCTGTGAAGGAGAGAGGTAAACACGGAGAAAAGTCCCTAAATCCTGGTTGACACGTTCGGTTTGCCAATTGGTTTGTGGATGGTAAGCAGACGAGAACTTGAGTTTTATTTGTAAGGCTGAGCAGAGGGCCCTCCAAAATCTTGCAGTGAACTGTACCCCTCGATCAGAGACTATTACCTGAGGTAACCCATGCAGGCGGAAGTGTTCTCGGATAAATAGTAACGCCAACTTGAGAGCCGTTGGTAGACCGGTCAACGGAACGAAATGTGCCAATTTCGAAAAGCGGTCAATAATCACCAAGATGGTATTGTAACCCTTGGAGAGGGGTAACTCGGTAATAAAGTCCATAGAAATATGGGTCCAGGGTTTCCTAGGAATGGACAGTGGACGAAGCAAACCAGCAGGAGGCAGACGAAGAGTTTTGTGCTGAGCACATTGAGGACAAGAATTAACATAATCTTGTATATCTCTCTTCATGGTGTCCCACCAATATGACCTTCGCAGAAAATCGCACATTTTTTGGACTCCAGGGTGACCGGAGAACTTGGAGATATGGGCCCACTGCAGTAACTTTGATCAAAATTCAACTGGTACAGACATTCTCCCAGGAGGAGGGCCTAGAGAAGTGGGAGCTGCTGAAATAGAAACTGGACTGAGAATCAAACTCTTTTCAAAGGAATTCTCTTCATCCGAGGCCGTTAAAGAACGAGACAGAGCATCAGCTTTAGCATTGAGAGTCCCAGCCCGGTACTTAATAACAAACGAGAACCGAGTGAAGAAGAGCGCCCATCTAGCTTGACGGGGGTTTAAGCATTGGGCAGTTTTGATATACAATAAGTTCTTGTGATCGGTGTAAATAGTAATTAGATGTTTAGCACCTTCCAATAAGTACCTCCATTCTTCTAGGGCGGATTTTATTGCCAAAAGTTCCTGATCTCCAATAGTGTAGTTTCGTTCAGCAGGAGAGAACTTACGAGAATGGAAACCACATGGATGCAACTTCCAATCAGAAGAGTACTGAGAAAGAACGGCACCGATGCCGACTGAGGAGGCATCGACTTCTAAGAAGAATGGTTCTGAGAAATTCGGCTGTTGGAGTACCGGAGCTGACATAAAAGCTGATTTCAACCGGGCAAACGCTACTACAGTCTAAAAGGAGCTTTAGAAGGACTGCCGCGCCCCAGAGAGCAGCAGTGGTGATATCTGCAGGTGGTCACTCAACCCCCTAAAAACCGAATACACAAAAAATTGAGAGATCACGTCTGCGCTCGTCTGCGAATGCTGAACTAAAAGAGGATGGGTAAATAATACACAGTCTCTGATGAGAGGATAGTTACTAAATTAGGTTAGTTAGCTTAATAATGTCCCGTGATGTCGTTAATACTCGTTGAGCCACTGTTCGTGTGTCTTTATTAATACTTCTCCGAATTGGATCTTGAGTGGATTCGTATCCTCAGTCACGTTGGACCGTAGTGGGTTTCTTCTGTACGTTGTCTTCAATATTCGTTCTCCGGATTTTCTCCTGTACTTCCGTCCAGGGTACCAGGGTAGTTCTTATCCTCAAGAGTTGGAGACAGAGAGACAGAAATAGCCGCTGATAGTGTAGTAGGCGTGTTGAGAAGTGGCGTTTTAGACTAGTAGGGAGATCTTAAAAAGAAGTAGCAACTGATGGTTGCGTACCGTACTCACGTGAGAGACGTGATGTACCCCTCGCGTAAAGGTATCTTTGGTGTTCGTGTGTTTTTCTCCTCTTCCTCCAGGCAGGATCCTATACGGTTTTTATCCTCGGGCGTGTAAAAGGAGATGGAACAGTTGATAGTGTAGTAGGTTTTTAGGTGAAGTGGATGGTTACTAAACAGCAATTCACTCTTCTAAACTTATCACTTATAGTGGGGGAGTGCGTACCGTACTCACATCCATGCAGGAAGGTGGAAAACACATAAAGGTATCTTTTCTTAGGTCGACGAGTTGTCATACATGGTCACACTCATGCAGATTAGATAGGTGAAATGAATAGTGGGCGTACCCAACTCACACTGTACGATGCGGGAACTTGTATATAATGGTATCTTTGGGATGGTCCGGCTGGTTCTAGAGTTTCCTTATTCCAGACTCTATTCCACTCATTTTATGCATGAAAAGAAACGAAGTGGGGTGTCATTGAATGACACATTTAAAATAATTTATTGCTCAAAAATTTCTAAAATAACATAAAACTGCCAATCGACTCTAGGTAAGAAAGGGGGGTGTACACGGGTGAAATGAAAGGTGTTAATATCCGGATTTTCTCACCTTAGTAGATACCGTCCCAGTCAGTCCCTAGTAGTCCTGGCCCTCACACCAACGCGTTTCGACTATAGAAGTCTTTTTCAAGGTGGACGGAAGTACAGGAGAAAATCCGGAGAACGAATATTGAAGACAACGTACAGAAGAAACCCACTACGGTCCAACGTGACTGAGGATACGAATCCACTCAAGATCCAATTCGGAGAAGTATTAATAAAGACACACGAACAGTGGCTCAACGAGTATTAACGACATCACGGGACATTATTAAGCTAACTAACCTAATTTAGTAACTATCCTCTCATCAGAGACTGTGTATTATTTACCCATCCTCTTTTAGTTCAGCATTCGCAGACGAGCGCAGACGTGATCTCTCAATTTTTTGTGTAAACGCTACTACAGCTTCGGAAGACCAGAGACTTGGGTCTGACCCCTTTTTGGTCAAAGCAGTAATGGGTGCAACAATGGTGGAAAATCCCTTAATGAATTTCCTGTAGTAATTTGCAAAGCCCAGGAATCTTTGTACTGCTTTCAAAGAGAGAGGCTGAGTCCAATCCCGAATGGCAGTGAGTTTTTCCGGATCCATGCGAAGCTCCGTACCCGAGATGACAACCGAGGAAAGGAATTGAAGGGACCTCAAAAGTACATTTGGAAATCTTGCCGTAGAGACGATTCCTTCGTAGACGGAGAAGTACTTCTTTGACCTGTACTCTGTGCTCCGCAAGATTCTTGGAAAATATCAGAATGTCATCCAAATACACCACTACACTTTGGTATAACATATCTCGGAAGATTTCGTTTACGAATCCCTGGAAAACAGCAGAAGCATTGCTGAGGCCAATCGGCATTACCAGATATCCGTAATGCCCGTCCCTGGTATTGAAGGCAGTCTTCCATTCATCCCCCTGTCGGATGCGTATAAAATTATAGGCTCCTCTTAAGTCGAGCTTAGTAAAGACGTGGGCTCCACGAACCCTATCAAATAGCCCTGTGATTAGCGGCAAGGGGTATTTTTTCTTAACGGTGATATCGTTTAAGCCACGATAATCGATACACGGTCTTAACCCCCCGTCCTTCTTCTTCACGAAAAAGAAACCTGCTCCAGCCGGGGAGGTAGAGGGGCGGATGAACCCTTTCAGAAGATTAGATTTAATATAATCCGACATAGCTTGGGTCTCAGGTAATGACAAGGGATATGTGCGATCCCGAGGTGGCATCTTCCCTGGGATAAGCTCAATGGGACAGTCCCAGGGTCTATGGGGTGTTAACTGATCGGCCGCCTGCTCAGAGAACACATCTGTGAACTCCCGATAAGCCTCCGGAATGAGCTCTTCATCCAACCTGGAAGATGCACGGAGCGGGTAAACAGGAGTGAGGCAACTAGAGTGACAAGACGAACTCCAGGACAATATTTGTGACGACTTCCAGTCGACGTGGGGGTTATGAATTTTGAGCCAAGGCAATCCGAGAACAAGATCGTGAGGCATCTCCGGAATTACTAGGAACTCCAAATATTCTTGATGCAAGCTCCGACCTGCAGCTTGATTGGCTCTGTGCAACTTGTAATAAGACCATTGGATATTTTGGTACCGTTGATAGCGGTCAACGTAATAGGTCGTTTGATTGACTGCAGCTTTAAACCCAGACTCTGAACACAAGAAAGAGAAACAAAATTCCCTGCAGCCCCAGAGTCCAGTAGGGCATTAAAAGGTTGGCAATTGACTCGGAAAACAAAGACACGGAGAGTAGACAATCCATCGTCGGAGAAGAATTGGACGTAACCCCCAACTTGACTCCTCCGGAACAAGCTAGGCCTGCCCGTTTCCCGGACGGGATTTGCAGAACTTGATAAAGTGATCCGCGGCTCCACAGTAGAGGCAGAGTTTACCCTCACGACGGCGCTGTCGTTCCTCCGGAGACAGCCGGGATCGGTTGATTTGCATAGGTTCGTCCGGACTCGGTACAACCGTTTGCTTAGGAGGGGGGAGCCGGAACCAAGATCGATCTGACCGACCACATTCGCCACCACGCTCCTGCATGCGAAGGTCCACCTTGACGCATAGTGAGATCAACTCTTCTAAAGGATCCGGCATATCCCTAGTGACCAGCTCATCCTTCAGGCGGTCAGAGAGCCCGTTCCAGAAAGCGGCCCTGAGAGCATCATTATTCCAGCATAGTTCTGAGGCAATGGTCTGGAAGTGAACCACGTACTGTCCAACGGAACGGGAGCCTTGACGGACACGGAGCAAGTCTGAAGAGGCAGCGGTCGCTCTGCCGGGCTCATCGAAGATCCTTCGGAAGGACGTGATGAAATTGATGTAGTTGGAAACCAATGGGTCAGATCGTTCCCATAACGGAGACACCCAATCCAATGCTGAACCTTCGAGCAAAGAAATAATGTATGCCACTTTGGACCGATCCGTGGGGAAATTATGTGAGAGAAGTTCAAAGTGCACCTCGTACTTGATAAAGCTAAATATTTATCGCATATAAAACCCTTTATGAGGTCTAAGAACACTGTACGCTAATTATGTATGGAGTACCGTAAGGGTACGCAAGTTGCGTAACAATCACTCAGCCGTAGTCGAGACGCTCAAGCGTCACGTTCGCTCACGGCCAAGAGATCACAGGCAGGCACGCTATTGGCTGCCGTCTAACGTAATGATTCGCTATAGCGTAGCGGACGCTCGGGACCACGAGGAGATCACCAGCGGCGCTGACGCTCACAATTTTAAACCTTTATATCTAAACCATAAACCGTATATTGGCCCTCATTCCGAGTTGTTCGCTCGGTATTTTTCATCGCATCGCAGTGAAAATCCGCTTAGTACGCATGCGCAATGTTCGCACTGCGACTGCGCCAAGTAACTTTACTATGAAGAAAGTAATTTTACTCACGGCTTTTTCTTCGCTCCGGCGATCGTAATGTGATTGACAGGAAATGGGTGTTACTGGGCGGAAACACGGCGTTTCAGGGGCGTGTGGCTGAAAACGCTACCGTTTCCGGAAAAAACGCAGGAGTGGCCGGGGAAACGGTGGGAGTGCCTGGGCGAACGCTGGGTGTGTTTGTGACGTCAACCAGGAACGACAAGCACTGAAATGATCGCACAGGCAGAGTAAGTCTGGAGCTACTCAGAAACTGCTAAGTAGTTAGTAATCGCAATATTGCGAATACATCGGTCGCAATTTTAAGAAGCTAAGATTCACTCCCAGTAGGCGGCGGCTTAGCGTGTGTAACTCTGCTAAATTCGCAATGCGACCGATCAACTCGGAATGAGGGCCATTATGCAGTAAAACCTTAGTGTAGTGATAGAGTGTAAATGCAACACAGTATAACCTTATTAACTCAAATGCTGTTCGAGCGTCACCGACGCTCTGAGAATACTAAACACTATAAGAAATACACAGATACCTGGGCTTAGGGTCCAACGCCTAATATATATATATTATGAATGATATACTTGCAAAAGAATTAACACAATACAAGTCATACACTACAATATAACATAGACTACCTAACCAGATAACTACACAGGAAATACAATACAATACAATTATGTTTTAAGGGAAAATAAGAGAGAAAGAGGAGAAGAGAGAGAGAGAGAGAAATGGCTCACAATAACAGTAAGAACAATATGGTTGCGGAGAAACACTTACGCACAAGGGGAACGATCGCATGCGCCTCTGGACATCCAGCTCCCGATTTTCAGCAATGATAACCGTTGAAGAGTGAGCTGGATGTGATCGGCTTGTCTATTTATGCCCCACACACAATACAATTCAATGGTCCCTACAATCTCATTGTTCATTGGACACAGGAATTCCTCCTCGCACTATAACAAAAGGTCATAGGTTGATTCATACAGGTGGGCTGTGACGATTTCCAACAGCTCAGGTGGGTGGGATACTGGGTTTCCCGCCGCATGGCTAAGTAAGAGTAAATAATAGTAAATGGACATAAACTTCTTATGTCCATAACTATTCGCACGAACGATTAATCCGCTCCAAACCAACACCGGAATATTGCTAATTAAATACTCTTCCGATGGGTACTAAACACCACTGTATGACTCCTGTTAGACCCTTCGTACAATACAAAGAGGGATCCCTCTGTCCAGGAACATGCTATATTAACTAAACTTTCAGAATCTATCAAAGGGACCATGATCTACAAAATACATTATATAGTTAAAATATGTAACGATTGAGTCGCACGCTACGATCACATAAACTCTACCGTAAATACGCATACCGTGCGCCTGCGGGTGCCCGCGACTGTGAGTATGCGCACGCACGGGAGAGCGTACGCATGCGCAGCGCGGACGTATATGAGGTGCAAATATGGCAGTGTGTATAGAGATATTTTTCTGACTTTGACACACTGGTTGAGAAAACCATGGCAATTCTTTGGATTCCCATTTTAGCGAGAAGGAGTAGGAAGCTGAAGGCGTCACCTGGTACCAGCCGAGGGTTGTACATTACTTGAAACGGCTACTGGAGCGGATACCGGAGCAGGAGCCGGAACTACTGAAGCCAGGGTGGCCTGAATTTGATCCAGACGTCCGGATAATTCCTAAAGATACTGCATCACCTGGCCCTGTGCCGCCTCCTGACTCTGAACTCGGGAAGCAAAGTTTTGGATGGCGCTCGACTCTGGGGTCCATGAGGCCTGAGTATACTGTCACTGACCTGGGTTGAGAGTGTTGAGAACTTGAGGGTTCTTCCGATGATCGGGAAGAGGAACCATAGCTGGGCCGGAGTAGAGATGGCCGGATATAGGTTTTCCTCATGCAGAACTTAGCAGTTATAATTGGTGTATAATGCTAAAGAACTTGTTGTGACAAAGGTTTAGGAGCGATGCTGAATCACACAGAAGAATGAAGAATTTGTGAGCGATGCTGAAGAAATCGATGTGACGAGATTTGGGAGCGATGTTGAAGCACACAGAAGAATGAAGAATTTGTGAGCGATGCTGAAGAAATCGATGTGACGAGATTTGGGAGCGATGTTGAAGCACACAGAAGAATGAAGAATTTGTGAGCGACGCTGAAGAAATCTGTTCGACGGAGAAGCACGCTGAACGCTGGAAACACTGGAGACGTTCAGCTTTGAGACTAACTGAATGCTGGAAGCACAGGAGATGTTCAGCTTAGAGACAACTGAAAGGCTGGAAGCACAGGAGATGTTCCACTTAGAGATAAACTGTAATGCTGGAAGCAGTGCCGTTTCTAGCGGCGGGCGAGCCGTGCAACCGCACGGTGCGCCTGCCGCGGCACTTTGCAGGTTTTTTTCCCCCTCCTCCCCCTTCCCGAGTAATCCTGTTTGGGGGGCGGAGTTTCGCGAAATGATGCGGTTGCGTCGTGACGTCACGACGCAATCGCGTCATTCCGCGAAACTCCGCCCCCCGAACAGGAGTACAGATGACAAGAGGAGGGGGAGCCAGCTGGAAGGAGGAGGCAGCCGGCACGGGCCGAAGAGCGGGAAGAGCGTCTTCATACTGCATGTAAGTATTCTCTCTCTCCCCCCCCCTCCCTCTCCCTTCCTCTCCCCCCACTTGACACTTGCCTGCAATGCTGTGTAAAATGGGGACTCTTGCCTGCAATGCTGTGTAAAATGGGGACTCTTGCCTGCAATGCTGTGTAAAATGGGGACTCTTGCCTGCAATGCTGTGTAAAATGGGGACTCTTGCCTGCAATACTGTGTAAAATGGGGACTATTGCCTGCAATACTGTGTAAAATGGGGACTCTTGCCTGCAATACTGTGTAAAATGAGGACTATTGCCTGCTGTACTGTGTAAAATGGGGACTATTGCCTGCTGTACTGTGTAAAATGGGGACACGTGCCTGCCGCAATGTGTAAAATGGGGACTCGTGCCTGTATACTGTGTAAAATGGGGACTCTTGCCTGCCGTACTGTGTAAAATGGGGACACTTGCCTGCTGTACAGTGTAAAATGGGGACTCGTGCCTGCCGTACTGTGTAAAATGGGGACGCTTGCCTGCTGTACTGTGTAAAATGGGGACTCGTGCCTGCCGTACTGTGTAAAATGGGGACACTTGCCTGCTGTACTGTGTAAAATGGGGACTCGTGCCTGCTGTACTGTGTAAAATGGGGACTCTTGCCTGCCGTACTGTGTAAAATGGGGACTCATGCCTGCCGTACTATGTAAAATGGGGACTCTTGCCTGCCATACTGTGTAAAATGGGGACTCGTGCCTGCCGTACTGTGTAAAATGGGGACTCTTGCCTGCCATACTGTGTAAAATTGGGACTCGTGCCTGCCGTACTGTGTAAAATGGGGACTCGTGCCTGCCGTACTGTGTAAAATGGGGACTCGTGCCTGCAATACTGTGTAAAATGGGGACTCGTGCCTGCCGTACTGTGTAAAATGAGGACTCGTGCCTGCCGTACTGTGTAAAATGGGGACTCGTGCCTGGCGTACTGTGTAAAATGGGGACACCTGTCTGCTGTACTGTGTAAAATGGGGACTCGTGCCTGCCGTACTGTGTAAAATGGGGACTCTTGCCTGCCGTACTGTGTAAAATGGGGACTCGTGCCTGCCGTACTGTGTAAAATGGGGACTCGTGCCTGCCGTACTGTGTAAAATGGGGACGCTTGCCTGCTGTACTGTGTAAAATGGGGACTCGTGCCTGCCGTACTGTGTAAAATGGGGACACTTGCCTGCTGTACTGTGTAAAATGGGGACTCGTGCCTGCTGTACTGTGTAAAATGGGGACTCTTGCCTGCCGTACTGTGTAAAATGGGGACTCATGCCTGCCGTACTATGTAAAATGGGGACTCTTGCCTGCCATACTGTGTAAAATGGGGACTCGTGCCTGCCGTACTGTGTAAAATGGGGACTCTTGCCTGCCATACTGTGTAAAATTGGGACTCGTGCCTGCCGTACTGTGTAAATTGGGGACTCGTGCCTGCCGTACTGTGTAAAATGGGGACTCGTGCCTGCAATACTGTGTAAAATGGGGACTCGTGCCTGCCGTACTGTGTAAAATGAGGACTCGTGCCTGCCGTACTGTGTAAAATGGGGACTCGTGCCTGGCGTACTGTGTAAAATGGGGACACCTGTCTGCTGTACTGTGTAAAATGGGGACTCGTGCCTGCCGTACTGTGTAAAATGGGGACTCTTGCCTGCCGTACTGTGTAAAATGGGGACTCGTGCCTGCCGTACTGTGTAAAATGGGGACTCGTGCCTGCCGTACTGTGTAAAATGGGGACTCGTGCCTGCCGTACTGTGTAAAATGGGGACTCGTGCCTGCCGTACTGTGTAAAATGGGGACTCTTGCCTGCCGTACTGTGTAAAATGGGGACTCTTGCCTGCCATACTGTGTAAAATAGGGACACGTGCCTGCCGCAGTGTGTAAAATGGAGACTTTTTTTTCCTGTGGTGGGCGTGATGATATCAGATGAGGCCACGCCCATTTTAATGAGGCCACACACCCTTTCCGGGAGCGCGCGCTTGCTTTTTCTTTTTCTATCTATGGGGGGGGGGGGGGCGCATATATATATATTTTTTAATGTCAATGGGGGGGGGGGCGCATTTTGAAATCTTGCACTGGGAGCCAAATTGGCTAGAAACAGCCCTGGCTGGAAGCACAGCAGACGCTTCACTTAGTGACAAACTGTAATGCTGGAAGCACAGGAAACGTTCAGCTTAGAGACAACTGAAAGGCTGGAAGCACAGGAGATATTCCACTTAGAGATAAACTGTAATGCTGGAAGCACAGCAGACGCTTCACTTAGTGACAAACTGTAATGCTGGAAGCACAGGAAACGTTCAACCTGGAGACAAGCTGAACGTTGGTAGCACTGGTGATCACTTAGAAAGACGATACTCAGGCGCCGGAGCTCTGCTCGGCGTCTGCTTTTGAATCCCCCGCCCTGGCCTGATTGGCGGAAGGGGCTTATGACGTCACCCGCTCCCTGCATTCTCGTGGACGCCGGGTGTAATGGCGGCGTCCACACTCCAGGAGGCCGCCGGGAACAGCGCTGACAACAAGCAAGGACCCGGAGCCCACCGGAGGCGACGACCGCCGGGAGACCCAGCGCGCACGGAACGGTAAGTGCGGCGGCCGCGGTGCCGAGTGTGTGACACCCTCATCTTTTTAAAATTTGCTTTGCTAAAGTTTAGAGTCCTAGTTGAGCCAGTATAGGGCTGTTTATGAAAACTGATATTGAATGTGACCATATTGTGGTTACTGTTTCCTATGGGTTCCCCTACTATAATACCGGATACCAAATCCCCATTGTTTGTTAATACCAGGTCTAAGATTGCATTGTACCTAGTTGGTTCCTCAATTAGTTGAACTACGTAGTTATCATTAAGTGTGTTTAAAAACATATTGCCCCTAGCAGTATCACATGAATCATTTTTCCAGTTTATCTCTGGATAGTTAAAATCTCCCATCACTACTATGTCTCCTACTCCTGCTGCTCTTTCAATTTGCTTTAGTAACAATTCCTCATCAGATACGTTGATACCAGGCGGCCTATAGCATACACCCAATACTAACTTTTTTATTCCTTTTTGCCCGCATGCATTTTCTACCCATAATGTCTCGACAGTGTCTACAGTCTCCTCCTGAATATCTTCCCGTATATCAGGTTTTAAAAGCGGCTTTACGTAAAGACTAGAGATGAGCGGGTTCGGTTTCTCTGAATCCGAACCCGCCAGAACTTCATGTTTTTTTTCACGGGTCCGAGCGACTCGGATCTTCCCGCCTTGCTCGGTTAACCCGAGCGCGCCCGAACGTCATCATGACGCTGTCGGATTCTCGCGAGGCTCGGATTCTATCGCGAGACTCGGATTCTATATAAGGAGCCGCGCGTCGCCGCCATTTTCACACGTGCATTGAGATTGATAGGGAGAGGACGTGGCTGGCGTCCTCTCCATTTAGATTATAAGAGACTGAGAGAGATTTACTGGAGCTGACTAGGAGGAGTACTGTTACTGTAGAAGTGTAGAGACTGAGTGGAGAGAGTTTACTAGTGAGGACAGTGCAGTTTACTTTATAATCCGTTCTCTGCCTGAAAAAAGCGATACACAGCACACAGTGACTCAGTCACATACCATATCTGTGTGCACTGCTCAGGCTCAGGCCAGTGTGCTGCATCATCTATTATCTATATATAATATTATATATATCTGTCTGACTGCTCAGCTCACACAGCTTATAATTGTGGGGGAGACTGGGGAGCACTACTGCAGTGCCAGTTATAGGTTATAGCAGGAGCCAGGAGTACATAATATATTATATAGTGAGTGACCACCAGACACACAGTGCAGTTTATTTAATATATCCGTTCTCTGCCTGAAAAAAGCGATACACACAGTGACTCAGTCAGTCACATACCATATCTGTGTGCACTGCTCAGGCTCAGGCCAGTGTGCTGCATCATCTATTATCTATATATAATATTATATATATCTGTCTGACTGCTCAGCTCACACAGCTTATAATTGTGGGGGAGACTGGGGAGCACTACTGCAGTGCCAGTTATAGGTTATAGCAGGAGCCAGGAGTACATAATATATTATATAGTGAGTGACCACCAGACACACAGTGCAGTTTATTTAATATATCCGTTCTCTGCCTGAAAAAAGCGATACACACAGTGACTCAGTCAGTCACATACCATATCTGTGTGCACTGCTCAGGCTCAGGCCAGTGTGCTGCATCATCTATATATATTATATATCTGTCTGACTGCTCAGCTCACACAGCTTATAATTGTGGGGGAGACTGGGGAGCACTACTGCAGTGCCAGTTATAGGTTATAGCAGGAGCCAGGAGTACATATTATATTAAAATTAAACAGTGCACACTTTTGCTGCAGGAGTGCCACTGCCAGTGTGACTGACCAGTGACCTGACCACACTGACCACCAGTATAGTTAGTAGTATACTTATATTGTGATTGCCTGAAAAAGTTAAACACTCGTCGTGTGACTTCACTTGTGTGTTTTTTTTTTTTTTATTCTATAAAAATAAAACTCATTCTGCTGACAGACAGTGTCCAGCAGGTCCGTCATTATATAATATATAATATATACCTGTCCGGCTGCAGTAGTGATATATATATATTTTTTATATCATTTATCATCCAGTCGCAGCAGACACAGTACGGTAGTTCACGGCTGTGGCTACCTCTGTGTCTCTGCACTCGGCAGGCAGTCCGTCCATAATTGTAATACCACCTAACCGTGGATTTTTTTCATTCTTCTTTATACATACATAGTTACATAGACATCTTCTCTTTATCAACCAGTCTATATTAGCTGCAGACACAGTACAGTACGGTAGTTCACGGCTGTGGCTACCTCTGTGTCTGCAGTCGGCAGGCAGTCCATAATTGTATACTAGTATCCATCTCCATTGTTTACCTGAGGTGCCTTTTAGTTGTGCCTATTAAAATATGGAGAACAAAAATGTTGAGGTTCCAAAATTAGGGAAAGATCAAGATCCACTTCCACCTCGTGCTGAAGCTGCTGCCACTAGTCTTGGCCGAGACGATGAAATGCCAGCAACGTCGTCTGCCAAGGCCGATGCCCAATGTCATAGTACAGAGCATGTCAAATCCAAAACACCAAATATCAGAAAAAAAAGGACTCCAAAACCTAAAATAAAATTGTCGGAGGAGAAGCGTAAACTTGCCAATATGCCATTTACCACACGGAGTGGCAAGGAACGGCTGAGGCCCTGGCCTATGTTCATGGCTAGTGGTTCAGCTTCACATGAGGATGGAAGCACTCAGCCTCTCGCTAGAAAAATTAAAAGACTCAAGCTGGCAAAAGCAGCACAGCAAAGAACTGTGCATTCTTCGAAATCCCAAATCCACAAGGAGAGTCCAATTGTGTCGGTTGCGATGCCTGACCTTCCCAACACTGGACGTGAAGAGCATGCGCCTTCCACCATTTGCACGCCCCCTGCAAGTGCTGGAAGGAGCACCCGCAGTCCAGTTCCTGATAGTCAGATTGAAGATGTCAGTGTTGAAGTACACCAGGATGAGGAGGATATGGGTGTTGCTGGCGCTGGGGAGGAAATTGACCAGGAGGATTCTGATGGTGAGGTGGTTTGTTTAAGTCAGGCACCCGGGGAGACACCTGTTGTCCGTGGGAGGAATATGGCCGTTGACATGCCAGGTGAAAATACCAAAAAAATCAGCTCTTCGGTGTGGAGGTATTTCACCAGAAATGCGGACAACAGGTGTCAAGCCGTGTGTTCCCTTTGTCAAGCTGTAATAAGTAGGGGTAAGGACGTTAACCACCTCGGAACATCCTCCCTTATACGTCACCTGCAGCGCATTCATAATAAGTCAGTGACAAGTTCAAAAACTTTGGGTGACAGCGGAAGCAGTCCACTGACCAGTAAATCCCTTCCTCTTGTAACCAAGCTCACGCAAACCACCCCACCAACTCCCTCAGTGTCAATTTCCTCCTTCCCCAGGAATGCCAATAGTCCTGCAGGCCATGTCACTGGCAATTCTGACGAGTCCTCTCCTGCCTGGGATTCCTCCGATGCATCCTTGCGTGTAACGCCTACTGCTGCTGGCGCTGCTGTTGTTGCCGCTGGGAGTCGATGGTCATCCCAGAGGGGAAGTCGTAAGCCCACTTGTACTACTTCCAGTAAGCAATTGACTGTTCAACAGTCCTTTGCGAGGAAGATGAAATATCACAGCAGTCATCCTACTGCAAAGCGGATAACTGAGGCCTTGGCATCCTGGGTGGTGAGAAACGTGGTTCCGGTATCCATCATTACTGCAGAGCCAACTAGAGACTTGTTGGAGGTACTGTGTCCCCGGTACCAAATACCATCTAGGTTCCATTTCTCTAGGCAGGCGATACCGAAAATGTACACAGACCTCAGAAAAAGAGTCACCAGTGTCCTAAAAAATGCAGCTGTACCCAATGTCCACTTAACCACGGACATGTGGACAAGTGGAGCAGGGCAGGGTCAGGACTATATGACTGTGACAGCCCACTGGGTAGATGTATGGACTCCCGCCGCAAGAACAGCAGCGGCGGCACCAGTAGCAGCATCTCGCAAACGCCAACTCTTTCCTAGGCAGGCTACGCTTTGTATCACCGGTTTCCAGAATACGCACGCAGCTGAAAACCTCTTACGGCAACTGAGGAAGATCATCGCGGAATGGCTTACCCCAATTGGACTCTCCTGTGGATTTGTGGCATCGGACAACGCCAGCAATATTGTGTGTGCATTAAATATGGGCAAATTCCAGCACGTCCCATGTTTTGCACATACCTTGAATTTGGTGGTGCAGAATTTTTTTAAAAACGACAGGGGCGTGCAAGAGATGCTGTCGGTGGCCAGAAGAATTGCGGGACACTTTCGGCGTACAGGCACCACGTACAGAAGACTGGAGCACCACCAAAAACTACTGAACCTGCCCTGCCATCATCTGAAGCAAGAAGTGGTAACGAGGTGGAATTCAACCCTCTATATGCTTCAGAGGTTGGAGGAGCAGCAAAAGGCCATTCAAGCCTATACAATTGAGCACGATATAGGAGGTGGAATGCACCTGTCTCAAGTGCAGTGGAGAATGATTTCAACGTTGTGCAAGGTTCTGATGCCCTTTGAACTTGCCACACGTGAAGTCAGTTCAGACACTGCCAGCCTGAGTCAGGTCATTCCCCTCATCAGGCTTTTGCAGAAGAAGCTGGAGGCATTGAAGAAGGAGCTAAAAGGGAGCGATTCCGCTAGGCATGTGGGACTTGTGGATGCAGCCCTTAATTCGCTTAACAAGGATTCACGGGTGGTCAATCTGTTGAAATCAGAGCACTACATTTTGGCCACCGTGCTCGATCCTAGATTTAAAGCCTACCTTGGATCTCTCTTTCCGGCAGACACAAGTCTGCTGGGGTTGAAAGACCTGCTGGTGACAAAATTGTCAAGTCAAGCGGAACGCGACCTGTCAACATCTCCTCCTTCACATTCTCCCGCAACTGGGGGTGCGAGGAAAAGGCTCAGAATTCCGAGCCCACCCGCTGGCGGTGATGCAGGGCAGTCTGGAGCGACTGCTGATGCTGACATCTGGTCCGGACTGAAGGACCTGACAACGATTACGGACATGTCGTCTACTGTCACTGCATATGATTCTCTCAACATTGATAGAATGGTGGAGGATTATATGAGTGACCGCATCCAAGTAGGCACGTCACACAGTCCGTACTTATACTGGCAGGAAAAAGAGGCAATTTGGAGGCCCTTGCACAAACTGGCTTTATTCTACCTAAGTTGCCCTCCCACAAGTGTGTACTCCGAAAGAGTGTTTAGTGCCGCCGCTCACCTTGTCAGCAATCCGCGTACGAGGTTACATCCAGAAAATGTGGAGAAGATGATGTTCATTAAAATGAATTATAATCAATTCCTCCGCAGAGACATTGACCAGCAGCAATTGCCTCCACAAAGTACACAGGGAGCTGAGATGGTGGATTCCAGTGGGGACGAATTGATAATCTGTGAGGAGGGGGATGTACACGGTGATATATCGGAGGGTGAAGATGAGGTGGACATCTTGCCTCTGTAGAGCCAGTTTGTGCAAGGAGAGATTAATTGCTTCTTTTTGGGGGGGGGTCCAAACCAACCCGTCATATCAGTCACAGTCGTGTGGCAGACCCTGTCACTGAAATGATGGGTTGGTTAAAGTGTGCATGTCCTGTTTTGTTTATACAACATAAGGGTGGGTGGGAGGGCCCAAGGACAATTCCATCTTGCACCTCTTTTTTCTTTTCTTTTTCTTTGCATCATGTGCTGATTGGGGAGGGTTTTTTGGAAGGGACATCCTGCGTGACACTGCAGTGCCACTCCTAGATGGGCCCGGTGTTTGTGTCGGCCACTAGGGTCGCTAATCTTACTCACACAGTCAGCTACCTCATTGCGCCTCTTTTTTTCTTTGCGTCATGTGCTGTTTGGGGAGGGTTTTTTGGAAAGGACATCCTGCGTGACACTGCAGTGCCACTCCTAGATGGGCCCGGTGTTTGTGTCGGCCACTAGGGTCGCTAATCTTACTCACACAGCTACCTCATTGCGCCTCTTTTTTTCTTTGCGTCATGTGCTGTTTGGGGAGGGTTTTTTGGAAGGGCCATCCTGCGTGACACTGCAGTGCCACTCCTAGATGGGCCCGGTGTTTGTGTCGGCCACTAGGGTCGCTAATCTTACTCACACAGCTACCTCATTGCGCCTCTTTTTTTCTTTGCGTCATGTGCTGTTTGGGGAGGGTTTTTTGGAAGGGACATCCTGCGTGACACTGCAGTGCCACTCCTAGATGGGCACGGTGTTTGTGTCGGCCACTAGGGTCGCTTATCTTACTCACACAGCGACCTCGGTGCAAATTTTAGGACTAAAAATAATATTGTGAGGTGTGAGGTATTCAGAATAGACTGAAAATTAGTGTAAATTATGGTTTTTGAGGTTAATAATACTTTGGGATCAAAATGACCCCCAAATTCTATGATTTAAGCTGTTTTTTAGTGTTTTTTGAAAAAAAACACCCGAATCCAAAACACACCCGAATCCGACAAAAAAAATTCGGTGAGGTTTTGCCAAAACGCGTTCGAACCCAAAACACGGCCGCGGAACCGAACCCAAAACCAAAACACAAAACCCGAAAAATTTCAGGCGCTCATCTCTAGTAAAGACACACCACTCCACCCTTTTTATTTAGTCTGTCTCTCCTAAACAGTGTATAGCCCTCTAGATTGACTGTCCAATCATGAGATTCGTCCCACCAAGTTTCAGTAATGCCTATAATATCATACTGTTTGCTTGCTGCAAGTATTTCTAGTTCGCCCTTTTTACCAGTAATGCTTCTAGCGTTTACATACATACAACTAAGATAAGTATTTTCCCTTGCATTAGGGACATCTTTCACCTTATGAAGCAATGATGACCTGTAATCGTCATTGATTAGTGCTTTGGTAAAATCTCTTTTAGTACCCATGTTAGTAGCCTTACCGTCTGCTCTTACCCTCCCCCCAACCTCTCCCCCATTTCGTTTACTACCGCCATCCCCACTATTCTCACTGCATGACCCGTAGTTTCTAGCTAAACCCTCCCCCTAGGCTCCTAGTTTCAAATCTCCAACCTTCTAACCATCCTTCCCCCCCGCACCGCTGCCCCCTCCTCAGTCAGGTGCAATCCGTCATGACAAAAGAGATGGCGCCTAACTGAGAAGTCCGCCCAGTGTTCCAGGAACACAAACCCCTCTTTCCTGCACCAATCCCTAAGCCACACATTTACCTCCCTAATCTCCCTCTGCCTCCCTGGACTAGCGTGTGGCACGGGTAATATTTAGGAGAATATTACCTTAGATGTCCTTGCCTTAAGTTTCTTTCCTAAGTCCCTATAGTCTTTCTTAAGGACATCCCACCTTCCGCTAACTTTGTCATTGGTGTCAACGTGCACCAAGACCGCCGGGTCTTTCCCAGCCCCTCCCAACAATCTATCTACCCGGTCCGCGATGTGCCGTACCCGAGCACCCGAGAGACAACAGACTGTACGGCGATCACGGTCCCGGTAGCAGATTGCCCTATCTGCCTTCCTGATGATAGAATCCCCTACCACCACCATCTGACTAGGTACCTCACAATCTTTTATCACAACTGCACACGAGGGACCGTTCCTCTGGATGCTATAGGGAGCAGTCTCCTCCGGCACCGTCATTTCTTCACTGTCATCCTCCGATTCCTCGTCCAGTCGGGCAAATTTGTTCGGGTTTGATAGTTCGGAGATGTCGAGCCTCCCCCTCTTTTTCTTCCTTCTAACTGTGACCCAGCTGGCTACCTGATCATCATCCTCTTCTACCAGTGACCCCACCCGCAACTCCTCCACCGTTCTGTCTAAACTTTGCTCGAGATTGTGAATCTCCTACAGTCGCGTAACGGTTTGCTCTAGATCGGTTACCTGGGCTTCCAGGGCAACCGTTCACACACACCTCGTGCAGATGTAATCACACTGGGCCGGTAGCTCCAGGTGTGCATACATCTTGCACGACATGCACTGAGTGAGGTCCCCAATCACAGCCCCTCCCATATTGTTTGTAAGGTCTAACTCCCTGTTACTCTCAAAGAAAAAGAAGCAAAAAGAAAAAGTAGAAGACAAACAATCCCACTTACACAATAATTAAGCTGGCTTATACTTATCTATCTTTGTGCGGTTCTTGGTCCTTCGCTTTTATGCAGCCGTATTACTCCAGTGCCCCCTCTGAGTGGGACCTCTCCTGCGGCACCGATACTCCACTTAGCAGTTGCAGTTGTTCCAGCTCACTGCACCTCCTTTTCACTCGGTTTCCAGCTCCTGCTTTTGCTGTTTCCAACTCACATACACTTACAAATCCAAGCATCATTTTAAAATACAAGCCCTTACAATGAGCAAGTATTGTCCCCTTTTACACAGTATGGCAGGCATTGTCCCCTTTTACACAGTACGGCAGGTACTGTCCCCTTTTTACACAGTACGGCAGGCATTGTCCCCTTTTACACAGTACGGCAGGCACTGTCCCCTTTTTACACAGTATGGCAGGCATTGTCCCCTTTTACACAGTACGGCAGGCATTGTCCCCTTTTTACACAGTACGGCAGGCATTGTCCCCTTTTACACAGTACGGCAGGCATTGTCCCCTTTTTACACAGTACGGCAGGCATTGTCCCCTTTTACACAGTACGGCAGGCATTGTCCCCTTTTTACACAGTATGGCAGGCATTGTCCCCTTTTACACAGTACGGCAGGTATTGTCCCCTTTTACACAGTACGGCAGGTATTGTCCCCTTTTACCTAGTACGGCAGGCATTGTCCCCTTTTTACACAGTACGGCAGGCATTGTCCCCTTTTACACAGTACGGCAGGCATTGTCCCCTTTTTACACAGTACGGCAGGCATTGTCCCCTTGTTACACAGTACGGCAGGCATTGTCCCCTTGTTACACAGTACGGCAGGCATTGTCCCCTTTTACACAGTACGGCAGGTATTGTCCCCTTTTACACAGTACGGCAGGTGTTGTCCCCTTTTACACAGTACGGCAGGTATTGTCCCCTTTTACACAGTACGGCAGGTATTGTCCCCTTTTACACAGTACGGCAGGTATTGTCCCCTTTTACCTAGTACGGCAGGCATTGTCCCCTTTTTACACAGTACGGCAGGCATTGTCCCCTTTTACACAGTACGGCAGGCATTGTCCCCTTGTTACACAGTACGGCAGGCATTGTCCCCTTTTTACACAGTACAGCAGTCATTGTCCCCTTTTTACATAGTATGGCAGGCATTGCCCCCTTTTTACACAGTACGGCAGGCATTGCCCCCTTTTTACACAGTACGACAGGCATTGCCCCCTTTTTACACAGTACGGCAGGCATTGCCCCCTTTTTACACAGTACGACAGGCATTGTCCCCTTTTTACACAGTACGACAGGCATTGTCCCCTTTTTACACAGTACGACAGGCATTGTCCCCTTTTTACACAGTACGACAGGCATTGCCCCCTTTTTACACAGTACGACAGGCATTGCCCCCTTTTTACACAGTACGACAGGCATTGTCCCCTTTTTACACAGTACGACAGGCATTGCCCCCTTTTTACACAGTACGACAGGCATTGTCCCCTTTTTACACAGTACGGCAGGCATTGCCCCCTTTTACCTAGTACGGCAGGCATTGTCCCCTTTTTACACAGTACGGCAGGCATTGTCCCCTTTTACACAGTACGGCAGGCATTGTCCCCTTGTTACACAGTACGGCAGGCATTGTCCCCTTGTTACACAGTACGGCAGGCATTGTCCCCTTTTTACACAGTACAGCAGTCATTGTCCCCTTTTTACACAGTACAGCAGTCATTGTCCCCTTTTTACACAGTACGGCAGGCATTGTCCCCTTTTTACACAGTACAGCAGTCATTTTCCCCTTTTTACACAGTACAGCAGTCATTGTCCCCTTTTACACAGAACGGCAGGTATTGTCCCCTTTTACACAGTACGGCAGGTATTGTCCCCTTTTACACAGTACGGCAGGCATTGTCCCCTTGTTACACAGTACGGCAGGCATTGTCCCCTTGTTACACAGTACGGCAGGCATTGTCCCCTTTTTACACAGTACAGCAGTCATTGTCCCCTTTTTACACAGTATGGCAGGCATTGCCCCCTTTTTACACAGTACGACAGGCATTGCCCCCTTTTTACACAGTACGACAGGCATTGTCCCCTTTTTACACAGTACGACAGGCATTGTCCCCTTTTTACACAGTACGACAGGCATTGTCCCCTTTTTACACAGTACGGCAGGTATTGTCCCCTTTACACAGTAAGGCAGGCATTGCCCCCTTTTTACACAGTACGGCAGTCATTGTCCCCTTTTTACACAGTATGGCAGTCATTGTCCCCTTTTTACACAGTACGGCAGTCATTGTCCCCTTTTTACACAGTATGGCAGGCATTGTCCCCTTTTTACACAGTATGGCAGGCATTGTCCCCTTTTTACACAGTACGGCAGTCATTGTCCCCTTTTTACACAGTACAGCAGTCATTGTCCCCTTTTTACACAGTATGGCAGGCATTGTCCCCTTTTTACACAGTACGGCAGTCATTGTCCCCTTTTTACACAGTACGGCAGGCATTGTCCCCTTTTTACACAGTACGGCAGTCATTGTCCCCTTTTTACACAGTATGGCAGGCATTGTCCCCTTTTACACAGTACAGCAGTCATTGTCCCCTTTTTACACAGTACGGCAGGTATTGTCCCCTTTTTACACAGTACGGCAGGCATTGTCCCCTTTTCCACAGTACGGCAGGTATTGTCCCCTTTTCTCTAACGTCCTAGTGGATGCTGGGGACTCCGTAAGGACCATGGGGAATAGACGGGCTCCGCAGGAGACTGGGCACTCTAAGAAAGATTTAGTACTACTGGTGTGCACTGGCTCCTCCCTCTATGCCCCTCCTCCAGACCTCAGTTAGAATCTGTGCCCGGACGGAGCTGGGTGCATTTTAGTGAGCTCTCCTGAGCTTGCTAATAAGAAAGTATTTTAGTTAGGTTTTTTTATTTTCAGAGAGCTTCTGCTGGCAACAGACTCTCTGCTACGTGGGACTGAGGGGAGAGAAGCAAACCTACTCACTGAAGATAGGTCCTGCTTCTTAGGCTACTGGACACCATTAGCTCCAGAGGGTTCGAACACAGGATCTTAACCTTGGTCGTCCGTTCCCGGAGCCGTGCCGCCGTCCCCCTCGCAGAGCCAGAAGACAGAAGCCGCGGGTGAAGCAAGAAGACATCAAAATCGGCGGCAGAAGACTCCAGTCTTCATATGAGGTAGCGCACAGCACTGCAGCTGTGCGCCATTGCTCCCACACTACCCACACACTCCGGTCACTGTAGGGTGCAGGGCGCAGGGGGGGGGCGCCCTGGGCAGCAATTATACCTCTTGGCAAAAGTAACATATATACAGCTGGGCACTGTATATATGTATGAGCTCCCGCCATTATTTTTACACAGAAAGCGGGACAGAAGCCCACCGCTGAGGGGGCGGGGCTTCTTCCTCAGCACTCACCAGCGCCATTTTCTCTCCACAGCTCCGCTGAGAGGAAGCTCCCCAGGCTCTCCCCTGCAGTCTCAAGGTAGAAAGAGGGTAAAAACAGAGGGGGGGCACATAAATTTAGGCGCATTAATCATATATACAGCAGCTACTGGGTAAACACTAAGTTACTGTGTAATTCCTTGGTTATATAGCGCTGGGGTGTGTGCTGGCATACTCTCTCTCTGTCTCTCCAAAAGGCCTTGTGGGGGAACTGTCCTCATATAGAGCATCCCCTGTGTGTGTGGTGTGTCGGTACGCGTGTGTCGACATGTTTGACGAGGAGGGCTATGCGGAGGCAGAGCAGGTGCAGATGGATGAGGTGTCACCGCCGACGGCGCCGACACCTGATTGGATGGATATGTGGAAGGTGTTAAATGATAATATAAACTCCTTGCATAAAAGGTTGGATAAAGCTGAAGCCTTGGGACAGTCGGGGTCTCAGCACATGCCTGATCCTACAGCGCAGAGGCCGTCAGGGTCTCAGAAGCGCCCACTATCCCATATTGTTGACACAGATATCGACACGGATTCTGACTCCAGTGTCGATGGTGATGATGCAAAATTGCAGCCTAAAATGGGTAAAGCCATCCGCTACATGATTATAGCAATGAAGGATGTATTGCACATATCAGAGGTAAACCCTGTCCCTGACAAGAGGGTTTATATGTTTGGGGAGAAAAAGCAAGAGGTGACTTTTCCCCCTTCACATGAGTTAAATGAGTTATGTGAAAAAGCGTGGGATTCTCCTGATAAGAAAGTGCTGATTTCCAAAAGGTTACTTATGGCGTACCCTTTCCCGCCAACGGACAGGTTGCGCTGGGAATCCTCCCCTAAGGTAGACAAGGCCCTGACGCGCTTATCTAAGAGGGTGGCCCTGCCGTCACAGGATACGGCCTCCCTAAAGGATCCTGCGGATAGGAAGCAGGAAGGTATTCTGAAGTCTGTTTATACACATTCCGGTACCATACTGAGGCCGGCAATTGCGTCGGCCTGGATGTGTAGTGCTGTAGCAGCATGGACAGATACTCTGTCTGAGGAACTGGATACCTTGGACAAGGATACTATTTTACTGACCCTGGGGCATATAAAAGACGCTGTCCTATATATGAGGGATGCCCAGAGGGACATTTGCCTACTGGGCTCAAGAATAAACGCAATGTCGATTTCTGCCAGAAGGGTCCTGTGGACTCGGCAGTGGACAGGTGATGCCGATTCAAAAAAGCACATGGAGGTTTTACCTTATAAGGGTGAGGAATTGATTGGGGACGGTCTCTCGGACCTAGTTTCCACAGCTACGGCTGGGAAGTCAAATTTTTTGCCATATATTCCCTCACAACCTAAGAAAGCACCGTATTACCAAATGCAGTCCTTTCGATCACAAAAAAGCAAGAAAGTCAGAGGTGCATCCTTTCTTGCCAGAGGCAGGGGTAGAGGAAAGAAGCTGCATCATACAGCTAGTTCCCAGGAACAGAAGTCCTCCCCGGCTTCTACTAAATCCACCGCATGACATTGGGGCTCCACAGGTGGAGCCGGGAGCGGTGGGGGCGCGTCTCCGAAATTTCAGCCACCAGTGGGTTCGCTCACAGGTGGATCCCTGGGCCTTACAGATTGTGTCTCAGGGATACAAGCTGGAATTCGAAGTGATGCCCCCTCACCGTTACCTAAAATCGGCCCTGCCAGCTTCCCCCATGGAAAGGGAGGTAGTGTTAGCGGCAATTCACAAGTTATATCTACAGCAGGTGGTGGTAAAGGTTCCCCTCCTTCAACAGGGAAGGGGTTACTATTCCACAATGTTTGTGGTACCGAAACCGGACGGTTCGGTCAGACCCATTTTGAATTTAAAATCCCTGAACATTTATCTGAAGAAATTCAAGTTCAAAATGGAATCGCTCAGAGCGGTCATTGCAAGCCTGGAAGAGGGGGATTTTATGGTGTCTCTGGACATCAAGGACGCTTACTTGCATGTCCCCATTTATCCACCTCATCAGGAGTACCTCAGGTTTGTGGTACAGGACTGTCATTACCAATTCCAGACGTTGCCGTTTGGCCTGTCCACGGCACCGAGAATATTTACCAAGGTAATGGCGGAAATGATGGTGCTCCTTCGAAAGCAAGGAGTCACAATTATCCCATACTTGGACGATCTCCTCATAAAGGCGAGGTCCAGAGAGCAGTTGCTGATCAGCGTAGCACACTCTCAGGTAGTGTTGCAACAGCACGGCTGGATTCTGAATATCCCAAAGTCGCAGCTGATTCCTACGACGCGTCTGCCCTTTCTGGGCATGATTCTGGACACAGATCAGAAAAGGGTGTTTCTCCCGGCGGAGAAGGCTCAGGAGCTTGTGACTCTCGTCAGAAACCTCTTAAAACCAAAACAGGTGTCGGTGCATCACTGCACGCGAGTCCTGGGAAAGATGGTGGCGTCATACGAGGCCATTCCCTTCGGCAGGTTCCATGCGAGGATCTTTCAGTGGGATCTGTTGGACAAGTGGTCCGGATCGCATCTTCAGATGCATCGGCTGATCACCCTATCCCCCAGGGCCAGGGTGTCTCTTCTGTGGTGGCTGCAGAGTGCTCACCTTCTCGAGGGCCGCAGGTTCGGCATACAGGACTGTGTCCTGGTGACCACGGATGCAAGCCTCCGAGGATGGGGGGCAGTCACTCAGGGAAGAAACTTCCAAGGGTTGTGGTCAAGTCAGGAGGCTTGTCTGCACATCAATATCCTGGAACTAAGGGCCATATACAACGCCCTGAGTCAAGCGAAGCCTCTGCTTCGCAACCAACCGGTGCTGATTCAGTCAGACAACATCACTGCAGTGGCTCATGTAAACCGCCAGGGCGGCATAAGAAGCAGGGTGGCGTTGGCGGAAGCCACCAGGATTCTTCGTTGGGCGGAGAATCACGTGCAAGCACTGTCAGCAGTGTTCATTCCGGGAGTGGACAACTGGGAAGCAGACTTCCTCAGCAGACACGACCTCCACCCGGGAGAGTGGGGACTTCATCAAGAAGTCTTCACGCAGATTACAGATCGATGGGAACTGTCACAGGTGGATATGATGGCATCCCGCCTCAACAAGAAGCTAAAAAGGTATTGCGCCAGGTCAAGGGACCCTCAGGCGATAGCTGTGGACGCACTAGTGACACCGTGGGTGTTCCAGTCGGTCTATGTATTTCCTCCTCTTCCTCTCATACCCAAGGTACTGAGAATCGTAAGAAAAAGAGGAGTGAGAACAATACTCATTGTTCCGGATTGGCCAAGAAGGACTTGGTACCCGGAACTGCAAGAAATGCTCACAGAGGACCCATGGCCTCTGCCTCTCAGACAGGACCTGTTGCAACAGGGGCCCTGTCTGTTCCAAGACTTACCGCGGCTGCGTTTGACGGCATGGCGGTTGAACGCCGGATCCTAGCGGAAAAAGGCATTCCGGATGAAGTTATTCCTATGCTGATAAAGGCTAGGAAGGACGTGACAGCAAAACATTATCACCGTATATGGCGAAAATATGTTGCTTGGTGTGAGGCCAGGAAGGCCCCAACAGAGGAATTCCAGCTGGGCCGGTTCCTGCACTTCCTACAGTCAGGAGTGACTATGGGCTTGAAATTGGGGTCCATCAAGGTCCAGATTTCAGCCCTATCCATTTTCTTTCAGAAAGAACTGGCTTCTCTTCCTGAGGTTCAGACATTTGTTAAGGGAGTGCTGCATATTCAGCCCCCTTTTGTGCCACCAGTGGCACCTTGGGATCTCAACGTGGTGTTGGGTTTCCTGAAATCCCACTGGTTTGAGTCACTTAAAACCGTGGAGCTAAAGTATCTCACGTGGAAAGTGGTAATGCTATTGGCCTTAGCTTCGGCTAGGCGTGTGTCAGAATTGGCGGCTTTGTCATGTAAAAGCCCCTATCTGCTTTTTCATATGGATAGGGCAGAATTACGGACTCGTCCACAATTTCTGCCGAAGGTGGTGTCATCTTTTCATTTGAACCAACCTATTGTGGTGCCTGCGGCTACTCGTGACTTGGAGGATTCCAAGTTGCTTGATGTAGTCAGGGCTTTGAAGATTTATGTGACCAGAACGGCTGGAGTCAGGAAAACTGACTCGCTGTTTATCCTGTATGCATCCAACAAGCTGAGTGCTCCTGCTTCAAAGCAAACCATTGCTCGCTGGATCTGTAACACGATTCAGCAGGCTCATTCTGCGGCGGGATTGCCGCATCCAAAATCAGTAAAAGCCCATTCCACAAGGAAAGTGGGCTCTTCTTGGGCGGCTGCCCGAGGGGTCTCGGCATTACAGCTTTGCCAAGCAGCTACTTGGTCAGGTTCAAACACCTTTGCAAAATTCTACAAGTTTGATACCCTGGCTGAGGAGGACCTTGTGTTTGCCCATTCGGTGCTGCAGAGTCATCCGCACTCTCCCGCCCGTTTGGGAGCTTTGGTATAATCCCCATGGTCCTTACGGATTCCCCAGCATCCACTAGGACGTTAGAGAAAATAAGATTTTACTCACCGGTAAATCTATTTCTCGTAGTCCGTAGTGGATGCTGAGCGCCCGTCCCAAGTGCGGACTTTCTGCAATGCGTGTATATAGTTATTGCTTAATAATAAGAATTTACTCACCGGTAATTCTATTTCTCGTAGTCCGTAGTGGATGCTGGGTACTCCGTAAGGACCATGGGGTATAGACGGGCTCCGCAGGAGACTGGGCACTCTTAAAAGAAAGATTAGGTACTATATCTGGTGTGCACTGGCTCCTCCCTCTATGCCCCTCCTCCAGACCTCAGTTAGGGAAACTGTGCCCGGAAGAGCTGACATTACAAGGAAAGGATTTGGAATCCAGGGTAAGACTCATACCAGCCACACCAATCACACTGTACAACTCGTGATACTATACCCAGTTAACAGTATGAACAATAACTGAGCCTCTCTCAACAGATGGCTCATACAATAACCCTTTAGTTAAGCAATAACTATATACATGTATTGCAGAGAGTCCGCACTTGGGACGGGCTCCCAGCATCCACTACGGACTACGAGAAATAGAATTACCGGTGAGTAAATTCTTATTTTCTCTGACGTCCTAGTGGATGCTGGGTACTCCGTAAGGACCATGGGGATTATACCAAAGCTCCCAAACAGGCGGGAGAGTGCGGATGACTCTGCAGCACCGAATGAGCAAACTCAAGGTCCTCCTCAGCCAGGGTATCAAACTTGTAGAATTTTGCAAAAGTGTTTGAACCCGACCAAGTAGCAGCTCGGCAAAGTTGTAAAGCCGAGACCCCTCGGGCAGCCGCCCAAGAAGAGCCCACCTTCCTCGTGGAATGGGCTTTTACTAATTTAGGATGCGGCAGTCCAGCCGCAGAATGTGCAAGCTGAATCGTGCTACAGATCCAGCGAGCAATAGTCTGCTTTGAAGCAGGAGCACCCAGCTTGTTGGGTGCATGCAGGATAAATAGCGAGTCAGTTTTTCTGACTCTAGCCGTCCTGGAAACATAAAGTTTCAGGGCCCGGACTACGTCCAGCAACTTGGAATCCTCCAAGTCCCTAGTAGCCGCAGGCACCACAATAGGTTGGTTCAAATGAAACGATGATACCACCTTAGGGAGAAATTGGGGACGAGTCCTCCATTCTGCCATTTCCATATGGAAGATCAGATATGGGCTTTTACATGACAAAGCCGCCAATTCTGACACACGCCTAGTCCAAGCTAAGGCCAAAAGCATGACCACTTTCCACGTGAGATATTTTAGCTCCACGGTCTTAAGTGGCTCAAACCAGTGGGATTTTAGGAATCCAACACACGTTAAGATCCCAAGGTGCCACTGGAGGCACAAAAGGGGCTGAATATGCAGCACCCCTGTAACAACGTCCGAACTGAAGGCAGTGAAGCCAGTTCTTTTTGAGAGAAAAAGGGATAGGGACGAAATCTTGGCCTTTATGGATCCTAATTTTAGGCCCATAGTCACTCCTGACTGTAGGAAGTGCAGGAATCGACCCCCCCCAGGAATTCCTCTGTAGGGCCTTCCCGGCCACACACCAACCTATTTTCGCCATATACAGTGAAAAAGTCTTGCTGTCACGTCTTTCCTAGCCTTTATCAGCGTAGGAATAACTGCATCCGGAATGCCCTTTTCCGCTAGGATCCGGCATTCAACCGCCATGCCGTCCAACGCAGCCGCGGTAAGTCTTGGATCAGACAGGGTTCCTGTTGCAACATGTCCTGACTGAGAGGCAGAGGCCATGGGTCCTCTGAGAGCATTTCTTGCAGTTCCGGGTACCGAGTCCTTCTTGGCCAATCCGGAGCAAAGAATATTGTTCACACTCCTCCGTTTATTACAATTCTCAGCCCTTGGGTCTGAGAGGAAGAGGAGGGAATATATAGACCGACTGGAACACCCACGGTGTTACTAGTGCGACCACAGCTATCGCCTGAGAGTCCCTTGACCCAGCGTAAACCTTTTTTATCTTTTTATTGAGGTGGGACGCCATGTAGTCCACCTGAGGCAGTTTCCATCAATTTGCAAAACTGCGTGAAGACTTCCTGATGAAGTCACCACTTTCCCGGGTGGAGGTCGTGTCCACTCCCGGAATGAACTCTGCTGACAGTGCGCTTACTTGATTCTCCGCCCAGCGAAGAATTCTGGTGGCTTCTACCCTCGCCACCCTGCTCCTTGTGCCGCCCTGGCGGTTTACATGAGCCCCTGCGGTCTGACTGGATCAGAACCGGTTGGTCACGAAGCAGGAACTCCGCTTGACTTAGGGCGTTGTATATAGCCCTTAGTTCCAGGATATTGATGTGAAGGCAAGTCTGTTGGCTTGACCACAAACCTTGGAATTTTCTTCCCTGTGTAACTGCCCCCCACCCTCGGAGGCTTGCATCCGTGGTCACCAGGACTCAGTCCTGAATGCCGAATCTGCGGCCCTCGAGAAGGTGAGCACTCCGCAGCCACCACAGGAGAGACACCCTGGCCCTGGGGGATAGGGTGATTAACCGATGCATCTGAAGATGTGATCCGGACCACTTGTCCAGTAAGTTCCATTGTCCTTGCATGGAACCAGCCGAAGGGGATGGCCTCGTATGATGCCATCATCCTTCCCAGGACTCGAGTGCAGTGATGCACTGACACCTGTTTTGGTTTTCAATGGATTCCTGACCAGTGTCATGAGCTCCTGAGCTCTCTCTATCGGGAGATAAACCCTCTTCTGGTCTGTGTCTAGGATCATGCCTAGGCGAGGCAGATGAGCTGTAGGAACCAACTGCGACTTCGGAATATATAGAATCCAGTCGTGTTGCCGTTTCACTTCCAGAGAAGGTGATACGCTGTCCAGCAACTGCTCTCTTGATCTCGCTTTTATGAGGAGATCATCCAAGTATGTGATAATAGTGACACCTTGCTTCCGCAGGAGCACCATCATATCCGCCATTACCTTGGTGAAATTGGTAATGACAATCCCGTACCGCAATTCTGAGGTACACCTGATGAGGTGGATAAATGGGGACACGAAGGTATGCATCCCTTATGTCCCGATTCATTTCAGGCTTGCAATGACCGCTCTTAGCGATTCCATCTTAAACCTGAACCTTTTCAGGTATATGTTCAGGGATTTTAATACAATATGGGTCTAACTGAACCGTCTGGTTTCGGGATTATAACATGGTCGAATAATAACACCCTCATGTTGAAGGAGGGGACCCTTGACCACCACCTGTTGAAGATACAATTTACGAATTGCAGTTAACACTGGCTCCCTCTCTTGGGGGGAAGCCCGCCGGGTCCTCGGTGAGGGGGCATCTTCTCACAGTCCAGCCTGTATCCCTGCGATACAATTTCTATTGCCCAGGGATCTAACAGGGAGTGAACCCACTTGTGGCTGAACTTACGAAGGCGTGTCCCCACCGGGCCTAGCTCCGCCTGTGGAGCCCCAGCGACATGCGGTGGATTTTTGTAGAGGCCGGGGAGGACTTCTGTTCCTGGGGACTAGCTGTGTTGTACAGCTTCTTTCCTCTGCCCCCGGCTCTGACAAGAAAGGACGCACCTCAGACTTTCTTGTTTCTTTATTCGAAAAGCTGCATTTAATAATGTTGTGCTTTCCTAGGCTGTGCAGGAATATAAGGCAAAATATCAGAATTACCAGCTATAGCTGTGGAGACCAGGCCCGAGAACCTTTCTCCACACAATCCTCAGCCTTCCATATGCCTCTTAAGTCGGCATCATCTGTCCAATGTATATTCTCCAGGACACGTCAAGCAGAAATCGACATAGCTTTTGTCTCTAGGACCCAGTATACTCATGTCCCTTTGGGCATGCTTTATAATTATATATCTATCACTTAAGACAGCATCTTAAAATATTTATATGCATACTAGGGTCTCAATCTCTGCTGATAAGGTACCTGTCCACGCTGCCACAGCGCTATAAACCCATGCCGACACAATCGCCGGTCTGGGTAGTGGCCCTCATTCCGAGTTGTTCGCTCGGTATTTTTCATCGCATCGCAATGAAATTCCGCTTAGTACGCATGCGCAATGTTCGCACTGCGACTGCGCCAAGTAACTTTGCTATGTAGAAAGTAATTTTACTCACGGCTTTTTCCTCGCTCCGGCGAACGTAATGTCAAAGTCAGAAAAATATCTCTATGCACACTGCCATATTTGCACCTCACACTGGTCCGCGCTGCGCATGCGTGCGCTCTCCCGTGAAGGCGCATACCCGCAGTTGCGTGCACCCGCTGGTGCACGGTATGCGTATTTACGGTAAAGTTTGTGTAGTCGTAGCGTGCGACTCAATCGTTACATATTTTCAGTAATAATGTATTTTGTAGATCATGGTCCCTTTGATAGATTCTGAAAGTTTGGTTAATATAGAATGTTTATGAACAGAGGAATCCCTCTTTGTTTGATACGAAGGGTCAGACAGGAGTAATACAGTGATGTTTAGTATCCATCGGAAGAATATTTAATTAGAAATATTCCGGTGTTGGTTTGAAGCAGATCAATCGCTCGTGCGAATAGTTATATACATAAGAAGTTTATGAACATTTACTTTATTTGCACTTTATTACCCATGCGGCGGGAAACCCAGTTTCCCTCCCACCTGAGCAGTTGGAAATAGTCACAGCCCACCTGTATGAATCAACCTATGACCTTTTGTTATAATGCGAAGCCGAATTCCTGTGTCCAATGAACAATGAGATTGTAGGGACCATTGAATTGTATTGTGTGTGGGGCATAAATAGCGGGCCGACCATATCCAACTTCACTCTCTTCAACGGTTCTCATTGCTGATAATCGGGAGCTGGATATCGAGGCGCATGCGATCGTTCCCCTTGTGCGTAAGTTCTCTCCGTAATCATACTGTCTTACTGTGAGCCATTTCTCTCTCTCCCTCTCTTCTCTTTCTCTCGTATTTTTCCTTGATTAGACTTGAATTGTATTGTATTGTATTTCCCGTGTAGTTATCTGGTTAGTTGGTTTATGTTATATTGTAGTGTATGCTTTGTACTGTGATTCCTTTTGCAAGTATAATAGTCATAATACACATAATAGGTTTCGGACCCTAAGCCCAGGTATCTGTGTATTCTTTATAGTGTTAAGTACTCCCTGAGCATCGGTGACACTCAAGCAGCTTTGTAGTTAATCAGGTTACACAAGGTTGCACTTACACTTCGTCTCTACATTAAGGTTTGCTGTGTATTTCATTGCTAAAGGTATAGATATAAAGGTTTAACGTTGTGAGCGTCTGCATCGCTGGTGATCTCCTCGTGGTCCCGAGCGCCGCTACGCTATAGCGAATCATTACGATAGTCAACAGCCAATAACGTGTCTGCCTGTGATCTCTTGGCCGTGAGTGAACGTGACGCTTGAGCGTCTAGATCACGGCTAAGCGATCGATATGCAACTAGCGTACCCTTACGGTACTACATACGTAAATAGCGTACATTGTTCTTAGACCTCATAAAGGGTTTTATATACGATAAATATTCAGCTTTATCAATTGGGGGCCGTCCAGTCCTTCACATATCTGCACTAGGTAGAATCAGCAGACATTATCCATCAGCAAAGGGCGGGAGGTTGTATCCCTCGTAGTGCTGACGGGATAAGCGTCTGCTTCGCTTAGGTAAAGAGTGCTGAAGGAATCCGGGAACCGGAGGTAAGAACAAAACGCTAGTGTCTTTTAAAACTGTTTATTTTTCTGTCTTGCGTACACACGCACGCACACATATATATATCTGCATTTCTTTTTCATTTGTGTATTTTCGTATATCACCTTCCTGTTTGCTTTTTATAATTGATAAACGTGCTGAGAGAGATTTGCTGCTATTTCAATAGTTTGAGTAAAGGTAATATAGTTAAAGTATAGACAAACACACAGCTTGTCAGTGTGGTGCGCGGTAGATGATCAAGGATCATCTACATTGATAAAAGTATAAATTGTGTTACGGTGGATCTTTGCTTTGCGTACACGTGTCTCTAACAAAGACTTGCGTACACAATCCAAAGGCCGACGCACGCTGCGTATATTACGCAACGGAGCGTCTGTGTACGCCCACGTAACTCAAACCACAAGTTGACTTTAACAGGCGATAAATAGCGCAACGCGATAAATAGCGCAACGCGGTAAATAGCACAAATTGATTTCAGCTTTCCAAAACTTAGTTTAAATACCTTACTTTACTGTAACACCTCTGGGGAGAGCTATCAGACTACGGGAAATGATTTTTCTGATCAGAAAACTATAAGAATGATAGTGGGTTGAAAACGGTATGAGTGTATTGAATCCCGCTTTGTGGACTTTGTGATCTGTGTGATAAAACGGTATTGAACCCCGCTTTGTGGACTTTGTGAAGCTGTGTGATCTATGAGCACGGTCTGAAGTGAAAACGTGCAACAGAGTGTGATAAAGTTTTCGTTGTATTACGCTCTGGCTGTTTTGGAGCACAGTAGGGAGACTCCAATGATCCTACCATTTATGGGCAACAAGTGTCTATAAGTGGTACGATTGGACCGCACGGTTGTATGTGTGACCAATAACGCAACGTGATATGAGGTCGTATATCCATGCGTAAATTTTGCCCTCATACGTGTTGTAGGGAGCACATGCAAGCGTGATTTGTGTAAAAGAAAAAGGAAGGGAATTTTCTCAGGAAAATCTCTAGAGATAGGGCCTGCAACGGCTACACGTGTCTGCTAGAAGGCGGAACGGAGATACCCGGAGCAGAAGAAGTTCAGTGGAAGAGCTTTAAGGATTTCCAACGAAGTTCTGTGTTTGGTGCATTTTAGGAAGTTTTTCTGTGTTAAAAAGGTCCACAATGGCAGCCAAGTGCACAATACAGAGACGGTCGGAGGTCAGGATTCAGACTCCAGAGGCTTGCAGACCCCGAGGGTCTGCTCGGTTAGTAATGTGGGGGAAATATGGTCCCCACACTGAGACCTTTTGTGATGAATGGACACGAATGACTGCGGGGGATAAGGTACCATTTCCCGGGATAGGTAGTTTTAACTCAGAGGTGTTGCATAATTTAAGGCGAAGGATATGTCTCATTAAATCAGCAAAGAGACGAATCAAGCATTATGATTGTTTACAGATATGGCAACAGGAGAGTGAAATGCAGAGAAATGTAACTTACTCACCTAACTTTCATCTTGAGAGGAGAGACATGACAATGGAGGGGATGGTGGTTGCGGAGAAAAGCACAAGGGTGAACAATAAAAACGCTCTTAGCAACTGTAGTATAGATGATAAGAATAAGTGTAATAAATGTAACAAAGATAATTGTAATACTGTTGAATGTACAACTATTAACCCATGCAAGTCGCACCCCATGTTAAACTTTCCTCAGGAACACCAACCAGAAAGTGAACCCAGAACGATGTCGGCACCTCTTCCAGAAGCCATCACACAAGACGTCCAGGTGGACGCGACCCAATCGGTAAAAACTGTAATCAAACCCCCTAATGGAGGGTCAGGTGAGGTCGTGTCCACAGGTATGTATGGTATTATACATCACGCACAAACAAATGTACCCTATATCGGAAAATCAATTCAGAATGACGTTACTGGACTTAATCCTGTTAGGGTAATTGCAGTACCAAATGGGAAAACTGACACTTCAGGATTCACTCCCGTCAGGAACATCGCCATGTACTGCCCCTTTTCCCGAACAGAATTAAGAGCAATTCTGTCTGAATTTCCTGATCCCAGGAAAGACTTAGTTGCTTGTCAAAGATACATTAGAGTGCTAGGACACACTGCAGAGCCAAATAACAAAGATTGGAGGACAGTTTTGAGGGCATGTTTACCCCCCGATGTTGATTCATTGAAATTTATCGCTGATTGTAAGCTAGATGAGGAAGTGCCACTAACAAACGAGTATAACCAAGATAATGTAAAAAGAATCAATCTACAGTTGAAAGAATATTTTCCTACAGTAGTAAAGTGGAATAAAATCTTTACAATAAAACAAAAAGAAGTTGAATCCGCAGAAGAGTATTTTCACCGGGCTCTGCAGGATATGGCTAGGTACACTGGTATAGATGACATTGAAACTAACGTACACCACAGAGAGGTAGCTGTGTCCGTATTAATGAACAACTTAAAAGACACACTAAAAATTAGGGTACAAACCTCAATACCTCATTGGAGAGGTATCTCGGTTGCGGCATTAAGAGAGTCCGCTATCGAGCATGACCGAAATATCCAAAGAACCAGGGAAGCGCAGGGAGAGCGGTTGATGACACTGAACATCCAAGCACTAGAGGATGCTTCAAGTCGACCAGAACCCCAGGCCCCTAGCACATGGAGAAAGCCAAGGATTTGTTACCATTGTAGAAAAGAAGGGCATTATGCCAGCAACTGTAATAACCCACATAAAGTTAGACCCCCTAGACCAAGAAATGAGCAAAATTACAACACACACCATTATAATCAGAGATCATATAGGAAGAATTTGGGGCCACACCCATGATAGGTAGTCAAGAAAGGTGATCATACGACGGATGGTAAGCCTGAGGTAACGGTTAATAAAGTGGGAGGTCATTCACTGAAAGACACAGGAATGACCAGGTGAAACGTTGTAAATGTATCTGTGAAATGTTTTTTTTCTCTCTCTCTCTATCCCCATCTCTGACGAGTATTGGTAAGAATTCACACATTGCATATCCACTTGGTCCTTGCAGAAGTCTACCAAACCCCAGCATGACCTCCGCCACAATGTATTTCTGGCCAGATACAGACAGTGGAGTAATGCAGGTGCTGGTGGGGAGGGACTGCTCAAGGAGACCATTAGACACGTAGATATGACAGCCTAATAAGTCTGACAATGTTTTTCTAATGCTAACAATGTTTTCTTAATGTTGACAATGTTTAAAAATGCTTTGTTTCTCTTCTCTTATTGATGGTTATTGTCGAGTTATGTAATGTATATATGCACATGAATTGTTCTCTACCTCTTTTGTTTTTTATTTTCTCTCTCTTCTCACTCATGTTTTCATGGTTTAAAGATGGTATGTCACCCCTCAGTTGGACCAATGGTAATGCCAGATTTTTGCTCCTTACAGAAAGATCGCTGATGGGGAAGGAATATTGCATCACCAGAATGTTCGTTTGGAAGACTGAGAGACAGCACCTTTGAGAGGACAGCAGAACAAGAAGAACAACAAGACGAGAGAACTTATTATCGTAACAAGTTCTCTCCCCCTCAAACTGTTTTCTTATACCCCCTTTACAAAATTCTTCTTTTCTCCTCCTGTAAGATGGACTTGCCCCAAGAGACTGTGATATGGATTTTCCCGTTAACCATGATGTTGACCAGAGCAGTCTGTTTCGGTGAGAGTACCAGTGAGGTCGAGAAAGGATCCAGAAAGGTCCTGATGACTGAGACGGAGGTGTAAATTTCCAATAGCAACCCAATCACCAAGCAAAGGCGAGTACCGGAAACGATCTAGCAGCCATGTTATTTGTAAACATTTTTCTTTTAAGGATTATTAGCTGAAGAAAACTGTATCTGTAGGCTCTGTAACAACGTAGTTGAAGATGGGTGCATTAAGAAATGCCAATCCAGTTTTAATATCCATACGGACCGGCATCCATTGAGTGACTATCACTCCTTAGTGGGTAATGTGTTAAATAAAACAGATTGTTGGGTATGCTCTCAAGTACCTCAAGGTCATAGCAAAATCAGGGCTAGTACCATTTCCTTTAACGATAGGGGAGGTACTTGAGCTAAAGGGTGGGAGACCGGTGGACCGGAGGTTTAATATCTCCAGCCCTCCTAGTTTGAAGCTCCACCAATACCACGTGGATAGGTCCCTATTATGTTTTAACATCTCCAATCCCAGAAAGCCGGGAAATTGGGAAGTATCATGGAGTAACCACACCATGACCTTTTCACATTGAGCAGATAGAATGCCTACAGATACAGAGCTTGTACGCCACATAGCCAGTAGAGGAAAATCTTTCCGGTATAGGTACACCTTAGGAAATAGGATTACGAGAGTTGGAGAAGTATCACCAGGATACTGTGCACATATCGTACAACCTGATACGTGTACTAAGCAGATGGAAGAATTAGGGTCAGGAGATTTCACATGGAAGGTGTGTAATATGGTTATGTCCTACTCCGTCCCATATGTTCTCCCCGATGATGCATATTTCATATGCGGGAGAAAGGCGTACAAGTGGCTTGCCCCAAACTCTGAAGGATTGTGTTATATTGGAAAAGTATTGCCTGAAGTAATGACTGTAACACATGACAAAATGAAAGACATACACCGTGGTGCCCAAGCTCCTTATACTCACACTCATTACGAGCACCTTGTTAAAAGACAACTGTCAGAAAGGTTAGAGCATCCGGCCTCTGATCTGATCCATGAATCCACCGGGATTCAGGTTCTGGTGGCGTTAGATTTCACTCGCACCGCTCGAGGAGTGATGAATTATAGATACATTTCCGCACTCGCCAATTTGTTAGATAATATCACTGAAATGTATGATGACACGTTTAGATACACTGGAAGAGAACTTCAAGCTTATAAAACAGAACTGGTACAGCATAGAATGGTTCTTAATTACCTCACAGCAGTGACAGGCGGATATTGTGTCACACTGGCAACACAATACGGTGTGAAATGTTGCACATATATTACGAATAGCACCGAGGATCCAGTAGAGGTCATAGACCAAAAGATGGACGATATTCTCCAATTAAAGTGTGAATTTCGCCGAAAACACAATCTCACTCTTGCTGCTGTAGGTAATGAGCTGACTGGTTGGGTGTCATGGTTGAACCCGCGAAATTGGTTCTCCGGTTTGGGAGACTGGGCTCAAGGAGTCATAATGGATGTTGGGAAGTTTCTACTATGTATCTTAGGTGTTGTTATATCGATTGGATTGATATTTAGATGCGGGCAGGCTTTAATGAGGTGCAAACAAAGTACCAGAGTGATGAGTTTGAGGAGTGAGGAAACTGTAATTAATCTGGATTTGATTTACGACCCAACGATAGAAACAATGATGTGATGAAAATGCGATTATACGGTCCGTTTCTTTCACCTGTTTTTCTGGTTTTTCTCCAAGATAACAAGACCCCCTTGGACGAGGAAGTTGATGAGACGCTATACAGACAACGGATGGACCAAAGAAGGAGTTTTGACCACTTGAGATATGGACATTTGATGAACTTTGCCATGGATCCCCAGTTTCCCTAGAATTCTTAAAATTACGCTAGCCCAACATTTTTTTGTAAATCTAATGGCATTGACAAAGCTTATTGCTCACGCCTAATGAGCAAAACAGCGCAAAGAAGACGACTTTCAACTGATACCGAACAAAACTTCAACCGACAGATGTACATTAACCTGACATAGAATACCACCGCATTTACCGTAATTATGTCTTTTCTTCATTTCTACAACCCTCAGGTAATGACACACATAGTATAGGGAATACAGGCACAGATATCAGCAATCACATATTCCCCCATTCATGTATCATCAACTAAAATGTGCTTCCCCATTTTGTTACAACTGAAAGCCGAAATGAGCTCGGTAGAGTTTGACAGCCCATCCACAGACCCTTAATACGGGATAAGAAGGAATTCAAATGTATACTTCGCAATACCTCGAAGCTTGATTTACAACACATACGGCACGATGATACATGACCCCCCAAACATGGACTCATACACACATGCTTCTGCTATCTCACTAGGTCATACCCTCTTCCCACCTACTCCTCTCTCCTCCCTTACCCAACCATGAAAATGAATTAACCCCTGACATATATTTTTCTCCTTTTGAAATGTTTTCAGGAAGTGGCAGTTATTATTGACTGCCAAAGGGTGGACTGTCAAAGTCAGAAAAATATCTCTATGCACACTGCCATATTTGCACCTCACACTGGTCCGCGCTGCGCATGCGTGCGCTCTCCCGTGAAGGCGCATACCCGCAGTTGCGTGCACCCGCTGGTGCACGGTATGCGTATTTACGGTAAAGTTTGTGTAGTCGTAGCGTGCGACTCAATCGTTACATATTTTCAGTAATAATGTATTTTGTAGATCATGGTCCCTTTGATAGATTCTGAAAGTTTGGTTAATATAGAATGTTTATGAACAGAGGAATCCCTCTTTGTTTGATACGAAGGGTCAGACAGGAGTAATACAGTGATGTTTAGTATCCATCGGAAGAATATTTAATTAGAAATATTCCGGTGTTGGTTTGAAGCAGATCAATCGCTCGTGCGAATAGTTATGGACATAAGAAGTTTATGAACATTTACTTTATTTGCACTTTATTACCCATGCGGCGGGAAACCCAGTTTCCCTCCCACCTGAGCAGTTGGAAATAGTCACAGCCCACCTGTATGAATCAACCTATGACCTTTTGTTATAATGCGAAGCCGAATTCCTGTGTCCAATGAACAATGAGATTGTAGGGACCATTGAATTGTATTGTGTGTGGGGCATAAATAGCGGGCCGACCATATCCAACTTCACTCTCTTCAACGGTTCTCATTGCTGATAATCGGGAGCTGGATATCGAGGCGCATGCGATCGTTCCCCTTGTGCGTAAGTTCTCTCCGTAATCATACTGTCTTACTGTGAGCCATTTCTCTCTCTCCCTCTCTTCTCTTTCTCTCGTATTTTTCCTTGATTAGACTTGAATTGTATTGTATTGTATTTCCCGTGTAGTTATCTGGTTAGTTGGTTTATGTTATATTGTAGTGTATGCTTTGTACTGTGATTCCTTTTGCAAGTATAATAGTCATAATACACATAATAGGTTTCGGACCCTAAGCCCAGGTATCTGTGTATTCTTTATAGTGTTAAGTACTCCCTGAGCATCGGTGACACTCAAGCAGCTTTGTAGTTAATCAGGTTACACAAGGTTGCACTTACACTTTGTCTCTACATTAAGGTTTGCTGTGTATTTCATTGCTAAAGGTATAGATATAAAGGTTTAACGTTGTGAGCGTCTGCATCGCTGGTGATCTCCTCGTGGTCCCGAGCGCCGCTACGCTATAGCGAATCATTACGATAGTCAACAGCCAATAACGTGTCTGCCTGTGATCTCTTGGCCGTGAGTGAACGTGACGCTTGAGCGTCTAGATCACGGCTAAGCGATCGATACGCAACTAGCGTACCCTTACGGTACTACATACGTAAATAGCGTACATTGTTCTTAGACCTCATAAAGGGTTTTATATACGATAAATATTCAGCTTTATCAGTAATGTGATTGACAGGAAATGGGTGTTACTGGGCGGAAACACAGCGTTTCAGGGGCGTGTGGCTGAAAACGCTACCGTTTCCGGAAAAAACGCAGGAGTGGCCGGAGAAACGGTGGGAGTGCCTGGGCGAACGCTGGGTGTGTTTGTGACGTCAACCAGGAACGACAAGCACTGAACTGATCGCACAGGCAGAGTAAGTCTGAAGCTACTCTGAAACTGCTAAGTAGTTAGTAATCGCAATATTGCGAATACATCGGTCGCAATTTTAAGAAGCTAAGATTCACTCCCAGTAGGCGGCGGCTTAGCGTGTGTAACTCTGCTAAATTCGCCTTGCGACCGATCAACTCGGAATGAGGGCCCGTATACTAGAATGTGCACACTATCTGCAGGATCCCTGAGAATAGCTAGTGCAAACAGGACACCCAAGGGGAAGATTCTCAAGTTCTCAACACATCCTGGCCCTAGTGGGGAAAGGATACAGCCTGAGAATCCTTTGTGGGAAGCTGCCGTCTCTTGTCTGGAGATTCCCGCTCTTTTTCCTCATGAGAGGAGGGAAATTTACCTCAGCATTCTTCCCCTTAACATGTGTACCCTTGTGTCAGGGACAGATGAGTCATCAGTGATATGCAAATCATCTTTTATTCCAATAATCATATATTGAATATCTTTTAGCCCTCTTGGCTGTAACTTTGCATTATCGTAGTCGACAGTGGAGTTAAACTCCGTGTCGATACTTTGTTATTTTGGATAGTGAACATAGAGAGACTCTGAAGGACTCTGTGACATAGGGACAGACCAGGGTAGATTTCCTTTCTGTTCCCTAACCTTTTGTGCAATAATTTTACCTCAGCACTTACACATATCCAAACAGGTGTCGGCGTTGTCGACGGAGACACCCTCCCACACACATATCCGCTCTATCACCTCCTTAGAGGAGCCTTTTACCTCAGACATGTCGACACGCGCGTACCGACACACCACACACACAGGGGATGCTCTATTTGAAGACAGTTCCCCCACCAGGCCCTTTGGAGAGACAGAGAGAGAGTATGCCAGCACACACCACAGCGCTATATAATACAGGGATGTACACTATACTGAGTGATTTTTCCCCTATAGCAGCTTATATACACAGTTTTTCGCCTAAATTTATGTGCCCCCCCTCTCTTTTTTACCCTTTGTGTACCAGGATACTGCAGTGGAGAGCCTGGGGAGCTTCCTTCCAGCTGAGCTGTGAAGAGAAAATGGCGCCGGTGTGCTGAGGAAGAAGGCCCGGCCCCCTCAGCGGCGGGCTTCTGTCCTTTTATGTACTTTAATGGCGGGGGTTAATGCACATATACAGTTTATCAGACTGTATTATGTGCTTTTCGCCAAGTAAGGTAATCTAATTGCTGCCCAGGGCGCCCCCCCCCCCCCCCAGCGCCCTGCACCCATCAGTGACCGGAGTGTGTGGTGTGCTAAGGGAGCAATGGCGCACAGCTGCAGTGCTGTGCGCTACCTTAATGAAGACCGGAGTCTTCAGCCGCCGATTTTCAACTTCTCTTCGTTCTTCTGGCTCTGCAAGGGGGACGGCAGCGCGGCTTCGGGACCGGACGACCGAGGACTGGGCCTGTGTTCGATCCCTCTGGAGCTAATGGTGTCCAGTAGCCTTAGAAGCCCAAGCTAGCTGCAAGCAGGTAGGTTCGCTTCTCTCCCCTCAGTCCCACGTAGCAGTGAGTCTGTTGCCAGCAGATCTCACAGAAAATAAAAAACCTAACAAATACTTTCTTTTCTAGGAAGCTCAGGAGGCTCTGGCCGGGCACAGATACTAACTGAGGTCTGGAGGAGGGGCATAGAGGGAGGAGCCAGTGCACACCAGATATAGTACCTAATCTTTCTTTTAAGAGTGCCCAGTCTCCTGCGGAGCCCGTCTATACCCCATGGTCCTTACGGAGTACCCAGCATCCACTAGGACGTCAGAGAAAAAGGGTTATGTTATGTGGCATCCGTTGAGTGATGCTCGATTGTTGTTCATACTGTTAACTGGGTATGTTATCACAAGTTATACGGTGTGATTGGTGTGGCTGGTATGAGTCTTACCCTGGATTCCAAAATCCTTTCCTTGTAATGTCAGCTCTTCCGGGCACAGTTTCCTTAACTGAGGTCTGGAGGAGGGGCATAGAGGGAGGAGCCAGTGCACACCTGTAGTACTAAATCTTTCTTAGAGTGCCCAGTCTCCTGCGGAGACCGTCTATTCCCCATGGTCCTTACGGAGTCACCAGCATCCACTACGGACTACGAGAAATAGATTTACCGGTGAGTAAAATCTTATTTTACGCAGTACGGCAGGCATTGTCCCCTTTTTACACAGTACAGCAGGCATTGTCCCCTTTTTACACAGTACGGAAGGCATTGTCCCCTTTTTACACAGTACGGCAGGCATTGCAGCAGGTATTGTCCCCTTTTCTCTAACGTCCTAGTGGATGCTGGGGACTCTAAGAAAGAATTAGGACTACTGGTGTGCACTGGCTCCTCCCTCTATGCCCCTCCTCTAGACCTCAGTTAGAATCTGTGCCCGGAAGGAGCTGGGTGCATTTTAGTGAGCTCTCCTGAGCTTGCTAATAAGAAAGTATTTTGTTAGGTTTTTTATTTTCAGAGAGATCTGCTGGCAACAGACTCTCTGCTACGTGGGACTGAGGGGAGAGAAGCAAACCTACTAACTGCGGCTAGTTTGCGCTTCGTAGGCTACTGGACACCATTAGCTCCAGAGGGTTCGAACACAGGATCTTTACCTTGGTCGTCCGTTCCCGGAGCCGCTCCGCCGTCCCCCTCGCAGAGCCAGAAGACAGAAGCCGGCGGGTGAAGCAAGAAGACGTAAAAATCGGCGGCAGAAGACTCCTGTCTTCATATGAGGTAGCGCACAGCACTGCAGCTGTGCGCCATTGCGCACACACTAACCCACACACTCCGGTCACTGTAGGGTGCAGGGCGCAGGGGGGGGGGGGGGGGGGGGGGCGCCCTGTGCAGCAATTGGGTACCTCCTGGCAAAATAGGGCATATATACAGCTGGGCACTGTAATATGCATGAGCCCCCGCCATTATTTTTACGCAAAATCGCGGGACAGAAGCCCGCCGCTGAGGGGGCGGGGCTTCTTCCTCAGCACTCACCAGCGCCATTTTCTCTCCACAGCTCAGCTGGGAGGAAGCTCCCCAGGCTCTCCCCTGCAGAAGCACGATAGAAGGGGGTGAAAAGAGAGGGGGGGGGGCACATAAATTTGGCGTAAAAACAATATATACAGCAGCTACTGGGTTAACACTACGTTACTGTGTGATTCCTGGGTCATATAGCGCTGGGGTGTGTGCTGGCATACTCTCTCTATGGGGTATATGCAATAGCGGGCGAATCGCGTCATTTAATCCGCCCCTGTAAAATTCGCCCGCACTCGCCAGCCGCAGCCCTGTCGCCGGGACCCTGAATTCACCATATGCAATATAAAACGAATTCGACCCACCCTCAGGCGGATAACGGCCAATCGGCGAGTAGTGGGCGTCCAGAATTTGCCTTCCCGCCGAAAGCAGCCCTTTATTAGGGCTTGTTTGCTGCGTGCTCTGCAGCCATTTTGTGAACCTGCAGAGAGGTGTGAGGAGGTGCAGAGCTAGCAATTTGGTTGTTTGCTGTGGATATCGTTTGGACACCCCAGCAGGCTTTATTCCAGGACAGTCAGGAGGATTCCTGTTACCCCGGAGGAGAGCCATTTTAGGAGCTTTTACAACATTTGTAGGTAAGACTAAGTACCACATGTGTGTCTGGTGTTGCATGTATGTGTTTGTGTAGTGGGGGTTGCCATGAGGTGTACATGGGGTGTTTGTGTATGTGTGCATGTGTGCAGGTATGTGTATAGCCCCTTGCTTGTGTTGCTGCATTTTTTGGGGGAGACTTGTGTTTTGGGGTAGTTTTTCACGTTTTTTTTTTATTCTTTAAATTACTTTTTGGGTCTTCTATTAGCATTGGTGTACCTCCTGAGTGTGCTGGGATGTTTTTTGGCCATTTTGGGGTGATTTGGAGCAAGCTTGGTCGACAGCCTGGTCGACATGTGCTGTGGACTGTTTGGCAAACATGTGTTTTCCCTCCTCATTTAGCATTGGTGTACCTCCTGGGTGTGCTGGGATGCTTTCTGGCCATTTTGGGGTGATTTAGAGCAAGTTTGGTCGACAGCCTGGTCGACATGTGCTGTGGACTGTTTGGCAAACATGTGTTTTCCCTCCTAATTTAGCATTGGTGTACCTCCTGAGTGTGCTGGGATGCTTTCTGGCCATTTTGGGGTGATTTGGAGCAAGTTTGGTCGACAGCCTGGTCGACATGTGCTGTGGACTGTTTGGCAAACATGTGTTTTCCCTCCTCATTTAGCATTGGTGTACCTCCTGAGTGTGCTGGGATGCTTTCTGGCCATTTTGGGGTGATTTGGAGCAGGTTTGGTCGACAGTCTGGTCGACATGTGCTGTCGGCTGTTTGGCAAACATGTGTTTTCCCTCCTCATTTAGCATTGGTGTACCTCCTGAGTGTGCTGGGGTGCTTTCTGGCCAGTTTGGGGTGATTTGGAGCAAGTTTGGTCGACAGTCTGGTCGACATGTGCTGTGGACTGTTTGGCAAACATGTGTTTTCCCTCCTCATTTAGCATTGGTGTACCTCCTGAGTGTGCTGGGATGCTTTCTGGCCATTTTGGGGTGATTTGGAGCAAGTTTGGTCGACAGCCTGGTCGACATGTGCTGTGGACTGTTTGGCAAACATGTGTTTTCCCCCCTCATTTAGCATTGGTGTACCTCCTGAGTGTGCTGGGATGCTTTCTGGCCATTTTGGGGTGATTTGGAGCAAGTTTGGTCGACAGCCTGGTCGACATGTGCTGTGGACTGTTTGGCAAACATGTGTTTTCCCTCCTCATTTAGCATTGGTGTACCTCCTGAGTGTGCTGGGATGCTTTCTGGCCATTTTGGGGTGATTTGGAGCAAGTTTGGTCGACAGTCTGGTCGACATGTGCTGTCGGTTGTTTGGCAAACATGTGTTTTCCCTCCTCATTTAGCATTGGTGTACCTCCTGAGTGTGCTGGGATGCTTTCTGGCCATTTTGGGGTGATTTGGAGCAAGTTTGGTCGACAGTCTGGTCGACATGTGCTGTCGGTTGTTTGGCAAACATGTGTTTTCCCTCCTAATTTAGCTGTGGTGTACCTCCTGAGTGTGCTGGGATGCTTTCTGGCCAGTTTGGGGTGATTTGGAGCAAGTTTGGTCGACAGTCTGGTCGACATGTGCTGTGGACTGTTTGGCAAACATGTGTTTTCCCTCCTCATTTAGCATTGGTGTACCTCCTGAGTGTGCTGGGATGCTTTCTGGCCATTTTGGAGTGATTTGGAGCAAGTTTGGTCGACAGTCTGGTCGACATGTGCTGTCGGCTGTTTGGCAAACATGTGTTTTCCCTCCTCATTTAGCATTGGTGTACCTCCTGAGTGTGCTGGGATGCTTTCTGGCCATTTTGGAGTGATTTGGAGCAAGTTTGGTCGACAGTCTGGTCGACATGTGCTGTCGGCTGTTTGGCAAACATGTGTTTTCCCTCCTAATTTAGCTGTGGTGTACCTCCTGAGTGTGCTGGGATGCTTTCTGGCCATTTTGGAGTGATTTGGAGCAAGTTTGGTCGACAGTCTGGTCGACATGTGCTGTCGGTTGTTTGGCAAACATGTGTTTTCCCTCCTAATTTAGCTGTGGTGTACCTCCTGAGTGTGCTGGGATGCTTTCTGGCCATTTTGGGGTGATTTGGAGCAAGTTTGGTCGACAGTCTGGTCGACATGTGCTGTCGGTTGTTTGGCAAACATGTGTTTTCCCTCCTAATTTAGCTGTGGTGTACCTCCTGAGTGTGCTGGGATGCTTTCTGGCTAGTTTGGGGTGATTTGGAGCAAGTTTGGTCGACAGTCTGGTCGACATGTGCTGTGGACTGTTTGGCAAACATGTGTTTTCCCTCCTCATTTAGCATTGGTGTACCTCCTGAGTGTGCTGGGATGCTTTCTGGCCATTTTGGAGTGATTTGGAGCAAGTTTGGTCGACAGTCTGGTCGACATGTGCTGTCGGCTGTTTGGCAAACATGTGTTTTCCCTCCTCATTTAGCATTGGTGTACCTCCTGAGTGTGCTGGGATGCTTTCTGGCCATTTTGGAGTGATTTGGAGCAAGTTTGGTCGACAGTCTGGTCGACATGTGCTGTCGGCTGTTTGGCAAACATGTGTTTTCCCTCCTAATTTAGCTGTGGTGTACCTCCTGAGTGTGCTGGGATGCTTTCTGGCCATTTTGGAGTGATTTGGAGCAAGTTTGGTCGACAGTCTGGTCGACATGTGCTGTCGGCTGTTTGGCAAACATGTGTTTTCCCTCCTAATTTAGCTGTGGTCTACCTCCTGAGTGTGCTGGGATGCTTTCTGGCCATTTTGTGTGGGTCAGCCATTTTGTGTGGGTCAGCCATTTTGTGTGGGTCAGCCATTTATACATGTATGTATGTTTATTTTATTTTTATTTTATTTTATAACAGAGATGTCAAAGGACAAGCAGACCCGATCCGCCCCTTCCCCCACCCCCTCGGATCTATCCCTGCATAGCAACGAGGAGTGGGAGCCAACCCAGGAGGCGGATACGACCGACCAGGCATGTAGTGACCAGCCGCGGTCGTCAAGGGCCCATGAGAAGTCCAAGAAAAAGCCTAGTAGAAAGGTACTAACCACACCTGCAGACACAAATAGCATCAAACTTTACCCACTGTAGTTTGTGCAATGCCATGCACACCTACTGGAATATGTGCGCAATGCCAGGGATACTGACACTCACAGGTACATACCGATCTTATTAAAAAAAAAATTATTTTTTTTTAATCCCTAAAGGCAAGAAGCCAGCCAGAGGAGCAGTCGGAGGAGGAAGCCTCTGGTGAAGATGCAGGACCGAAAAAGCCGCGTGGACCCAGATACACTGAGGCGGAAAACTGTACCCTAGTGGATTGCGTCGACAGGTCCTACGACGTTTTGTATGGACCAAGGGCACAGACAACAGCAGCTAGGACAAAGCGAATCATCTGGGAATCCATTGCGAGTCAAGTCACTGCAATATCTGGAAACCACCGGAGCACCAGAAATTGCTCGAAGCGGTACAGTGATTGCCGCAGACAGACCAAGAAGAAGATGGGGATTCAGCGCCGACATGAGACAGCTACGGGAGGTGGCCCGGCTCTCAACCTGAAGTGGCTATCCTGGGAGGATGTTATTAGAAGGCGCATGAACCCTGCCATGGTCGAAGGAGTTCGCGGAGGTGTGGACTCTAGCCGTCCTGCTGGCTTTCCCGAGGAGGAAGAACCGCCCAGAAGACGGAAGAAGGCGGGAGATAAGCCGTCCAAAAGGAGGCCTGATGGTAAGAATACATTCACATGAGCTGTACTTCCCTTTAAAATTTTTGTATGTGCTAATGTGCTTTTTTTTTTTTTTTTTTTCCAGACAGGCCTGCCCAGAGGACATCGCCAGCGCACGGACCGTCACCTGTGCAGCAGGCATCAGCAGCAGCGCGCGGACCATCAACTGCGCCGCAAGCATCGCGAGCACACAGATCGTCACCTGTGCGCCACAGTTCGTCATCGCGCAGTTTGTCACCTGTGCACCAGACGACGTCAGCGCACAGACTATCACCTGTGCGCCAGACACCGTCGGCGACCACACCACAAGATGGGCGCCAAACTACAGCTCCTGCGCGCAGGCCATCACCAGATCGTCGTCTCTCCAGGAGCTCTGGGACTGTGACTGAAGAGCCTCAAGACACAACCCTTGTGGACCCATCACCCGATCTGTTTGAGTCTACAGGGTTAACAGACGAAACTTTTCTTGGGTTTGAGGACAGCCGTGCAGACGTATCCAGCCAGACCCTTGAAAAGTCTTCCGAAACGAGGACAAGTGGAGCTCCTGGAGCAGCGGCATCACAGGATGGAGAAGGTTTGTATTTATTTTGTGTGTGTGTGGGAGGGGGGGGGGGGGGGGGGGGGGGTCAGCAGTTGTGTAAAGTTTATTAACTTTCCCAAAAAAATTATTTTGCAAACAGTGGTGCCACGGACCAGCAGCGGACTAGCTTCGGGGATTGGTTCCTACTTCAGGCCGGATCTCCTACAGGAGTCGTCAGAGGATGACGAGGTGGAAGTGCAGGAGGCTCCAGTTGCTACATCCCTGTGTGAGTAAATTGAATTGTGAGCCTTTAAAAAAATGTATGATGAATGTGTATAATATTTTCTAATTTTCTTTTCAGCTGCCCAAATCCAAGTGGTGGCAGACATCCAGGAAGGGCAGAATCCCTCAACTGTTCAGAGGGTTCACACCCTGGCATCGGAGATTGGGACCCGCCAGGATACGTACACCAATGTCGTGGGAAGCAGACTGGACAACATTGAGAGGACAATGGAGAAGATGTCAAACAGTCTGCTTGAACTGCAGAAGACTCTTTCCGACAGCACGGCCACAATACTACAGGTCAGAATGCAAGATCATAGGGAGAATATGAACGTACTTCACGTTCTGGCCGAATCCATGACCCGGCTCGTGGACAACAGCTCATGTCTGGCAGAAAGCAATAAAAACATGTCGGAGAGTCATCGACACTCCTCATCCAGCCAACAGGTCATCGCAACCACACTGCAGATGATCTATGATAAGCTCCCAGGACCAGTTCATCAACACGCTGGTGATCCACCATATCCGCCGTCGCAAGCCACAAGGACGCCTCGTACCCTTCCTCAAGTCCCATCCCAGTACAGACAGTCACAGATGTACCAGGGATATACAGGGATGTACCCCACCCCCCAGATGCCTCCACCACCGGCCACACAGTCTTCAGCCGCATGGGCACAGAGGTCCAGTCAACATACTACCCAGCCTCCCAGGACATCGACGCCCTATCAGGGGGAAGAAGAGGATCCGGACAGACTTCCACCATAAACCCGGTCGTATTGTTTTATTTACTTATATGTTTTTCATGTATCCCTTTCTTCCCCTCCCATTAGTTTGTTTTTTTTCTTACTATTGTTTTCTGTGTTGGGCTTCCCCACCCGTGACCGGGTACTACCAAGGAGCTTTGTGTAGGCATACATGCGCGGGCATGTATGCGGGCGCGTGTGGTAACGGATGAAAGCTCCTTGTGGCTACATGTATGATGGGCCAAAGAGCTATTCTGATACCACTTTTTTCTTCCAAAAATCCTTTTTGTAATGGTGTATAGTTGGCTTTCATTGTGTGAATTTACTATTCACTAGTCTGTGTTTTTGACTTATTCATAGGATTGGTGGGGAAAAATGAAGTGGACGGCATAAGTTCGTGTTGTGCGTACCAAGGTGAGTAGAACCATGTTTCAATGTATCTATTCAAGAAACTTTGAACCGCATGCCTTTGTAGAACCACACAGTCCAGCAATGGGTCATGCTGGGCTGTGTTGTTCCACAAATGTTAGCGTTTCAAAGTGCAGACCACTGACGCCACTATTGCACTTTGAACCGCATGCCTTTGTAGAACCACACAGTCCAGCAATGGGTCATGCTGGGCTGTGTTGTTCCACAAATGTTAGCGTTTCAAAGTGCTGACCACTGACGCCACTATTTCACTTTGAACCGCATGCCTTTGTAGAACCACACAGTCCAGCAATGGGTCATGCTGGGCTGTGTTGTTCCACAAATGTTAGCGTTTCAAAGTGCTGACCACTGACGCCACTATTTCACTTTGAACCGCATGCCTTTGTAGAACCACACAGTCCAGCAATGGGTCATGCTGGGCTGTGTTGTTCCACAAATGTTAGCGTTTCAAAGTGCAGACCACTGACGCCACTATTGCACTTTGAACCGCATGCCTTTGTAGAACCACACAGTCCAGCAATGGGTCATGCTGGGCTGTGTTGTTCCACAAATGTTAGCGTTTCAAAGTGCTGACCACTGACGCCACTATTTCACTTTGAACCGCATGCCTTTGTAGAACCACACAGTCCAGCAATGGGTCATGCTGGGCTGTGTTGTTCCACAAATGTTAGCGTTTCAAAGTGCTGACCACTGACGCCACTATTTCACTTTGAACCGCATGCCTTTGTAGAACCACACAGTCCAGCAATGGGTCATGCTGGGCTGTGTTGTTCCACAAATGTTAGCGTTTCAAAGTGCTGACCACTGACGCCACTATTTCACTTTGAACCGCATGCCTTTGTAGAACCACACAGTCCAGCAATGGGTCATGCTTGGCTGTGTTGTTCCACAAATGTTAGCATTTCAAAGTGCAGACCACTGACGCCACTATTTCACTTTGAACCGCATGCCTTTGTAGAACCACAGTCCAGCAATGGGTCATGCTGGGCTGTGTTGTTCCACAAATTTTAGCGTTTCAAAGTGCTGACCACTGACGCCACTATTTCACTTTGAACCGCATGCCTTTGTAGAACCACACAGTCCAGCAATGGGTCATGCTGGGCTGTGTTGTTCCACAAATGTTAGCGTTTCAAAGTGCAGACCACTGACGCCACTATTGCACTTTGAACCGCATGCCTTTGTAGAACCACACAGTCCAGCAATGGGTCATGCTGGGCTGTGTTGTTCCACAAATTTTCATTGAAAAGAAATGAACATGAATTTAGTGTGGCTTTACTTTAATATACTTTTTTTCTTTTCCCCACAGATATCTATATACACAAGAAAAGAATGTAAAGAAGAACAAACTACTTTTTTGTTTTAATTAACTTTCAAACTTTATTTAAAAAATAACATTTTTCTTCAATAAACTTTAAAAAATAGAAGTTTCCTGTGGTTTTTATTAAAATTTGTAATGCAGTTGAATTGTACGTAAGTAGATTGCCCAGGGAACATCAGGGGAACTGTGTCTCTTCACATCCACGCCACTTAGGAAGGATACACCGGAAGACCTGTGGAAGAGAACAGTATGAGCTTCCAGATATGGGTGATAGTGTCACCCTGGGACTGGAAAAAAGAGGTACATACAACAGTCCACACAACACAAGCGGGTTACAGCGGCCCAAATGCAACCCTCCTGCACTTGCATCACTACACATCCAAACATTCCCTGACTAGCATTGCTGTTTCAGGGAATGTTTGGATGTGCAGTCTTGCAAATGCCGGAGGGCTGCACTTTGGACATGTCGGGGTGATTTTGGACAAGGGAGTTTTGGGCAATACATCTCACCTGAGGGGGGGTTGTCTGCTACATGGCGGAGGGTCAGGTCCACATCACCAGTAGGTCGGCCATGGAACATCAGTTGAAATGTCGTGTCTCCTCACATCCACGCCACTTGGGAAGATACATCGCAGGACCTGTGGAAGAGAACAGTTTGAGCTTCCAGATATGGGTGATAGTGTCACCCTGGGACTGGAATAAAGAGGTACATACAACAGTCCACACAACACAAGCGGGTTACAGCGGCCCAAATGCAACCCTCCTGCACTTGCATCACTACACATCCAAACATTCCCTGACTAGCATTGGTGTTTCAGGGAATGTTTGGATGTGCAGTCTTGCAAATGCCGGAGGGCTGCACTTTGGACATGTCGGGGTGATTTTGGACATGGGAGTTTTGGGCAATACATCTCACCTGAGGGGGGGTTGTCTGCTACATGGCGGAGGGTCAGGTCCACATCACCAGTAGGTCGGCCATGGAACATCAGTTGAAATGTCGTGTCTCTTCACATCCACGCCACTTGGGAAGATACATCGCAGGACCTGTGGAAGAGAACAGTTTGAGCTTCCAGATGTGGGTAATAGTGTCACCCTGGGACTGGAAAGAAGAGGTACATAAAGTCCACACAACACAAGCGGGGAACAGTGGGTCCAAATGCAACCCTCCGCCACTCGCGTCACTACACATCCAAACATTCCCTGACAAGCATTGGTGTATCAGGAGGGAATGTTTGGATGTGCAGTCTTGCAAATGCCGGAGGGCTGCACTTTGGACATGCCGGGGTGATTTTGGACAAGGGAGTCTTGGTCAATACATCTCACCTGAGGGGGTTGTCTGCTACATGGCGGAGGGTCAGGTCCACATCTCCAGTAGGTCGCCCATGGTAGAGTTGGATAAAAGGGTCAAATATTTGCGGTAACCCAACAGGATAAAACAGGGGGGAACGAACTGTACAAACGGGCCTGGGGATATACATCAACAGGATGTAAAACTCTGAAATAGATAAATGAAGAGGTTTTTTAAAAAATATTCCAATGTCAGTTTACACGATAATACAAATGTTGTCAGTATACTCACAGGCAACTGCAAAATAATTTTGGATCAATGTCCGCCGGGAATCCTCTCCTTCGCCCATACCCACCGGTAGAGCAGAAGACCGGTTCCTGCGTCGGAAAGCACTACGACGAAGAGTCACCGGCAAACGGTTTGCGACACATATGTTGTGTAAAATACAACATGCACATTTACCATGCCGCAAACCTTCGACGGTGAGTACAAAAGAGCACCGCCAGAAGTGTCTAAACATCGAAACCGGCTTTTAAGTACACCGAAGGCACGTTCAATTATTTGCCTCGATGCAATGTGTGTCTCTTGGTAACGTTTTTCTGCTCTACCAACAGGATTAGACAATGGGGTCAACAGCCACGGTTTGTTTGGATAACCCGCATCGCCTATAGAAAATATAAAAAAAATGTTAGGTACTTGTAAAAAATAATAATAAAAAAATATTAATAAAATAATAAAAAAATAAAAGAATGAAAATACATACCTAACAGCCAGCCACCAGGCATGTTTCCTGTTTCGAACTTGTCAAACAGCGATGACTGGCTTAGGATGAAGGAGTCGTGAGATGATCCAGGAAATCCAACAAAAATGTTCAAAAATCTCATGTTTACATCACAGACCGCTTGCACGTTCAGGGAATGGAACTGTTTTCGGTTCCGAAAACATTCCTCTGAATTCCGTGGCGGTCTGATCTGCACGTGGGTACAGTCAATCGCGCCCAGCACATTGGGAAATTTGTATTTGTTGAAAAAGCCTAATTTGATCTCACGACATTCGCTGTCCGTCTCTGGAAATGTAATGTACTGGATCGTCAATTTGCGGAAAGCCCTAATGACCTGGGTTATACAGCGCGACAGTGTCGACTGTGAAAAACCGCATGTTTGAGACAGTGTAGGCTGGAATGTGCCTGACGCCAAAAAATGTAACGTCCCCAGCAGTTTCTGAAAACCGCTGATTGCACGATTTGTCCGTGCCCGAGGTTCCAAGTCGGCCTCCAACAGAGCGAACAGCGAATATATGTCGCGAGTCGATAAGCGATAATTTTGTATCACCTCGAACTCGCTGAGATCCTCCAGTTCACGCCTAGTGCGATACTGGCGTGGACGTGGAAATGAAACCCGCAATACTGGCTCACCCAATGCAGACATTTGCTGACCTGGATCCTGATGTTCATCAGCACTTTCTTCCTCCATCATGCTTGCAGCCAGCATGAACATCACAATCTGGTCAGAAAAAGGCTCCATCATTGTAGTCAGTACAAAAATAGGAATGTGTTTTAAAACGCAGGAATTTTCCTAAAAAAACGATTCCACAGAGCTGACTGTAAAATGGCTCCTTCTCCCTGTAGTCTCAAACCTGGGAGTGAGGAGATAGGAGGGGCTTTGCAGAAGTGTATCCTGGGTAAAACTGTGGAATCATGGGTAAATTTCCCTCAGGAGATTGAAGAAAAAAATATTCCTTTAAAAAATCAATTAAATAATACTTGTGAAGCAAAAAAGACAAACCAAGTAGATAATCCTTTCAAATATAAATAGATATGCTACTAGCAATCCTCAAATATCAAAAAAAATCATGTACTAAAATTTTTTTTTTAGATCCCGCCAGTCAACTGAGGCGGACTGAAATAGTCGAATTTGCGGTCGAAAAGCACTGCAGGCGAATTTCCAAACTTGAATTGAATATGCTTTGGGCGAATTGCAGCATCTGTACCATTGCAGAAAAGTCGAATGCGAAAAAAGTCGAATTGCCAAAAGTCGAATTTTGAATGTCCGTTTTTTTGCGATAAAGTACTGTACTGCATAGGCGAATTGTTTTTTTGAGGCGAAAAAGTTCCAGAATTCGACTATTTCTGGAATTCGCCTGCAATTGCATATACCCCTCTGTCTCTCCAAAGGGCCTTGTGGGGGAACTGTCTTCAAATAGAGCATCCCCTGTGTGTCTGGTGTGTCGGTACGTGTGTGTCGACATGTCTGAGGTAAAAGGCTCCCCTAAGGAGGAGATGGAGCTAATATGTGTGTGAGAGGGTGTCTCCGTCGACAACGCCGACACCGGTTTGGATATGTGTAAGTGCTAAGGTGAATTTATGGCACAAAAGATTAGAGAACAGACAGGAAATCTAGCCATGTCTGTCCCTCTGTTGCAGAGATCTTCAGAGTCTCTCAATGCTCACTATCCAGTGTCGACTACGATAATGAAAAGTTACAGCCAAAATGGCAGGAAAGTATTCAATATATGATTATTGTAATAAAAGATGATTTGCATATCACTGATGACTCATCTGTTCCTGACACAAGGGTACACATGTTGAAGGGGAAGAAAGCTGAGGTAAATTTCCCTCCTCTCATGATAAAAAAGAGCGGGAATCTCCAGACAAGAGACTGCAGTTTCCCACAAAGAATTCTCAGGCAGCATCCTTTCCCCACTAGGGCCAGGATACAATGGGAATCTTCCCCTAGGCTGTCACAAAAGGTAGCCCTGTCGTAACAGCTATTCTCAGGGATCCTGCAGATAGCGTGCACATTCTGGTACACTACTCAGACCGGCGATGGCGTCGGCATGGGTTTATAGCGCTGTGGTAGCGTGGACAGTTACCATATTAACAGAGATTGAGACCCTAGTATGTAGATATATATATATATATATATATATATATGTGTATATATAGAGATATATATATATATATTAAAGATGCTGTCTTAAGAGATATATATATATATATTAGTGATGTGCACCGGAAATATTTCGCGTTTTGTGTTTTGGTTTTGGGTTCGGTTCCGCGGCCGTGTTTTGGATTCGGACGCGTTTTGGCAAAACCTCACCGAAAATTTTTTGTCGGATTCGGGTGTGTTTTGGATTCGGGTGTTTTTTTCAAAAAACCCTAAAAAACAGCTTCAATCATAGAATTTGGGGGTCATTTTGATCCCATAGTATTATTAACCTCAATAACCATAATTTCCACTCATTTCCAGTCTATTCTGAACACCTCACACTATTATTTTTAGTCCTAAAATTTGCACCGAGGTCGCTGGATGGCTAAGCTAAGCGACACAAGTGGCCGACACAAACACCTGGCCCATCTAGGAGTGGCACTGCAGTGTCAGGCAGGATGGCCCTTCAATAAAATAGTCCCCAAACAGCACATGATGCAAAGAAAAAAAAGAGGCGCACCAAGGTGGCTGTGTGACTAAGCTAAGCGACACAAGTGGCCGACACAAACACCTGGCCCATCTAGGAGTGGCACTGCAGTGTCAATCAAGACAGGATGGCACTTCCAAAAAATTGTCCCCAAACAGCACATGATGCAAAGAAAAAATGAGGCGCACCAAGGTGGCTGTGTGACTAAGCTAAGCGACACAAGTGGCCGACACAAACACCTGGCCCATCTAGGAGTGGCACTGCAGTGTCAATCAAGACAGGATGGCACGTCCAAAAAATTGTCCCCAAACAGCACATGATGCAAAGAAAAAAAGAGGCGCACCAAGGTGGCTGTGTGACTAAGCTAAGCGACACAAGTGGCCGACACAAACATCTGGCCCATCTAGGATTGGCACTGCAGTGTCAGGCAGGATGGCCCTTCCAAAAAATTGTCCCAAAACAGCACATGATGCAAAGAAAAAAAGAGGCGCACCAAGGTGGCTGTGTGACTAAGCTAAGCGACACAAGTGGCCGACACAAACACCCGGCCCATCTAGGAGTGGCACTGCAGTGTCAATCAAGACAGGATGGCACTTCCAAAAAATTGTCCCCAAACAGCAGATGATGCAAAGAAAAAATGGCGCACCAAGGTGGCTGTGTGACTAAGCTAAGCGACACAAGTGGCCGACACAAACACCTGGCCCATCTAGGAGTGGCACTGCAGTGTCAATCAAGACAGAATGGCACTTCCAAAAAATTGTCCCCAAACAGCACATGATGCAAAGAAAAAAAGAGGCACACCAAGGTGGCTGTGTGACTAAGCTAAGCGACACAAGTGGCCGACACAAACACCTGGCCCATCTAGGAGTGGCACTGCAGTGTCAGGCAGGATGGCCCTTCCAAAAAAATGTCCCCAAACAGCACATGATGCAAAGAAAAAAAGAGGCGCACCAAGGTGGCTGTGTGACTAAGCTAAGCGACACAAGTGGCCGACACAAACACCTGACCCATCTAGGAGTGGCACTGCAGTGTCAATCAAGACAGGATGGCACTTCCAAAAAATTGTCCCCAAACAGCACATGATGCAAAAAAAAAAAAAAGAGGCGCACCAAGGTGGCTGTGTGACTAAGCTAAGCGACACAAGTGGCCGACACAAACACCTGGACCATCTAGGAGTGGCACTGCAGTGTCAATCAAGACAGGATGGCACTTCCAAAAAATTGTCCCCAAACAGCACATGATGCAAAGAAAAAAAGAGGCACACCAAGGTGGCTGTGTGACTAAGCTAAGCGACACAAGTGGCCGACACAAACACCTGGCCCATCTAGGAGTGGCACTGCAGTGTCAGGCAGGATGGCCCTTCCAAAAAAATGTCCCCAAACAGCACATGATGCAAAGAAAAAAAGAGGCGCACCAAGGTGGCTGTGTGACTAAGCTAAGCGACACAAGTGGCCGACACAAACACCTGACCCATCTAGGAGTGGCACTGCAGTGTCAATCAAGACAGGATGGCACTTCCAAAAAATTGTCCCCAAACAGCACATGATGCAAAAAAAAAAAAAAAAGAGGCGCACCAAGGTGGCTGTGTGACTAAGCTAAGCGACACAAGTGGCCGACACAAACACCTGGACCATCTAGGAGTGGCACTGCAGTGTCAGGCAGGATGGCCCTTCCAAAAAATTGTCCCCAAACAGCACATGATGCAAAGAAAAATGAAAGAAAAAAGAGGTGCAAGATGGAATTGTCCTTGGGCCCTCCCACCCACCCTTATGTTGTATAAACAGGACATGCACACTTTAACGAACCCATCATTTCAGCGACAGGGTCTGCCACACGACTGTGACTGAAATGACTGGTTGGTTTGTGCCCCCACCAAAAAAGAAGCAATCAATCTCTCCTTGCACAAACTGGCTCTACAGAGGCAAGATGTCCACCTCATCATCATCCTCCGATTCCCCACCCCTTTCACTGTGTACATCCCCCTCCTCACAGATTATTAATTCGTCCCCACTGGAATCCACCATCTCAGGTCCCCGTGTACTTTCTGGAGGCAATTGCTGCTGGTGAATGTCTCCACGGAGGAATTGATTATAATTAATTTTGATGAACATCGTCTTCTCCACATTTTCTGAAAGTAACCTCGTACGCCGATTGCTGACAAGGTGAGCGGCTGCACTAAACACTCTTTCGGAGTACACACTGGAGGGAGGGCAACTTAGGTAGAATAAAGCCAGTTTCTGCAAGGGCCTCCAAATTGCCTCTTTTTCCTGCCAGTATACGTACGGACTGTCTGACGTGCCTACTTGGATGCGGTCACTCATATAATCCTCCACCATTCTTTCCATGGTGAGAGAATCATATGCAGTGACAGTAGACGACATGTCAGTAATCATTGGCAGGTCCTTCAGTCCGGACCAGATGTCAGCACTCGCTCCAGACTGCCCTGCATCACCGCCAGCGGGTGGGCTAGGAATTCTTAGCCTTTTCCTCGCACCCCCAGTTGCGGGAGAATGTGAAGGAGGAGATGTTGACGGGTCACGTTCCGCTTGACTTGACAATTTTCTCACCAGCAGGTCTTTGAACCTCTGCAGACTTGTGTCTGCTGGAAAGAGAGATACAACGTAGGTTTTAAATCTAGGATCGAGCACGGTGGCCAAAATGTAGTGCTCTGATTTCAACAGATTGACCTCCCGTGAATCCTGGTTAAGCGAATTAAGGGCTCCATCCACAAGTCCCACATGCCTAGCGGAATCGCTCTGTTTTAGCTCCTCCTTCAATGTTTCCAGCCTCTTCTGCAAAAGCCTGATGAGGGGAATGACCTGACTCAGGCTGGCAGTGTCTGAACTGACTTCACGTGTGGCAAGTTCAAAGGGTTGCAGAACCTTGCACAACGTTGAAATCATTCTCCACTGCGCTTGAGTCAGGTGCATTCCCCCTCCTTTGCCTATATCGTGGGCAGATGTATAGGCTTGAATGGCCTTTTGCTGCTCCTCCATCCTCTGAAGCATATAGAGGGTTGAATTCCACCTCGTTACCACCTCTTGCTTCAGATGATGGCAGGGCAGGTTCAGGAATGTTTGGTGGTGCTCCAGTCTTCTGTACGCGGTGCCTGAATGCCGAAAGTGGCCCGCAATTCTTCGGGCTACCGACAGCATCTCTTGCACGCCCCTGTCATTTTTTAAATAATTCTGCACCACCAAATTCAATGTATGTGCAAAACATGGGATGTGCTGGAATTTGCCCAGATGTAATGCACACACAATAATGCTGGCGTTGTCCAATGTCATGTATTGAATCCCGCTTTGTGGACTTTGTGATCTGTGTGATAAAACGGTATTGAACCCCGCTTTGTGGACTTTGTGAAGCTGTGTGATCTATGAGCACGGTCTGAAGTGAAAACGTGCAACAGAGTGTGATAAAGTTTTCGTTGTATTACGCTCTGGCTGTTTTGGAGCACAGTAGGGAGACTCCAATGATCCTACCATTTATGGGCAACAAGTGTCTATAAGTGGTACGATTGGACCGCACGGTTGTATGTGTGACCAATAACGCAACGTGATATGAGGTCGTATATCCATGCGTAAATTTTGCCCTCATACGTGTTGTAGGGAGCACATGCAAGCGTGATTTGTGTAAAAGAAAAAGGAAGGGAATTTTCTCAGGAAAATCTCTAGAGATAGGGCCTGCAACGGCTACACGTGTCTGCTAGAAGGCGGAACGGAGATACCCGGAGCAGAAGAAGTTCAGTGGAAGAGCTTTAAGGATTTCCAACGAAGTTCTGTGTTTGGTGCATTTTAGGAAGTTTTTCTGTGTTAAAAAGGTCCACAATGGCAGCCAAGTGCACAATACAGAGACGGTCGGAGGTCAGGATTCAGACTCCAGAGGCTTGCAGACCCCGAGGGTCTGCTCGGTTAGTAATGTGGGGGAAATATGGTCCCCACACTGAGACCTTTTGTGATGAATGGACACGAATGACTGCGGGGGATAAGGTACCATTTCCCGGGATAGGTAGTTTTAACTCAGAGGTGTTGCATAATTTAAGGCGAAGGATATGTCTCATTAAATCAGCAAAGAGACGAATCAAGCATTATGATTGTTTACAGATATGGCAACAGGAGAGTGAAATGCAGAGAAATGTAACTTACTCACCTAACTTTCATCTTGAGAGGAGAGACATGACAATGGAGGGGATGGTGGTTGCGGAGAAAAGCACAAGGGTGAACAATAAAAACGCTCTTAGCAACTGTAGTATAGATGATAAGAATAAGTGTAATAAATGTAACAAAGATAATTGTAATACTGTTGAATGTACAACTATTAACCCATGCAAGTCGCACCCCATGTTAAACTTTCCTCAGGAACACCAACCAGAAAGTGAACCCAGAACGATGTCGGCACCTCTTCCAGAAGCCATCACACAAGACGTCCAGGTGGACGCGACCCAATCGGTAAAAACTGTAATCAAACCCCCTAATGGAGGGTCAGGTGAGGTCGTGTCCACAGGTATGTATGGTATTATACATCACGCACAAACAAATGTACCCTATATCGGAAAATCAATTCAGAATGACGTTACTGGACTTAATCCTGTTAGGGTAATTGCAGTACCAAATGGGAAAACTGACACTTCAGGATTCACTCCCGTCAGGAACATCGCCATGTACTGCCCCTTTTCCCGAACAGAATTAAGAGCAATTCTGTCTGAATTTCCTGATCCCAGGAAAGACTTAGTTGCTTGTCAAAGATACATTAGAGTGCTAGGACACACTGCAGAGCCAAATAACAAAGATTGGAGGACAGTTTTGAGGGCATGTTTACCCCCCGATGTTGATTCATTGAAATTTATCGCTGATTGTAAGCTAGATGAGGAAGTGCCACTAACAAACGAGTATAACCAAGATAATGTAAAAAGAATCAATCTACAGTTGAAAGAATATTTTCCTACAGTAGTAAAGTGGAATAAAATCTTTACAATAAAACAAAAAGAAGTTGAATCCGCAGAAGAGTATTTTCACCGGGCTCTGCAGGATATGGCTAGGTACACTGGTATAGATGACATTGAAACTAACGTACACCACAGAGAGGTAGCTGTGTCCGTATTAATGAACAACTTAAAAGACACACTAAAAATTAGGGTACAAACCTCAATACCTCATTGGAGAGGTATCTCGGTTGCGGCATTAAGAGAGTCCGCTATCGAGCATGACCGAAATATCCAAAGAACCAGGGAAGCGCAGGGAGAGCGGTTGATGACACTGAACATCCAAGCACTAGAGGATGCTTCAAGTCGACCAGAACCCCAGGCCCCTAGCACATGGAGAAAGCCAAGGATTTGTTACCATTGTAGAAAAGAAGGGCATTATGCCAGCAACTGTAATAACCCACATAAAGTTAGACCCCCTAGACCAAGAAATGAGCAAAATTACAACACACACCATTATAATCAGAGATCATATAGGAAGAATTTGGGGCCACACCCATGATAGGTAGTCAAGAAAGGTGATCATACGACGGATGGTAAGCCTGAGGTAACGGTTAATAAAGTGGGAGGTCATTCACTGAAAGACACAGGAATGACCAGGTGAAACGTTGTAAATGTATCTGTGAAATGTTTTTTTTCTCTCTCTCTCTATCCCCATCTCTGACGAGTATTGGTAAGAATTCACACATTGCATATCCACTTGGTCCTTGCAGAAGTCTACCAAACCCCAGCATGACCTCCGCCACAATGTATTTCTGGCCAGATACAGACAGTGGAGTAATGCAGGTGCTGGTGGGGAGGGACTGCTCAAGGAGACCATTAGACACGTAGATATGACAGCCTAATAAGTCTGACAATGTTTTTCTAATGCTAACAATGTTTTCTTAATGTTGACAATGTTTAAAAATGCTTTGTTTCTCTTCTCTTATTGATGGTTATTGTCGAGTTATGTAATGTATATATGCACATGAATTGTTCTCTACCTCTTTTGTTTTTTATTTTCTCTCTCTTCTCACTCATGTTTTCATGGTTTAAAGATGGTATGTCACCCCTCAGTTGGACCAATGGTAATGCCAGATTTTTGCTCCTTACAGAAAGATCGCTGATGGGGAAGGAATATTGCATCACCAGAATGTTCGTTTGGAAGACTGAGAGACAGCACCTTTGAGAGGACAGCAGAACAAGAAGAACAACAAGACGAGAGAACTTATTATCGTAACAAGTTCTCTCCCCCTCAAACTGTTTTCTTATACCCCCTTTACAAAATTCTTCTTTTCTCCTCCTGTAAGATGGACTTGCCCCAAGAGACTGTGATATGGATTTTCCCGTTAACCATGATGTTGACCAGAGCAGTCTGTTTCGGTGAGAGTACCAGTGAGGTCGAGAAAGGATCCAGAAAGGTCCTGATGACTGAGACGGAGGTGTAAATTTCCAATAGCAACCCAATCACCAAGCAAAGGCGAGTACCGGAAACGATCTAGCAGCCATGTTATTTGTAAACATTTTTCTTTTAAGGATTATTAGCTGAAGAAAACTGTATCTGTAGGCTCTGTAACAACGTAGTTGAAGATGGGTGCATTAAGAAATGCCAATCCAGTTTTAATATCCATACGGACCGGCATCCATTGAGTGACTATCACTCCTTAGTGGGTAATGTGTTAAATAAAACAGATTGTTGGGTATGCTCTCAAGTACCTCAAGGTCACAGCAAAATCAGGGCTAGTACCATTTCCTTTAACGATAGGGGAGGTACTTGAGCTAAAGGGTGGGAGACCGGTGGACCGGAGGTTTAATATCTCCAGCCCTCCTAGTTTGAAGCTCCACCAATACCACGTGGATAGGTCCCTATTATGTTTTAACATCTCCAATCCCAGAAAGCCGGGAAATTGGGAAGTATCATGGAGTAACCACACCATGACCTTTTCACATTGAGCAGATAGAATGCCTACAGATACAGAGCTTGTACGCCACATAGCCAGTAGAGGAAAATCTTTCCGGTATAGGTACACCTTAGGAAATAGGATTACGAGAGTTGGAGAAGTATCACCAGGATACTGTGCACATATCGTACAACCTGATACGTGTACTAAGCAGATGGAAGAATTAGGGTCAGGAGATTTCACATGGAAGGTGTGTAATATGGTTATGTCCTACTCCGTCCCATATGTTCTCCCCGATGATGCATATTTCATATGCGGGAGAAAGGCGTACAAGTGGCTTGCCCCAAACTCTGAAGGATTGTGTTATATTGGAAAAGTATTGCCTGAAGTAATGACTGTAACACATGACAAAATGAAAGACATACACCGTGGTGCCCAAGCTCCTTATACTCACACTCATTACGAGCACCTTGTTAAAAGACAACTGTCAGAAAGGTTAGAGCATCCGGCCTCTGATCTGATCCATGAATCCACCGGGATTCAGGTTCTGGTGGCGTTAGATTTCACTCGCACCGCTCGAGGAGTGATGAATTATAGATACATTTCCGCACTCGCCAATTTGTTAGATAATATCACTGAAATGTATGATGACACGTTTAGATACACTGGAAGAGAACTTCAAGCTTATAAAACAGAACTGGTACAGCATAGAATGGTTCTTAATTACCTCACAGCAGTGACAGGCGGATATTGTGTCACACTGGCAACACAATACGGTGTGAAATGTTGCACATATATTACGAATAGCACCGAGGATCCAGTAGAGGTCATAGACCAAAAGATGGACGATATTCTCCAATTAAAGTGGGAATTTCGCCGAAAACACAATCTCACTCTTGCTGCTGTAGGTAATGAGCTGACTGGTTGGGTGTCATGGTTGAACCCGCGAAATTGGTTCTCCGGTTTGGGAGACTGGGCTCAAGGAGTCATAATGGATGTTGGGAAGTTTCTACTATGTATCTTAGGTGTTGTTATATCGATTGGATTGATATTTAGATGCGGGCAGGCTTTAATGAGGTGCAAACAAAGTACCAGAGTGATGAGTTTGAGGAGTGAGGAAACTGTAATTAATCTGGATTTGATTTACGACCCAACGATAGAAACAATGATGTGATGAAAATGCGATTATACGGTCCGTTTCTTTCACCTGTTTTTCTGGTTTTTCTCCAAGATAACAAGACCCCCTTGGACGAGGAAGTTGATGAGACGCTATACAGACAACGGATGGACCAAAGAAGGAGTTTTGACCACTTGAGATATGGACATTTGATGAACTTTGCCATGGATCCCCAGTTTCCCTAGAATTCTTAAAATTACGCTAGCCCAACATTTTTTTGTAAATCTAATGGCATTGACAAAGCTTATTGCTCACGCCTAATGAGCAAAACAGCGCAAAGAAGACGACTTTCAACTGATACCGAACAAAACTTCAACCGACAGATGTACATTAACCTGACATAGAATACCACCGCATTTACCGTAATTATGTCTTTTCTTCATTTCTACAACCCTCAGGTAATGACACACATAGTATAGGGAATACAGGCACAGATATCAGCAATCACATATTCCCCCATTCATGTATCATCAACTAAAATGTGCTTCCCCATTTTGTTACAACTGAAAGCCGAAATGAGCTCGGTAGAGTTTGACAGCCCATCCACAGACCCTTAATACGGGATAAGAAGGAATTCAAATGTATACTTCGCAATACCTCGAAGCTTGATTTACAACACATACGGCACGATGATACATGACCCCCCAAACATGGACTCATACACACATGCTTCTGCTATCTCACTAGGTCATACCCTCTTCCCACCTACTCCTCTCTCCTCCCTTACCCAACCATGAAAATGAATTAACCCCTGACATATATTTTTCTCCTTTTGAAATGTTTTCAGGAAGTGGCAGTTATTATTGACTGCCAAAGGGTGGACTGTCAAAGTCAGAAAAATATCTCTATGCACACTGCCATATTTGCACCTCACACTGGTCCGCGCTGCGCATGCGTGCGCTCTCCCGTGAAGGCGCATACCCGCAGTTGCGTGCACCCGCTGGTGCACGGTATGCGTATTTACGGTAAAGTTTGTGTAGTCGTAGCGTGCGACTCAATCGTTACATATTTTCAGTAATAATGTATTTTGTAGATCATGGTCCCTTTGATAGATTCTGAAAGTTTGGTTAATATAGAATGTTTATGAACAGAGGAATCCCTCTTTGTTTGATACGAAGGGTCAGACAGGAGTAATACAGTGATGTTTAGTATCCATCGGAAGAATATTTAATTAGAAATATTCCGGTGTTGGTTTGAAGCAGATCAATCGCTCGTGCGAATAGTTATGGACATAAGAAGTTTATGAACATTTACTTTATTTGCACTTTATTACCCATGCGGCGGGAAACCCAGTTTCCCTCCCACCTGAGCAGTTGGAAATAGTCACAGCCCACCTGTATGAATCAACCTATGACCTTTTGTTATAATGCGAAGCCGAATTCCTGTGTCCAATGAACAATGAGATTGTAGGGACCATTGAATTGTATTGTGTGTGGGGCATAAATAGCGGGCCGACCATATCCAACTTCACTCTCTTCAACGGTTCTCATTGCTGATAATCGGGAGCTGGATATCGAGGCGCATGCGATCGTTCCCCTTGTGCGTAAGTTCTCTCCGTAATCATACTGTCTTACTGTGAGCCATTTCTCTCTCTCCCTCTCTTCTCTTTCTCTCGTATTTTTCCTTGATTAGACTTGAATTGTATTGTATTGTATTTCCCGTGTAGTTATCTGGTTAGTTGGTTTATGTTATATTGTAGTGTATGCTTTGTACTGTGATTCCTTTTGCAAGTATAATAGTCATAATACACATAATAGGTTTCGGACCCTAAGCCCAGGTATCTGTGTATTCTTTATAGTGTTAAGTACTCCCTGAGCATCGGTGACACTCAAGCAGCTTTGTAGTTAATCAGGTTACACAAGGCTGCACTTACACTTTGTCTCTACATTAAGGTTTGCTGTGTATTTCATTGCTAAAGGTATAGATATAAAGGTTTAACGTTGTGAGCGTCTGCATCGCTGGTGATCTCCTCGTGGTCCCGAGCGCCGCTACGCTATAGCGAATCATTACGATAGTCAACAGCCAATAACGTGTCTGCCTGTGATCTCTTGGCCGTGAGTGAACGTGACGCTTGAGCGTCTAGATCACGGCTAAGCGATCGATACGCAACTAGCGTACCCTTACGGTACTACATACGTAAATAGCGTACATTGTTCTTAGACCTCATAAAGGGTTTTATATACGATAAATATTCAGCTTTATCAGTAATGTGATTGACAGGAAATGGGTGTTACTGGGCGGAAACACAGCGTTTCAGGGGCGTGTGGCTGAAAACGCTACCGTTTCCGGAAAAAACGCAGGAGTGGCCGGAGAAACGGTGGGAGTGCCTGGGCGAACGCTGGGTGTGTTTGTGACGTCAACCAGGAACGACAAGCACTGAACTGATCGCACAGGCAGAGTAAGTCTGAAGCTACTCTGAAACTGCTAAGTAGTTAGTAATCGCAATATTGCGAATACATCGGTCGCAATTTTAAGAAGCTAAGATTCACTCCCAGTAGGCGGCGGCTTAGCGTGTGTAACTCTGCTAAATTCGCCTTGCGACCGATCAACTCGGAATGAGGGCCCGTATACTAGAATGTGCACACTATCTGCAGGATCCCTGAGAATAGCTAGTGCAAACAGGACACCCAAGGGGAAGATTCTCAAGTTCTCAACACATCCTGGCCCTAGTGGGGAAAGGATACAGCCTGAGAATCCTTTGTGGGAAGCTGCCGTCTCTTGTCTGGAGATTCCCGCTCTTTTTCCTCATGAGAGGAGGGAAATTTACCTCAGCATTCTTCCCCTTAACATGTGTACCCTTGTGTCAGGGACAGATGAGTCATCAGTGATATGCAAATCATCTTTTATTCCAATAATCATATATTGAATATCTTTTAGCTCTCTTGGCTGTAACTTTGCATTATCGTAGTCGACAGTGGAGTTAAACTCCGTGTCGATACTTTGTTATTTTGGATAGTGAACATAGAGAGACTCTGAAGGACTCTGTGACATAGGGACAGACCAGGGTAGATTTCCTTTCTGTTCCCTAACCTTTTGTGCAATAATTTTACCTCAGCACTTACACATATCCAAACAGGTGTCGGCGTTGTCGACGGAGACACCCTCCCACACACATATCCGCTCTATCACCTCCTTAGAGGAGCCTTTTACCTCAGACATGTCGACACGCGCGTACCGACACACCACACACACAGGGGATGCTCTATTTGAAGACAGTTCCCCCACCAGGCCCTTTGGAGAGACAGAGAGAGAGTATGCCAGCACACACCACAGCGCTATATAATACAGGGATGTACACTATACTGAGTGATTTTTCCCCTATAGCAGCTTATATACACAGTTTTTCGCCTAAATTTAGGTGCCCCCCCTCTCTTTTTTACCCTTTGTGTACCAGGATACTGCAGTGGAGAGCCTGGGGAGCTTCCTTCCAGCTGAGCTGTGAAGAGAAAATGGCGCCGGTGTGCTGAGGAAGAAGGCCCGGCCCCCTCAGCGGCGGGCTTCTGTCCTTTTATGTACTTTAATGGCGGGGGTTAATGCACATATACAGTTTATCAGACTGTATTATGTGCTTTTCGCCAAGTAAGGTAATCTAATTGCTGCCCAGGGCGCCCCCCCCCCCCCCCAGCGCCCTGCACCCATCAGTGACCGGAGTGTGTGGTGTGCTAAGGGAGCAATGGCGCACAGCTGCAGTGCTGTGCGCTACCTTAATGAAGACCGGAGTCTTCAGCCGCCGATTTTCAACTTCTCTTCGTTCTTCTGGCTCTGCAAGGGGGACGGCAGCGCGGCTTCGGGACCGGACGACCGAGGACTGGGCCTGTGTTCGATCCCTCTGGAGCTAATGGTGTCCAGTAGCCTTAGAAGCCCAAGCTAGCTGCAAGCAGGTAGGTTCGCTTCTCTCCCCTCAGTCCCACGTAGCAGTGAGTCTGTTGCCAGCAGATCTCACAGAAAATAAAAAACCTAACAAATACTTTCTTTTCTAGGAAGCTCAGGAGGCTCTGGCCGGGCACAGATACTAACTGAGGTCTGGAGGAGGGGCATAGAGGGAGGAGCCAGTGCACACCAGATATAGTACCTAATCTTTCTTTTAAGAGTGCCCAGTCTCCTGCGGAGCCCGTCTATACCCCATGGTCCTTACGGAGTACCCAGCATCCACTAGGACGTCAGAGAAAAAGGGTTATGTTATGTGGCATCCGTTGAGTGATGCTCGATTGTTGTTCATACTGTTAACTGGGTATGTTATCACAAGTTATACGGTGTGATTGGTGTGGCTGGTATGAGTCTTACCCTGGATTCCAAAATCCTTTCCTTGTAATGTCAGCTCTTCCGGGCACAGTTTCCTTAACTGAGGTCTGGAGGAGGGGCATAGAGGGAGGAGCCAGTGCACACCTGTAGTACTAAATCTTTCTTAGAGTGCCCAGTCTCCTGCGGAGACCGTCTATTCCCCATGGTCCTTACGGAGTCACCAGCATCCACTACGGACTACGAGAAATAGATTTACCGGTGAGTAAAATCTTATTTTACGCAGTACGGCAGGCATTGTCCCCTTTTTACACAGTACAGCAGGCATTGTCCCCTTTTTACACAGTACGGAAGGCATTGTCCCCTTTTTACACAGTACGGCAGGCATTGCAGCAGGTATTGTCCCCTTTTCTCTAACGTCCTAGTGGATGCTGGGGACTCTAAGAAAGAATTAGGACTACTGGTGTGCACTGGCTCCTCCCTCTATGCCCCTCCTCTAGACCTCAGTTAGAATCTGTGCCCGGAAGGAGCTGGGTGCATTTTAGTGAGCTCTCCTGAGCTTGCTAATAAGAAAGTATTTTGTTAGGTTTTTTATTTTCAGAGAGATCTGCTGGCAACAGACTCTCTGCTACGTGGGACTGAGGGGAGAGAAGCAAACCTACTAACTGCGGCTAGTTTGCGCTTCGTAGGCTACTGGACACCATTAGCTCCAGAGGGTTCGAACACAGGATCTTTACCTTGGTCGTCCGTTCCCGGAGCCGCTCCGCCGTCCCCCTCGCAGAGCCAGAAGACAGAAGCCGGCGGGTGAAGCAAGAAGACGTAAAAATCGGCGGCAGAAGACTCCTGTCTTCATATGAGGTAGCGCACAGCACTGCAGCTGTGCGCCATTGCGCACACACTAACCCACACACTCCGGTCACTGTAGGGTGCAGGGCGCAGGGGGGGGGGGGGGGGGGGGGCGCCCTGTGCAGCAATTGGGTACCTCCTGGCAAAATAGGGCATATATACAGCTGGGCACTGTAATATGCATGAGCCCCCGCCATTATTTTTACGCAAAATCGCGGGACAGAAGCCCGCCGCTGAGGGGGCGGGGCTTCTTCCTCAGCACTCACCAGCGCCATTTTCTCTCCACAGCTCAGCTGGGAGGAAGCTCCCCAGGCTCTCCCCTGCAGAAGCACGATAGAAGGGGGTGAAAAGAGAGGGGGGGGGGGCACATAAATTTGGCGTAAAAACAATATATACAGCAGCTACTGGGTTAACACTACGTTACTGTGTGATTCCTGGGTCATATAGCGCTGGGGTGTGTGCTGGCATACTCTCTCTATGGGGTATATGCAATAGCGGGCGAATCGCGTCATTTAATCCGCCCCTGTAAAATTCGCCCGCACTCGCCAGCCGCAGCCCTGTCGCCGGGACCCTGAATTCACCATATGCAATATAAAACGAATTCGACCCACCCTCAGGCGGATAACGGCCAATCGGCGAGTAGTGGGCGTCCAGAATTTGCCTTCCCGCCGAAAGCAGCCCTTTATTAGGGCTTGTTTGCTGCGTGCTCTGCAGCCATTTTGTGAACCTGCAGAGAGGTGTGAGGAGGTGCAGAGCTAGCAATTTGGTTGTTTGCTGTGGATATCGTTTGGACACCCCAGCAGGCTTTATTCCAGGACAGTCAGGAGGATTCCTGTTACCCCGGAGGAGAGCCATTTTAGGAGCTTTTACAACATTTGTAGGTAAGACTAAGTACCACATGTGTGTCTGGTGTTGCATGTATGTGTTTGTGTAGTGGGGGTTGCCATGAGGTGTACATGGGGTGTTTGTGTATGTGTGCATGTGTGCAGGTATGTGTATAGCCCCTTGCTTGTGTTGCTGCATTTTTTGGGGGAGACTTGTGTTTTGGGGTAGTTTTTCACGTTTTTTTTTTATTCTTTAAATTACTTTTTGGGTCTTCTATTAGCATTGGTGTACCTCCTGAGTGTGCTGGGATGTTTTTTGGCCATTTTGGGGTGATTTGGAGCAAGCTTGGTCGACAGCCTGGTCGACATGTGCTGTGGACTGTTTGGCAAACATGTGTTTTCCCTCCTCATTTAGCATTGGTGTACCTCCTGGGTGTGCTGGGATGCTTTCTGGCCATTTTGGGGTGATTTAGAGCAAGTTTGGTCGACAGCCTGGTCGACATGTGCTGTGGACTGTTTGGCAAACATGTGTTTTCCCTCCTAATTTAGCATTGGTGTACCTCCTGAGTGTGCTGGGATGCTTTCTGGCCATTTTGGGGTGATTTGGAGCAAGTTTGGTCGACAGCCTGGTCGACATGTGCTGTGGACTGTTTGGCAAACATGTGTTTTCCCTCCTCATTTAGCATTGGTGTACCTCCTGAGTGTGCTGGGATGCTTTCTGGCCATTTTGGGGTGATTTGGAGCAGGTTTGGTCGACAGTCTGGTCGACATGTGCTGTCGGCTGTTTGGCAAACATGTGTTTTCCCTCCTCATTTAGCATTGGTGTACCTCCTGAGTGTGCTGGGGTGCTTTCTGGCCAGTTTGGGGTGATTTGGAGCAAGTTTGGTCGACAGTCTGGTCGACATGTGCTGTGGACTGTTTGGCAAACATGTGTTTTCCCTCCTCATTTAGCATTGGTGTACCTCCTGAGTGTGCTGGGATGCTTTCTGGCCATTTTGGGGTGATTTGGAGCAAGTTTGGTCGACAGCCTGGTCGACATGTGCTGTGGACTGTTTGGCAAACATGTGTTTTCCCCCCTCATTTAGCATTGGTGTACCTCCTGAGTGTGCTGGGATGCTTTCTGGCCATTTTGGGGTGATTTGGAGCAAGTTTGGTCGACAGCCTGGTCGACATGTGCTGTGGACTGTTTGGCAAACATGTGTTTTCCCTCCTCATTTAGCATTGGTGTACCTCCTGAGTGTGCTGGGATGCTTTCTGGCCATTTTGGGGTGATTTGGAGCAAGTTTGGTCGACATGTGCTGTCGGTTGTTTGGCAAACATGTGTTTTCCCTCCTCATTTAGCATTGGTGTACCTCCTGAGTGTGCTGGGATGCTTTCTGGCCATTTTGGGGTGATTTGGAGCAAGTTTGGTCGACAGTCTGGTCGACATGTGCTGTCGGTTGTTTGGCAAACATGTGTTTTCCCTCCTAATTTAGCTGTGGTGTACCTCCTGAGTGTGCTGGGATGCTTTCTGGCCAGTTTGGGGTGATTTGGAGCAAGTTTGGTCGACAGTCTGGTCGACATGTGCTGTGGACTGTTTGGCAAACATGTGTTTTCCCTCCTCATTTAGCATTGGTGTACCTCCTGAGTGTGCTGGGATGCTTTCTGGCCATTTTGGAGTGATTTGGAGCAAGTTTGGTCGACAGTCTGGTCGACATGTGCTGTCGGCTGTTTGGCAAACATGTGTTTTCCCTCCTCATTTAGCATTGGTGTACCTCCTGAGTGTGCTGGGATGCTTTCTGGCCATTTTGGAGTGATTTGGAGCAAGTTTGGTCGACAGTCTGGTCGACATGTGCTGTCGGCTGTTTGGCAAACATGTGTTTTCCCTCCTAATTTAGCTGTGGTGTACCTCCTGAGTGTGCTGGGATGCTTTCTGGCCATTTTGGAGTGATTTGGAGCAAGTTTGGTCGACAGTCTGGTCGACATGTGCTGTCGGTTGTTTGGCAAACATGTGTTTTCCCTCCTAATTTAGCTGTGGTGTACCTCCTGAGTGTGCTGGGATGCTTTCTGGCCATTTTGGGGTGATTTGGAGCAAGTTTGGTCGACAGTCTGGTCGACATGTGCTGTCGGTTGTTTGGCAAACATGTGTTTTCCCTCCTAATTTAGCTGTGGTGTACCTCCTGAGTGTGCTGGGATGCTTTCTGGCTAGTTTGGGGTGATTTGGAGCAAGTTTGGTCGACAGTCTGGTCGACATGTGCTGTGGACTGTTTGGCAAACATGTGTTTTCCCTCCTCATTTAGCATTGGTGTACCTCCTGAGTGTGCTGGGATGCTTTCTGGCCATTTTGGAGTGATTTGGAGCAAGTTTGGTCGACAGTCTGGTCGACATGTGCTGTCGGCTGTTTGGCAAACATGTGTTTTCCCTCCTCATTTAGCATTGGTGTACCTCCTGAGTGTGCTGGGATGCTTTCTGGCCATTTTGGAGTGATTTGGAGCAAGTTTGGTCGACAGTCTGGTCGACATGTGCTGTCGGCTGTTTGGCAAACATGTGTTTTCCCTCCTAATTTAGCTGTGGTGTACCTCCTGAGTGTGCTGGGATGCTTTCTGGCCATTTTGGAGTGATTTGGAGCAAGTTTGGTCGACAGTCTGGTCGACATGTGCTGTCGGCTGTTTGGCAAACATGTGTTTTCCCTCCTAATTTAGCTGTGGTCTACCTCCTGAGTGTGCTGGGATGCTTTCTGGCCATTTTGTGTGGGTCAGCCATTTTGTGTGGGTCAGCCATTTTGTGTGGGTCAGCCATTTATACATGTATGTATGTTTATTTTATTTTTATTTTATTTTATAACAGAGATGTCAAAGGACAAGCAGACCCGATCCGCCCCTTCCCCCACCCCCTCGGATCTATCCCTGCATAGCAACGAGGAGTGGGAGCCAACCCAGGAGGCGGATACGACCGACCAGGCATGTAGTGACCAGCCGCGGTCGTCAAGGGCCCATGAGAAGTCCAAGAAAAAGCCTAGTAGAAAGGTACTAACCACACCTGCAGACACAAATAGCATCAAACTTTACCCACTGTAGTTTGTGCAATGCCATGCACACCTACTGGAATATGTGCGCAATGCCAGGGATACTGACACTCACAGGTACATACCGATCTTATTAAAAAAAAATGTATTTTTTTTTAATCCCTAAAGGCAAGAAGCCAGCCAGAGGAGCAGTCGGAGGAGGAAGCCTCTGGTGAAGATGCAGGACCGAAAAAGCCGCGTGGACCCAGATACACTGAGGCGGAAAACTGTACCCTAGTGGATTGCGTCGACAGGTCCTACGACGTTTTGTATGGACCAAGGGCACAGACAACAGCAGCTAGGACAAAGCGAATCATCTGGGAATCCATTGCGAGTCAAGTCACTGCAATATCTGGAAACCACCGGAGCACCAGAAATTGCTCGAAGCGGTACAGTGATTGCCGCAGACAGACCAAGAAGAAGATGGGGATTCAGCGCCGACATGAGACAGCTACGGGAGGTGGCCCGGCTCTCAACCTGAAGTGGCTATCCTGGGAGGATGTTATTAGAAGGCGCATGAACCCTGCCATGGTCGAAGGAGTTCGCGGAGGTGTGGACTCTAGCCGTCCTGCTGGCTTTCCCGAGGAGGAAGAACCGCCCAGAAGACGGAAGAAGGCGGGAGATAAGCCGTCCAAAAGGAGGCCTGATGGTAAGAATACATTCACATGAGCTGTACTTCCCTTTAAAATTTTTGTATGTGCTAATGTGCTTTTTTTTTTTTTTCCAGACAGGCCTGCCCAGAGGACATCGCCAGCGCACGGACCGTCACCTGTGCAGCAGGCATCAGCAGCAGCGCGCGGACCATCAACTGCGCCGCAAGCATCGCGAGCACACAGATCGTCACCTGTGCGCCACAGTTCGTCATCGCGCAGTTTGTCACCTGTGCACCAGACGACGTCAGCGCACAGACTATCACCTGTGCGCCAGACACCGTCGGCGACCACACCACAAGATGGGCGCCAAACTACAGCTCCTGCGCGCAGGCCATCACCAGATCGTCGTCTCTCCAGGAGCTCTGGGACTGTGACTGAAGAGCCTCAAGACACAACCCTTGTGGACCCATCACCCGATCTGTTTGAGTCTACAGGGTTAACAGACAAAACTTTTCTTGGGTTTGAGGACAGCCGTGCAGACGTATCCAGCCAGACCCTTGAAAAGTCTTCCGAAACGAGGACAAGTGGAGCTCCTGGAGCAGCGGCATCACAGGATGGAGAAGGTTTGTATTTATTTTGTGTGTGTGTGGGAGGGGGGGGGGGGGGTCAGCAGTTGTGTAAAGTTTATTAACTTTCCCAAAAAAATTATTTTGCAAAAAGTGGTGCCACGGACCAGCAGCGGACTAGCTTCGGGGATTGGTTCCTACTTCAGGCCGGATCTCCTACAGGAGTCGTCAGAGGATGACGAGGTGGAAGTGCAGGAGGCTCCAGTTGCTACATCCCTGTGTGAGTAAATTGAATTGTGAGCCTTTAAAAAAATGTATGATGAATGTGTATAATATTTTCTAATTTTCTTTTCAGCTGCCCAAATCCAAGTGGTGGCAGACATCCAGGAAGGGCAGAATCCCTCAACTGTTCAGAGGGTTCACACCCTGGCATCGGAGATTGGGACCCGCCAGGATACGTACACCAATGTCGTGGGAAGCAGACTGGACAACATTGAGAGGACAATGGAGAAGATGTCAAACAGTCTGCTTGAACTGCAGAAGACTCTTTCCGACAGCACGGCCACAATACTACAGGTCAGAATGCAAGATCATAGGGAGAATATGAACGTACTTCACGTTCTGGCCGAATCCATGACCCGGCTCGTGGACAACAGCTCATGTCTGGCAGAAAGCAATAAAAACATGTCGGAGAGTCATCGACACTCCTCATCCAGCCAACAGGTCATCGCAACCACACTGCAGATGATCTATGATAAGCTCCCAGGACCAGTTCATCAACACGCTGGTGATCCACCATATCCGCCGTCGCAAGCCACAAGGACGCCTCGTACCCTTCCTCAAGTCCCATCCCAGTACAGACAGTCACAGATGTACCAGGGATATACAGGGATGTACCCCACCCCCCAGATGCCTCCACCACCGGCCACACAGTCTTCAGCCGCATGGGCACAGAGGTCCAGTCAACATACTACCCAGCCTCCCAGGACATCGACGCCCTATCAGGGGGAAGAAGAGGATCCGGACAGACTTCCACCATAAACCCGGTCGTATTGTTTTATTTACTTATATGTTTTTCATGTATCCCTTTCTTCCCCTCCCATTAGTTTTTTTTTTTTCTTACTATTGTTTTCTGTGTTGGGCTTCCCCACCCGTGACCGGGTACTACCAAGGAGCTTTGTGTAGGCATACATGCGCGGGCATGTATGCGGGCGCGTGTGGTAACGGATGAAAGCTCCTTGTGGCTACATGTATGATGGGCCAAAGAGCTATTCTGATACCACTTTTTTCTTCCAAAAATCCTTTTTGTAATGGTGTATAGTTGGCTTTCATTGTGTGAATTTACTATTCACTAGTCTGTGTTTTTGACTTATTCATAGGATTGGTGGGGAAAAATGAAGTGGACGGCATAAGTTCGTGTTGTGCGTACCAAGGTGAGTAGAACCATGTTTCAATGTATCTATTCAAGAAACTTTGAACCGCATGCCTTTGTAGAACCACACAGTCCAGCAATGGGTCATGCTGGGCTGTGTTGTTCCACAAATGTTAGCGTTTCAAAGTGCAGACCACTGACGCCACTATTGCACTTTGAACCGCATGCCTTTGTAGAACCACACAGTCCAGCAATGGGTCATGCTGGGCTGTGTTGTTCCACAAATGTTAGCGTTTCAAAGTGCTGACCACTGACGCCACTATTTCACTTTGAACCGCATGCCTTTGTAGAACCACACAGTCCAGCAATGGGTCATGCTGGGCTGTGTTGTTCCACAAATGTTAGCGTTTCAAAGTGCTGACCACTGACGCCACTATTTCACTTTGAACCGCATGCCTTTGTAGAACCACACAGTCCAGCAATGGGTCATGCTGGGCTGTGTTGTTCCACAAATGTTAGCGTTTCAAAGTGCAGACCACTGACGCCACTATTGCACTTTGAACCGCATGCCTTTGTAGAACCACACAGTCCAGCAATGGGTCATGCTGGGCTGTGTTGTTCCACAAATGTTAGCGTTTCAAAGTGCTGACCACTGACGCCACTATTTCACTTTGAACCGCATGCCTTTGTAGAACCACACAGTCCAGCAATGGGTCATGCTTGGCTGTGTTGTTCCACAAATGTTAGCATTTCAAAGTGCAGACCACTGACGCCACTATTTCACTTTGAACCGCATGCCTTTGTAGAACCACAGTCCAGCAATGGGTCATGCTGGGCTGTGTTGTTCCACAAATTTTAGCGTTTCAAAGTGCTGACCACTGACGCCACTATTTCACTTTGAACCGCATGCCTTTGTAGAACCACACAGTCCAGCAATGGGTCATGCTGGGCTGTGTTGTTCCACAAATGTTAGCGTTTCAAAGTGCAGACCACTGACGCCACTATTGCACTTTGAACCGCATGCCTTTGTAGAACCACACAGTCCAGCAATGGGTCATGCTGGGCTGTGTTGTTCCACAAATTTTCATTGAAAAGAAATGAACATGAATTTAGTGTGGCTTTACTTTAATATACTTTTTTTCTTTTCCCCACAGATATCTATATACACAAGAAAAGAATGTAAAGAAGAACAAACTACTTTTTTGTTTTAATTAACTTTCAAACTTTATTTAAAAAATAACATTTTTCTTCAATAAACTTTAAAAAATAGAAGTTTCCTGTGGTTTTTATTAAAATTTGTAATGCAGTTGAATTGTACGTAAGTAGATTGCCCAGGGAACATCAGGGGAACTGTGTCTCTTCACATCCACGCCACTTAGGAAGGATACACCGGAAGACCTGTGGAAGAGAACAGTATGAGCTTCCAGATATGGGTGATAGTGTCACCCTGGGACTGGAAAAAAGAGGTACATACAACAGTCCACACAACACAAGCGGGTTACAGCGGCCCAAATGCAACCCTCCTGCACTTGCATCACTACACATCCAAACATTCCCTGACTAGCATTGCTGTTTCAGGGAATGTTTGGATGTGCAGTCTTGCAAATGCCGGAGGGCTGCACTTTGGACATGTCGGGGTGATTTTGGACAAGGGAGTTTTGGGCAATACATCTCACCTGAGGGGGGGTTGTCTGCTACATGGCGGAGGGTCAGGTCCACATCACCAGTAGGTCGGCCATGGAACATCAGTTGAAATGTCGTGTCTCCTCACATCCACGCCACTTGGGAAGATACATCGCAGGACCTGTGGAAGAGAACAGTTTGAGCTTCCAGATATGGGTGATAGTGTCACCCTGGGACTGGAATAAAGAGGTACATACAACAGTCCACACAACACAAGCGGGTTACAGCGGCCCAAATGCAACCCTCCTGCACTTGCATCACTACACATCCAAACATTCCCTGACTAGCATTGGTGTTTCAGGGAATGTTTGGATGTGCAGTCTTGCAAATGCTGGAGGGCTGCACTTTGGACATGTCGGGGTGATTTTGGACATGGGAGTTTTGGGCAATACATCTCACCTGAGGGGGGGTTGTCTGCTACATGGCGGAGGGTCAGGTCCACATCACCAGTAGGTCGGCCATGGAACATCAGTTGAAATGTCGTGTCTCTTCACATCCACGCCACTTGGGAAGATACATCGCAGGACCTGTGGAAGAGAACAGTTTGAGCTTCCAGATGTGGGTAATAGTGTCACCCTGGGACTGGAAAGAAGAGGTACATAAAGTCCACACAACACAAGCGGGGAACAGTGGGTCCAAATGCAACCCTCCGCCACTCGCGTCACTACACATCCAAACATTCCCTGACAAGCATTGGTGTATCAGGAGGGAATGTTTGGATGTGCAGTCTTGCAAATGCCGGAGGGCTGCACTTTGGACATGCCGGGGTGATTTTGGACAAGGGAGTCTTGGTCAATACATCTCACCTGAGGGGGTTGTCTGCTACATGGCGGAGGGTCAGGTCCACATCTCCAGTAGGTCGCCCATGGTAGAGTTGGATAAAAGGGTCAAATATTTGCGGTAACCCAACAGGATAAAACAGGGGGGAACGAACTGTACAAACGGGCCTGGGGATATACATCAACAGGATGTAAAACTCTGAAATAGATAAATGAAGAGGTTTTTTAAAAAATATTCCAATGTCAGTTTACACGATAATACAAATGTTGTCAGTATACTCACAGGCAACTGCAAAATAATTTTGGATCAATGTCCGCCGGGAATCCTCTCCTTCGCCCATACCCACCGGTAGAGCAGAAGACCGGTTCCTGCGTCGGAAAGCACTACGACGAAGAGTCACCGGCAAACGGTTTGCGACACATATGTTGTGTAAAATACAACATGCACATTTACCATGCCGCAAACCTTCGACGGTGAGTACAAAAGAGCACCGCCAGAAGTGTCTAAACATCGAAACCGGCTTTTAAGTACACCGAAGGCACGTTCAATTATTTGCCTCGATGCAATGTGTGTCTCTTGGTAACGTTTTTCTGCTCTACCAACAGGATTAGACAATGGGGTCAACAGCCACGGTTTGTTTGGATAACCCGCATCGCCTATAGAAAATATAAAAAAAATGTTAGGTACTTGTAAAAAATAATAATAAAAAAATATTAATAAAATAATAAAAAAATAAAAGAATGAAAATACATACCTAACAGCCAGCCACCAGGCATGTTTCCTGTTTCGAACTTGTCAAACAGCGATGACTGGCTTAGGATGAAGGAGTCGTGAGATGATCCAGGAAATCCAACAAAAATGTTCAAAAATCTCATGTTTACATCACAGACCGCTTGCACGTTCAGGGAATGGAACTGTTTTCGGTTCCGAAAACATTCCTCTGAATTCCGTGGCGGTCTGATCTGCACGTGGGTACAGTCAATCGCGCCCAGCACATTGGGAAATTTGTATTTGTTGAAAAAGCCTAATTTGATCTCACGACATTCGCTGTCCGTCTCTGGAAATGTAATGTACTGGATCGTCAATTTGCGGAAAGCCCTAATGACCTGGGTTATACAGCGCGACAGTGTCGACTGTGAAAAACCGCATGTTTGAGACAGTGTAGGCTGGAATGTGCCTGACGCCAAAAAATGTAACGTCCCCAGCAGTTTCTGAAAACCGCTGATTGCACGATTTGTCCGTGCCCGAGGTTCCAAGTCGGCCTCCAACAGAGCGAACAGCGAATATATGTCGCGAGTCGATAAGCGATAATTTTGTATCACCTCGAACTCGCTGAGATCCTCCAGTTCACGCCTAGTGCGATACTGGCGTGGACGTGGAAATGAAACCCGCAATACTGGCTCACCCAATGCAGACATTTGCTGACCTGGATCCTGATGTTCATCAGCACTTTCTTCCTCCATCATGCTTGCAGCCAGCATGAACATCACAATCTGGTCAGAAAAAGGCTCCATCATTGTAGTCAGTACAAAAATAGGAATGTGTTTTAAAACGCAGGAATTTTCCTAAAAAAACGATTCCACAGAGCTGACTGTAAAATGGCTCCTTCTCCCTGTAGTCTCAAACCTGGGAGTGAGGAGATAGGAGGGGCTTTGCAGAAGTGTATCCTGGGTAAAACTGTGGAATCATGGGTAAATTTCCCTCAGGAGATTGAAGAAAAAAATATTCCTTTAAAAAATCAATTAAATAATACTTGTGAAGCAAAAAAAGACAAACCAAGTAGATAATCCTTTCAAATATAAATAGATATGCTACTAGCAATCCTCAAATATCAAAAAAAATCATGTACTAAAATTTTTTTTTTAGATCCCGCCAGTCAACTGAGGCGGACTGAAATAGTCGAATTTGCGGTCGAAAAGCACTGCAGGCGAATTTCCAAACTTGAATTGAATATGCTTTGGACGAATTGCAGCATCTGTACCATTGCAGAAAAGTCGAATGCGAAAAAAGTCGAATTGCCAAAAGTCGAATTTTGAATGTCCGTTTTTTTGCGATAAAGTACTGTACTGCATAGGCGAATTGTTTTTTTGAGGCGAAAAAGTTCCAGAATTCGACTATTTCTGGAATTCGCCTGCAATTGCATATACCCCTCTGTCTCTCCAAAGGGCCTTGTGGGGGAACTGTCTTCAAATAGAGCATCCCCTGTGTGTCTGGTGTGTCGGTACGTGTGTGTCGACATGTCTGAGGTAAAAGGCTCCCCTAAGGAGGAGATGGAGCTAATATGTGTGTGAGAGGGTGTCTCCGTCGACAACGCCGACACCGGTTTGGATATGTGTAAGTGCTAAGGTGAATTTATGGCACAAAAGATTAGAGAACAGACAGGAAATCTAGCCATGTCTGTCCCTCTGTTGCAGAGATCTTCAGAGTCTCTCAATGCTCACTATCCAGTGTCGACTACGATAATGAAAAGTTACAGCCAAAATGGCAGGAAAGTATTCAATATATGATTATTGTAATAAAAGATGATTTGCATATCACTGATGACTCATCTGTTCCTGACACAAGGGTACACATGTTGAAGGGGAAGAAAGCTGAGGTAAATTTCCCTCCTCTCATGATAAAAAAGAGCGGGAATCTCCAGACAAGAGACTGCAGTTTCCCACAAAGAATTCTCAGGCAGCATCCTTTCCCCACTAGGGCCAGGATACAATGGGAATCTTCCCCTAGGGTGTCACAAAAGGTAGCCCTGTCGTAACAGCTATTCTCAGGGATCCTGCAGATAGCGTGCACATTCTGGTACACTACTCAGACCGGCGATGGCGTCGGCATGGGTTTATAGCGCTGTGGTAGCGTGGACAGTTACCATATTAACAGAGATTGAGACCCTAGTATGTAGATATATATATATATATATATATATATATGTGTATATATAGAGATATATATATATATATATTAAAGATGCTGTCTTAAGAGATATATATATATATATTAGTGATGTGCACCGGAAATATTTCGCGTTTTGTGTTTTGGTTTTGGGTTCGGTTCCGCGGCCGTGTTTTGGATTCGGACGCGTTTTGGCAAAACCTCACCGAAAATTTTTTGTCGGATTCGGGTGTGTTTTGGATTCGGGTGTTTTTTTCAAAAAACCCTAAAAAACAGCTTCAATCATAGAATTTGGGGGTCATTTTGATCCCATAGTATTATTAACCTCAATAACCATAATTTCCACTCATTTCCAGTCTATTCTGAACACCTCACACTATTATTTTTAGTCCTAAAATTTGCACCGAGGTCGCTGGATGGCTAAGCTAAGCGACACAAGTGGCCGACACAAACACCTGGCCCATCTAGGAGTGGCACTGCAGTGTCAGGCAGGATGGCCCTTCAATAAAATAGTCCCCAAACAGCACATGATGCAAAGAAAAAAAAGAGGCGCACCAAGGTGGCTGTGTGACTAAGCTAAGCGACACAAGTGGCCGACACAAACACCTGGCCCATCTAGGAGTGGCACTGCAGTGTCAATCAAGACAGGATGGCACTTCCAAAAAATTGTCCCCAAACAGCACATGATGCAAAGAAAAAATGAGGCGCACCAAGGTGGCTGTGTGACTAAGCTAAGCGACACAAGTGGCCGACACAAACACCTGGCCCATCTAGGAGTGGCACTGCAGTGTCAATCAAGACAGGATGGCACGTCCAAAAAATTGTCCCCAAACAGCACATGATGCAAAGAAAAAAAGAGGCGCACCAAGGTGGCTGTGTGACTAAGCTAAGCGACACAAGTGGCCGACACAAACATCTGGCCCATCTAGGATTGGCACTGCAGTGTCAGGCAGGATGGCCCTTCCAAAAAATTGTCCCAAAACAGCACATGATGCAAAGAAAAAAAGAGGCGCACCAAGGTGGCTGTGTGACTAAGCTAAGCGACACAAGTGGCCGACACAAACACCCGGCCCATCTAGGAGTGGCACTGCAGTGTCAATCAAGACAGGATGGCACTTCCAAAAAATTGTCCCCAAACAGCAGATGATGCAAAGAAAAAATGGCGCACCAAGGTGGCTGTGTGACTAAGCTAAGCGACACAAGTGGCCGACACAAACACCTGGCCCATCTAGGAGTGGCACTGCAGTGTCAATCAAGACAGAATGGCACTTCCAAAAAATTGTCCCCAAACAGCACATGATGCAAAGAAAAAAAGAGGCACACCAAGGTGGCTGTGTGACTAAGCTAAGCGACACAAGTGGCCGACACAAACACCTGGCCCATCTAGGAGTGGCACTGCAGTGTCAGGCAGGATGGCCCTTCCAAAAAAATGTCCCCAAACAGCACATGATGCAAAGAAAAAAAGAGGCGCACCAAGGTGGCTGTGTGACTAAGCTAAGCGACACAAGTGGCCGACACAAACACCTGACCCATCTAGGAGTGGCACTGCAGTGTCAATCAAGACAGGATGGCACTTCCAAAAAATTGTCCCCAAACAGCACATGATGCAAAAAAAAAAAAAAGAGGCGCACCAAGGTGGCTGTGTGACTAAGCTAAGCGACACAAGTGGCCGACACAAACACCTGGACCATCTAGGAGTGGCACTGCAGTGTCAATCAAGACAGGATGGCACTTCCAAAAAATTGTCCCCAAACAGCACATGATGCAAAGAAAAAAAGAGGCACACCAAGGTGGCTGTGTGACTAAGCTAAGCGACACAAGTGGCCGACACAAACACCTGGCCCATCTAGGAGTGGCACTGCAGTGTCAGGCAGGATGGCCCTTCCAAAAAAATGTCCCCAAACAGCACATGATGCAAAGAAAAAAAGAGGCGCACCAAGGTGGCTGTGTGACTAAGCTAAGCGACACAAGTGGCCGACACAAACACCTGACCCATCTAGGAGTGGCACTGCAGTGTCAATCAAGACAGGATGGCACTTCCAAAAAATTGTCCCCAAACAGCACATGATGCAAAAAAAAAAAAAAAGAGGCGCACCAAGGTGGCTGTGTGACTAAGCTAAGCGACACAAGTGGCCGACACAAACACCTGGACCATCTAGGAGTGGCACTGCAGTGTCAGGCAGGATGGCCCTTCCAAAAAATTGTCCCCAAACAGCACATGATGCAAAGAAAAATGAAAGAAAAAAGAGGTGCAAGATGGAATTGTCCTTGGGCCCTCCCACCCACCCTTATGTTGTATAAACAGGACATGCACACTTTAACGAACCCATCATTTCAGCGACAGGGTCTGCCACACGACTGTGACTGAAATGACTGGTTGGTTTGTGCCCCCACCAAAAAAGAAGCAATCAATCTCTCCTTGCACAAACTGGCTCTACAGAGGCAAGATGTCCACCTCATCATCATCCTCCGATTCCCCACCCCTTTCACTGTGTACATCCCCCTCCTCACAGATTATTAATTCGTCCCCACTGGAATCCACCATCTCAGGTCCCCGTGTACTTTCTGGAGGCAATTGCTGCTGGTGAATGTCTCCACGGAGGAATTGATTATAATTAATTTTGATGAACATCGTCTTCTCCACATTTTCTGAAAGTAACCTCGTACGCCGATTGCTGACAAGGTGAGCGGCTGCACTAAACACTCTTTCGGAGTACACACTGGAGGGAGGGCAACTTAGGTAGAATAAAGCCAGTTTCTGCAAGGGCCTCCAAATTGCCTCTTTTTCCTGCCAGTATACGTACGGACTGTCTGACGTGCCTACTTGGATGCGGTCACTCATATAATCCTCCACCATTCTTTCCATGGTGAGAGAATCATATGCAGTGACAGTAGACGACATGTCAGTAATCATTGGCAGGTCCTTCAGTCCGGACCAGATGTCAGCACTCGCTCCAGACTGCCCTGCATCACCGCCAGCGGGTGGGCTAGGAATTCTTAGCCTTTTCCTCGCACCCCCAGTTGCGGGAGAATGTGAAGGAGGAGATGTTGACGGGTCACGTTCCGCTTGACTTGACAATTTTCTCACCAGCAGGTCTTTGAACCTCTGCAGACTTGTGTCTGCTGGAAAGAGAGATACAACGTAGGTTTTAAATCTAGGATCGAGCACGGTGGCCAAAATGTAGTGCTCTGATTTCAACAGATTGACCACCCGTGAATCCTGGTTAAGCGAATTAAGGGCTCCATCCACAAGTCCCACATGCCTAGCGGAATCGCTCTGTTTTAGCTCCTCCTTCAATGTTTCCAGCCTCTTCTGCAAAAGCCTGATGAGGGGAATGACCTGACTCAGGCTGGCAGTGTCTGAACTGACTTCACGTGTGGCAAGTTCAAAGGGTTGCAGAACCTTGCACAACGTTGAAATCATTCTCCACTGCGCTTGAGTCAGGTGCATTCCCCCTCCTTTGCCTATATCGTGGGCAGATGTATAGGCTTGAATGGCCTTTTGCTGCTCCTCCATCCTCTGAAGCATATAGAGGGTTGAATTCCACCTCGTTACCACCTCTTGCTTCAGATGATGGCAGGGCAGGTTCAGGAATGTTTGGTGGTGCTCCAGTCTTCTGTACGCGGTGCCTGAATGCCGAAAGTGGCCCGCAATTCTTCGGGCTACCGACAGCATCTCTTGCACGCCCCTGTCATTTTTTAAATAATTCTGCACCACCAAATTCAATGTATGTGCAAAACATGGGATGTGCTGGAATTTGCCCAGATGTAATGCACACACAATAATGCTGGCGTTGTCCAATGTCATGTATTGAATCCCGCTTTGTGGACTTTGTGATCTGTGTGATAAAACGGTATTGAACCCCGCTTTGTGGACTTTGTGAAGCTGTGTGATCTATGAGCACGGTCTGAAGTGAAAACGTGCAACAGAGTGTGATAAAGTTTTCGTTGTATTACGCTCTGGCTGTTTTGGAGCACAGTAGGGAGACTCCAATGATCCTACCATTTATGGGCAACAAGTGTCTATAAGTGGTACGATTGGACCGCACGGTTGTATGTGTGACCAATAACGCAACGTGATATGAGGTCGTATATCCATGCGTAAATTTTGCCCTCATACGTGTTGTAGGGAGCACATGCAAGCGTGATTTGTGTAAAAGAAAAAGGAAGGGAATTTTCTCAGGAAAATCTCTAGAGATAGGGCCTGCAACGGCTACACGTGTCTGCTAGAAGGCGGAACGGAGATACCCGGAGCAGAAGAAGTTCAGTGGAAGAGCTTTAAGGATTTCCAACGAAGTTCTGTGTTTGGTGCATTTTAGGAAGTTTTTCTGTGTTAAAAAGGTCCACAATGGCAGCCAAGTGCACAATACAGAGACGGTCGGAGGTCAGGATTCAGACTCCAGAGGCTTGCAGACCCCGAGGGTCTGCTCGGTTAGTAATGTGGGGGAAATATGGTCCCCACACTGAGACCTTTTGTGATGAATGGACACGAATGACTGCGGGGGATAAGGTACCATTTCCCGGGATAGGTAGTTTTAACTCAGAGGTGTTGCATAATTTAAGGCGAAGGATATGTCTCATTAAATCAGCAAAGAGACGAATCAAGCATTATGATTGTTTACAGATATGGCAACAGGAGAGTGAAATGCAGAGAAATGTAACTTACTCACCTAACTTTCATCTTGAGAGGAGAGACATGACAATGGAGGGGATGGTGGTTGCGGAGAAAAGCACAAGGGTGAACAATAAAAACGCTCTTAGCAACTGTAGTATAGATGATAAGAATAAGTGTAATAAATGTAACAAAGATAATTGTAATACTGTTGAATGTACAACTATTAACCCATGCAAGTCGCACCCCATGTTAAACTTTCCTCAGGAACACCAACCAGAAAGTGAACCCAGAACGATGTCGGCACCTCTTCCAGAAGCCATCACACAAGACGTCCAGGTGGACGCGACCCAATCGGTAAAAACTGTAATCAAACCCCCTAATGGAGGGTCAGGTGAGGTCGTGTCCACAGGTATGTATGGTATTATACATCACGCACAAACAAATGTACCCTATATCGGAAAATCAATTCAGAATGACGTTACTGGACTTAATCCTGTTAGGGTAATTGCAGTACCAAATGGGAAAACTGACACTTCAGGATTCACTCCCGTCAGGAACATCGCCATGTACTGCCCCTTTTCCCGAACAGAATTAAGAGCAATTCTGTCTGAATTTCCTGATCCCAGGAAAGACTTAGTTGCTTGTCAAAGATACATTAGAGTGCTAGGACACACTGCAGAGCCAAATAACAAAGATTGGAGGACAGTTTTGAGGGCATGTTTACCCCCCGATGTTGATTCATTGAAATTTATCGCTGATTGTAAGCTAGATGAGGAAGTGCCACTAACAAACGAGTATAACCAAGATAATGTAAAAAGAATCAATCTACAGTTGAAAGAATATTTTCCTACAGTAGTAAAGTGGAATAAAATCTTTACAATAAAACAAAAAGAAGTTGAATCCGCAGAAGAGTATTTTCACCGGGCTCTGCAGGATATGGCTAGGTACACTGGTATAGATGACATTGAAACTAACGTACACCACAGAGAGGTAGCTGTGTCCGTATTAATGAACAACTTAAAAGACACACTAAAAATTAGGGTACAAACCTCAATACCTCATTGGAGAGGTATCTCGGTTGCGGCATTAAGAGAGTCCGCTATCGAGCATGACCGAAATATCCAAAGAACCAGGGAAGCGCAGGGAGAGCGGTTGATGACACTGAACATCCAAGCACTAGAGGATGCTTCAAGTCGACCAGAACCCCAGGCCCCTAGCACATGGAGAAAGCCAAGGATTTGTTACCATTGTAGAAAAGAAGGGCATTATGCCAGCAACTGTAATAACCCACATAAAGTTAGACCCCCTAGACCAAGAAATGAGCAAAATTACAACACACACCATTATAATCAGAGATCATATAGGAAGAATTTGGGGCCACACCCATGATAGGTAGTCAAGAAAGGTGATCATACGACGGATGGTAAGCCTGAGGTAACGGTTAATAAAGTGGGAGGTCATTCACTGAAAGACACAGGAATGACCAGGTGAAACGTTGTAAATGTATCTGTGAAATGTTTTTTTTCTCTCTCTCTCTATCCCCATCTCTGACGAGTATTGGTAAGAATTCACACATTGCATATCCACTTGGTCCTTGCAGAAGTCTACCAAACCCCAGCATGACCTCCGCCACAATGTATTTCTGGCCAGATACAGACAGTGGAGTAATGCAGGTGCTGGTGGGGAGGGACTGCTCAAGGAGACCATTAGACACGTAGATATGACAGCCTAATAAGTCTGACAATGTTTTTCTAATGCTAACAATGTTTTCTTAATGTTGACAATGTTTAAAAATGCTTTGTTTCTCTTCTCTTATTGATGGTTATTGTCGAGTTATGTAATGTATATATGCACATGAATTGTTCTCTACCTCTTTTGTTTTTTATTTTCTCTCTCTTCTCACTCATGTTTTCATGGTTTAAAGATGGTATGTCACCCCTCAGTTGGACCAATGGTAATGCCAGATTTTTGCTCCTTACAGAAAGATCGCTGATGGGGAAGGAATATTGCATCACCAGAATGTTCGTTTGGAAGACTGAGAGACAGCACCTTTGAGAGGACAGCAGAACAAGAAGAACAACAAGACGAGAGAACTTATTATCGTAACAAGTTCTCTCCCCCTCAAACTGTTTTCTTATACCCCCTTTACAAAATTCTTCTTTTCTCCTCCTGTAAGATGGACTTGCCCCAAGAGACTGTGATATGGATTTTCCCGTTAACCATGATGTTGACCAGAGCAGTCTGTTTCGGTGAGAGTACCAGTGAGGTCGAGAAAGGATCCAGAAAGGTCCTGATGACTGAGACGGAGGTGTAAATTTCCAATAGCAACCCAATCACCAAGCAAAGGCGAGTACCGGAAACGATCTAGCAGCCATGTTATTTGTAAACATTTTTCTTTTAAGGATTATTAGCTGAAGAAAACTGTATCTGTAGGCTCTGTAACAACGTAGTTGAAGATGGGTGCATTAAGAAATGCCAATCCAGTTTTAATATCCATACGGACCGGCATCCATTGAGTGACTATCACTCCTTAGTGGGTAATGTGTTAAATAAAACAGATTGTTGGGTATGCTCTCAAGTACCTCAAGGTCACAGCAAAATCAGGGCTAGTACCATTTCCTTTAACGATAGGGGAGGTACTTGAGCTAAAGGGTGGGAGACCGGTGGACCGGAGGTTTAATATCTCCAGCCCTCCTAGTTTGAAGCTCCACCAATACCACGTGGATAGGTCCCTATTATGTTTTAACATCTCCAATCCCAGAAAGCCGGGAAATTGGGAAGTATCATGGAGTAACCACACCATGACCTTTTCACATTGAGCAGATAGAATGCCTACAGATACAGAGCTTGTACGCCACATAGCCAGTAGAGGAAAATCTTTCCGGTATAGGTACACCTTAGGAAATAGGATTACGAGAGTTGGAGAAGTATCACCAGGATACTGTGCACATATCGTACAACCTGATACGTGTACTAAGCAGATGGAAGAATTAGGGTCAGGAGATTTCACATGGAAGGTGTGTAATATGGTTATGTCCTACTCCGTCCCATATGTTCTCCCCGATGATGCATATTTCATATGCGGGAGAAAGGCGTACAAGTGGCTTGCCCCAAACTCTGAAGGATTGTGTTATATTGGAAAAGTATTGCCTGAAGTAATGACTGTAACACATGACAAAATGAAAGACATACACCGTGGTGCCCAAGCTCCTTATACTCACACTCATTACGAGCACCTTGTTAAAAGACAACTGTCAGAAAGGTTAGAGCATCCGGCCTCTGATCTGATCCATGAATCCACCGGGATTCAGGTTCTGGTGGCGTTAGATTTCACTCGCACCGCTCGAGGAGTGATGAATTATAGATACATTTCCGCACTCGCCAATTTGTTAGATAATATCACTGAAATGTATGATGACACGTTTAGATACACTGGAAGAGAACTTCAAGCTTATAAAACAGAACTGGTACAGCATAGAATGGTTCTTAATTACCTCACAGCAGTGACAGGCGGATATTGTGTCACACTGGCAACACAATACGGTGTGAAATGTTGCACATATATTACGAATAGCACCGAGGATCCAGTAGAGGTCATAGACCAAAAGATGGACGATATTCTCCAATTAAAGTGGGAATTTCGCCGAAAACACAATCTCACTCTTGCTGCTGTAGGTAATGAGCTGACTGGTTGGGTGTCATGGTTGAACCCGCGAAATTGGTTCTCCGGTTTGGGAGACTGGGCTCAAGGAGTCATAATGGATGTTGGGAAGTTTCTACTATGTATCTTAGGTGTTGTTATATCGATTGGATTGATATTTAGATGCGGGCAGGCTTTAATGAGGTGCAAACAAAGTACCAGAGTGATGAGTTTGAGGAGTGAGGAAACTGTAATTAATCTGGATTTGATTTACGACCCAACGATAGAAACAATGATGTGATGAAAATGCGATTATACGGTCCGTTTCTTTCACCTGTTTTTCTGGTTTTTCTCCAAGATAACAAGACCCCCTTGGACGAGGAAGTTGATGAGACGCTATACAGACAACGGATGGACCAAAGAAGGAGTTTTGACCACTTGAGATATGGACATTTGATGAACTTTGCCATGGATCCCCAGTTTCCCTAGAATTCTTAAAATTACGCTAGCCCAACATTTTTTTGTAAATCTAATGGCATTGACAAAGCTTATTGCTCACGCCTAATGAGCAAAACAGCGCAAAGAAGACGACTTTCAACTGATACCGAACAAAACTTCAACCGACAGATGTACATTAACCTGACATAGAATACCACCGCATTTACCGTAATTATGTCTTTTCTTCATTTCTACAACCCTCAGGTAATGACACACATAGTATAGGGAATACAGGCACAGATATCAGCAATCACATATTCCCCCATTCATGTATCATCAACTAAAATGTGCTTCCCCATTTTGTTACAACTGAAAGCCGAAATGAGCTCGGTAGAGTTTGACAGCCCATCCACAGACTCTTAATACGGGATAAGAAGGAATTCAAATGTATACTTCGCAATACCTCGAAGCTTGATTTACAACACATACGGCACGATGATACATGACCCCCCAAACATGGACTCATACACACATGCTTCTGCTATCTCACTAGGTCATACCCTCTTCCCACCTACTCCTCTCTCCTCCCTTACCCAACCATGAAAATGAATTAACCCCTGACATATATTTTTCTCCTTTTGAAATGTTTTCAGGAAGTGGCAGTTATTATTGACTGCCAAAGGGTGGACTGTCAAAGTCAGAAAAATATCTCTATGCACACTGCCATATTTGCACCTCACACTGGTCCGCGCTGCGCATGCGTGCGCTCTCCCGTGAAGGCGCATACCCGCAGTTGCGTGCACCCGCTGGTGCACGGTATGCGTATTTACGGTAAAGTTTGTGTAGTCGTAGCGTGCGACTCAATCGTTACATATTTTCAGTAATAATGTATTTTGTAGATCATGGTCCCTTTGATAGATTCTGAAAGTTTGGTTAATATAGAATGTTTATGAACAGAGGAATCCCTCTTTGTTTGATACGAAGGGTCAGACAGGAGTAATACAGTGATGTTTAGTATCCATCGGAAGAATATTTAATTAGAAATATTCCGGTGTTGGTTTGAAGCAGATCAATCGCTCGTGCGAATAGTTATGGACATAAGAAGTTTATGAACATTTACTTTATTTGCACTTTATTACCCATGCGGCGGGAAACCCAGTTTCCCTCCCACCTGAGCAGTTGGAAATAGTCACAGCCCACCTGTATGAATCAACCTATGACCTTTTGTTATAATGCGAAGCCGAATTCCTGTGTCCAATGAACAATGAGATTGTAGGGACCATTGAATTGTATTGTGTGTGGGGCATAAATAGCGGGCCGACCATATCCAACTTCACTCTCTTCAACGGTTCTCATTGCTGATAATCGGGAGCTGGATATCGAGGCGCATGCGATCGTTCCCCTTGTGCGTAAGTTCTCTCCGTAATCATACTGTCTTACTGTGAGCCATTTCTCTCTCTCCCTCTCTTCTCTTTCTCTCGTATTTTTCCTTGATTAGACTTGAATTGTATTGTATTGTATTTCCCATGTAGTTATCTGGTTAGTTGGTTTATGTTATATTGTAGTGTATGCTTTGTACTGTGATTCCTTTTGCAAGTATAATAGTCATAATACACATAATAGGTTTCGGACCCTAAGCCCAGGTATCTGTGTATTCTTTATAGTGTTAAGTACTCCCTGAGCATCGGTGACACTCAAGCAGCTTTGTAGTTAATCAGGTTACACAAGGTTGCACTTACACTTTGTCTCTACATTAAGGTTTGCTGTGTATTTCATTGCTAAAGGTATAGATATAAAGGTTTAACGTTGTGAGCGTCTGCATCGCTGGTGATCTCCTCGTGGTCCCGAGCGCCGCTACGCTATAGCGAATCATTACGATAGTCAACAGCCAATAACGTGTCTGCCTGTGATCTCTTGGCCGTGAGTGAACGTGACGCTTGAGCGTCTAGATCACGGCTAAGCGATCGATACGCAACTAGCGTACCCTTACGGTACTACATACGTAAATAGCGTACATTGTTCTTAGACCTCATAAAGGGTTTTATATACGATAAATATTCAGCTTTATCAGTAATGTGATTGACAGGAAATGGGTGTTACTGGGCGGAAACACAGCGTTTCAGGGGCGTGTGGCTGAAAACGCTACCGTTTCCGGAAAAAACGCAGGAGTGGCCGGAGAAACGGTGGGAGTGCCTGGGCGAACGCTGGGTGTGTTTGTGACGTCAACCAGGAACGACAAGCACTGAACTGATCGCACAGGCAGAGTAAGTCTGAAGCTACTCTGAAACTGCTAAGTAGTTAGTAATCGCAATATTGCGAATACATCGGTCGCAATTTTAAGAAGCTAAGATTCACTCCCAGTAGGCGGCGGCTTAGCGTGTGTAACTCTGCTAAATTCGCCTTGCGACCGATCAACTCGGAATGAGGGCCCGTATACTAGAATGTGCACACTATCTGCAGGATCCCTGAGAATAGCTAGTGCAAACAGGACACCCAAGGGGAAGATTCTCAAGTTCTCAACACATCCTGGCCCTAGTGGGGAAAGGATACAGCCTGAGAATCCTTTGTGGGAAGCTGCCGTCTCTTGTCTGGAGATTCCCGCTCTTTTTCCTCATGAGAGGAGGGAAATTTACCTCAGCATTCTTCCCCTTAACATGTGTACCCTTGTGTCAGGGACAGATGAGTCATCAGTGATATGCAAATCATCTTTTATTCCAATAATCATATATTGAATATCTTTTAGCTCTCTTGGCTGTAACTTTGCATTATCGTAGTCGACAGTGGAGTTAAACTCCGTGTCGATACTTTGTTATTTTGGATAGTGAACATAGAGAGACTCTGAAGGACTCTGTGACATAGGGACAGACCAGGGTAGATTTCCTTTCTGTTCCCTAACCTTTTGTGCAATAATTTTACCTCAGCACTTACACATATCCAAACAGGTGTCGGCGTTGTCGACGGAGACACCCTCCCACACACATATCCGCTCTATCACCTCCTTAGAGGAGCCTTTTACCTCAGACATGTCGACACGCGCGTACCGACACACCACACACACAGGGGATGCTCTATTTGAAGACAGTTCCCCCACCAGGCCCTTTGGAGAGACAGAGAGAGAGTATGCCAGCACACACCACAGCGCTATATAATACAGGGATGTACACTATACTGAGTGATTTTTCCCCTATAGCAGCTTATATACACAGTTTTTCGCCTAAATTTAGGTGCCCCCCCTCTCTTTTTTACCCTTTGTGTACCAGGATACTGCAGTGGAGAGCCTGGGGAGCTTCCTTCCAGCTGAGCTGTGAAGAGAAAATGGCGCCGGTGTGCTGAGGAAGAAGGCCCGGCCCCCTCAGCGGCGGGCTTCTGTCCTTTTATGTACTTTAATGGCGGGGGTTAATGCACATATACAGTTTATCAGACTGTATTATGTGCTTTTCGCCAAGTAAGGTAATCTAATTGCTGCCCAGGGCGCCCCCCCCCCCCCCCAGCGCCCTGCACCCATCAGTGACCGGAGTGTGTGGTGTGCTAAGGGAGCAATGGCGCACAGCTGCAGTGCTGTGCGCTACCTTAATGAAGACCGGAGTCTTCAGCCGCCGATTTTCAACTTCTCTTCGTTCTTCTGGCTCTGCAAGGGGGACGGCAGCGCGGCTTCGGGACCGGACGACCGAGGACTGGGCCTGTGTTCGATCCCTCTGGAGCTAATGGTGTCCAGTAGCCTTAGAAGCCCAAGCTAGCTGCAAGCAGGTAGGTTCGCTTCTCTCCCCTCAGTCCCACGTAGCAGTGAGTCTGTTGCCAGCAGATCTCACAGAAAATAAAAAACCTAACAAATACTTTCTTTTCTAGGAAGCTCAGGAGGCTCTGGCCGGGCACAGATACTAACTGAGGTCTGGAGGAGGGGCATAGAGGGAGGAGCCAGTGCACACCAGATATAGTACCTAATCTTTCTTTTAAGAGTGCCCAGTCTCCTGCGGAGCCCGTCTATACCCCATGGTCCTTACGGAGTACCCAGCATCCACTAGGACGTCAGAGAAAAAGGGTTATGTTATGTGGCATCCGTTGAGTGATGCTCGATTGTTGTTCATACTGTTAACTGGGTATGTTATCACAAGTTATACGGTGTGATTGGTGTGGCTGGTATGAGTCTTACCCTGGATTCCAAAATCCTTTCCTTGTAATGTCAGCTCTTCCGGGCACAGTTTCCTTAACTGAGGTCTGGAGGAGGGGCATAGAGGGAGGAGCCAGTGCACACCTGTAGTACTAAATCTTTCTTAGAGTGCCCAGTCTCCTGCGGAGACCGTCTATTCCCCATGGTCCTTACGGAGTCACCAGCATCCACTACGGACTACGAGAAATAGATTTACCGGTGAGTAAAATCTTATTTTACGCAGTACGGCAGGCATTGTCCCCTTTTTACACAGTACAGCAGGCATTGTCCCCTTTTTACACAGTACGGAAGGCATTGTCCCCTTTTTACACAGTACGGCAGGCATTGCAGCAGGTATTGTCCCCTTTTCTCTAACGTCCTAGTGGATGCTGGGGACTCTAAGAAAGAATTAGGACTACTGGTGTGCACTGGCTCCTCCCTCTATGCCCCTCCTCTAGACCTCAGTTAGAATCTGTGCCCGGAAGGAGCTGGGTGCATTTTAGTGAGCTCTCCTGAGCTTGCTAATAAGAAAGTATTTTGTTAGGTTTTTTATTTTCAGAGAGATCTGCTGGCAACAGACTCTCTGCTACGTGGGACTGAGGGGAGAGAAGCAAACCTACTAACTGCGGCTAGTTTGCGCTTCGTAAGCTACTGGACACCATTAGCTCCAGAGGGTTCGAACACAGGATCTTTACCTTGGTCGTCCGTTCCCGGAGCCGCTCCGCCGTCCCCCTCGCAGAGCCAGAAGACAGAAGCCGGCGGGTGAAGCAAGAAGACGTAAAAATCGGCGGCAGAAGACTCCTGTCTTCATATGAGGTAGCGCACAGCACTGCAGCTGTGCGCCATTGCGCACACACTAACCCACACACTCCGGTCACTGTAGGGTGCAGGGCGCAGGGGGGGGGGGGGGGGCGCCCTGTGCAGCAATTGGGTACCTCCTGGCAAAATAGGGCATATATACAGCTGGGCACTGTAATATGCATGAGCCCCCGCCATTATTTTTCCGCAAAATCGCGGGACAGAAGCCCGCCGCTGAGGGGGCGGGGCTTCTTCCTCAGCACTCACCAGCGCCATTTTCTCTCCACAGCTCAGCTGGGAGGAAGCTCCCCAGGCTCTCCCCTGCAGAAGCACGATAGAAGGGGGTGAAAAGAGAGGGGGGGGGGGCACATAAATTTGGCGTAAAAACAATATATACAGCAGCTACTGGGTTAACACTACGTTACTGTGTGATTCCTGGGTCATATAGCGCTGGGGTGTGTGCTGGCATACTCTCTCTATGGGGTATATGCAATAGCGGGCGAATCGCGTCATTTAATCCGCCCCTGTAAAATTCGCCCGCACTCGCCAGCCGCAGCCCTGTCGCCGGGACCCTGAATTCACCATATGCAATATAAAACGAATTCGACCCACCCTCAGGCGGATAACGGCCAATCGGCGAGTAGTGGGCATCCAGAATTTGCCTTCCCGCCGAAAGCAGCCCTTTATTAGGGCTTGTTTGCTGCGTGCTCTGCAGCCATTTTGTGAACCTGCAGAGAGGTGTGAGGAGGTGCAGAGCTAGCAATTTGGTTGTTTGCTGTGGATATCGTTTGGACACCCCAGCAGGCTTTATTCCAGGACAGTCAGGAGGATTCCTGTTACCCCGGAGGAGAGCCATTTTAGGAGCTTTTACAACATTTGTAGGTAAGACTAAGTACCACATGTGTGTCTGGTGTTGCATGTATGTGTTTGTGTAGTGGGGGTTGCCATGAGGTGTACATGGGGTGTTTGTGTATGTGTGCATGTGTGCAGGTATGTGTATAGCCCCTTGCTTGTGTTGCTGCATTTTTTGGGGGAGACTTGTGTTTTGGGGTAGTTTTTCACGTTTTTTTTTTATTCTTTAAATTACTTTTTGGGTCTTCTATTAGCATTGGTGTACCTCCTGAGTGTGCTGGGATGTTTTTTGGCCATTTTGGGGTGATTTGGAGCAAGCTTGGTCGACAGCCTGGTCGACATGTGCTGTGGACTGTTTGGCAAACATGTGTTTTCCCTCCTCATTTAGCATTGGTGTACCTCCTGGGTGTGCTGGGATGCTTTCTGGCCATTTTGGGGTGATTTAGAGCAAGTTTGGTCGACAGCCTGGTCGACATGTGCTGTGGACTGTTTGGCAAACATGTGTTTTCCCTCCTAATTTAGCATTGGTGTACCTCCTGAGTGTGCTGGGATGCTTTCTGGCCATTTTGGGGTGATTTGGAGCAAGTTTGGTCGACAGCCTGGTCGACATGTGCTGTGGACTGTTTGGCAAACATGTGTTTTCCCTCCTCATTTAGCATTGGTGTACCTCCTGAGTGTGCTGGGATGCTTTCTGGCCATTTTGGGGTGATTTGGAGCAGGTTTGGTCGACAGTCTGGTCGACATGTGCTGTCGGCTGTTTGGCAAACATGTGTTTTCCCTCCTCATTTAGCATTGGTGTACCTCCTGAGTGTGCTGGGGTGCTTTCTGGCCAGTTTGGGGTGATTTGGAGCAAGTTTGGTCGACAGTCTGGTCGACATGTGCTGTGGACTGTTTGGCAAACATGTGTTTTCCCTCCTCATTTAGCATTGGTGTACCTCCTGAGTGTGCTGGGATGCTTTCTGGCCATTTTGGGGTGATTTGGAGCAAGTTTGGTCGACAGCCTGGTCGACATGTGCTGTGGACTGTTTGGCAAACATGTGTTTTCCCCCCTCATTTAGCATTGGTGTACCTCCTGAGTGTGCTGGGATGCTTTCTGGCCATTTTGGGGTGATTTGGAGCAAGTTTGGTCGACAGCCTGGTCGACATGTGCTGTGGACTGTTTGGCAAACATGTGTTTTCCCTCCTCATTTAGCATTGGTGTACCTCCTGAGTGTGCTGGGATGCTTTCTGGCCATTTTGGGGTGATTTGGAGCAAGTTTGGTCGACATGTGCTGTCGGTTGTTTGGCAAACATGTGTTTTCCCTCCTCATTTAGCATTGGTGTACCTCCTGAGTGTGCTGGGATGCTTTCTGGCCATTTTGGGGTGATTTGGAGCAAGTTTGGTCGACAGTCTGGTCGACATGTGCTGTCGGTTGTTTGGCAAACATGTGTTTTCCCTCCTAATTTAGCTGTGGTGTACCTCCTGAGTGTGCTGGGATGCTTTCTGGCCAGTTTGGGGTGATTTGGAGCAAGTTTGGTCGACAGTCTGGTCGACATGTGCTGTGGACTGTTTGGCAAACATGTGTTTTCCCTCCTCATTTAGCATTGGTGTACCTCCTGAGTGTGCTGGGATGCTTTCTGGCCATTTTGGAGTGATTTGGAGCAAGTTTGGTCGACAGTCTGGTCGACATGTGCTGTCGGCTGTTTGGCAAACATGTGTTTTCCCTCCTCATTTAGCATTGGTGTACCTCCTGAGTGTGCTGGGATGCTTTCTGGCCATTTTGGAGTGATTTGGAGCAAGTTTGGTCGACAGTCTGGTCGACATGTGCTGTCGGCTGTTTGGCAAACATGTGTTTTCCCTCCTAATTTAGCTGTGGTGTACCTCCTGAGTGTGCTGGGATGCTTTCTGGCCATTTTGGAGTGATTTGGAGCAAGTTTGGTCGACAGTCTGGTCGACATGTGCTGTCGGTTGTTTGGCAAACATGTGTTTTCCCTCCTAATTTAGCTGTGGTGTACCTCCTGAGTGTGCTGGGATGCTTTCTGGCCATTTTGGGGTGATTTGGAGCAAGTTTGGTCGACAGTCTGGTCGACATGTGCTGTCGGTTGTTTGGCAAACATGTGTTTTCCCTCCTAATTTAGCTGTGGTGTACCTCCTGAGTGTGCTGGGATGCTTTCTGGCTAGTTTGGGGTGATTTGGAGCAAGTTTGGTCGACAGTCTGGTCGACATGTGCTGTGGACTGTTTGGCAAACATGTGTTTTCCCTCCTCATTTAGCATTGGTGTACCTCCTGAGTGTGCTGGGATGCTTTCTGGCCATTTTGGAGTGATTTGGAGCAAGTTTGGTCGACAGTCTGGTCGACATGTGCTGTCGGCTGTTTGGCAAACATGTGTTTTCCCTCCTCATTTAGCATTGGTGTACCTCCTGAGTGTGCTGGGATGCTTTCTGGCCATTTTGGAGTGATTTGGAGCAAGTTTGGTCGACAGTCTGGTCGACATGTGCTGTCGGCTGTTTGGCAAACATGTGTTTTCCCTCCTAATTTAGCTGTGGTGTACCTCCTGAGTGTGCTGGGATGCTTTCTGGCCATTTTGGAGTGATTTGGAGCAAGTTTGGTCGACAGTCTGGTCGACATGTGCTGTCGGCTGTTTGGCAAACATGTGTTTTCCCTCCTAATTTAGCTGTGGTCTACCTCCTGAGTGTGCTGGGATGCTTTCTGGCCATTTTGTGTGGGTCAGCCATTTTGTGTGGGTCAGCCATTTTGTGTGGGTCAGCCATTTATACATGTATGTATGTTTATTTTATTTTTATTTTATTTTATAACAGAGATGTCAAAGGACAAGCAGACCCGATCCGCCCCTTCCCCCACCCCCTCGGATCTATCCCTGCATAGCAACGAGGAGTGGGAGCCAACCCAGGAGGCGGATACGACCGACCAGGCATGTAGTGACCAGCCGCGGTCGTCAAGGGCCCATGAGAAGTCCAAGAAAAAGCCTAGTAGAAAGGTACTAACCACACCTGCAGACACAAATAGCATCAAACTTTACCCACTGTAGTTTGTGCAATGCCATGCACACCTACTGGAATATGTGCGCAATGCCAGGGATACTGACACTCACAGGTACATACCGATCTTATTAAAAAAAAATGTATTTTTTTTTAATCCCTAAAGGCAAGAAGCCAGCCAGAGGAGCAGTCGGAGGAGGAAGCCTCTGGTGAAGATGCAGGACCGAAAAAGCCGCGTGGACCCAGATACACTGAGGCGGAAAACTGTACCCTAGTGGATTGCGTCGACAGGTCCTACGACGTTTTGTATGGACCAAGGGCACAGACAACAGCAGCTAGGACAAAGCGAATCATCTGGGAATCCATTGCGAGTCAAGTCACTGCAATATCTGGAAACCACCGGAGCACCAGAAATTGCTCGAAGCGGTACAGTGATTGCCGCAGACAGACCAAGAAGAAGATGGGGATTCAGCGCCGACATGAGACAGCTACGGGAGGTGGCCCGGCTCTCAACCTGAAGTGGCTATCCTGGGAGGATGTTATTAGAAGGCGCATGAACCCTGCCATGGTCGAAGGAGTTCGCGGAGGTGTGGACTCTAGCCGTCCTGCTGGCTTTCCCGAGGAGGAAGAACCGCCCAGAAGACGGAAGAAGGCGGGAGATAAGCCGTCCAAAAGGAGGCCTGATGGTAAGAATACATTCACATGAGCTGTACTTCCCTTTAAAATTTTTGTATGTGCTAATGTGCTTTTTTTTTTTTTTCCAGACAGGCCTGCCCAGAGGACATCGCCAGCGCACGGACCGTCACCTGTGCAGCAGGCATCAGCAGCAGCGCGCGGACCATCAACTGCGCCGCAAGCATCGCGAGCACACAGATCGTCACCTGTGCGCCACAGTTCGTCATCGCGCAGTTTGTCACCTGTGCACCAGACGACGTCAGCGCACAGACTATCACCTGTGCGCCAGACACCGTCGGCGACCACACCACAAGATGGGCGCCAAACTACAGCTCCTGCGCGCAGGCCATCACCAGATCGTCGTCTCTCCAGGAGCTCTGGGACTGTGACTGAAGAGCCTCAAGACACAACCCTTGTGGACCCATCACCCGATCTGTTTGAGTCTACAGGGTTAACAGACAAAACTTTTCTTGGGTTTGAGGACAGCCGTGCAGACGTATCCAGCCAGACCCTTGAAAAGTCTTCCGAAACGAGGACAAGTGGAGCTCCTGGAGCAGCGGCATCACAGGATGGAGAAGGTTTGTATTTATTTTGTGTGTGTGTGGGAGGGGGGGGGGGGGGGTCAGCAGTTGTGTAAAGTTTATTAACTTTCCCAAAAAAATTATTTTGCAAACAGTGGTGCCACGGACCAGCAGCGGACTAGCTTCGGGGATTGGTTCCTACTTCAGGCCGGATCTCCTACAGGAGTCGTCAGAGGATGACGAGGTGGAAGTGCAGGAGGCTCCAGTTGCTACATCCCTGTGTGAGTAAATTGAATTGTGAGCCTTTAAAAAAATGTATGATGAATGTGTATAATATTTTCTAATTTTCTTTTCAGCTGCCCAAATCCAAGTGGTGGCAGACATCCAGGAAGGGCAGAATCCCTCAACTGTTCAGAGGGTTCACACCCTGGCATCGGAGATTGGGACCCGCCAGGATACGTACACCAATGTCGTGGGAAGCAGACTGGACAACATTGAGAGGACAATGGAGAAGATGTCAAACAGTCTGCTTGAACTGCAGAAGACTCTTTCCGACAGCACGGCCACAATACTACAGGTCAGAATGCAAGATCATAGGGAGAATATGAACGTACTTCACGTTCTGGCCGAATCCATGACCCGGCTCGTGGACAACAGCTCATGTCTGGCAGAAAGCAATAAAAACATGTCGGAGAGTCATCGACACTCCTCATCCAGCCAACAGGTCATCGCAACCACACTGCAGATGATCTATGATAAGCTCCCAGGACCAGTTCATCAACACGCTGGTGATCCACCATATCCGCCGTCGCAAGCCACAAGGACGCCTCGTACCCTTCCTCAAGTCCCATCCCAGTACAGACAGTCACAGATGTACCAGGGATATACAGGGATGTACCCCACCCCCCAGATGCCTCCACCACCGGCCACACAGTCTTCAGCCGCATGGGCACAGAGGTCCAGTCAACATACTACCCAGCCTCCCAGGACATCGACGCCCTATCAGGGGGAAGAAGAGGATCCGGACAGACTTCCACCATAAACCCGGTCGTATTGTTTTATTTACTTATATGTTTTTCATGTATCCCTTTCTTCCCCTCCCATTAGTTTTTTTTTTTTCTTACTATTGTTTTCTGTGTTGGGCTTCCCCACCCGTGACCGGGTACTACCAAGGAGCTTTGTGTAGGCATACATGCGCGGGCATGTATGCGGGCGCGTGTGGTAACGGATGAAAGCTCCTTGTGGCTACATGTATGATGGGCCAAAGAGCTATTCTGATACCACTTTTTTCTTCCAAAAATCCTTTTTGTAATGGTGTATAGTTGGCTTTCATTGTGTGAATTTACTATTCACTAGTCTGTGTTTTTGACTTATTCATAGGATTGGTGGGGAAAAATGAAGTGGACGGCATAAGTTCGTGTTGTGCGTACCAAGGTGAGTAGAACCATGTTTCAATGTATCTATTCAAGAAACTTTGAACCGCATGCCTTTGTAGAACCACACAGTCCAGCAATGGGTCATGCTGGGCTGTGTTGTTCCACAAATGTTAGCGTTTCAAAGTGCAGACCACTGACGCCACTATTGCACTTTGAACCGCATGCCTTTGTAGAACCACACAGTCCAGCAATGGGTCATGCTGGGCTGTGTTGTTCCACAAATGTTAGCGTTTCAAAGTGCTGACCACTGACGCCACTATTTCACTTTGAACCGCATGCCTTTGTAGAACCACACAGTCCAGCAATGGGTCATGCTGGGCTGTGTTGTTCCACAAATGTTAGCGTTTCAAAGTGCTGACCACTGACGCCACTATTTCACTTTGAACCGCATGCCTTTGTAGAACCACACAGTCCAGCAATGGGTCATGCTGGGCTGTGTTGTTCCACAAATGTTAGCGTTTCAAAGTGCAGACCACTGACGCCACTATTGCACTTTGAACCGCATGCCTTTGTAGAACCACACAGTCCAGCAATGGGTCATGCTGGGCTGTGTTGTTCCACAAATGTTAGCGTTTCAAAGTGCTGACCACTGACGCCACTATTTCACTTTGAACCGCATGCCTTTGTAGAACCACACAGTCCAGCAATGGGTCATGCTTGGCTGTGTTGTTCCACAAATGTTAGCATTTCAAAGTGCAGACCACTGACGCCACTATTTCACTTTGAACCGCATGCCTTTGTAGAACCACAGTCCAGCAATGGGTCATGCTGGGCTGTGTTGTTCCACAAATTTTAGCGTTTCAAAGTGCTGACCACTGACGCCACTATTTCACTTTGAACCGCATGCCTTTGTAGAACCACACAGTCCAGCAATGGGTCATGCTGGGCTGTGTTGTTCCACAAATGTTAGCGTTTCAAAGTGCAGACCACTGACGCCACTATTGCACTTTGAACCGCATGCCTTTGTAGAACCACACAGTCCAGCAATGGGTCATGCTGGGCTGTGTTGTTCCACAAATTTTCATTGAAAAGAAATGAACATGAATTTAGTGTGGCTTTACTTTAATATACTTTTTTTCTTTTCCCCACAGATATCTATATACACAAGAAAAGAATGTAAAGAAGAACAAACTACTTTTTTGTTTTAATTAACTTTCAAACTTTATTTAAAAAATAACATTTTTCTTCAATAAACTTTAAAAAATAGAAGTTTCCTGTGGTTTTTATTAAAATTTGTAATGCAGTTGAATTGTACGTAAGTAGATTGCCCAGGGAACATCAGGGGAACTGTGTCTCTTCACATCCACGCCACTTAGGAAGGATACACCGGAAGACCTGTGGAAGAGAACAGTATGAGCTTCCAGATATGGGTGATAGTGTCACCCTGGGACTGGAAAAAAGAGGTACATACAACAGTCCACACAACACAAGCGGGTTACAGCGGCCCAAATGCAACCCTCCTGCACTTGCATCACTACACATCCAAACATTCCCTGACTAGCATTGCTGTTTCAGGGAATGTTTGGATGTGCAGTCTTGCAAATGCCGGAGGGCTGCACTTTGGACATGTCGGGGTGATTTTGGACAAGGGAGTTTTGGGCAATACATCTCACCTGAGGGGGGGTTGTCTGCTACATGGCGGAGGGTCAGGTCCACATCACCAGTAGGTCGGCCATGGAACATCAGTTGAAATGTCGTGTCTCCTCACATCCACGCCACTTGGGAAGATACATCGCAGGACCTGTGGAAGAGAACAGTTTGAGCTTCCAGATATGGGTGATAGTGTCACCCTGGGACTGGAATAAAGAGGTACATACAACAGTCCACACAACACAAGCGGGTTACAGCGGCCCAAATGCAACCCTCCTGCACTTGCATCACTACACATCCAAACATTCCCTGACTAGCATTGGTGTTTCAGGGAATGTTTGGATGTGCAGTCTTGCAAATGCTGGAGGGCTGCACTTTGGACATGTCGGGGTGATTTTGGACATGGGAGTTTTGGGCAATACATCTCACCTGAGGGGGGGTTGTCTGCTACATGGCGGAGGGTCAGGTCCACATCACCAGTAGGTCGGCCATGGAACATCAGTTGAAATGTCGTGTCTCTTCACATCCACGCCACTTGGGAAGATACATCGCAGGACCTGTGGAAGAGAACAGTTTGAGCTTCCAGATGTGGGTAATAGTGTCACCCTGGGACTGGAAAGAAGAGGTACATAAAGTCCACACAACACAAGCGGGGAACAGTGGGTCCAAATGCAACCCTCCGCCACTCGCGTCACTACACATCCAAACATTCCCTGACAAGCATTGGTGTATCAGGAGGGAATGTTTGGATGTGCAGTCTTGCAAATGCCGGAGGGCTGCACTTTGGACATGCCGGGGTGATTTTGGACAAGGGAGTCTTGGTCAATACATCTCACCTGAGGGGGTTGTCTGCTACATGGCGGAGGGTCAGGTCCACATCTCCAGTAGGTCGCCCATGGTAGAGTTGGATAAAAGGGTCAAATATTTGCGGTAACCCAACAGGATAAAACAGGGGGGAACGAACTGTACAAACGGGCCTGGGGATATACATCAACAGGATGTAAAACTCTGAAATAGATAAATGAAGAGGTTTTTTAAAAAATATTCCAATGTCAGTTTACACGATAATACAAATGTTGTCAGTATACTCACAGGCAACTGCAAAATAATTTTGGATCAATGTCCGCCGGGAATCCTCTCCTTCGCCCATACCCACCGGTAGAGCAGAAGACCGGTTCCTGCGTCGGAAAGCACTACGACGAAGAGTCACCGGCAAACGGTTTGCGACACATATGTTGTGTAAAATACAACATGCACATTTACCATGCCGCAAACCTTCGACGGTGAGTACAAAAGAGCACCGCCAGAAGTGTCTAAACATCGAAACCGGCTTTTAAGTACACCGAAGGCACGTTCAATTATTTGCCTCGATGCAATGTGTGTCTCTTGGTAACGTTTTTCTGCTCTACCAACAGGATTAGACAATGGGGTCAACAGCCACGGTTTGTTTGGATAACCCGCATCGCCTATAGAAAATATAAAAAAAATGTTAGGTACTTGTAAAAAATAATAATAAAAAAATATTAATAAAATAATAAAAAAATAAAAGAATGAAAATACATACCTAACAGCCAGCCACCAGGCATGTTTCCTGTTTCGAACTTGTCAAACAGCGATGACTGGCTTAGGATGAAGGAGTCGTGAGATGATCCAGGAAATCCAACAAAAATGTTCAAAAATCTCATGTTTACATCACAGACCGCTTGCACGTTCAGGGAATGGAACTGTTTTCGGTTCCGAAAACATTCCTCTGAATTCCGTGGCGGTCTGATCTGCACGTGGGTACAGTCAATCGCGCCCAGCACATTGGGAAATTTGTATTTGTTGAAAAAGCCTAATTTGATCTCACGACATTCGCTGTCCGTCTCTGGAAATGTAATGTACTGGATCGTCAATTTGCGGAAAGCCCTAATGACCTGGGTTATACAGCGCGACAGTGTCGACTGTGAAAAACCGCATGTTTGAGACAGTGTAGGCTGGAATGTGCCTGACGCCAAAAAATGTAACGTCCCCAGCAGTTTCTGAAAACCGCTGATTGCACGATTTGTCCGTGCCCGAGGTTCCAAGTCGGCCTCCAACAGAGCGAACAGCGAATATATGTCGCGAGTCGATAAGCGATAATTTTGTATCACCTCGAACTCGCTGAGATCCTCCAGTTCACGCCTAGTGCGATACTGGCGTGGACGTGGAAATGAAACCCGCAATACTGGCTCACCCAATGCAGACATTTGCTGACCTGGATCCTGATGTTCATCAGCACTTTCTTCCTCCATCATGCTTGCAGCCAGCATGAACATCACAATCTGGTCAGAAAAAGGCTCCATCATTGTAGTCAGTACAAAAATAGGAATGTGTTTTAAAACGCAGGAATTTTCCTAAAAAAACGATTCCACAGAGCTGACTGTAAAATGGCTCCTTCTCCCTGTAGTCTCAAACCTGGGAGTGAGGAGATAGGAGGGGCTTTGCAGAAGTGTATCCTGGGTAAAACTGTGGAATCATGGGTAAATTTCCCTCAGGAGATTGAAGAAAAAAATATTCCTTTAAAAAATCAATTAAATAATACTTGTGAAGCAAAAAAAGACAAACCAAGTAGATAATCCTTTCAAATATAAATAGATATGCTACTAGCAATCCTCAAATATCAAAAAAAATCATGTACTAAAATTTTTTTTTTAGATCCCGCCAGTCAACTGAGGCGGACTGAAATAGTCGAATTTGCGGTCGAAAAGCACTGCAGGCGAATTTCCAAACTTGAATTGAATATGCTTTGGACGAATTGCAGCATCTGTACCATTGCAGAAAAGTCGAATGCGAAAAAAGTCGAATTGCCAAAAGTCGAATTTTGAATGTCCGTTTTTTTGCGATAAAGTACTGTACTGCATAGGCGAATTGTTTTTTTGAGGCGAAAAAGTTCCAGAATTCGACTATTTCTGGAATTCGCCTGCAATTGCATATACCCCTCTGTCTCTCCAAAGGGCCTTGTGGGGGAACTGTCTTCAAATAGAGCATCCCCTGTGTGTCTGGTGTGTCGGTACGTGTGTGTCGACATGTCTGAGGTAAAAGGCTCCCCTAAGGAGGAGATGGAGCTAATATGTGTGTGAGAGGGTGTCTCCGTCGACAACGCCGACACCGGTTTGGATATGTGTAAGTGCTAAGGTGAATTTATGGCACAAAAGATTAGAGAACAGACAGGAAATCTAGCCATGTCTGTCCCTCTGTTGCAGAGATCTTCAGAGTCTCTCAATGCTCACTATCCAGTGTCGACTACGATAATGAAAAGTTACAGCCAAAATGGCAGGAAAGTATTCAATATATGATTATTGTAATAAAAGATGATTTGCATATCACTGATGACTCATCTGTTCCTGACACAAGGGTACACATGTTGAAGGGGAAGAAAGCTGAGGTAAATTTCCCTCCTCTCATGATAAAAAAGAGCGGGAATCTCCAGACAAGAGACTGCAGTTTCCCACAAAGAATTCTCAGGCAGCATCCTTTCCCCACTAGGGCCAGGATACAATGGGAATCTTCCCCTAGGGTGTCACAAAAGGTAGCCCTGTCGTAACAGCTATTCTCAGGGATCCTGCAGATAGCGTGCACATTCTGGTACACTACTCAGACCGGCGATGGCGTCGGCATGGGTTTATAGCGCTGTGGTAGCGTGGACAGTTACCATATTAACAGAGATTGAGACCCTAGTATGTAGATATATATATATATATATATATATATATGTGTATATATAGAGATATATATATATATATATTAAAGATGCTGTCTTAAGAGATATATATATATATATTAGTGATGTGCACCGGAAATATTTCGCGTTTTGTGTTTTGGTTTTGGGTTCGGTTCCGCGGCCGTGTTTTGGATTCGGACGCGTTTTGGCAAAACCTCACCGAAAATTTTTTGTCGGATTCGGGTGTGTTTTGGATTCGGGTGTTTTTTTCAAAAAACCCTAAAAAACAGCTTCAATCATAGAATTTGGGGGTCATTTTGATCCCATAGTATTATTAACCTCAATAACCATAATTTCCACTCATTTCCAGTCTATTCTGAACACCTCACACTATTATTTTTAGTCCTAAAATTTGCACCGAGGTCGCTGGATGGCTAAGCTAAGCGACACAAGTGGCCGACACAAACACCTGGCCCATCTAGGAGTGGCACTGCAGTGTCAGGCAGGATGGCCCTTCAATAAAATAGTCCCCAAACAGCACATGATGCAAAGAAAAAAAAGAGGCGCACCAAGGTGGCTGTGTGACTAAGCTAAGCGACACAAGTGGCCGACACAAACACCTGGCCCATCTAGGAGTGGCACTGCAGTGTCAATCAAGACAGGATGGCACTTCCAAAAAATTGTCCCCAAACAGCACATGATGCAAAGAAAAAATGAGGCGCACCAAGGTGGCTGTGTGACTAAGCTAAGCGACACAAGTGGCCGACACAAACACCTGGCCCATCTAGGAGTGGCACTGCAGTGTCAATCAAGACAGGATGGCACGTCCAAAAAATTGTCCCCAAACAGCACATGATGCAAAGAAAAAAAGAGGCGCACCAAGGTGGCTGTGTGACTAAGCTAAGCGACACAAGTGGCCGACACAAACATCTGGCCCATCTAGGATTGGCACTGCAGTGTCAGGCAGGATGGCCCTTCCAAAAAATTGTCCCAAAACAGCACATGATGCAAAGAAAAAAAGAGGCGCACCAAGGTGGCTGTGTGACTAAGCTAAGCGACACAAGTGGCCGACACAAACACCCGGCCCATCTAGGAGTGGCACTGCAGTGTCAATCAAGACAGGATGGCACTTCCAAAAAATTGTCCCCAAACAGCAGATGATGCAAAGAAAAAATGGCGCACCAAGGTGGCTGTGTGACTAAGCTAAGCGACACAAGTGGCCGACACAAACACCTGGCCCATCTAGGAGTGGCACTGCAGTGTCAATCAAGACAGAATGGCACTTCCAAAAAATTGTCCCCAAACAGCACATGATGCAAAGAAAAAAAGAGGCACACCAAGGTGGCTGTGTGACTAAGCTAAGCGACACAAGTGGCCGACACAAACACCTGGCCCATCTAGGAGTGGCACTGCAGTGTCAGGCAGGATGGCCCTTCCAAAAAAATGTCCCCAAACAGCACATGATGCAAAGAAAAAAAGAGGCGCACCAAGGTGGCTGTGTGACTAAGCTAAGCGACACAAGTGGCCGACACAAACACCTGACCCATCTAGGAGTGGCACTGCAGTGTCAATCAAGACAGGATGGCACTTCCAAAAAATTGTCCCCAAACAGCACATGATGCAAAAAAAAAAAAAAGAGGCGCACCAAGGTGGCTGTGTGACTAAGCTAAGCGACACAAGTGGCCGACACAAACACCTGGACCATCTAGGAGTGGCACTGCAGTGTCAATCAAGACAGGATGGCACTTCCAAAAAATTGTCCCCAAACAGCACATGATGCAAAGAAAAAAAGAGGCACACCAAGGTGGCTGTGTGACTAAGCTAAGCGACACAAGTGGCCGACACAAACACCTGGCCCATCTAGGAGTGGCACTGCAGTGTCAGGCAGGATGGCCCTTCCAAAAAAATGTCCCCAAACAGCACATGATGCAAAGAAAAAAAGAGGCGCACCAAGGTGGCTGTGTGACTAAGCTAAGCGACACAAGTGGCCGACACAAACACCTGACCCATCTAGGAGTGGCACTGCAGTGTCAATCAAGACAGGATGGCACTTCCAAAAAATTGTCCCCAAACAGCACATGATGCAAAAAAAAAAAAAAAGAGGCGCACCAAGGTGGCTGTGTGACTAAGCTAAGCGACACAAGTGGCCGACACAAACACCTGGACCATCTAGGAGTGGCACTGCAGTGTCAGGCAGGATGGCCCTTCCAAAAAATTGTCCCCAAACAGCACATGATGCAAAGAAAAATGAAAGAAAAAAGAGGTGCAAGATGGAATTGTCCTTGGGCCCTCCCACCCACCCTTATGTTGTATAAACAGGACATGCACACTTTAACGAACCCATCATTTCAGCGACAGGGTCTGCCACACGACTGTGACTGAAATGACTGGTTGGTTTGTGCCCCCACCAAAAAAGAAGCAATCAATCTCTCCTTGCACAAACTGGCTCTACAGAGGCAAGATGTCCACCTCATCATCATCCTCCGATTCCCCACCCCTTTCACTGTGTACATCCCCCTCCTCACAGATTATTAATTCGTCCCCACTGGAATCCACCATCTCAGGTCCCCGTGTACTTTCTGGAGGCAATTGCTGCTGGTGAATGTCTCCACGGAGGAATTGATTATAATTAATTTTGATGAACATCGTCTTCTCCACATTTTCTGAAAGTAACCTCGTACGCCGATTGCTGACAAGGTGAGCGGCTGCACTAAACACTCTTTCGGAGTACACACTGGAGGGAGGGCAACTTAGGTAGAATAAAGCCAGTTTCTGCAAGGGCCTCCAAATTGCCTCTTTTTCCTGCCAGTATACGTACGGACTGTCTGACGTGCCTACTTGGATGCGGTCACTCATATAATCCTCCACCATTCTTTCCATGGTGAGAGAATCATATGCAGTGACAGTAGACGACATGTCAGTAATCATTGGCAGGTCCTTCAGTCCGGACCAGATGTCAGCACTCGCTCCAGACTGCCCTGCATCACCGCCAGCGGGTGGGCTAGGAATTCTTAGCCTTTTCCTCGCACCCCCAGTTGCGGGAGAATGTGAAGGAGGAGATGTTGACGGGTCACGTTCCGCTTGACTTGACAATTTTCTCACCAGCAGGTCTTTGAACCTCTGCAGACTTGTGTCTGCTGGAAAGAGAGATACAACGTAGGTTTTAAATCTAGGATCGAGCACGGTGGCCAAAATGTAGTGCTCTGATTTCAACAGATTGACCACCCGTGAATCCTGGTTAAGCGAATTAAGGGCTCCATCCACAAGTCCCACATGCCTAGCGGAATCGCTCTGTTTTAGCTCCTCCTTCAATGTTTCCAGCCTCTTCTGCAAAAGCCTGATGAGGGGAATGACCTGACTCAGGCTGGCAGTGTCTGAACTGACTTCACGTGTGGCAAGTTCAAAGGGTTGCAGAACCTTGCACAACGTTGAAATCATTCTCCACTGCGCTTGAGTCAGGTGCATTCCCCCTCCTTTGCCTATATCGTGGGCAGATGTATAGGCTTGAATGGCCTTTTGCTGCTCCTCCATCCTCTGAAGCATATAGAGGGTTGAATTCCACCTCGTTACCACCTCTTGCTTCAGATGATGGCAGGGCAGGTTCAGGAATGTTTGGTGGTGCTCCAGTCTTCTGTACGCGGTGCCTGAATGCCGAAAGTGGCCCGCAATTCTTCGGGCTACCGACAGCATCTCTTGCACGCCCCTGTCATTTTTTAAATAATTCTGCACCACCAAATTCAATGTATGTGCAAAACATGGGATGTGCTGGAATTTGCCCAGATGTAATGCACACACAATAATGCTGGCGTTGTCCAATGTCATGTATTGAATCCCGCTTTGTGGACTTTGTGATCTGTGTGATAAAACGGTATTGAACCCCGCTTTGTGGACTTTGTGAAGCTGTGTGATCTATGAGCACGGTCTGAAGTGAAAACGTGCAACAGAGTGTGATAAAGTTTTCGTTGTATTACGCTCTGGCTGTTTTGGAGCACAGTAGGGAGACTCCAATGATCCTACCATTTATGGGCAACAAGTGTCTATAAGTGGTACGATTGGACCGCACGGTTGTATGTGTGACCAATAACGCAACGTGATATGAGGTCGTATATCCATGCGTAAATTTTGCCCTCATACGTGTTGTAGGGAGCACATGCAAGCGTGATTTGTGTAAAAGAAAAAGGAAGGGAATTTTCTCAGGAAAATCTCTAGAGATAGGGCCTGCAACGGCTACACGTGTCTGCTAGAAGGCGGAACGGAGATACCCGGAGCAGAAGAAGTTCAGTGGAAGAGCTTTAAGGATTTCCAACGAAGTTCTGTGTTTGGTGCATTTTAGGAAGTTTTTCTGTGTTAAAAAGGTCCACAATGGCAGCCAAGTGCACAATACAGAGACGGTCGGAGGTCAGGATTCAGACTCCAGAGGCTTGCAGACCCCGAGGGTCTGCTCGGTTAGTAATGTGGGGGAAATATGGTCCCCACACTGAGACCTTTTGTGATGAATGGACACGAATGACTGCGGGGGATAAGGTACCATTTCCCGGGATAGGTAGTTTTAACTCAGAGGTGTTGCATAATTTAAGGCGAAGGATATGTCTCATTAAATCAGCAAAGAGACGAATCAAGCATTATGATTGTTTACAGATATGGCAACAGGAGAGTGAAATGCAGAGAAATGTAACTTACTCACCTAACTTTCATCTTGAGAGGAGAGACATGACAATGGAGGGGATGGTGGTTGCGGAGAAAAGCACAAGGGTGAACAATAAAAACGCTCTTAGCAACTGTAGTATAGATGATAAGAATAAGTGTAATAAATGTAACAAAGATAATTGTAATACTGTTGAATGTACAACTATTAACCCATGCAAGTCGCACCCCATGTTAAACTTTCCTCAGGAACACCAACCAGAAAGTGAACCCAGAACGATGTCGGCACCTCTTCCAGAAGCCATCACACAAGACGTCCAGGTGGACGCGACCCAATCGGTAAAAACTGTAATCAAACCCCCTAATGGAGGGTCAGGTGAGGTCGTGTCCACAGGTATGTATGGTATTATACATCACGCACAAACAAATGTACCCTATATCGGAAAATCAATTCAGAATGACGTTACTGGACTTAATCCTGTTAGGGTAATTGCAGTACCAAATGGGAAAACTGACACTTCAGGATTCACTCCCGTCAGGAACATCGCCATGTACTGCCCCTTTTCCCGAACAGAATTAAGAGCAATTCTGTCTGAATTTCCTGATCCCAGGAAAGACTTAGTTGCTTGTCAAAGATACATTAGAGTGCTAGGACACACTGCAGAGCCAAATAACAAAGATTGGAGGACAGTTTTGAGGGCATGTTTACCCCCCGATGTTGATTCATTGAAATTTATCGCTGATTGTAAGCTAGATGAGGAAGTGCCACTAACAAACGAGTATAACCAAGATAATGTAAAAAGAATCAATCTACAGTTGAAAGAATATTTTCCTACAGTAGTAAAGTGGAATAAAATCTTTACAATAAAACAAAAAGAAGTTGAATCCGCAGAAGAGTATTTTCACCGGGCTCTGCAGGATATGGCTAGGTACACTGGTATAGATGACATTGAAACTAACGTACACCACAGAGAGGTAGCTGTGTCCGTATTAATGAACAACTTAAAAGACACACTAAAAATTAGGGTACAAACCTCAATACCTCATTGGAGAGGTATCTCGGTTGCGGCATTAAGAGAGTCCGCTATCGAGCATGACCGAAATATCCAAAGAACCAGGGAAGCGCAGGGAGAGCGGTTGATGACACTGAACATCCAAGCACTAGAGGATGCTTCAAGTCGACCAGAACCCCAGGCCCCTAGCACATGGAGAAAGCCAAGGATTTGTTACCATTGTAGAAAAGAAGGGCATTATGCCAGCAACTGTAATAACCCACATAAAGTTAGACCCCCTAGACCAAGAAATGAGCAAAATTACAACACACACCATTATAATCAGAGATCATATAGGAAGAATTTGGGGCCACACCCATGATAGGTAGTCAAGAAAGGTGATCATACGACGGATGGTAAGCCTGAGGTAACGGTTAATAAAGTGGGAGGTCATTCACTGAAAGACACAGGAATGACCAGGTGAAACGTTGTAAATGTATCTGTGAAATGTTTTTTTTCTCTCTCTCTCTATCCCCATCTCTGACGAGTATTGGTAAGAATTCACACATTGCATATCCACTTGGTCCTTGCAGAAGTCTACCAAACCCCAGCATGACCTCCGCCACAATGTATTTCTGGCCAGATACAGACAGTGGAGTAATGCAGGTGCTGGTGGGGAGGGACTGCTCAAGGAGACCATTAGACACGTAGATATGACAGCCTAATAAGTCTGACAATGTTTTTCTAATGCTAACAATGTTTTCTTAATGTTGACAATGTTTAAAAATGCTTTGTTTCTCTTCTCTTATTGATGGTTATTGTCGAGTTATGTAATGTATATATGCACATGAATTGTTCTCTACCTCTTTTGTTTTTTATTTTCTCTCTCTTCTCACTCATGTTTTCATGGTTTAAAGATGGTATGTCACCCCTCAGTTGGACCAATGGTAATGCCAGATTTTTGCTCCTTACAGAAAGATCGCTGATGGGGAAGGAATATTGCATCACCAGAATGTTCGTTTGGAAGACTGAGAGACAGCACCTTTGAGAGGACAGCAGAACAAGAAGAACAACAAGACGAGAGAACTTATTATCGTAACAAGTTCTCTCCCCCTCAAACTGTTTTCTTATACCCCCTTTACAAAATTCTTCTTTTCTCCTCCTGTAAGATGGACTTGCCCCAAGAGACTGTGATATGGATTTTCCCGTTAACCATGATGTTGACCAGAGCAGTCTGTTTCGGTGAGAGTACCAGTGAGGTCGAGAAAGGATCCAGAAAGGTCCTGATGACTGAGACGGAGGTGTAAATTTCCAATAGCAACCCAATCACCAAGCAAAGGCGAGTACCGGAAACGATCTAGCAGCCATGTTATTTGTAAACATTTTTCTTTTAAGGATTATTAGCTGAAGAAAACTGTATCTGTAGGCTCTGTAACAACGTAGTTGAAGATGGGTGCATTAAGAAATGCCAATCCAGTTTTAATATCCATACGGACCGGCATCCATTGAGTGACTATCACTCCTTAGTGGGTAATGTGTTAAATAAAACAGATTGTTGGGTATGCTCTCAAGTACCTCAAGGTCATAGCAAAATCAGGGCTAGTACCATTTCCTTTAACGATAGGGGAGGTACTTGAGCTAAAGGGTGGGAGACCGGTGGACCGGAGGTTTAATATCTCCAGCCCTCCTAGTTTGAAGCTCCACCAATACCACGTGGATAGGTCCCTATTATGTTTTAACATCTCCAATCCCAGAAAGCCGGGAAATTGGGAAGTATCATGGAGTAACCACACCATGACCTTTTCACATTGAGCAGATAGAATGCCTACAGATACAGAGCTTGTACGCCACATAGCCAGTAGAGGAAAATCTTTCCGGTATAGGTACACCTTAGGAAATAGGATTACGAGAGTTGGAGAAGTATCACCAGGATACTGTGCACATATCGTACAACCTGATACGTGTACTAAGCAGATGGAAGAATTAGGGTCAGGAGATTTCACATGGAAGGTGTGTAATATGGTTATGTCCTACTCCGTCCCATATGTTCTCCCCGATGATGCATATTTCATATGCGGGAGAAAGGCGTACAAGTGGCTTGCCCCAAACTCTGAAGGATTGTGTTATATTGGAAAAGTATTGCCTGAAGTAATGACTGTAACACATGACAAAATGAAAGACATACACCGTGGTGCCCAAGCTCCTTATACTCACACTCATTACGAGCACCTTGTTAAAAGACAACTGTCAGAAAGGTTAGAGCATCCGGCCTCTGATCTGATCCATGAATCCACCGGGATTCAGGTTCTGGTGGCGTTAGATTTCACTCGCACCGCTCGAGGAGTGATGAATTATAGATACATTTCCGCACTCGCCAATTTGTTAGATAATATCACTGAAATGTATGATGACACGTTTAGATACACTGGAAGAGAACTTCAAGCTTATAAAACAGAACTGGTACAGCATAGAATGGTTCTTAATTACCTCACAGCAGTGACAGGCGGATATTGTGTCACACTGGCAACACAATACGGTGTGAAATGTTGCACATATATTACGAATAGCACCGAGGATCCAGTAGAGGTCATAGACCAAAAGATGGACGATATTCTCCAATTAAAGTGGGAATTTCGCCGAAAACACAATCTCACTCTTGCTGCTGTAGGTAATGAGCTGACTGGTTGGGTGTCATGGTTGAACCCGCGAAATTGGTTCTCCGGTTTGGGAGACTGGGCTCAAGGAGTCATAATGGATGTTGGGAAGTTTCTACTATGTATCTTAGGTGTTGTTATATCGATTGGATTGATATTTAGATGCGGGCAGGCTTTAATGAGGTGCAAACAAAGTACCAGAGTGATGAGTTTGAGGAGTGAGGAAACTGTAATTAATCTGGATTTGATTTACGACCCAACGATAGAAACAATGATGTGATGAAAATGCGATTATACGGTCCGTTTCTTTCACCTGTTTTTCTGGTTTTTCTCCAAGATAACAAGACCCCCTTGGACGAGGAAGTTGATGAGACGCTATACAGACAACGGATGGACCAAAGAAGGAGTTTTGACCACTTGAGATATGGACATTTGATGAACTTTGCCATGGATCCCCAGTTTCCCTAGAATTCTTAAAATTACGCTAGCCCAACATTTTTTTGTAAATCTAATGGCATTGACAAAGCTTATTGCTCACGCCTAATGAGCAAAACAGCGCAAAGAAGACGACTTTCAACTGATACCGAACAAAACTTCAACCGACAGATGTACATTAACCTGACATAGAATACCACCGCATTTACCGTAATTATGTCTTTTCTTCATTTCTACAACCCTCAGGTAATGACACACATAGTATAGGGAATACAGGCACAGATATCAGCAATCACATATTCCCCCATTCATGTATCATCAACTAAAATGTGCTTCCCCATTTTGTTACAACTGAAAGCCGAAATGAGCTCGGTAGAGTTTGACAGCCCATCCACAGACTCTTAATACGGGATAAGAAGGAATTCAAATGTATACTTCGCAATACCTCGAAGCTTGATTTACAACACATACGGCACGATGATACATGACCCCCCAAACATGGACTCATACACACATGCTTCTGCTATCTCACTAGGTCATACCCTCTTCCCACCTACTCCTCTCTCCTCCCTTACCCAACCATGAAAATGAATTAACCCCTGACATATATTTTTCTCCTTTTGAAATGTTTTCAGGAAGTGGCAGTTATTATTGACTGCCAAAGGGTGGACTGTCAAAGTCAGAAAAATATCTCTATGCACACTGCCATATTTGCACCTCACACTGGTCCGCGCTGCGCATGCGTGCGCTCTCCCGTGAAGGCGCATACCCGCAGTTGCGTGCACCCGCTGGTGCACGGTATGCGTATTTACGGTAAAGTTTGTGTAGTCGTAGCGTGCGACTCAATCGTTACATATTTTCAGTAATAATGTATTTTGTAGATCATGGTCCCTTTGATAGATTCTGAAAGTTTGGTTAATATAGAATGTTTATGAACAGAGGAATCCCTCTTTGTTTGATACGAAGGGTCAGACAGGAGTAATACAGTGATGTTTAGTATCCATCGGAAGAATATTTAATTAGAAATATTCCGGTGTTGGTTTGAAGCAGATCAATCGCTCGTGCGAATAGTTATGGACATAAGAAGTTTATGAACATTTACTTTATTTGCACTTTATTACCCATGCGGCGGGAAACCCAGTTTCCCTCCCACCTGAGCAGTTGGAAATAGTCACAGCCCACCTGTATGAATCAACCTATGACCTTTTGTTATAATGCGAAGCCGAATTCCTGTGTCCAATGAACAATGAGATTGTAGGGACCATTGAATTGTATTGTGTGTGGGGCATAAATAGCGGGCCGACCATATCCAACTTCACTCTCTTCAACGGTTCTCATTGCTGATAATCGGGAGCTGGATATCGAGGCGCATGCGATCGTTCCCCTTGTGCGTAAGTTCTCTCCGTAATCATACTGTCTTACTGTGAGCCATTTCTCTCTCTCCCTCTCTTCTCTTTCTCTCGTATTTTTCCTTGATTAGACTTGAATTGTATTGTATTGTATTTCCCATGTAGTTATCTGGTTAGTTGGTTTATGTTATATTGTAGTGTATGCTTTGTACTGTGATTCCTTTTGCAAGTATAATAGTCATAATACACATAATAGGTTTCGGACCCTAAGCCCAGGTATCTGTGTATTCTTTATAGTGTTAAGTACTCCCTGAGCATCGGTGACACTCAAGCAGCTTTGTAGTTAATCAGGTTACACAAGGTTGCACTTACACTTTGTCTCTACATTAAGGTTTGCTGTGTATTTCATTGCTAAAGGTATAGATATAAAGGTTTAACGTTGTGAGCGTCTGCATCGCTGGTGATCTCCTCGTGGTCCCGAGCGCCGCTACGCTATAGCGAATCATTACGATAGTCAACAGCCAATAACGTGTCTGCCTGTGATCTCTTGGCCGTGAGTGAACGTGACGCTTGAGCGTCTAGATCACGGCTAAGCGATCGATACGCAACTAGCGTACCCTTACGGTACTACATACGTAAATAGCGTACATTGTTCTTAGACCTCATAAAGGGTTTTATATACGATAAATATTCAGCTTTATCAGTAATGTGATTGACAGGAAATGGGTGTTACTGGGCGGAAACACAGCGTTTCAGGGGCGTGTGGCTGAAAACGCTACCGTTTCCGGAAAAAACGCAGGAGTGGCCGGAGAAACGGTGGGAGTGCCTGGGCGAACGCTGGGTGTGTTTGTGACGTCAACCAGGAACGACAAGCACTGAACTGATCGCACAGGCAGAGTAAGTCTGAAGCTACTCTGAAACTGCTAAGTAGTTAGTAATCGCAATATTGCGAATACATCGGTCGCAATTTTAAGAAGCTAAGATTCACTCCCAGTAGGCGGCGGCTTAGCGTGTGTAACTCTGCTAAATTCGCCTTGCGACCGATCAACTCGGAATGAGGGCCCGTATACTAGAATGTGCACACTATCTGCAGGATCCCTGAGAATAGCTAGTGCAAACAGGACACCCAAGGGGAAGATTCTCAAGTTCTCAACACATCCTGGCCCTAGTGGGGAAAGGATACAGCCTGAGAATCCTTTGTGGGAAGCTGCCGTCTCTTGTCTGGAGATTCCCGCTCTTTTTCCTCATGAGAGGAGGGAAATTTACCTCAGCATTCTTCCCCTTAACATGTGTACCCTTGTGTCAGGGACAGATGAGTCATCAGTGATATGCAAATCATCTTTTATTCCAATAATCATATATTGAATATCTTTTAGCTCTCTTGGCTGTAACTTTGCATTATCGTAGTCGACAGTGGAGTTAAACTCCGTGTCGATACTTTGTTATTTTGGATAGTGAACATAGAGAGACTCTGAAGGACTCTGTGACATAGGGACAGACCAGGGTAGATTTCCTTTCTGTTCCCTAACCTTTTGTGCAATAATTTTACCTCAGCACTTACACATATCCAAACAGGTGTCGGCGTTGTCGACGGAGACACCCTCCCACACACATATCCGCTCTATCACCTCCTTAGAGGAGCCTTTTACCTCAGACATGTCGACACGCGCGTACCGACACACCACACACACAGGGGATGCTCTATTTGAAGACAGTTCCCCCACCAGGCCCTTTGGAGAGACAGAGAGAGAGTATGCCAGCACACACCACAGCGCTATATAATACAGGGATGTACACTATACTGAGTGATTTTTCCCCTATAGCAGCTTATATACACAGTTTTTCGCCTAAATTTAGGTGCCCCCCCTCTCTTTTTTACCCTTTGTGTACCAGGATACTGCAGTGGAGAGCCTGGGGAGCTTCCTTCCAGCTGAGCTGTGAAGAGAAAATGGCGCCGGTGTGCTGAGGAAGAAGGCCCGGCCCCCTCAGCGGCGGGCTTCTGTCCTTTTATGTACTTTAATGGCGGGGGTTAATGCACATATACAGTTTATCAGACTGTATTATGTGCTTTTCGCCAAGTAAGGTAATCTAATTGCTGCCCAGGGCGCCCCCCCCCCCCCCAGCGCCCTGCACCCATCAGTGACCGGAGTGTGTGGTGTGCTAAGGGAGCAATGGCGCACAGCTGCAGTGCTGTGCGCTACCTTAATGAAGACCGGAGTCTTCAGCCGCCGATTTTCAACTTCTCTTCGTTCTTCTGGCTCTGCAAGGGGGACGGCAGCGCGGCTTCGGGACCGGACGACCGAGGACTGGGCCTGTGTTCGATCCCTCTGGAGCTAATGGTGTCCAGTAGCCTTAGAAGCCCAAGCTAGCTGCAAGCAGGTAGGTTCGCTTCTCTCCCCTCAGTCCCACGTAGCAGTGAGTCTGTTGCCAGCAGATCTCACAGAAAATAAAAAACCTAACAAATACTTTCTTTTCTAGGAAGCTCAGGAGGCTCTGGCCGGGCACAGATACTAACTGAGGTCTGGAGGAGGGGCATAGAGGGAGGAGCCAGTGCACACCAGATATAGTACCTAATCTTTCTTTTAAGAGTGCCCAGTCTCCTGCGGAGCCCGTCTATACCCCATGGTCCTTACGGAGTACCCAGCATCCACTAGGACGTCAGAGAAAAAGGGTTATGTTATGTGGCATCCGTTGAGTGATGCTCGATTGTTGTTCATACTGTTAACTGGGTATGTTATCACAAGTTATACGGTGTGATTGGTGTGGCTGGTATGAGTCTTACCCTGGATTCCAAAATCCTTTCCTTGTAATGTCAGCTCTTCCGGGCACAGTTTCCTTAACTGAGGTCTGGAGGAGGGGCATAGAGGGAGGAGCCAGTGCACACCTGTAGTACTAAATCTTTCTTAGAGTGCCCAGTCTCCTGCGGAGACCGTCTATTCCCCATGGTCCTTACGGAGTCACCAGCATCCACTACGGACTACGAGAAATAGATTTACCGGTGAGTAAAATCTTATTTTACGCAGTACGGCAGGCATTGTCCCCTTTTTACACAGTACAGCAGGCATTGTCCCCTTTTTACACAGTACGGAAGGCATTGTCCCCTTTTTACACAGTACGGCAGGCATTGCAGCAGGTATTGTCCCCTTTTCTCTAACGTCCTAGTGGATGCTGGGGACTCTAAGAAAGAATTAGGACTACTGGTGTGCACTGGCTCCTCCCTCTATGCCCCTCCTCTAGACCTCAGTTAGAATCTGTGCCCGGAAGGAGCTGGGTGCATTTTAGTGAGCTCTCCTGAGCTTGCTAATAAGAAAGTATTTTGTTAGGTTTTTTATTTTCAGAGAGATCTGCTGGCAACAGACTCTCTGCTACGTGGGACTGAGGGGAGAGAAGCAAACCTACTAACTGCGGCTAGTTTGCGCTTCGTAAGCTACTGGACACCATTAGCTCCAGAGGGTTCGAACACAGGATCTTTACCTTGGTCGTCCGTTCCCGGAGCCGCTCCGCCGTCCCCCTCGCAGAGCCAGAAGACAGAAGCCGGCGGGTGAAGCAAGAAGACGTAAAAATCGGCGGCAGAAGACTCCTGTCTTCATATGAGGTAGCGCACAGCACTGCAGCTGTGCGCCATTGCGCACACACTAACCCACACACTCCGGTCACTGTAGGGTGCAGGGCGCAGGGGGGGGGGGGGGGGCGCCCTGTGCAGCAATTGGGTACCTCCTGGCAAAATAGGGCATATATACAGCTGGGCACTGTAATATGCATGAGCCCCCGCCATTATTTTTCCGCAAAATCGCGGGACAGAAGCCCGCCGCTGAGGGGGCGGGGCTTCTTCCTCAGCACTCACCAGCGCCATTTTCTCTCCACAGCTCAGCTGGGAGGAAGCTCCCCAGGCTCTCCCCTGCAGAAGCACGATAGAAGGGGGTGAAAAGAGAGGGGGGGGGGGCACATAAATTTGGCGTAAAAACAATATATACAGCAGCTACTGGGTTAACACTACGTTACTGTGTGATTCCTGGGTCATATAGCGCTGGGGTGTGTGCTGGCATACTCTCTCTATGGGGTATATGCAATAGCGGGCGAATCGCGTCATTTAATCCGCCCCTGTAAAATTCGCCCGCACTCGCCAGCCGCAGCCCTGTCGCCGGGACCCTGAATTCACCATATGCAATATAAAACGAATTCGACCCACCCTCAGGCGGATAACGGCCAATCGGCGAGTAGTGGGCATCCAGAATTTGCCTTCCCGCCGAAAGCAGCCCTTTATTAGGGCTTGTTTGCTGCGTGCTCTGCAGCCATTTTGTGAACCTGCAGAGAGGTGTGAGGAGGTGCAGAGCTAGCAATTTGGTTGTTTGCTGTGGATATCGTTTGGACACCCCAGCAGGCTTTATTCCAGGACAGTCAGGAGGATTCCTGTTACCCCGGAGGAGAGCCATTTTAGGAGCTTTTACAACATTTGTAGGTAAGACTAAGTACCACATGTGTGTCTGGTGTTGCATGTATGTGTTTGTGTAGTGGGGGTTGCCATGAGGTGTACATGGGGTGTTTGTGTATGTGTGCATGTGTGCAGGTATGTGTATAGCCCCTTGCTTGTGTTGCTGCATTTTTTGGGGGAGACTTGTGTTTTGGGGTAGTTTTTCACGTTTTTTTTTTATTCTTTAAATTACTTTTTGGGTCTTCTATTAGCATTGGTGTACCTCCTGAGTGTGCTGGGATGTTTTTTGGCCATTTTGGGGTGATTTGGAGCAAGCTTGGTCGACAGCCTGGTCGACATGTGCTGTGGACTGTTTGGCAAACATGTGTTTTCCCTCCTCATTTAGCATTGGTGTACCTCCTGGGTGTGCTGGGATGCTTTCTGGCCATTTTGGGGTGATTTAGAGCAAGTTTGGTCGACAGCCTGGTCGACATGTGCTGTGGACTGTTTGGCAAACATGTGTTTTCCCTCCTAATTTAGCATTGGTGTACCTCCTGAGTGTGCTGGGATGCTTTCTGGCCATTTTGGGGTGATTTGGAGCAAGTTTGGTCGACAGCCTGGTCGACATGTGCTGTGGACTGTTTGGCAAACATGTGTTTTCCCTCCTCATTTAGCATTGGTGTACCTCCTGAGTGTGCTGGGATGCTTTCTGGCCATTTTGGGGTGATTTGGAGCAGGTTTGGTCGACAGTCTGGTCGACATGTGCTGTCGGCTGTTTGGCAAACATGTGTTTTCCCTCCTCATTTAGCATTGGTGTACCTCCTGAGTGTGCTGGGGTGCTTTCTGGCCAGTTTGGGGTGATTTGGAGCAAGTTTGGTCGACAGTCTGGTCGACATGTGCTGTGGACTGTTTGGCAAACATGTGTTTTCCCTCCTCATTTAGCATTGGTGTACCTCCTGAGTGTGCTGGGATGCTTTCTGGCCATTTTGGGGTGATTTGGAGCAAGTTTGGTCGACAGCCTGGTCGACATGTGCTGTGGACTGTTTGGCAAACATGTGTTTTCCCCCCTCATTTAGCATTGGTGTACCTCCTGAGTGTGCTGGGATGCTTTCTGGCCATTTTGGGGTGATTTGGAGCAAGTTTGGTCGACAGCCTGGTCGACATGTGCTGTGGACTGTTTGGCAAACATGTGTTTTCCCTCCTCATTTAGCATTGGTGTACCTCCTGAGTGTGCTGGGATGCTTTCTGGCCATTTTGGGGTGATTTGGAGCAAGTTTGGTCGACATGTGCTGTCGGTTGTTTGGCAAACATGTGTTTTCCCTCCTCATTTAGCATTGGTGTACCTCCTGAGTGTGCTGGGATGCTTTCTGGCCATTTTGGGGTGATTTGGAGCAAGTTTGGTCGACAGTCTGGTCGACATGTGCTGTCGGTTGTTTGGCAAACATGTGTTTTCCCTCCTAATTTAGCTGTGGTGTACCTCCTGAGTGTGCTGGGATGCTTTCTGGCCAGTTTGGGGTGATTTGGAGCAAGTTTGGTCGACAGTCTGGTCGACATGTGCTGTGGACTGTTTGGCAAACATGTGTTTTCCCTCCTCATTTAGCATTGGTGTACCTCCTGAGTGTGCTGGGATGCTTTCTGGCCATTTTGGAGTGATTTGGAGCAAGTTTGGTCGACAGTCTGGTCGACATGTGCTGTCGGCTGTTTGGCAAACATGTGTTTTCCCTCCTCATTTAGCATTGGTGTACCTCCTGAGTGTGCTGGGATGCTTTCTGGCCATTTTGGAGTGATTTGGAGCAAGTTTGGTCGACAGTCTGGTCGACATGTGCTGTCGGCTGTTTGGCAAACATGTGTTTTCCCTCCTAATTTAGCTGTGGTGTACCTCCTGAGTGTGCTGGGATGCTTTCTGGCCATTTTGGAGTGATTTGGAGCAAGTTTGGTCGACAGTCTGGTCGACATGTGCTGTCGGTTGTTTGGCAAACATGTGTTTTCCCTCCTAATTTAGCTGTGGTGTACCTCCTGAGTGTGCTGGGATGCTTTCTGGCCATTTTGGGGTGATTTGGAGCAAGTTTGGTCGACAGTCTGGTCGACATGTGCTGTCGGTTGTTTGGCAAACATGTGTTTTCCCTCCTAATTTAGCTGTGGTGTACCTCCTGAGTGTGCTGGGATGCTTTCTGGCTAGTTTGGGGTGATTTGGAGCAAGTTTGGTCGACAGTCTGGTCGACATGTGCTGTGGACTGTTTGGCAAACATGTGTTTTCCCTCCTCATTTAGCATTGGTGTACCTCCTGAGTGTGCTGGGATGCTTTCTGGCCATTTTGGAGTGATTTGGAGCAAGTTTGGTCGACAGTCTGGTCGACATGTGCTGTCGGCTGTTTGGCAAACATGTGTTTTCCCTCCTCATTTAGCATTGGTGTACCTCCTGAGTGTGCTGGGATGCTTTCTGGCCATTTTGGAGTGATTTGGAGCAAGTTTGGTCGACAGTCTGGTCGACATGTGCTGTCGGCTGTTTGGCAAACATGTGTTTTCCCTCCTAATTTAGCTGTGGTGTACCTCCTGAGTGTGCTGGGATGCTTTCTGGCCATTTTGGAGTGATTTGGAGCAAGTTTGGTCGACAGTCTGGTCGACATGTGCTGTCGGCTGTTTGGCAAACATGTGTTTTCCCTCCTAATTTAGCTGTGGTCTACCTCCTGAGTGTGCTGGGATGCTTTCTGGCCATTTTGTGTGGGTCAGCCATTTTGTGTGGGTCAGCCATTTTGTGTGGGTCAGCCATTTATACATGTATGTATGTTTATTTTATTTTTATTTTATTTTATAACAGAGATGTCAAAGGACAAGCAGACCCGATCCGCCCCTTCCCCCACCCCCTCGGATCTATCCCTGCATAGCAACGAGGAGTGGGAGCCAACCCAGGAGGCGGATACGACCGACCAGGCATGTAGTGACCAGCCGCGGTCGTCAAGGGCCCATGAGAAGTCCAAGAAAAAGCCTAGTAGAAAGGTACTAACCACACCTGCAGACACAAATAGCATCAAACTTTACCCACTGTAGTTTGTGCAATGCCATGCACACCTACTGGAATATGTGCGCAATGCCAGGGATACTGACACTCACAGGTACATACCGATCTTATTAAAAAAAAAATTATTTTTTTTTAATCCCTAAAGGCAAGAAGCCAGCCAGAGGAGCAGTCGGAGGAGGAAGCCTCTGGTGAAGATGCAGGACCGAAAAAGCCGCGTGGACCCAGATACACTGAGGCGGAAAACTGTACCCTAGTGGATTGCGTCGACAGGTCCTACGACGTTTTGTATGGACCAAGGGCACAGACAACAGCAGCTAGGACAAAGCGAATCATCTGGGAATCCATTGCGAGTCAAGTCACTGCAATATCTGGAAACCACCGGAGCACCAGAAATTGCTCGAAGCGGTACAGTGATTGCCGCAGACAGACCAAGAAGAAGATGGGGATTCAGCGCCGACATGAGACAGCTACGGGAGGTGGCCCGGCTCTCAACCTGAAGTGGCTATCCTGGGAGGATGTTATTAGAAGGCGCATGAACCCTGCCATGGTCGAAGGAGTTCGCGGAGGTGTGGACTCTAGCCGTCCTGCTGGCTTTCCCGAGGAGGAAGAACCGCCCAGAAGACGGAAGAAGGCGGGAGATAAGCCGTCCAAAAGGAGGCCTGATGGTAAGAATACATTCACATGAGCTGTACTTCCCTTTAAAATTTTTGTATGTGCTAATGTGCTTTTTTTTTTTTTTCCAGACAGGCCTGCCCAGAGGACATCGCCAGCGCACGGACCGTCACCTGTGCAGCAGGCATCAGCAGCAGCGCGCGGACCATCAACTGCGCCGCAAGCATCGCGAGCACACAGATCGTCACCTGTGCGCCACAGTTCGTCATCGCGCAGTTTGTCACCTGTGCACCAGACGACGTCAGCGCACAGACTATCACCTGTGCGCCAGACACCGTCGGCGACCACACCACAAGATGGGCGCCAAACTACAGCTCCTGCGCGCAGGCCATCACCAGATCGTCGTCTCTCCAGGAGCTCTGGGACTGTGACTGAAGAGCCTCAAGACACAACCCTTGTGGACCCATCACCCGATCTGTTTGAGTCTACAGGGTTAACAGACAAAACTTTTCTTGGGTTTGAGGACAGCCGTGCAGACGTATCCAGCCAGACCCTTGAAAAGTCTTCCGAAACGAGGACAAGTGGAGCTCCTGGAGCAGCGGCATCACAGGATGGAGAAGGTTTGTATTTATTTTGTGTGTGTGTGGGAGGGGGGGGGGGGGGGTCAGCAGTTGTGTAAAGTTTATTAACTTTCCCAAAAAAATTATTTTGCAAACAGTGGTGCCACGGACCAGCAGCGGACTAGCTTCGGGGATTGGTTCCTACTTCAGGCCGGATCTCCTACAGGAGTCGTCAGAGGATGACGAGGTGGAAGTGCAGGAGGCTCCAGTTGCTACATCCCTGTGTGAGTAAATTGAATTGTGAGCCTTTAAAAAAATGTATGATGAATGTGTATAATATTTTCTAATTTTCTTTTCAGCTGCCCAAATCCAAGTGGTGGCAGACATCCAGGAAGGGCAGAATCCCTCAACTGTTCAGAGGGTTCACACCCTGGCATCGGAGATTGGGACCCGCCAGGATACGTACACCAATGTCGTGGGAAGCAGACTGGACAACATTGAGAGGACAATGGAGAAGATGTCAAACAGTCTGCTTGAACTGCAGAAGACTCTTTCCGACAGCACGGCCACAATACTACAGGTCAGAATGCAAGATCATAGGGAGAATATGAACGTACTTCACGTTCTGGCCGAATCCATGACCCGGCTCGTGGACAACAGCTCATGTCTGGCAGAAAGCAATAAAAACATGTCGGAGAGTCATCGACACTCCTCATCCAGCCAACAGGTCATCGCAACCACACTGCAGATGATCTATGATAAGCTCCCAGGACCAGTTCATCAACACGCTGGTGATCCACCATATCCGCCGTCGCAAGCCACAAGGACGCCTCGTACCCTTCCTCAAGTCCCATCCCAGTACAGACAGTCACAGATGTACCAGGGATATACAGGGATGTACCCCACCCCCCAGATGCCTCCACCACCGGCCACACAGTCTTCAGCCGCATGGGCACAGAGGTCCAGTCAACATACTACCCAGCCTCCCAGGACATCGACGCCCTATCAGGGGGAAGAAGAGGATCCGGACAGACTTCCACCATAAACCCGGTCGTATTGTTTTATTTACTTATATGTTTTTCATGTATCCCTTTCTTCCCCTCCCATTAGTTTGTTTTTTTTCTTACTATTGTTTTCTGTGTTGGGCTTCCCCACCCGTGACCGGGTACTACCAAGGAGCTTTGTGTAGGCATACATGCGCGGGCATGTATGCGGGCGCGTGTGGTAACGGATGAAAGCTCCTTGTGGCTACATGTATGATGGGCCAAAGAGCTATTCTGATACCACTTTTTTCTTCCAAAAATCCTTTTTGTAATGGTGTATAGTTGGCTTTCATTGTGTGAATTTACTATTCACTAGTCTGTGTTTTTGACTTATTCATAGGATTGGTGGGGAAAAATGAAGTGGACGGCATAAGTTCGTGTTGTGCGTACCAAGGTGAGTAGAACCATGTTTCAATGTATCTATTCAAGAAACTTTGAACCGCATGCCTTTGTAGAACCACACAGTCCAGCAATGGGTCATGCTGGGCTGTGTTGTTCCACAAATGTTAGCGTTTCAAAGTGCAGACCACTGACGCCACTATTGCACTTTGAACCGCATGCCTTTGTAGAACCACACAGTCCAGCAATGGGTCATGCTGGGCTGTGTTGTTCCACAAATGTTAGCGTTTCAAAGTGCTGACCACTGACGCCACTATTTCACTTTGAACCGCATGCCTTTGTAGAACCACACAGTCCAGCAATGGGTCATGCTGGGCTGTGTTGTTCCACAAATGTTAGCGTTTCAAAGTGCTGACCACTGACGCCACTATTTCACTTTGAACCGCATGCCTTTGTAGAACCACACAGTCCAGCAATGGGTCATGCTGGGCTGTGTTGTTCCACAAATGTTAGCGTTTCAAAGTGCAGACCACTGACGCCACTATTGCACTTTGAACCGCATGCCTTTGTAGAACCACACAGTCCAGCAATGGGTCATGCTGGGCTGTGTTGTTCCACAAATGTTAGCGTTTCAAAGTGCTGACCACTGACGCCACTATTTCACTTTGAACCGCATGCCTTTGTAGAACCACACAGTCCAGCAATGGGTCATGCTGGGCTGTGTTGTTCCACAAATGTTAGCGTTTCAAAGTGCTGACCACTGACGCCACTATTTCACTTTGAACCGCATGCCTTTGTAGAACCACACAGTCCAGCAATGGGTCATGCTGGGCTGTGTTGTTCCACAAATGTTAGCGTTTCAAAGTGCTGACCACTGACGCCACTATTTCACTTTGAACCGCATGCCTTTGTAGAACCACACAGTCCAGCAATGGGTCATGCTTGGCTGTGTTGTTCCACAAATGTTAGCATTTCAAAGTGCAGACCACTGACGCCACTATTTCACTTTGAACCGCATGCCTTTGTAGAACCACAGTCCAGCAATGGGTCATGCTGGGCTGTGTTGTTCCACAAATTTTAGCGTTTCAAAGTGCTGACCACTGACGCCACTATTTCACTTTGAACCGCATGCCTTTGTAGAACCACACAGTCCAGCAATGGGTCATGCTGGGCTGTGTTGTTCCACAAATGTTAGCGTTTCAAAGTGCAGACCACTGACGCCACTATTGCACTTTGAACCGCATGCCTTTGTAGAACCACACAGTCCAGCAATGGGTCATGCTGGGCTGTGTTGTTCCACAAATTTTCATTGAAAAGAAATGAACATGAATTTAGTGTGGCTTTACTTTAATATACTTTTTTTCTTTTCCCCACAGATATCTATATACACAAGAAAAGAATGTAAAGAAGAACAAACTACTTTTTTGTTTTAATTAACTTTCAAACTTTATTTAAAAAATAACATTTTTCTTCAATAAACTTTAAAAAATAGAAGTTTCCTGTGGTTTTTATTAAAATTTGTAATGCAGTTGAATTGTACGTAAGTAGATTGCCCAGGGAACATCAGGGGAACTGTGTCTCTTCACATCCACGCCACTTAGGAAGGATACACCGGAAGACCTGTGGAAGAGAACAGTATGAGCTTCCAGATATGGGTGATAGTGTCACCCTGGGACTGGAAAAAAGAGGTACATACAACAGTCCACACAACACAAGCGGGTTACAGCGGCCCAAATGCAACCCTCCTGCACTTGCATCACTACACATCCAAACATTCCCTGACTAGCATTGCTGTTTCAGGGAATGTTTGGATGTGCAGTCTTGCAAATGCCGGAGGGCTGCACTTTGGACATGTCGGGGTGATTTTGGACAAGGGAGTTTTGGGCAATACATCTCACCTGAGGGGGGGTTGTCTGCTACATGGCGGAGGGTCAGGTCCACATCACCAGTAGGTCGGCCATGGAACATCAGTTGAAATGTCGTGTCTCCTCACATCCACGCCACTTGGGAAGATACATCGCAGGACCTGTGGAAGAGAACAGTTTGAGCTTCCAGATATGGGTGATAGTGTCACCCTGGGACTGGAATAAAGAGGTACATACAACAGTCCACACAACACAAGCGGGTTACAGCGGCCCAAATGCAACCCTCCTGCACTTGCATCACTACACATCCAAACATTCCCTGACTAGCATTGGTGTTTCAGGGAATGTTTGGATGTGCAGTCTTGCAAATGCTGGAGGGCTGCACTTTGGACATGTCGGGGTGATTTTGGACATGGGAGTTTTGGGCAATACATCTCACCTGAGGGGGGGTTGTCTGCTACATGGCGGAGGGTCAGGTCCACATCACCAGTAGGTCGGCCATGGAACATCAGTTGAAATGTCGTGTCTCTTCACATCCACGCCACTTGGGAAGATACATCGCAGGACCTGTGGAAGAGAACAGTTTGAGCTTCCAGATGTGGGTAATAGTGTCACCCTGGGACTGGAAAGAAGAGGTACATAAAGTCCACACAACACAAGCGGGGAACAGTGGGTCCAAATGCAACCCTCCGCCACTCGCGTCACTACACATCCAAACATTCCCTGACAAGCATTGGTGTATCAGGAGGGAATGTTTGGATGTGCAGTCTTGCAAATGCCGGAGGGCTGCACTTTGGACATGCCGGGGTGATTTTGGACAAGGGAGTCTTGGTCAATACATCTCACCTGAGGGGGTTGTCTGCTACATGGCGGAGGGTCAGGTCCACATCTCCAGTAGGTCGCCCATGGTAGAGTTGGATAAAAGGGTCAAATATTTGCGGTAACCCAACAGGATAAAACAGGGGGGAACGAACTGTACAAACGGGCCTGGGGATATACATCAACAGGATGTAAAACTCTGAAATAGATAAATGAAGAGGTTTTTTAAAAAATATTCCAATGTCAGTTTACACGATAATACAAATGTTGTCAGTATACTCACAGGCAACTGCAAAATAATTTTGGATCAATGTCCGCCGGGAATCCTCTCCTTCGCCCATACCCACCGGTAGAGCAGAAGACCGGTTCCTGCGTCGGAAAGCACTACGACGAAGAGTCACCGGCAAACGGTTTGCGACACATATGTTGTGTAAAATACAACATGCACATTTACCATGCCGCAAACCTTCGACGGTGAGTACAAAAGAGCACCGCCAGAAGTGTCTAAACATCGAAACCGGCTTTTAAGTACACCGAAGGCACGTTCAATTATTTGCCTCGATGCAATGTGTGTCTCTTGGTAACGTTTTTCTGCTCTACCAACAGGATTAGACAATGGGGTCAACAGCCACGGTTTGTTTGGATAACCCGCATCGCCTATAGAAAATATAAAAAAAATGTTAGGTACTTGTAAAAAATAATAATAAAAAAATATTAATAAAATAATAAAAAAATAAAAGAATGAAAATACATACCTAACAGCCAGCCACCAGGCATGTTTCCTGTTTCGAACTTGTCAAACAGCGATGACTGGCTTAGGATGAAGGAGTCGTGAGATGATCCAGGAAATCCAACAAAAATGTTCAAAAATCTCATGTTTACATCACAGACCGCTTGCACGTTCAGGGAATGGAACTGTTTTCGGTTCCGAAAACATTCCTCTGAATTCCGTGGCGGTCTGATCTGCACGTGGGTACAGTCAATCGCGCCCAGCACATTGGGAAATTTGTATTTGTTGAAAAAGCCTAATTTGATCTCACGACATTCGCTGTCCGTCTCTGGAAATGTAATGTACTGGATCGTCAATTTGCGGAAAGCCCTAATGACCTGGGTTATACAGCGCGACAGTGTCGACTGTGAAAAACCGCATGTTTGAGACAGTGTAGGCTGGAATGTGCCTGACGCCAAAAAATGTAACGTCCCCAGCAGTTTCTGAAAACCGCTGATTGCACGATTTGTCCGTGCCCGAGGTTCCAAGTCGGCCTCCAACAGAGCGAACAGCGAATATATGTCGCGAGTCGATAAGCGATAATTTTGTATCACCTCGAACTCGCTGAGATCCTCCAGTTCACGCCTAGTGCGATACTGGCGTGGACGTGGAAATGAAACCCGCAATACTGGCTCACCCAATGCAGACATTTGCTGACCTGGATCCTGATGTTCATCAGCACTTTCTTCCTCCATCATGCTTGCAGCCAGCATGAACATCACAATCTGGTCAGAAAAAGGCTCCATCATTGTAGTCAGTACAAAAATAGGAATGTGTTTTAAAACGCAGGAATTTTCCTAAAAAAACGATTCCACAGAGCTGACTGTAAAATGGCTCCTTCTCCCTGTAGTCTCAAACCTGGGAGTGAGGAGATAGGAGGGGCTTTGCAGAAGTGTATCCTGGGTAAAACTGTGGAATCATGGGTAAATTTCCCTCAGGAGATTGAAGAAAAAAATATTCCTTTAAAAAATCAATTAAATAATACTTGTGAAGCAAAAAAAGACAAACCAAGTAGATAATCCTTTCAAATATAAATAGATATGCTACTAGCAATCCTCAAATATCAAAAAAAATCATGTACTAAAATTTTTTTTATAGATCCCGCCAGTCAACTGAGGCGGACTGAAATAGTCGAATTTGCGGTCGAAAAGCACTGCAGGCGAATTTCCAAACTTGAATTGAATATGCTTTGGGCGAATTGCAGCATCTGTACCATTGCAGAAAAGTCGAATGCGAAAAAAGTCGAATTGCCAAAAGTCGAATTTTGAATGTCCGTTTTTTTGCGATAAAGTACTGTACTGCATAGGCGAATTGTTTTTTTGAGGCGAAAAAGTTCCAGAATTCGACTATTTCTGGAATTCGCCTGCAATTGCATATACCCCTCTGTCTCTCCAAAGGGCCTTGTGGGGGAACTGTCTTCAAATAGAGCATCCCCTGTGTGTCTGGTGTGTCGGTACGTGTGTGTCGACATGTCTGAGGTAAAAGGCTCCCCTAAGGAGGAGATGGAGCTAATATGTGTGTGAGAGGGTGTCTCCGTCGACAACGCCGACACCGGTTTGGATATGTGTAAGTGCTAAGGTGAATTTATGGCACAAAAGATTAGAGAACAGACAGGAAATCTAGCCATGTCTGTCCCTCTGTTGCAGAGATCTTCAGAGTCTCTCAATGCTCACTATCCAGTGTCGACTACGATAATGAAAAGTTACAGCCAAAATGGCAGGAAAGTATTCAATATATGATTATTGTAATAAAAGATGATTTGCATATCACTGATGACTCATCTGTTCCTGACACAAGGGTACACATGTTGAAGGGGAAGAAAGCTGAGGTAAATTTCCCTCCTCTCATGATAAAAAAGAGCGGGAATCTCCAGACAAGAGACTGCAGTTTCCCACAAAGAATTCTCAGGCAGCATCCTTTCCCCACTAGGGCCAGGATACAATGGGAATCTTCCCCTAGGGTGTCACAAAAGGTAGCCCTGTCGTAACAGCTATTCTCAGGGATCCTGCAGATAGCGTGCACATTCTGGTACACTACTCAGACCGGCGATGGCGTCGGCATGGGTTTATAGCGCTGTGGTAGCGTGGACAGTTACCATATTAACAGAGATTGAGACCCTAGTATGTAGATATATATATATATATATATATATATATATATGTATATATAGAGATATATATATATATATTAAAGATGCTGTCTTAAGAGATATATATATATATATTAGTGATGTGCACCGGAAATATTTCGCGTTTTGTGTTTTGGTTTTGGGTTCGGTTCCGCGGCCGTGTTTTGGATTCGGACGCGTTTTGGCAAAACCTCACCGAAAATTTTTTGTCGGATTCGGGTGTGTTTTGGATTCGGGTGTTTTTTTCAAAAAACCCTAAAAAACAGCTTCAATCATAGAATTTGGGGGTCATTTTGATCCCATAGTATTATTAACCTCAATAACCATAATTTCCACTCATTTCCAGTCTATTCTGAACACCTCACACTATTATTTTTAGTCCTAAAATTTGCACCGAGGTCGCTGGATGGCTAAGCTAAGCGACACAAGTGGCCGACACAAACACCTGGCCCATCTAGGAGTGGCACTGCAGTGTCAGGCAGGATGGCCCTTCAATAAAATAGTCCCCAAACAGCACATGATGCAAAGAAAAAAAAGAGGCGCACCAAGGTGGCTGTGTGACTAAGCTAAGCGACACAAGTGGCCGACACAAACACCTGGCCCATCTAGGAGTGGCACTGCAGTGTCAATCAAGACAGGATGGCACTTCCAAAAAATTGTCCCCAAACAGCACATGATGCAAAGAAAAAATGAGGCGCACCAAGGTGGCTGTGTGACTAAGCTAAGCGACACAAGTGGCCGACACAAACACCTGGCCCATCTAGGAGTGGCACTGCAGTGTCAATCAAGACAGGATGGCACGTCCAAAAAATTGTCCCCAAACAGCACATGATGCAAAGAAAAAAAGAGGCGCACCAAGGTGGCTGTGTGACTAAGCTAAGCGACACAAGTGGCCGACACAAACATCTGGCCCATCTAGGATTGGCACTGCAGTGTCAGGCAGGATGGCCCTTCCAAAAAATTGTCCCAAAACAGCACATGATGCAAAGAAAAAAAGAGGCGCACCAAGGTGGCTGTGTGACTAAGCTAAGCGACACAAGTGGCCGACACAAACACCCGGCCCATCTAGGAGTGGCACTGCAGTGTCAATCAAGACAGGATGGCACTTCCAAAAAATTGTCCCCAAACAGCAGATGATGCAAAGAAAAAATGGCGCACCAAGGTGGCTGTGTGACTAAGCTAAGCGACACAAGTGGCCGACACAAACACCTGGCCCATCTAGGAGTGGCACTGCAGTGTCAATCAAGACAGAATGGCACTTCCAAAAAATTGTCCCCAAACAGCACATGATGCAAAGAAAAAAAGAGGCACACCAAGGTGGCTGTGTGACTAAGCTAAGCGACACAAGTGGCCGACACAAACACCTGGCCCATCTAGGAGTGGCACTGCAGTGTCAGGCAGGATGGCCCTTCCAAAAAAATGTCCCCAAACAGCACATGATGCAAAGAAAAAAAGAGGCGCACCAAGGTGGCTGTGTGACTAAGCTAAGCGACACAAGTGGCCGACACAAACACCTGACCCATCTAGGAGTGGCACTGCAGTGTCAATCAAGACAGGATGGCACTTCCAAAAAATTGTCCCCAAACAGCACATGATGCAAAAAAAAAAAAAAAGAGGCGCACCAAGGTGGCTGTGTGACTAAGCTAAGCGACACAAGTGGCCGACACAAACACCTGGACCATCTAGGAGTGGCACTGCAGTGTCAATCAAGACAGGATGGCACTTCCAAAAAATTGTCCCCAAACAGCACATGATGCAAAGAAAAAAAGAGGCACACCAAGGTGGCTGTGTGACTAAGCTAAGCGACACAAGTGGCCGACACAAACACCTGGCCCATCTAGGAGTGGCACTGCAGTGTCAGGCAGGATGGCCCTTCCAAAAAAATGTCCCCAAACAGCACATGATGCAAAGAAAAAAAGAGGCGCACCAAGGTGGCTGTGTGACTAAGCTAAGCGACACAAGTGGCCGACACAAACACCTGACCCATCTAGGAGTGGCACTGCAGTGTCAATCAAGACAGGATGGCACTTCCAAAAAATTGTCCCCAAACAGCACATGATGCAAAAAAAAAAAAAAGAGGCGCACCAAGGTGGCTGTGTGACTAAGCTAAGCGACACAAGTGGCCGACACAAACACCTGGACCATCTAGGAGTGGCACTGCAGTGTCAGGCAGGATGGCCCTTCCAAAAAATTGTCCCCAAACAGCACATGATGCAAAGAAAAATGAAAGAAAAAAGAGGTGCAAGATGGAATTGTCCTTGGGCCCTCCCACCCACCCTTATGTTGTATAAACAGGACATGCACACTTTAACGAACCCATCATTTCAGCGACAGGGTCTGCCACACGACTGTGACTGAAATGACTGGTTGGTTTGTGCCCCCACCAAAAAAGAAGCAATCAATCTCTCCTTGCACAAACTGGCTCTACAGAGGCAAGATGTCCACCTCATCATCATCCTCCGATTCCCCACCCCTTTCACTGTGTACATCCCCCTCCTCACAGATTATTAATTCGTCCCCACTGGAATCCACCATCTCAGGTCCCCGTGTACTTTCTGGAGGCAATTGCTGCTGGTGAATGTCTCCACGGAGGAATTGATTATAATTAATTTTGATGAACATCGTCTTCTCCACATTTTCTGAAAGTAACCTCGTACGCCGATTGCTGACAAGGTGAGCGGCTGCACTAAACACTCTTTCGGAGTACACACTGGAGGGAGGGCAACTTAGGTAGAATAAAGCCAGTTTCTGCAAGGGCCTCCAAATTGCCTCTTTTTCCTGCCAGTATACGTACGGACTGTCTGACGTGCCTACTTGGATGCGGTCACTCATATAATCCTCCACCATTCTTTCCATGGTGAGAGAATCATATGCAGTGACAGTAGACGACATGTCAGTAATCATTGGCAGGTCCTTCAGTCCGGACCAGATGTCAGCACTCGCTCCAGACTGCCCTGCATCACCGCCAGCGGGTGGGCTAGGAATTCTTAGCCTTTTCCTCGCACCCCCAGTTGCGGGAGAATGTGAAGGAGGAGATGTTGACGGGTCACGTTCCGCTTGACTTGACAATTTTCTCACCAGCAGGTCTTTGAACCTCTGCAGACTTGTGTCTGCTGGAAAGAGAGATACAACGTAGGTTTTAAATCTAGGATCGAGCACGGTGGCCAAAATGTAGTGCTCTGATTTCAACAGATTGACCACCCGTGAATCCTGGTTAAGCGAATTAAGGGCTCCATCCACAAGTCCCACATGCCTAGCGGAATCGCTCTGTTTTAGCTCCTCCTTCAATGTTTCCAGCCTCTTCTGCAAAAGCCTGATGAGGGGAATGACCTGACTCAGGCTGGCAGTGTCTGAACTGACTTCACGTGTGGCAAGTTCAAAGGGTTGCAGAACCTTGCACAACGTTGAAATCATTCTCCACTGCGCTTGAGTCAGGTGCATTCCCCCTCCTTTGCCTATATCGTGGGCAGATGTATAGGCTTGAATGGCCTTTTGCTGCTCCTCCATCCTCTGAAGCATATAGAGGGTTGAATTCCACCTCGTTACCACCTCTTGCTTCAGATGATGGCAGGGCAGGTTCAGGAATGTTTGGTGGTGCTCCAGTCTTCTGTACGCGGTGCCTGAATGCCGAAAGTGGCCCGCAATTCTTCGGGCTACCGACAGCATCTCTTGCACGCCCCTGTCATTTTTTAAATAATTCTGCACCACCAAATTCAATGTATGTGCAAAACATGGGATGTGCTGGAATTTGCCCAGATGTAATGCACACACAATAATGCTGGCGTTGTCCAATGTCATGTATTGAATCCCGCTTTGTGGACTTTGTGATCTGTGTGATAAAACGGTATTGAACCCCGCTTTGTGGACTTTGTGAAGCTGTGTGATCTATGAGCACGGTCTGAAGTGAAAACGTGCAACAGAGTGTGATAAAGTTTTCGTTGTATTACGCTCTGGCTGTTTTGGAGCACAGTAGGGAGACTCCAATGATCCTACCATTTATGGGCAACAAGTGTCTATAAGTGGTACGATTGGACCGCACGGTTGTATGTGTGACCAATAACGCAACGTGATATGAGGTCGTATATCCATGCGTAAATTTTGCCCTCATACGTGTTGTAGGGAGCACATGCAAGCGTGATTTGTGTAAAAGAAAAAGGAAGGGAATTTTCTCAGGAAAATCTCTAGAGATAGGGCCTGCAACGGCTACACGTGTCTGCTAGAAGGCGGAACGGAGATACCCGGAGCAGAAGAAGTTCAGTGGAAGAGCTTTAAGGATTTCCAACGAAGTTCTGTGTTTGGTGCATTTTAGGAAGTTTTTCTGTGTTAAAAAGGTCCACAATGGCAGCCAAGTGCACAATACAGAGACGGTCGGAGGTCAGGATTCAGACTCCAGAGGCTTGCAGACCCCGAGGGTCTGCTCGGTTAGTAATGTGGGGGAAATATGGTCCCCACACTGAGACCTTTTGTGATGAATGGACACGAATGACTGCGGGGGATAAGGTACCATTTCCCGGGATAGGTAGTTTTAACTCAGAGGTGTTGCATAATTTAAGGCGAAGGATATGTCTCATTAAATCAGCAAAGAGACGAATCAAGCATTATGATTGTTTACAGATATGGCAACAGGAGAGTGAAATGCAGAGAAATGTAACTTACTCACCTAACTTTCATCTTGAGAGGAGAGACATGACAATGGAGGGGATGGTGGTTGCGGAGAAAAGCACAAGGGTGAACAATAAAAACGCTCTTAGCAACTGTAGTATAGATGATAAGAATAAGTGTAATAAATGTAACAAAGATAATTGTAATACTGTTGAATGTACAACTATTAACCCATGCAAGTCGCACCCCATGTTAAACTTTCCTCAGGAACACCAACCAGAAAGTGAACCCAGAACGATGTCGGCACCTCTTCCAGAAGCCATCACACAAGACGTCCAGGTGGACGCGACCCAATCGGTAAAAACTGTAATCAAACCCCCTAATGGAGGGTCAGGTGAGGTCGTGTCCACAGGTATGTATGGTATTATACATCACGCACAAACAAATGTACCCTATATCGGAAAATCAATTCAGAATGACGTTACTGGACTTAATCCTGTTAGGGTAATTGCAGTACCAAATGGGAAAACTGACACTTCAGGATTCACTCCCGTCAGGAACATCGCCATGTACTGCCCCTTTTCCCGAACAGAATTAAGAGCAATTCTGTCTGAATTTCCTGATCCCAGGAAAGACTTAGTTGCTTGTCAAAGATACATTAGAGTGCTAGGACACACTGCAGAGCCAAATAACAAAGATTGGAGGACAGTTTTGAGGGCATGTTTACCCCCCGATGTTGATTCATTGAAATTTATCGCTGATTGTAAGCTAGATGAGGAAGTGCCACTAACAAACGAGTATAACCAAGATAATGTAAAAAGAATCAATCTACAGTTGAAAGAATATTTTCCTACAGTAGTAAAGTGGAATAAAATCTTTACAATAAAACAAAAAGAAGTTGAATCCGCAGAAGAGTATTTTCACCGGGCTCTGCAGGATATGGCTAGGTACACTGGTATAGATGACATTGAAACTAACGTACACCACAGAGAGGTAGCTGTGTCCGTATTAATGAACAACTTAAAAGACACACTAAAAATTAGGGTACAAACCTCAATACCTCATTGGAGAGGTATCTCGGTTGCGGCATTAAGAGAGTCCGCTATCGAGCATGACCGAAATATCCAAAGAACCAGGGAAGCGCAGGGAGAGCGGTTGATGACACTGAACATCCAAGCACTAGAGGATGCTTCAAGTCGACCAGAACCCCAGGCCCCTAGCACATGGAGAAAGCCAAGGATTTGTTACCATTGTAGAAAAGAAGGGCATTATGCCAGCAACTGTAATAACCCACATAAAGTTAGACCCCCTAGACCAAGAAATGAGCAAAATTACAACACACACCATTATAATCAGAGATCATATAGGAAGAATTTGGGGCCACACCCATGATAGGTAGTCAAGAAAGGTGATCATACGACGGATGGTAAGCCTGAGGTAACGGTTAATAAAGTGGGAGGTCATTCACTGAAAGACACAGGAATGACCAGGTGAAACGTTGTAAATGTATCTGTGAAATGTTTTTTTTCTCTCTCTCTCTATCCCCATCTCTGACGAGTATTGGTAAGAATTCACACATTGCATATCCACTTGGTCCTTGCAGAAGTCTACCAAACCCCAGCATGACCTCCGCCACAATGTATTTCTGGCCAGATACAGACAGTGGAGTAATGCAGGTGCTGGTGGGGAGGGACTGCTCAAGGAGACCATTAGACACGTAGATATGACAGCCTAATAAGTCTGACAATGTTTTTCTAATGCTAACAATGTTTTCTTAATGTTGACAATGTTTAAAAATGCTTTGTTTCTCTTCTCTTATTGATGGTTATTGTCGAGTTATGTAATGTATATATGCACATGAATTGTTCTCTACCTCTTTTGTTTTTTATTTTCTCTCTCTTCTCACTCATGTTTTCATGGTTTAAAGATGGTATGTCACCCCTCAGTTGGACCAATGGTAATGCCAGATTTTTGCTCCTTACAGAAAGATCGCTGATGGGGAAGGAATATTGCATCACCAGAATGTTCGTTTGGAAGACTGAGAGACAGCACCTTTGAGAGGACAGCAGAACAAGAAGAACAACAAGACGAGAGAACTTATTATCGTAACAAGTTCTCTCCCCCTCAAACTGTTTTCTTATACCCCCTTTACAAAATTCTTCTTTTCTCCTCCTGTAAGATGGACTTGCCCCAAGAGACTGTGATATGGATTTTCCCGTTAACCATGATGTTGACCAGAGCAGTCTGTTTCGGTGAGAGTACCAGTGAGGTCGAGAAAGGATCCAGAAAGGTCCTGATGACTGAGACGGAGGTGTAAATTTCCAATAGCAACCCAATCACCAAGCAAAGGCGAGTACCGGAAACGATCTAGCAGCCATGTTATTTGTAAACATTTTTCTTTTAAGGATTATTAGCTGAAGAAAACTGTATCTGTAGGCTCTGTAACAACGTAGTTGAAGATGGGTGCATTAAGAAATGCCAATCCAGTTTTAATATCCATACGGACCGGCATCCATTGAGTGACTATCACTCCTTAGTGGGTAATGTGTTAAATAAAACAGATTGTTGGGTATGCTCTCAAGTACCTCAAGGTCATAGCAAAATCAGGGCTAGTACCATTTCCTTTAACGATAGGGGAGGTACTTGAGCTAAAGGGTGGGAGACCGGTGGACCGGAGGTTTAATATCTCCAGCCCTCCTAGTTTGAAGCTCCACCAATACCACGTGGATAGGTCCCTATTATGTTTTAACATCTCCAATCCCAGAAAGCCGGGAAATTGGGAAGTATCATGGAGTAACCACACCATGACCTTTTCACATTGAGCAGATAGAATGCCTACAGATACAGAGCTTGTACGCCACATAGCCAGTAGAGGAAAATCTTTCCGGTATAGGTACACCTTAGGAAATAGGATTACGAGAGTTGGAGAAGTATCACCAGGATACTGTGCACATATCGTACAACCTGATACGTGTACTAAGCAGATGGAAGAATTAGGGTCAGGAGATTTCACATGGAAGGTGTGTAATATGGTTATGTCCTACTCCGTCCCATATGTTCTCCCCGATGATGCATATTTCATATGCGGGAGAAAGGCGTACAAGTGGCTTGCCCCAAACTCTGAAGGATTGTGTTATATTGGAAAAGTATTGCCTGAAGTAATGACTGTAACACATGACAAAATGAAAGACATACACCGTGGTGCCCAAGCTCCTTATACTCACACTCATTACGAGCACCTTGTTAAAAGACAACTGTCAGAAAGGTTAGAGCATCCGGCCTCTGATCTGATCCATGAATCCACCGGGATTCAGGTTCTGGTGGCGTTAGATTTCACTCGCACCGCTCGAGGAGTGATGAATTATAGATACATTTCCGCACTCGCCAATTTGTTAGATAATATCACTGAAATGTATGATGACACGTTTAGATACACTGGAAGAGAACTTCAAGCTTATAAAACAGAACTGGTACAGCATAGAATGGTTCTTAATTACCTCACAGCAGTGACAGGCGGATATTGTGTCACACTGGCAACACAATACGGTGTGAAATGTTGCACATATATTACGAATAGCACCGAGGATCCAGTAGAGGTCATAGACCAAAAGATGGACGATATTCTCCAATTAAAGTGGGAATTTCGCCGAAAACACAATCTCACTCTTGCTGCTGTAGGTAATGAGCTGACTGGTTGGGTGTCATGGTTGAACCCGCGAAATTGGTTCTCCGGTTTGGGAGACTGGGCTCAAGGAGTCATAATGGATGTTGGGAAGTTTCTACTATGTATCTTAGGTGTTGTTATATCGATTGGATTGATATTTAGATGCGGGCAGGCTTTAATGAGGTGCAAACAAAGTACCAGAGTGATGAGTTTGAGGAGTGAGGAAACTGTAATTAATCTGGATTTGATTTACGACCCAACGATAGAAACAATGATGTGATGAAAATGCGATTATACGGTCCGTTTCTTTCACCTGTTTTTCTGGTTTTTCTCCAAGATAACAAGACCCCCTTGGACGAGGAAGTTGATGAGACGCTATACAGACAACGGATGGACCAAAGAAGGAGTTTTGACCACTTGAGATATGGACATTTGATGAACTTTGCCATGGATCCCCAGTTTCCCTAGAATTCTTAAAATTACGCTAGCCCAACATTTTTTTGTAAATCTAATGGCATTGACAAAGCTTATTGCTCACGCCTAATGAGCAAAACAGCGCAAAGAAGACGACTTTCAACTGATACCGAACAAAACTTCAACCGACAGATGTACATTAACCTGACATAGAATACCACCGCATTTACCGTAATTATGTCTTTTCTTCATTTCTACAACCCTCAGGTAATGACACACATAGTATAGGGAATACAGGCACAGATATCAGCAATCACATATTCCCCCATTCATGTATCATCAACTAAAATGTGCTTCCCCATTTTGTTACAACTGAAAGCCGAAATGAGCTCGGTAGAGTTTGACAGCCCATCCACAGACCCTTAATACGGGATAAGAAGGAATTCAAATGTATACTTCGCAATACCTCGAAGCTTGATTTACAACACATACGGCACGATGATACATGACCCCCCAAACATGGACTCATACACACATGCTTCTGCTATCTCACTAGGTCATACCCTCTTCCCACCTACTCCTCTCTCCTCCCTTACCCAACCATGAAAATGAATTAACCCCTGACATATATTTTTCTCCTTTTGAAATGTTTTCAGGAAGTGGCAGTTATTATTGACTGCCAAAGGGTGGACTGTCAAAGTCAGAAAAATATCTCTATGCACACTGCCATATTTGCACCTCACACTGGTCCGCGCTGCGCATGCGTGCGCTCTCCCGTGAAGGCGCATACCCGCAGTTGCGTGCACCCGCTGGTGCACGGTATGCGTATTTACGGTAAAGTTTGTGTAGTCGTAGCGTGCGACTCAATCGTTACATATTTTCAGTAATAATGTATTTTGTAGATCATGGTCCCTTTGATAGATTCTGAAAGTTTGGTTAATATAGAATGTTTATGAACAGAGGAATCCCTCTTTGTTTGATACGAAGGGTCAGACAGGAGTAATACAGTGATGTTTAGTATCCATCGGAAGAATATTTAATTAGAAATATTCCGGTGTTGGTTTGAAGCAGATCAATCGCTCGTGCGAATAGTTATGGACATAAGAAGTTTATGAACATTTACTTTATTTGCACTTTATTACCCATGCGGCGGGAAACCCAGTTTCCCTCCCACCTGAGCAGTTGGAAATAGTCACAGCCCACCTGTATGAATCAACCTATGACCTTTTGTTATAATGCGAAGCCGAATTCCTGTGTCCAATGAACAATGAGATTGTAGGGACCATTGAATTGTATTGTGTGTGGGGCATAAATAGCGGGCCGACCATATCCAACTTCACTCTCTTCAACGGTTCTCATTGCTGATAATCGGGAGCTGGATATCGAGGCGCATGCGATCGTTCCCCTTGTGCGTAAGTTCTCTCCGTAATCATACTGTCTTACTGTGAGCCATTTCTCTCTCTCCCTCTCTTCTCTTTCTCTCGTATTTTTCCTTGATTAGACTTGAATTGTATTGTATTGTATTTCCCGTGTAGTTATCTGGTTAGTTGGTTTATGTTATATTGTAGTGTATGCTTTGTACTGTGATTCCTTTTGCAAGTATAATAGTCATAATACACATAATAGGTTTCGGACCCTAAGCCCAGGTATCTGTGTATTCTTTATAGTGTTAAGTACTCCCTGAGCATCGGTGACACTCAAGCAGCTTTGTAGTTAATCAGGTTACACAAGGTTGCACTTACACTTTGTCTCTACATTAAGGTTTGCTGTGTATTTCATTGCTAAAGGTATAGATATAAAGGTTTAACGTTGTGAGCGTCTGCATCGCTGGTGATCTCCTCGTGGTCCCGAGCGCCGCTACGCTATAGCGAATCATTACGATAGTCAACAGCCAATAACGTGTCTGCCTGTGATCTCTTGGCCGTGAGTGAACGTGACGCTTGAGCGTCTAGATCACGGCTAAGCGATCGATACGCAACTAGCGTACCCTTACGGTACTACATACGTAAATAGCGTACATTGTTCTTAGACCTCATAAAGGGTTTTATATACGATAAATATTCAGCTTTATCAGTAATGTGATTGACAGGAAATGGGTGTTACTGGGCGGAAACACAGCGTTTCAGGGGCGTGTGGCTGAAAACGCTACCGTTTCCGGAAAAAACGCAGGAGTGGCCGGAGAAACGGTGGGAGTGCCTGGGCGAACGCTGGGTGTGTTTGTGACGTCAACCAGGAACGACAAGCACTGAACTGATCGCACAGGCAGAGTAAGTCTGAAGCTACTCTGAAACTGCTAAGTAGTTAGTAATCGCAATATTGCGAATACATCGGTCGCAATTTTAAGAAGCTAAGATTCACTCCCAGTAGGCGGCGGCTTAGCGTGTGTAACTCTGCTAAATTCGCCTTGCGACCGATCAACTCGGAATGAGGGCCCGTATACTAGAATGTGCACACTATCTGCAGGATCCCTGAGAATAGCTAGTGCAAACAGGACACCCAAGGGGAAGATTCTCAAGTTCTCAACACATCCTGGCCCTAGTGGGGAAAGGATACAGCCTGAGAATCCTTTGTGGGAAGCTGCCGTCTCTTGTCTGGAGATTCCCGCTCTTTTTCCTCATGAGAGGAGGGAAATTTACCTCAGCATTCTTCCCCTTAACATGTGTACCCTTGTGTCAGGGACAGATGAGTCATCAGTGATATGCAAATCATCTTTTATTCCAATAATCATATATTGAATATCTTTTAGCTCTCTTGGCTGTAACTTTGCATTATCGTAGTCGACAGTGGAGTTAAACTCCGTGTCGATACTTTGTTATTTTGGATAGTGAACATAGAGAGACTCTGAAGGACTCTGTGACATAGGGACAGACCAGGGTAGATTTCCTTTCTGTTCCCTAACCTTTTGTGCAATAATTTTACCTCAGCACTTACACATATCCAAACAGGTGTCGGCGTTGTCGACGGAGACACCCTCCCACACACATATCCGCTCTATCACCTCCTTAGAGGAGCCTTTTACCTCAGACATGTCGACACGCGCGTACCGACACACCACACACACAGGGGATGCTCTATTTGAAGACAGTTCCCCCACCAGGCCCTTTGGAGAGACAGAGAGAGAGTATGCCAGCACACACCACAGCGCTATATAATACAGGGATGTACACTATACTGAGTGATTTTTCCCCTATAGCAGCTTATATACACAGTTTTTCGCCTAAATTTAGGTGCCCCCCCTCTCTTTTTTACCCTTTGTGTACCAGGATACTGCAGTGGAGAGCCTGGGGAGCTTCCTTCCAGCTGAGCTGTGAAGAGAAAATGGCGCCGGTGTGCTGAGGAAGAAGGCCCGGCCCCCTCAGCGGCGGGCTTCTGTCCTTTTATGTACTTTAATGGCGGGGGTTAATGCACATATACAGTTTATCAGACTGTATTATGTGCTTTTCGCCAAGTAAGGTAATCTAATTGCTGCCCAGGGCGCCCCCCCCCCCCCCCCAGCGCCCTGCACCCATCAGTGACCGGAGTGTGTGGTGTGCTAAGGGAGCAATGGCGCACAGCTGCAGTGCTGTGCGCTACCTTAATGAAGACCGGAGTCTTCAGCCGCCGATTTTCAACTTCTCTTCGTTCTTCTGGCTCTGCAAGGGGGACGGCAGCGCGGCTTCGGGACCGGACGACCGAGGACTGGGCCTGTGTTCGATCCCTCTGGAGCTAATGGTGTCCAGTAGCCTTAGAAGCCCAAGCTAGCTGCAAGCAGGTAGGTTCGCTTCTCTCCCCTCAGTCCCACGTAGCAGTGAGTCTGTTGCCAGCAGATCTCACAGAAAATAAAAAACCTAACAAATACTTTCTTTTCTAGGAAGCTCAGGAGGCTCTGGCCGGGCACAGATACTAACTGAGGTCTGGAGGAGGGGCATAGAGGGAGGAGCCAGTGCACACCAGATATAGTACCTAATCTTTCTTTTAAGAGTGCCCAGTCTCCTGCGGAGCCCGTCTATACCCCATGGTCCTTACGGAGTACCCAGCATCCACTAGGACGTCAGAGAAAAAGGGTTATGTTATGTGGCATCCGTTGAGTGATGCTCGATTGTTGTTCATACTGTTAACTGGGTATGTTATCACAAGTTATACGGTGTGATTGGTGTGGCTGGTATGAGTCTTACCCTGGATTCCAAAATCCTTTCCTTGTAATGTCAGCTCTTCCGGGCACAGTTTCCTTAACTGAGGTCTGGAGGAGGGGCATAGAGGGAGGAGCCAGTGCACACCTGTAGTACTAAATCTTTCTTAGAGTGCCCAGTCTCCTGCGGAGACCGTCTATTCCCCATGGTCCTTACGGAGTCACCAGCATCCACTACGGACTACGAGAAATAGATTTACCGGTGAGTAAAATCTTATTTTACGCAGTACGGCAGGCATTGTCCCCTTTTTACACAGTACAGCAGGCATTGTCCCCTTTTTACACAGTACGGAAGGCATTGTCCCCTTTTTACACAGTACGGCAGGCATTGCAGCAGGTATTGTCCCCTTTTCTCTAACGTCCTAGTGGATGCTGGGGACTCTAAGAAAGAATTAGGACTACTGGTGTGCACTGGCTCCTCCCTCTATGCCCCTCCTCTAGACCTCAGTTAGAATCTGTGCCCGGAAGGAGCTGGGTGCATTTTAGTGAGCTCTCCTGAGCTTGCTAATAAGAAAGTATTTTGTTAGGTTTTTTATTTTCAGAGAGATCTGCTGGCAACAGACTCTCTGCTACGTGGGACTGAGGGGAGAGAAGCAAACCTACTAACTGCGGCTAGTTTGCGCTTCGTAGGCTACTGGACACCATTAGCTCCAGAGGGTTCGAACACAGGATCTTTACCTTGGTCGTCCGTTCCCGGAGCCGCTCCGCCGTCCCCCTCGCAGAGCCAGAAGACAGAAGCCGGCGGGTGAAGCAAGAAGACGTAAAAATCGGCGGCAGAAGACTCCTGTCTTCATATGAGGTAGCGCACAGCACTGCAGCTGTGCGCCATTGCGCGCACACTAACCCACACACTCCGGTCACTGTAGGGTGCAGGGCGCAGGGGGGGGGGGGGGGGGGGGGGGGCGCCCTGTGCAGCAATTGGGTACCTCCTGGCAAAATAGGGCATATATACAGCTGGGCACTGTAATATGCATGAGCCCCCGCCATTATTTTTACGCAAAATCGCGGGACAGAAGCCCGCCGCTGAGGGGGCGGGGCTTCTTCCTCAGCACTCACCAGCGCCATTTTCTCTCCACAGCTCAGCTGGGAGGAAGCTCCCCAGGCTCTCCCCTGCAGAAGCACGATAGAAGGGGGTGAAAAGAGAGGGGGGGGGGGCACATAAATTTGGCGTAAAAACAATATATACAGCAGCTACTGGGTTAACACTACGTTACTGTGTGATTCCTGGGTCATATAGCGCTGGGGTGTGTGCTGGCATACTCTCTCTATGGGGTATATGCAATAGCGGGCGAATCGCGTCATTTAATCCGCCCCTGTAAAATTCGCCCGCACTCGCCAGCCGCAGCCCTGTCGCCGGGACCCTGAATTCACCATATGCAATATAAAACGAATTCGACCCACCCTCAGGCGGATAACGGCCAATCGGCGAGTAGTGGGCGTCCAGAATTTGCCTTCCCGCCGAAAGCAGCCCTTTATTAGGGCTTGTTTGCTGCGTGCTCTGCAGCCATTTTGTGAACCTGCAGAGAGGTGTGAGGAGGTGCAGAGCTAGCAATTTGGTTGTTTGCTGTGGATATCGTTTGGACACCCCAGCAGGCTTTATTCCAGGACAGTCAGGAGGATTCCTGTTACCCCGGAGGAGAGCCATTTTAGGAGCTTTTACAACATTTGTAGGTAAGACTAAGTACCACATGTGTGTCTGGTGTTGCATGTATGTGTTTGTGTAGTGGGGGTTGCCATGAGGTGTACATGGGGTGTTTGTGTATGTGTGCATGTGTGCAGGTATGTGTATAGCCCCTTGCTTGTGTTGCTGCATTTTTTGGGGGAGACTTGTGTTTTGGGGTAGTTTTTCACGTTTTTTTTTTATTCTTTAAATTACTTTTTGGGTCTTCTATTAGCATTGGTGTACCTCCTGAGTGTGCTGGGATGTTTTTTGGCCATTTTGGGGTGATTTGGAGCAAGCTTGGTCGACAGCCTGGTCGACATGTGCTGTGGACTGTTTGGCAAACATGTGTTTTCCCTCCTCATTTAGCATTGGTGTACCTCCTGGGTGTGCTGGGATGCTTTCTGGCCATTTTGGGGTGATTTAGAGCAAGTTTGGTCGACAGCCTGGTCGACATGTGCTGTGGACTGTTTGGCAAACATGTGTTTTCCCTCCTAATTTAGCATTGGTGTACCTCCTGAATGTGCTGGGATGCTTTCTGGCCATTTTGGGGTGATTTGGAGCAAGTTTGGTCGACAGCCTGGTCGACATGTGCTGTGGACTGTTTGGCAAACATGTGTTTTCCCTCCTCATTTAGCATTGGTGTACCTCCTGAGTGTGCTGGGATGCTTTCTGGCCATTTTGGGGTGATTTGGAGCAGGTTTGGTCGACAGTCTGGTCGACATGTGCTGTCGGCTGTTTGGCAAACATGTGTTTTCCCTCCTCATTTAGCATTGGTGTACCTCCTGAGTGTGCTGGGGTGCTTTCTGGCCAGTTTGGGGTGATTTGGAGCAAGTTTGGTCGACAGTCTGGTCGACATGTGCTGTGGACTGTTTGGCAAACATGTGTTTTCCCTCCTCATTTAGCATTGGTGTACCTCCTGAGTGTGCTGGGATGCTTTCTGGCCATTTTGGGGTGATTTGGAGCAAGTTTGGTCGACAGCCTGGTCGACATGTGCTGTGGACTGTTTGGCAAACATGTGTTTTCCCCCCTCATTTAGCATTGGTGTACCTCCTGAGTGTGCTGGGATGCTTTCTGGCCATTTTGGGGTGATTTGGAGCAAGTTTGGTCGACAGCCTGGTCGACATGTGCTGTGGACTGTTTGGCAAACATGTGTTTTCCCTCCTCATTTAGCATTGGTGTACCTCCTGAGTGTGCTGGGATGCTTTCTGGCCATTTTGGGGTGATTTGGAGCAAGTTTGGTCGACATGTGCTGTCGGTTGTTTGGCAAACATGTGTTTTCCCTCCTCATTTAGCATTGGTGTACCTCCTGAGTGTGCTGGGATGCTTTCTGGCCATTTTGGGGTGATTTGGAGCAAGTTTGGTCGACAGTCTGGTCGACATGTGCTGTCGGTTGTTTGGCAAACATGTGTTTTCCCTCCTAATTTAGCTGTGGTGTACCTCCTGAGTGTGCTGGGATGCTTTCTGGCCAGTTTGGGGTGATTTGGAGCAAGTTTGGTCGACAGTCTGGTCGACATGTGCTGTGGACTGTTTGGCAAACATGTGTTTTCCCTCCTCATTTAGCATTGGTGTACCTCCTGAGTGTGCTGGGATGCTTTCTGGCCATTTTGGAGTGATTTGGAGCAAGTTTGGTCGACAGTCTGGTCGACATGTGCTGTCGGCTGTTTGGCAAACATGTGTTTTCCCTCCTCATTTAGCATTGGTGTACCTCCTGAGTGTGCTGGGATGCTTTCTGGCCATTTTGGAGTGATTTGGAGCAAGTTTGGTCGACAGTCTGGTCGACATGTGCTGTCGGCTGTTTGGCAAACATGTGTTTTCCCTCCTAATTTAGCTGTGGTGTACCTCCTGAGTGTGCTGGGATGCTTTCTGGCCATTTTGGAGTGATTTGGAGCAAGTTTGGTCGACAGTCTGGTCGACATGTGCTGTCGGTTGTTTGGCAAACATGTGTTTTCCCTCCTAATTTAGCTGTGGTGTACCTCCTGAGTGTGCTGGGATGCTTTCTGGCCATTTTGGGGTGATTTGGAGCAAGTTTGGTCGACAGTCTGGTCGACATGTGCTGTCGGTTGTTTGGCAAACATGTGTTTTCCCTCCTAATTTAGCTGTGGTGTACCTCCTGAGTGTGCTGGGATGCTTTCTGGCTAGTTTGGGGTGATTTGGAGCAAGTTTGGTCGACAGTCTGGTCGACATGTGCTGTGGACTGTTTGGCAAACATGTGTTTTCCCTCCTCATTTAGCATTGGTGTACCTCCTGAGTGTGCTGGGATGCTTTCTGGCCATTTTGGAGTGATTTGGAGCAAGTTTGGTCGACAGTCTGGTCGACATGTGCTGTCGGCTGTTTGGCAAACATGTGTTTTCCCTCCTCATTTAGCATTGGTGTACCTCCTGAGTGTGCTGGGATGCTTTCTGGCCATTTTGGAGTGATTTGGAGCAAGTTTGGTCGACAGTCTGGTCGACATGTGCTGTCGGCTGTTTGGCAAACATGTGTTTTCCCTCCTAATTTAGCTGTGGTGTACCTCCTGAGTGTGCTGGGATGCTTTCTGGCCATTTTGGAGTGATTTGGAGCAAGTTTGGTCGACAGTCTGGTCGACATGTGCTGTCGGCTGTTTGGCAAACATGTGTTTTCCCTCCTAATTTAGCTGTGGTCTACCTCCTGAGTGTGCTGGGATGCTTTCTGGCCATTTTGTGTGGGTCAGCCATTTTGTGTGGGTCAGCCATTTTGTGTGGGTCAGCCATTTATACATGTATGTATGTTTATTTTATTTTTATTTTATTTTATAACAGAGATGTCAAAGGACAAGCAGACCCGATCCGCCCCTTCCCCCACCCCCTCGGATCTATCCCTGCATAGCAACGAGGAGTGGGAGCCAACCCAGGAGGCGGATACGACCGACCAGGCATGTAGTGACCAGCCGCGGTCGTCAAGGGCCCATGAGAAGTCCAAGAAAAAGCCTAGTAGAAAGGTACTAACCACACCTGCAGACACAAATAGCATCAAACTTTACCCACTGTAGTTTGTGCAATGCCATGCACACCTACTGGAATATGTGCGCAATGCCAGGGATACTGACACTCACAGGTACATACCGATCTTATTAAAAAAAAATTTATTTTTTTTTAATCCCTAAAGGCAAGAAGCCAGCCAGAGGAGCAGTCGGAGGAGGAAGCCTCTGGTGAAGATGCAGGACCGAAAAAGCCGCGTGGACCCAGATACACTGAGGCGGAAAACTGTACCCTAGTGGATTGCGTCGACAGGTCCTACGACGTTTTGTATGGACCAAGGGCACAGACAACAGCAGCTAGGACAAAGCGAATCATCTGGGAATCCATTGCGAGTCAAGTCACTGCAATATCTGGAAACCACCGGAGCACCAGAAATTGCTCGAAGCGGTACAGTGATTGCCGCAGACAGACCAAGAAGAAGATGGGGATTCAGCGCCGACATGAGACAGCTACGGGAGGTGGCCCGGCTCTCAACCTGAAGTGGCTATCCTGGGAGGATGTTATTAGAAGGCGCATGAACCCTGCCATGGTCGAAGGAGTTCGCGGAGGTGTGGACTCTAGCCGTCCTGCTGGCTTTCCCGAGGAGGAAGAACCGCCCAGAAGACGGAAGAAGGCGGGAGATAAGCCGTCCAAAAGGAGGCCTGATGGTAAGAATACATTCACATGAGCTGTACTTCCCTTTAAAATTTTTGTATGTGCTAATGTGCTTTTTTTTTTTTTTCCAGACAGGCCTGCCCAGAGGACATCGCCAGCGCACGGACCGTCACCTGTGCAGCAGGCATCAGCAGCAGCGCGCGGACCATCAACTGCGCCGCAAGCATCGCGAGCACACAGATCGTCACCTGTGCGCCACAGTTCGTCATCGCGCAGTTTGTCACCTGTGCACCAGACGACGTCAGCGCACAGACTATCACCTGTGCGCCAGACACCGTCGGCGACCACACCACAAGATGGGCGCCAAACTACAGCTCCTGCGCGCAGGCCATCACCAGATCGTCGTCTCTCCAGGAGCTCTGGGACTGTGACTGAAGAGCCTCAAGACACAACCCTTGTGGACCCATCACCCGATCTGTTTGAGTCTACAGGGTTAACAGACAAAACTTTTCTTGGGTTTGAGGACAGCCGTGCAGACGTATCCAGCCAGACCCTTGAAAAGTCTTCCGAAACGAGGACAAGTGGAGCTCCTGGAGCAGCGGCATCACAGGATGGAGAAGGTTTGTATTTATTTTGTGTGTGTGTGGGAGGGGGGGGGGGGGGGTCAGCAGTTGTGTAAAGTTTATTAACTTTCCCAAAAAAATTATTTTGCAAACAGTGGTGCCACGGACCAGCAGCGGACTAGCTTCGGGGATTGGTTCCTACTTCAGGCCGGATCTCCTACAGGAGTCGTCAGAGGATGACGAGGTGGAAGTGCAGGAGGCTCCAGTTGCTACATCCCTGTGTGAGTAAATTGAATTGTGAGCCTTTAAAAAAATGTATGATGAATGTGTATAATATTTTCTAATTTTCTTTTCAGCTGCCCAAATCCAAGTGGTGGCAGACATCCAGGAAGGGCAGAATCCCTCAACTGTTCAGAGGGTTCACACCCTGGCATCGGAGATTGGGACCCGCCAGGATACGTACACCAATGTCGTGGGAAGCAGACTGGACAACATTGAGAGGACAATGGAGAAGATGTCAAACAGTCTGCTTGAACTGCAGAAGACTCTTTCCGACAGCACGGCCACAATACTACAGGTCAGAATGCAAGATCATAGGGAGAATATGAACGTACTTCACGTTCTGGCCGAATCCATGACCCGGCTCGTGGACAACAGCTCATGTCTGGCAGAAAGCAATAAAAACATGTCGGAGAGTCATCGACACTCCTCATCCAGCCAACAGGTCATCGCAACCACACTGCAGATGATCTATGATAAGCTCCCAGGACCAGTTCATCAACACGCTGGTGATCCACCATATCCGCCGTCGCAAGCCACAAGGACGCCTCGTACCCTTCCTCAAGTCCCATCCCAGTACAGACAGTCACAGATGTACCAGGGATATACAGGGATGTACCCCACCCCCCAGATGCCTCCACCACCGGCCACACAGTCTTCAGCCGCATGGGCACAGAGGTCCAGTCAACATACTACCCAGCCTCCCAGGACATCGACGCCCTATCAGGGGGAAGAAGAGGATCCGGACAGACTTCCACCATAAACCCGGTCGTATTGTTTTATTTACTTATATGTTTTTCATGTATCCCTTTCTTCCCCTCCCATTAGTTTGTTTTTTTTCTTACTATTGTTTTCTGTGTTGGGCTTCCCCACCCGTGACCGGGTACTACCAAGGAGCTTTGTGTAGGCATACATGCGCGGGCATGTATGCGGGCGCGTGTGGTAACGGATGAAAGCTCCTTGTGGCTACATGTATGATGGGCCAAAGAGCTATTCTGATACCACTTTTTTCTTCCAAAAATCCTTTTTGTAATGGTGTATAGTTGGCTTTCATTGTGTGAATTTACTATTCACTAGTCTGTGTTTTTGACTTATTCATAGGATTGGTGGGGAAAAATGAAGTGGACGGCATAAGTTCGTGTTGTGCGTACCAAGGTGAGTAGAACCATGTTTCAATGTATCTATTCAAGAAACTTTGAACCGCATGCCTTTGTAGAACCACACAGTCCAGCAATGGGTCATGCTGGGCTGTGTTGTTCCACAAATGTTAGCGTTTCAAAGTGCAGACCACTGACGCCACTATTGCACTTTGAACCGCATGCCTTTGTAGAACCACACAGTCCAGCAATGGGTCATGCTGGGCTGTGTTGTTCCACAAATGTTAGCGTTTCAAAGTGCTGACCACTGACGCCACTATTTCACTTTGAACCGCATGCCTTTGTAGAACCACACAGTCCAGCAATGGGTCATGCTGGGCTGTGTTGTTCCACAAATGTTAGCGTTTCAAAGTGCTGACCACTGACGCCACTATTTCACTTTGAACCGCATGCCTTTGTAGAACCACACAGTCCAGCAATGGGTCATGCTGGGCTGTGTTGTTCCACAAATGTTAGCGTTTCAAAGTGCAGACCACTGACGCCACTATTGCACTTTGAACCGCATGCCTTTGTAGAACCACACAGTCCAGCAATGGGTCATGCTGGGCTGTGTTGTTCCACAAATGTTAGCGTTTCAAAGTGCTGACCACTGACGCCACTATTTCACTTTGAACCGCATGCCTTTGTAGAACCACACAGTCCAGCAATGGGTCATGCTGGACTGTGTTGTTCCACAAATGTTAGCGTTTCAAAGTGCTGACCACTGACGCCACTATTTCACTTTGAACCGCATGCCTTTGTAGAACCACACAGTCCAGCAATGGGTCATGCTGGGCTGTGTTGTTCCACAAATGTTAGCGTTTCAAAGTGCTGACCACTGACGCCACTATTTCACTTTGAACCGCATGCCTTTGTAGAACCACACAGTCCAGCAATGGGTCATGCTTGGCTGTGTTGTTCCACAAATGTTAGCATTTCAAAGTGCAGACCACTGACGCCACTATTTCACTTTGAACCGCATGCCTTTGTAGAACCACAGTCCAGCAATGGGTCATGCTGGGCTGTGTTGTTCCACAAATTTTAGCGTTTCAAAGTGCTGACCACTGACGCCACTATTTCACTTTGAACCGCATGCCTTTGTAGAACCACACAGTCCAGCAATGGGTCATGCTGGGCTGTGTTGTTCCACAAATGTTAGCGTTTCAAAGTGCAGACCACTGACGCCACTATTGCACTTTGAACCGCATGCCTTTGTAGAACCACACAGTCCAGCAATGGGTCATGCTGGGCTGTGTTGTTCCACAAATTTTCATTGAAAAGAAATGAACATGAATTTAGTGTGGCTTTACTTTAATATACTTTTTTTCTTTTCCCCACAGATATCTATATACACAAGAAAAGAATGTAAAGAAGAACAAACTACTTTTTTGTTTTAATTAACTTTCAAACTTTATTTAAAAAATAACATTTTTCTTCAATAAACTTTAAAAAATAGAAGTTTCCTGTGGTTTTTATTAAAATTTGTAATGCAGTTGAATTGTACGTAAGTAGATTGCCCAGGGAACATCAGGGGAACTGTGTCTCTTCACATCCACGCCACTTAGGAAGGATACACCGGAAGACCTGTGGAAGAGAACAGTATGAGCTTCCAGATATGGGTGATAGTGTCACCCTGGGACTGGAAAAAAGAGGTACATACAACAGTCCACACAACACAAGCGGGTTACAGCGGCCCAAATGCAACCCTCCTGCACTTGCATCACTACACATCCAAACATTCCCTGACTAGCATTGCTGTTTCAGGGAATGTTTGGATGTGCAGTCTTGCAAATGCCGGAGGGCTGCACTTTGGACATGTCGGGGTGATTTTGGACAAGGGAGTTTTGGGCAATACATCTCACCTGAGGGGGGGTTGTCTGCTACATGGCGGAGGGTCAGGTCCACATCACCAGTAGGTCGGCCATGGAACATCAGTTGAAATGTCGTGTCTCCTCACATCCACGCCACTTGGGAAGATACATCGCAGGACCTGTGGAAGAGAACAGTTTGAGCTTCCAGATATGGGTGATAGTGTCACCCTGGGACTGGAATAAAGAGGTACATACAACAGTCCACACAACACAAGCGGGTTACAGCGGCCCAAATGCAACCCTCCTGCACTTGCATCACTACACATCCAAACATTCCCTGACTAGCATTGGTGTTTCAGGGAATGTTTGGATGTGCAGTCTTGCAAATGCTGGAGGGCTGCACTTTGGACATGTCGGGGTGATTTTGGACATGGGAGTTTTGGGCAATACATCTCACCTGAGGGGGGGTTGTCTGCTACATGGCGGAGGGTCAGGTCCACATCACCAGTAGGTCGGCCATGGAACATCAGTTGAAATGTCGTGTCTCTTCACATCCACGCCACTTGGGAAGATACATCGCAGGACCTGTGGAAGAGAACAGTTTGAGCTTCCAGATGTGGGTAATAGTGTCACCCTGGGACTGGAAAGAAGAGGTACATAAAGTCCACACAACACAAGCGGGGAACAGTGGGTCCAAATGCAACCCTCCGCCACTCGCGTCACTACACATCCAAACATTCCCTGACAAGCATTGGTGTATCAGGAGGGAATGTTTGGATGTGCAGTCTTGCAAATGCCGGAGGGCTGCACTTTGGACATGCCGGGGTGATTTTGGACAAGGGAGTCTTGGTCAATACATCTCACCTGAGGGGGTTGTCTGCTACATGGCGGAGGGTCAGGTCCACATCTCCAGTAGGTCGCCCATGGTAGAGTTGGATAAAAGGGTCAAATATTTGCGGTAACCCAACAGGATAAAACAGGGGGGAACGAACTGTACAAACGGGCCTGGGGATATACATCAACAGGATGTAAAACTCTGAAATAGATAAATGAAGAGGTTTTTTAAAAAATATTCCAATGTCAGTTTACACGATAATACAAATGTTGTCAGTATACTCACAGGCAACTGCAAAATAATTTTGGATCAATGTCCGCCGGGAATCCTCTCCTTCGCCCATACCCACCGGTAGAGCAGAAGACCGGTTCCTGCGTCGGAAAGCACTACGACGAAGAGTCACCGGCAAACGGTTTGCGACACATATGTTGTGTAAAATACAACATGCACATTTACCATGCCGCAAACCTTCGACGGTGAGTACAAAAGAGCACCGCCAGAAGTGTCTAAACATCGAAACCGGCTTTTAAGTACACCGAAGGCACGTTCAATTATTTGCCTCGATGCAATGTGTGTCTCTTGGTAACGTTTTTCTGCTCTACCAACAGGATTAGACAATGGGGTCAACAGCCACGGTTTGTTTGGATAACCCGCATCGCCTATAGAAAATATAAAAAAAATGTTAGGTACTTGTAAAAAATAATAATAAAAAAATATTAATAAAATAATAAAAAAATAAAAGAATGAAAATACATACCTAACAGCCAGCCACCAGGCATGTTTCCTGTTTCGAACTTGTCAAACAGCGATGACTGGCTTAGGATGAAGGAGTCGTGAGATGATCCAGGAAATCCAACAAAAATGTTCAAAAATCTCATGTTTACATCACAGACCGCTTGCACGTTCAGGGAATGGAACTGTTTTCGGTTCCGAAAACATTCCTCTGAATTCCGTGGCGGTCTGATCTGCACGTGGGTACAGTCAATCGCGCCCAGCACATTGGGAAATTTGTATTTGTTGAAAAAGCCTAATTTGATCTCACGACATTCGCTGTCCGTCTCTGGAAATGTAATGTACTGGATCGTCAATTTGCGGAAAGCCCTAATGACCTGGGTTATACAGCGCGACAGTGTCGACTGTGAAAAACCGCATGTTTGAGACAGTGTAGGCTGGAATGTGCCTGACGCCAAAAAATGTAACGTCCCCAGCAGTTTCTGAAAACCGCTGATTGCACGATTTGTCCGTGCCCGAGGTTCCAAGTCGGCCTCCAACAGAGCGAACAGCGAATATATGTCGCGAGTCGATAAGCGATAATTTTGTATCACCTCGAACTCGCTGAGATCCTCCAGTTCACGCCTAGTGCGATACTGGCGTGGACGTGGAAATGAAACCCGCAATACTGGCTCACCCAATGCAGACATTTGCTGACCTGGATCCTGATGTTCATCAGCACTTTCTTCCTCCATCATGCTTGCAGCCAGCATGAACATCACAATCTGGTCAGAAAAAGGCTCCATCATTGTAGTCAGTACAAAAATAGGAATGTGTTTTAAAACGCAGGAATTTTCCTAAAAAAACGATTCCACAGAGCTGACTGTAAAATGGCTCCTTCTCCCTGTAGTCTCAAACCTGGGAGTGAGGAGATAGGAGGGGCTTTGCAGAAGTGTATCCTGGGTAAAACTGTGGAATCATGGGTAAATTTCCCTCAGGAGATTGAAGAAAAAAATATTCCTTTAAAAAATCAATTAAATAATACTTGTGAAGCAAAAAAAGACAAACCAAGTAGATAATCCTTTCAAATATAAATAGATATGCTACTAGCAATCCTCAAATATCAAAAAAAATCATGTACTAAAATTTTTTTTTTAGATCCCGCCAGTCAACTGAGGCGGACTGAAATAGTCGAATTTGCGGTCGAAAAGCACTGCAGGCGAATTTCCAAACTTGAATTGAATATGCTTTGGGCGAATTGCAGCATCTGTACCATTGCAGAAAAGTCGAATGCGAAAAAAGTCGAATTGCCAAAAGTCGAATTTTGAATGTCCGTTTTTTTGCGATAAAGTACTGTACTGCATAGGCGAATTGTTTTTTTGAGGCGAAAAAGTTCCAGAATTCGACTATTTCTGGAATTCGCCTGCAATTGCATATACCCCTCTGTCTCTCCAAAGGGCCTTGTGGGGGAACTGTCTTCAAATAGAGCATCCCCTGTGTGTCTGGTGTGTCGGTACGTGTGTGTCGACATGTCTGAGGTAAAAGGCTCCCCTAAGGAGGAGATGGAGCTAATATGTGTGTGAGAGGGTGTCTCCGTCGACAACGCCGACACCGGTTTGGATATGTGTAAGTGCTAAGGTGAATTTATGGCACAAAAGATTAGAGAACAGACAGGAAATCTAGCCATGTCTGTCCCTCTGTTGCAGAGATCTTCAGAGTCTCTCAATGCTCACTATCCAGTGTCGACTACGATAATGAAAAGTTACAGCCAAAATGGCAGGAAAGTATTCAATATATGATTATTGTAATAAAAGATGATTTGCATATCACTGATGACTCATCTGTTCCTGACACAAGGGTACACATGTTGAAGGGGAAGAAAGCTGAGGTAAATTTCCCTCCTCTCATGATAAAAAAGAGCGGGAATCTCCAGACAAGAGACTGCAGTTTCCCACAAAGAATTCTCAGGCAGCATCCTTTCCCCACTAGGGCCAGGATACAATGGGAATCTTCCCCTAGGGTGTCACAAAAGGTAGCCCTGTCGTAACAGCTATTCTCAGGGATCCTGCAGATAGCGTGCACATTCTGGTACACTACTCAGACCGGCGATGGCGTCGGCATGGGTTTATAGCGCTGTGGTAGCGTGGACAGTTACCATATTAACAGAGATTGAGACCCTAGTATGTAGATATATATATATATATATATATATATATATATGTGTATATATAGAGATATATATATATATATTAAAGATGCTGTCTTAAGAGATATATATATATATATTAGTGATGTGCACCGGAAATATTTCGCGTTTTGTGTTTTGGTTTTGGGTTCGGTTCCGCGGCCGTGTTTTGGATTCGGACGCGTTTTGGCAAAACCTCACCGAAAATTTTTTGTCGGATTCGGGTGTGTTTTGGATTCGGGTGTTTTTTTCAAAAAACCCTAAAAAACAGCTTCAATCATAGAATTTGGGGGTCATTTTGATCCCATAGTATTATTAACCTCAATAACCATAATTTCCACTCATTTCCAGTCTATTCTGAACACCTCACACTATTATTTTTAGTCCTAAAATTTGCACCGAGGTCGCTGGATGGCTAAGCTAAGCGACACAAGTGGCCGACACAAACACCTGGCCCATCTAGGAGTGGCACTGCAGTGTCAGGCAGGATGGCCCTTCAATAAAATAGTCCCCAAACAGCACATGATGCAAAGAAAAAAAAGAGGCGCACCAAGGTGGCTGTGTGACTAAGCTAAGCGACACAAGTGGCCGACACAAACACCTGGCCCATCTAGGAGTGGCACTGCAGTGTCAATCAAGACAGGATGGCACTTCCAAAAAATTGTCCCCAAACTATTGATCTAATAACACTAATATATATATTATTTTGTACAGATATCTACATTGTGCCAATCATGAATTGAAGGCAGGAAAATCAATATGTTTCCTCTGATCTCAATAGTTTTCTATGATGTCAAATATGTAGATCTTGTTCAATCACATTCATTCTCATATCGGATTATGCTTATCTGTTATAATTCACCAGTAATACGTAGTGTGTATAAAGCATGCAGATATTATTCCTCTGCCTGAGAGTTAGCACTCAGTATGCTAGTTGGTGCTTATGTGCTTGTTGTACTCATGGGCAATGCTTAATAACTTGTAGTTCAGAGGTATACTTATAGCTTTAATAAGATTCCGATACAGTTCCCTGTATTCACATGAGGCATCTATGTTTTAGAATCATGTTGTGTTCACTTGTTGGAGGTGGATAATTGCCTCACTATTAAACTTATAGGCAATACTTGATAGAATACAGTACAGGGGTGCACTTATAGCTTTAATAGGACTTCATCACTGTCTATATACTAGGTATTCATCAATTATATAGGATACTAATACTTCAATTGAGGATGACACTTTTAATAGTAAGGGAATAAATACATCTAAATCGAGGAGGGGAATGTTTTCATTTTATACATACATCCCTCTTTAAATATATAAGTTGCAAGATATTAGTGTATTATACTTTGCACATTGCTAAATACCTTGCTGCTCCTAGAGATATAGGCATACCCCTTTAATTGTGTCAGTTTTTCTTAAGTGGCACAGCCTGTCAGCTGCTACTCATATATTCCTATATCTGTTGCACTGGTTAGTGCTGAATTACTCAGTCACTTGATACTGGTTAGTTTGTATCTTATATGTCTCTAAATGGCTGCCAGGCAGCCTAAGTGATTAACTATGAAACAATGTTGCATTCCTGTCTGTTTGTTATTTTTCAACCTTCAATATCACTGCTGATTTGCTATTTGAGTACACAACATATATCTACTACATTCAGGCAGTCATTATCTATCTATTATACTGCAGCAGAACACTAGTTGTTTGATCTGGTGCTGTCTGAGCCAAGCTATAGCTTGATCTCCTATCTATCTATTAGCTATAACATGAATGCTGATGAAATTGACTGGTCACATTAAACTAGACTGGCTAAACATTTAATTGATATTAGAGCGCTCTAATATCAATTAAATGTTTAGCCAGTCTAGTTTAATGTGACCAGTCAATTTCATCAGCATTCATGTTATAGCTAATAGATAGATAGGAGATCAAGCTATAGCTTGGCTCAGACAGCACCAGATCAAACAACTAGTGTTCTGCTGCAGTATAATAGATAGATAATGACTGCCTGAATGTAGTAGATATATGTTGTGTACTCAAATAGCAAATCAGCAGTGATATTGAAGGTTGAAAAATAACAAACAGACAGGAATGCAACATTGTTTCATAGTTAATCACTTAGGCTGCCTGGCAGCCATTTAGAGACATATAAGATACAAACTAACCAGTATCAAGTGACTGAGTAATTCAGCACTAACCAGTGCAACAGATATAGGAATATATGAGTAGCAGCTGACAGGCTGTGCCACTTAAGAAAAACTGACACAATTAAAGGGGTATGCCTATATCTCTAGGAGCAGCAAGGTATTTAGCAATGTGCAAAGTATAATACACTAATATCTTGCAACTTATATATTTAAAGAGGGATGTATGTATAAAATGAAAACATTCCCCTCCTCGATTTAGATGTATTTATTCCCTTACTATTAAAAGTGTCATCCTCAATTGAAGTATTAGTATCCTATATAATTGATGAATACCTAGTATATAGACAGTGATGAAGTCCTATTAAAGCTATAAGTGCACCCCTGTACTGTATTCTATCAAGTATTGCCTATAAGTTTAATAGTGAGGCAATTATCCACCTCCAACAAGTGAACACAACATGATTCTAAAACATAGATGCCTCATGTGAATACAGGGAACTGTATCGGAATCTTATTAAAGCTATAAGTATACCTCTGAACTACAAGTTATTAAGCATTGCCCATGAGTACAACAAGCACATAAGCACCAACTAGCATACTGAGTGCTAACTCTCAGGCAGAGGAATAATATCTGCATGCTTTATACACACTACGTATTACTGGTGAATTATAACAGATAAGCATAATCCGATATGAGAATGAATGTGATTGAACAAGATCTACATATTTGACATCATAGAAAACTATTGAGATCAGAGGAAACATATTGATTTTCCTGCCTTCAATTCATGATTGGCACAATGTAGATATCTGTACAAAATAATATATATATTAGTGTTATTAGATCAATAGTTATAAACGCAAATATAAGAGGGAGATAACTTTGACACTATATATATTAATAACCAGTCACATATATATATATTTAGACTAGATGTTGATAAAAATTATCAGACTGGTGTACGATCAAGAGCAACGATAGATATTAGGACATAGGAACAAATACGCGGACACACTTTTTAATCTTTAATCACATTCTTTATTTTCATTTGCACTGAGTATATGTTGTATATGTCTTGATTTTAACCTCTATGTTTCGTCCATACTCATATGTTTGTGTGTTAGTTATTGTCACACTTTTTTTAAATAAACACCAATAAAAGTTATATTTTAAGAAAAATTTCTGACGGATGTGACAACCAGGTCATTCCCATCTAGGAGTGGCACTGCAGTGTCAATCAAGACAGAATGGCACTTCCAAAAAATTGTCCCCAAACAGCACATGATGCAAAGAAAAAAAGAGGCACACCAAGGTGGCTGTGTGACTAAGCTAAGCGACACAAGTGGCCGACACAAACACCTGGCCCATCTAGGAGTGGCACTGCAGTGTCAGGCAGGATGGCCCTTCCAAAAAAATGTCCCCAAACAGCACATGATGCAAAGAAAAAATGAGGCGCACCAAGGTGGCTGTGTGACTAAGCTAAGCGACACAAGTGGCCGACACAAACACCTGGCCCATCTAGGAGTGGCACTGCAGTGTCAATCAAGACAGGATGGCACGTCCAAAAAATTGTCCCCAAACAGCACATGATGCAAAGAAAAAAAGAGGCGCACCAAGGTGGCTGTGTGACTAAGCTAAGCGACACAAGTGGCCGACACAAACACCTGGACCATCTAGGAGTGGCACTGCAGTGTCAATCAAGACAGGATGGCACTTCCAAAAAATTGTCCCCAAACAGCACATGATGCAAAGAAAAAAAGAGGCACACCAAGGTGGCTGTGTGACTAAGCTAAGCGACACAAGTGGCCGACACAAACACCTGGCCCATCTAGGAGTGGCACTGCAGTGTCAGGCAGGATGGCCCTTCCAAAAAAATGTCCCCAAACAGCACATGATGCAAAGAAAAAAAGAGGCGCACCAAGGTGGCTGTGTGACTAAGCTAAGCGACACAAGTGGCCGACACAAACACCTGACCCATCTAGGAGTGGCACTGCAGTGTCAATCAAGACAGGATGGCACTTCCAAAAAATTGTCCCCAAACAGCACATGATGCAAAAAAAAAAAAAAAGAGGCGCACCAAGGTGGCTGTGTGACTAAGCTAAGCGACACAAGTGGCCGACACAAACACCTGGACCATCTAGGAGTGGCACTGCAGTGTCAGGCAGGATGGCCCTTCCAAAAAATTGTCCCCAAACAGCACATGATGCAAAGAAAAATGAAAGAAAAAAGAGGTGCAAGATGGAATTGTCCTTGGGCCCTCCCACCCACCCTTATGTTGTATAAACAGGACATGCACACTTTAACGAACCCATCATTTCAGCGACAGGGTCTGCCACACGACTGTGACTGAAATGACTGGTTGGTTTGTGACCCCACCAAAAAAGAAGCAATCAATCTCTCCTTGCACAAACTGGCTCTACAGAGGCAAGATGTCCACCTCATCATCATCCTCCGATTCCCCACCCCTTTCACTGTGTACATCCCCCTCCTCACAGATTATTAATTCGTCCCCACTGGAATCCACCATCTCAGGTCCCCGTGTACTTTCTGGAGGCAATTGCTGCTGGTGAATGTCTCCACGGAGGAATTGATTATAATTAATTTTGATGAACATCGTCTTCTCCACATTTTCTGAAAGTAACCTCGTACGCCGATTGCTGACAAGGTGAGCGGCTGCACTAAACACTCTTTCGGAGTACACACTGGAGGGAGGGCAACTTAGGTAGAATAAAGCCAGTTTCTGCAAGGGCCTCCAAATTGCCTCTTTTTCCTGCCAGTATACGTACGGACTGTCTGACGTGCCTACTTGGATGCGGTCACTCATATAATCCTCCACCATTCTTTCCATGGTGAGAGAATCATATGCAGTGACAGTAGACGACATGTCAGTAATCATTGGCAGGTCCTTCAGTCCGGACCAGATGTCAGCACTCGCTCCAGACTGCCCTGCATCACCGCCAGCGGGTGGGCTAGGAATTCTTAGCCTTTTCCTCGCACCCCCAGTTGCGGGAGAATGTGAAGGAGGAGATGTTGACGGGTCACGTTCCGCTTGACTTGACAATTTTCTCACCAGCAGGTCTTTGAACCTCTGCAGACTTGTGTCTGCTGGAAAGAGAGATACAACGTAGGTTTTAAATCTAGGATCGAGCACGGTGGCCAAAATGTAGTGCTCTGATTTCAACAGATTGACCACCCGTGAATCCTGGTTAAGCGAATTAAGGGCTCCATCCACAAGTCCCACATGCCTAGCGGAATCGCTCTGTTTTAGCTCCTCCTTCAATGTTTCCAGCCTCTTCTGCAAAAGCCTGATGAGGGGAATGACCTGACTCAGGCTGGCAGTGTCTGAACTGACTTCACGTGTGGCAAGTTCAAAGGGTTGCAGAACCTTGCACAACGTTGAAATCATTCTCCACTGCGCTTGAGTCAGGTGCATTCCCCCTCCTTTGCCTATATCGTGGGCAGATGTATAGGCTTGAATGGCCTTTTGCTGCTCCTCCATCCTCTGAAGCATATAGAGGGTTGAATTCCACCTCGTTACCACCTCTTGCTTCAGATGATGGCAGGGCAGGTTCAGGAATGTTTGGTGGTGCTCCAGTCTTCTGTACGCGGTGCCTGAATGCCGAAAGTGGCCCGCAATTCTTCGGGCTACCGACAGCATCTCTTGCACGCCCCTGTCATTTTTTAAATAATTCTGCACCACCAAATTCAATGTATGTGCAAAACATGGGATGTGCTGGAATTTGCCCAGATGTAATGCACACACAATAATGCTGGCGTTGTCCAATGTCACAAATCCCCAGGAGAGTCCAATTGGGGTAAGCCATTCTGCGATGATCTTCCTCAGTTGCCGTAAGAGGTTGTCAGCTGTGTGCCTATTCTGGAAAGCGGTGATACAAAGCGTAGCCTGCCTAGGAACGAGTTGGCGTTTGCGAGATGCTGCTACTGGTGCCGCCGCTGCTGTTCTTGCTGCGGGAGGCAATACATCTACCCAGTGGGCTGTCACAGTCATATAGTCCTGAGTCTGCCCTGCTCCACTTGTCCACATGTCCGTGGTTAAGTGGACATTGGGTACAACTGCATTTTTTAGGACACTGGTGAGTCTTTTTCTGAGGTCTGTGTACATTTTCGGTATCGCCTGCCTAGAGAAATGGAACCTAGGTGGTATTTGGTAACGGGGACACAGTACCTCAATCAAGTCTATAGTTGCCTCTGAATTAACGATGGATACCGGAACCACGTTTCTCACCGCCCAGGCTGCCAAGGCCTGAGTTATCTGCTTTGCAGCAGGATGACTGCTGTGATATTTCATCTTTCTCGCAAAGGACTGTTGGACAGTCAATTGCTCACTGGAAGTAGTACAAGTGGTCTTCCGACTTCCCCTCTTGGATGACGATTGACTCCCAGCAGCAACAACAGCAGCGCCAGCAGCAGTAGGTGTTACACTCAAGGATGCATCGGAGGAATCCCAGGCAGGAGAAGACTCGTCAGACTTGACAGTGACATGGCCTGCAGGACTATTGGCTTTCCTGGGTAAGGAGGAAATTGACACTGAGGGAGTTGGTGGTGTGGTTTGCAGGAGCTTGGTTACAAGAGGAAGGGATTTAGTGGTCAGTGGACTGCTTCCGCTGTCACCCAAAGTTTTTGAACCTGTCACTGACTTATGATGAATGCGCTGCAGGTGACGTATAAGGGAGGATGTTCCGATGTGGTTAACGTCCTTACCCCTACTTATTACAGCTTGACAAAGGCAACACACGGCTTGACACCTGTTGTCCGCATTTGTGTTGAAATAATTCCACACCGAAGAGCTGATTTTTTTTGTATTTTGACCAGGCATGTCAATGGCCATATTCCTCCCACGGACAACAGGTGTCTCCCCGGGTGCCTGACTTAAACAAACCACCTCACCATCAGAATCCTCCTTGTCAATTTCCTCCCCAGCGCCAGCAACACCCATATCCTCATCCTGGTGTACTTCAACAGTGACATCTTCAATTTGACTATCAGGAACTGGACTGCGGGTGCTCCTTACACCACTTGCAGGGGACGTGCAATGGTGGAAGGCGCAAGCTCTTCCCGTCCAGTGTTGGGAAGGTCAGGCATCGCAACCGACACAATTGGACTCTCCTTTGGGATTTGGGATTTTGAAGAACGCACAGTTCTTTGCTGTGCTTTTGCCAGCTTAAGTCTTTTCTTTTTTCTAGCGAGAGGATGAGTGCTTCCATCCTCATGTGAAGCTGAACCACTAGCCATGAACATAGGCCAGGGCCTCAGCCGTTCCTTGCCACTCCGTGTCGTAAATGGCATATTGGCAAGTTTACGCTTCTCCTCAGACGCTTTTGATTTTTGGGTCATTTTACTGAACTTTTGTGTTTTGGATTTTACATGCTCTCTACTATGACATTGGGCATCGGCCTTGGCAGACGACGTTGATGGCATTTCATCGTCTCGGCCATGACTAGTGGCAGCAGCTTCAGCACGAGGTGGAAGTGGATCTTGATCTTTCCCTTTAACCTCCACATTTTTGTTCTCCATTTTTTAATGTGTGGAATTATATGCCAGTATCAATAGCAATGGCGTACTACTATATTTACTGTGCAAAACTGTCTAAAATGCACCACAGGTATAGAATGTAGATGGATAGTATACTTAATGGATGACGAGTGACGACACAGAGGTAGGTACAGCAGTGGCCTACCGTACTGCTATAAGTATATATATAATAAACTGGTGGACACTGTCAGCAAACTGCAAAACTGTCTAAAATGCACCACAGGTATAGAATATAGATGGATAGTATACTTAATGGATGACGAGTGACGACACAGAGGTAGGTACAGCAGTGGCCTACCGTACTGCTATAAGTATATATATAGTATACTGGTGGACACTGTCAGCAAACTGCAAAACTGTCTAAAATGCACCACAGGTATAGAATGTAGATGGATAGTATACTTAATGGATGACGAGTGACGACACAGAGGTAGGTACAGCAGTGGCCTACCGTACTGCTATAAGTATATATATAATAAACTGGTGGACACTGTCAGCAAACTTCAAAACTGTCTAAAATGCACCACAGGTATAGAATGTAGATGGATAGTATACTTAATGGATGACGAGTGACGACACAGAGGTAGGTACAGCAGTGGCCTACCGTACTGCTATAAGTATATATATAGTATACTGGTGGACACTGTCAGCAAACTGCAAAACTGTCTAAAATGCACCACAGGTATAGAATGTAGATGGATAGTATACTTAATGGATGAGAGTGACGACACAGAGGTATGTACAGCAGTGGCCTACCGTACTGCTATAAGTATATATATAATAAACTGGTGGACACTGTCAGCAAACTGCAAAACTGTCTAAAATGCACCACAGGTATAGAATGTAGATGGATAGTATACTTAATGGATGACGAGTGACGACACAGAGGTAGGTACAGCAGTGGCCTACCGTACTGCTATAAGTATATATATAGTATACTGGTGGACACTGTCAGCAAACTGCAAAACTGTCTAAAATGCACCACAGGTATAGAATGTAGATGGATAGTATACTTAATGGATGACGAGTGACGACACAGAGGTAGGTACAGCAGTGGCCTACCGTACTGCTATAAGTATATATATATAATAAACTGGTGGACACTGTCAGCAAACTGCAAAACTGTCTAAAATACACCACAGGTATAGAATGTAGATGGATAGTATACTTAATGGATGACGAGTGACGACACAGAGGTAGGTACAGCAGTGGCCTACCGTACTGCTATAAGTATATATATAATAAACTGGTGGACACTGTCAGCAAACTGTAAAACTGTCTAAAATGCACCACAGGTATAGAATGTAGATGGATAGTATACTTAATGGATGACGAGTGACGACACAGAGGTAGGTACAGCAGTGGCCTACCGTACTGCTATAAGTATATATATATAGTATACTGGTGGACACTGTCAGAAAACTGCAAAACTGTCTAAAATGCACCACAGGTATAGAATGTAGATGGATAGTATACTTAATGGATGACGAGTGACGACACAGAGGTAGGTACAGCAGTGGCCTACCGTACTGCTATAAGTATATATATATAATAAACTGGTGGACACTGTCAGCAAACTGCAAAACTGTCTAAAATGCACCACCGGTATAGAATGTAGATGGATAGTATACTTAATGGATGACGAGTGACAACACAGAGGTAGGTACAGCAGTGGCCTACCGTACTGCTATAAGTATATATATAATAAACTGGTGGACACTGTCAGCAAACTGTAAAACTGTCTAAAATGCACCACAGGTATAGAATGTAGATGGATAGTATACTTAATGGATGACGTGTGACGACACAGAGGTAGGTACAGCAGTGGCCTACCGTACTGCTATAAGTATATATATAGTATACTGGTGGACACTGTCAGCAAACTGCAAAACTTTCTAAAATGCACCACAGGTATAGAATGTAGATGGATAGTATACTTAATGGATGACGAGTGACGACACAGAGGTAGGTACAGCAGTGGCCTACCGTACTGCTATAAGTATATATATAGTAAACTGGTGGACACTGTCAGCAAACTGCAAAACTGTCTAAAATGCACCACAGGTATAGAATGTAGATGGATAGTATACTTAATGGATGACGAGTGACGACACAGAGGTAGGTACAGCAGTGGCCTACCGTACTGCTATAAGTATATATATAGTATACTGGTGGACACTGTCAGCAAACTGCAAAACTTTCTAAAATGCACCACAGGTATAGAATGTAGATGGATAGTATACTTAATGGATGACGAGTGACGACACAGAGGTAGGTACAGCAGTGGCCTACCGTACTGCTTTAAGTATATATATAATAAACTGGTGGACACTGTCAGCAAACTGCAAAACTGTCTAAAATGCACCACAGGTATAGAATGTAGATGGATAGTATACTTAATGGATGACGAGTGACGACACAGAGGTAGGTACAGCAGTGGCCTACCGTACTGCTATAAGTATATATATATATATAATAAACTGGTGGACACTGTCAGCAAACTGTAAAACTGTCTAAAATGCACCACAGGTATAGAATGTAGATGGATAGTATACTTAATGGATGACGAGTGACGACACAGAGGTAGGTACAGCAGTGGCCTACCGTACTGCTATAAGTATATATATAAAATAAACTGGTGGACACTGTCAGCAAACTGCAAAACTGTCTAAAATGCACCACAGGTATAGAATGTAGATGGATAGTATACTTAATGGATGACGAGTGACGACACAGAGGTAGGTACAGCAGTGGCCTACCGTACTGCTATAAGTATATATATAATAAACTGGTGGACACTGTCAGCAAACTGCAAAACTGTCTAAAATGCACCACAGGTATAGAATGTAGATGGATAGTATACTTAATGGATGACGAGTGACGACACAGAGGTAGGTACAGCAGTGGCCTACCGTACTGCTATAAGTATATATATAGTATACTGGTGGACACTGTCAGCAAACTGCAAAACTGTCTAAAATGCACCACAGGTATAGAATGTAGATGGATAGTATACTTAATGGATGACGAGTGACGACACAGAGGTAGGTACAGCAGTGGCCTACCGTACTGCTATAAGTATATATATAATAAACTGGTGGACACTGTCAGCAAACTGCAAAACTGTCTAAAATTCACCACAGGTATAGAATGTAGATGGATAGTATACTTAATGGATGACGAGTGACGACACAGAGGTAGGTACAGCAGTGGCCTACCGTACTGCTATAAGTATATATATATAATAAACTGGTGGACACTGTCAGCAAACTGTAAAACTGTCTAAAACGCACCACAGGTATAGAATGTAGATGGATAGTATACTTAATGGATGACGAGTGACGACACAGAGGTAGGTACGGCAGTGGCCTACCGTACTGCTATAAGTATATATATAGTATACTGGTGGACACTGTCAGCAAACTGCAAAACTGTCTAAAATGCACCACAGGTATAGAATGTAGATGGATAGTATACTTAATGGATGACGAGTGACGACACAGAGGTAGGTACAGCAGTGGCCTACCGTACTGCTTTAAGTATATATATAATAAACTGGTGGACACTGTCAGCAAACTGCAAAACTGTCTAAAATGCACCACAGGTATAGAATGTAGATGGATAGTATACTTAATGGATGACGAGTGACGACACAGAGGTAGGTACAGCAGTGGCCTACCGTACTGCTATAAGTATATATATATATATAATAAACTGGTGGACACTGTCAGCAAACTGTAAAACTGTCTAAAATGCACCACAGGTATAGAATGTAGATGGATAGTATACTTAATGGATGACGAGTGACGACACAGAGGTAGGTACAGCAGTGGCCTACCGTACTGCTATAAGTATATATATAGTATACTGGTGGACACTGTCAGCAAACTGCAAAACTGTCTAAAATGCACCACAGGTATAGAATGTAGATGGATAGTATACTTAATGGATGACGAGTGACGACACAGAGGTAGGTACAGCAGTGGCCTACCGTACTGCTATAAGTATATATATAATAAACTGGTGGACACTGTCAGCAAACTGCAAAACTGTCTAAAATTCACCACAGGTATAGAATGTAGATGGATAGTATACTTAATGGATGACGAGTGACGACACAGAGGTAGGTACAGCAGTGGCCTACCGTACTGCTATAAGTATATATATATATAATAAACTGGTGGACACTGTCAGCAAACTGTAAAACTGTTTAAAACGCACCACAGGTATAGAATGTAGATGGATAGTATACTTAATGGATGACGAGTGACGACACAGAGGTAGGTACGGCAGTGGCCTACCGTACTGCTATAAGTATATATATAGTATACTGGTGGACACTGTCAGCAAACTGCAAAACTGTCTAAAATGCACCACAGGTATAGAATGTAGATGGATAGTATACTTAATGGATGACGAGTGACGACACAGAGGTAGGTACAGCAGTGGCCTACCGTACTGCTTTAAGTATATATATAATAAACTGGTGGACACTGTCAGCAAACTGCAAAACTGTCTAAAATGCACCACAGGTATAGAATGTAGATGGATAGTATACTTAATGGATGACGAGTGACGACACAGAGGTAGGTACAGCAGTGGCCTACCGTACTGCTATAAGTATATATATATATAATAAACTGGTGGACACTGTCAGCAAACTGTAAAACTGTCTAAAATGCACCACAGGTATAGAATGTAGATGGATAGTATACTTAATGGATGACGAGTGACGACACAGAGGTAGGTACAGCAGTGGCCTACCGTACTGCTATAAGTATATATATATAAAATAAACTGGTGGACACTGTCAGCAAACTGCAAAACTGTCTAAAATGCACCACAGGTATAGAATGTAGATGGATAGTATACTTAATGGATGACGAGTGACGACACAGAGGTAGGTACAGCAGTGGCCTACCGTACTGCTATAAGTATATATATAATAAACTGGTGGACACTGTCAGCAAACTGCAAAACTGTCTAAAATGCACCACAGGTATAGAATGTAGATGGATAGTATACTTAATGGATGACGAGTGACGACACAGAGGTAGGTACAGCAGTGGCCTACCGTACTGCTATAAGTATATATATAGTATACTGGTGGACACTGTCAGCAAACTGCAAAACTGTCTAAAATGCACCACAGGTATAGAATGTAGATGGATAGTATACTTAATGGATGACGAGTGACGACACAGAGGTAGGTACAGCAGTGGCCTACCGTACTGCTATAAGTATATATATAATAAACTGGTGGACACTGTCAGCAAACTGCAAAACTGTCTAAAATTCACCACAGGTATAGAATGTAGATGGATAGTATACTTAATGGATGACGAGTGACGACACAGAGGTAGGTACAGCAGTGGCCTACCGTACTGCTATAAGTATATATATATAATAAACTGGTGGACACTGTCAGCAAACTGTAAAACTGTCTAAAACGCACCACAGGTATAGAATGTAGATGGATAGTATACTTAATGGATGACGAGTGACGACACAGAGGTAGGTACGGCAGTGGCCTACCGTACTGCTATAAGTATATATATAGTATACTGGTGGACACTGTCAGCAAACTGCAAAACTGTCTAAAATGCACCACAGGTATAGAATGTAGATGGATAGTATACTTAATGGATGACGAGTGACGACACAGAGGTAGGTACAGCAGTGGCCTACCGTACTGCTTTAAGTATATATATAATAAACTGGTGGACACTGTCAGCAAACTGCAAAACTGTCTAAAATGCACCACAGGTATAGAATGTAGATGGATAGTATACTTAATGGATGACGAGTGACGACACAGAGGTAGGTACAGCAGTGGCCTACCGTACTGCTATAAGTATATATATATATATAATAAACTGGTGGACACTGTCAGCAAACTGTAAAACTGTCTAAAATGCACCACAGGTATAGAATGTAGATGGATAGTATACTTAATGGATGACGAGTGACGACACAGAGGTAGGTACAGCAGTGGCCTACCGTACTGCTATAAGTATATATATAGTATACTGGTGGACACTGTCAGCAAACTGCAAAACTGTCTAAAATGCACCACAGGTATAGAATGTAGATGGATAGTATACTTAATGGATGACGAGTGACGACACAGAGGTAGGTACAGCAGTGGCCTACCGTACTGCTATAAGTATATATATAATAAACTGGTGGACACTGTCAGCAAACTGCAAAACTGTCTAAAATTCACCACAGGTATAGAATGTAGATGGATAGTATACTTAATGGATGACGAGTGACGACACAGAGGTAGGTACAGCAGTGGCCTACCGTACTGCTATAAGTATATATATATATAATAAACTGGTGGACACTGTCAGCAAACTGTAAAACTGTTTAAAACGCACCACAGGTATAGAATGTAGATGGATAGTATACTTAATGGATGACGAGTGACGACACAGAGGTAGGTACGGCAGTGGCCTACCGTACTGCTATAAGTATATATATAGTATACTGGTGGACACTGTCAGCAAACTGCAAAACTGTCTAAAATGCACCACAGGTATAGAATGTAGATGGATAGTATACTTAATGGATGACGAGTGACGACACAGAGGTAGGTACAGCAGTGGCCTACCGTACTGCTATAAGTATATATATATAATAAACTGGTGGACACTGTCAGCAAACTGTAAAACTGTCTAAAATGCACCACAGGTATTGAATGTAGATGGATAGTATACTTAATGGATGACGAGTGACGACACAGAGGTAGGTACAGCAGTGGCCTACCGTACTGCTATAAGTATATATATAGTATACTGGTGGACACTGTCAGCAAACTGCAAAACTGTCTAAAATGCACCACAGGTATAGAATGTAGATGGATAGTATACTTAATGGATGACGAGTGACGACACAGAGGTAGGTACAGCAGTGGCCTACCGTACTGCTATAAGTGTATATATATATATAATAAACTGGTGGACACTGTCAGCAAACTGCAAAACTGTCTAAAATGCACCACAGGTATAGAATGTAGATGGGTAGTATACTTAATGGATGACGAGTGACAACACAGAGGTAGGTACAGCAGTGGCCTACCGTACTGCTATAAGTATATATATAATAAACTGGTGGACACTGTCAGCAAACTGCAAAACTGTCTAAAATGCACCACAGGTATAGAATGTTGATGGATAGTATACTTAATGGATGACGAGTGGCGACACAGAGGTAGGTACAGCAGTGGCCTACCGTACTGCTATAAGTATATATATAGTATACTGGTGGACACTGTCAGCAAACTGCAAAACTGTCTAAAATGCACCACAGGTATAGAATGTTGATGGATAGTATACTTAATGGATGACGAGTGACGACACAGAGGTAGGTACAGCAGTGGCCTACCGTACTGCTATAAGTATATATATATAGTATACTGGTGGACACTGTCAGCAAACTGCAAAACTGTCTAAAATGCACCACAGGTATAGAATGTAGATGGATAGTATACTTAATGGATGACGAGTGACGACACAGAGGTAGGTACAGCAGTGGCCTACCGTACTGCTATAAGTATATATATATAATAAACTGGTGGACACTGTCAGCAAACTGTAAAACTGTCTAAAATGCACCACAGGTATAGAATGTAGATGGATAGTATACTTAATGGATGACGAGTGACGACACAGAGGTAGGTACAGCAGTGGCCTACCGTACTGCTATAAGTATATATATAGTATACTGGTGGACACTGTCAGCAAACTGCAAAACTGTCTAAAATGCACCACAGGTATAGAATGTAGATGGATAGTATACTTAATGGATGACGAGTGACGACACAGAGGTAGGTACAGCAGTGGCCTACCGTACTGCTATAAGTATATATATATATAATAAACTGGTGGACACTGTCAGCAAACTGTAAAACTGTCTAAAATGCACCACAGGTATAGAATTTAGATGGATAGTATACTTAATGGATGACGAGTGACGACACAGAGGTAGGTACAGCAGTGGCCTACCGTACTGCTATAAGTATATATATAGTATACTGGTGGACACTGTCAGCAAACTGCAAAACTGTCTAAAATGCACCACAGGTATAGAATGTAGATGGATAGTATACTTAATGGATGACGAGTGACGACACAGAGGTAGGTACAGCAGTGGCCTACCGTACTGCTATAAGTATATATATAATAAACTGGTGGACACTGTCAGCAAACTGCAAAACTGTCTAAAATGCACCACAGGTATAGAATGTAGATGGATAGTATACTTAATGGATGACAAGTGACGACACAGAGGTAGGTACAGCAGTGGCCTACCGTACTGCTATAAGTATATATATAGTATACTGGTGGACACTGTCAGCAAACTGTCAAACTGTCTAAAATGCACCACAGGTATAGAATGTAGATGGATAGTATACTTAATGGATGACGAGTGACGACACAGAGGTAGGTACAGCAGTGGCCTACCGTACTGCTATAAGTATATATATAGTATACTGGTGGACACTGTCAGCAAACTGCAAAACTGTCTAAAATGCACCACAGGTATAGAATGTAGATGGATAGTATACTTAATGGATGACGAGTAACGACACAGAGGTAGGTACAGCAGTGTCCTAACGTACTGCTATAAGTATATATATAAAATAAACTGGTGGACACTGTCAGCAAACTGCAAAACTGTCTAAAATGCACCACAGGTATAGAATGTAGATGGATAGTATACTTAATGTCAGAATTCGTTTGGATCTTCCAGTGTGAAAACATATTAGCAGGGACTGAGATTCATGGAATAATAACTAGTTTATTAAAGCAACGTACAACTGTAAACAATAAATATAAAGCAGGAATAACTAGAGAACACAAAGGGAAAACTGAGGGGACATGGGATGCCAGGAAACTGTGAGTACATGAGAATGATGTAGACTGTGGTAGAGTATGCACGTACCAGGGTTGCAGGATTGCACTGTAACTGGAACACAGGATGACACTGATGATTTGTAAACTTGTGAACGGTGACTAAAGGTGCTGATGAGTTAAGGAACTTGTAAATGATGATTGAAGACACTGGTGATTTGCAGACTTGTAAATGGTGACTGAAGATGCTGATGAGTTAAGGAACTTGTAAATGATGATTGAAGACACTGGTGATTTGCAGACTTGTAAATGGTGACTGAAGATGCTGATGAGTTAAGGAACTTAAGAATAATGGTTAAAGACACTGGTGGTTTACAGAGTAGTAAATGGTGACTGGAGACGCTGATGATTCCAGGAACTTGAGAATAATAATTAAAGACACTGGTGATTTGCAAAGTAGTAAACGGTGACTGAGGACGCTGATGATTCCAGGAACTTGAGAATAATAATTAAAGACACTGGTGATTTGCAGAGTAGTAAACGGTGACTGGAGACACTGATGATTCTAGGAACTTGAAAATAACAATTAAAGACACTGATGGTTTGCAGAGTAGTAAACGGTGACTGAAGACGCTGATGATTCCAGGAACTTGAAAATAACAATTAAAGACACTGATGGTTTGCAGAGTAGCAAACGGTGACTGGAGACACTGATGATTCTAGGAACTTGAAAATAACAATTAAAGACACTGATGGTTTGCAGAGTAGTACACGGTGACTGAAGACGCTGATGATTCCAGGAACTTGAAAATAACAATTAAAGACACTGATGGTTTGCAGAGTAGTACACGGTGACTGGACACTGATGATTCTAGGAACTTGAAAATAATACTTAAAGACTCTGATGCAGACACTGACTCCCAGCACGCTGATGACCGAGACACATTAAAGTCCAGAAGCTGCTTGAGAACGCTGGAAGCTGTGCAGCAGTTAATGCTGGAAGCACCGGAGACACTGGGGTAGACTGCGGAGAAACTCGCCGGGAACAAGAGCACTGGCAGTTCTTTGGTCGATTTAGCAGCAGAGATCAGCATGACCAGGACCAGGAGCTGTAACAATCTTGACTTGATGAACTGGCACCAGGGAGCCTGTGTGGCTGGCCTAAGTAGTGAGTACAGGTGCTGCTCACAGCTGTGGTAGCAGCTACTAATCAAGATGCAGATACAGAGCAGAACTCTGAACACCAGAGAAGAGAGCGCCACCCCAGGCATGGAGTAGAAACTACATGGGATTGTGACACTTAATGGATGACGAGTGACGACACAAAGGTAGGTACAGCAGTGGCCTACCGTACTGCTATAAGTATATATATAGTATACTGGTGGACACTGTCAGCAAACTGCAAAACTGTCTAAAATGCACCACATGTATAGAATGTAGATGGATAGTATACTTAATGGATGACGAGTGACGACACAGAGGTAGGTACAGCAGTGGCCTACCGTACTGCTATAAGTATATATATATAGTATACTGGTGGACACTGTCAGCAAACTGCAAAACTGTCTAAAATGCACCACAGGTATAGAATGTAGATGGATAGTATACTTAATGGATGACGAGTGACGACACAGAGGTAGGTACAGCAGTGGCCTACCGTACTGCTATAAGTATATATATAATAAACTGGTGGACACTGTCAGCAAACTGCAAAACTGTCTAAAATGCACCACAGGTATAGAATGTAGATGGATAGTATACTTAATGGACGACGAGTGACGACACAGAGGTAGGTACAGCAGTGGCCTACCGTACTGCTATAAGTATATATATAGTATACTGGTGGACACTGTCAGCAAACTGCAAAACTTTCTAAAATGCACCACAGGTATAGAATGTAGATGGATAGTATACTTAATGGATGACGAGTGACGACACAGAGGTAGGTACAGCAGTGGCCTACCGTACTGCTATAAGTATATATATAATAAACTGGTGGACACTGTCAGCAAACTGCAAAACTGTCTAAAATGCACCACAGGTATAGAATGTAGATGGATAGTATACTTAATGGATGACGAGTGACGACACAGAGGTAGGTACAGCAGTGGCCTATCGTACTGCTATAAGTATATATATAATAAACTGGTGGACACTGTCAGCAAACTGCAAAACTGTCTAAAATGCACCACAGGTATAGAATGTAGATGGATAGTATACTTAATGGATGACGAGTGACGACACAGAGGTAGGTACAGCAGTGGCCTACCGTACTGCTATAAGTATATATATAGTATACTGGTGGACACTGTCAGCAAACTGCAAAACTGTCTAAAATGCACCACATGTATAGAATGTAGATGGATAGTATACTTAATGGATGACGAGTGACGACACAGAGGTAGGTACAGCAGTGGCCTACCGTACTGCTATAAGTATATATATATATAATAAACTGGTGGACACTGTCAGCAAACTGCAAAACTGTCTAAAATGCACCACAGGTATAGAATGTAGATGGGTAGTATACTTAATGGATGACGAGTGACAACACAGAGGTAGGTACAGCAGTGGCCTACCGTACTGCTATAAGTATATATATAATAAACTGGTGGACACTGTCAGCAAACTGCAAAACTGTCTAAAATGCACCACAGGTATAGAATGTAGATGGATAGTATACTTAATGGATGAACGAGTGACGACACAGAGGTAGGTACAGCAGTGGCCTATCGTACTGCTATAAGTATATATATAATAAACTGGTGGACACTGTCAGCAAACTGCAAAACTGTCTAAAATGCACCACAGGTATAGAATGTAGATGGATAGTATACTTAATGGATGACGAGTGACGACACAGAGGTAGGTACAGCAGTGGCCTACCGTACTGCTATAAGTATATATATATATAGTATACTGGTGGACACTGTCAGCAAACTGCAAAACTGTCTAAAATGCACCACAGGTATAGAATGTAGATGGATAGTATACTTAATGGATGACGAGTGACGACACAGAGGTAGGTACAGCAGTGGCCTACCGTACTGCTATAAGTATATATATATAATAAACTGGTGGACACTGTCAGCAAACTGCAAAACTGTCTAAAATGCACCACAGGTATAGAATGTAGATGGATAGTATACTTAATGGATGACGAGTGACGACACAGAGGTAGGTACAGCAGTGGCCTACCGTACTGCTATAAGTATATATATATATAATAAACTGGTGGACACTGTCAGCAAACTGTAAAACTGTCTAAAATGCACCACAGGTATAGAATGTAGATGGATAATATACTTAATGGATGACGAGTGACGACACAGAGGTAGGTACAGCAGTGGCCTACCGTACTGCTATATATAGTATACCGGTGGACACTGTCAGCAAACTGCAAAACTAAAATGCACCACAGGTATAGAATGTAGATGGATAGTATACTTAATGGATGACGACACAGAGGTAGGTACAGCAGTGCACTCTGCACTGTACTCCTCCTATGTAATATTAATTATACTGGTGGTCCCCACTCCCAGTCCCCACAATAAAGCAGCACACTGAGCACAGATATGGAGTGTTTTTCAGGCAGACAACGTATACTGGTGGTCACTGTCAGCAAAACTCTGCACTGTACTCCTGCTATAGCTGCTCCCCAGTCCCCACAATTAAGCAGTGTGGGCACTCAGCACAGATATATTATGCAGCACACTGAGCACAGATATGGTATGGAGCGTTTTTTTCAGGCAGAGAACGGATAAAAACTGGTGGTCACTTATCAGCAAAACTCTGCACTGTACTCCTCCTAACAGCTGCTCCCCAGTTCTCCCCACAATTAAGCAATAAACAACCAATGAATCAAGTTCTGTCTTCTACAATAAACGGAGAGGACGCCAGCCACGTCCTCTCCCTATCATCTCCAATGCACGAGTGAAAATGGCGGCGACGCGCGGCTGCTTATATAGAATCCGAATCTCGCGAGAATCCGACATCGGGATGATGACGTTCGGGCGCGCGCTCGGTTTAGCCGAGCAAGGCGGGAAGGTTCGAACCTGCCTCGGACCCGTGTAAACAAGGTGAAGTTCGGGGGGGGGTTCGGTTTCCGAGAAACCGAACCCGCTCATCACTAATATATATATATATTTATATATATATATATATATATATTAAACATGCCCAAAGAGACAACAGTATACTGGGTCCTAGAGACAAAGCTATGTCGATTTCTGCTTGACGTGTCCTGTAGAATATGCAATGGACCAAGGGCTGTTTCTAGCCAATTTGGCTCCCAGTGCAAGATTTCAAAATGCGCCCCCCCCCCCCCCCATTGACCGTAAAAAAAAGCCTTATTAAAATGGGCGTGGTCTCATTAAAATGGGCATGGCCTCGTCTGATATCACGGCCACCACAGGGAAAAAAAGTAAATAAAAAGTCCCCATTTTACACAGTGTGGCAGGCAAGAGTCCCCCATTTTACACAGTGCGGCAGGCAAGAGTGCCCATTTTACACAGTGCGGCAGGCAAGAGTCCCATTTTACACAGTGCGGCAGGCAAGAGTCCCCATTTTACACAATGCGGCAGGCAAGAGTCCCCATTTTAAACAGTACGGCAGGCAAGTGTCCCCATTTTACACATTATGGCAGGCAAGACTCCCCATTTTACACAGTACGGCAGGCAAGAGTCCCCATTTTACACATTACGGCAGGCAAGTGTCCCCATTTTACACATTACGGCAGGGAAGTGTCCCCATTTTACACATTACGGCAGGCAAGAGTCCCCATTTTACACATTACTGCAGGCAAGAGTCCCCATTTTACACATTACGGCAGGCAAGAGTCCCCATTTTACACATTACGGCAGGCAAGAGTCCCCATTTTACAAAGTACTGCAGGCAAGAGTCCCCATTTTACACATTACGGCAGGCAAGAGTCCCCATTTTACACAGTACGGCAGACAGCGTCCCCCTTTTCACACATTACGGCAGGCAAGAGTCCCCATTTCATACAGCACGGCAGGCAAGACTCCCCATTTTATACATTACGGCAGGCAAGACTCCCCATTTTACACATTACGGCAGGCAAGAGTCCCCATTTAACACAGTACGGCAGACAGCGTCCCCCTTTTCACACATTACGGCAGGCAAGAGTCCCCATTTCATACAGCACGGCAGGCAAGACTCCCCATTTTATACATTACGGCAGGCAAGACTGCCCATTTTACACAGTGCGGCAGGCAAGAGTCCCCATTTTACACAGTGCGGCAGGCAAGAGTCCCCATTTTACACATTACGGCAGGCAAGACTCCCCATTTTTCACATTACGGCAGGCAAGACTCCCCATTTTACACATTGCGGCAGGCAAGACTCCCCATTTTACACATTGCGGCAGGCAAGACTCCCCATTTTACACATTGCGGCAGGCAAGTGTCCCCATTTTACACAGTGCGGAAGGCAAGTGTCCCCATTTTACACAGTGCGGCAGGCAAGAGTCCCCATTTTACACAGTGCGGCAGGCAAGTGTCCCCATTTTACACAGTGCGGCAGGCAAGTGTCCCCATTTTACACAGTGCGGCAGGCAAGTGTCCCCATTTTTAAATAAAGTAAGGTGACATTATAGGCTCCTTTGCACACCACCCTTTAATTAAAAAAAAAAAAGGAAGGGAGGGGAGGTAAAATGGCAGGCATGACATGAATAACTACCCCACCCTGCAAAATAAACACACACATTGGCACCATTTAAAACATAAAGTTGAATTATAGGATTCCATGTTTCCGCGGAGCCCCTCTCACACACACACACACACACACACACACACACACACACACACACACACACACACACACACACACACACACACAAAGGGGGGGGGGAATTGCTGGCTCCATCTACAGCCTACATTAACTACATCAAGAAAATTACCACAAAAAGCCAGCAGTCTGATTGTCACTGTGAGAGACTGCTGGGCTGGCTGCAGAATACTCACTGCGCGGTCCGTCACGGCCTGTCCATCACGGTCCTCCTCCCCTAACACCGACGCCGCACGCACCACTTGAAAAGCTGCCTCCAGCTGCAGTGAGTGACTCCTCCGCAGGGCCTCCACTCCGTTAGCCTGAGCCGCTCTGACCTGGTGCCTAAGTAGGTGCCGCACTGGTCACTTACGAAAAGGCGCCCACCCGCTCCTCCGCGGCATCTACCTTCACCAGTTAAATCCCCGGCGTGTGACGTCATGACGTCACTACGTAATTGCGTCAGACTGTATTACTCCGCCCAGCGTGCGGAGAAAAATGGAGGGGCGGGGGGAGGCAGGAGTTTGAAGGCAGCAGCCCCCAGCAGGAGCCGCGGCGGGCGCCCCGTGCAAATGCACGGCTCGCACGCCTGTAGAAACGGCCCTGCAATGGACAGATGATGCCGACTTAAAGAAGCATATGTAAGGCTGAGGATTGTGTGGAGAAGGGTTCTCGGACCTGGTCTCCACAGCTATAGCTGGTAATTCTGATATTTTGCCGTATATTTCTTAGGGTTGTGCACCTGAAATTTTTCGGGTTTTGTGTTTTGGTTTTGGGTTCGGTTCCGTGGCCGTGTTTTGGGTTCGAATGCGTTTTGGCAAAACCTCACCGAATTTTTTTTGTCGGATTCGGGTGTGTTTTGGATTCGGGTGTTTTTTACAAAAAACCCTAAAAAACTGCTTAAATCATAGAATTTGGGGGTCATTTTGATCCCATAGTATTATTAACCTCAATAACCATAATTTCCACTCATTTTCAGTCTATTCTGAACACCTCACACCTCACAATATTATTTTTAGTCCTAAAATTTGCACCGAGGTCGCTGGATGGCTAAGCTAAGAGACACAAGTGGCCGACACAAACACCTGGCCCATCTAGGAGTGGCACTGCAGTGTCAGGCAGGATGGCCCTTCCAAAAAATACTCCCCAAACAGCACATGACGCAAAGAAAAAAAGAGGCGCAATGAGGTAGCTGTGTGAGTAAGCTAAGCGACCCTAGTGGCCGACACAAACACCTGGCCCATCTAGGAGTGGCACTGCAGTGTCAGGCAGGATGGCTCTTCCAAAAAATACTCCCCAAACAGCACATGACGCAAAGAAGAAAAAAAAGAGGCGCAATGAGGTAGCTGTGTGAGTAAGATAAGCGACCCAAGTGGCCGACACAAACACCTGGACCATCTAGGAGTGGCACTGCAGTGTCAGGCAGGATGGCCCTTCCAAAAACTACTCCCCAAACAGCACATGACGCAAAGAAGAAAAAAAAGAGGCGCAATGAGGTAGCTGTGTGAGTAAGATAAGCGACCCAAGTGGCCGACACAAACACCTGGCCCATCTAGGAGTGGCACTGCAGTGTCAGGCAGGATGGCCCTTCCAAAAACTACTCCCGAAACAGCACATGACGCAAAGAAGAAAAAAAAGAGGCGCAATGAGGTAGCTGTGTGAGTAAGATAAGCGACCCAAGTGGCCGACACAAACACCTGGCCCATCTAGGAGTGGCACTGCAGTGTCAGGCAGGATGGCCCTTCCAAAAACTACTCCCCAAACAGCACATGACGCAAAGAAGAAAAAAAAGAGGCGCAATGAGGTAGCTGTGTGAGTAAGATAAGCGACCCAAGTGGCCGACACAAACACCTGGCCCATCTAGGAGTGGCACTGCAGTGTCAGGCAGGATGGCCCTTCTAAAAAATACTCCCCAAACAGCACATGACGCAAAGAAAAATGAAAGAAAAAAGACGTGCAAGATGGAATTGTCCTTGGGCCCTCCCACCCACCCTTATGTTGTATAAACACTAAACAGGACATGCACACTTTAACCAACCCATCATTTCAGCGACAGGGTCTGCCACACGACTGTGACTGAAATGACTGGTTGGTTTGGGCCCCCACCAAAAAGAAGCAATCAATCTCTCCTTGCACAAACTGGCTCTACAGAGGCAAGATGTCCACCTCATCATCATCGTCCGATTCATCACCCCTTTCACTGTGTACATCCCCCTCCTCACAGATTATTAATTCGTCCCCACTGGAATCCACCATCTCAGATCCCCGTGTACTTTCTGGAGGCAATTGCTGCTGGTGAATGTCTCCATGGAGTAATTGATTATAATTAATTTTAATGAACATCATCTTCTCCACATTTTCTGGAAGTAACCTCGTACGCCGATTGCTGACAAGGTGAGCGGCGGCACTAAACACTCTTTCGGAGTATACACTGGAGGGAGGGCAACTTAGGTAGAATAAAGCCAGTTTGTGCAAGGGCCTCCAAATTGCCTCTTTTCCCTGCCAGTATACGTACGGACTGTCTGACGTGCCTACTTGGATGCGGTCACTCATATAATCCTCCACCATTCTTTCAATGGTGAGAGAATCATATGCAGTGACAGTAGACAACATGTCAGTAATCGTTGGCAGGTCCTTCAGTCCGGACCAGATGTCAGCATCAGCAGTCGCTCCAGACTGCCCTGCATCACCGCCAGCGGGTGGGCTTGGAATTCGTAGCCTTTTCCTCGCACCCCCAGTTGCGGGAGAATGTGAAGGAGGAGATGTTGACAGGTCGCGTTCCGCTTGACTTGACAATTTTCTCACCAGCAGTTCTTTGAACCCCTGCAGACTTGTGTCTGCCGGAAAGAGAGATCCACGTAGGTTTTAAATCTAGGATCGAGCACGGTGGCCAAAATGTAGTGCTCTGATTTCAACAGATTGACCACACGTGAATCCTGGTTAAGCGAATGAAGGGCTCCATCCACAAGTCCCACATGCCTAGCGGAATCGCTCTGTTTTAGCTCCTCCTTCAATGCCTCCAGCTTCTTCTGCAAAAGCCTGATGAGAGGAATGACCTGACTCAGGCTGGCAGTGTCTGAACTGACTTCACGTGTGGCAAGTTCAAAGGGCAGCAGAACCTTGCACAACGTTGAAATCATTCTCCACTGCGCTTGAGACAGGTGCATTCCACCTCCTTTGCCTATATCGTGGCCAGATGTATAGGCTTGAATGGCATTTTGCTGCTCCTCCATCCTCTGAAGCATATAGAGGGTTGAATTCCACCTCGTTACCACCTCTTGCTTCAGATGATGGCAGGGCAGGTTCAGGTGTTTTTGGTGGTGCTCCAGTCTTCTGTACGCGGTGCCTGCACGCCGAAAGTGGCCCGCAATTCTTCTGGCCACCAACAGCATCTCTTGCACGCCCCTGTCATTTTTTAAATAATTCTGCACTACCAAATTCAAGGTATGTGCAAAACATGGGACGTGCTGGAATTTGCCCAGATGTAATGCGCGCACAATATTGCTGGCGTTGTCCGATGTCACAAATCCCCAGGAGAGTCCAATTGGGGTAAGCCATTCTGCGATGATCTTCCTCAGTTGCCGTAAGAGGTTTTCAGCTGTGTGCGTATTCTGGGAAAGCGGTGATACAAAGCGTAGCCTGCCTAGGAACGAGTTGGCGTTTGCGAGATCCTGCTACTGGTGCCGCCGCTGCTGTTCTTGCAGCGGGAGGCAATACATCTACCCAGTGGGCTGTCACAGTCATGTAGTCCTGAGTCTGCCCTGCTCCACTTGTCCACATGTCCGTGGTTAAGTGGACATTGGGTACAACTGCATTTTTTAGCACACTGGTGAGTCTTTTTCTGACGTCCGTGTACATTCTCGGTATCGCCTGCCTAGAGAAGTGGAACCTAGATGGTATTTGGTAACGGGGGCACACTGCCTCAATAAATTGTCTAGTTCCCTGTGAACTAACGGCGGATACCGGACGCACGTCTAACACCAACATAGTTGTCAAGGCCTCAGTTATCCGCTTTGCAGCAGGATGACTGCTGTGATATTTCATCTTCCTCGCAAAGGACTGTTGGACAGTCAATTGCTTACTGGAAGTAGTACAAGTGGTCTTCCGACTTCCCCTCTGGGATGACGATCGACTCCCAGCAGCAACAACAGCAGCGCCAGCAGCAGTAGGCATTACACTCAAGGATGCATCGGAGGAATCCCAGGCAGGAGAGGACTCAACAGACTTGCCAGTGACATGGCCTGCAGGACTATTGGCTTTCCTGGGTAAGGAGGAAATTGACACTGAGGGAGTTGGTGGTGTGGTTTGCGCGAGCTTGGTTACAAGAGGAAGGGATTTACTGGTCAGTGGACTGCTTCCGCTGTCGCCCAAAGTTTTTGAACTTGTCACTGACTTATTATGAATGCGCTGCAGGTGACGTATAAGGGAGGATGTTCCGAGGTGGTTAACGTCCTTACCCCTACTTATTACAGCTTGACAAAGGCAACACACGGCTTGACACCTGTTGTCCGCATTTCTGTTGAAATACTTCCACACTGAAGAGCTGATTTTTTTGGTATTTTCACCAGGCATGTCATGGCCATATTCCTCCCACGGACAACAGGTGTCCCCCCGGGTGCCTGACTTAAACAAACCACCTCACCATCAGAATCCTCCTTGTCAATTTCCTCCCCAGCCCAAGCAACACCCATATCCTCATCCTGGTGTACTTCAACACTGACATCTTCAATTTCACTATCAGGAACTGGACTGCGGGTGCTCCTTTCAACACTTGCAGGGGGCGTGCAAATGGTGGAAGGCGCAAGCTCTTCCCGTCCAGTGTTGGGAAGGTCAGGCATCGCAACCGACACAATTGGACTCTCCTTTGGGATTTGGGATTTCGAAGAACGCACAGTTCTTTGCTGTGCTTTTGCCGCAAGTCTTTTCTTTTTTCTAGCGAGAGGATGAGTGCTTCCATCCTCATGTGAAGCTGAACCACTAGCCATGAACATAGGCCAGGGCCTCAGCCGTTCCTTGCCACTCCGTGTCGTAAATGGCATATTGGCAAGTTTACGCTTCTCCTCAGACGCTTTTAATTTGATTTTTGGGTCATTTTTTTACTGATCTTTTGTGTTTTGGATTTTACATGCTCTGTACTATGACATTGGGCATCGGCCTTGGCAGACGACGGTGATGGCATTTCATCGTCTCGGCCATGACTAGTGGCAGCAGCTTCAGCACGAGGTGGAAGTGGATCTTGATCTTTCCCTATTTTTTTAACCTCCACATTTTTGTTCTCCATATTTTGCGCACAACTAAAAGCCACCACAGGTATACAATGTAGATGGATGGATAGTATAGTATTACTTATACGTATGGACGACGAGTGACGACACAGAGGTAGGTACAGCCGTGGCCTACCGTACTGCTGCTTAGTGCTTATATATATGATATACTGTATAACGGACCTGGTGGACAGTGTCAGCAGACTGCTAAACAAACTAGTATGAAGAAAGAAAAAAAAAACACCACAGGTATACAATGTAGATGGATGGATAGTATAGTATTACTTATACTTATGGACGACGAGTGCACTGACGACACAGAGGTAGGTACAGCCGTGGCCTACCGTACTGCTGCTTAGTGCTTATATATATGATATACTGTATAACGGACCTGGTGGACACTGTCAGCAGACTGCTAAACAAACTAGTATGAAGAAAGAAAAAAAAACACCACAGGTATACAATGTAGATGGATGGATAGTATAGTATTACTTATACTTATGGACGACGAGTGACGACACAGAGGTAGGTACAGCCGTGGCCTACCGTACTGCTGCTTAGTGCTTATATATATGATATTATACTGTATAACAGACCTGGTGGACAGTGTCAGCAGACTGCTAAACTAGTATGAAGAAAGAAAAAAAAAACACCACAGGTATACAATGTAGATGGATGGATAGTATAGTATTACTTATACTTATGGACAACGAGTGACGACACAGAGGTAGGTACAGCCGTGGCCTACCGTACTGCTGCTTAGTGCTTATATATATGATATTATACTGTATAACGGACCTGGTGGACACTGTCAGCAGACTGCTAAACAAACTAGTATGAAGAAAGAAAAAAAAAACACCACAGGTATACAATGTAGATGGATGGATAGTATAGTATTACTTATACTTATGGACGACGAGTGACGACACAGAGGTAGGTACAGCCGTGGCCTACCGTACTGCTGCTTAGTGCTTACATATATGATATACTGTATAACGGACCTGGTGGACACTGTCAGCAGACTGCTAAACAAACTAGTATGACTATGAAGAAAGAAAAAAAAAACACCACAGGTATACAATGTAGATGGATGGATAGTATAGTATTACTTATACTTATGGACGACGAGTGCACTGACGACACAGAGGTAGGTACAGCCGTGGCCTACCGTACTGCTGCTTAGTGCTTAATTATATACATAATATACTGTATAACGGACCTGGTGGACACTGTCAGCAGACTGCTAAACAAACTAGCATGAAGAAAGAAAAAAAAAACACCACAGTGTTTTTGAGGCAGACAAACGTATACTGGACTGGTGGTCACTGTCCGCAAAACTGTGCACTGTACTCCTGCTATAATTGCTCCCCAGTCCCCACAATTAGGCAGTGTGAGCAGTGCACTCAGCACAGATATATCATGCAGCAGTGCAGCACACTGAGTGAGCACAGATATGGTGGAGCGTTTTTTTTCAGGCAGAGAAACAACGGATTAAACTTAAAACCCTGCACTGTACTCCCTAACAGCTGCTCCCCGTCCCCAATCCTCCCCACAATTAAAACTAAGTCACTCAGTTTTTTTTTTCTCTAATACAACGGAGAGGACGCCAGCCACGTCCTCTGCTTTCAATCTCAATGCACGTGTGAAAAATGGCGGCGACGCGCGGCTCCTTATATAGAATCCGAGTCTCGCGAGAATCCGACAGCGGGATGATGACGTTCGGGCGCGCTCGGGTTAACCGAGCAAGGCGGGAGGATCTGAGTCGCTCGGACCCGTGTAAAAAAAAGGTGAAGTTCGGGCGGGTTCGGATTCCGAGGAACCGAACCCGCTCATCACTAATATTTCTGCACAGCCTAGGAAAGCACGACATTATTGAATGCAGCCTTTCGAACAAAGAAACAAGAAAGTCCGAGGTGCGTCCTTTCTTGCCAGAGGCGAGGGCAGAGGAAGGAAGCTGCACAACACAGCTAGGTCCCAGGAACAGAAGTCCTCCCCGGCCTCTACAAAAATCCACCGCATGTCGCTGGGGCTCCACAGGCGGAGCTAGGCCCGGTGGGGGCACGCCTGCGTAAATTCAGCCACAAGTGGGTTCACTCCCTGTTAGATCCCTGGGCAATAGATATTGTGTCTCAGGGATGCAAGCTGGACTTTGAGGAGATGCCCCCTCACCGACGGCCCTGCCAGCTTCCCCCTTAGAGAGGGAATTAGTGTTACAGGCAATTCACAAATTATATCTCCAGCAGGTGGTGGTGCAGGTTACCCTCCTTCAACAGGGAAGGGGTTACTATTTCACAATGTTTGTGGTACCGAAACCGGACGGTTCGGTCAGACCCATTTTGAATTTAAAATCCCTGAACATTTACCTGAAAAGGTTCAAATTCAAGATGGAATCGCTCAGAGCGGTCATTGCAAGCCTGGAAGAGGGGGATTTTATGGTGTCTCTAAACATAAAGGATGCTTACCTGCATGTCCCCATTTTATCCACCTCATCAGGAGTACCTTAGATTTGTGGTACAGGATTGTCATTACCAATTCCAGACGTTGCCGTTTGGTCTCTCCACGGCACCGAGAATATTTACCAAGGTAATGGCGGAAATGATGGTGCGCCTGCGAAAGCAGGGAGTCACAATTATCCCATACTTGGACAATCTCCTCATAAAGGTGAGGTCCAGAGAGCAGTTGCTGATCAGCGTAGCACGCTCTCGGGAAGTGTTACAACAGCACGGCTGGATTCTGAATATTCCAAAGTCGCAGCTGATTCCTACGACGCGTCTGCCCTTTCGGGGCATGATTCTGGACACAGACCAGAAGAAGGTTTTTCTCCCGACGGAGAAGGCTCAGGAACTCATGACACTGGTCAGAGACCTCTCAAACCAAAACTGGTGTCGGTGCATCACTGCACGCGAGTCCTGGGAAAAGATGGTGGCATCTTACGAGGCCATTCCCTTCGGCAGGTTCCATGCGAGAACCTTTCAATGGGATCTGTTGGACAAGTGGTCCGGATCACATCTACAGATGCATCGGCTGATCACCCTATCCCCCCAGGGCCAGGGTGTCTCTTCTGTGGTGGCTGCAGAGTGCTCACCTTCTCGAGGGCCGAAGATTCGGCATTCAGGACTGGGTCCTGGTGACCACGGATGCAAGCCTCCGAGGGTGGGGGGCAGTCACACAGGGAAGAAATTTCCAGGGTCTGTGGTCAAGTCAGGAGACTTGCCTTCTCATCAATATCCTAGAACTAAGGGCCATATACAACGCCCTAAGTCAAGCGGAGACCCTGCTTCGCGACAAATCGGTGCTGATTCAATCAGACAACATCACCGCAGTGGCTCATGTAAACCGCCAAGGCGGCACAGGGAGCAGGGTGGCGATGGCGGAACCCTCCAGAATTCTTCGCTGGGCGAAAAATCACGTGAGAGAACTGTCAGCAGTGTTCATTCCGGGAGTGGACAACTGGGCAGCAGACTTCCTCAGCAGGCACGACCTCCACCCGGGAGAGTGGGGACTTCATCAAGAAGTCTTCACACAGATTACAAATTGATGGGAACTGCCACAGGCGGACATGATGGCATCCCGCCTAAACAAAAAGCTACAAATATTGCGCCAGGTCAAGAGACCCTCAGGCGATAGCTGTGGACGCTCTAGTGACACCGTGGGTGTTCCAGTCGGTTTATGTGTTTCCTCCTCTTCCTCTCATACCCAGAGTGCTGAGAATCGTAAGGAAAAGAGGAGTGGGAACAATACTCATTGTTCCAGATTGGCCAAGAAGGACTTGGTATCCGGAACTGTAAGAAATGCTCTCAGAGGACCCATGGCCTCTGCCTCTCAGACAGGATCTGTTGCAACAGGGGCCCTGTCTGTTCCAAGACTTACCGCAGCTGCGTTTGACAGCATGGCGGTTGAACGCCGGATCCTAGCGGAGAAAGGCATTTCGGATGAAGTTATTCCTACGCTGATACAGGCTAGGAAAGACGTGACAGCAAAACATTATCACCGTATATGGCGAAAATATGTTGCTTGGTGTGGGGCCAGGAAGGCCCCTACAGAGGAATTCCAGCTGGGCCGTTTCCTTCACTTCCTACAGTCGGGAGTGACTATGGGCTTAAAATTAGGGTCCATCAAGGTCCAGATTTCGGCCCTATCCATTTTCTTTCAAAGGGAACTGGCTTCTCTTCCTGAAGTTCAGACCTTTGTAAAGGGAGTGCTGCATATTCAGCCCCCCTTTTGTGCCACCAGTGGCACCTTGGGATCATAACGTGGTGTTGAGTTTCCTGAAATCTCACTGGTTTGAGCCACTTAAGACCGTGGAGTTAAAACATCTCATGTGGAAAGTGGTCTTGCTATTGGCCTTAGCTTCGGCTAGGCGTGTGTCAGAATTGGTGGCTTTGTCATGTAAAAGCCCCTATCTGGTTTTCCATATGGACAGGGCAGAATTACGGACTCGTCCGCAATTTCTGCCAAAGGTGGTGTCATCTTTTCATTTGTACCAACCTATTGTGGTGCCTGCGGCTACTCGTGACTTGGAGGATTCCAAGTTACTAGATGTAGTCAGGGCTTTGAAGATTTATGTAGCCAGAATGGCTGGAGTCAGGGAAACTGACTCGCTGTTTATTCTGTATGCATCCAACAAGCTGGGTGCTCCTGCTTCAAAGCAAACTATTGCTCGCTGGATCTGTAGCACGATTCAGCAGGCTCATTCTGCGGCTGGATTGCCGCATCCAAAATCAGTAAAAGCCCATTCCGCAAGGAAGGTGGGTTTTTCTTGGGCGGCTGCCCGAGGGGTCTCGGCATTACAGCTTTGCCAAGCAGCTACTTGGTCGGGTTCAAACACTTTTGCAAAATTCTACAAGTTGATACCCTAGCTGAGGAGGACCTTGTGTTTGCTCATTCGGTGCTGCAGAGTCATCCGCACTCTCCCGCCCGTTGGGAGCTTTGGTATAATCCCCATGGTCCTTACGGAGTCCCCAGCATCCAGTAGGACGTTAGAGAAAATAAGATTTTACTCACCGGTAATTCTATTTCTCGTAGTCCGTAGTGGATGCTGGGCGCCCGTCCCAAGTGCGGACTTCTTCTGCAATACGTGTATATGGTTATTGCTTAATAAAGGGTTATGTTATGTTGGCATCAGGTTGGCTGATGCTCTGTTGTTGTTCATACTGTTAACTGGGTATGTTATCACAAGTTATACGGTGTGAGTGGTGTGGCTGGTATGAGTCTTACCCTGGATTCCAAAATCCTTTCCTTGTAATGTCAGCTCTTCCGGGCACAGTTTCCTTAACTGAGGTCTGGAGGAGGGGCATAGAGGGAGGAGCCAGTGCACACCAGTAGTCCTAATTCTTTCTTAGAGTGCCCAGTCTCCTGCGGAGCCCGTCTATTCCCCATGGTCCTTACGGAGTCCCCAGCATCCACTACAGACTACGAGAAATAGATTTACCGGTGAGTAAAATCTTATTTTTACACAGTACGGCAGGCATTGCAGCAGGTATTGTCCTCTTTTTTACACAGTACGGCAGGCATTGCAGCAGGTGTTGTCCCCTTTCTACACAGTACGGCAGGCATTGCAGCAGGTATTGTCCCATTTTTACACAGTACGGCAGGCACTGCAGCAGGTATTGTCCCCTTTTTACTAGAGATGAGCGGGTTCGGTTCCTCTGAATCCGAACCCGCCCGAACTTCAGGTTTTTTACACGGGTCCGAGCAGGCTCGGATCTTCCCGCCTTGCTCGGCTAACCCGAGCGCGCCCGAACGTCATCATCACGCTGTCGGATTCTCGCGAGGCTCGGATTCTATCGCGAGACTCGGATTCTATATAAGGAGCCGCGCGTCGCCGCCATTTTCACACGTGCATTGAGAGTCATAGGGAGAGGACGTGGCTGGCGTCCTCTCCGTTTAGAGAAGAGAGAGACACAGTATTTTGGGGAGCATTATTAGGAGGAGTACTACTATACTGTATACTACTATACTACTTGCTGAAGTGATATTTATACTAGATTAGATAATAGATAGTGTGACTGTAAGTGTATTATCTGACTTGTGGGGGAGACACTGACAGTGGGGAGCAGTTAGAGTCTGAGAGCAGGACTCAGGAGTACATATAACGTACAGTGCACACTTTTGCTGCCAGAGTCAGTGCCACACTGCCATTGTTGTGACCACACTGACCACCAGTATAATAATATATTTTGTGATTGTCTGCTTAGGCCTCGGAGTACTAGTTGCAAGTTGCAACGTGACCTGAAGTGACCACCAGTTTAATAATCAATCACCACCAGTTTAATATATATATATATATATATATATAATTGTATATAATATATATATATATATATATATATAAAATATTGTATACCACCTACCCGTGGTTTTTTTTTTTTTCATTCTTCTTTATACATACTACTATAGTAGCTTACTGTAGCAGTCTGCGGTGCTGTGCTGACCTGACAGTGTCCAGCAGGTCCGTCATCAGTCATTACATAATAAATATATATAGTACCTGTCCGGCTGCAGTACTAGTGATATTATATTGATTTCATCTCATTATCAATAATTTATCATCCAGTCTAGACTCTATATTAGCAGCAGACACAGTACGTTAGTCCACGGCTGTAGCTACCTCTGTGTCGGCACTCGGCAGTCCATCCATAATTGTATACCACCTACCCGTGGTTTTTTTTTTTTCTTTCTTCTTTGTACATACTACTATAGAGTATAGTAGCTTACTGTAGCAGTCTGCGGTGCTGCTGAGCTGACAGTGTCCAGCAGGTCCGTCATCAGTCATCATTACCTAATGAATATATTATCTACCTGTCCGGCTGCAGTACTAGTGATATTATATATACATACATATATATATATTGATTTCATCTCATTATCATCCAGTCTATATTAGCAGCAGACACAGTACGGTAGTCCACGGCTGTAGCTACCTCTGTGTCGGCACTCGGCAGTCCATCCATAATTGTATACCACCTACCCGTGGTTTTTTTTTTTCTTTCTTCTTTGTACATACTACTATAGAGTATAGTAGCTTACTGTAGCAGTCTGCGGTGCTGCTGAGCTGACAGTGTCCAGCAGGTCCGTCATCAGTCATCATTACCTAATAAATATATTATCTACCTGTCCGGCTGCAGTACTAGTGATATTATATATACATACATATATATATTGATTTCATCTCATTATCAATCATCCAGTCTATATTAGCAGCAGACACAGTACGTTAGTCCACGGCTGTAGCTACCTCTGTGTCGGCACTCGGCAGTCCATCCATAATTGTATACCACCTACCCGTGTTTTTTTTTTTTCTTTCTTCTTTGTACATACTACTATAGTATAGTAGCTTACTGTAGCAGTCTGCGGTGCTGCTGAGCTGACAGTGTCCAGCAGGTCCGTCATCAGTCATCATTACCTAATAAATATATTATCTACCTGTCCGGCTGCAGTACTAGTGATATTATATATACATACATATATATATATTGATTTCATCTCATTATCATCCAGTCTATATTAGCAGCAGACACAGTACGGTAGTCCACGGCTGTAGCTACCTCTGTGTCGGCACTCGGCAGTCCATCCATAAGTATACTAGTATCCATCCATCTCCATTGTTTACCTGAGGTGCCTTTTAGTTGTGCCTATTAAAATATGGAGAACAAAAATGTTGAGGTTCCAAAATTAGGGAAAGATCAAGATCCACTTCCACCTCGTGCTGAAGCTGCTGCCACTAGTCATGGCCGAGACGATGAAATGCCAGCAACGTCGTCTGCCAAGGCCGATGCCCAATGTCATAGTACAGAGCATGTCAAATCCAAAACACCAAATATCAGTAAAAAAAGGACTCCAAAACCTAAAATAAAATTGTCGGAGGAGAAGCGTAAACTTGCCAATATGCCATTTACCACACGGAGTGGCAAGGAACGGCTGAGGCCCTGGCCTATGTTCATGGCTAGTGGTTCAGCTTCACATGAGGATGGAAGCACTCAGCCTCTCGCTAGAAAACTGAAAAGACTCAAGCTGGCAAAAGCACCGCAAAGAACTGTGCGTTCTTCGAAATCCCAAATCCACAAGGAGAGTCCAATTGTGTCGGTTGCGATGCCTGACCTTCCCAACACTGGACGTGAAGAGCATGCGCCTTCCACCATTTGCACACCCCCTGCAAGTGCTGGAAGGAGCACCCGCAGTCCAGTTCCTGATAGTCAGATTGAAGATGTCAGTGTTGAAGTACACCAGGATGAGGAGGATATGGGTGTTGCTGGCGCTGGGGAGGAAATTGACCAGGAGGATTCTGATGGTGAGGTGATTTGTTTAAGTCAGGCACCCGGGGAGACACCTGTTGTCCGTGGGAGAAATAGGGCCATTGACATGCCTGGTCAAAATACAAAAAAAATCAGCTCTTCGGTGTGGAAGTATTTCACCAGAAATGCGGACAACATTTGTCAAGCCGTGTGTTGCCTTTGTCAAGCTGTAATAAGTAGGGGTAAGGACGTTAACCACCTCGGAACATCCTCCCTTATACGTCACCTGCAGCGCATTCATAATAAGTCAGTGACAAGTTCAAAAACTTTGGGTGACAGCGGAAGCAGTCCACTGACCAGTAAATCCCTTCCTCTTGTAACCAAGCTCATGCAAACCACCCCACCAACTCCCTCAGTGTCAATTTCCTCCTTACCCAGGAATGCCAATAGTCCTGCAGGCCATGTCACTGGCAATTCTGACGAGTCCTCTCCTGCCTGGGATTCCTCCGATGCATCCTTGAGTGTAATGCCTACTGCTGCTGGCGCTGCTGTTGTTGCTGCTGGGAGTCGATCGTCATCCCAGAGGGGAAGTCGTAAGCCCACTTATACTACTTCCAGTAAGCAATTGACTGTCCAACAGTCCTTTGCGAGGAAGATGAAATATCACAGCAGTCATCCTGCTGCAAAGCGGATAACTGAGGCCTTGACAACTATGTTGGTGTTAGACGTGCGTCCGGTATCCGCCGTTAGTTCACAGGGAACTAGACAATTTATTGAGGCAGTGTGCCCCCGTTACCAAATACCATCTAGGTTCCACTTCTCTAGGCAGGCGATACCGAGAATGTACACGGACGTCAGAAAAAGACTCACCAGTGTCCTAAAAAATGCAGTTGTACCCAATGTCCACTTAACCACGGACATGTGGACAAGTGGAGCAGGGCAGGGTCAGGACTATATGACTGTGACAGCCCACTGGGTAGATGTATGGACTCCCGCCGCAAGAACAGCAGCGGCGGCACCAGTAGCAGCATCTCGCAAACGCCAACTCTTTCCTAGGCAGGCTACGCTTTGTATCACCGCTTTCCAGAATACGCACACAGCTGAAAACCTCTTACGGCAACTGAGGAAGATCATCGCGGAATGGCTTACCCCAATTGGACTCTCCTGTGGATTTGTGGCATCGGACAACGCCAGCAATATTGTGTGTGCATTAAATATGGGCAAATTCCAGCACGTCCCATGTTTTGCACATACCTTGAATTTGGTGGTGCAGAATTTTTTAAAAAACGACAGGGGCGTGCAAGAGATGCTGTCGGTGGCCAGAAGAATTGCGGGACACTTTCGGCGTACAGGCACCACGTACAGAAGACAGGAGCACCACCAAAAACTACTGAACCTGCCCTGCCATCATCTGAAGCAAGAAGTGGTAACGAGGTGGAATTCAACCCTCTATATGCTTCAGAGGTTGGAGGAGCAGCAAAAGGCCATTCAAGCCTATACAATTGAGCACGATATAGGAGGTGGAATGCACCTGTCTCAAGCGCAGTGGAGAATGATTTCAACGTTGTGCAAGGTTCTGATGCCCTTTGAACTTGCCACACGTGAAGTCAGTTCAGACACTGCCAGCCTGAGTCAGGTCATTCCCCTCATCAGGCTTTTGCAGAAGAAGCTGGAGACATTGAAGGAGGAGCTAACACGGAGCGATTCCGCTAGGCATGTGGGACTTGTGGATGGAGCCCTTAATTCGCTTAACAAGGATTCACGGGTGGTCAATCTGTTGAAATCAGAGCACTACATTTTGGCCACCGTGCTCGATCCTAGATTTAAAGCCTACCTTGGATCTCTCTTTCCGGCAGACACAAGTCTGCTGGGGTTCAAAGACCTGCTGGTGACAAAATTGTCAAGTCAAGCGGAACGCGACCTGTCAACATCTCCTCCTTCACATTCTCCCGCAACTGGGGGTGCGAGGAAAAGGCTCAGAATTCCGAGCCCACCCGCTGGCGGTGATGCAGGGCAGTCTGGAGCGACTGCTGATGCTGACATCTGGTCCGGACTGAAGGACCTGACAACGATTACGGACATGTCGTCTACTGTCACTGCATATGATTCTCTCACCATTGAAAGAATGGTGGAGGATTATATGAGTGACCGCATCCAAGTAGGCACGTCACACAGTCCGTACTTATACTGGCAGGAAAAAGAGGCAATTTGGAGGCCCTTGCACAAACTGGCTTTATTCTACCTAAGTTGCCCTCCCACAAGTGTGTACTCCGAAAGAGTGTTTAGTGCCGCCGCTCACCTTGTCAGCAATCCGCGTACGAGGTTACATCCAGAAAATGTGGAGAAGATGATGTTCATTAAAATGAATTATAATCAATTCCTCCGTGGAGACATTGACCAGCAGCAATTGCCTCCACAAAGTACACAGGGAGCTGAGATGGTGGATTCCAGTGGGGACGAATTGATAATCTGTGAGGAGGGGGATGTACACGGTGATATATCGGAGGATGATGATGAGGTGGACCTCTTGCCTCTGTAGAGCCAGTTTGTGCAAGGAGAGATTAATTGCTTCTTTTTTGGTGGGGGTCCAAACCAACCCGTCATTTCAGTCACAGTCGTGTGGCAGACCCTGTCACTGAAATGATGGGTTGGTTAAAGTGTGCATGTCCTGTTTATACAACATAAGGGTGGGTGGGAGGGCCCAAGGACAATTCCATCTTGCACCTCTTTTTTCTTTAATTTTTCTTTGCGTCATGTGCTGTTTGTGGAATGTTTTTTGGAAGGGCCATCCTGCGTGACACTGCAGTGCCACTCCTAGATGGGCCCGGTGTTTGTGTCGGCCACTAGGGTCGCTTATCTTACTCACACAGCTACCTCATTGCGCCTCTTTTTTTCTTTGCGTCATGTGCTGTTTGGGGAGGGTTTTTTGGAAGGGCCATCCTGCGTGACACTGCAGTGCCAGTCCTAGATGGGCCCGGTGTTTGTGTCGGCCACTAGGGTCGCTTATCTTACTCACACAGCTACCTCATTGCGCCTCTTTTTTTCTTTGCGTCATGTGCTGTTTGGGGAGGGTTTTTTGGAAGGGCCATCCTGCGTGACACTGCAGTGCCACTCCTAGATGGGCCCGGTGTTTGTGTCGGCCACTAGGGTCGCTTATCTTACTCACACAGCTACCTCATTGCGCCTCTTTTTTTCTTTGCGTCATGTGCTGTTTGGGGAGGGTTTTTTGGAAGGGCCATCCTGCGTGACACTGCAGTGCCACTCCTAGATGGGCCCGGTGTTTGTGTCGGCCACTAGGGTCGCTTATCTTACTCACACAGCTACCTCATTGCGCCTCTTTTTTTCTTTGCGTCATGTGCTGTTTGGGGAGGGTTTTTTGGAAGGGTCATCCTGCGTGACACTGCAGTGCCACTCCTAGATGGGCCCGGTGTTTGTGTCGGCCACTAGGGTCGCTTATCTTACTCACACAGCTACCTCATTGCGCCTCTTTTTTTCTTTGCGTCATGTGCTGTTTGGGGAGTGTTTTTTGGAAGGGCCATCCTGCGTGACACTGCAGTGCCACTCCTAGATGGGCACGGTGTTTGTGTCGGCCACTAGGGTCGCTTAGCTTAGTCATCCAGCGACCTAGGTGCAAATTTTAGGACTAAAAATAATATTGTGAGGTGTGAGGTATTCAGAATAGACTGAAAATGAGTGGAAATTATGGTTTTTGAGGTTAATAATACTTTGGGATCAAAATGACCCCCAAATTCTATGATTTAAGCTGTTTTTTAGTGTTTTTTTAAAAAAAACACCCGAATCCAAAACACACCCGAATCCGACAAAAAAAATTCGGTGAGGTTTTGCCAAAACGCGGTCGAACCCAAAACACGGCCGCGGAACCGAACCCAAAACCAAAACACAAAACCCGAAAAATTTCAAGTGCACATCTCTACTTTTTACACAGTACGGCAGGCATTGTCCCCTTTTTACACAGTATGGCAGGCATTGTCCCCTTTTTACACAGTATAGCAGGTATTGTCCCCTTTTTACACAGTACGGCAGGCATTGTCCCCTTTTTACACAGTACGGCAGGTATTGTCCCCTTTACACAGTAAGGCAGGCATTGTCCCCTTTTTACACAGTATGGCAGGTATTGTCCCCTTTACACAGTAAGGCAGGCATTGTCCCCTTTTTACACAGAACGGCAGGTATTGTCCCCTTTTTACACAGAACGGCAGGCATTGTCCCCTTTTACACAGTACGGCAGGCATTGTCCACTTTTTACACAGTATGGCAGGTATTGTCCCCTTTTTACACAGTACGGCAGGCATTGTCCCCTTTTTACACAGTATGGCAGGTTTGTCCCCTTTTTACACAGTACGGCAGGCATTGTCCCCTTTTTACACAGTATGGCAGGCATTGTCCCCTTTTTACACAGTACGGCAGGCATTGTCCCCTTTTTACACAGTACGGCAGGCATTGTCCACTTTTTACACAGTATGGCAGGTATTGTCCCCTTTTTACACAGAACGGCAGGCATTGTCCACTTTTTACACAGTATGGCAGGTATTGTCCCCTTTTTACACAGTACGGCAGGCATTGTCCCCTTTTTACACAGTATGGCAGGTTTGTCCCCTTTTTACACAGTACGGCAGGCATTGTCCCCTTTTTACACAGTACGGCAGGCATTGTCCCCTTTTTGCACAGTACAGATTTGGGGAGAGGTGAGGGTCTGCAGAACCCCCTGATTAGCAGCTGACACTGGCATGCCTGTGAATGGAGTGGGTGGGGGCAGGAAGCTGGGGTATTTGGGTATGTAAGTTGTGGGGACTGAGAGGGGTGGAGGCACTGGGGCAGCAGAGCCCGCACTCACCTCATGCTCCCCCGGCCTGTCCCAGCATTGAGCAAGGGCGGGTACGTCATCACTGGGGAGACGGGGCTGCCGCCTGATGTCTCTGGCCTGGCTAAGCCCCGCATTCATGCAGAAGTGACCTGCGAGAGAGTGAGTGATCGGCCAGCAGCCCTGCCTACATACACTTCCCTGGTCCAGAGGCACCCCCCTCTACCAGGTCTGTCAATATGGGGGGGGGGGGGGGGGCAGGCTGCGGGATGGGCTGGGGGGCGGGCTGGCGGGGACGGCCACAGTGTAATCTAAATCTAATCTAACCATTTACTAGATGACAGGGTTGGCATGTTCCGTGGTGCCCCCCTCCCAAATCGACCACTGACCAATCAATTTTTACTAAGTGACAGGGGCGTGCTTTCATATGGGCTGAAAGCATGCCCCTGTTAAAGCGGCACTTATACTAGGTGCCACTTACAGGGTTTTTTATAATGGGTTTTTGCTGTCCACCGCTTAGCCCCGCCCCCCGCTCCTTCACACTGACATTGGGAGGCACCGAGAGCACCTTTAAAACAGTTTTTTACAGAGATAATAATGATTAAAATAATCTAAAGGCTAAAGCAGATACTTATGACACAGAATATGTGTCATAAGTATCTTCTCTGTATTATTTTAATCATTATGACAGGGGAGGCACTGCCTCCCCTGACTGCACGTCCCTGTTACACAACATAACTACATGGATACAAATACAGAAATACATTGTGTGTATGTATGTATGTATGTATATATATCCAATTCAGCCGGCACTCCTTGCTGCAGTAACAACTGGTCCTGGTGCCCAGTGCAAGACAATCAACATATCCTTACAAAAAGCACGGCATTCCAAGGACTCTTATGCAAACGCCTTTATTGGCGGTGTGTTACATCAACATGTTTCAGGGCGTCAGCCCTTTCGTCAGGATGGTGTATCCTGACGAAAGGGCTGACGCCCTGAAACATGTTGATGTAACACACCGCCAATAAAGGCGTTTGCATAAGAGTCCTTGGAGTGCCGTGCTTTTTGTAAGGATATATATATATATATATATATATATATATAAAATTATTACCATATGGCAGTGAACAGGACATAAAGCTCAACTTCTGCACGCCAAACTTTCTGCTATATACACTGTGTATTGTGCATCTGTTACCGAGCCCTATATACTCCCAAGCGTTTGGTACTGAGGAGCAGATCACTATGTAACCTATGCCACCCACTTCACAATGAACACGTCCACCGGTCACAGTCACACTACCACTTACAGTGAGCGGAAGAACTTGAGGAGGACACGTCATTTAAACAAACATTTTTTGGCTTGTTCTGACCGGCTGTGTCCATCTGCGCTGGATTTCTGTCCGGGGAACCGAGGTTCAAGTCACGAAGCCTTTCTGCATAAAACAAATATATAGTCACTGGCATGAAGTCTTCATTACAGTAACGGATTCAAGGAAAGTTACATGATGTGTGAATATAAATAGGAGGACATCTGAAATATGTTACTTGCCACAGTTTATATTATAATGTGAAAGTGACTGGAAGGAAGACCGGTAGCCCCCCCGAGAGGGAACCGTACCCTGGAAATAATGAACCGGAGGTCAGTACAAATCGCTGTATAAATTGGAGTACTACAGAGATTATATACACAGCGTATAGACAGGATGTACCAGCGTTACCCTGTTTATAGATCACACATATCACTCTACTACTAGAAACATGGAGCAGGATTATAGAGAAAGACATTACACCTCTACATACAAGTCCCACATCATTACACCCCTACATACATGTCCCGCATCATTTCACCTGTACATACATGTCCCACATTATTACAACTCTACATGCCTGTCCCACATCATTACACCTCTACATACCTTCCCCACATCATTACACCCCTACATACATGTCCCGCATCATTACACCTCTACATACATGTCCCGCATCATTACACCTCTACATACCTTCCCCACATCATAACACCTCTACATACATGTCCCACATCATTACACCTCTACATACATGTCCCACATAATTACACCTCTACATATCTTCCCTTCCCCACATCATTACACCTCTACATACCTTCCCCACATCATTACACCTCTACATACATGTCCCACATAATTACACCTCTACATACATGTCCCACATAATTACACCCCTACATACATGTCCCACATCATTACACCTCTACATACCTTCCCCACATCATTACACCCCTACATACATGTCCCGCATCATTACACCTCTACATACATGTCCCGCATCATTACACCTCTACATACCTTCCCCACATCATTACACCTCTACATACATGTCCCACATCATTACACCTCTACATACATGTCCCACATCATTACACCTCTACATACATGTCCCACATAATTGCACCTCTACATATCTTCCCTTCCCCACATCATTACACCTCTACATACCTTCCCCACATCATTACACCTCTACATACATGTCCCACATAATTACACCTCTACATACATGTCCCACATAATTACACCCCTACATACATGTCCCACATCATTACACCTCTACATACATGTCCCTCATCATTACACCTCTACATACATGTCCCGCATCATTACACCTCTACATACCTTCCCCACATCATTACACCTCTACATACATGTCCCACATCATTACACCCCTACATACATGTCCCACATCATTACACCTCTACATACATGTTCTGCATCATTACACCTCTACATACCTTCCCCACATCATTACACCTCTACATATCTGTCCAGCATCATTACACCTCTACATACGTGTCCCTCATCATTACACCTCTACATACCTTCCCCACATCATTACACCTCTACATACATGTCCCACATCATTACACCCCTACATACATGTCCCACATCATTACACCTCTACATACATGTTCCGCATCATTACACCTCTATATACCTTCCCCACATCATTACACCTCTACATACATGTCCCGCTTCATTACACCTCTACATACCTTCCCCACATCATTACACCTCTACATACCTGTCCCACATAATTACACTTCTACATACCTTCACCACATCATTACACCTCTACATACATGTCCCACATCATTACACTTCTACATACATGTCCCACATAATTACACCTCTACATACATGTCCCACATAATTACACTTCTACATACCTTCACCACATCATTACACCTCTACATACATGTCCCACATAATTACACCTCTACATACATGTCCCACATAATTACACCTCTACATACCTTCCCCACATCATCATTACACCTCTACATACCTTCCCCACATCATTACACCTCTACATACATGTCCCACATAATTACACATAGAATCCGACAGCGGGATGATGACGTTCGGGCGCGCTCGGGTTAACCGAGCCATACGGGAGAATCCGAGTATGGCTTGGACGCGTGTAAAAAGGGTGAAGTTTGGGGGGGTTCGGTTTCCGAGGAACCGAACCCGCTCATCACTAATCATTATACCTCTACATACATGTCCCGCATCATTACACCTTTACATACCTTCCCCACATCATTACACCTCTACATACATGTCCCACATACGTATCCCACATCATTACACCTCTACATACATGTCCCACATAATTACACCTCTACATACATGTCCCGCATCATAACATCTCTACATACCTTCCCCACATCATTATACCTCTACATACCTGTCCTGCATCATTACACCTCTGCATACGTGTCCCTCATCATTACACCTCTACATACATGTCCCGCATCATTACACCTCTACATACCTTCCCCACATCATTACCAGTGATGTGCACCTGAAATTTTTCGGGTTTTGTGTTTTGGTTTTGGATTCGGTTCCGTGGCTGTGTTTTGGATTCGGACGCGTTTTGGCAAAACCTCACCGAAATTTTTTTGTTGGATTCGGGTGTGTTTTGGATTAGGGTGTTTTTAAAAAAAAAAACTAAAAAACAGCTTAAATCATATAATTTGGGGGTCATTTTGATCCCATAGTATTATTAACCTCAATAACCATAATTTCCACTCATTTCCAGTCTATTCTGAACACCTCACACCTCACAATATTATTTTTAGTCCTAAAATTTGCACAGAGGTCGCTGGATGGCTAAGCTAAGCGACACAAGTGGCCGACACAAACACCTGGCCCATCTAGGAGTGGCACTGCAGTGTCAGGCAGGATGGCACTTCAAAAAAATTGTCCCCAAACAGCACATGATGCAAAGAAAAAAAGAGGCGCACCAAGGTCGCTGTGTGACTAAGCTAAGCGACACAAGGTGCCGACACAAACACCTGGCCCATCTAGGAGTGGCTATGTTTTTTTATTAGAAAAATTGCAACAACAAAACAAAGCAATCAACAAACACGAAAAAAAGAATAACTTACATAAACAAAGGTGATACCAGCCAAAAGCCATGCTTAAATAATATTGTCCATAGAGTTTAGTCCGACTACGATGGCATAATATATCAGATTAGTGTATGAAGAGGCAATGCCAAATAAACTCAAAAGTCCATAGCACCGGCAAGATTAATAATAGTTTGTCAAAATAGACAATCAATAGCAATATACAGACCAATATATACAAAATCAAGCCTTAACACACAACAAAACCTAAACATAGAGAAAGTGAGGTGAGCTTTTAGTCGTATGTTAAAACCATAACATAAAAAACTATAACACAAACTCTACATGGGGTGAAAGAAAAGAAAGCCAGAAGGATGAAAGGAAGGAAAGACTTCAGCCACCCACTCAAGGGGTTCTCAGATGGCGCCAAAGCCTGGACCAACTGACGGCATCCATCCTCCCTCGATCCATATCCATCATCCTCTTTACCTCGTGAAGAATGGTACCAACCACCTCAGTACAGGGAAGGACTAACCTTCTTAGGGAAACTAAATACCGTGCACTCCAAGTGTGGTATCTGACCGCTAAACTAACTAAGTAAACGGTGACTAAATCAAACCTCCCAAACCTCTTTTTGAAGGCCCCATACGCCCACTCAGGGTAACTAAGCCCCGAAAGGCACGGAAGGTGTAAAGCGGCTGAAACGGCTTTGTAAATTTTTACATAAAAGGGACACTCGAGCAAGAAGTGGTCCACAGTCTCCACCACCCTAGGACACTCCTCACGTGGGCAAACACGATCACTGGCACCTCGACCCCGATTTTCCCCCTAACATAAAGCTTCCCTTTAAAAAGAAGCCAGGCAATGTCCCTGAACTTGTTATGCACACCAGTGCCTGCAGGAAAGTACTGGTGTCAGAACTGTTATGCACTCCAGTGCCTGCAGGAATGTACTGGTGTTTGAACTGTTATGCAAAACAAATGGACTCACAGACAGACTGGGGAATATGACATAACGTACACAGAAGGTGATAGGGTAACAAAATACACACAAAGTGAACAGAGAAGCCCAGAGGCTAAGGAACTGGGTATCTCCCTTGTATTAGAAATGCTCAGATGGGAAAAGCAAGATGTTGTGTTTTAATACGTAGAGAACCCGAAATGCTGTTGCTAAGGGCAACAGCAAAACCCTAAAAGGTTACCAACGGGTGTGGCAGTAAACTCCTTGGTCAGAGATGGAATGATAGACACAAGGAGAGTCTCCACAATCCTAATTCTCACTTGCAGTGCACAGGTTCAGCTTACTGACACTAAACTGACCCCTGACACCTAGCACAGTGAGACAGGATTAGACAGGCAAGTCTTAGAATACAGCCGCAAACTTGCTAAGTTCACAGAGTAGTAACAGAACCCCAGCAAGCTAAACGACTGACTCCAGTCTTACTGCTAGGTCTGGATTGGCAGAGTGTAATACCAAATCCCCAGGCCTATTTGCAGTAAGCAACAAACAAATACAAAGCTACACAGTACTGGCTAACTTTCAGGAACTGACTAACCAACAAAGATTCAGCAGCATCTGCTTACCCTGAGAAGAGGCCTTATAAAGCAGGTGCTGTCCACGCCCCACTCAGACCTCACAGACTGTGAGCACAAAAACCAGCACCGGATCCCCTGCCGTGCACAGAGCCTATAACCACTGCACAGCAAAAGACCCGAACCGGAGTATCAGCTGCGCTCAGGTTACTCCGCTAGCACTTGTCTCCCGGTTGCCATGACGACGTGGCAGCACAGGGCAGGAGACCCTAACAGTACCCCCCCTCTGACGAGGGGTCAAAGAACCCCTACCACCGGGTTTATCGGGGAACTGCGAGAAGAAAGAGCGTATCAGTCTGGGGGCATGAAGATCACAACTGCGCACCCACGACCGCTCCTCCGGGCCATACCCCTTCCAGTGCACCAAAAATGACAGCCGACCCCGAACCACCTTGGAGTCAAGAATCCTTTCAACAACAAACTCCCTCTGGCCACGTATCAGAAGAGGGGAAGGTCTTCCACTGGAAGAAGGATTACTAATCGCCCGTTTTAAAAGGGAACAATGAAATGTTTTATTAATACCCAAAGAACGGGGCAGATCTAACTGAAATGCCACCGGATTGATAACCCTGGTGATCTTATAAGGGCCGATGAACCGGGGGCCTAACTTATGAGATGGCTGTCTCAACTTCAAATTCTTGGTAGACAACCAGACGAAGTCTCCTAATTTGAAGCTGCAGGGTCTTTTCCGCTTATCAAAAACCCTTTTGGTCACTAATGACACAGACACAAGGGCTTTCTTCACTTTCCGCCAAATACCTCTAAGGACCGAAACCACAGAGGAACCACGAGGCGTGGAGTCCAGGGGGTCAAAAGAATTGGCCTTAGGATGATGCCCATACACACAAAGGAAGGGAGAGATCCCTGTAGCAGAGTGAGCCGCGTTGTTATAGGCAAACTCCGCCATGGACAGATGAGCAACCCAGTCAGTCTGACACTTGGAGACATAACACCTGAGGAACTGCTCCAAGGACTGGTTCACCCTTTCAGTCTGCCCATTAGACTGCGGATGGTAGCCTGACGACAAGCTGACAGAAATCTGGAGATCGGAACAAAATGCCCTCCAGAATTTGGCCACAAACTGGGATCCGCGGTCAGAGACCACATCAAGTGGCAACCCGTGGAGACGTACAACATGCAGCATAAATAATTCAGACAGGCGTCTGGCCGATGGCAGCCCAACCAGTGGAACGAAGTGCGCCATCTTCGAAAACCTGTCAACGACAACCCAGATGGCTGTCATCCCCGAGGATTTGGGTAAGTCCACCACAAAATCCATTGAAATGTGGGTCCATGGCTTAGATGGGATAGAGAGTGGATGTAATGGGCCAACAGGAACCCCTCTAGGAGTCTTATTTCGGGCACAGATGTCACATGCCCGAACCCACTGATCCACATCCTTAGCCACCGAGGGCCACCACACCGCCCTAGATAGCAACTCCCGAGTTCTGGCAATACCCGGGTGACCTGCCGACTTCTTGGCATGGAATTCCAGGAACACTCGCTGTCTTAACCTAGGAGGCATAAACAAAAGACCTACCGGAAGGTCTGGAGGAGCCTGCTCCTGTGCTCTAAGGACTAATGATAAGAGGTCCTGGGTAATGCCCACTTTAATACATGATGGGGAAACAATGGGCAACGGCTCCTCGGTGGTCTCCTGGATTGGAGCAAAACTCCGCGAGAGCGCATCAGCCTTGATGTTTTTTGACCCAGGGCGATATGTTATCAAAAAATTAAAGCGAGCAAAAAACAAAGCCCATCGTGCCTGCCTGGCATTGAGACGCTTCGCTGACTCTAAATATGCCAGATTCTTATGGTCAGTGAGAATTGAGACCACAAACTTAGCCCCCTCAAGCCAGTGTCTCCACTCCTCGAGTGCATCCTTAATAGCCAACAATTCCCGGTTACCCACGTCATAATTCATCTCGGCAGGCGAAAATTTACGGGAAAAGTAAGCACAGGGATGAAGGCGATTATCAGACACTCCCATCTGAGAAAGCACTGCCCCAATACCCATCTCAGAGGCATCCACCTCCACCACAAAAGGACGCTCTGGATCTGGGTGTCGCAGCACCTTGGCCGAAACAAATGCCCTTTTGAGACGGGCAAAAGCCGCTTTAGCCTCACAAGACCAGTGAGCAACATCCGCCCCTTTCTTAGTGAGTGCCACCAAGGGCGCCACTATATACGAAAATCCAGCGATAAATCGTCTATAAAAATTCGCAAAGCCCAGGAAACGCTGAAGCGCCTTCAAACTAGTGGGCTGCACCCAATCCAGGACTGCCTGTACCTTGGAACCCTCCATTTGGAAACCTTCTGGGGAGATAATATATCCTAGAAATGCGATTTGCTGAACTTCAAATTCGCACTTCTCCAGCTTCGCCCCAAGCCGGTGGTCTCTGAGTTTCTGGAGGACTAAGCGTACATGCTTCCGATGTTCCTCCAGGGAATGGGAGAAGATTAGGATGTCATCTAAGTATACAACTAAGAATCTATTCAAATATTCCCTGAGCACATCATTCATGAAATCCTGGAAGACTGCCGGGGCATTACAGAGCCCAAAAGGCATCACCAAATATTCATAATGCCCTGAGTGGGTATTAAAGGCAGTCTTCCATTCATCCCCCTCTCTTATTCGGATTAGATTGTACGCACCGCGTAGGTCAATCTTAGAAAAAATGGTGGCAGTACGAAGCTGGTCAAACAAGACCGAAATGAGAGGCAGTGGGTATGAGTTTTTAATCGTGATACGGTTCAATTCCCTGAAGTCGATGCAGGGTCGCAACGAAACGTCCTTTTTACCCACGAAGAAGAACCCCGACCCAACTGGAGACTGTGAAGGTCTGATAAATCCCTTAGCCAAGTTCTCCTGAATGTACTCTGCCATAGCCTGAGTCTCAGGACGTGACAGGGAGTACAACCTGCTCTTGGGAAGCTTAGCATTTGGCAACAAATCAATGGCACAGTCATAGGGGCGATGGGGAGGTAGTACCTCTGCAACTTTTTTGGAGAACACGTCCGCAAAATCTGCATAACACCCTGGCAATCCTGGCAAACTTAGCTGCGAGAGCCTGACTGGAAGGCTCAAGCAACTCCTGAAACAATCAGTACCCCAACTAAGAATCTCCCCAGAGACCCAGTCAAATTGAGGATTGTGGGCCCTTAACCAGGGTAACCCCAACACCAATGGGGCAAAAGTACAGACAGTCACATAAAAGGACAATTTTTCAGAGTGTGTGGCTCCAATAAACAAAGAAATCTGGCTAGTGCAAGAGGTAATTTTACCTTGGGATAATGGTTCCCCGTTTAACCCACAATTCTCAATTTCCGATGCCAAGGGTACAAAGGGAACAGAGTGTTTCAGGGCGAATTGGCGGTCCATAAAAACCCCGTCGGCCCCACTGTCCACAAAGGCCTCAGTCTTGACAGTTTGACCGAGGATCTTCAAGGTCACCGGAATGATAAAAGTCTTCTTGGGAAATTCTGACTTCTGGCCTGACAGGATATTTCCCATCACCCTCAGGCCCTGAAGTTTTCCGGCTTTTCTGGGCATGATACTACCACATGACCTTTATTCCCACAGTACAAACACAACCCCTGCTGTCTCCTCCGCGTCTTCTCACGCGAGGAGAGGCGGGTAGCCCCAATCTGCATAGGCTCCTCGGAAAATTCCTCAGAGTCTGAGGTTCCCTTGGGAAGGAAGGAAATCTCAGTCTCCCTTTCAAGCCTACGCTCTCTCAGCCGTCTATCCACACGGATGGATAACTGCATGAGCTGATCCAAGCTATCAGGCAAGGGATATTGTACCAGTTGGTCCTTTATCTGGTTAGAAAGACCTCTTCGGTACTGGTGTCTCAGGGCTGGGTCATTCCACTGGGTATCATGGGCCAACCTCCGAAACTCCGTACAGTAAACCTCAACTGGCCTTCGCCCTTGCTTAAGGATCGAAATCTGAGCCTCGGCTGAGGCCGTCTTGTCAGGGTCATCATACAACATGCCCAGTGCCGTAAAAAAAGCATCAACACTTTTAAGCGACGGACAGTCAGGCTGCAACCCATATGCCCAGACCTGTGGGTCTCCTTGTAGCAAGGAAATCACTATGCCCACCCGCTGAATCTCCGACCCAGAAGACTGAGGCCTAAGCCGGAAGTATAGCTTGCAGCTCTCCTTGAAACAAAAGAACTGCGAGCGATCTCCAGAAAAACGATCCAGGAGATTTACTTTCGGCTCCTTAACCCCTGCAGGTGCTGCTGCTGCGGGAGCTCCGCCAGCAGCCTGGGAGGTGTGCATTTTAATGGACAAATCATTAAATTGTCGAGTCAGGACCTGCACCTGATCGACCACCTGTTGCAACGTATTTTGAGGGGTATGCTCCATATTCCCACAAAATTTCAACAGGAGTATTAGGCTGCTGAATATGTTATGCACACCAGTGCCTGCAGGAAAGTACTGGTGTCAGAACTGTTATGCACTCCAGTGCCTGCAGGAATGTACTGGTGTTTGAACTGTTATGCAAAACAAATGGACTCACAGACAGACTGGGGAATATGATATAACGTACACAGAAGGTGATAGGGTAACAAAATACACACAAAGTGAACAGAGAAGCCCAGAGGCTAAGGAACTGGGTATCTCCCTTGTATTAGAAATGCTCAGATGGGAAAAGCAAGATGTTGTGTTTTAATACGTAGAGAACCCGAAATGCTGTTGCTAAGGGCAACAGCAAAACCCTAAAAGGTTACCAATGGGTGTGGCAGTAAACTCCTTGGTCAGAGATGGAATGATAGACACAAGGAGAGTCTCCACAATCCTAATTCTCACTTGCAGTGCACAGGTTCAGCTTACTGCCACTAAACTGACCCCTGACACCTAGCACAGCGAGACAGGATTAGACAGGCAAGTCTTAGAATACAGCCGCAAACTTGCTAAGTTCACAGAGTAGTAACAGAACCCCAGCAAGCTAAACGACTGACTCCAGTCTTACTGCTAGGTCTGGATTGGCAGAGTGTAATACCAAATCCCCAGGCCTATTTGCAGTAAGCAACAAACAAATACAAAGCTACACAGTACTGGCTAACTTTCAGGAACTGACTAACCAACAAAGATTCAGCAGCATCTGCTTACCCTGAGAAGAGGCCTTATAAAGCAGGTGCTGTCCACGCCCCACTCAGACCTCACAGACTGTGAGCACAAAAACCAGCACCGGATCCCCTGCCGTGCACAGAGCCTATAACCACTGCACAGCAAAAGACCCGAACCGGAGTATCAGCTGCGCTCAGGTGACTCCGCTAGCACTTGTCTCCCGGTTGCCATGACGACATGGCAGCACAGGGCAGGAGACCCTAACAGAACTTCAGTGGGATCCTCCGAGAATTAATCAGATTCAACCTAGCTGAGTATGGCTGGGCATAAAAATGAGATCGCAAAATGCTCCTCTCCAGCTCCCTTCTAGAGAAGCCTTTGACTTCACTCATCAAAATTCCCCATAGCCTTGTCACCTTCAAGCACAAGATGACGTAGATCAGGAGGTATCCGCATTTATCAACTCGGAGGTTTCTCACCTGACCGCCATCTATCCATGACCTGAGAAAGGGGTGCACCCAAACCCTAAAGCCTTCTACCCACCGAGGGGGGGCCTCCAAAAACAGACTCCCAAGATGTAACTTTACAAAAGTGGATGTGAAAAACACCACAGGGTTAACCATACCAAGTCCACCCTCTGCTCTCGGTCTGTAGGTGATGCCTCTCTTAACGAGATTCATCCTGTTCCCCCACAACAACAGGAAGAACAAAGAATAAATCCTGGACCACAAAGATTGAGGCAAACAGCACACATAACTGACATAAAGAAACACCGGGATCAGGTGAGTCTTACACAGGTCAACCCTTTCCCTGAGAGAAAATTTCCATCTTCTCCAGCTCTCTACTTTACGGGCAGCAACTTCCAGCCTACTCACCCAATTTAGAGTGGTATAATCACCACGACTAAACCAAATCCCTAAGATTTTGATTGACGAACTGGCCCGGGGAAGGCTGTTCGGAAGGCTGAACTCCTCACCTTCCTCCCCCATCCAGAACGCTTCACATTTGTCTTGGTTTATCATGGAGCACGAGGCCCCAGAGTATTCGCAGATAAGGTGTTCCACATCACGTGCCTCAGTCGTAGACGACACACAATCGTGACGTCATCTGCATAGGCAACCACCTTCATCAGACACTCCGGCCCCAACTGCACTCCTTCGAGTGCACCACTTTCAACCCTCCTGACGAAAGGGTCAATTGCGAACACATACAGAAGGGAGCTCAAGGGACAACCCTGACGGACACCGGAGTTAACCGTGAAGGCAGGACCTACCCAACCATTGACAAGCGGGAAACTCTCGGCCTGATTATAAATAACGCAAAGCCAATCCACCACCCTCACTGGAAGTCCATACCTTTCAAGCAAGGCCCACAGGTACTCATGATTGACTCTATCGAAAGCCTTAGACTGATCCAATGCCAGCAAGTACTTTCCCCACTTCTCAGCACGACATCGTTCCACAGCCTCCCGGACGCCAAGGACAGCACTAAAGGTGCTACGGCCTTTCACGGTACCATGCTGAGAAGAAGAAAGCAACAGCCCGGAAACTTCCATCAGCCTATTGAAGAGCACCTTTGCCAAAATCTTCCTGTCTGTATTGAGAAGAGCGATGGGGCGCCAGTTCTCAACACGAGACAGATCCTTACCTTTGGACAATAATATGAGGGCGGACAACCTCATGGAGGGAGGGAGCAAACCCTCAGCCAGACTCTCATTAAAAACCTCCACAAGATGGGGAACCAAGAGGTCTGAAAATACCTTAAAAAATTCAGATGTTAAGCCATCCGGGCCCGGAGATTTCTTTATAGACAAACCGTCTATGGCCTTCCTGATCTCTTCCGCCGTCACATCACTTCCCAAAGAGTCAAAAGAGGCATCAAGGCCCCCGAGCCCAGGTGTCTCCCTAAGAAACCTTTCCATCCTTTTTCCTGATGAGTGGCTGCTCGGACAAAAGATCGGAGTAGTAGGATCTGATGACCCCCAGAATGCCCTCCCTATCCTCACGAAGGACACCCAGAGAATCAACCAAACCCCGCACCTCTTTCAGATCAACCGACTTTCCACAATTCTGACAGGGATCAGGTGAGTGGTAAGCTCCATAATCCCTCTCCAAAATCAAGGAAGCCATGCGACTGTATGGATATTCCCTCATCCGAGCCTTCACCCGAGAGATCTCCCCACTATCTCCACGCTAAGAGATCAAGAAATCAAGTTTCCATCGCAAGTCATAGTAGGCATTTTGTTTTCTCAAGTTTTTCCGGGCTACCAGCCTACGGAAAAACCCCCGAGTACGCTTTTTACACTCCTCCCACCACTCGGATCTACTCCAACCTGCCTCCAAAAGAGTCTCCTGTAGTTGAAAGAAATCTCTAAAGGACTGTCTCACCATCTCCTCCTTCAGGAGCCCCGAATTCAGCCACCATAGACCCCGCCCTTTCTGAGGGCTTTCCGAAGCATTCAAAGCAAAACTCAGAATACAGTGATCGGAGAACTCTACTAGCTTCAGCTCAGGAGGCAAAGTTTTTGCGGACTCCTTAACAAAAAACCTATCTATCCTAGACCTACGACTACCACAATCGAAGGTGTAACCCGTGAGGTCTGGAAAATGGCGAACGTGCACATCCACCAGACCAGCCTCCCTAGTCATGCTAGCTAAAAAATTGGAATCATGACCCAGGGTTGTCTTTGTGCCCCCCCTGTCTTTTGGCCTAGTGATAGCGTTAAAATCGCCACCAAAGACAATCTGCCGGGCTGAAAAAAGAAACAGTTTTATCTCCGTGAAGAGACATCTCCTGTCCCTTGCGGACTGGGGCCCATAGATGTTAATTAACCGTAGGTTCTGTCCCTTCAAGTTGATATCCAAAGCCATACACCTACCTACCTGTAACTCTACAATCCTGTGCACGGTTACCATACCGGTAAAAAGCACCGCCACCCCACCGTACGGCTCGGCCGCAAGAGACCAGAAAGACGGTCCACGCCTCCATTCATGCTTCGCTCTATGAAGAACCGCCAGATCACCAATCCTGGTCTCCTGCAAAAATAAAAAGTCAGCCTCAATTGTGCTGAAAAAATCAAAGGCCATAAAACGAGAACGTTCGGACAAAACGGAAGCCACATTAATTGTGGCACATCGTATAGGCTGGGGATCCATGTTTCATTGGATTGTAAGGTAGGACCCAATCACTTTCTCTTTGCTTGCCTACTTGACTCCTCATCGGAGCCATACCTCTTAAAACTAGTCCCCAAGGGAAGAGGATCATCCTCCCCAACAAACACCTCCTCAGTATCACTCTCACCTGCAGTGGGAGAGACGGAGAGGTCCATGCCCCGAGCCTCCCCCAAAACATCAGAAATATCTCGGCCCAAATCATCATGAGGAGGACCCGGATCAGGAGGCTCCGCTCCTGGAGAGGCGGGAAAGGACCTAGGGTCCACAGGGACAGGGGGAAGATCCACGAGATCCTGGGGCAACGGGGAAAGGATTTGAGGGGTACAGGAAGGCATGGAGGAAAAATCCCCCACATCTTCCCAACTGAACTCGGAGGTTTCCCATCAGTGTCTGATGTTACCACCGATCTAACTTTTGAAGACACATGACCAGAACTATCAACCTCATTACTTTTTCTCCTCCTTTCACTCCTCCTACACCCCTTCCCCTCCACCATAGACGCTACTTCCCCAAAGGAACTCTTAACAGAGGACCTCCTTCTTTGTTTCTTGGGTTTGTCCTTTGGGACCTGGATAAGCTGCCCTTCAGATAGGACGATATCACCGTCCTCCACCTCAGACTCTTCCTCAGAGTTAAACTGAAATCTATTAACACAAAAAATACCAGGGTCTGAATCCCTTCTTTTGGCCAACCTTTTCCTTGACTTAGATTCAACCACCTGAAAGCCATCTTCATCCACCTCAGCAGACACCTTCCTCACCACACTGTTCTCCTCTACCACCCCCTCACCACTTGCTTTTCCACAACCTCCCGTCGCTCCTCCTCAAAAAGATGACCCATTTCCCTCTCTAGCTCTTCCCCATAACCTCAAGGTTATGGGAGGCCTTGGGGCACCTACTATAAGGATGGCCTTCGCACCCACAAAGGTTGCAGGTAATGTTGCCACAATCCCTCGCCACATGCCCAGTTTTACCACAGAGGGCACATTTCAGGACAGTACAGTCACTGCTTAGGTGACGAAAGTCACCGCAGCGGTGACACTGTCTAGGTTGACCAGGATAAAAGCATTGGATCTTATCTCTCCCGATGAAAGCAGCAGAGGGAACATAGAAAGGCACCTGACCATTATGCCTAAGCCTGATCACAGCCGACCAGGCTCCACCCCACACACCTTTCGTGAAATCAATCTTTACCAGAGGAGACAGGATGTCGCAATATCGACTTAACCAATAGCCAATATCTGCAGCAGGGAGGGATTCATTCCTGACCAATACAGTTGCACGGACTCTATCCTGGCGAGTAACAGCCGCCGCTTTATAGCGACAATACGGCTCACATCCCTTCTTTAGCTCCCACTGTTCCCAGAACACCCGCAGCCCTTGGTAAGATAAGAAACTAAGGTCGTAGTCAGGGGTCTTTACAGGGTGGATGCAAGTGAAAAGATCAGGGGCATGGAAACCCAATGAGAACACCATTTCCAGGAAATCCCCTTTAGAAGGGGGTTCCTCAACCCCTATCCACTTAAGTGAAACCACGTTGTGACGCTTACCAGCCTGATCATAAGTCGAAAACACCTTTGGAGCAACAATCCTATTACCACTTGAGACAGCACCCGCATAAGAGGACAAGCCCGGCTTAGGAACTACCTGAGGCGAGGCCTGCCCAACAGAGCCCACTACATTACCCCGCCCCACACCCTGCCCAACAGATACAGAACTAGCACTTTTATTGGCCAAAGAGGTTCTAATAACAGATATAGCTGGCAAAGATCTCACAGGTACACCCAAGCTACCATATAGACCATCAACAATAGCCCGCTCCTCTGCAGATAAATCTTTTTTCCTTAACGCTGGAAGACCTTGGGCAAGTCCACACGATGACACTGGACCCACCAACACACTCTTAACACCAGTCTCGGCAACATGTTTTGTCTTAGCCCTAGCCTTAGTGCAAGTGACATCATCAACACTAGTGCCAGTGGCGTCTTTGGCACCACTCACCCCTGCCACCACGCTTGGCTTGCTAACGCCACCACCCATAGGCAGATTGGGGAGACTCGCCTCAGCCATCTCACCGGCACGCGCCGGACCCACCATGGATGCAACCTGCTTCCCAGCGGAGTAGGCCAGATCTTGGGAGGTCGACCCCGAGCAAGCAACACCAGCCTGAACAGCGACACCCCCCAGACCACCATCCAACCTCTGTTCCACATTCGAAAGAGGGACGCCTCCTCTACCATAGCAACATTACATTCCAGGCCCTGATCCATCGCAGAATCCACAGCATCTTCACCAGCAGAAGCACCACCATCACATCTTGGATCCTCTTCCTCAGACACGGTCGATCCACTTGGCTCACACTCAATTTTCTCCTCTTCCTCCAGCTCTTTCTGAAGTGTTAACATCCTGGCCTCCAAACACATACATTCAAGCTCCAACCTGCGTATGTCTCCCTCCATCCTCTCCCTTTCCCATTTTGGACAAGTGTTCCTCCTCCTCTTCTTCTCCGCAATCAAAATCCCCTTCTTAACAACTAACATTTTCAACTCAGCAATGTCAATACTCGATTCACCAGTGTTAGCAAAGTCCTGCATCCCCATCTCCTTACTACCCTCATCGATAATTGCCATGCCAGTCCCACAAGAAGATTGGGAGTCGCCAGCCGACAAATCCGTCTCACAAACTTCTAGGCAGGCAGACTGCTCTGTTACCTTGTCCTGGACCTCCACAGACAGGTCAGAGGATACACTCCGGGCACCAGCCGCCATACACTCCAACTTAATTGTCGCAGGGAGATTACCCCCAATTGCAGCGGATGAGAGTTGTGCTTGCGTTTGTTCGGTGTCAGAGGACACCACATCGAGCAACGAACCTGACTCCACCAAGGCATCACACTTCATCCCTGGCTTCTTTGTTTTTGACACAGAGGCCACAGTGGCTGGTTTCTTGACATCACCGATCCCTGAGCTACCCACAATAAACTTTGCAGGGGCTACCACAGGTTTAACAGCTCTGGACCTGGTCACCGGTCCCACGGTAGCATTGGTAGCAGCCACTGACTTTCCCTCACATATCAACAAAGCAGATCCAGATGGCACGGAAACGGGGGGACTTATATTCACTGTACAGGGGGTCATCTTCACTAGACACCCCTCAATTTCCACAGCAACCGTGCCCCCAGTCACTCTTCCCTTAATCATAGATGTCTCATCACCAGTTGGGCACACAGGATTTTTTTTAAGCACAGCAGATGTAGAAATAGGCGCCACTCGAACGTCACCTTCCTTAATCATTGTCACTGATATATTGGCAGCCGAACTTAACATAGGGGGAACCACTTTAGTAACACTTGTTGATATGGATGGAACATTACTAGCAGGGGGCTTTATTCCCTGATTGTCCTTATCACCACCCAAAGCCTCCTCCACCCCCTTTTGATTTTTTACATTAAGGCTGGCAACAGTGCACACTGGTACCGCAGACCCAGAGGCCACTATACCAGCCCCTGCATCTACAGAGTAACCTTCTGTCCCCAGACCAGGTAGGGACCCAGCGGACACTTCTATCTTCACTGCAGGCTCCTTCATGCGGTGACCAGGCACAGGAGCCGATACTGCAGCGCCGCCCGCAGCCGGAGCACCGCCAGTCTCAGAAGGCACAGCCAGCCCCATACAGCCCTCCGCTCCCTGAGCTTTAGTAGTACCGCGATCACCTGCAGGGAACCCGCTGACGGCCGGACTTACTAACCTCTTCACCGTCGCGTCAGCAGGGGCTCCAGCAGCAGAAAACTCTCCTTCCAGCGGCTTCACTTCCAGACGCCGGGTCCCGACGCCACTCACAGCGCTTGCAGGGGGGAGCTCAGGGCTGCCTATTAAGGTCTTCACCGGCTCTCCCGACCACCGGACTCCGCCACCAGCACCCGCTGAAGAGGGAGCACAGCCCCCGGGACTCTGCAGCGGCTCCACAAAAGATTCCATGCTCCGGCCATCAACAGGTGCAGCAGGGGATCCACTAATAGGCAAACTAGGAGTCGTCTTTGCAGGATCAGGTGATACTGGTGTAGGCAAACCAGCTATTGTAGATAGACCAGTTTTTGTAGATAAACCACAGGCTTTAGACACACTGCTGGGGCTTTCCACAGTGACCCCCATAGCAGACTGCATGCAGGATGATTTTACAGCAGACTGGGACACTGGACTTAAATCCCCAACACCAGAGCCTTTGCACAGTCTAGGTTCCCCCGGGTCAGGCTCCATAACCGGGGGAAACTGCTTCTCCTTACCCCTGGGAGGCTCCATCCCAGCTAGGAAGGCCTCCAGGGATCTTGGGTGTAATCCAACACTCGAGTGGAACCCAGGAGCTCACACACACACGTCTGACCAGGCCCATCTAGGAGTGGCACTGCAGTGTCAGATAGGATGGCACTTCAAGAAAATAGTCCCCAAACAGCACATGATGCAAAGAAAAAAAGAGGTGCACCAAGGTCGCTGTGGGTTATTTTATTTCTGTGCAGGGTAAATACTGGCTGCTTTATTTTTACACTGCAAATTAGATTGCAGATTGAACACACCACACCCAAATCTAACTCTCTCTGCACATGTTAAATCTGCCTCCCCTGCAGTGCACATGGTTTTGCCCAACTGCTAACAAAATTCCTGCTGCGATCAACTTGGAATTACCCCCTGTGTTCAATAAACAAACATTCATTTTATCCTTGTTGTCATGGTCACACCTTCAGGCACTGGTGGTACAAGTCATCTGTATGTCTAGGAGTCCTATTCTACCGCCCAGATTTACATTTACACCAGCCCCTACAACTGAGGCTGTTTCAGGTCAACACCAGCCCTCAGTTGTGACAGTAAGCACTAACCTAATGAATCTGGCTGGAGACCAAGACCAAGCGGCCAGGCCGATGCAAGAACTAGCAGCCCAACTTGAACATCAGGAGGCTGCACAAGGCCATGTTATCCGCTCTTTTCAGGATCTCTCCTCCAAACGACCATCCGTGGTTCCGGGGCGTCTGGTGTACCAACGGCAGTACCTACAGTGGTTCGCCCACCCACCATACCCACTTCTGTTCCACGACTTCATTTACCGACTCCAGCGAAATTTGACGGGTCCCCAAAAGCCTGCAGGGGATTCCTCAACCAGTGCGAAATTCATTTCGAGCTACAGCCTGGCAGTTTTCCAACTGATCGCACAAAGGTTGCCTACATTATTTCCCTCCTCAGTGGCTCCGCTCTGGATTGGGCATCACCATTATGGGAGAGATCTGATACTCTGCTGTCTTCTTATACAGACTTTGTGGCAACATTCAGGCGTATCTTCGACGAGCCAGGTCGTGTATCTTCAGCCTTTTCTGAGATTCTTCGTTTACGCCAGGGGACACAAACTGTCGGACAGTATCTTATACATTCCCAGATTCTAGCATCAGAACTGGCATGGAACGATGATGCCTTGTATGCAGCCTTCTGGCATGGCCTATCCGGGCATATCAAGGACGAATTGGCTACCAGGGACTTGCCTCCAAAGTTGAATGAACTTATATCTCTGTGTACCAAAGTCAATCTACGGTTTCGAGAAAGGGCAATCGAGTGAGGGAGATCATCATCTCCCAAGTCTACTCCACCTCCTCATCAACCATCTCCGCCCAAGGACGAAGCCATGCAGATAGGTCATTCTCCGGCAGAGCGTAGAAGACATCTCTCTGAGCATCTCTGTCTCTATTGTGCTGCACCATCTCATGTTATTAATGCCTCTCCCAAGCGTCCGGGAAACTCCAAGTCCTAGCCCGCCAAGGAGAGGGTCGGCTAGGAGCAATGCATTCCTCTCCATCTTCAAGTGATTGTAATCTCCCAGTATCGCTCCAAGTGGATCAGCGCACTAAGAACATTATTGCCTTGTTATACTCTGGAGCGGCTGGGAACTTTATGACTGAGGAATACGTCAGGTGGTGGTCCCTACCCACTGAGAGACTTTCGTCTTCCACATCTTTGACTGCCGTGGATGGCAGCAAGATTTCTGATGCAGTCATCTCTTTTAAGACTCTACCAGTTCATCTGAAAGTAGTTCTTCATTCAGAATTAATTAATTTCTTTTTTGGTGATTCCTAAGGCCACTCATCCGGTGGGTCTGGGCCTCCCATGGCTTCGTTTACATAATCCTCTGATTGATTGGAGGACGACCCATATCCTGGCATGGGGTCCATCCTGCTCCGAGACCTGCCTTTCCAAAGTGCTTCCTATATGTTCTTCATCCTCTAAGTCTTCTGATGTTCCACCTCTTCAGTATCAAGACTATACAGATGTCTTCAGTAAAGCTTCTGCTGATGTCCTTCCCCCACACAGGGAGTGGGATTGTCCTATTGACCTTATCCCAGGGAAGGTTCCACCCCGAGGCCGAACATATCCGTTGTCTGTACCAGAGACTTATTCCATGGAGGAATATATTAAAGAGAACTTGGCAAAGGGTTTCATCCGACCTTCTTCTTCTCCAGCTGGCGCAGGTTTCTTCGTCGTTAAGAAGAAAGACGATGGCCTGTGGCCATGCATCGACTATAGAGGTTTGAACGACATCACTGTAAAAAAACGGTATCCTCTGCCTCTGATTACCGAACTCTTTGATCGGGTTAGCGGAGCAACCATCTTCACTAAATTAGATTTGAGGGGTGCCCCTAACCTCATTCGGATCCGGAAGGGTGACGAGTGGAAGACCGCATTTAACACCCGTGACGGACATTATGAGTACCTTGTCATGCCTTTCGGACTCAGTAATGCTCCAGCTGTTTTCCAACACTTCGTGAACGAGATCTTTAGAGAGATCCTCAATCGTCATGTCGTGGTGTACCTCGATGACTTCCTTATTTTTGACATCGATTTGGAGGAACATCGCTTTTGGGTGAAAATCATCTTGGCTCGTCTTCGTGCCAATCATCTTTATTGTAAGTTGGAAAAATGCGTCTTTGAAGTCATGTCCATTCCGTTTCTAGGCTATTGTGTCCGGTTCCAGACTAGAGATGGACCCTGAGAAACTACAAGCCATCTAGGATTGGCCAATACCTACAACCCTCAAGGGTGTTCAGAGATTTCTAGGATTCGCCAATTATTACAGAAAATTTATTCAAGACTTTTCCACCATTGTGGCGCCTATCACTGCCTTTACCAAAAAGGGTGCTAATCCCTCCAAGTGGTCCAAAGAAGATGTTCAAGCCTTCCATCTATTAAAGCAAAGAATCATCTCAGCTCCGATGTTGAAACAGCCAGATACCAACTCGCCGTTCACCCTTGAGGTGGATGCCTCCTCCGTTGGAGTGGGCGCAGTCCTGCCTCAAAGAACCAAAGATGGTCATCTGCATCCTTGTGGCTTCTTCTCCTGGAAGTTTTCTCCTGCTGAGTGAAATTACGCCATTGGCGATCAGGGATTGTTGGCTATCAAGCTCGCTCTGGAAAAGTGGAGGTATTTGTTACAAGGAGCTTCCCATACCATCACAATTCTTACAGACCACAAAAATCTCCTGTATTTGAAAGGTGCACAATGTCTCAACGCCCGTCAGGCCAGCTGGGCACTTTTTTTTTCTAGGTTCGACTTTAAACTCCAGTTCTGTCCGGGGTAGCAGATTCGCAAGGCTGATGCCCTTTCCCGCTCCTGGGAGCAAGAAAATATATGTTATGGTAAGAACTTACCATTGATAACGTGATTTCTCTTATGTCCACAGGTATCCACAGGATAACATCGGGATATTGTCGAGCGACAGCGAAAATGACACCAACACGGTCACGAGCTTTCTGGCCTCCCAGGATGCATTGGGGCCTCCACTATATAGTCCCGCCCACTGACTCAGTCAGATCAGTTCTTTCCACAGTGATTTTAGGCAGGAACATCAGGCAGAGACCTGTTTAGGCGATAAGAACACACATGCACACCCTTCCATACAAGAAGGAAGAGGTTTTTAGTGATTGTCTAGATCCTCAAATCAGATGCGTCAGGGTGGGATCCCTGTGGATACCTGTGGACATAAGAGAAATCACGTTATCAACGGTAAGTTCTTACCATAACGTATATTTCTCTGGCTGGGTCCACAGGATTATCCACAGGATAACATTGGGATTCCCAAAGCCATTTTAGTGGTGGGGACGCTCCTGATTGCACAGGAGGACCTTTCGCCCGAAGTCTGCGTCATGAGAGGCAAAAGTATCCAAGGCATAATGTCTAATGAATGTGTTTATGGAAGACCATGTGGCTGCCCTACATATCTGTTCTGCTGAAGCACCCTGTTGTGCTGCCCAAGAAGGACCTACCTTACGTGTAGAGTGTGCAGAGACATTAGCCGGAATAGGGAGATCTGCATGAAAATAAGCTTCTGATATTACCATTCGGAGCCATCTCGCCAGCGTCTGTTTACTAGCAGGCCATCCTCTTCTATGGAATATGTAGAGGATGAAGAGAGAATCTGTTTTCCTGATGGCACTAGTACGATCTATGTAGATTCTTAAAGCCCGGACCACGTCCAGCGATGCTTCTCCCGCAGATAGTCCCGATACCTGAAAAGCTGGGACTACAATCTCTTCATTCAGGTGAAACTTTGATACCACCTTTGGAAGATAGCTAGATCTCGTTCTGAGAACTGCTCTGTCTGGAAAAAAACTTAGGAAAGGAGACTTACATGATAATGCTCCTAAATCTGACACTCTTCTGGCTGACGCCATTGCCAGTAAAAAAAAGAACTTTAACCGTTAACCACTTAAGATCTGCTCTCTCAAGTGGTTCAAACAGAGGACCCTGGAGAAATTTAAGAACTAAATTCAAATCCCAGGGAGCTGCAGGAGGAACAAATGGAGGTTGAATATGTACTACTCCTTGAAAAAAATGTACGTACATCCTGTAAATCAGCAATCTTCTGCTGAAACCATACAGTTAACACTGAAACTTGAACCCTCAAGGAAGCAATTTTCAAACCTTTATCCAATCCTGCCTGAAGGAAATCCAAAATCCTAGCTACTTTAAAAGATCTCGGATTGAAATTTTTTCCAGTACACCAGTGAATATAGGCTTGCCATATTCTATGATACACACGGGCCGAAGAATGCTTTCTTGCTCTAAGCATAGTTTGGATTACTTGCTTCGAAAAACCTTTAGCCTCTAAGATAGAGGTTTCAACAGCCACGCCGTCAAAGACAGGCGATCTAGATGACTGTGACAACAAGGACCCTGCGTTAGCAGATCTGGACGTTGAGGGAGCAGTATCGGTGCTTCCATGGACATTCTCAACAGATCTGCGTACCAATGCCTTCTTGGCCAAGCTGGAGCTATTAGAATGATTGCTCCTTTTGCCTATTTTATCTTTCTCACTACTCTGGGTAACAGAGATATTGGCGGGAACAGATACGCCAGCTGAAACCTCCATTCATGAACTCGGAGGAGGGACGGCCAGGAGAGCGTCTGAATGGAAGGGTTATGGCCCTGAGGAACGCTCCTGGACCAAAGCTTCAGATGTCCATGCTCCTACATTGGTTCGGAATTTCCATTCCAAGTTCCCTCAGAAGCCAAAGAAGTGTCCTGGGGCCACTTCTAAAGGGGAAGGGGGGTGCTGTCACGATCCGGGTTACAGGACACCATTATTTACCTTTCAGGTGTCTCCTGAGGCTGGCTCAGCGTTCCAGGGCTGGGTCTCAATCATGCTGCTAAACATCCTTACTTCATATCTCCTCTCTGCCAGTCCGCAGATGCTGTCACAAGGAACTCTTATAAGTGGAATGGTGTTTCTAGCCGCCATTACTGCACTCCCAGCACTTGGACGGATCTGCATAGCTTCTCCTGTCAGCCGCGACCTCCGCCGCCATTGCTGCACTCTCAGCGCCTGGATGGATCAGTGTGGCGTCCCCTTTCAGCTGCGGCCTTTGCCGCTATTATTACAGTTCAAAGCACTGACGGGTCTGTGCGGTGCCTCTCGCCCACTGTGGCCTCTGCCGCCGGCTCTGGGGGTTTGTTGTACAGCTTGGCGTCCGCTGTACCCTGCGGCCGCGGCCTCCATTACTGCAAAGTCTCCATATGGGATTACAAACCAGGTTTCCCTCCAAAGACCAGTATGGGCGCAGCCATGTTGGTTCTGATCACATGACGCTATTTCCTCCAATCTACAGCATCGCTGAGCTCTGCCTGAGTCCTGTGTTCCAGGTATTCCAGCTCCAGTGTCTTCAGTTCCTCAGAGACCCGCACCAATCACCACCCTGCGGTGCCTGCCTGACTCCATAGTATCCTCATTGCCTTCTGCTATTGGCAGTGCTCTAAAAAAAACGGCTTCCAGCATTTGGCTCTCAGCGGTGTTCAGCTTCCTGATGTCATCGGTGCTCCGTCATCAGTTTCCCTAATATCTTCAGTGCTCAAGTCATCTGTTCTTCAAATCCATTGATCTCTAGTGTCACCAGTGTCATTCAACTCCTCTGCTAACACTGGTTCATCTGCACTTCATCCACAGTTCTTTGTTACCGGTTCCATCCGGCAAAACCGGCAGTCTACGTGTACTACTCACTCTACAGCACGTTCAGCCTCTGTACAACATCTGCTCACCAGTTCCAGCTCTCATCTACCATACAGCATCTAGGTGATGGTAAAAGGACTCTCCATCTCCTAAATCTCCCAAGCTAGTATTGTGCGGATACCACACCTAAGGGAATACCAGCTTTGCCATTTCTTGTGGAACTGTGTACTGTTTTTAATCATTTCTCGTATCATATCTTTACAACTGCCGATGTACTATCAGAACTGTGGCCCTCATTCCGAGTTGTTCGCTCGCTAGCTGCTTTTAGCAGCATTGCACACGCGAGGCGGCCGCCCTCTGGGAGTGTATCTTAGCATAGCAGAATTGCGAACGAAAGAGTAGCAAAACTGCTACTAAATAATTCTTTGCAGTTTCTGAGTAGCTCCAGACCTACTCACAGCTTGCGATCAGCTCAGTCCGTTTAGTTCCTGGTTTGACGTCACAAACATGCCCTGCATTCGGCCAGCCACTCCCCAGTTTCTCCAGACACTCCCGCATTTTTCCCTGACACCCCTGCGTTTTTTAGCACACTCCTGTAAAACGCTCAGTTACCACCCAGAAACGCCCCTTTCCTGTCAATCATTTACCGATCAGCAGTGCGACTGAAAATCGTCGCTCGAACACCAGCAAATCTACTAAGTTTTGTGTTAAATAACTTATCGCATGCGCTCTGCGTACCATGCGCAGTTAGCAACAAATCGCAGCATAGCGAAAATCGGCAACGAGCGAACAACTCAGAATGACCCCCTGTGTTCAATAAACAATCATTTTATCCTTGTTGTCGTGGTCACACCTTCGGGCACTGGTGGTTCAAGTCATCTGTATGTCTAGGAATCCTATTCTACCGCCCAGATTTACATTTACACCAGCCCCTACAACTGAGGCTGTTTCAGGTCAACACCAGCCCTTAGTTGTGACAGTATCTACCCATTGGCCAGGATGGCACTCGCCAGGGACACCAGGCAAGAAGGGGGTGCCGCCTGGCAGTGTCACCAGCGGCCAAAGGGTCGAAAAGTAGTACTGTCAGACTGTACCTGGTCAGAGTCTGTTACTGCCGCCACGGCCCTGGTGTCTGTCAGCACCGCACTGCACTGGTGATCAGACTAGGGTCCAGCAGCACCGCACTTTGTAATCAGACTCAAAACAAACTACAGCTCCCAGCAGCCCTTGTTGCTGGGAGCTCCCGGCAGCAAGGGCTGCTGGGAACTGTAGTTTATTTTGAGTCTGATTACAAGTGCAGTGCTGCTGGACACTAGTCTGATCACCAGTGCAGTGCGGTGCTGATGGACACCGGCGCCGCACCGGCAGTAACAGACTCTCACCAGGTACACAGCAATTGTTACATAGCACAGTGCTATAGATCTATTTGTTGTTGAAGATAATAAAACAAAATGGAAGTGTTTGGGAGAAGGGACTGTAGTACCTGGAAAACGACACGATTTTCATGCATGTTAGATGTAAGTACTAAGTAAGCGAAAACTTTAACTTGTTGAATGTAATAAAGAAAATACAAATCTTACCTATTTCAAGGCCAGGTACAAGGAAATGTATATCAGTTAATTGTATAATTGATCATTTTATCTTGGAAGTGATGGCACCCTGATGTTTTTTCTAACAGGAAGCACTTCTACCATCCAACTAATGGTGTTTGGTTAATGGCTGGGTCCATTTGAGGCTCATCTCACAGCATCTCATTGACATTTAATTCGGGATGCAGTCAAGATGCTGGCGTTTGGCATCCCGGCGGTCGGATAGCTGACCTCAGCATCCCGAAACTGCTCGGAATGCTGATGCTGGCATCCCAACATAGATAGCGATGCAGAATGCCAAAAACCAGATCGAGTTGGTGCCAAAGTCTTCACTGGCAAACCACGTGGGAGGGTTAGGGCTAGGCTGCGAGGGCAGGAGGGCTAGAGTTAGGCTGCAGGGAGGGAGATTAGAAAGGGTGAGTTAGGGTTAGGCATCACTGAAGAGGCTGGGGGTTAGGGTTAGGCTGTGGGAAAGGTGGGTTAGGGGGGAGGGATGGTGTAACGTGAATACGAGACACTACTGTGCAGTGTAATGTGAATAAGGGACACTACTGTGTGACATGATTTGAATTGGAAGTACTATTGTGACCACACCCTTCCCCCACAAGACCATGCCCCATTTCCAATACACCTTATTTCAAATGTGTGTAGGGTGTGTGAAGGGGGAGGGGGGGCAGCCCCTTACTTTGCCAGGGGTGCTTGGACCCCTAGATACACCCCTGTATATGTGTCCCACAGCATTACACCTCTACATACCTGTCATACATCATTACACCCCTACATACATGTCCCACATCATTACACCCCTACATACCTGTCCCCCATCATTACACCTCTACATACATGTCCCACATCATTACACCTCTACATACATGTCCCACATCATTACACCTATACATACATGTCCCACGTCATTACACCTCTACATAAATGTCCCACATCATTACACCTCTACATACATGTCCCACATCATTACACCCCTACATACCTGTCCCCCATCATTACACCTCTACATACCTGTCCCACATCATTACACCTCTACATACCTGTCCCCCATCATTACACCTCTACATACATGTCCCGCATCATTACACCTCTACATACATGTCCCACATCATTACACCTCTACATACATGTCCCACGTCATTACACCTCTACATACCTGTCCCACATCGTTACACCTCTACATACCTGTCCCGCATCATTACACCTCTACATACCTGTACCGCATCATTACACCTCTACATACCTGTCCCTAATTGTTACACCTCTACATACCTGTCCCACATCGTTACACCTCTACATACATGTCCCACATCATTACACCTCTATACACCTGTCGAAGTTGAAAATATTATTGTCACACGCATGAAATACAAACACCACACAGATGGCCTTCGTGCGTGTACTTGTTCTGCCGTACGTGCACATACCCGCAAGTTGCGTAAAATCGCTCACGCGGTAGTGCCTATTAGCGCGTGGTATGGGTAATTACGGTAGCATATGTATTTGTATGAAAAAGCCACATAGACACATTTAATATTTAATCCACATAGTGCACAATTTACACATAGCCCACATGCACCACACCAGCGAGTTACACTTGCTTAAAAGGTACAACAACAAAGGGATTCACCTTTACAGGATATGAGGGGACAGAATTAGGTTAGGAGGTGGTGTCTGGTATCCAGCTGTACAGTATTTGTGACACCCTACTGGTATCTAGTATGCAAAAATAAGAATTTACTTACCGATAATTCTATTTCTCGGAGTCCGTAGTGGATGCTGGGGTTCCTGAAAGGACCATGGGGAATAGCGGCTCCGCAGGAGACAGGGCACAAAAGTAAAGCTTTCCGATCAGGTGGTGTGCACTGGCTCCTCCCCCTATGACCCTCCTCCAAGCCAGTTAGGTACTGTGCCCGGACGAGCGTACACAATAAGGGAGGAATTTTGAATCCCGGGTAAGACTCATACCAGCCACACCAATCACACCGTACAACTTGTGATCAAAACCAGTTAACAGTATGATAACAGAGGAGCCTCTGAAAGATGGCTTCTTAACAATAACCCGAATTAGTTAACAATAACTATGTACAATTATTGCAGATAATCCGCACTTGGGATGGGCGCCCAGCATCCACTACGGACTCCGAGAAATAGAATTATCGGTAAGTAAATTCTTATTTTCTCTATCGTCCTAGTGGATGCTGGGGTTCCTGAAAGGACCATGGGGATTATACCAAAGCTCCCAAATGGGCGGGAGAGTGCGGATGACTCTGCAGCACCGAATGAGAGAACTCCAGGTCCTCCTTAGCCAGAGTATCAAATTTGTAAAATTTTACAAACGTCTTCTCCCCTGACCACGTAGCTGCTCGGCAAAGTTGTAATGCCGAGACCCCTCGGGCAGCCGCCCAAGATGAGCCCACCTTCCTTGTGGAGTGGGCCTTTACAGATTTAGGCTGTGGCAGGCCTGCCACAGAATGTGCAAGTTGGATTGTGCTACAGATCCAACGAGCAATCGTCTGCTTAGACGCAGGAGCACCCATCTTGTTGGGTGCATACAATATAAACAACGAGTCAGATTTTCTGACTCCAGCTGTCCTTGCAATATATATTTTTAATGCTCTGACAACGTCCAGTAACTTGGAGTCCTCCAAGTCACTTGTAGCCGCAGGCACTACAATAGGCTGGTTCAGATGAAATGCTGACACCACCTTAGGGAGAAAATGCGGACGAGTCCGCAGTTCTGCCCTGTCCGAATGGAAAATCAGATATGGGCTTTTGTAAGATAAAGCTGCCAGTTCTGACACTCTCCTGGCCGAAGCCAGGGCTAGTAACATGGTCACTTTCCATGTGAGATATTTTAAATCCACCTTTTTTAGTGGTTCAAACCAATGAGATTTTAGAAATTCCAAAACCACATTGAGATCCCACGGTGCCACTGGAGGCACCACAGGAGGCTGTATATGCAGCACTCCCTTAACAAAAGTCTGGACTTCAGGAACTGAAGCCAATTCTTTTTGAAATAAAATCGACAGGGCCGAAATTTGAACCTTAATAGATCCCAATTTGAGACCCATAGACAATCATGATTGCAGGAAATGTAGGAATCGACCCAGTTGAAATTCCTCCGTCGGAGCACTCCGATCCTCGCACCACGCAACATATCTTCGCCAAATGCGGTGATAGTGTTGCACGGTTACTTCCTTCCTTGCTTTAATCAAAGTAGGAATGACTTCTTCCGGCATGCCTTTTTCCTTTAGGATCCGGCGTTCAACCGCCATGCCGTCAAACGCAGCCGCGGTAAGTCTTGAAACAGACAGGGACCCTGCTGAAGCAAGTCCCTCCTTAGAGGTAGAGGCCACGGATCTTCCGTGATCATCTCTTGAAGTTCCGGGTACCAAGTCCTTCTTGGCCAATCCGGAACCACTAGTATCGTTCTTACGCCTCTTTGCCGTATAATTCTCAATACTTTTGGTATGAGAGGCAGAGGAGGAAACACATACACCGACTGGTACACCCAAGGCGTTACCAGCGCGTCCACAGCTATTGCCTGCGGATCTCTTGACCTGGCGCAATACCTGTCCAGTTTTTTGTTGAGGCGAGACGCCATCATGTCCACCATTGGTCTTTCCCAACGGGTTACCAGCATGTGGAAGACTTCCGGATGAAGTCCCCACTCTCCCGGGTGAAGGTCGTGTCTGCTGAGGAAGTCTGCTTCCCAGTTGTCCACTCCCGGGATGAACACTGCTGACAGTGCTATCACATGATTCTCTGCCCAGCGAAGAATCCTTGCAGCTTCTGCCATTGCACTCCTGCTTCTTGTGCCGCCCTGTCTGTTCACATGGGCGACTGCCGTGATGTTGTCCGACTGGATCAACACCGGTTTTCCTTGAAGCAGAGGTTCTGCCTGGCTTAGAGCATTGTAGATTGCTCTTAGTTCCAGAATGTTTATGTGAAGAGACGTTTCCAGGCTCGTCCACACTCCCTGGAAGTTTCTTCCTTGTGTGACTGCTCCCCAGCCTCTCAGGCTGGCGTCCGTGGTCACCAGGATCCAATCCTGTATGCCGAATCTGCGGCCCTCCAATAGATGAGCACTCTGCAACCACCACAGAAGAGATACCCTTGTCCTTGGAGACAGGGTTATCCGCTGGTGCATCTGAAGATGCGACCCTGACCATTTGTCTAACAGATCCCTCTGGAAAATTCGTGCATGGAATCTGCATTGATGTACAGACACCTTTCCTGGTTTTAGGAGGTTCCTGACAAGCTCGGACAACTCCTTGGCTTTTTCCTCCGGGAGAAAAACCTTTTTCTGAACCGTGTCCAGAATCATCCCTAGGAACAGCAGACGAGTTGTCGGCATTAACTGGGATTTTGGAATATTCAGAATCCAGCCGTGTTGTTTTAGCACTTCTTGAGACAGTGCTAATCCCCTCTCTAGCTGTTCTCTGGACCTTGCCCTTATTAGGAGATCGTCCAAGTATGGGATAATTAATACGCCTTTTCTTCGAAGAAGAATCATCATCTCGGCCATTACCTTTGTAAAGACCCGAGGTGCCGTGGACAATCCGAACGGCAGCGTCTGAAACTGATAATGACAGTTTTGTACAACGAACCTGAGGTACCCCTGGTGTGAGGGGTAAATTGGAACGTGGAGGTACGCATCCTTGATGTCCAAGGACACCATAAAGTCCCCTTCTTCCAGGTTCGCTATCACTGCTCTGAGTGACTCCATTTTGAACTTGAACTTCTTTATGTACAGGTTCAAGGACTTCAGATTTAGAATAGGTCTTACCGAGCCGTCCGGCTTCGATACCACAAATAGAGTGGAATAATACCCCTTTCCCTGTTGTAGAAGAGGTACCTTGACTATCACCTGCTGAGAGTACAGCTTGTGAATGGCTTCCAAAACCGTCTCCCTTTCGGAGGGGGACGTTGGTAAAGCAGACTTCAGGAAACGGCGAGGCGGATCTGTCTCTAGTTCCAACCTGTACCCCTGAGATATTATCTGCAGGATCCAGGGATCTACCTGCGAGTGAGCCCACTGCGCGCTGAAATGCTTGAGACGACCGCCCACCGCCCCCGAGTCCGCTTGAGAAGCCCCAGCGTCATGCTGAGGCTTTTGTAGAAGCGGGGGAGGGCTTCTGTTCCTGGGAAGGAGCTGCCTGTTGGTGTCTCTTCCCCCTTCCTCTGCCTCGTGGCAGATATGAATATCCCTTTGCTCTCTTGTTTTTAAAGGAACGAAAGGACTGCGGTTGAAAAGTCGGTGTCTTTTTCTGTTGGGGAGTAGCTTGAGGTAAAAAGGTGGATTTCCCGGCTGTAGCCGTGGCCACCAAATCTGATAGACCGACTCCAAATAACTCCTCCCCTTTATACGGCAAAACTTCCATATGCCGTTTTGAGTCCGCATCGCCTGACCACTGTCGCGTCCATAAACTTCTTCTGGCCGAAATGGACATAGCACTTACCCGTGATGCCAGTGTGCAGATATCCCTCTGTGCATCACGCATATAAAGAAATGCATCCTTTATTTGCTCTAAAGACAGTAAAACATTGTCCCTATCCAGGGTATCAATATTTTCAATCAGGGACTCTGACCAAACTACTCCAGCACTGCACATCCAGGCTGACGCTATAGCTGGTCGTAGTATAACACCTGTATGTGTGTATATACTTTTTTGGATATTTTCCATCCTCCTATCTGTTGGATCTTTAAGTGCGGCCGTCTCAGGAGAGGGTAACGCCACTTGTTTAGATAAGCGTGTGAGCGCCTTATCCACCCTAGGAGGTGTTTCCCAGCGCGCCCTAACCTCTGACGGGAAAGGGTATAAAGCTAATAACTTCTTTGAAATTAGCATCTTTTTATCGGGGGCAACCCACGCTTCATCACATACATCATTTAGTTCTTCTGATTCAGGAAAAACTATAGGTAGTTTTTTCACACCCCACATAATACCCTGTTTAGTGGTACCAGTAGTATCAGCTAAATGTAACGCCTCCTTCATTGCCAAAATCATATAACGTGTGGCCCTACTGGAAAATACGGTTGATTCGTCACCGTCGCCACTGGAATCAGTGCCTGTGTCTGGGTCTGTGTCGACCGACTGAGGCAAAGGGCGTTTTACAGCCCCTGACGGTGTTTGAGGCGCCTGGACAGGCACTAACTGATTGTCCGGCCGTCTCATGTCGACAAACGACTGCTTTAGCGTGTTGACACTATCCCGTAATTCCATAAATAAAGGCATCCATTCTGGTGTCGACCCCCTAGGAGGTGACATCCCCATATTTGGCAATTGCTCCGCCTCCACACCAATATCGTCCTCATACATGTCGACACACACGTACCGACACACAGCAGACACACAGGGAATGCTCTTAACGAAGACAGGACCCCACTAGCCCTTTGGGGAGACAGAGGGAGAGTTTGCCAGCACACACCAAAAGCGCTATATATGACAGGGATAGCCTTATAATAAGTGCTCCCTGTATAGCTGCTTTTATAATATAATTTTTGCCACTATTTTGCCCCCCCTCTCTTGTTTTACCCTGTTTCTGTAGTGCAGTGCAGGGGAGAGACCTGGGAGCCGTCCTGACCAGCGGAGCTGTGTAAGGAAAATGGCGCTGTGTGCTGAGGAGATAGGCCCCGCCCCTTTTCCGGCGGGCTCGTCTCCCGCTCTTTAGTGTATTCTGGCAGGGGTTAAATATCTCCATATAGCCCCGGAGGCTATATGTGAGGTATTTTTTAGCCAAATAGGTTTTCATTTGCCTCCCAGGGCGCTCCCCTCCCAGCGCCCTGCACCCTCAGTGACTGCCGTGTGAAGTGTGCTGAGAGGAAAATGGCGCACAGCTGCAGTGCTGTGCGCTACCTTTAGAAGACTGAGGAGTCTTCTGCCGCCGATTCTGGACCTCTTCATGTTTCAGCATCTGCAAGGGGGCCGGCGGCGAGGCTCCGGTGACCATCCAGGCTGTACCTGTGATCGTCCCTCTGGAGCTGATGTCCAGTAGCCAAGAAGCCAATCCATCCTGCACGCAGGTGAGTTCACTTCTTCTCCCCTAAGTCCCTCGTTGCAGTGATCCTGTTGCCAGCAGGACTCACTGTAAAATAAAAAACCTAAGCTAAACTTTCTCTAAGCAGCTCTTTAGGAGAGCCACCTAGATTGCACCCTTCTCGGCCGGGCACAAAAATCTAACTGGCTTGGAGGAGGGTCATAGGGGGAGGAGCCAGTGCACACCACCTGATCGGAAAGCTTTACTTTTGTGCCCTGTCTCCTGCGGAGCCGCTATTCCCCATGGTCCTTTCAGGAACCCCAGCATCCACTAGGACGATAGAGAAATCTGCAGTCACTGTGTATAGTACATCACACTTACTTTACCCCGGCTTGTCATGGGTTCAGGCACAGTTACCAGAGGGTCCCCCGAAGAATCAGGTCTTTAACTACAAGTACATTGTGGGTGTGGACTACAGGTGTCGGTGCAGCGCATAAAGAATTGGGCGCCAGGCCATCTCAGAAAAACAGCATAAAGTTTATTTCAACATCAAACGGATATTTCAGGGATAACTTGTGAACACTCCTCCAGCACAAAGCATATCAGTTACAGTGGATCCCATATCAGGGCACCTCCTCCAGCGCATCGCTTAGTCGCAGCGGCATATTTATAGCGAACATCAGTACATACCAGGGCATTCTGTGACCAGTAGTGCTACACATCAGGTTACCGTCTCTCTCTCTCTCTTACTTAGCGAGGATTCTTTTCCTTGGGGGCGCTTACTCACGCCGCGTGGCTTTCCGACCACTTCACCCAGATACCTCTCGAGATACTTTTCCATGGGGGGCGCTTACTCACGCCACGTGGCTTCCGACCACTTCACCCAGATACCTCTTGAGACTCACACCTTGAGTACACTTTTCTCCTGGCATCACCCTTTCACTGGATTCTGCATACTGCTGCTCTCACACTGCGATGTCTCCCTCTGTCAAATGCTTTGCTGTGGCTGGCATCACTCCCCACCTAAACATGTGGGGAGCCCTCACTGGGGCTACATCTTTCTGGTTAATCCACCACACTTCAGCTAGCTAAAACATGTGCTTCTCCTCACTGTCTGTCTGCTCTCTGCTCTGCTGCTGCTGCTCTCATTCTGTTGTAGCTGTCTTGTGTCTCACTGCAGGACAACCTTTTTATAGCCTTGCATTCCCAGGGTCACATTCTAAATCTGGGATTTCCCGCTCTGTCTTTCCCGCTCTCAGTTTCCCGCTCTGAGTCTGCAAATGAGTGAGTCATGCCCTTTGCATTTTGCAGACTGATCTGTATTGCTATGAGCTGTGCTGTTAACTCCTTCTGTGCTGCAAGCTGTAGGCTGCTGGCACAGTGCTTATGCAACTCCAGCAAACATTTTACTTTTATGAAAGTCATGCTGGCACCTGTAGTGCCACAGTTGATTTGGGCTGCAGTTTCAGGGTATCACATGCACCCCAGCTAAAATCTTGCGTGTCCTCACGCAACAGCAGTTTTCAACATAACATATAATGACAGTACATGTGACAAAAAAAAACAACAATCACATATTCAGGAAAACATGGCATGTCAAACATCACATTACATACAAATCACATATCCTGTTGCGGTTTTCAAACGAGTTACAGTCCAGAGTCACATGTGATAGTAAAATGTTCTAGACATCTTGTGGCAATTGCGCCAAACACAGAGAACCTGCCCTCGCCTGCCCTTGTCTCCCCCCACGTCTGGGTCAAAAGAGACAGGTGGCTCTCGTGGGCCCCTCCCAATAAACAAGTTTCTCCAACTTTTAGAGAATATATATAGGGGACTAGATTCCCCTTGCGATCCTTGGCTCTTTTGGACACTCAGAAATGGCCAACCACAGTGCCCCCAAGGGTTTTGCTCCGACCGGGTGCACTGCATAGTCCCGATGTCCTGTGACATGAGTTCCACCTCCACAAATATTGCCCTTAGAGCCCCACGTTGGTAACCATGGTTACTCGTATCCTGTTCGCGGACGCCAAGTGTGACACCCTACTGGTATCTGGTATGCAAAATCTGCAGTCACTGTGTATAGTACATCACACTTACTTTACCCCGGCTTGTCATGGGTTCAGGCACAGTTACCAGAGGGTCCCCCGAAGAATCAGGTCTTTAACTACAAGTACATTGTGGGTGTGGACTACAGGTGTCGGTGCAGCGCATAAAGAATTGGGCGCCAGGCCATCTCAGAAAAACAGCATAAAGTTTATTTCAACATCAAACGGATATTTCAGGGATAACTTGTGAACACTCCTCCAGCACAAAGCATATCAGTTACAGTGGATCCCATATCAGGGCACCTCCTCCAGCGCATCGCTTAGTCGCAGCGGCATATTTATAGCGAACATCAGTACATACCAGGGCATTCTGTGACCAGTAGTGCTACACATCAGGTTACCGTCTCTCTCTCTCTCTTACTTAGCGAGGATTCTTTTCCTTGGGGGCGCTTACTCACGCCGCGTGGCTTTCCGACCACTTCACCCAGATACCTCTCGAGATACTTTTCCATGGGGGGCGCTTATTCACGCCACGTGGCTTCCGACCACTTCACCCAGATACCTCTTGAGACTCACACCTTGAGTACACTTTTCTCCTGGCATCACCCTTTCACTGGGGATTCTGCATACTGCTGCTCTCACACTGCGATGTCTCCCTCTGTCAAATGCTTTGCTGTGGCTGGCCACACTTCAGCTAGCTAAAACATGTGCTTCTCCTCACTGTCTGTCTGCTCTCTGCTCTGCTGCTGCTGCTCTCATTCTGTTGTAGCTGTCTTGTGTCTCACTGCAGGACAACCTTTTTATAGCCTTGCATTCCCAGGGTCACATTCTAAATCTGTGATTTCCCGCTCTGTCTTTCCCGCTCTCAGTTTCCCGCTCTGAGTCTGCAAATGAGTGAGTCATGCCCTTTGCATTTTGCAGACTGATCTGTATTGCTATGAGCTGTGCTGTTAACTCCTTCTGTGCTGCAAGCTGTAGGCTGCTGGCACAGTGCTTATGCAACTCCAGCAAACATTTTGTCACAACTGAGGGCCTGAGCTGACGGGAGGCAGCCTCAGTTGTAGGGGCTGAGATGTACCGGAACCTGGGAGGTTGTATCAGACCCCTGGACATGTAAGTAACATGAATAATAACTGCCCGAAGGCGTGACCACGACAACTTGGATAAAAGTCAATGATGTTTATTATGACAACTCCGCAACACAGCAGCAGTAAAAGAAAACGTAAAAGTCAGCAAAGAATAAATACAGTTCCTGGGTACTACAGGATGGCAGGAGCCACAGGGCACTGGTAGTGTGAGATAGTTCTTATGATCTTCTAGATGGAAAGTCCTTACCAGGCCCGACTGTAGCAATGGAGATAACCCAGGATTGTGCCAGCTGGTGTTCCAGGAAAAGCTGGGTTGCTGAAGATAAAACAGCTGCTGTGGATACTGGCTGGAACCAGACTGTTGTTAGCACGGAGTGGATACTGGCTGGAACCAGTTAAATAATAAATGAACTTGGGAGCGATGAAATATGAACTGAAATGTAGAACTTGAGAGCGGAGAAATAATAATACCGGTGGAGAGTGGTAAAGTGTAGAAAGGACACCGGCCCTTTAAGGGAAGCTGTACTCTGCTGGAAGCTGAGCTGGAAGCAGGTAATGTTGTAGCTGGAAACAGATGAATCCACAATGGATTGGAGAGTCAGGCTACACCGCAGGTGGAATGCTGGTGCGGGTCTCTATGGTGGAAGTCTTGAGACAGGAGCTGGAACCTGGAAGACAATCACAGGAGAGAGACAAACAGGAACTAGGTTTGACAACCAAAGCACTGACGCCTTCCTTGCTCAGGCACAGTGTATTTATACCTGCAGCAAGGAAGGGATTGGCTAGGCAATTATGCAGATTATCAATACTGAGAACAGATTGGTGGAAATGATCAGCTGACAGAATCCAAGATGGCTGCGCCCATGCAGACACTTGGAGGGAAGTTTGGTTTGTAATCCATGTGGTAATGAAAACAGTAATGGCGGTGCCGGCCACCGGAGACAGGAGGCGCCAGGCTGACAGATGCACATCCAACCACGCGGACACAGCGGAGGCCGCGGCTGACGTAATCGCCACTCAGACACTCTGCATGCAGAAGTTCAGGGACGGCGGCGGAGGCCGCGGGAGACGCCATGCCAGGTGTAATATGGCGTTTACTGTGACAGCGTCCCAGAGTGACAGGAGAGGATACAGGAATGTACACATCAGGATAACAGATGGAATCCAGTCCTGGAGCGCTGAGCCAGCCTTAGGAGGCATCTGATGGGTAAGAAATGGCGTCCAGATACCTGGATCGTGACAGCACCCCCCCCTTTAGGAGTGGCCCCAGGACACTTCTTTGGCTTTTGAGGAAACTTGGAATGGAATCTCCGGACCAAGGCAGGAGCATGGACATCAGAAGCATTGGTCCATGAACGTTCCTCAGGACCATAACCTTTCCAGTCAATAAGATATTGTAGTTGACCGTAACGGTGACGTGAGTCCAGGATCTTGGCCACTTCATACTCAACGCCTCGTTGAGTTTGGACTTTCGGAGTTGGAGGAAGTGAGGAATGAAACCGATTCAAGATCAGCGGTTTCAACAGGGAAACATGGAATGTCCTGGGTATTTTTTACCATCATTAAATTTTTATTGTTTTTCTTTCCAATAACAAAAAGGGTAGGGTACAAAAGAAAGAGGGAGGGGGGGGAGAATAATAAACATTTATAAACAATTAGGGGGGAGAGAAACATCTATAATAACAGATTCACTTTGCATCCAATTAGTACATGACATCTGCATATAAATACACAAGCATATAGCAGTACTGAGAGATTGGAGTATTTAGGGACTAATGTCCGGGGGATCATTCGGTTCGTTTAAAGGGAACTGGCTGGGGCTAGGACTGGAAATAGTCGGTACGGGTTGGGGACGGGCTCTACTTGATTCATATTCCCGCCATAATGACCAATCTGGTAGTTTCGCAGAAGGGAGAGGTGACATTGCCACAAACTGTGTTTCCATTTCACAATGAAATTCAATTTTTTGAATAACTTTCGAAATATGAGGCAATGTAGACTGTTTCCAGTTTTGTGCCAGAGCGGCTCTTGCCGCTATAAGGATGTGACCCAATACATATTTGTGACGGGGAGATAGAGTATTCGGCATCAAATGGAGCAACGCCATACTAGGAGAGGGGCTTAGGGACATATGAAGAACGTTATTTATTAATTCAAATATAGCTGCCCAGAAGGGGGCCAGTAAGGGACAGGTCCAAAAAATGTGGAAAATATCACCTACTTCCCCACATTGCCTCCAACAGAATTTTGAACATGAGGGCCAAAACACATGAAGTCTATCTGGGGTGAGATAAAGTCTGTTCAGCAACTTTGTGTGCATCTCAGTGTGGTTAAGACACTTAGACATAGTGTGTGTGGATAGGTAGATGTTACTCCATTGGGAATCTGATAGTCTGAGGTCCAAGTCCCTCTCCCACTTAATCTGTGCTTTGACCTTAGGGTTGGGCAGTAGGGCCACGAGAACGTTGTACCAAAAGGATATATCTCCCTTAGAGTCTGTCACATTCAGTCTAGCGTAAACCCGGTGAGTATATGGGTGGACCTCTCTAGTAATAATAGGAAGCGAGCTCCACCAATGACTAATTTGGTAATAGCTCAGTCGTGAGGAATCAGGTAAGGAAAATTGAGCTTGCAGGGCAGGGAAGGGTATCATTACTGACCCGTCTAACAAATCACTCAGTTTGGAGAGGCCACATAAATGCCATCGGGAGATATTCAAATTTGGGATTAGTTTCATCAAGGCATGGAGAGAAATAGATTTAAAGGTAGGTGGTGCAGCAGTCAGTTTCGCAGTTAATTTGTCCCATGTTTGCAGTGAAGTGCGTGTAGATGGAAGTGTTGATAGAGAAGGTGGGCGAAGGCTCTTAGGGGTATGTAGGATGTCCCCCAACGGGTAAGCCGTACACGCTTGTCTTTCCAGCTTAGCCCATCCCAGGTTTAATCCAGCTGCCCCAAACATCCTTACATGTGCTAATGTACACGCCTCATGGTAAAGTGCAAGGTCTGGCATCGCCAGTCCTCCCAAAGCCTTGGGTAGGACCATTCGAGTGCGTGCTATTTTAGGGGCCCGGGCTGTCCATATGTACTTTACCATAATGGCCGTAAATTTGTCAATGTATCGTTTGGGAAAAGAGTAAGGTATCGTTCGGAAAAGATACATCAACTTGGGAAGGAGGGACATTTTGAACGCAGCTAAGCGTCCAAGCCAAGAAATATCATAAAGCGCCCAGGATCTGGTTAAAATTGTGAGTGAGATAAGGAGGGGATTAAGATTTTCCTCCAGTACCGTGTCTATTTTAGGGGATATAGAAACACCTAAGTAGGTAAGAGACGAAGTCTGCCAGTTATAGGGATATTTTGATTGAAGGGTGGCAAGAGAATCAGAGAGGTTAATTGGCAGAGCATCCGTTTTTGCAGTATTGAGCTTATAATAAGAGGCTCTACTATAATCATCTAATAAGGAGTGTAAGTGGGGTAGGGACTCTATGGGATCTGTGACAAATAGCAAAACATCATCAGCGAAAAGACACAATTTATGCGACTGGGGCCCAAGGGAAACACCAGGGAACAGGGGGCTGAGGCGGATTTTCGCTGCCAGAGGTTCTATAGCGAGCGCAAATATTAGCGGGGACAGGGGGCAGCCCTGTCTCGTGCCGTTGGTAATGGGAAATACATCTGATAAGAAGCCATTGCTAAACACCCGAGCCGAGGGGCAGTGGTATAAAGCAAGCATGCCGGAGAGAATACGCCCGCTGAAGCCAAATTTAGATAAAACAGATTTCATATATGGCCAACCCAACCGATCAAATGCCTTCTCCGCATCCAGGGATAGCAGGAGAAGGCCCCGATCAGACGGTAAAGAATCAAGAAGATCAAAGACTCTGCGGGTGTTATCCGACGCCTGCCTTCCCGGTATAAACCCCACCTGGTCCTGGTGGATCAAGGTAGGTAAGAAGAGTTTAACTCGGGTGGCAATAAGCTTGGCAAATAATTTAATGTCGCCATTCAATAACGCTATGGGGCGGTAATTCTGGCACGAAGAGGGGTCCTTCCCTGGTTTAGGTAACGTCACCACCTGTGCCTCCAGCATCTTCCTGGGGGGGGTACCCGTCTCGGTTATGTCATTAAAAACGTTGGTCAATGTGGGTGTTAGAAGTCCCTGATACATTTTATAAAAATCGTTTATGAAACCGTCTGGTCCCGGAGCTTTACCTGAGGGCAGCGACCGTATTGCCTCCATAACTTCCTCCAAGGCCCAGGGAGCATTCAAAAGCTCTACTTGGGCCTCCGACAAAGAAGGGAGGTGCAAGGAACTTAAAAAACTATCAATGGACGCTGCTGTAGGTTGTTGGGTGGTAGGGTCCGACGAGAGATTATACAGTCGGGCATAATAATGGGCAAATTGATTTGAGATATCCAGGGGATTGGAAACTTTTAAACCGGAGGGGGACATCAGGAATTTAATTTTATTCCGAGCTTGTTGGGATCGTAATTTTCGAGCCAGTAATCTGCCCGGTCTATTACCCGCTATATAAAATCTCTTACGCAATCTATTCAAAGCTTGTTGTGTTCGGGCCATTAAGAGTTTCTGCAATTGGCCCCGTATCTCGGCAAGCTCCTTTCTAACAGACAGAGACGGGGTTTGTTTGTTTTGGTCTTCCAAGCATTTTAATTTAGCTTCCAAATCGTTTTGTAATTGAGCTGATTGACGCTTTAGTAATGCCCCAGCTTGAATAGCCGCTCCCCGAACTACAGCTTTTAAAGCACACCAGTGGTTACATGTGGACGTGTCAGAGGGGGCATTGGACAGTAAATAGCCTGATATACTATCCTCAATCATCTTTTTAGATACATGGTTGGAGAGCAGGTGGGGGGATAGTCGCCACGGGTGGGGAGGTAGGGACTGTCTATCAAGATCCCACCGGCAAAGTATCGGGGCATGGTCTGACCATGTTATGGGGAGGATGTCCACTGAGCGGATGTGCTGCAGAGTCCATTTGTCACAGAAAGTGATATCAATGCGTGAGTATGAGTTATGTACCGGTGAATAAAAGGTGTAATCCCTTGCTGAAGGATTCTGGACTCTCCATATGTCGTATAGGTCAAATTCGTTCACTAACGTCCTAAACCCAGTGGAAGTTGGAGAGGGGGGGGCCGAGCGTAGTGGAACACCTCTCGGAGATCTATCCAAGATTGGATCTAAGACTAGGTTGAAGTCTCCTAAAACTATCAAGGAACCTTTACGAATTGCTTGAATTTTGGTGAATAATTTGCGCAAAAAGGGAAGTTGGTTGGCATTAGGGGCATATACCGATACTATCGTCACCAGTTTATCAGCTAACAGGCCTTGCACTATGAGGTATCTGCCATTTTTATCAAACGCCTGTGCTTGCAACACAAAGGGTGTTTTTGCACCGATTAGAATCGCCACCCCATTACGCTTAAACGGGCCATTTGCAAAAAACCGCTGGGGATATCTTTGGTCGCCAAAGACCGGGGGTTTCAAAGCTGAGAAGTGGGTCTCTTGTACCGCTGCAATATCCACCTTCTGTTTAAAAAAGTATGTAAGTGCCAATCTCCTCTTATTAGGGGAGTTTAACCCCTTAACATTCAAAGATAAAATCCGAACCATGGTTTAGATAGATGAAATGCATGTCAGCAGTCTCCACCAATCGTACAGTGAACCACCGGCCTAACTCATTACCAAATAGTAGATGTTTCCCAGGAAAAAATAGCTGACAAAAAAGAAACAGGGGAAAAGAGGTACATGGGTGTAAACTAAAATTGGGCATAAATAACAGGGGAATAAACCAAGAAGGCCCTGTATATCGGGCCTGCATAGCTACTGCAAGGGGAGGAACAGGTGCAGTAGAATAACAAGAGGAAGGGGGTGATGTGGCCTGACGCCACCACTCATGCCACCCGTTTATATACTATTAAAATAATTCCGATTTATCACATTCGGGACAGCTAATCAACCGAGGTGCTTAGAATTAATAAGTAACATAACCTAAACAGCAATTAAACAGAACCTTTAGGCAGAGAGAGAACGTAAAAACTCAACAAATACATCACATTGACATATCAAAAATTACTTTGTGCACGATTGGGTCGTCGTATAACTCACATAGTCCCAGGGGATAGCCCCAATCGCAAGGTATAGTCCTGAACAGGAAACGACCAACAATCCGGTGTAATCAAGATATTTTAGCCAACAGAATGGGTCAAGCGATTCAATGAGTAGACCACTCGGCTCGTATTCCAGGGCGACTGCCAAGGCCCTGGGGCTGTTTAACGGAGATGTCCCAGTCCGACAGTAGCTTGATACCGGCATCCAGAGAGGAAACGACATACGAGGATCCGTCGCTAGTGATGATCAGCTTCACCGGGAAACCCCATCTGTAGGGTATGTCGTTAGCACGTAGTGCTGTCGTTATCGGAGACAGGTTTCTTCTTTTCGCCATTGTTACAGCTGAGAAGTCTTGGAAGATTTGGAGTCCTCCCAGAACATCAGAATCTCCTACATTTCTTGCCGCTTTAAGAATCTTTTCTTTGGTAGAAAAGAAGTGGATGCGTAGTAGAGTGTCTCTGGGAAGATCGTTAGAGACCGTACGCGGGCGAGGCAAGCGGTGTATACGGTCGATAAGTAAATCACGAGTGTCAGCGTCCGGCAACAGCTTGCGAAAAACGGTCATGGTGTAGCCTTCCAATTCCGAGTTAGGCACAGAGTCCGGAATCCCTCTTATTTTAACGTTGTTCCGGCGGGAACGGTCCTCCATATCCGCCATCTTATCTCGTAGCGCGTCCAGGTCGGCCCTCTGCTGGTCATGTGCGGTGATGAGATCGTTGTGGGATGACACAAGTTCCTCCATCTTATGCTCCAAATGATCTGTACGGTTTCCAACCTCGGTTAAGTCTGTCTTGACTTCTCTAATAGCCGCTGTAAGATCGGTAGTTAAATCAGATTTAAATGCCACCAGAATCTGACATAGAGATTTCACCGTCAGGGGCGCCTCAGAGTCCACATCTATGCCAGCAATCGACATGGTGCCCAGTGAATTACTTGATTTCAGAGGGGTCGAGGCAGTAGCTGGGCGTTCTCCCCGCGGGGAAGATGAGGTCGGAGGAGACTTCTGCTTAGGAAAAGACACTTTAGATGGCAGCGCTCCTTTTACCTTTTTAGGTGCCATGACAGACGAGTACAGAGGTAGTTGTAAAGGACCAGGACAGGCGTAGCGGTAGGTTACTTTATTCACAGAGATGCGGAACACGGAGGACCGTCAGGTGTTAGACACAATTAAGCATGAGTGGTGGGGGAGGGCAAGAGAGGGTCACATCAAAGATTCACTGCAGTATCCCACCAAGCTGCCTGCAGCAGAGCCAGTTTGTAGCAGATGTTGATAAAAGGTGCACTCACCCAGCCCCTGAGCCCAGAGGTGTCACGGAGGAAGCTTTTGAAGATGGTTGGGGTAGCTCAGGCAGGGCTATATTAATTATTACAGTGGGAGCAGTAAGGCCACACGTCCTCTCTCTTAAAGGCCTCTTATATGGACCAGGTCCTTCTTATTTGCCCCCTCGGTTGTCCAAAGGGGAACAGGCACCTCTAGGCAGTGTCAGCCTATGCCCAGGAATCTAATATGGCCGCCGTGGCCCACCAGAAGCAGATCCCCCCCTGCAGATAATATATATATATATATAGGGCTGTGCTGGGGTCCCCTCTCACCTTTGTAGGGCTTGCTGCAGGCCTCGAGGGGCAGATGAGGTAGTGTGAGCGGCCCAGGGACAGATCAGCAGCTCCAGACCGCGCGAACGAGCGTCTTCGGTTCCACGGAGCTCGAGGTCCGGGTAGCCGCCGCACTCGAGTCCCCGGCTTCCGGCGCGGCTAGGCCGCAGCACGCAGGGGACGAGCAAACGGATCCCCAGCACCGCGGGTGCCAGCGGCTGGTTCCGGGGGTCGTCAGGAGCGTCAGGGGACCAAGGGATCTGGTATACAGGGCGACGGGCAGCCTGTGGGAAGGCCCCAGCCGAAGGCCTCTTCCAATATGTCCGCCGGCCGTCTCACAGAGCGGGCGGGCCGGCTCCCCTTCCCTCACAGCTCGATATCGGCAGCAGGCTGGGGAGGTAGAGAGTGCTCCTGGTCAGCGTCCAGTATCCAAGGATATCCCCGGGAGGAAGAATTATCAGGTCCCCAGCGAAGGAGGCCCACGGTGGGCTGGAGTGCAAATCAAGGCCCCGGTCTGGAGGGCTCAGGTAGGCCGCAGTCCGCAGGAGCTCCGTATCTGCTCCCCGACTCCGCAGCCCTCACCCAGACACCCCAGGGGGGCTAGAGAAGTTAGCAAGTGAGGCAGGGTTATTGAGAATGCCCTGTTAGTGGCTTTTTAAAGCTTAACTTTGTAGGAGCTCCCTTCAGGCACGTCTGGCTTCCTTAGCAGCTAGGCCACGCCCCCTGTCCTGGGTATTTTTAAGAAGGGAGGCAACTGGAGTCTGTAAGCAACAGGATTGATGACTTGTTCAATCTTGAAAGGACCGATATAGCGAGGTGCAAACTTCATACTGGGAACTCTTAACCTCAAATTCTTCGTGGATAACCATACCCGATCACCCACCTTGAGAGCAGGAACTGCTCGACGCTTCTTATCCGCAAACTTCTTGTACCTGAACGATGCCTTGAGCAGAGCTGATCGTACGCTCTTCCAGATATTGGCAAACTGATGCAAGGTGATATCCACTGCGGGAACAGAAGTTGCTGGAAGCGGTTGGAACTCAGGGACTTTAGGGTGGAATCCAAAGTTAGTGAAGAATGGTGTTGAAGCAGATGAAGAATGATACTGGTTGTTATGACAGAACTCGGCCCAGGGAAGTAATTGAACCCAGTCATCTTGAGAGGAGGACACATAGATGCGGAGGAAGGCCTCCAAGTCCTGATTCACCCTCTCGGTTTGACCATTGGTCTGAGGATGGTAAGCCGTGGAAAACTTTAGCTTGACTTGGAGGACTTGACATAAACTTCGCCAGAATTTGGCTGTGAATTGAACTCCTCGATCTGAGATAATTTCTTCAGGAAGACCGTGGAGTCGGAAGATCTCTTGTATGAATACTTGAGCCAACTTGGAAGCTGACGGAAGACCGGTGAGAGGAATGAAGTGTGCCATCTTGGTGAACCGGTCAACTACCACCCAGATGGTATTGAACTTGTTGCACATGGGTAAGTCTGTAATGAAATCCATCGACAAGTGGGTCCATGGTCGACGGGGAACGGATAGTGGAACCAGTTGCCCCGCAGGCGACTGGCGGGATACTTTATGTTGGGCACACTTTGGGCAAGATGCAATAAACTCCAAGACGTCCTTTTTCAGAGTTGGCCACCAATAGGACCTAGAGATAAACTCCAGGGTTTTTTGGATACCTGTATGTCCGGCAAAACGGGAAGCATGGGCCCAATGCATGAGCTTCTTCCTTAGCATCGGCTTCACAAAACTTTTCCCTGATGGGGGCGTAGAGTCCATCCCTACCGTGGAGAATGCCAACGGATTTATAATAGGATGCTTGTCTGAAGACTCTGACTCATTTTCTTGCTCCCATGAGCGGGAAAGGGCATCGGCCTTGCGATTCTGAGAGCCCGGACAGAACTGGAGTTTAAAGTCGAACCTGGAAAAGAAAAGTGCCCATCTGGCCTGACGAGGGTTGAGACATTGTGCGCCCTTCAGGTATAAAAGGTTCTTGTGGTCTGTTAGTATGGTGATTGAATGAGAAGCTCCCTCCAACAGATACCTCCACTCTTCTAGAGCGAGCTTGATGGCTAGCAACTCCTGGTCGCCAATGGCATAGTTGCGCTCAGCTGGGGAGAACTTCCGGGAGAAGAAACTGCAAGGGTGTAAATGGCCATCTTTAGCCCTCTGAGATAACACCGCTCCTACTCCAACGGAGGAGGCATCCACCTCTAAGATGAAAGGAGAGTCGATGTCAGGCTGTTTCAGAACAGGCGCAGAGATGAACCTTTGTTTTAAAAGATGAAATGCTTGCATGGCTTCTTCAGACCACTTGGACGGGTTAGCACCCTTCTTAGTGAAAGCAGTAATAGGCGCCACAATGGTGGAAAAGTCTCGTATAAACTTTCGGTAATAGTTGGCGAACCCTAAGAACCTCTGGACCCCTTTGAGGGTTAAGGGTACCGGCCAATTTTGGATTGCTTGTAGTTTCTCAGGATCCATCTCTAGTCCGGAACCGGACACAATGTACCCTAGAAACGGAATGGACTTGACTTCAAAGACGCATTTTTCTAATTTGCAATAGAGATGATTGACACGGAGACGGGACAGAACCTCTTTAACCCAAAAACGATGTTCCTCTAAATCGTTGGCAAAAATGAGGATATCGTCTAGATAGACCACGACATGACGGTATAGAATGTCTCTGAAGATCTCATTGACAAAATGCTGGAAGACAGCTGGAGCATTGCTCAATCCGAAGGCCATGACGAGGTACTCATAATGTCCGTCACGGGTGTTAAAGGCGGTCTTCCACTCGTCACCCTCACGGATCCGGATGAGATTGTATGCACCTCGCAAGTCCAGCTTTGTAAAGATGGTAGCTCCGCTAACTCTGTCAAAGAGCTCAGTAATCAGGGGTAAAGGATAACGGTTCTTGATGGTAATGTCGTTCAAACCTCTGTAGTCGATGCACGGCCGCAGACCACCATCTTTCTTTTTTACAAAAAAGAAGCCTGCGCCGGCTGGAGAAGAAGAAGGTCGAATGAACCCCTTTGCTAGGTTCTCTTTAATATATTCCTCCATAGAATGCGTCTCAGGCAGAGACAACGGATAAGTTCGGCCTCGAGGTGGAACCTTCCCTGGAACGAGATCAATCGGACAGTCCCATTCTCTATGAGGAGGAAGGATATCAGCAGAAGCTTTACTGAACACATCCGTGAAATCTTGATATGGAGGAGGTGGAACATCAGACGACCTGGGGGAGGAAGAACAGACAGGCAATACTTTAAACAAACATGTCTCAGCACAGGAGGAACCCCATGCCAGGATTTGCGTAGTCGTCCAATCAATTGTAGGACTGTGAAGACGGAGCCATGGAAGGCCCAGGACCACAGGATGTGTGGCTCTTGGAATCACTAAAAAAGAAATAAGTTCGGAATGAAGAACTCCCACTCTCAGACGAACTGGTAGAGTCCTTAAAGAAATAACTGCATCAAAAATGTTGCTGCCATCCACGGCAGTTAAAGAAATGGACGAAGGAAGTCTCTCGGTGGGTAGGGACCACCGTTTAACATAGGCTTCGGTAATAAAGTTCCCAGCCGCTCCGGAATCAAGGAGGGCAATGACGTTCCGATAACGTTGAGCAACTTGAAGCGAGACTGGGAGATTACAATCTTGAGGAGATGGAGAGGAGATCATTACTCCTAGCCGGCCCTCTCCTTGGCGAGCTAGGATTTGGAGTTTCCCGGATGTTTGGGACAGGCATTAATGGTGTGAGACGGAGCTGCACAATAGAGACAGAGAAACTCGGAGAGACGTCTTCGGCGCTCAGCAGGAGTTAAACGGGAACGGCCAAGTTGCATGGGCTCATCTTTAGATGGTGACAGTTGACGAGGAGGAGGAGCAGAAGATTTTGGAGCAGATGATCTTCCACGCTCAGTTGCTCTCTCTCTGAAACGTAAATCAACTTTCGTGCAGAGTGAGATTAGCTCATCTAACTTAGAAGGTAAGTCTCTGGTAGCTAACTCATCTTTAATACGCTCAGATAAGCCATGCCAGAATGCAGCATACAGGGCCTCGTCGTTCCATGCCAGTTCGGATGCCAGGATCTGGAACTGTATCAGATATTGTCCTACAGTACGTGACCCCTGGCGTAAACGGAGAATCTCGGATGAAGCTGAGGTTACCCGGCCTGGCTCGTCGAAGATGCGCCTGAATGTTGACACGAAGGCAGTGTAGGAAGATAGCAGGGTGTCGGACCTCTCCCATAACGGTGATGCCCAATCAAGGGCTGAGCCACTGAGAAGAGAAATAATGTAGGCAATTTTTGTACGGTCACTGGGAAAATTGCCAGGTTGTAGCTCAAACTGAATCTCACACTGGTTGAGAAATCCCCTGCAGAATCTTGGAGATCCGTCAAATTTTGCTGGCGTTGGAAGATGAAGACGTGGAGCAGAAATGGGTAAGGTGGGTGGGGTTATAGCTGGAGTCACTGTGGTTGACGCACCAGACGCGCCTGATCCACGGAGAGTTGTCTGAATCCCATCCAGCCGAGTAGAGAGATCCTGGAGACAGCGGATGATGTGGCCCTGTGCAGCCTCCTGATGTTCTAGTCGGGCTGCCAGTTCTTGCATCGGCCTGGCCGCTTGATCCTGGTCTCCGGCTGGATTCATTAGGTCAGTGCTTACTGTCACAACTGAGGGCCTGAGCTGACGGGAGGCAGCCTCAGTTGTAGGGGCTGAGATGTACCGGAACCTGGGAGGTTGTATCAGACCCCTGGACATGTAAGTAACATGAATAATAACTGCCCGAAGGCGTGACCACGACAACTTGGATAAAAGTCAATGATGTTTATTATGACAACTCCGCAACACAGCAGCAGTAAAAGAAAACGTAAAAGTCAGCAAAGAATAAATACAGTTCCTGGGTACTACAGGATGGCAGGAGCCACAGGGCACTGGTAGTGTGAGATAGTTCTTATGATCTTCTAGATGGAAAGTCCTTACCAGGCCCGACTGTAGCAATGGAGATAACCCAGGATTGTGCCAGCTGGTGTTCCAGGAAAAGCTGGGTTGCTGAAGATAAAACAGCTGCTGTGGATACTGGCTGGAACCAGACTGTTGTTAGCACGGAGTGGATACTGGCTGGAACCAGTTAAATAATAAATGAACTTGGGAGCGATGAAATATGAACTGAAATGTAGAACTTGAGAGCGGAGAAATAATAATACCGGTGGAGAGTGGTAAAGTGTAGAAAGGACACCGGCCCTTTAAGGGAAGCTGTACTCTGCTGGAAGCTGAGCTGGAAGCAGGTAATGTTGTAGCTGGAAACAGATGAATCCACAATGGATTGGAGAGTCAGGCTACACCGCAGGTGGAATGCTGGTGCGGGTCTCTATGGTGGAAGTCTTGAGACAGGAGCTGGAACCTGGAAGACAATCACAGGAGAGAGACAAACAGGAACTAGGTTTGACAACCAAAGCACTGACGCCTTCCTTGCTCAGGCACAGTGTATTTATACCTGCAGCAAGGAAGGGATTGGCTAGGCAATTATGCAGATTATCAATACTGAGAACAGATTGGTGGAAATGATCAGCTGACAGAATCCAAGATGGCTGCGCCCATGCAGACACTTGGAGGGAAGTTTGGTTTGTAATCCATGTGGTAATGAAAACAGTAATGGCGGCGCCGGCCACCGGAGACAGGAGGCGCCAGGCTGACAGATGCACATCCAACCACGCGGACACAGCGGAGGCCGCGGCTGACGTAATCGCCACTCAGACACTCTGCATGCAGAAGTTCAGGGACGGCGGCGGAGGCCGCGGGAGACGCCATGCCAGGTGTAATATGGCGTTTACTGTGACAGCGTCCCAGAGTGACAGGAGAGGATACAGGAATGTACACATCAGGATAACAGATGGAATCCGGTCCTGGAGCGCTGAGCCAGCCTTAGGAGGCATCTGATGGGTAAGAAATGGCGTCCAGATACCCGGATCGTGACACATTTTACTTTTATGAAAGTCTTGCTGGCACCTGTAGTGCCACAGTTGATTTGGGCTGCAGTTTCAAGGTATCACATATTTTAAGAGCAATATTCGGGTAGCAGTTTGCAGAAGACAGCACGCTCCTGTGCATAAATATGCGCAGGGACAGAATATTAATATGAACTGTATTTACTCTTGATATTCGGCGGGAACCCAGTGGAGACCATCAGCAAGTGCACTTGGACCAGGCATCGCCCACCTATTCAAACCGACCTATGACCCCTCCTGTACTGTAAATGACCAGCCCTTTAACCTATGGGTGAAGAGACTACAGTTTCTATTGTACATATCACATGATTTGGGCAAATGTATAAAAGCCTCGCTGCCTGGCCGGTCATTCACATTCTCTGAAGGTCATCTATCTTGATTGACTGAGGACCGGGACCAGGTGGCGCTGGCGAAACAAACGTATGTATCATTGATTGTAGCCTCTTTTTCTGTTATTGTATTTGTATTATCGTTGTTACCCCCTTTGAGTAAATAACTGTTGGTGTGTCGGATCCCAACATTTTTAAATACAATCGGTGTCGTGTTCCTTTCCTGCTAAAGGTTTAAAGTGTATTTCAGCCACACGTGTAGCTCCATTGTGCTTACAGCGTGTCGGTGTGTGTACGCAAAGTGTGTACTTAGTACGTCCGTTGCGGCGTGTGTACGCAAAATGCATACACGGTACGGGCCTGTGTACGCTAAGAGGGTAATAAGTACGTAGGTTAAGAATTATATGAAGCGGCCGCAGCGGCTTGAGTTTTTGTGTAAAAGGTATTGCTTTTTCGTCCTGTAAGTTAATCAGCATTCACAACTGGGGGCTCAGTCCGGTTTTTCACACACTCATAGACTTGCAAGCCATAAAACAGACTTTGATCTAGCAGCAAAGGGTGGAGACGCATCTTTAGGTAAACTTTTTTCTGGTTGCTTGGGTGTTATAAAAACCCTCTTTTGTGTTGTTAGATCATGTATGTACTGCATTCTTAAGAGGTGCTGATGTAACCCGGAGGACACAGGAAGAAAGCTATTTAAAATCTGTGTGTACATTTTTTTGCTGGAAAAGCGTACACAAAGCGTACCGATACTTTGCATACTCTCTCACATATTGTTGCCATAGCTTATTACAGTCATTATAGATCTGTGTGAAATCAGATACATTTGTTTATTATATAAATATTTAAAATAGTGTGTTAAGGGTGTAATTGTAAAACACAAAACGCAGTTCCGGCCTGGTCGTTTAGGTTAATACGGAAAAAATTGTGTGTTGTGTTTGTGAGCGATAGTAGTTTTATTGCTCACATTTATAGATATTGTGTGGTTTATTGAGTTGCGGACGCATGTTTGTACACGTGGTACGGACAAAGTACTGGAGCGCACACGTGGCGTAAAGGCACGCACGGTCGCGTGTTCACGCAAGGTTGCATAGTATTGCGGGCGCAAAGTAAAACCACACGATAGTTGTTCAATTAAAGGCGGGATAGTATACATTTAATGCAATAACACATAACTATCCGATTTCAAAAGCAGATTACAGTAATATTTTGTTTAAACTGTATGACCTCTGGGGTAAAGTAGCCGGTCAAAGGGAGTGATATTTTCTGTACAGAAAAGAAAAACAAGGTGTATCTGAGTGAGTGAAAGTAAGAGTGAGTGGAACTGAACCCCAGAAATTCGGGTCCCGTGGGAACACTGGGTTAGTAGAGGCCCGGCGGCGTAAGGTTCGCTACCTTACGCGAACATAAAGAGAGAAATACGCACGTCGTGAGGAGACTTGCACAGGAGCGTGATAGGGAATTGTGAATATAGAATTGTGAATTGAAGTAAAAGGTTTTTGTTATGCTCCGGCTGAGGAGCGCAGCTTGTGAATTTGACTCCCGCAGTCGTAGGGCATATAGATAACTAGTATCTATAGGCCGTGCGATTGAACAGCACGTCCGTATGTTCTACACAGCCTCTATAGGCCGTGCGATTGAACAGCACGTCCGTATGTTCTACACAGCCCAACGTGATATTATTGTGTCCTATGCGCTGTGGGGAGCACACGTAAACGTGATTGTGTAAACAAGGGTTTTTTCGCTTTACAGGAAATATCCCTGGTGGGCTTCCACTGGAAAGGGGGATCGATAGGTTGTTTCTCTCCCTACAAATAATTCCAGTGGAAAGATACCGAAAAGGAATTTTTCGCTGTCTCTCTCAGGAAAATATTCCAAATGAGCCTCCACCGAAAGAAATTGCGGTGCTGTAAGGTCTGATAGGAGTCCTAAGTTGGGTACATGAGGGCCCAACGTCCACAGGTGGGGGTTTTGCTAACAGCCCAACACCATGCAGGACTTTTGCCATTTGCCAGAGAACACCAAGATTGGCAAATTCGCCACTGGCACCCTGTGCTCTTCACAGATGAAAGCAGGTTCTCACTGAGCACATGTGACAGACGTGACAGAGTCTGGAGACGCCAAGGAGAACATTTTGCTGCCTGCAACATCCTCCAGCATGACCGGTTTGGCAGTGGGTCAGTAATAGTGTGGGGTGGCATTTCTTTGGGGGGCCGCACAGCCCTCCATGTGCTCGCTAGAGGTAGTCTGACTGCCATTAGGTACCGAGATGAGTCCTCAGACCCCTTGTGAAACCATATGCTGGTGCGGTTGGCCCTGGGTTCCTCCTAATGCAAGACAATGCTAGATCTCATGTGGCTGGAGTGTGTCAGCAGTTCCTGCAAGACGAAGGCATTGATGCTATGGACTGGCCCGCCCGTTCCCCAGACCTGAATCCAATTGAGCACATCTGGGACATCATGTCTTGCTGCATCCACCAACGCCACGTTTCACCACAGACTGTCCAGGAGTTGGCGGATGCTTTAGTCCAGGTCTGGGAGGATATCCCTCAGGAGACCATCCGCCACCTCATCAGGAGCATGCCCAGGCATTGTAGGGAGGTCACACAGGCACGTGGAGGCCACACACACACTACTGAGCCTCATTTTTACTTGTTTTAAGGATATTATATCAAAGTTGGATCAGCCTGCAGTGTGTTTTTCCACTTTAATTTTGAGTGACTCCAAATCCAGACCTCCATGGGTTAATAAATTTGATTTCCATTGATAATTTTTGTGTGATTTTGTTGTCAGCACATTCAACTATGTAAAGAACAAAGTATTTAATAAGACTATTTTATTCATTCAGATCTAGGATGTGTTGTTTAAGTGTTTCCTTTATTTTTTTGAGCAGTGTTCATATATGTGTATATATATATATATATATATATATATATATATAAAACATTCATTTATTTAGCACAAAAAAAGACAGCGGCTACTATATTGTATATGTCAAAAAAGGGGATAACATCAAATAAAACCGTAAAAAAGAGGGGTCTAAAAATTGTTGAAAGACACTTTTTTTTTTTTAAATATATACACACACAACATAAATGTGGTGCAGCACTCCTGATCTCCTGATGTCTAAACCATTGAGTCTTACAGCGGCATGGCATCAGGCTTTAAAACTCAATGCTTTACACATCAGGAGTGCTGCACCACATTTATTTTATCTATTTACTTATTTGTGCGGGCACCCAGTGCATAATACCGGGAGAGCCGGACCACACCGGCTAATTAATAAATATGTGTGTGTATATATTATATAAACATATATACCATATTTATACTATACATATATATACTTTATGATATATACATATTTATATAAAGATATATATATACATATATATATATATATATATATATATATATATATATACATACATACATACATACATACACTAGTGATGAGCGTGTTCGGTTCTTTGGGATCCGAACCCCCCCCCGAACTTCACCCATTTTACACTGTTCCGAGGCAGCCTCGGATCTTCCCGCCTTGCTCGGTTAACCTGAGCGCGCCCGAACGTCATCATCCCGCTGTCGTATTCTTGCGAGATTCGTATTCTATATAAGGAGCCGCGCGTCGCCGCCGCCATTTTCACTCGTGCATTGGAGATGATAGCGAGAGGACGTGGCTGCGTTCTCTCAGTTTCTGTGTTCAGTGTGCTGCAAATATCTGTGCTCAGTGTGCTGCAAATATCTGTGCTCAGTGTGCTGCAAATATCTGTGCTCAGTGTGCTGCAAATAATAAGATTTTACTTACCGATAAATCTATTTCTCGTAGTCCGTAGTGGATGCTGGGGACTCCGTCAGGACCATGGGGATTAGCGGCTCCGCAGGAGACAGGGCACAAAAATAAAGCTTTAGGATCAGGTGGTGTGCACTGGCTCCTCCCCCTATGACCCTCCTCCAAGCCTCAGTTAGGATACTGTGCCCGGACGAGCGTACACAATAAGGAAGGATTTTGAATCCCGGGTAAGACTCATACCAGCCACACCAATCACACCGTACAACTTGTGATCTGAACCCAGTTAACAGTATGACAACGTAGGAGCCTCTGAACAGACGGCTCACAACAAGAACAACCCGATTTTTTTGTAACAATAACTATGTACAAGTATTGCAGACAATCCGCACTTGGGATGGGCGCCCAGCATCCACTACGGACTACGAGAAATAGATTTATCGGTAAGTAAAATCTTATTTTCTCTAACGACCTAGTGGATGCTGGGGACTCCGTCAGGACCATGGGGATTATACCAAAGCTCCCAAACGGGCGGGAGAGTGCGGATGACTCTGCAGCAGGCTTGCCTACCCTCCCGCATTTAGCGGGAGGCTCCCGTTTTTTTATTGAGCCTCCCGCTGCCCCGCAAACTCTGCTTGCCCTCTCGCATTTTGCGGTCTCGGTGCGAAAAATACTGACCGCGCATGTGCGAATACCTGAGGATGGGACCTAAACAGGAGATGTCACGACGTCTGACGTCATCTTACCTAAGCGCCGGCCACCGCGAGTTGTCAGTAGCGGTGGCCGTTCTGCAGTGCACAGAGGAAGCCGGGGCAGTCTGTGGAGGAGACAGCAGCCGCGGGTCCTGGCGCAGAATGTAGCAGCCGGCAGGGAGAGGATGTCCCAGCTTCGAGGAAGTTACCCATATGTAAGTGCTTGTGCACCGGTCCGGAGCCCTGACATTCCCCAGTGGGTAAGGAGAGGGAGGGGATGGGAAGGGGGGAGGGTGTCTGCTCACCAGCGTCTGACATCCTTTCCTTCGGCTGCCAGAGCAGGAACAGCCTCCAAGCATCCTCCGTACAGTCCCAGCCAGGCCCCGGGACTTCATAGCTGCAGCTGGGTGCTCTTCTCTCACACTCCGGCTGGTAGCCCCGACCCTCCAGCTCCAAGTCAGTCAGTGCTGGACTTAGGCAGAGAGAGACTGAGCTGAGGTGACTGGGGCAGGGCAGAGGTATATATGTTTGAGGGAGGTTAAGAATCTGGGTGCCAAGCTGGGTCATATAGTTGTGGGGCAGGTTGCTAGGTGCAGGGCTGGGGCATAATGTGTGTGAGGGAGGCTGCTGGTCAGACTTATCCAATAGGAAAGAAAGTTTGGTGCTTATATGGGTTAAATTTCCAAAAGCAGCTGCTAATAAAGGGTAGTCAATTCTTATATAGTATAACCAGGAAAAAAAGTTCACATAATATGTATGAAATATATATTTGTGTAGCAGCGCTGAATGATATACAATTATACTGTAGTAAAAAAAAATATATATTTAAACATATAAAACTTTAAAATGTTCTTCCAAGAACTGTCCTTATTGATTGGAACAAATGATAGCGGGTGACCCTGCATAATTGTACGGAGTTTATAGGAGTCCTGAGCATATGCATATTATGTGTTATTGAAATTTTAAAGTTTTATATGTTTAAATATCTATATTTATTTTTTACTACAGTATAATTGTATATCATTCAGCGCTGCTACACACATATATATTTTATATATAATATGTGTACTTTTTTTGCTGGGCAGACTTGCCTAAATGTGGGAGGCTCCTGCTTTTTTACCAGTGTCCCCCTCTGCCCCGCAAACTAAAGTGCAGCTCCCGGATTTCCACAGCCTGCCCCCCCCCTCCCAATAGAATATGGACAGCGCATGCGCGAGTATGGAATTAACGGGGTCGGAGCTGGTAGGACTGTGGGAAGGAACGCATGTGGCCCCACTCCCGTAACACATCACTCACCATGCTTTCCTTACAGAACACCGGCAGCTGCAGAGACTTTGCAGCTTGGAGATAGATGCCTGAGCTTCTCCTGCCACCAGTCCACGCCGGCATCTACTGTGACAGCATGTCCAGCACAACAGTCACACGTAGCAGAGCCACGGAGGTCCTATTATCCAGCAGGGTAGGCTCTGTTTGCAGAGAGGCTTGTTTCCTTAGCCTTTCACTTTCTCCCCTCATAGCTGCAGACTTCTCCCTTCCCTATCCCTGACACCATCTCTCTCTACTCCTAACACCATCTCTCTCTCAACCACCCTCTCTCTATCCCTGACACCCTCTCTCTCTTCCCTCTCACCCCCTCTCTCTATCCCTGACACCAACTCACCCCCTCTCTCTCTATTCCTGGCACCATCTCTTTCTCTTACACTCTCTCTCTCACACCCCTCTCTCTCTATCCCTGATACCCTCTCACTTTCTCACCCTCTCTCTATCAGTGATACCTTCTCTCTCAGCCCTTACTCTCTCTATCCCTGACACTCTCTATCTCTTACCTCCCCTCTCTCTATTCTTGACACCCTCTCTATCCCTGTCTCCCTCTAACCCCCTTTTTTCTCTTCCCCATCTCTCTATCCCTGACACCCTCTCACCCCTTCTCTCTCTTCCCTCTCTCTATCCCTGACACTCTCTCACCCCCTTTTTCTCATCCCTCCCTCTCTCTCCCTGACACCCTCTCTCTCACACCCCCTTCTCTCTCTTCCCTCTCCCTCCCTGACACCATCTTTCCCACTGCCTCTCACTATTCCTGACACCCTCTCTCTCTCTCTCTCTCTCTCTCTCCCTGACACCGTCTCTCACCCCCTTTCTCTCTTCCCTCTCTCTCACCCCCCTTTCTCTATCCCTGACTCCCTCTCAGCCCCTTCTCTCTCTTCCCTCTCTCACCTCCCTTTCTCTCATCCCTCTCTCTCTATCCCTGAGACACACTCCCCCTCTCTCGTTCTCTCTATCCCTGGCACACTTTTTCTCCCTCTCTATTCTTGACACACACTCTCTCACCCTTCTTTCTATCCCTGACACCCTCTCTCTCTACCCCCCTCTATCAGTGAAACACTCTCTCTCACCCCCTTATTTTTCTATCCCTGACACACTCTCACCCTCTCTATCCCTGACACTCTCTCTCACCCTCTATCCCTGACACTCTTGCTCTTCCGTCTCTCTTTGTCATTCCCTCACTCTCCCTGACATCCTCTCTCTCCCTCTCTCTCTCCCCTTCTCATTACCTCACTTTCTCTGCCCCCCCCCCCCCTCCCTGACACTGGAAAAGATCCTCCCCAGTAGTTATCGCCAGGGCTTGATTAAAGTCTGTCAAATGTATATGTCACATATACTGTATGTGTATAATGATGTAAGTGTGATGTCAGTTTTATGTTCTGCTGTGTAATGTGGGTGTGATGTCAGTGTGTAGTCCTGCTGTGTAATGTAGCTGCGATGTCAGTGTGTAGCCAGTACTGAGCTTTGTACTTTGGCTTTCACCTGCCACTGCAGGACACACCCTTGATTGACAGTAGATACGCCCATATGTGGAGTTAGACACGCCCATTGGGTGGAATGTGACACGCCCCCCTCAATGCTTGCGATCTATAATCTCCCTGAAACTACTTTTCAAAAGTAGGCAAGTATGCTCTGCAGCACCGAATGAGAGAACTCCAGGTCCTCTTTAGCCAGGGTATCAAATTTGTAGAATTTTACAAACGTGTTCTCCCCCGACCACGTAGCTGCTCGGCAGAGTTGTAATGCCGAGACCCCTCGGGCAGCCGCCCAGGATGAGCCCACCTTCCTTGTGGAATGGGCCTTGACAGATTTAGGCTGTGGCAGGCCTGCCACAGAATGTGCAAGTTGAATTGTGCTACAAATCCAACGAGCAATCGTCTGCTTAGAAGCAGGAGCACCCAGCTTGTTGGGTGCATACAGTATAAACAACGAGTCAGATTTTCTGACTCCAGCCGTCCTTGAAATATATATTTTCAATGCCCTGACAACGTCCAGCAACTTGGAATCCTCCAAATCACTAGTAGCCGCAGGCACCACAATAGGCTGGTTCAGGTGAAACGCTGACACCACCTTAGGCAGAAAATGAGGACGCGTCCGCAGTTCTGCCCTGTCCGAATGGAAAATCAGATATGGGCTTTTATACGATAAAGCCGCCAATTCTGACACTCTCCTGGCTGAAGCCAGGGCCAGTAGCATGGTTACTTTCCATGTAAGATATTTCAAATCCGCCGATTTGAGTGGCTCAAACCAATGGGATTTGAGAAAATCCAAAACTACATTAAGGTCCCACGGAGCCACTGGGGGCACAACCGGGGGCTGTATATGTAGTACTCCTTTTACAAAAGTCTGGACTTCAGGAACTGAAGCCAATTCTTTCTGGAAGAAAATCGACAGGGCCGAAATTTGAACCTTAATGGACCCCAACTTGAGGCCCATAGACAATCCTGTTTGCAGGAAATGTAGGAATCGACCCAATTGAAATTCCTCCGTGGGGGCCTTCCTGGCCTCACACCACGCAACATATTTTCTCCAAATGCGGTGATAATGTTGTGCAGTCACCTCCTTCCTGGCTTTAACCAGTGTAGGAATGACCTCTTCCGGAATGCCTTTTTCCCTTAGAATTCGGCGTTCAACCACCACGCCGTCAAACGCAGCCGCGGTAAGTCTTGGAATAGACACGGTCACTGCTGAATCAGGTCCCGTCTTAGAGGTAGAGGCCACGGATTTTCCGTGAGCATCTCCTGAAGTTCCGGGTACCAAGTTCTTCTTGGCCAATCCGGAGCCACGAGTATCGTTCTTACTCCCCTTTGCCGTATAATTCTCAGTACTTTGGGTATGAGAGGCAGAGGAGGAAACACATACACTGACTGGAACACCCACGGTGTTACCAGAGCGTCCACAGCTATTGCCTGAGGGTCTCTTGACCTGGTGCAATACCTGTCCAGTTTTTTGTTGAGGCGAGACGCCATCATATCCACCTTTGGTTTTTCCCAATGGTTCACAATCATGTGGAAGACTTCTGGATGAAGTCCCCACTCTCCCGGGTGTAGATCGTGTCTGCTGAGGAAGTCTGCTTCCCAGTTGTCCACTCCCGGAATGAACACTGCTGACAGTGCTATCACATGATCTTCCGCCCAGCGAAGAATCCTTGCAGCTTCTGCCATTGCTCTCCTGCTTCTTGTGCCGCCCTGTCTGTTTACGTGGGCGTCTGCCGTGATGTTGTCCGACTGGATCAACACCGGCTGACCCTGAAGCAGGGGTTTTGCCAGGCTTAGAGCATTGTAAATCGCTCTTAGCTCCAGTATATTTATGTGAAGAGACATCTCCAGGCTTGACCATACTCCCTGGAAGTTTCTTCCCTGTGTGACCGCTCCCCAGCCTCTCAGACTGGCATCCGTGGTCACCAGGACCCAGTCCTGTATGCCGAATCTGCGGCCTTCTAACAGATGAGCACTCTGCAACCACCACAGAAGAGACACCCTTGTCCGTGGCGATAAGGTTATCCGCTGATGCATCTGCAGATGCGATCCGGACCATTTGTCCAGCAGATCCCACTGAAAAGTTCGTGCGTGGAATCTGCCGAATGGGATTGCTTCGTAAGAAGCCACCATCTTTCCCAGGACTCTTGTGCATTGATGCACAGACACTTTTCCTGGTTTTAGGAGGTTCCTGACAAGTTCGGATAACTCCTTGGCTTTCTCCTCCGGAAGAAACACCTTTTTTCTGAACCGTGTCCAGAATCATTCCCAGGAACAGCAGACGTGTTGTCGGGGTCAACTGAGATTTTGGAAAATTCAGAATCCACCCGTGTTGTTGCAGCACTACTTGGGTTAGTGCTACTCCGTCCTCCAGCTGTTCTCTGGACCTTGCCCTTATCAGGAGATCGTCCAAGTAAGGGATAATTAATACGCCTCTTCTTCGCAGAAGAATCATCATTTCGGCCATTACCTTGGTAAAGACCCGAGGTGCCGTGGACAATCCAAACGGCAGCGTCTGAAACTGATAATGACAGTTTTGCACCACGAACCTGAGGTACCCTTGATGTGAAGGGCAAATTGGGACATGCAGGTAAGCATCTTTTATGTCCAGGGACACCATAAAGTCCCCTTCTTCCAGATTCGCTATCACTGCTCTGAGTGATTCCATCTTGAACTTGAATTTTTGTATGTACAGGTTCAAAGATTTCAGATTTAGAATAGGTCTTACCGAGCCGTCCGGCTTCGGTACCACAAATAGCGTGGAGTAATACCCCTTTCCCTGTTGTAGGAGGGGTACCTTGACTATCACCTGCTGAGAAAACAGCTTGTGAATGGCTTCCAATACCGTCGCCCTGTCTGAGGGAGACGTTGGCAAAGCAGACTTTAGGAACCGGCGAGGGGGAGACTTCTCGAATTCCAACCTGTAACCCTGAGATACTACCTGCAGGATCCAGGGGTCCACCTGTGAGCAAGCCCACTGCGCGCTGAAATTCTTGAGTCGACCCCCCATCGTTCCTGAGTCCGCTTGTAAAGCCCCAGCGTCATGCTGAGGGCTTTGCAGAACCCGCGGAGGGCTTCTGTTCCTGGGAAGGAGCTGCTTGCTGCCCTCTCTTACCCTTTCCTCTGCCTCGGGGCAGATATGACTGTCCTTTTGCCCGCTTGTTCTTATAGGACCGAAAGGACTGCGGCTGAAAAGACGGTGTCTTTTTCTGTTGGGAGGGGGTCTGAGGTAAAAAGGTGGATTTCCCGGCAGTTGCCGTGGCCACCAAATCCGATAGACCGACGCCAAATAATTCCTCCCCTTTATACGGCAATACTTCCATATGCCGTTTGGAATCCGCACCACCTGACCACTGTCGTGTCCATAAACTTCTTCTGGCAGATATGGACATCGCACTTACTCTCGATGCCAGAGTGCAAATATCCCTCTGAGCATCTCGCATATAAAGAAAAGCATCCTTTAATTGCTCTAAAGTCTGTAAAATACTGTCCCTATCCAGGGTATCAATATTTTCAGTCAGGGAATCCGACCAGACCACTCCAGCACTGCACATCCAGGCTGAGGCGATGGCTGGTCGCAGTATAACACCAGTATGTGTGTATATACTTTTTAGAGTAGTTTCCAGCCTCCTATCAGCTGGATCCTTGGGGGCGGCCGTATCAGGAGACGGTAACGCCACTTGTTTTGATAAGCGTGTGAGCGCCTTATCCACCTTAGGGGGTGTTTCCCAGCGCGCCCTAACCTCTGGCGGGAAAGGGTATAATGCCAATAACTTTTTTGAAATTAACCCTTTTCTATCTGGGTTAACCCACGCTTCATCACATACATCATTCAATTCCTCTGATTCAGGAAAAACTACAGGTAGTTTTTTCACCCCCCACATAATACCCCTTTTTGTGGTACTTGTAGTATCAGAGATATGCAAAGCCTCCTTCATTGCCGTGATCATATAACGTGTGGCCCTACTGGAAAATACGTTTGTTTCTTCACCGTCGACACTAGATTCAGTGTCCGTGTCTGGGTCTGTATCGACCGACTGAGTTAAAGGGCGTTTTACAGCCCCTGACGGTGTCTGAGACGCCTGGGCAGGTACCAACTGGTTTGACGGCCGTCTCATGTCGTCAACTGATTTTTGTAATGTGCTGACATTATCACGTAATTCCATAAACAAAGCCATCCATTCCGGTGTCGACTCCCTAGGGGGTGACATCACCATTACCGGCAATTGCTCTGCCTCCACACCAACATCGTCCTCATACATGTCGACACACACGTACCGACACACAGCAGACACACAGGGAATGCTCTATTGAAGACAGGACCCCACTAGCCCTTTGGGGAGACAGAGGGAGAGTTTGCCAGCACACACCCAAGCGCTATAATATATATGGGAACAACCCTATATAAGTGTTGTATCCTTATAGCAGCTTAAATATAGTAATATCGCCAAAAAAGTGCCCCCCCTCTCTGTTTTACCCTGTTTCTGTAGTGCAGTGCAGGGGAGAGTCCTGGGAGCCTTCCTCACAGCGGAGCTGAGCAGGAAAATGGCGCTGTGTGCTGAGGAGAATAAGCCCCGCCCCCTATTTCGGCGGGCTCTTCTCCGGAGTCTGTGAGATCTGGCAGGGGTTAAATACATCCATATAGCCTCAAGGGCTATATGTGATGTATTTTTAGCCATAAAAAGGTATTATACATTGCTGCCCAGGGCGCCCCCCCAACGCCCTGCACCCTCCGTGACCGCTGTGTGAAGTGTGCTGACAACAATGGCGCACAGCTGCAGTGCTGTGCGCTACCTCAGGAAGACTGAAAAGTCTTCTGCCGCCTGCTTCTGGACCTCTTCCATCTTCGGCATCTGCAAGGGGGGTCGGCGGCGCGGCTCCGGGACGAACCCTAGGGTGAGACCTGTGTTCCGACTCCCTCTGGAGCTAATGGTGTCCAGTAGCCTAAGAAGCCAATCCATCCTGCACGCAGGTGAGTTCACTTCTCTCCCCTAAGTCCCTCGATGCAGTGAGCCTGTTGCCAGCAGGACTCACTGAAAATAAAAAACCTAAAAAACTTTTTCTAAGCAGCTCTTTAGGAGAGCCACCTAGATTGCACCCTGCTCGGACGGGCACAAAAACCTAACTGAGGCTTGGAGGAGGGTCATAGGGGGAGGAGCCAGTGCACACCACCTGATCCTAAAGCTTTATTTTTGTGCCCTGTCTCCTGCGGAGCCGCTAATCCCCATGGTCCTGACGGAGTCCCCAGCATCCACTAGGACGTTAGAGAAATCTACGTTCTCTGCCTGAAAAATGCTCCATATCTGTGCTGCATTGTAGTATATAGTAGGAGGACAGTGCAGAATTTTGCTGTGACCACCAGTATATATATAGCAGTACGGTACAGTAGTCCACTGCTCTACCTCTGTGTCGTCAAGTATACTATGCATCCATAGTACCTGTGCTGCATTTTAGTTGTGCGCAGTATATAGTAGGACAGTGCAGAATTTTGCTGACCACCAGTATATATATAGCAGTACGGTACAGTAGTCCACTGCTCTACCTCGGTGTCATCAAGTATACTATGCAACCATACCTGTGCTGCATTTTAGTTGTGCGCAGTATACTATATAGTAGGAGGACAGTGCAGAATTTTGCTGACCACCAGTATATATATAGCAGTACGGTACAGTAGTCCACTGCTCTACCTCTGTGTTGTCAAGTATACTATGCATCCATACCTGTGCTGCATTTTAGTTGTGCGCAGTATACTATATAGGAGGAGGACAGTGCAGAATTTTGCTGACCACCAGTATATATATAGCAGTACGGTACAGTAGTCCACTGCTCTACCTCTGTGTTGTCAAGTATACTATGCATCCATACCTGTGCTGCATTTTAGTTGTGCGCAGTATACTATATAGGAGGAGGACAGTGCAGAATTTTGCTGACCACCAGTATATATATAGCAGTACGGTACAGTAGTCCACTGCTCTACCTCGGTGTCGTCAAGTATACTATGCATCCATACCTGTGCTGCATTTTAGTTGTGCGCAGTATATAGTAGGAGGACAGTGTAGAATTTTGCTGACCACCAGTATATATATAGCAGTACGGTACAGTAGTCCACTGCTCTACCTCGATGTCGTCAAGTATACTATGCATCCATACCTGTGCTGCATTTTAGTTGTGCGCAGTATATAGTAGGACAGTGCAGAATTTTGCTGACCACCAGTATATATATAGCAGTACGGTACAGTAGTCCACTGCTCTACCTCTGTGTCGTCAAGTATACTATGCATCCATGGTACCTGTGCTGCATTTTAGTTTTGCGCAGTATATAGTAGGAGGACAGTGCAGAATTTTGCTGACCACCAGTATATATATAGCAGTACGGTGAAGTAGTCCACTGCTCTACCTCGGTGTCGTCAAGTATACTATGCATCCATACCTGTGCTGCATTTTAGTTGTGCGCAGTATACTATATAGTAGGAGGACAGTGCAGAATTTTGCTGACCTCCAGTATATATATAGCAGTACGGTACAGTAGTCCACTGCTCTACCTCTGTGTCATCAAGTATAGTATGCATCCATACCTGTGCTGCATTTTAGTTGTGCGTAGTATATAGGAGGACAGTGCAGAATTTTGCTGACCACCAGTATATATATAGCAGTACGGTACAGTAGTCCACTGCTCTACCTCTGTGTCATCAAGTATACTATGCATCCATACCTGTGCTGCATTTTAGTTGTGCATAGTATATAGGAGGACAGTGCAGAATTTTGCTGACCATTAGTGTATATATATAGCAGTACGGTACAGTAGTCCACTGCTCTACCTCTGTGTCGTCAAGTATACTATGCATCCATACCTGTGCTGCATTTTAGTTGTGCGCAGTATATAGTAGGAGGGGACAGTGCAGAATTTTGCTGTGACCACCAGTATATATATATCAGTACGGTACAGTAGTCCACTGCTCTACCTCTGTGTCGTCAAGTATACTATGCATCCATACCTGTGCTGCATTTTAAGTTGTGCGCAGTATATAGTAGGAGGACAGTGCAGAATTTTGCTGACCACCAGTATATATATAGCAGTACGGTACAGTAGTCCACTGCTCTACCTCTGTGTCGTCAAGTATACTATGCAACCATACCTGTGCTGCATTTTAGTTGTGCGCAGTATACTATATAGTAGGAGGACAGTGCAGAATTTTGCTGACCACCAGTATATATATAGCAGTACGGTACAGTAGTCCACTGCTCTACCTCGGTGTCGTCAAGTATACTATGCATCCATACCTGTGCTGCATTTTAGTTGTGCGCAGTATACTATATAGTAGGAGGACAGTGCAGAATTTTGCTGACCACCAGTATATATATAGCAGTACGGTACAGTAGTCCACTGCTCTACCTCTGTGTCGTCAAGTATACTATGCATCCATACCTGTGCTGCATTTTAGTTGTGCGCAGTATATAGTAGGAGGACAGTGTAGAATTTTGCTGACCACCAGTATATATATAGCAGTACGGTACAGTAGTCCACTGCTCTACCTCGGTGTCGTCAAGTATACTATGCATCCATACCTGTGCTGCATTTTAGTTGTGCGCAGTATATAGTAGGACAGTGCAGAATTTTGCTGACCACCAGTATATATATAGCAGTACGGTACAGTAGTCCACTGCTCTACCTCTGTGTCGTCAAGTATACTATGCATCCATGGTACCTGTGCTGCATTTTAGTTGTGCGCAGTATATAGTAGGAGGACAGTGCAGAATTTTGCTGACCACCAGTATATATATAGCAGTACGGTACAGTAGTCCACTGCTCTACCTCGGTGTCGTCAAGTATACTATGCATCCATACCTGTGCTGCATTTTAGTTGTGCGCAGTATACTATATAGTAGGAGGACAGTGCAGAATTTTGCTGACCTCCAGCATATATATAGCAGTATGGTACAGTAGTCCACTGCTCTACCTCTGTGTCGTCAAGTATACTATGCAACCATACCTGTGCTGCATTTTAGTTGTGCGCAGTATACTATATAGTAGGAGGACAGTGCAGAATTTTGCTGACCACCAGTATATATATAGCAGTACGGTACAGTAGTCCACTGCTCTACCTCTGTGTCGTCAAGTATACTATGCATCCATACCTGTGCTGCATTTTAGTTGTGCGCAGTATACTATATAGGAGGACAGTGCAGAATTTTGCTGACCACCAGTATATATATAGCAGTACGGTACAGTAGTCCACTGCTCTACCTCGGTGTCATCAAGTATACTATGCATCCATACCTGTGCTGCATTTTAGTTGTGCGCAGTATACTATATAGTAGGAGGACAGTGCAGAATTTTGCTGACCACCAGTATATATATAGCAGTACGGTACAGTAGTCCACTGCTCTACCTCTGTGTCATCAAGTATACTATGCATCCATACCTGTGCTGCATTTTAGTTGTGCGCAGTATATAGTAGGAGGACAGTGTAGAATTTTGCTGACCACCAGTATATATATAGCAGTACGGTACAGTAGTCCACTGCTCTACCTCGGTGTCGTCAAGTATACTATGCATCCATACCTGTGCTGCATTTTAGTTGTGCGCAGTATATAATAGGACAGTGCAGAGTTTTGCTGACCACCAGTATATATATAGCAGTACGGTACAGTAGTCCACTGCTCTACCTCGGTGTCGTCAAGTATACTATGCATCCATACCTGTGCTGCATTTTAGTTGTGCGCAGTATACTATATAGTAGGAGGACAGTGCAGAATTTTGCTGACCTCCAGTATATATATAGCAGTACGGTACAGTAGTCCACTGCTCTACCTCTGTGTCGTCAAGTATACTATGCATCCATACCTGTGCTGCATTTTAGTTGTGCGCAGTATATAGTAGGAGGACAGTGCAGAATTTTGCTGACCACCAGTATATATATAGCAGTACGGTACAGTAGTCCACTGCTCTACCTCTGTGTCATCAAGTATACTATGCATCCATACCTGTGCTGCATTTTAGTTGTGCGCAGTATATAGTAGGACAGTGCAGAATTTTGCTGACCACCAGTATATATATAGCAGTACGGTACAGTAGTCCACTGCTCTACCTCTGTGTCGTCAAGTATACTATGCATCCATGGTACCTGTGCTGCATTTTAGTTTTGCGCAGTATATAGTAGGAGGACAGTGCAGAATTTTGCTGACCACCAGTATATATATAGCAGTACGGTACAGTAGTCCACTGCTCTACCTCGGTGTCGTCAAGTATACTATGCATCCATACCTGTGCTGCATTTTAGTTGTGCGCAGTATACTATATAGTAGGAGGACAGTGCAGAATTTTGCTGACCTCCAGTATATATATAGCAGTACGGTACAGTAGTCCACTGCTCTACCTCTGTGTCATCAAGTATACTATGCATCCATACCTGTGCTGCATTTTAGTTGTGCGCAGTATATAGTAGGACAGTGCAGAATTTTGCTGACCACCAGTATATATATAGCAGTACGGTACAGTAGTCCACTGCTCTACCTCGGTGTCGTCAAGTATACTATGCAACCATACCTGTGCTGCATTTTAGTTGTGCGCAGTATACTATATAGTAGGAGGACAGTGCAGAATTTTGCTGACCACCAGTATATATATAGCAGTACGGTACAGTAGTCCACTGCTCTACCTCTGTGTCGTCAAGTATACTATGCATCCATACCTGTGCTGCATTTTAGTTGTGCGCAGTATACTATATAGGAGGACAGTGCAGAATTTTGCTGACCACCAGTATATATATAGCAGTACGGTACAGTAGTCCACTGCTCTACCTCGGTGTCGTCAAGTATACTATGCATCCATACCTGTGCTGCATTTTAGTTGTGCGCAGTATATAGTAGGAGGGGACAGTGCAGAATGTTGCTGTGACCACCAGTATATATATAGCAGTACGGTACAGTAGTCCATTGCTCTACCTCTGTGTCGTCAAGTATACTACAAAAGTTCAGTAAAATTACCGAAAAATCAAAATTATGCCATTTACGACACGGAATGGCAAGGAACGGCTGAGGCCCTGGCCTATGTTCATGGCTAGTGGTTCAGATTCACATGAGGATGGAAGCACTCATCCTCTCGCTAGAAAACTGCAGTGCCACTCCTAGATGGGCCAGGTGTTTGTGTCGGCCACTTGGGTCGCTTAGCTTAGCAATCCAGCGACCTTGGTGCACCTCTTTTTTTCTTTGCATCATGTGCTGTTTGGGGACTATTTTTTAAATCCTCCATTCTGTCTGACACTGCAGTGCCACTCCTAGATTGGCCAGGTGTTTGTGTCGGCCACTTGAGTCGCTTAGCTTAGTCATCCAGCGACCTTGGTGCAAATTTTGGGACTAAAAATTATATTTTGAGGTGTGAGGTGTTCAGAATAGACTGGAAATGAGTGGAAATTATGGTTATGTTATGCACACCAGTGCCTGCAGGAAAGTACTAGTGTCAGAACTGTTATGCACTCCAGTGTCTGCAGGAATGTACTGGTGTTTGAACTGTTATGCAAAACAAATGGACTCACAGACAAACTGGGGAATATGACATAACGTACACAGAAGGTGATAGGGTAACAAAATACACACACAGTGAACAGAGAAGCCCAGAGGCTAAGGAACTGGGTATCTCCCTTGTATTAGAACTGCTCAGATGTAAAAAGCAAGATGTTGTGTTTTAATACGTAGAGAACCCGAAATGCTGTTGCTAAGGGCAACAGCAAAACCCTAAAGGGTTACCAACGGGTGTGGCAGTAAACTCCTTGGTCAGAGATGGAATGATAGACACAAGGAGAGCCTCCACAATCCTGATTCTCACTTGCAGTGCACAGGTTTAAGCTTACTGCCACTAAACTGACCCCTGACACCTAGCACAGTGAGACAGGATTAGACAGGCAAGTGTTAGAATACAGCCGCAAACTTGCTAAGTTCACAGAGTAATAACAGAACCCCAGCAAGCTAAACGACTGACTCCAGTCTTACTGCTAGGTCTGGATTGGCAGAGTGTAATACCAAATCCCCAGGCCTATTTGCAGTAAGCAACAAACAAATACAAAGCTACACAGTACTGGCTAACTTTCATGAACTGACTAACCAACAGAGATTCAGCAGCATCTGCTTACCCTGAAAAGAGGCCTTATAAAGCAGGTGCTGTCCACGCCCCACTCAGACCTCACAGACTGTGAGCACAAAAACCAGCACCGGATCCCCTGCCGTGCACAGAGCCTATAACCACTGCACAGCAAAAGACCCGAACCGGAGTATCAGCTGCGCTCAGGTTACTCCACTAGCACTTGTCTCCCGGTTGCCATGACGACGTGGCAGCACAGGGCAGGAGACCCTAACAGTACCCCCCCTCTGACGAGGGGTCAAAGAACCCCTACCACCGGGTTTATTGGGGAACTGCGAGAAGAAAGAGCGTATCAGTCTGGGGGCATGAAGATCACAACTGCGCACCCACGACCGCTCCTCCGGGCCATACCCCTTCCAGTGCACCAAAAATGACAGCCGACCCCGAACCACCTTGGAGTCAAGAATCCTTTCAACAACAAACTCCCTCTGGCCACGTATCAGAAGAGGGGAAGGTCTTCCACTGGAAGAAGGATTACTAATCGCCCGTTTTAAAAGGGAACAATGAAATGTTTTATTGATACCCAAAGAACGGGGCAGATCTAACTGAAATGCCACCGGATTGATAACCCTGGTGATCTTATAAGGGCCGATGAACCGGGGCCCTAACTTATGAGATGGCTGTCTCAACTTCAAATTCTTGGTAGACAACCAGACGAAGTCTCCTAATTTGAAGCTGCAGGGTCTTTTCCGCTTATCAAAAACCCTTTTGGTCACTAATGACACAGACACAAGGGCTTTCTTCACTTTCCGCCAAATACCTCTAAGGACCGAAACCACAGAGGAACCACCAGGCGTGGAGTCCAGGGGGTCAAAAGAATTGGCCTTAGGATGATGCCCATACACACAAAGGAAGGGAGAGATCCCTGTAGCAGAGTGAGCCGCGTTGTTATAGGCAAACTCCGCCATGGACAGATGAGCAACCCAGTCAGTCTGACACTTGGAGACATAACACCTGAGGAACTGCTCCAAGGACTGGTTCACCCTTTCAGTCTGCCCATTAGACTGCGGATGGTAGCCTGACGACAAGCTGACAGAAATCTGGAGATCGGAACAAAATGCCCTCCAGAATTTGGCCACAAACTGGGATCCGCGGTCAGAGACCACATCAAGTGGCAACCCGTGGAGACGCACAACATGCAGCATAAATAATTCAGACAGGCGTCTGGCTGATGGCAGCCCAACCAGTGGAACGAAGTGCGCCATCTTCGAAAACCTGTCAACGACAACCCAGATGGCTGTCATCCCCGAGGATTTGGGCAAGTCCACCACAAAATCCATTGAAATGTGGGTCCATGGCTTAGATGGGATAGAGAGTGGATGTAATGGGCCAACAGGAACCCCTCTAGGAGTCTTATTTCGGGCACAGATGTCACATGCCCGAACCCACTGATCCACATCCTTAGCCACCGAGGGCCACCACACCGCCCTAGATAGCAACTCCCGAGTTCTGGCAATACCCGGGTGACCTGCCGACTTCTTGGCATGGAATTCCAGGAACACTCGCTGTCTTAACCTAGGAGGCACAAACAAAAGACCTACCGGAAGGTCTGGAGGAGCCTGCTCCTGTGCTCTAAGGACTAATGATAAGAGGTCCTGGGTAATGCCCACTTTAATACATGATGGGGAAACAATGGGCAACGGCTCCTCGGTGGTCTCCTGGATTGGAGCAAAACTCCGCGAGAGCGCATCAGCCTTGATGTTTTTTGACCCAGGGCGATATGTTATCAAAAAATTAAAGCGAGCAAAAAACAAAGCCCATCGTGCCTGCCTGGCATTGAGACGCTTCGCTGACTCTAAATATGCCAGATTCTTATGGTCAGTGAGAATTGAGACCACAAACTTAGCCCCCTCAAGCCAGTGTCTCCACTCCTCGAGTGCATCCTTAATAGCCAACAATTCCCGGTTACCCACGTCATAATTCATCTCGGCAGGCGAAAATTTACGGGAAAAGTAAGCACAGGGATGAAGGCGATTATCAGACACTCCCATCTGAGAAAGCACTGCCCCAATACCCATCTCAGAGACATCCACCTCCACCACAAAAGGACGCTCTGGATCTGGGTGTCGCAGCACCTTGGCCGAAACAAATGCCCTTTTGAGACGGGCAAAAGCCGCTTTAGCCTCACAAGACCAGTGAGCAACATCCGCCCCTTTCTTAGTGAGTGCCACCAAGGGCGCCACTATAGACGAAAATCCAGCGATAAATCGTCTATAAAAATTCGCAAAGCCCAGGAAACGCTGAAGCGCCTTCAAACTAGTGGGCTGCACCCAATCCAGGACTGCCTGTACCTTGGAACCCTCCATTTGGAAACCTTCTGGGGAGATAATATATCCTAGAAATGCGATTTGCTGAACTTCAAATTCGCACTTCTCCAGCTTCGCCCCAAGCCGGTGGTCTCCGAGTTTCTGGAGGACTAAGCGTACATGCTTCCGATGTTCCTCCAGGGAATGGGAGAAGATTAGGATGTCATCTAAGTATACAACTAAGAATCTATCCAAATATTCCCTGAGCACATCATTCATGAAATCCTGGAAGACTGCCGGGGCATTACAGAGCCCAAAAGGCATCACCAAATATTCATAATGCCCTGAGTGGGTATTAAAGGCAGTCTTCCATTCATCCCCCTCTCTTATTCGGATTAGATTGTACGCACCGCGTAGGTCAATCTTAGAAAAAATGGTGGCAGTACGAAGCTGGTCAAACAAGACCGAAATGAGAGGCAGTGGGTATGAGTTTTTAATCGTGATACGGTTCAATTCCCTGAAGTCGATGCAGGGTCGCAACGAACCGTCCTTTTTACCCACGAAGAAGAACCCCGACCCAACTGGAGACTGTGAAGGTCTGATAAATCCCTTAGCCAAGTTCTCCTGAATGTACTCTGCCATAGCCTGAGTCTCAGGACGTGACAGGGAGTACAACCTGCTCTTGGGAAGCTTAGCATTTGGCAACAAATCAATGGCACAGTCATAGGGGCGATGGGGAGGTAGTACCTCTGCAACTTTTTTGGAGAACACGTCCGCAAAATCTGCATAACACCCTGGCAATCCTGGCAAACTTAGCTGCGAGAGCCTGACTGGAAGGCTCAAGCAACTCCTGAAACAATCAGTACCCCAACTAAGAATCTCCCCAGAGACCCAGTCAAATTGAGGATTGTGGGCCCTTAACCAGGGTAACCCCAACACCAATGGGGCAAAAGTACAGACAGTCACATAAAAGGACAATTTTTCAGAGTGTGTGGCTCCAATAAACAAAGAAATCTGGCTAGTGCAAGAGGTAATTTTACCTTGGGATAATGGTTCCCCGTTTAACCCACAAATCTCAATTTCCGATGCCAAGGGTACTAAGGGAACAGAGTGTTTTAGGGCGAATTGGCGGTCCATAAAAACCCCGTCGGCCCCACTGTCCACAAAGGCCTCAGTCTTGACAGTTTGACCGAGGATCTTCAAGGTCACCGGAATGATAAAAGTCTTCTTGGGAAATTCTGACTTCTGGCCTGACAGGATATTTCCCATCACCCTCAGGCCCTGAAGTTTTCCGGCTTTTCTGGGCATGATACTACCACATGACCTTTATTCCCACAGTACAAACACAACCCCTGCTGTCTCCTCCGCGTCTTCTCACGCGAGGAGAGGCGGGTAGCCCCAATCTGCATAGGCTCCTCAGAAAATTCCTCAGAGTCTGAGGTTCCCTTGGGAAGGAAGGAAATCTCAGTCTCCCTTTCAAGCCTACGCTCTCTCAGCCGTCTATCCACCCGGATGGATAACTGCATGAGCTGATCCAAGCTATCAGGCAAGGGATATTGTACCAGTTGGTCCTTTATCTGGTTAGAAAGACCTCTTCGGTACTGGTGTCTCAGGGCTGGGTCATTCCACTGGGTATCATGGGCCAACCTCCGAAACTCCGTACAGTAAACCTCAACTGGCCTTCGCCCTTGCTTAAGGATCGAAATCTGAGCCTCGGCTGAGGCCGTCTTGTCAGGGTCATCATACAACATGCCCAGTGCCGTAAAAAAAGCATCAACACTTTTAAGTGACGGACAGTCAGGCTGCAACCCATATGCCCAGACCTGTGGGTCTCCTTGTAGCAAGGAAATCACTATGCCCACCCGCTGAATCTCCGACCCAGAAGACTGAGGCCTAAGCCGGAAGTATAGCTTGCAGCTCTCCTTGAAACAAAAGAACTGCGAGCGATCTCCAGAAAAACGATCCGGGAGATTTACTTTCGGCTCCTTAACCCCTGCAGGTGCTGCTGCTGCGGGAGCTCTGCCAGCAGCCTGGGAGGTGTGCATTTTAATGGACAAATCATTAAATTGTCGAGTCAGGACCTGCACCTGATCGACCACCTGTTGCAACGTATTTTGAGGGGTATGCTCCATATTCCCACAAAATTTCAACAGGAGTATTAGGCTGCTGAATATGTTGTGCACACCAGTGCCTGCAGGAAAGTACTAGTGTCAGAACTGTTATGCACTCCAGTGTCTGCAGGAATGTACTGGTGTTTGAACTGTTATGCAAAACAAATGGACTCACAGACAAACTGGGGAATATGACATAACGTACACAGAAGGTGATAGGGTAACAAAATACACACACAGTGAACAGAGAAGCCCAGAGGCTAAGGAACTGGGTATCTCCCTTGTATTAGAACTGCTCAGATGTAAAAAGCAAGATGTTGTGTTTTAATACGTAGAGAACCCGAAATGCTGTTGCTAAGGGCAACAGCAAAACCCTAAAGGGTTACCAACGGGTGTGGCAGTAAACTCCTTGGTCAGAGATGGAATGATAGACACAAGGAGAGCCTCCACAATCCTGATTCTCACTTGCAGTGCACAGGTTTAAGCTTACTGCCACTAAACTGACCCCTGACACCTAGCACAGTGAGACAGGATTAGACAGGCAAGTGTTAGAATACAGCCGCAAACTTGCTAAGTTCACAGAGTAATAACAGAACCCCAGCAAGCTAAACGACTGACTCCAGTCTTACTGCTAGGTCTGGATTGGCAGAGTGTAATACCAAATCCCCAGGCCTATTTGCAGTAAGCAACAAACAAATACAAAGCTACACAGTACTGGCTAACTTTCATGAACTGACTAACCAACAGAGATTCAGCAGCATCTGCTTACCCTGAAAAGAGGCCTTATAAAGCAGGTGCTGTCCACGCCCCACTCAGACCTCACAGACTGTGAGCACAAAAACCAGCAATGGATCCCCTGCCGTGCACAGAGCCTATAACCACTGCACAGCAAAAGACCCGAACCGGAGTATCAGCTGCGCTCAGGTTACTCCACTAGCACTTGTCTCCCGGTTGCCATGACGACGTGGCAGCACAGGGCAGGAGACCCTAACAGGTTATTGAGGTTAATAATACTATGGGATCAAAATGACCCCCAAATTCTATCATTTAAGCTGTTTTTGAGGGGGTTTTGTAAAAAAACACCCGAATCCAAAACACACCCGAATCCGACCAAAAAATTTCAGGGAGATTTTGCCAAAACGCGTCCGAATCCAAAACACGGCCGCGGAACCGAATCCAAAACCCGAAAAATTTCCGGTGCACATCACTAATATACACTGTACATACTATTTATATATACACACTGTACATATAGATATATGTACTGTATATATACATATTTACATCTGATTCAACATATTTTACTAATTATTAGCTTTATATTGAATAGCTGCTAATCCTAGAGCAGCAGCCAGGCAGCCATGAAATGTCTGACACCGTCCTCACCTCACAGAGGATAGTCAGACAAGCCGCCGGGCCGCCTTCAAGGAGCTTTCCGTGTGGTGAGCTGGAGCTCTGTGAGTCTCTCTGGGACCTGGGTGAGGGCCAGCGGCGGCCGGGTGGCACCTTTGTGACGTCACACGCCGTGACGTCTGCGCCGTTTAGGAGGCTCTGGGTCACCAAGGAAATGCAGCGCAGGGAGGGCTAGGAAAGCCTTCCACTGAGCCGCTATTACAAAAATCATCTGCGCAGTGCCGCCAAGCAGCATTAGAAACTCCTCTATGCGGCAGCGGCTGGGGGACTAGGAATGCTGCGGTAGAAGGAAATTTTTTTTTTCCTATCTACAGCAGCATATAGCAATGTGGATGCTGTGGGCCTGTTTGTAGTGTGGGCCTGGGGCTGCAGCTCCATCAGCCCCATTGTTAATCCGGCCCTGCCTGTATCAGAGTCGGTATCAGTGTCAACTTGTAATATTTGGGCAAGTGTACGTTTTTTAGGGTATGTAGGTGGGGTATTTGAGGGAGTATGAGCTGATTGCTGCAAATCCTCTACTGACTTTCTCAAAAACTGCGTCTCTTTCTCATTATGTGACATCCTTGATGAAATCTGTGATATCATTCCCCTTAAAGAATCCACCCATGGGGGTTCGGATTCGGCAGGTTGGGAAAGCACATTGCAGTCCTGAGTACATGGAGAAGATACACACTCTGCAGCACAGGATACAGAGTCCTTAGACATGGTAATGTGGATATATACACACACACACATACGGGAAAATGTCAGACACAGTTTCCCCCAGAGTACCTTCAGAGAGCCATAGAGTATAAGGAGCCAGCCACACAGCGCCCCTGGAGCAGTTATTATGATAAAAGCCTGGCGCTGACTATTCAACCTTAATAGGATGACTAGTACTAATTACACACTCCCCACCAGTATATAACACCCTGGTACCGTAGTAACTGGAGTCAGATGGAGGGTCAGCGCAACCTGTCAGCGTGCTTCAGCATTCTGCAGGGAGAAAATGGCGCTGGTGAGTGCTGGATCTGCTCTGAAGAGAAGCCCCGCCCCCTGCAATGGTGCACGGCTTCCCGCACATTAGAAGATTATACTGGCCTGAGGTGTTTAGTGCTATCAGCGGGATTAGCCCCTGTTAGCTGTTTTACCAGTGTAGGGTGATCGCGCTGGCCCAGGACGCCCTCAGCCGCGTCTATATAACAACGTTGCTGAGCCTTCATGGAGCGCAGCCTGTCAGAGCTGCGCTCCCACCCTTGTGCCGCCATTTCTGCCGGAGACCCACTAACCGGGCCGCCGGCGCTTAACTCACCACTCTTATTTCTTCTGGCTCTGTTAGGGGGTGGCAGCCGTGCTGTGGGAGAGAACGGTCGCCTTGTGGGCTTGCGATCAGCACCCTCAGGAGCTCGGTGTCCTGTCAGCGGAGATAGAGAACCATTAACTTCGAGAGTTGTTTCCTACTCACCCCCTAATTCCTTTGAAGCAGGAAGGCAGTTGCCAGCAGCCTTCCTATACCTAACAACTCTTAGAAAACAATAAAACTAGAAAAACTTCTAGGCGCTCCCCTAGCTGTGTCTGGTTCCTCCGGGCACATTTTCTAAACTGAGTCTGGTAGGAGGGGCATAGAGGGAGGAGCCAGCCCACACTATTAAACTCAAAGTGCCCATGGCTCCCAAAGGACCCGTGTATACCCCATGGTACTAAATGGACCCCAGCATCCTCTAGGACGTAAGAGAAAATAATAAGATTTTACTCACCGGTAAATCTATTTCTCGTAGTCCGTAGTGGATGCTGGGAACTCCGTAAGGACCATGGGAAATAGCGGCTCCGCAGGAGACTGGGCACAACTAAAGAAAGCTTTAGGTCACCTGGTGTGCACTGGCTCCTCCCACTATGACCCGCCTCCAAGCCTCAGTTAGGACACTGTGCCCGGACGAGCTGACATAATAAGGAAGGATTTTGAATCCCGGGTAAGACTCATACCAGCCACACCAATCACACCGTATAACTCGTGATACTATACCCAGTTAACAGTATGAATATAACTGAGCCTCTCAACAGATGGCTCAACAATAACCCTTTAGTTAGGCAATAACTATATACAAGTATTGCAGACAATCCGCACTTGGGATGGGCGCCCAGCATCCACTACGGACTACGAGAAATAGATTTACCGGTGAGTAAAATCTTATTTTCTCTGACGTCCTAGTGGATGCTGGGAACTCCGTAAGGACCATGGGGATTATACCAAAGCTCCCAAACGGGCGGGAGAGTGCGGATGACTCTGCAGCACCGAATGAGAGAACTCCAGGTCCTCCTCAGCCAGGGTATCAATTTTGTAGAATTTAGCAAACGTGTTTGCCCCTGACCAAGTTGCAGCTCGGCAAAGTTGGAAAGCCGAGACCCCTCGGGCAGCTGCCCAAGATGAGCCCACCTTCCTTGTGGAATGGGCTTTTACAGATTTTGGCTGCGGTAGTCCAGCGAGCAATAGTCTGCTTAGAAGCAGGAGCACCCAGTTTGTTGGGTGCATACAGGATAAACAGCGAGTCAGTTCTCCTGACTCTAGCCGTCCTGGAAACATAATTTTTCAAGGCCCTGACTACGTCCAGTAACTTGGAATCCTCCAAGTCCCTAGTAGCCGCAGGCACTACAATAGGTTGGTTCAAGTGAAAAGCTGATACCACCTTAGGGAGAAACTGGGGACGAGTCCTCAATTCTGCCCTATCCATATGGAAAATCAGATAAGGACTTTTATATGACAAAGCCGCCAATTCTGATACACGCCTGGCCGAAGCCAAGGCCAATAACATGACCACTTTCCGCGTGAGATATTTTAGATCCACGGTTTTTAGTGGCTCACACCAATGTGATTTTAAGAAACTCAACAGCACGTTGAGAACCCAAGGTGCCACTGGAGGCACAACCGGGGGCTGAATATGCAGCACTCCTTTTACAATGTCTGAACTTCAGGTACTGAAGCTAGTTCTTTCTGGAAGAAAATCGACAGAGCCGAGATCTGTATCTTAATGGAGCCTAATTTTAGGCCCATAGACACTCCTGCTTGTAGGAAATGCAAAAATCGACCTAGTTGAAATTCCTCTGTTGGGGCCTTTTTTGGCCTCACACCAAGCAACATATTTCCGCCATATGCGGTGATAATGTTTTGCAGTTACATCTTTCCTGGCTTGAATCAGCGTAGGAATGACTTCCTCCGGAATGCCCTTTTCCTTTAGGATCCGGCGTTCAACCGCCATGCCGTCAAAACGTAGCCGCGGTAAGTCTTGGAACAGACAGGGCCCCTGCTGCCGCAGGTCCTGTCTGAGCGGCAGAGGCCATGGGTCCTCTGATATAATTTCTTGAAGTTCTGGGTACCAAGCTCTTCTTGGCCAATCGTTCTTACTCCTCGCCTTCCTATTATTCTCAGTACCTTTTGTATGAGAGGCAGAGAAGGGAACACATAAACCGACTGGTACACCCACGGTGTTACCAGAGCGTCCACAGCTATCGTCTGAGGGTCCCTTGACCTGGCGCAATATCTTTTATAGCTTTTTGTTGAGGCGGGATGCCATCATGTCCACCTGTGGCCTTTCCCAATGGTGTACATTCCTTTGGAAGACTTCTGGATGAAATCCCCACTCTCCCGGGTGGAGGTCGTGTCTGCTGAGAAGATCTGCTTCCCAGTCGTCCACTCCGGGAATGAACACTGCTGACAGTGCTAACACATGATTTTCCGCCCATCGGAGAATCCATGTGGCTTCTGCCATCGCCATCCTGCTTCTTGTGCCGCCCCGTTGGTTTACATGGGCGACTGCCGTGATGTTGTCTGATTGGATCAGTACCGGCTGGTTTTGAAGCAGAGGCCTTGCCTGACTCAGGGCATTGTAAATGGCCCTCAGTTCCAGAATATTTATGTGTAGGGAAGTCACCTGATTGACCAAAGTCCCTGGAAGTTTCTTCCCTGTGTGACTGCCCCCCAGCCTCAAAGGCTGGCATCCATGGTCACTAGGACCTAGTCCTGTATGCCGAACCTGCGGCCCTCTTGAAGATGGGCACTCTGCAGCCACCACAGTAGAGATACCCTGGTCCTTGAAGACAGGGTTATCAGCCGATGCATCTGAAGATGTGATCCGGACCACTTGTCCAACAGGTCCCACTGAAAAGTTCTTGCATGGAACCTGCCGAATGGGATTGCTTCGTAGGAAGCTACCATTTTTCCCAGGACTCGCGTGCAATGATGCACCGATACCTGTTTTGGCTTCAGGAGGTCTCTGACTAGAGATGACAGCTCCTTGGCTTTCTCCTCCGGGAGAAACACTTATTTCTGTTCTGTGTCCAGAACCATCCCCAGGAACAGTAGACGTGTCGTAGGAACCAGCTGTGACTTTGGACTGTTTAGAATCCAACCGTGCTGTTGTAGCACTTTCCAAAATAGTGCTACCCCGACTAGCAACTGCTCCTTGGACCTTGCCCTTGTAAGGAGATTGTCCAAGTACGGGATAATTAAAACTCCCTTTTTTTTGAAGGAGTATCATCATTTCGGCCATTACCTTGGTAAACACCCTCGGTGCCATGTACAGTCCAAACGGCAGTGTCTGGACTTGGTAATGGTAATCCTGTACCACAAATCTGAGGTACTCCTGGCGAGGATGGTAAATGGGGACATGCAGGTAAGCATCCTTGATGTCCCGGGATCCCATGTAATCCCCCTCGTCCAGGCTTGCAATAACCGCCCTGAGCGATTCCATCTTGAACTTGAATTTTTTTATGTATGTGTTCAAGGATTTTAAATATAAAATGGGTCACACCGAACCATGCGGTTTCGGTACCCCAAACCGTGTGGAATAGTAACCCCGTCCTTGTTGAAGTAGGGGCACCTTGAGTATTACCTGCTGGGAATACAGCTTATTAATTGCCTCTAGCGCAGCCTCCCTGCCTGAGGGAGTTGTCAGCAAGGCATATTTGAGAAAACGGCAGGGGGGAGACATCTCGAATTCCAGCTTGTACCCCTGAAATACTACTTGAATGAAACAGGGATCCAACTGTGAGCGAGCCCACTGATCGCTGAAATTTTTGAGACGGCCCCCCACCGTACCTGGCTACACCTGTGGAGCCCCCGCGTCATGCGGTGGACTCAGAGGAAGAATTTTGATTCTGGGAACAGGCTGACTGGTGCAGCTTTTTCCCTCTTCCCATGTCTCTGTACAGAAAGGAAGCGCCTTTGACCCGCTTGCTTTTCTGAAGCCGAAAGGACTGTACCTGATAATACAGTGCTTTCTTAGTCTGTGAGGAAACCTGAGGTAAAAATATTTCTTCCCAGCTGTTGCTGTGGATACGAGGTCCCAGAGACCATCCCCAAATAATTCCTCACCCTTATAAGGCAGAATCTCTATGCGCCTTTTAAAGTCAGCATCACCTGTCCAGTGACAGGTCTCTAATACCCTCCTGACAGAATGGACATTACATTCATTTTGGATGCCAGCCGGCAAAATATCCCTCTGTGCATCCCTCATATATAAGACGACGTCTTTAATATGTTCTCATGTTTGACAGGGTCACCGACCACGCTGCAGCAGCACGATCTGCAGGTCTCAGTCTAGTACCTGAGTGTGTAAATACAGACTTCAGGATAGCCTCCTGCTTTTTATCAACAGGTACCTTCAAAGTGGCCGTTCCTAAAACGTCAGTGCCACCTTTTTTGACAACCGTGTGAGCGCCTTATCCACCCTAGGGGATATATCCCAGCGTAACTTATCCTCTGGCGGGAAAGGGTACGCCATCAGTAACTTTTTAGAAATTACCAGTTTCTTATCGGGGGGAACCCACGCTTTTCACACACTTCATTCATTCATCTGATGGGGGAACAAAACACTGCCTGCTTTTTCTCCCCAACATAAAAACCCATTTTTAGAGGGTTAATGTCAGAATTGTGTAACACATTTTTTTATTGCCGGGATCAAGTCACGGATGTTCCTAGTGGATTGTGTATATGTCTCAACCTTGTCGACACTGGAGTCAGACTCCGTGTCGACATCTGTGTCTGCCATCTGAGTGAGCGGGCGTTTTTGAGCCCCTGATGGCCTTTGAGACGCCTGGGCAGGCGCGGACTGAGATGCCGGCTGTCCCACAGCTGTTACGTCATCCACCCTTTTATGTAAGGAGTTGACACTGTCGGTTAATACCTTTCACCTAACCATCCACTCTGGTGTCGGCCCCACAGGGGGCGACATCACATTTATCGGCATCTGCTCCGTCACCATATAAGCCTCCTCATTAAACATGTCGACACAGCCGTACCGACACACCGCACACACACAGGGAATGCTCTGACTGAGGACAGGACCCCACAAAGCCCTTTGGGGAGACAGAGAGAGAGTATGCCAGCACACACCAGAGCGCTATATAATGTGGGGATTAACACTATAACTGAGTGAAATTTCCCCAATAGCTGCTTGTATATATAATATTGCGCCTAAATTTAGTGCCCCCCCTCTCTTTTTAACCCTTTGAGCCTGAAAACTACAGGGGAGAGCCTGGGGAGCTTTCTTCCAGCTGCACTGTGAAGAGAAAATGGCGCCAGTGTGTCTGAGGGAGATAGCTCCGCCCCTTTTTCGCAGACTTTTCTCCCGCTTTTTTCTGGATTCTGGCAGGGGTATTTACCACATATATAGCCTCTGGGGCTATATATTGTGGTATTTTTGCCAGCCAAGGTGTTTTTATTGCTGCTCAGGGCGCCCCCCCCAAGCGCCCTGCACCCTCAGTGACCGGAGTGTGAAGTGTGTATGAGGAGCAATGGCGCACAGCTGCAGTGCTGTGCGCTACCTTGGTGAAGACTGATGTCTTCTGCCGCCGATTTTCCGGACCTCTTCTTGCTTCTGGCTCTGTAAGGGGGACGGCGGCGCGGCTCCGGGACCGAACACCAAGGCTGGGCCTGCGGTCGATCCCTCTGGAGCTAATGGTGTCCAGTAGCCTAAGAAGCCCAAGCTGGCTGCAAGCAGGCAGGTTCGCTTCTTCTCCCCTTAGTCCCTCGCTGCAGTGAGCCTGTTGCCAGCAGGTCTCACTGAAAATAAAAAACCTAATTCTATACTTTCTTTCTAGAAGCTCAGGAGAGCCCCTAGTGTGCATCCAACCTCGGCCGGGCACAAAAACTAACTGAGGCTTGGAGGAGGGTCATAGTGGGAGGAGCCAGTGCACACCAGGTGACCTAAAGCTTTCTTTAGTTGTGCCCAGTCTCCTGCGGAGCCACTATTCCCCATGGTCCTTACGGAGTTCCCAGCATCCACTAGGACGTCAGAGAAATAAAATATATACCCAAAAGAAGATAAAAAAAAACTGTTAAAACAAGAAAAGATGGTCGAAAAATGAAGCTACTCGCAGTCCAATAGTCCACGCGTTTTAGTCTAAGTGACCTTTACCAAGACATATTTGGACTGTGAGAAGGTCCACTATTTATCAACTCAGGTGATTGCAATCATAGCATAAGAAGGCTGTCACTATACCGACAGCGGCATCCTGTCTGTTGGAATCCCGGCAGCGAGTCCCCTCATGGGCTCGCTGCGCTTGCCACGCTTCAGGCAAGGTAGCTTGCGCCACTCGCAACAAGATTATATTCCCATTCAGTTGGTGCCGTGGACCCACCAACCGAGTAGGAAAAACCAGCATTTGTTGGGATTGTGACTGCCAGCATTTCCTTTCACCGTCTGTCGGGGTTCCAGCATCAGTCTCCTGAACGGCCGGGTGCCCCCCACTCCGTCCCCATCTTCTCCATCACCTGCTTCTTTCCTCACACTCCGGCCCAATCCTCTCCTTCAGCACCCAGCTCCTTCCCTCAGACACAGGCCCCATCCTCTCCTCCATCACCCAGCTCCTTCACTCACACACAGGCCCCATCCTCTCCTCCATCACCCTGCTCCTTCCCTCACACACAGGCCCCATCCTCTCCTCCATCACCCTGCTCCTTCACTCACACACAGGCCCCATCCTCTCCTCCATCACCCTGCTCCTTACCTCACACACAGGCCCCATCCTCTCCTCCATCACCCTGCTCCTTCCCTCACACGCAAGCTCCATCCTCTCCTCCATCACCCTGCTCCTTACCTCACACACAGGCCCCATCCTCTCCTCCATCACCCTGCTCCTTCCCTCACACGCAGGCTCCATCCTCTCCTCTATCACCCTGCTCTTTCCCTCACACGCAGGCCCCATCCTCTCCTCCATCACCCTGCTCCTTACCTCACACACAGGCCCCATCCTCTCCTCCATCACCCTGCTCCTTCCCTCACACGCAGGCTCCATCATCTCCTCCATCACCCTGTTTCTTGCCTCACACACAGGCTCCATCCTCTCCTCCATCACCCTGCTCCTTCCCTCACACACAGGCTTCATCCTCTCCTCCATCACCCTGCTCCTTCCCTCACACGCAGGCCCCATCCTCTCCTCCATCACCCTGCTCCTTCCCTCACACGCAGGCCCCATCCTCTCCTCCATCACCCTGCTCCTTCCCTCACACGCAGGCCCCATCCTCTCCTCCATCACCCTGCTCCTTCCCTCACACGCAGGCCCCATCCTCTCCTCCATCACCCTGCTCCTTCCCTCACACGCAGGCCCCATCCTCTCCTCCATCACCCTGCTCCTTCCCTCACACACAGGCCCCATCCTCTCCTCCATCACCCAGCTCCTTCCGTCACACACAGGCCCCATCCTCTCCTCCATCACCCTGCTCCTTCCCTCACACGCAGGCCCCATCCTCTCCTCCATCACCCTGCTTCTTCCCTCACACGCAGGCCCCATCCTCTCCTCCATCACCCTGCTTCTTCCCTCACACGCAGGCCCCATCCTCTCCTCCATCACCGTGCTCCTTCCCTCACACGCAGGCCCCATCCTCTCCTCCATCACTATGCTTTTCACACGCAGGATCCATCCTCCCCTCCAATACCCAGCTCCTTCCCTCAAATGCAGGCCCCAGCCTCTCCTCCATCACCCTGCTCTTTCCCTCACACACAGGCCCATTTCTCCTCCATCATCCTGCTCCTTCCCTCACACACAGGTAGAGATGGCTACTGACTCACTGTCTCAACACAGTGACTGGAATCATCAGGAAGTATGAATGATTCGAGTCACTCACTGTTTAATGAGTGGAGACAGCTGCAGCAGCAGCCTCTCTCAGCCAGAGGGAGGAAACTCAGTGTGTCCTTCAGTCAGTGTGTTCTGCTGAGTGTCTTTAGCTGTGATTGGCCAGAGGCTATACCAGGTGACACCCAGTGGGAGGGAGCAGTCACGACTCACCAGTCAGTGAGTGCTGTGCTGCTCTGCCTGATCCATTTCATGAATCATGATTCATCCTGAGTCTGCCAGTGAGTGGAGACAGTTGTACACTGTGTAGACTCATGCTGCATTCACACCGCAAATGCCGGGTCCTACCCGGTAAGACAAACGTGTACTTACCGGGTGGGATCCGGCATTTGCGCTCCGTTGCAGGCTTCCCGACCCGTAAATATACCGGGTCGGTTGACATGACAACGGAGGCCGCAGCAGCAGCAGGGGCGGGGGTGGAGGCGGCGTCGGGAGATGAGCTCATCTCCAGCGCCGCCTCTCCCTATCTTGTGAATGGGAACCGTGTCGCATCGACACGGCTCCCATTCACACCGCACCTGACCCGGTAATCAACCCGGGTAAAACCCTTCTTTTTTACCGGGTTGATTTACCGGGTCAGGCGACCCGCTAAATCGCCTAGTGTGCTTTCACATCGCACACTGACCCGGTTCGACACGGCAATATGCCGTGTCGGTACCGGGTTATTTGTGCGATGTGAAAGGGGTATCAGTGACTCAGTGGACGGATCTGATTCATGCTGCATAAACCTGCAGGAGGTGGAGCCCCTGTGGTACAGGGATCTCAGCTCAGTGCTCACTGATCCTGCTCAGTGTGATTGTGGGTGGCAAACTCCCTGGAGGCTAGATAGTGGATAATATAATAAATCCAAGCTCACCTAAAATCATCCAATTAGCAAAGTATGCAAAATAAAAATATTTTTTTTTTAATTTGGTTTAGTTACAGACTGAATGATGTGTTTCATGGCTGTTAAGCTTTCTCTCCTCAGCCAGAAGTAATGTGCATATTCTGTAACTAGAATGCAATAAATGGTTATTAATAATATATCAACATAACAGTGAATCTATGTTAATATATTATTAACAATCAGTGCATAAGCAGCTGCCTCCCAAAGATACACTGCACATTCACTGCAGCTGAATAACTCCCTCCATGAGTCCAGCACTGATCTGCCAGCACTGGCAACTCACTGATTCATGTGCAGTCTCTGCAATACATTCCAGTACAAATGAGTCATGACTCATGTGCCGAGACACTGACTCCAGACACTTCACTGAACTGAGTCATGTGTCTCAACTCAGTTCAGTGAATCACTTTGCCCATGACTACACACAGGCCCCATCCTCTCCTTCATCACCCAGCTCCTTCCCCCACACGCAGGCCCCATCCTCTCCTCCATCACCCAGCTCCTTCCCCCACACGCAGGCCCAATACTCTCCTCCATCACCCTGCTCCTTCCCTCGCACGCAGGCCCCATCCTCTCCTCCATCACCCTGCTCCTTCCCTCGCACGCAGGCCCCATCCTCTCCTCCATCACCCTGCTCCTTCCCTTAAATGCAGGCCCCATCCTCTCCTCCATCACCCTGCTCCTTCCCTCACACACAGACCCCATCCTCTCCTCCATCACCCTGCTCCTTCCCTCACACACAGGCTCCATCATCTCCTCCATCACCCTGCTCCTTCAATTCCTTATACAGTATTTGGTTTAAAATCTCCCTTCCTTTCTAATCCTGGTTGTATTGTTGGTGGTACTTTTACTGTATGTCAAGGTATGCTTATTACTATTATCCATCGTATCCCCAGCATGTAACTATTTGATAGACATTAGTATAAATCTATGGATAGACCGGATTTCTCAGTTTACCCCCTCTTAGCGTTACACCCTCTGTAGTCTCTTGGATGAACATATTTTATACCAACTATATTATATACATGAAATAGGAATTTGTATTTCCTATTAACTCCCTGCCCAGAGATTAGTAGTACATGCTATCTCTCCATTATACCCCAATATTAAGTCACCATAATTTAACAACTAACATTGTAAAATTACCATTTGGGAGTTTAATATATACTAACTGGCGGGCCTAAACCAACAGAAAGACCCTAATGACCGTAACACTAAGTAAGAACTGGTAAATAAAGAGGGCCCGTGTATTCACAACTTATGTTTTTCCAATACCCTGACCATTTGCTATCAATAAAGGACAACACTTTTTTTTGTTTATTTGTTTTTTATTGAGATTATTTTCCAGGGGACACCAACGGAGTAGTCATTCAGTTGCATGGTGGGATGTATTATTTCAACTCCTGGTTCTTTATGTTCTATTTCTTTGCCAGGTGACTCAGACTGAGGTGGTAAGCGCTGGTGTCTCAGCTCCTGGATCTCTTTTTTCTTTACCAGGTGACTCAGACTGAGGTGGTAAGCGCTGGTGTCTCAGCTCCTGGATCTTTTTTTTCTTTGCCAAGTAACTCAGACTGAGGTGGCAAGTGCTGGTGTCTCAGCTCCTGGATCTCTTTTCTTTGCCAGGTGACTCAGACTGAGGTGGTAAGCGCTGGTGTCTCAGCTCCTGGATCTCTTTTCTTTGCCAGGTGACTCAGACTGAGGTGGCAAGTGCTGGTGTCTCAGCTCCTGGATCTCTTTTCTTTGCCAGGTGACTCAGACTGAGGTGGTAAGCGCTGGTGTCTCAGCTCCTGGATCTCTTTTCTTTGCCAGGTGACTCAGACTGAGGTGGTAAGCGCTGGTGTCTCAGCTCCTGGATCTCTTTTTTCTTTGCCAGGTGACTCAGACTGAGGTGGTAAGCGCTGGTGTCTCAGCTCCTGCATCTCTTTTTTCTTTGCCAGGTGACTCAGACTGAGGTGGTAAGCGCTGATGTCTCAGCTCCTGGATCTTTTTGTCTTTGCCAGGTGACTCAGACTGAGGTGGTAAGCGCTGGTGTCTCAGCTCCTGGATCTTTTTGTCTTTGCCAGGTGACTCAGACTGAGGTGGTAAGCGCTGGTGTTTCAGCTCCTGGATCTTTTTTCTTTCCCAGGTGACTCAGACTGAGGTGGTAAGCGCTGGTGTTTCAGCTCCTGGATCTTTTTGTCTTTGCCAGGTGACTCAGACTGAGGTGGTAAGCGCTGGTGTTTCAGCTCCTGGATCTTTTTTTCTTTGCCAGGTGACTCAGACTGAGGTGGTAAGCGCTGGTGTTTCAGCTCCTGGATCTTTTGTCTTTGCCAGGTGACTCAGACTGAGGTGGTAAGATGGAAGGGTGGGATTATTTATGATTAAACCAGTTGTTGGGAAACGCAATAACTGGTTTTAACATAAAAAACCCCCATTAATGTTTTCATGAAAAGAAAAATGGAATAACATATTAATGCTGTGATACATTGCTATCTATCCAATATATTCCAGTAGATAGCAACATTTCACAGCATTAATATCGGATTCCATATTAATGCCGAGAAACATTGCTATCTACTGGAATATATTGGATAGATAGCAATGTATCACAGCATTAATATGTTATTCCATTTTCCTGATCAAGAAAACATTAATGAAATAAAAAAAAAGCTTCTAGCTACAATTTCCACTGTTTTTGATGTTTTTTTTTATCAGAGTTGTCTTTTTTTTTTTTTTGATGTTAATTATTTTTTTTTATGTTAATTTTGTTTTTTCTGACTACTCTTACAGCCTATCTTACTTAGCTCCACAAGACCTCCATGGTGCCAGGAAATAGCAGACCACCAGCTGGGCTAGCCCCTGAGGCCTCACAGACTGCAGCCTACTGCTGTTCATGGGCCCGGTGCGCGGGCAGCATCTTATATGCCCGGCGCAGGTACTCCACCAAGGTTTCCTCTGGTAGACTGCAGGCCACGGCAGCCTGGTGTTTTTGTCTGCGGCGAGTGGTGGTCTTTCTTCTCTGCTTTCGGCCTGCGGGCTTCTTGGATTTACGTGGTGCCATTGAGTGGAGTTGTAAGAATTTTGGGCAAATTGGTAACTGAAAAGAAGCAGAAAAATAACATAAGGTGGTGCATAGAGAAATAAAAAGAACAAAATAAAAACTCTCTCATTTACTTTGTCTATAGAAATATAAGGCGGGATGTAACAGCATCCTAGTTTTCCGGAGGTGCGGGATGCCGGCCGAACTTTTTTAAGCGGCAATCATTTACAAGGCAAGATCAAGACTTGTACATGGCTGCCGCTTTTTAAAAATGTCCGACCGGTATTCTGCACCTCCGGCAAACTCGGATTATACTACATCCCACCTATTGTCTGATAACACACAATACCGGTTATACATAAAACAGTTGTTCCAACAATGTAAACTCAGCGAAACAGAACGTAAAAAATGAGTATATATAATAAACAGATGGTAATAAATACAAAAATAACATTGAATTTATGTTAAAAGGTGTAAAAGAGAACTCCTGGATATGAGAGAGATAATAGCCGGAGACTATATTGAAGAATGTGGATCTAATGAACTCCAAATTGGGATAAAATAATAATCAGAGATTCCACATCAATAAGAAGCCGTTCCCATTGTGTAACACAGTATAATAACTGTAGCCGCCGTCACCGGTGTTTATTATATAGATGAGCATTCTGACTAACAATAATCCTCGACTAGTTATATTTCAATACTAAAATGAGACTAAAATGAAAACGGAGATCCACTGACTAAATCGTCACTAAAACAAAGCAAAAAAAGTGACTAGGACTAAAATAAGAATTTACTTACCGATAATTCTATTTCTCGGAGTCCGTAGTGGATGCTGGGGTTCCTGAAAGGACCATGGGGAATAGCGGCTCCGCAGGAGACAGGGCACAAAAAGTAAAGCTTTAGGATCAGGTGGTGTGCACTGGCTCCTCCCCCTATGACCCTCCTCCAAGCCAGTTAGGTACTGTGCCCGGACGAGCGTACACAATAAGGGAGGAATTATGAATCCCGGGTAAGACTCATACCAGCCACACCAATCACACCGTACAACTTGTGATCTAAACCCAGTTAACAGTATGATAACAGCGGAGCCTCTGAAAAGATGGCTCACAACAATAATAACCCGATTTTTGTAACTATGTACAAGTATTGCAGATAATCCGCACTTGGGATGGGCGCCCAGCATCCACTACGGACTCCGAGAAATAGAATTATCGGTAAGTAAATTCTTATTTTCTCTATCGTCCTAGTGGATGCTGGGGTTCCTGAAAGGACCATGGGGATTATACCAAAGCTCCCAAACGGGCGGGAGAGTGCGGATGACTCTGCAGCACCGAATGAGAGAACTCCAGGTCCTCTTTTGCCAGGATATCAAATTTGTAGAATTTTACAAACGTGTTCTCCCCTGACCACGTAGCTGCTCGGCAGAGTTGTAATGCCGAGACCTCTCGGGCAGCCGCCCAAGATGAGCCCACCTTCCTTGTGGAATGGGCCTTAACCGATTTAGACTGTGGCAGGCCTGCCTCAGAATGTGCAAGTTGAATTGTGTTACAAATCCAACGAGCAATCGCCTGCTTAGAAGCAGGCGCACCCAACTTGTTGGGTGCATACAGTATAAACAGCGAGTCAGATTTTCTGACTCCAGCTGTCCTGGAACATATTTTCAGGGCCCTGACAACTCCTAGCAACTTGGAGTCCTCCAAGTCCCTAGTAGGTGCAAGGCACCACAATAAGCTGGTTCAGGTGAAACACTGACACCACCTTAGGGAGAGAACTGGGGACGAGTCCGCAGCTCTGCCCTGTCCGAATGGACAAACAGATATGGGCTTTTTTGAGAAAAAACCACCAATTTGACACTCGCCTGGTCCAGGCCAGGGCCAAGAGCATGGTCACTTTTTATGTGAGATGCTTCAAATCCACATATTTGACTGGTTTTAAACCAATGTGATTTGAGGAATCCCAGAACTACGTTGAGATCCCACAGTGCCACTGGAGGCACAAAAAAGGGGTTTGTATATGCAATACTCCCTTGACAAACTTCTGGACTTCAGGAACTGAAGCCAATTCTTTCTGGAAGAAAATTTACAGGGCCGAATTTGAACCTTAATGGACCCCAATTTGAGGCCCATAGACACTCCTGTTTGCAGGAAATGCAGGAAACGACCGAGTTGAAATTTCTTTGTGGGGCCTTCCTGGCCTCACACCACGCAACATATTTTCGCCACACGTGGTGATAATGTTGTGCGGTCACCTCCTTTCTGGCTTTGACCAGGGTAGGAATGACCTCTTCCGGAATGCCTTTTTTCCCTTAGGATCCGGCTTTCCATCGCCATGCCGACAAACGCAGCTGCGGTAAGTCTTGGAACAGACATGGTACTTGCTGAAGCAAGTCCCTTCTTAGCGGCAGAGGCCATAAGACCTCTGTAAGCATCTCTTGAAGTTCCGGGTACCAAGTCCTTCTTGGCCAATCCGGAGCCATGAGTATAGTTCTTACTCCTCTACGTCTTATAATTCTCAGCACCTTAGGTATGAGAAGCAGAGGAGGGAACACATACACCGACTGGTACACCCACGGTGTTACCAGAACGTCCACATCTATTGCCTGAGGGTCTCTTGACCTGGCGCAATACCTGTCCCGTTTTTTGTTCAGACGGGACGCCATCATGTCCACCTTTGGTATTTCCCAACGGTTTACAATCATGTGGAAAAAACTTCTCAATGAAGTTTCCACTCTCCCGGGTGGAGGTCGTGCTGAGGAAGTCTGCTTCCCAGTTTCCATTCCCGGGATGAAAAACTGCTGACAGTGTTATCACATGATTTTCCGCCCAGCGAAAAGTCCTTGCAGTTTCTGCCATTGCCCTCCTGCTTCTTGTGTCGCCCTGTCTGTTTACGTGGGCGACTGCCGTGATGTTTTTCCCCACTGGATCAATACCGGCTGACCTTGAAGCAGAGGTCTTGCTAAGCTTAGAGCATTATAAATTTACCCTTAGCTCCAGTATATTTATGTGGAGAAAAGTCTCCATACTTGATCACACTCCCTGGAAATTTTTTCCTTGTGTGACTGCTCCCCAGCCTCTCAGGCTGGGCTCCGTGGTTACCAGCATCCAATCCTGAATGCCGAATCTGCTGCCCTCTAGAAGATGAGCACTCTATAACCACCACAGGAGAGACACCCTTGTCCTTGGATATTGGGTTATCCGCTGATGCATCTGAAGATGCGATCCGGACCATTTGTCCAGCAGATCCCACTGAAAAGTTCTTACGTGAAATCTGCCGAATGGAATTGCTTCGTAGGAAGCCACCATTTTTACCAGGACCCTTGTGCAATGATGCACTGTTTTTAGGAGGTTCCTGACTTGCTCGGATAACTCCCTGGCTTTCTCTTCCGGGAGAAACACCTTTTTCTGGACTGTGTCCAGAATCATCCCTAGGCACAGCAGACGTGTCGTCGGGATCAGCTGCGATTTTGGAATATTTAGAATCCACCCGTGCTGATTGTAGCAGTATCCGAGATAGTGCTACTCCGACCTCCAACTGTTCCCTGGACTATGCCCCTATCAGGAGATCGTCCAAGTAAGGGATAATTAAGACGCCTTTTCTTCGAAGAAGAATCATCAATTCGGCCATTACCTTGGTAAAGACCCCAGGGTGCCGTGGACAATCCAAACGGCAGCGTCTGAAACTGATAGTGACAGTTCTGCACCACGAACCTGAGGTACCCTTAGTGAGAAGGGCAAATTTGGGACATAGAGGTAAGCATCCCTGATGTCCCGGGACACTATATAGTCCCCTTATTCCTGGTTCGTTATCACTGCTCTGAGTGACTTCATCTTAATTTGAACCTTTGTAAGTGTTCAAAAACAAATTTTTAGAATAAGTCTCACCTAGCCTTCTGGCTTCAGTACCACAATATAGTGTGGAATAATACCCCTTTTCTGTAGTAGGAGGGGTAATTTAATTATCACCTGCTGGGAATACAGCTTGTGAATTTTTTCCCATACTACCTCCTTGTCGGAGGGAGACTTGGTAAAGCAGACTTCAGGAGCCTGCGAAGGGGAATCTCGGCATTCCCATCTGTACCCCCGAGATACTACTTGTAGGATCCAGGGGTCCTGTACGGTCTCAGCGCCATGCTGAGAACTTGTCAGACGCGGTGGAACGCTTCTGTTCCTGGGAATGGGCTGCCTGCTGCAGTCTTCTTCCCTTTCCTCTATCCCTGGGCAGATATGATCTTATAGGGACGAGAGGACTGAGGCTGAAAAGACGGTGTCTTTTTCTGCAGAGATGTGACTTAGGGTAAAAAACGGTGGATTTTCCAGCAGTTGCCGTGACCACCAAGGTCCGATGGACCGACCCCAAACAAGTCCTCTTCCTGTATACGGCCATACTGTGCCGTTTGGAATCTGCATCACCTGACCACTGTCGTGTCCATAACATCTTCTGGCAGTTATGGACATCGCGTTTATTCATGATGCCAGAGTGCAAATATCCCTCTGTGCATCTCGCATATATAGAAATGCTCTATAGTCAATAAAATACTGTCCCTGTCAAGGGTATCAATATTTTTAGTCAGGGAATCCGACCAAGCCACCCTAGCTCTGCACATCCAGGCTGAGGCGATCGCTGGCCGCAGTATAACACCAGTATGTGTGTATATACTTTTTATTATATTTTCCAGCCTTGTCAGCTGGTCCTTGAGGACGGCCCTATCTATAGACGGTACCGCCACTTGTTTTGATAAGCGTGTGAGCGCCTTATCCACCTTAAAGGGTGTTTCCCAACGCGCCCTAACTTCTGGCGGGAAAGGGTATACCGCCCATAATTTTCTATCGGGGGGAACCCACGCATCATCACACACTTTATTTAATTTATCTGATTCAGGAAAAACTATGGTAGTTTTTTCACATCCCACATAATACCCTCTTTTGTGGTACTTGTAGTATCAGAAATACGTAACACCTCCTTCATTGCCTTTAACGTGTGGCCCTAATAAGGAATACGTTTGTTTATTCACCGTCGACACTGGATTCAGTGTCCCTGTCTGTGTCTGTGTCGACCGACTAAAGTAAACGGGCGTTTTAAAACCCTTGACGGTGTTTTTGAGACGTCTGGACCGTACTAATTGTTTGTCGGCCGTCTCATGTCGTCAACCGACCTTGCAGCGTGTTGACATTATCACGTAATTTCCTAAATAAGCCATCCATTCCGGTGTCGACTCCCTAGAGAGTGACATCACCATTACAGGCAATTGCTCCGCCTCCTCACCAACATCGTCCTCCTACCTGTCGACACACACGTACCGACACACAGCACACACACAGGGAATGCTCTGATAGAGGACAGGACCCACTAGCCCTTTGGAGAGACAGAGGGAGAGTTTGCCAGCACACACCAAAAACGCTATAATTATATAGGGACAACCTTATATAAGTGTTTTCCCTTATAGCATCTTAATATATATATAAGCATATCGCCAAATTAGTGCCCCCCCTCTCTGTTTTAACCCTGTTTCTGTAGTGCAGTGCAGGGGAGAGCCTGGGAGCCTTCCCTCCAGCCTTTCTGTGAGGGAAAATGGCGCTGTGTGCTGAGGAGATAGGCCCCGCCCCTTTTTCGGCGGCCTCGTCTCCCGCTCTTAACGGATTCTGGCAGGGGTTAAATATCTCCATATAGCCTCCGGAGGCTATATGTGAGGTATTTTTAGCCAAAATAGGTATTCATTTGCCTCCCAGGGCGCCCCCCTCCCAGCGCCCTGCACCCTCAGTGACTGCCGTGTGAAGTGTGCTGAGAGGAAAATGGCGCACAGCTGCAGTGCTGTGCGCTACCTTTAGAAGACTGAGGAGTCTTCTGCCGCCGATTCTGGACCTCTTCTTACTTCAGCATCTGCAAGGGGGCCGGCGGCAAGGCTCCGGTGACCATCCAGGCTGTACCTGTGATCGTCCCTCTGGAGCTGATGTCCAGTAGCCAAGAAGCCAATCCATCCTGCACGCAGGTGAGTTCACTTCTTCTCCCCTAAGTCCCTCGTTGCAGTGATCCTGTTGCCAGCAGGACTCACTGTAAAATAAAAAACCTAAGCTAAACTTTCCTAAGCAGCTCTTTAGGAGAGCCACCTAGATTGCACCCTTCTCGGCCGGGCACAAAAATCTAACTGGCTTGGAGGAGGGTCATAGGGGGAGGAGCCAGTGCACACCACCTGATCCTAAAGCTTTACTTTTTGTGCCCTGTCTCCTGCGGAGCCGCTATTCCCCATGGTCCTTTCAGGAACCCCAGCATCCACTAGGACGATAGAGAAAACTAAATATAAAATCCTTGTCATAATGAACAGTGGCGGTAATTAAAATAATAGTCTTATAAATGCAACTACAAAAGTCAAATCAAAGCCGGCTACTTACCTCGAGATGTTCTGCTGAAGCTTCCAAGATGTTATGGCAGTAAACTGCCTGGATGAGAGATTATATAGCCACAGGCCATGGGCCGATGACATCACAATGTGCTGATGACATCACAATGGGCCTGCTGACATTCTCTGGAACCCTCCTGTCATGTACAGTTGAGGCTGAGATGATGGACTTTTAGTTGTAAAACTGGGAAAAAACAGGAGGAGAAATAAGTATTCTCAGGTTACTGAGGGCCGCTCTGACCTTTATTATTATTATTATAAAAAAATACTTATTTTAGTTTAACATTAAAAATCAACAAATGGACACCCGTGTGATAAAACATACTTTATATAAACCTTAGAAGAACGCAACAGAAAAATACCAGTAAAGATAAGGAACTTTACTTTAGTAATAGAGAGATTCTCTATGCATATAATCCGGCAGTCCCACCGGCCTAATAAATAATATACAAATTCCTACATGGATGTATAAGAAAAGATTAAGGACAGGCAGTAATCATTATTGGTGGAAATCAATATAAGGTACAGAACGTGTGTTCTTACATAAAAACCACGCAACACTGTGTCACACATAGATGGTTAGTGCCGAGTTATACAATGACAGTCTATTGCCATGGTCTTCAACCTGCGGTCCTCCCGCTGCTGTGGAACTACACATCCCAGCATGCCCTGCCAGTTTTGCTATTAAGGCATGCTAAAACTGAGGCAGGGCATGCTGGGATGTGTAGTTCCACAGCAGGTTGAAGACCCATGGTCTATTGTAACCACAACAGGTGCCTGCCCAACAAACTGTGAGAGGTGTTCGGCCTAAAGAACTAGTAACGTTGCCAATCATCTCACACCAGAGGCTTCTTCCAGTCTAAAGCTGGGTACACACCGGAGTGACGCCAATCATCAGCCAATTACAAGCCCAGGCAGCTACTGACTAACAGTAAGTGATCGTGTAAGAGTGAACACGCAGGCTGACCTGACACAGGTCTATGTAGACCACGCTCTGCAGGTATTCCGAGGCCTCCATGCTCTTCTTCTGTATCGCCAGAAACTGCACCACTTTCACGCAGGCCTCCAGCTCCATCACCCGGCCCCCTGGACTGCAGATAACAAGATATTATTATTAGGGGTTTAACCCCTTCAGTGTCTGGTTTTTCGAATTTGGTCACATCTCCCAGGGCAGATTTTTAATTTGCTTTACCTGCGCGTTGCCAGGGGTTTCATGCACGTTGCCAGGGGTTTCACGTGTCATGATTTTTGCCAGGGGTTTTATGCTCTGGGATCCATGCTCGTTGCCACGGGGAATGCTCGTTGCCACGGGGAATGCTCATTGCCTAGGGATAGCTAGGGATGGACACCGACCATCGATGATTCAAAATCATTGATGGTCTATGACCGATGTTGAATACTTTTATCATTGATGGGGCAGAACCAGATGGTTTTCCGCCATCGATGGTTCAGTGCTACGGATTTTTTTTTCTAAAATTGTCAGGGCACAGAGCTTAGCTCCACCCCCTGATACCCACTAAGCCACGCCCCTGGTCCGCCCGCATGTGTACTGTAAATAGATAACCATCGATGGATCCATTCCTGATGGTTTTACACCATCGAGCTTATCCATCGATGGATAACACACCGATGGCCATCCCCAGGCAGCATGTGCTGGCAGGCACTATCCCGCCAGCACTGATATCCTGTCCCCCCATCCTCTCTTCATTCCGTTCTGACGATGGGCGTTTGCAGAATGACGTGATCGCATGATGACATCCCGATGCTATTGCGTCATTCTGCAAATGCTAACCGTCAGAACAGAGTACAAGGAGAAGGGAGGGGGAGCAGTGGTGTGACCGGAAAATTTCCGGGGTTGCCAGTCTGATCAGCGCAGCTGGGCCCGGAAATTTTCCAGGCATGCCACTGAATGGGTTAAAGCAGGAGAATAAAGGACTAGAACAATAACTAAATGACTATAAAAATAAAAGACATTCCAGAGGATCCTTGACAAAGATGCCTGGTGCATCGAAACGCGTTGGTACAAGTGACCTGGGGATATTGCTTTCTGCTTTACCAGCACCATTGGTCATATGACACCTTGGAGAATGGGATTTTCCCAGAATTCCACTCTCCTGTGATTGGTGATTATGTTTACGTTGTCCTTACTGTGAGCTTATGTGAGAAAGACTTTTAATACCCCTATTGAAAATCCCAACTTTGGTTATCACCTGTATCTTACACATGTCGTCCCTGCAAACTATAAAAAACGTCACCTTCTTTTCCCAAGACAGGATATCACTGCCACCTAGTGGACATCATCGGTTATGGTATACACAAACGCTGCACAGTAAATGTCTGGTCCTGGATGCCTGGAAGAACCCAGGCCTTGCTCTAGGTGCCAACAGATGATCCCCACCAGTGTAATCTATATGAAATTAGGTTTTCTCTTTATTTTATTTTTGTAGTGAAAATACTTCATTATCTCATCAGGAAAAGAAAACGGAGAAACGCTTTTGTGATAAAAGATTTTATTGATACTATATACATTTATACATGATATAACTGGCTGTATATAACACTAGCAAAGAGTAATGACACAACTACAGCATACATCCTCTGTAATGAGACAGCCACTAGGTCCATTGTGTGTCCGGCAAATGTGACGCTGGGTGTAATTTCCGGGCCTGTGACGCCAGCCTCTGCCTCAGCCCCTGTACCTCCAACATGAGCGCCCGCTCCTTGCCTTCCAAATCCCCTCTTCCCCGATCTAGAGAAACTATGGAAACAGACACAGAAGGTGCACGGGATAAGTATACTCAGCGTCTGGCACATACAATACCGGCTTTCTGTCACTGATCATAAAGAGATGTCAGAGGGTGACCCAGTAACACGGGTAACACCCATGTAAGGGGTATTATCCCCCAGCCAGATACAGCTCTAGAACAGGGGCGACATTACATGGATTCTAGACATAAAGGGAACGGAGTAGACACAAATGGCACTTCTTATCCAAAATATAGCAGCATATAATGTCCTGATTCAGCGATGGATGCAGTACACACAGCAGCTGCGTCTCTGGATACATCCGGTGTCCGTACAACACTGAATCAGGCCCAATATCAGCAAAGAATCAGTGCAATTGCTGGGAATTGTGATCTGCAGAGAAAATAATACGCTTGGAACAAAATCCTGCAAAAATCAACTGAAACAAACAGCTACATGGAATCCTCAGCGAGACCCGTACCCGGCTAATGGAGGGCCTCTAGCCAGCTCATACGGGTTACATGTAACAGCGCTGATGTGACCGGGCCTCATTCAGAGGTGGGCGCAGGCGCGTCTTGTGGCGGTCGCCCGTCTGGTACTTTATGCGAACGTTACTACAAAGCCCTTCCCTGGTGCACATCCGTGTGCGTGACTGTGCAAGAGCTGAGACACCCACTATGAGCATCTGCAGATGCTGTAATAGCACCTGGTGCACCTATAGAGGACGCCATCAGTTGCGGGTTCCAATGTATAGATAGATGGCGGATGCTGTAAGGCTGTGCATAGTGCGTGTGTCCCGAGTGTCACCGCTCAGAACCTCAGCAGCAGCCCCTCATACGTCACACACCTCATCTCCTATATACTCACCCCACACCCCCTCCTGTATTTACCTCTCCTCTACACGTTGCGTCTCCTCTGATAGTCCCCTCTCCCTCACCATCGGTGTCTGATCAGCGGCTCCCTCCCGCATACAGATCTATAACAGCACTCTAATAGCACCCCACTAACCCGAGCGCACCCCGCTCTGCTTCTGCACGCCAAATTTTCCTCTAAATACACTGTGTATTGTGCATCTGTTACCGAGCACTATATACTCCCAAGTGTTTGGTATTGAGGAGCAGATCACTAAGTAACCTATGGCACCCACTTCAGAATAAACACGTCCGCCGGTCACAGTCACACTACCACTTACAGTGAGCGGAAGAACTTGAGGACGACACGTCATTTAAACAAACATTTTGTGGCTTGTTCTGACCGGCTGTGTCCATCTGCGCTGGATTTCTGTCCGTGGAACCGAGGTTCAAGTCACGAAGCCTTTCTGTATTAAACAAATATATAGTCACTGGCATAAAGTCTTCATTACAGTAACGGATACAAGGAAAGTTACATGATGTGTGAATATAAATAGGAGGACATCTGAAATATGTTACTTGCCACAGTTTATATTATAATGTGAAAATGACTGGAAGGAAGACCGGTAGTCCCCCGAGAAGGAACCTACTCGGGAAATAATGAACCGGAGGTCAGTAACCACCTTTATTTCTCAGTAGCTGAGGATTAGTTATAATGTATGTATCTAGACTGCTGGGAAGGACTATTTACAAATCACTGCGCAAAGAGGATTTTGGTACTTACCGATAAATCCATTTCTCTGAATCCTCTAGGGCACAGGTTCTCAAACTCGGTCCTCAGGACCCCACACAGTGCATGTTTTGCAGGTCTCCTCACAGAATCACAAGTGACATAATTAACTCCACCTGTGGACCTTTTAAAATGTGTCAGTGATTAATTAATACACCTGTGCACCTGCTGGGTTACCTGCAAAACATGCACTGTGTGGGGTCCTGAGGACCGAGTTTGAGAACCACTGCTCTAGGGGACACTGGAGCATCCTTATACATTAGGGGTGTGAAGCTTGCAACCGGAAGTGTGGCACAATCCAAAACTAGTATTGTCTGCACAGCCGAGCCGGCTCCTCCCCCTTCACATCCCTCCTCCCTCAGTTTTGAAAATTTGACTGAGAGAATAGGACATGATACTAGAGCACATGGCGAGGAACCGAACCGTACAACATATCAAACAGCAACCAAGAAACTCTTGACCGAAAAACGAACACTGTTTTTACGAACTGTTTGAACAAGAACTACTAAATACAGCAGGTTGACAGCACCGAGGCGGGCGTCCAGTGTCCCCTAGAGGATTCAGAGAAATGGATTTATCGGTAAGTACCAAAATCTTCTTTTCTCTTTCATCCACTAGGGGACACTGGAGCATCCTTATACATTAGGGGACGTCCCAAAGTTATCCCCCAGGGAGGGAGTGCTGTCGATGGCCTTCAAACGTCCGAACTTAGAATCTCCGGAAGCAAAGGTATCAAACTTGTAAAAGGTCGAGAACCTGTGGGCTGAGGACCACGTCGCCGCCCCGCAAAGTTGAATAGTGGAACCAACTCTGGCAGCCGCCCCTGAGGCACCCACTGATCATGGTATGAGCACCAGTCTGAACCAGAACCTGTTCGCCACAGGAAATATAATGGCAAGACTAATCCCTCTAAACTTAGACTGCGTAGATGCTGGCCAACCCTTCTCTGGCCCATCAGAAAGACAAACAAAAGGTCCGACTTTCTGAAGGACGACCTAACTGGTACGTATACCCGTAAAGCCCGGACAACATCCAAGGACACGTCCCCATCTGCAAGATCCGGAAAGATGGGACCACAATTTGCTGGGTGACGAGAGCCCCCGAAACAACCCTAGGAAGGAAATCTGCTCTTGTACGGAGAACTGTCCTATCCTCATGAAAAATTAAAAAGGGACTCTTACACGATAAGGCTCCCCACTCAGAAACCCGCCTGGCCGAAGCCAAGTCAAGTAATAATGTGGCCGTCCAAGAGAGATATTTCAGGTCTGTGTTTGTTAACGGCTCATAAGTTGGTGATCACTAAAAATTTCAACACCATTTTTAAGGTCCAAGGCGCAGCGGGAGGACGACAAGGGGGTTGAATCTTCAAAACCCCCTATAAAAAAGGTTTGCACCTCTGGCAAGGATGCTAACCGCTGTTGAAATAGGGTAGAGAGCCGAAACTTGAAGCCTCAGAGCGCCCAGCCTCAGTCCTAGCGCCAGACGGGCCTGAAGGAAAAGAAGTCTGGATAAGTGGAAGTTCGTCGAATTCCACCCACGTTCCTGACAGCAGTCCATGTATTTCTTCCAAATCCTGTCGTAGTGCATGGCTGCGACTGGCTTCCTAGCGGCAAACATCGTAGGAATGGCAGTTCTTGGCATCCCTCTGTTTCTTAAGATCTGGATTTCAATAGCCACGCCGGTAAACGCAGCCTGTTCAGGTCTGTGTTGTGTGATTAGAATCGCCCACACTCGTTCTCGTTTCAACCCTTCCGTAACCCTGGGTATGAGTTGGAAAGGAGGAAAAATGGAAATCTTCCTGTAACACCAAGGGAGGGTTCATGCGTCCACTCCCTCTGCTGCTGGATCTCTTGTCCTGGACACATATCTGGGCAGCTGATGGTATTACCGAGACACCATTATGTTGACCTGAGGTAGACCCCATGTCATCACCACCATGTCGAAAAACCCTGGATGTAGGCATCACTCTCCCGGATGCATGTCCTGGTGACTGAGCTAATCCGCTTCCCATGTCTCCCCACCTGGAATGAACACTGCCAAGAGGATGAGGTTTCGCCATTCTGCCCACAACAAGATCTATGTGGCTTCCTTTAACGCCACCCTGCTCCTTGTTCCACTTTGACGGTATATGTACGCCATTGTCGTGACATCGTCCGACCCTATCTTTATGTGTTGACCCATGACTAGGTCTTCGGCTAAGAGAAGCGCATTGTAAACTGCTCTCAGTTCGGTAATGTTTATGGGTAGGCTGCTCTCCAGTAGTGTCCAGCAGCTCTGAAACTGATGCTCCTCTAAGAAGGCACCCCAACCCCTGAGACTGGCGTCTGTCGTCAGGATCCTACAATCCCAAATGCCGAATCTCTTGCCTGCTGGGAGATTCCTGTGCAAGGACCACCAAATTAAGGAGGTTCGTATGCGCGGTGGAAGACGGATTCTTGATGTAGAACCAGTGTGACCCCGGTCCTTGAGCAATGGGGTTCATCTGTAATGGTCGGGAATGAAGTCTGCCATACTGGAGAGCTGTAAAAGACCCCACCATCTTCCCAAGAAGTTGTACACAGAGGTGTAGAGAACCCGTTTGTGACCTCAGTATCTGAGCCAGTAATCTCCGTAGGTCCTGGATCTCGTTCTCTGGTAGGAATACTCTCAATTGTACAGTGTCCAAGATGAGACCGAGGAATTGAATCCGTGGAGTTGGCATGAGGTTGGATCGAACACCCTCGATCAACTATACCTGAGAGGATGCCTTGATAAGTATATTGTCTAGATAAGGTCGATTCTGCATTCATGATTGCCACGATCCTTGGAAAGATACTTAGGGCCGATGATAGACCAAGCGGCAATGGTCGGAATTGGTAGTGATCCGTCACCAGTGCGATCCTTAAGTAAACCTGGTGAAGTGCCCAGATTGGGGTATGCAGATATGCATGTTCTAAGCCTGCAATGACCGACTAGATCAATTCCATCTTGAGTCAGTAGACCCCTAAAAACTGGTTTAAAACTTTTAAATTGAATAACGGCCTGACCATCCCATCTGGCTTTGGCACGACAAAAAGTTCCAGACGTGCGCCCACCAAGGGGGATCCCAAATGAGGCGGGAGACCGTCCTGCCACAGTCTTGTCGGCAGGCTTATCCCGCTTTCTGGCTGTTGCCTGTGAGCGGCCTCTACATCTGCCCCCACGTACTTGTGTACCGAAACCTCTTCCTCGGTCTCTAAAGGACTGCGATCTAAATTAATTAAATGCTGGTCTCAAATAACCTCTCCTACCTGTGGAGTGGCTCTCGTATAAGGAGTAGGCAGAAAAAGGACTTTCCTGCTGACTGGAATAGAAAACCCGTTCCTCCGAGAGGCGGGAACCGGAATAATGACTTCTGACCGTAACAATTTTTGAATTGCAGTCAGTAGCGTTCTTGCTTTTTATTGAAAATCCAGTGTGTACCCCTGTAAGATGAGGTTATTTTTATCCACAGTTCTGGTGAGGTGTTAGCTTGCGAAATCCACTTGCCCAACACTGGACCGAAAAGTATCTCACCCCACAAGGGGATGGATTCTACCGCCCTCTTGGTGTCAAAGTCTCTTCTCTGAGCCCTAAAATCCGTCTAGCCGACATGGCTGATGCAGAGATGCGCGATGCTATGCTGCGAATATACTTGGAGGCTTGACACAAGTATGAAGCCGATTCTCGAATGTGTTCCGCCCGTTGGGTAATTTCTTCCAAGCTATTTTCCTCCTCAATAGCCTGTACCATACGTCCAGACCATGCTCCCATGGCCTTGTTAACCCAAAAACAGACGACCGTAGGTCTCTGTGCTGCACCTACTGCTACCAAAAATTGACTCTCTGAACGCGGTTGTTGGGAATCGCATAATTCAAAATCCTCTGGCTCCGTAACTTTTATTTAAAAGTTTAGGATCTCTTTTACAGCGTCAATTTTAGAACCAAGACTCGAGATTGCCTTGTTCTTTCTGGAGAATTGGCGTCTAGGTTAGTTTCATCAACTCACCTTCCTCTGTATCAATAATAAGACCCTCTTCCTCCTCTGATTCTGGTACAATAGGAAGAGGTCTTTTAACTGCCTTGTGCACATTCGTTACTGCTTGTGCGGGCGGTGTTGATGAGGAAGTCTCCATCGGCTTTGAGAATCCCGCAGCCCATTCTGATTGCTGCTTGCGTGATTCCGCCATTTCCTTGGAGATTATCTGCAAGGTCTTCTTCCCATGACCTAGACGGAGCACTGCTCCCAGGTGGAGCGTCCTTGTCTAAGCAGGAATCGCACACGCCGGAGCTGCCATAACCCTGTGCTCCCTTTGTTACCTTGTTGGAGACACGTTGACTAAACGTCATATTAGACTGTCGCAGAACTTTCACCCTTTAACCTAGGAAGAGAAAGACGGACAGATGGCGGAAACAAAGGTATCTGATGGCCTGGCTGGTGACTCTCTTAGATGGAATAGAAAAGAGAAATAAATAATTAAATAAATAAATGTTAACACCAGTCGACTTGCAAAACTCACACATCCAACTGTAAGTCAGTTACGATGGTAAAGTTGGTATACACTCGCTTCCGCGTATTTGCCTCAGGATCTTTGCAATAGAAATCCTTTGCAATAGTTTTTTGATTCAGTGCTGAGGTCGGGGTTGATATCTAGTCGTTTACATGATTTTCACAGGGTCTTTGTATTAGAATTCCCATGAAAATATAAGGCATAAACATGCTTGATTAAAAACACATGGAAAATCCTTTTTCTCAGATATTTACCCACAAGCAGCAGTAGAGGGAGCAATACTAAAACCCCTCCTCCTGTTTTATCTAACTGGTCAGGATTATGTTTCCACTATAGGGGGCGTACAGCTTTCCCTTCTCAGCACCTTGGCGCCTCTTATATATTACAGATGGTCGCCACTGAATTTTCCTGATATTAAAATTCCCCAGCGCTCCAGTTCTTTACCAACAGCCCTCCTAAAACGCACCTGTGTCGGAGGAGGGAGTAATCAGCGTCCGTTATACTACTCTAGTTGGAGATCGCGGTCGCGGCTCAAAGAATGCAGCAGAGCTGTTTAATCAGCTGTCATCCGCTGCCCTGGAGGGAGGTGAGCGGAAGATGTATTCTTTCACCCCCAGCTCTCCGCGCCCGGATTTGCGCTGGCGGCGGGAGGGAAGGAGCAGCGGGACGGATTTCTCCGGCGGGAGGTGACGCGCAGCGGTACTGATTTCTTCGGCGGGAGGTGACGCGCTGCAGGACTGATTTCTCCGGCGGGAGGTGACGCGTAGCGGGACAAACTGCCCTAACCGCCGCTGCTCAGTGCAGGAGGCGGGAGGTGACGCGCAGCGGGACTGACTGCCCTAACCGCCGCTGCTCAGTGCAGGCGGCGGGAGGTGACGCGCAGCAGGACTGACTGCCCTAACTGCCGCTGCTCAGTGCAGGTGGCGGGAGGTGACGCGCAGCGGGACTGATTGCCCTAACCGCCCCTGTTCTCAGTGCAGGCGGCGGGTGAGCGGTACTCCCAGTGAAGAGCCGTACAGGAGGAACGGGGACGCTGTGAGGTAGCGGAAGGGGGACGGGTTCAAAGAATGCAGCAGAGCTGAGCTTGTTTCTGAGAGAACGGCCGGGATCTTGTGTAGCCTCAAGCTGTAGTTATATAAAAACACAAAAACAATGCCTGTGTTTTTATATATTTCTCTAACGTCCTAGTGGATGCTGGGGACTCCGTCAGGACCATGGGGAATAGCGGCTCCGCAGGAGACAGGGCACAAAAGCAAGCTTTTAGGATCACATGGTGTGTACTGGCTCCTCCCCCTATGACCCTCCTCCAAGCCTCAGTTAGGTTTTTGTGCCCGGCCGAGAAGGGTGCAATCTAGGTGGCTCTCTTAAAGAGTTGCTTAGAAAAAGTTTTTAGGTTCTTTATTTTCAGTGAGTCCTGCTGGCAACAGGCTCACTGCATCGAGGGACTTAGGGGAGAGATTTTCAACTCACCTGCGTGCAGGATGGATTGGATTCTTAGGCTACTGGACATAGCTCCAGAGGGAGTCGGAACACAGGGCTCGCCCTGGGGTTCGTCCCGGAGCCGCGCCGCCGACCCCCCTTGCAGATGCTGAAGATGAAGAGGTCCGGAACCAGGCAGCAGAAGACTCTCAGTCTTCATCAGGTAGCGCACAGCACTGCAGCTGTGCGCCATTGTTGTCAGCACACTTCACACAGCGGTCATGGAGGGTGCAGGGCGCTGGGGGGGGGGCGCCCTGGGCAGCAATGTATAATTCCTGTATGGCGAAAAATACATCACATATAGCCCTTGAGGCTATATGGATGTATTTAACCCCTGCCAGATATCTAAAACTCCGGAGAAGAAGCCCGCCGAAAAGGGGGCGGGGCCTATTCTCCTCAGCACACAGCGCCATTTTCCCTCACAGAAAGGCTGGTGGGAAGGCTCCCATGATCTCCCCTGCACTGCACTACAGAAACAGGGTTAAAACAGAGAGGGGGGGCACTGATTTGGCGATATGTATATATATTAAAATGCTATAAAAGGAACACTTATATAAAGGTTGTCCCTGGATAATTATAGCGTTTTGGTGTGTGCTGGCAAACTCTCCCTCTGTCTCCCCAAAGGGCTAGTGGGTCCTGTCCTCTATCAGAGCATTCCCTATGTGTGTGCTGTATGTCGGTACGTGTGTGTCGACATGTATGAGGAAAATATTGGTGAGGAGGCGGAGCAAATTGCCTGTAATGGTGATGTCACTCTCTAGGGAGTCGACACCGGAATGGATGGCTTATTTATGGAAATTACGTGACAATGTCAACACGCTGCAAGCCGGTTGACGACATGAGAGGGCCGGCGAACAAATTAGTATCTGTCCAGGCGTCTCAAACACCGTCAGGGGCTGTAAAATGCCCATTTACCTCAGTCGGTCGACACAGACCCAGACACTGATTTCAGTGTCGACGGTGAAGAAACAAACGTATTTTCTTTTAGGGCCACACGTTAAGGGCAATGAAGGAGGTGTTACATATTTCTGATACGCCAAGTACCACAAAAAAGGGTATTATGTGTGAGGTGAAAAAACTACCTGTAGTTTTTCCTGAATCAGATAAATTAAATGAAGTGTGTGATGATGCGTGGGTTTCCCCCGATAGAAAATTATTGGCGGTATACCCTTTCCCGCCAGAAGTTAAGGCGCGGTGGGAAACACCCCTCAGGGTGGATAAGGCGCTCACACGCTTATCAGAACAAGTGGCGGTACCATCTACGGATAGGGCCGTACTTAAGGAGCCAGCTGATAGGAGGCTGAAAAATATCCTAAAAAGTATACACACACATGCTGGTGTTATACTGCGACCAGCGATCGCCTCAGCCTGGATGTGCAGAGCTGAGGTGGCTTGGTCGGATTCCCTGACTAAAAATATTGATACCTTTGACAGGGACAGTATTTTATTGACTATAGAGCATTTAAAGGATGCATTTCTATATATGCGAGATGCGCAGAGGGATATTTGCACTCTGGCATCAAGAGTAAATGCGATGTCCATATCTGCAAGAAGATGTTTATGGACACGACAGTGGTCAGGTGATGCAGATTCCAAACGGCACAAAGATGTATTGCCGTATAAAGGGGAGGAGTTATTTGGGGTCGGTCCATGGGACCTGGTGGCCAGGGCAACTGCTGGAAAATCCACCGTTTTTTACCCTAAGTCACATCTCTGCAGAAAAAGACACCGTCTTTTCAGCCTCAGTCCTTTCGTCCCTATAAGAGTCATATCTGCCCAGGGATAGAGGAAAGGGAAGAAGACTGCAGCAGGCAGCCCATTCCCAGGAACAGAAGCCCTCCACCGCTTCTACCAAGTTCTCAGCATGACGCTGGGACCGTACAGGACCCCTGGATCCTACAAGTAGTATCCAAGGGGTACAGATTGGAATGTCGAGAGGTTTCCCCCCTCGCAGGTTCCTGTAGTCTGCTGTACCAATGTCTCCCTCCGACAGGGAGGCAGTATTGAAAACAATTCACAAGCTGTATTCCCAGCAGGTGATAATAAAATTACCCCTCCGACAACAAGGAAAGGGGTATTACTCCACACTATATGGTGGTACTGAAGGCTAGGTGAGACCTATTCTAAATCTGAAAAATTTGAACACTTGCAAGGGTTCAAATCCAGATGGAGTCACTCAGAGCAGTGATAGCAAAGAACAAGGGGACTATATGGTGTCCCGGGACATCAGGGATGCTTACCTCCATGTCCCAAAATTTGCCTTTTCTCACCAAGGGTACCTCAGGTTCGTGGTACAGAACTGTCACTATCAGTTTCAAGACGATGCCGTTGGATTGTCCAAGGCACCCCGGGTCCTTACCAAGGTAATGACCGAAAGGAGGATTCGTCTTCAAAGAAAATGGACGACCTCCTGATAAGAACAAGGTCCAGAGAACAGTTGGAGGTCGGAGTAGCACTATCTCAAGTAGTTCTACGACAGCACGGGTGGATTCTAAATATTCCAAAACCGCAGTTGTTCCGACGACACGTCTGCTGGTCCTAGGGATGATTCTGGACACAGTCCAGGAAAAGGTGTTTCTCCCAGAGGAGAAAGCCAGGGAGTTATCCGAGCTAATCGGGATCCTCCTAAAACCAGGAAAAGTGTCAGTGCATCATTGCACAAGAGTCCTGGTAAAAATGGTGGCTTATTACGAAGCGCTTCCATTCGGCAGATTTCACGCAAGAACTCTTCAGTGGGATCTGCTGGACAAATGGTCCGGATCGCATCTTCAGATGCATCAGCGGATAACCCTATATCCAAGGACAAGGGTGTCTCTCCTGTGGTGATTACAGAGTGCTCATCTTCTAGAGGGCCGCAGATTCGGCATTCAGGATTGGATGCTGGTGACCACGGAGGCCAGCCTGAGAGGCTGGGGAGCAGTCACACAAGGAGTGTGATCAAGTCTGGAGAATTCTCTCCACATAAATATACTGGAGCTAAGAGCAAATTTATAATGCTCTAAGCTTAGCAAGACCTCTGCTTCAAGGTCAGCCGGTATTGATCCAGTGGGATAACATCACGGCAGTCGCCCACGTAAACAGAAAGGGCGGCACAAGAAGTAGGAGGGCAGTGGCAAAACTGCAAGGATTTTTCGCTAGGCGGAAAATCATGTGATAGCACTGTCAGCAGTGTTCATTCCGGGAGTGGACGACTGGGAAGCAGACTTCCTCAGCAGGCACGACCTCCACCCGGGAGAGTGGGAACTTCATCGGGAAGTTTTCCGCATGATTGTGAACCGTTGGGAAAGACCAAAGGTGGACATGATGGCGTCCCGCCCGAACAAAAAATGGGACAGGTATTGCGCCAGGTCACGAGACCTTCAGACGATAGCTGTGGACGTCCTGGTAACACCGTGGGTGTAACAGTCGGTGTATGTGTTCCCTCCTCTGCTTCTCATAACCAAGGTATTGAGAATTATAAGACATAGAGGAGTAAGAACTATACTCGTGGCTCCGGATTGGCCAAGAGGGACTTGGTAACCGGAACTTCAAGAGATGCTCACAGAGGACTAATGGCCTCGGGAGCTAAGAAGGGATTTGCTTTCAGCAAGTACCATGTCTGTTCCAAGAGGAACCGTGGCATCGGCCTTTAAGAAAGGACCTGCTCCAGCAGGGACCTTGTCTGTTCCAAGACTTACCGCGTCTGCGTTTGACGGCATGGCGGTTTGAACGCCGGATCCTAAGGGAAAAGGCATTCCGGAAGAGGTCATACCTACCCTGGTCAAAGCCAGGAAGGAGGTGACCGCACAACGTTATCACCACATGTGGTAAAAATATGTTGCGTGGGTGAGGCCAGGAAGGCCCCACGAAAAAATTTCAACTAGGTCGATTTCTGCACTTCCTGCAAACAGGAGTGTCTATGAGCCTCAAATTGGGGTCCATTAAGGTTCAAGTTTCGGCCCTATAGATTTTCTTCCAGAAAGAATTGGCTTCAGTTCCTGAAGTCCAGACGTTTGTCAAGGGAGTATTGCATATACAGCCCTTGTGTGCCTCCAGTGGCACTGTGGGATCTCAACGTAGTGTTGGGATTCCTCAAATCATATTGGTTTGAACCACTCAAATCTGTGGATTTGAAATATCTCACATGGAAAGTGACCATGCTGTTGGCCCTGGCCTCGGCCAGGCGATTGTCAAAATTGGCGGCTTTGTCTTACAAAAGCCCATATTTGATTTTCCATTCGGACAGGGCAGAACTGCGGACTCGTCCCCAGTTTCTTCCTAAGGTGGTGTCAGCGTTTCACCTGAAACAACCTATTGTGGTGCCTGCGGCTACTAGGGACTTGGAGGACTCCAAGTTGCTAGACGTTGTCAGGGCCCTGAAAATATATATATATATATATATATATATATATATATATAATTCTAGGACGGCTGGAGTCAGAAAGTCTGACTTGCTGTTTATATTGTAGGCACCCAAAAAGCTGGGTGCTCCTGCTTCTAAGCAGACTATTGCTCGTTGGATTTGTAGTACAATTCAGCTTGCACATTCTGTGGCAGGCCTGCCACAGCCAAAATCTGTAAATGCCCATTCCACAAGGAAGGTGGGCTCATCTTGGGCGGCTGCCCGAGGGGTCTCGGCTTTACAACTTTGCCGAGCAGCTACTTGGTCAGGGGCAAACACGTTTGCAAAATTCTACAAATTTGATACCCTGGCTGAGGAGGACCTGGAGTTCTCTCATTCGGTGCTGCAGAGTCATCCGCACTCTCCCGCCCGTTTGGGAGCTTTGGTATAATCCCCATGGTCCTGACGGAGTCCCCAGCATCCACTAGGACGTTAGAGAAAATAAGATTTTACTTACCGATAAATCTATTTCTCATAGTCCGTAGTGGATGCTGGGCGCCCATCCCAAGTGCGGATTGTCTGCATTACTTGTACATAGTTATTGTTACAAAAAATCGGGTTATTATTGTTGTGAGCCATCTTTTTTAGAGGCTACTTCATTGTTATCATACTGTTAACTGGGTTCAAATCACAAGTTGTACGGTGTGATTGGTGTGGCTGGTATGAGTCTTACCCGGGATTCAAGATCCTTCCTTATTGTGTACGCTCGTCCGGGCACAGTACCTAACTGAGGCTTGGAGGAGGGTCATAGGGGGAGGAGCCAGTACACACCATGTGATCCTAAAAGCTTGCTTTTGTGCCCTGTCTCCTGCGGAGCCGCTATTCCCCATGGTCCTGACGGAGTCCCCAGCATCCACTACGGACTATGAGAAATAGATTTATCGGTAAGTAAAATCTTATTATTTCTCTAATACAATCAGTACTCACTGCTTGTGGATTCTCTGAGGAGAGATGCAGATCCCTTTAGTAGGGATCATTGTCTCTCTAATGTTAAGACTTTTGTCCCCCTTTTCATTAGGTTGACGCAGTCTCATTCTTTCTTGTAATGGAGCAGGAGCTCCTTCAGTGCCCGTTACCTCCTTGGCACAATTTTCAAAACTGAGGGAGGAGGGATGTGAAGGGGGAGGAGCCGGCTGTGCAGACAATACTAGTTTTGGATTGTGCTACACCTCCGGTTGCAAGCTTCACACCCTAATGTATAAGGATGCTCCAGTGTCCCCTAGTGGATGAAAGAGAAAATTGGAGTACAACAGAGATTATATACACAGTGTAGACAAGACGTACCGGCGTTACCCTGTGTATAGATCACGCATATCACTCTACTACTAGAAATATGGGGCAGGACTATAGAGAAAGACATTACACCTCTACATACAAGTCCCGCATCATTACACCCCTACATACATGTCCCACATCATTACACCTCTACATCCATGTCCCACATCATTACACCTCTACATACAAGTCCCGCATCATTACACCCCTACATACATGTCCCACATCATTACACCTGTACATACATGTCCCACATCATTACACACCTAAATACCTGTCCTACTTCATTACACCTCTACATACAAGTCCTGAATCATTACACCCCTAAATACATGTCCCTCATCATTACACCTCTACATACATGTCCCCACATCATTACACCTCTACATACATGTCCCACATCATTACTCCTCTACATACCTGTCCCGCATCATTACACCCCTACATACATGTCCCGCAACATTACACCCCTACATACATGTCACCCATCATTACACCCCTACATACATGTCCCCCATCATTACACCCCTACATACATGTCCCCCATCATTACACCCCTACATACATGTCTCCCATCATTACACCCTACATACATGTCCCCCATCATTACACCTCTACATACATGTCCCCCATCATTACACCTCTACATACATGTCCCCCATCATTACACCCCTACATACATGTCCCACATCATTACACCCCTACATACATGTTCCGCATCATTACACCTCTACATACATGTCCCACATCATTACACCTCTACATACATGTCCCACATCATTACACCTCTACATACATGTCCCACATCATTACACCTCTACATACATGTCCCACATCATTACACCTCTACATACCTGTCCCACTTGATTTCACTTCTACATACATGTCCCACATCATTACACCTCTACATACATGTTCCACAACATGGCCCACAGGACCTAACTCGTCCCTTATTGGACTGACACCTGATACATTTTCTGCAACGATCACAAATGACTCTTCTTCTCGATGACCCTCAATGTACTCTTATTCTCCAATACCTTCATCAACATCGAACAATTTATAATAAGGCCAATGTAGTCATCCGCTACTATGTTTGGCTATAGCTTATTCATATGGGGAAGAGAAATAATAAGATTTTACTCACCGGTAAATCTATTTCTCGTAGTCCGTAGTGGATGCTGGGGACTCCGTAAGGACCATGGGCAATAGACGGGCTCCGCAGGAGACTCGGCACTCTAAAGAAAGATTTAGTACTACCTGGTGTGCACTGGCTCCTCCCTCAATGCCCCTCCTCCAGACCTCAGTTAAGGAAACTGTGCCCGGAAGAGCTGACATTACAAGGAAAGGATTTTGGAATCCAGGGTAAGACTCATACCAGCCACACCAATCACACCGTACAACTTGTGATAACTATACCCAGTTAACAGTATGAACAAACAACAGAGCATCAACCAATGGATGCCAACATAACATAACCCTTTATTAAGCAATAACTATATACACGTATTGCAGAAAGTCCGCACTTGGGACGGGCGCCCAGCATCCACTACGGACTACGAGAAATAGATTTACCGGTGAGTAAAATCTTATTTTCTCTAACGTCCTAGTGGATGCTGGGACTCCGTAAGGACCATGGGGATTATACCAAAGCTCCCAAACGGGCGGGAGAGTGCGGATGACTCTGCAGCACCGAATGGGCAAATACAAGGTGCTCCTCAGCCAGGGTATCAAACTTGTAGAATTTTGCAAATGTGTTTGAACCCGACCAAGTAGCAGCTCGGCAAAGCTGTAATGCCGAGACCCCTCGGGCAGCCGCCCAAGAAGAGCCCACCTTTCTTGTGGAATAGGCTTTCACTGATTTTGGATGCGACAATCCAGCCGCAGAATGAGCCTGCTGAATCGTGCCACAGATCCAGCGAGCAATAGTTTGCTTTGAAGCAGGAGCACCCAGCTTGTTGGATGCATACAGGACAAACAGCGAGTCAGTCTTCCTGACTCCAGCCGTTCTGGACACATAAATCTTCAAAGCCCGGACTACGTCAAGCAACTTGGAATCCTCCAAGTCACAAGTAGCCGCAGGCACCACAATAGGTTGGTTCAAATGAAAGGATGACACCACCTTTGGCAGAAATTGCGGACGAGTCCGCAATTCTGCCCTATCCATATGGAAAACCAGATAGGGGCTTTTACATGACAAAGCCGCCAATTCTGACACACGCCTAGCCGAAGCTAAGGCCAATAGCATGACCACTTTCCACGTGAGATACTTTAGCTCCACGGTCTTAAGTGGCTCAAACCAGTGAGATTTCAGGAAACTCAACACCACGTTAAGATCCCAAGGTGCCACTGGTGGCACAAAAGGGGGCTCAATATGCAGCACTCCCTTAACAAACGTCTGAACCTCCGGCAGTGAAACCAGTTCTTTTTGAAAGAAAATGGAAAGGGCCGAAATCTGGACCTTTATGGACCCTAATTTTAGGCCCATAGTCACTCCTGACTGTAGGAAGTGCAGGAATCGATCCAGCTGGAATTCCTCTGTAGGGGCCTTCCTGGCCTCACACCAAGCAACATATTTTCGCCATATACGGTGATAATGCTTTGCTGTCACGTCCTTCCTAGCCTTTATCAGCGTAGGAATAACTTCATCCGGAATGCCTTTTTCCGCTAGGATCCGGCGTTCAACCGCCATGCCGTTAAACGCAGCCGCGGTAAGTCTTGGAACAGACAGGGCCCTTGCTTGTAACAGGTCCTGTCTGAGAGGCAGAGGCCATGGGTCCTCTGTGAGCATTTCTTGCAATTCCGGGTACCAAGTCCTTCTTGGCCAATCCGGAACAATGAGTATTGTTCTCACTCCTCTTACAATTCTCAGTACTTTTGGTATGAGAGGAAGAGGAGGAAACACATAGACCGACTGGAACACCCACGGTGTTACTAGGGCGTCCACCGCTATCGCCTGAGGGTCCCTTGACCTGGCGCAATACCTTTTTAGCTTTTTGTTGAGATGGGATGCCATCATGTCCACCTGTGGCAGTTCCCATCGATTTGCAATCTGAGTGAAGACTTCTTGATGAAGTCCCCACTCTCCCGGGTGGAGGTCGTGCCTGCTAAGGAAGTCTGCTTCCCAGTTGTCCACTCCCGGATTGAACACTGCTGACAGTGCTAGTACGTGATTCTCCGCCCAACGAAGAATCCTGGTGGCTTCTGCCATTGCCACCCTGCTTCTTGTGCCGCCCTGGCGGTTTACATGGGCCACTGCAGTGATGTTGTCTGACTGAATCAGCACTGGTTGGTTTCGAAGCAGAGGCTCCGCTTGACTCAGGGTGTTGTATATGGCCCTTAGTTCCAGGATATTGATGTGCAGACAAGTCTCCTGACTTGACCACAGCCCCTGGAAGTTTCTTCCCTGAGTGACTGCCCCCCATCCGCGGAGGCTTGCATCCGTGGTCACCAGGACCCAGTCCTGTATGCCGAACCTGCGGCCCTCGAGGAGGTGAGCACTTTGCAGCCACCACAGAAGATACACCCTGGCCCTGGGGGACAGGGTGATCAGCCGATGCATCTGAAGATGCGATCCGGACTACTTGTCCAACAGATCCCACTGAAAGATCCTCGCATGGAACCTGCCGAAGGGAATGGCTTCGTATGACGCCACCATCTTTCCCAGGACTCACGTGCAGTGATGCACCGATACCTGTTTTGGTTTTAGGAGGTCTCTGACCAGAGTCACGAGCTCCTGAGCCTTCTCCTCCGGGAGAAACACCTTTTTCTGGTTTGTGTTCAGAATCATGCCCAGGAAGGGCAGACGCGTTGTAGGAATCAGCTGCGACTTTGGAATATTCAGAATCCAGCCGTGCTGTCGCAACACTTCCTGAGAGTGTTCTACGCTGATCAGCAACCGCTCCCTGGACCTCGCCTTTATTAGGAGATCGTCCAAGTATGGGATAATTGTAACCCCTTGCTTCCGAAGGAGCACCATCATTTCTGCCATCACCTTGGTAAATATTCTCGGTGCCGTGGACAGGCCAAACGGCAACGTCTGGAATTGGTAATGACAGTCCTGTACCACAAACCTGAGGTACTCCTGATGAGGTGGATAAATGGGGACATGCAAGTACGCATCCTTGATGTCCAGAGACACCATAAAATCCCCTTCCTCCAGGCTTGCTATGACCGCTCTGCGCGATTCCATCTTGAACTTGAATTTCTTCAGATAAATATTCAGGGATTTTAAATTCAAAATGGGTCTGACCGAACCGTCCGGTTTCGGTACCACAAACATGGTGGAATAGTAACCCCTTCCCTGTTGAAGGAGGGGAACCTTCACTACCACCTGCTGGAGATATAGTTTGTGAATTGCTGCCAACACTACCTCCCTTTCCATGGGGGAAGCTAGCAAGGTCGATTTTAGGTAACGGTGAGGGGGCGTCACCTCGAATTCCAGCTTGTATCCCTGAGACACAATTTGTATAGCCCAAGGATCCACCCGTGAGCGAACCCACTGGTGGCTGAAATTTCGGAGACGCGCCCCCACCGCTCCTGGCTCCGCCTGTGGAGCCCCAGCGTCATGCGGTGGATTTAGTGGAAGCCGGGGAGGACTTTTGTTCCTGGGAACTAGCTGCATGGTGCAGCTTTTTTCCTCTACCCCTGCCTCTGGCAAGAAAGGATGCACCTCTGACTTTCTTGCTTTTTTGTGAACGAAAGGACTGCATTTGGTAATACGGTGCTTTCTTTGGCTGTGAGGGAATATATGGCAAGAAATTTGACCTCCCAGCCTTAGCTGTGGAAACTAGGTCCGAGAGACCGTCCCCAAACAATTCCTCACCCTTATAAGGTAACACCTCCATGTGTTTTTTAGAGTCGGCATCACCTGTCCATTGCCGAGTCCATAGGACCCTTCTGGCAGAAATCGACATTGCGTTTATTCTAGAGCCCAGCAGGCAAATGTCCCCCTGGGCATCCCGCATATATAGGACAGCGTCTTTTATATGCCCCAGGGTCAGTAAAATAGTATCCTTGTCCAGGGTATCTAACTCCTCAGACAGAGTATCTGTCCATGCTGCTACAGCACTACACATCCAGGCCGAAGCAATTGCTGGCCTCAGAAGAGTACCAGAATGTGTATAAACGGACTTCAGGATACCTTCCTGCTTTCTATCCGCAGGATCCTTTAGGGCGGCCGTATCCTGTGACGGCAGGGCCACCTTCTTAGATAAGCGTGTCAACGCTTTGTCTACCCTAGGGGAGGATTCCCAGCGTAACCTGTCCGTTGGCGGGAAAGGATACGCCATAAGTAATCTTTTGGAAATCAGTACTTTCCTATCAGGGGAATCCCACGCTTTTTCACATAACTCATTTAATTCATGTGAAGGGGGAAAAGTCACTTCTTGCTTTTTCTCCCCAAACATATAAACCCTCTTGTCAGGGACAGGGTCATCCTCCGATATGTGCAATACATCATTCATTGCTATAATCATGTATCGGATGGCTTTAGTCATTTTAGGCTGCAACTTTGCATCATTGTCATAGACACTGGAGTCAGAATCCGTGTCGACATCTGTGTCAACCAACTGGGATAGTGGGCGCTTTTGAAACCCTAACGGTCTCTGAGCTGTAGAATCAGACATGGGTTGAGACCCTGACTGATTATCCAACCTTTTATGCAAGGAGCTTACGTTATCATTTAACACCTTCCACATATCCATCCAATCAGGTGTCTGCGCCGTCGGCGGCGACACCACATTCGCTTGCACTTGTTCTGCGCCTCCACGTAACAGTCCTCCTCAAACATGTCGACACAAACGTACCGACACACCGCACACACACAGGGAAATGCTCTAATTGAGGACAGGATCCCACAAGGCTTTTGGGGAGACAGAGAGAGAGTATGCCAGCACACACCCCAGCGCTATATAACCCAGGGATTATACAGTAACTTAGTGTTTACCCAGTAGCTGCTGTTTATGATAATTTGCGCCTAAATTTATGTGCCCCCCCTCTCTTTTTACCCTTTTTCTACCTTGATACTTCAGGGGAGAGCCTGGGGAGCTTCCTCTCAGCGGAGCTGTGGAGAGAAAATGGCGCCGGTTAGTGCTGAGGAAGAAGGCCCCGCCCCCTCAGCGGCGGGCTTCTGTCCCGGGTCTGTGTAAATAAAATGGCAGGGGCTCGTACATATATACAGTGCCCAGCTGTATATATGTGTCTTTTTGCCAAGAGGTATCCTTATTGCTGCCCAGGGCACCCCCCCTGCGCCCTGCACCCTACAGTGACCGGAGTGTGTGGGTAGTGTGGGCGCAATGGCGCACAGCTGCAGTGCTGTGCGCTACCTCATGTGAAGACAGGAGTCTTCTGCCTCCGATTTCGATGTCTTCTTGCTTCTGCCGGCTTCTGACTTCTGGCTCTGCGAGGGGGACGGCGGCGCGGCTCCGGGAACGGACGACCAGAGTTAAGATCCTGTGTTCGAACCCTCTGGAGCTAATGGTGTCCAGTAGCCTAAGAAGCACAAGCTAGCCGCAGTTAGTAGGTTTGCTTCTCTCCCCTCAGTCCCACGTAGCAGGGAGTCTGTTGCCAGCAGAAGCTCTCTGAAAATAAAAAACCTAACTAAAATACTTTCTTTCTTAGCAAGCTCAGGAGAGCCCACTAAGGCACCCAGCTCTGGCCGGGCACAGATTCTAACTGAGGTCTGGAGGAGGGGCATAGAGGGAGGAGCCAGTGCACACCAGTAGTCCTAATTCTTTCTTAGAGTGCCCAGTCTCCTGCGGAGCCCGTCTATTCCCCATGGTCCTTACGGAGTCCCCAGCATCCACTAGGACGTTAGAGAAAACATTATATATGCAGAACCACTGGAGATAGAATACCAGCTAAAACAAGTTCCTATTTCTATTTAAGAAACATTTACTTTGCAAAGTACAAACCAAAATATTCATCTTCAGACTCCTGCAAGACGTCCTCGGGCTGCACCTCCTGGACCGCTGGGGCACCGAGCAGCTTTCTCCTCTCTGCATCTAAGGAAGACTTCATGAGCTGTTCTGTTCCCAGCTGAGAACGTCTGTTTGCCACCTCTGCCCACTAATGAGACGGGAATGAAGAGCACAATATGGAGAGGGTTAGAGAGCCACTCTGTACACAGTGTCCTGCCACAGTAGGGGGACCTTACAGATGGACAGAGGACAAATCCCAGTCATACAGGAAAGTATACGGCAGCATGGGTCAGTGTGACTACACGTTACTACCGAGTACGCATCAGACACACCCTGTTAGACTGTTCTATTGCCATATAAAACACACGCTGCACAGATACCAAACTAACCATACAATATTCTTCAGCCATCCACTACAGACACAAAGTCAGTCTCCGCTGCTGCCCCCCTTTCCCTGCTGTACCTCAAATCCCCAGCTCCATTCATCCCTCCGCTCCTACTGTACCCTATGCCCCCCCCAGCTCCATCCATCTCACCTCTTTCTGCTGTTCCTCCCCCGCGCCCAACTCCATCCATCCTGACCTCACTTGCTCCATCTATGCTGCCGCCCCTACCCCCAGCTCCATCTGTTTCCCAATCCCTGCTCCCTCTCTGCTATTACCCACGCCCTCCCAACTTCATCCATCCTGACCCCCCGATCTCGCTCTGCTGTTCCCAAGCCTCCCAGTTCCATCCCTTCCCCCTTTCCTGCTATTCCCCACGCCCTCCCAGCTCCATACATCCTGACCCTCCGCTCCCTCTCTGATGTTCCCCATGGCCCCTAGCTCCATCCATCTCCCCATCCCTGCTCCCTTCTCTGCTGTTCCCTTTGCCCCCCCCTCCATCCATTCAATCCTGAGCCCCCTCTCTTCCTCTGCTGTTCTCCACGCCCCCCCTGCTCCTTCTCTACTGTTCTCCAGAACCCCTAGCTCCATCCATCCCCAACCCCGCTCCTTCTCTGCTTTTCCTGTTGTCCACCCACAGCTCCATCCATCCCCCAACCCTGCTCCCTCTCTGCTGTTCCCCACACCCTCCATCCTGACCCCCTGCTCCCTCTCTGCTGTTCCCCACACCCTCCATCCTGACCCCCTGCTCCCTCTCTGCTGTTCCCCACACCCTCCATCCTGACCCCCTGCTTCCTCTCTGCTGTTCCCCACACCCTCCTGCACCATCCATCCTGACCCCCTGCTCCCTCTCTGCTGTTCCCCACGCCCTCCTGCACCATCCATCCTGACCCCCTGCTCCCTCTCTGCTGTTCCCCACACCCTCCTGCACCATCCATCCTGACCCCCTGCTCCCTCTCTGATGTTCCCCACACCCTCCTGCACCATCCATCCTGACCCCCTGCTCCCTCTCTGCTGTTCCCCACACCCTCCTGCACCATCCATCCTGAATCCCCTGCTCCCTCTCTGCTGTTCCCCACACCCTCCCAGCTCCACCCATCCTGACCCCCTGCTCCCTCTCTGCTGTTCCCCACACCCTCCCAGCTCCATCCATCCTGGCCCCCTGCTCCCTCTCTGCTGTTCCCCACACCTTCCTGCACCATCCACCCTGACCCCCTGCTCCCTCTCTGCTGTTCCCCACACCCTCCATCCTGACCCCCTGCTTCCTCTCTGCTGTTCCCCACACCCTCCTGCACCATCCATCCTGACCCCCTGCTCCCTCTCTGCTGTTCCCCACACCCTCCTGCACCATCCATCCTGACCCCCTGCTCCCTCTCTGCTGTTCCCCACACCCTCCTGCACCATCCATCCTGAATCTCCTGCTCCCTCTCTGCTGTTCCCCACACCCTCCTGCACCATCCATCCTGAATCCCCTGCTCCCTCTCTGCTGTTCCCCACACCCTCCTGCACCATCCATCCTGAATCCCCTGCTCCCTCTCTGCTGTTCCCCACACCCTCCTGCACCATCCATCCTGAATCTCCTGCTCCCTCTCTGCTGTTCCCCGCACACCCTCCTGCACTATCCATCCTGAATCTCCTGCTCCCTCTCTGCTGTTCCCCGCACACCCTCCTGCACCATCCATCCTGAATCTCCTGCTCCCTCTCTGCTGTTCCCCGCACACCCTCCTACACTATCCATCCTGAATCTCCTGCTCCCCGCACACCCTCCTGCACCATCCATCCTGAATCTCCTGCTCCCTCTCTGCTGTTCCCCGCACACCCTCCTGCACTATCCATCCTGAATATCCTGCTCCCGATCTGCTGTTCCCCACACCATCCTGCACCATCCCTCCTGAATCCCCTGCTCCCTCTCTGCTGTTCCCCGCACACCCTCCTGCACCATCCATCCTGAATCTCCTGCTCCCTCTCTGCTGTTCCCCGCACACCCTCCTACACTATCCATCCTGAATCTCCTGCTCCCCGCACACCCTCCTGCACCATCCATCCTGAATCTCCTGCTCCCTCTCTGCTGTTCCCCGCATACCCTCCTGCACTATCCATCCTGAATATCCTGCTCCCGCTCTGCTGTTCCCCACACCATCCTGCACCATCCCTCCTGAATCCCCTGCTCCCTCTCTGCTGCTCCCTGCACACCCTCCTGCACCATCCATCCTGAATATCCTGCTCCCGCTCTGCTGTTCCCCACACCATCCTGCACCATCCCTCCTGAATCTCCTGCTCCCTCTCTGCTGTTCCTCGCACACCCTCCTGCACCATCCATCCTGAATCCCCTGCTCCCTCTCTGCTGTTCCCCACACCCTCCTGCACTATCCATCCTGAATCTCCTGCTCCCCGCACACCCTCCTGCACCATCCATCCTGAATCCCCTGCTCCATCTCTGCTGTTCCCCGCACCCTCCTGCTCCATCCATCCTGAATTCCCTGCTCCCTATAGAATCAGCCCCAATCTTTGTAGAGCGGTTTCTTGCCTTTCTGGTTTCCAGCTCTTTAATGACATCACACAGCTGCTTCTCCTGCTCTTTAATACCCTCCGTTAGTTTCACCATTTCTTGGTAACATTTCCCACGCTGCACGTCATCCTGCGTCTGCTTGTGAAGGGTCTGGAGCTTCCACTCTGTTTCTGAGCACAGACGGTCAGCTTTTGCCAAGCTCTCTTCCAGCAACTACGGAAAATGAAGAAAATGTAAATGAAGAAAATGTAGAGACCTTGTAAGTGATAAAGCCTAAAGTCACAATAGGGACGCAGGGGATGTGACAGTGACTGTTAGGTCACACAGACAGCCCTTAACCACAATGCTGGGTTATTGGTAAATAGCAGGTACAGGATTAATGCAGGAACACAGGCTAATGCAGGTGTTAGGAGTCTCACCTCAGGAGCTAATGTAAGTACTGTGCATCTGCACAGCACTGTATCACAATATACAGTAGGGATGGATGCAGTCACACATCAGGTCGGAGGTTACACCTCCATGCAGACCTTGGGTCCTAGTGCCCGGCATGTATTTCAGAGAGAGAAGAAAGTGCAGACTGCTGCCGCTACTCTCCCAACAGTAAAAAGGTAACAGCAAACCATCATATGACAGTACACTAAGGAGGGCAAAACATGTCACTAGAGTGTAAAAACAAAGTAGAAATCCCAAATGATTTGCCCACCCTCAACAGATATTAGTTACTTTTTCATACGTTCATTAGTCCCTTTTCTCTGATTCCACAGGGAGGGAGGTTCTGGAACCCTAGGCTGTAAGAGGCTCAGCCTTGAGTTTGGACCCTATACTGGTCTACATACAATGTGTAAACCAGCCCCCATCTCTACATCCCCTAACCTGCCAGGAAGCTAATGATATTGATAACCAAGCCACCCAGGATTGAATAGAGAATAGCACAAGATAGAACAACGTTCTCCAACAGTGGAGCTGGTGAGCTAGAACTGTGGATCTGAACAGGCATTGGTGACCTTCCCAGATCAGAACATGCCAGTATGCATCTTTGATGTCTATTGGAGACATTATTACCATGCTGTTTACCATTGACATCCAGTACTCCATCTTGAACCTATCCACCTGAAGTGGACAAGTTTTATAGACTGAATGCAGTTCAATAACTACTCCGTATTCCTATCTTATTAAGCCAAGGTAGGTCTAATAGAGACCTGGCTGCATCAGACTTAAGGATGGCTTTACATTTTTATCCCTATGCCTATCAGGGCTATCACTGAAGACCCCAACTTTTGGGTTCATAAGAGTGGTGGTGGTCAAGTGCGTAGTGATAACTAGGAAACCCTTCCCTAGGTAGGTGTAAGAGGGATCTCATTGGGAAGAGGAAAAAAGTTCTAGCCTACATGCTACCTGGACACTGGCATCAGGTTTGGTCCACGCTTTGCATAATAAATCTTCCAGCTGATGAGGAGTGAAGGAAACAGACTTTTTCCTCCTTTCAATCAGTGAATTGTCGGGCACCTTGAACTGCCATATAAGGGAATCCTCCACAAAGCATGAGAAATCTTGCAGGATGGAATCCTCAGCCATCTAACCTTCCTTCTACGAGGAACAAACAGAGCCTACCAAGGCCTAGCTGAAGCAGCGGATTACCAGATTCCTGCTAAGCAGTAGAAGACCTTAACAATGCCCTGTATTGACCTGAAGAGCCGCTGGCCGTCTGCCTTACATACATAGTGGCAAAAGTCTATGTTGAGCCTCTTACCACTCCTAGCATCATCATATGCAGTATATGGAACATTAATTTGTTTATATTTTTTTCTTTGCACTATTGGATAGAATATGTGTGTGTGTGTGTGTATATATATATATATATATATATATATATATATACACACACACACACACACACACACACACACACACACATACACACACACACACACACATATATGCACCTACCCCTGCACCCCCCATTTTTACACCACGCCCCCGCAACGCTCCATCTCCGCCTTGCCGCGAACAAGAGGCGTTGGTATCTTCTGCGGGCGCATGGGCAGGACTGGTGCTGCACCTGCATTCGTAAACATTCTGGTTGGATTGCTCTTTGCAATCCAACCGAAAATAGGATTTTGGTACTTACCAGGTAAATCCTTTTCTTTGAATCCATAGGGGGCACTGGAGTACTCTTGGGATATGGACGGGTGTAGCCGAACAAAGGCACTGAATATTTAAATTTAGGACTCTCCCCCCCCTCCATATCCCCGAGTACCTCAGTGTACTCTCTCAGTGTTTTTTTACTGAGCGAACAGGAACTATATAGAGAGGTTGACAATGGAGAATACCTATAACATAACGGACAACCACAATGTTGACCCATAACCTTACTGTCAACTAAACAGTTGACACCATAACCATAACATAACGGACAACAACAATGTTGACCCATAACCTTACGGTCAACTAAACAGTTGACACCATAACCGATAGAACTTTATAATTTGAACCAATCGGTGAAAATGTGTTACCATAAGCTCCTCTGAGCTTAATATCAATCAAGTAAAACTTGTTACCCTAAGCTCCCTTGAGCTTAAAACAACCCAGGTAAAACTGCTCTGGGTGGGCGTCCAGTGCCCCCTATGGATTCAAAGAAAAGGATTTACCTGGTAAGTACCAAAATCCTATTTTCTTTATCATCCACTAGGGGTCACTGGAGTACTCTTGGGACGTACCAAAGCTTCCCTCGTGGGCGGGAGAGCTGTTTGATACTTGTAACAGTAGGCAGGCCAAAGCTAGATGCTGATGGCGCCACCATTCATAACGTGTAAACGTGCACGGCTATGTAGCCGCGTCGTAGACGCTCCACGACCCGCTGGGTCTGACATTCCCACAGAACCTGTGGGATGAGCTATTACTGACGTAGGCGATTGTAACTTAGCCTTAAAGTAAGCCTGACTTGTAGTCATTATTATTATCCCACTGGATAATGTCTGCTGAGAAACTGGCTAACCCCAGTTGGCAGAATCATAGAGAACAAACAACGTATTGATATCACGTACTGTAGACATTCGGGACATATATAAACGCGTAATGCGTGTACCACATTCAGAATTCTAGAATGTGCTGTCCACACAGGAACCACTATTGGTATATTGATGTGAAGAATACGAAAGCGGAATTCGTCCGAAGATCTGCTTTGTCATGAGAAAACTCAAATACGGTGGCTTGGAATACAAGGCACCCAAATATGAAACCAAAACCCTTGCCGAAGCCAAGGCTAGAATAAAAATGTTTTCCAAAGTGAGAAACTTAATCCCCATTTGTTGTAAGGGTTCAAAATATGAAAACTGTAAGAAATCTGAACCCAACCTCAAGCCACCTGGCGCTGTAGGTGAGATAAATAGAATCTGAACTTTGGTGACACCTTGTATAACGGTGTGTACAGACGCAATAAAGACAAACGTCTTTGAAGATAAGTTTACTACACAGATACCTGCACCCTCCGTGCAAGTAAACGCAGTTTTCCATACCACCCCGTTTAACAGAATACGGATAACTTGAAGGATGATGTCGGAAACTTCCGAGGTTTACGACTTATGTAAGCACACGAAATTTTGTAATAATGAGCTGCCTTAAGCGGTCTACTAGCTCGTAACCTGGTTGGTATAACCGACACTGTAATGCTCTATTTCTTAAGAGGGCGGTTTGAACCCTCACCCCATCAACCGCAGCTGCGGTACATAGGTAACAAGTACATAGGTAACTATGGGTAAAAAAACGTTCCCTGATGTACCAGGTCGGACGTATTATGAGCGGCCCAAGATCGTGTGCAAGTATTCCTTGGAAATTCGAGAAGCAACTTCTCTGACACACATGAGATACCATCAGTATGACTGTGACGAACTGTCTTATGATCCGTTTTGACAACGGAGAGAGAGAGAGAGCAGCGGAAAATGGTGGAGCCAGATACACGATGCTGAATGACCACATGAATGTGAGAGACTCCACCGCCACTGCCCTTGTGATCTGTTGTTTTGTACACATACTGAGCTTTTGTAATTGTGGCGAGATACCATCATGTATACCTGAGGGTAACCCCCTTCTGTGGACTCACATATGAAACACCTCTGGATTTAATGTCCAGTTTTCAGGATCCAAATTCTGACGGGTGAGATCATCTGTCTAACAGATGTCCACTCACGGAATAATCTCTTGACATTTTCACATAATGGTGTTCTGAGCCATTGAGGATTGGAGTTACCTGCCGCATTGCCATGCGGCTTTTTTGTTCTCTGTATGCAACTGCCGTTGCGTTGTCTGACTGCCCGTGGTCAGACTGAAAGCGAAGCATGTAGTGCATTGTAAAATTCACGTAGTTCCAGGACATTTATCGACAGCAATCTATCGTGTTTTAGAACCTCTGTCGCTGATTTTTTGTAAACTACAACTCCTGAACCTCTGCGACTCTCGTCCAGACACCCTCGCCCCTCTGTGGGAACCGCGAGTGAAGGGCGGCGAACTAAATCGCTTAAAACGCATTATTATCTTAACTAGGTGAATACACCAATGTACCGTTAGTGTGCGTGAATTGCACTAATTACTAGATGTACATTTGTTCTTGCTGGTGTAGTAGGTAAATGCTTTGAATTACCGTATTTATAATCTTACCTAGGAATTGTGAACGTGATCTGCCACCGCAGTATACATTAGTAGCGCAAGTTAGAGGAACTTTGTTGATACAGAGTTCTTATGAGCAGATCATCTAAGATAGAGAAACTCTGTTGCGACAGAGTTCTTATGTGAGATGAACTATCATCTTCCAACATCACTTTGGTAAATACCAGAGTATAAGAAACGGTAGACCTGAAATGGTTAATGGTTGTGGCGATTTGCAAACGCTAAAACCTGTGATGAACAAACCGGAATGGGTATATCTGCATTGTGCAGATCAAGTGCAAGTATGCAATTTTGTGGCTCCAATCTGCCAATACTAACCGCAGCAAATCTATTTTCAAACTGCAGTAAGTGACTTGCTGATTGAAACTGCGACGTAGCTGTATGGTTTTGTTACCCCAAACAGAGGGGAATAAGCAACCCTGACTCTGTTGTTGTACTACTGCCTGTATTATAAAGACAGCTGAAAACCCAGCAGAGACCAAATGACTACCTGCCAAACCGTTCGACTGAGGCAGTCATGTCCTTTAATTTGTAACTAGCTGAGACCTCCATGAGTTGAAGTCTGGAAACCCCGCAAAAGTAACATGTAAAGACGCGCTTCCACAATTGGAAAAGAGATCATCAAACTACTGGCTTGCTGACCGTAGCGTCCTGTCGTTACAAGGCGTGAGTGTTTTGTACCACCGCCTTGAAAAACTGAAGTCTAAAGGGATTAAACGCCGGCACAAGTATTCCGTTTTGATACTGGATGCGGTAATGGCTGAATATCAAATTTAGGACCAACAAGCTGTGGCCTTGTCGTGCTGAACTAGCGACGATGAAAAGTGAGAATCGAAGTACCGTCGTTAGAAGAGGCTTTACAGATATACTCTGCAGCTTCTTTTAACAGTAATGTCATTGTTTCCATACATAGTCTAGTGACCCAAATGTTTCTTGGGTCTTTATAATGTTTGACACAGACGCATTTACCAATGGCGGATGGCGTCATCTTGGAAACGATTAAATAGTGGTCAAAGTCTACTAAGTGTAACAATGGAGACATTGACTCACTGTAATTTATCAATGTATGTTGGCAACAACCCTGCACTATCTGAGTGCTGGTCTAATGTACCCTTCTCACTCGTAGTTATCGGTGTGAGATTTGACATAGAATCGTGCATTAAATTATAAGACCAGTTAAATAAACACTATGGTACCCAAAGGGAAATTGGCCCTTTGGAAAGACTGTCTTTTGTTAGAGCTGGCGGAATAACTTCCGAGACTCCGATGTTTATTTGAATTGCCATTAAAATAGGACTTGAAAATTATTTTTAGTCTGCGCTAGCCTTACTCGCTATGCAGACAGACACCACAATAGGCAACGGACAGCCATTGCACGCCTTATGACGTTATCATGTCATATATATATTTTATTGCTGAACAGCATATTAATATTAAACTCATGGTTGTTTCTCTCTACGGAAATCTTTAGTAAAAACCGAAAGATTTATTGGCTGTGAAGAGAAACCAGAGTAATCTTTATGTGAAAAGCAGTTCACATGGCCTATGAAACCCGAACCAAATTCCTACTAACACCCCTGCGCCTCTGGTGGCTTAGAGATGTAGGGCAGGAATGTTCTAGAATTATGTAAAAATACAGTTTACATGGCTAACTTATGCTGACCAAAAATTCCCCCTAACACCCCTGCGCCTCTGGTGGCTTAGAGATGTAGGGCAGGAATGTTCCAGAATTACAAACTGGAAAACAACAGGAAGCATGGTTAAAATGGCCCCTTTGCCATGCTGACCGTGATAATCACAGAACAAATTACAAATTTTCCAGTGTTAATCTAGCCTATTATACAGTATAATCACAGGCCGGGTACAACACATGCTCTATGAATAAATATATATATATATTCCAGACATTAATATATTTATACAGCATCAATATATAGGCTCAATAGCCTTTTTACAATGTTAATAACAGCCATTAATATATAGGCTCAAAAGCCTATTATACTGCTACATCACAGACAGTAATATAGATTTAATAGCCCATTACTATCAGGCCATCCTTATAAATATCTTATATTTAACCTGGCAACTTCCACCGGGTCTCTTCCCCCCACCGTCTCTGTACTGAGACTGAGAGAGCTGCGGCGGCCGACAGCCTTTGTCATCACCTGCACTGAGGTCTGCTGTGGCCGTTGTGAGGGCGCCTGAGTGGGGAGAGCAGCGGCGTGCCTGGAGCGCTTTCCACCGCTGGGAAACACGGACGCCGGACGGAGCGGCTGATAAATATGGTTTTCCCCCTGCTCTGCTGTGTCTGAGTGGGGAGAGCAGCCACGTGCTGTGCGGCCGGACGAAGCTGCGGCCGAACGGAGCGCTCACCGTCTTTGTCAGACCTTGTGCGGAGCGGCTGATAAATATGGTTTTCCCCCTGCTCTGCTGTGTCTGAGTGGGGAGAGCAGCCGCGTGCCGTGCGGCCGGGCGAAGCAGCGGCCGAACGGAGCGCTTACCTTGTGCGTAGCGGCTGGGCATAGCGCGTCTGAGCTCCCCCTGCTGTGCTGCCGGACGGAGCTCAGTATGAGCGCGAGGCATGTTAACCCCTACATAGCGGGGCGGCAGCCTGCGCTGACCGCCCCGTTCCCCAGCCTACCTTCCTTGCGACGCTGTAACTCCTGGCTGTGACGGGGCTTCTTGTGTGTAAGCTCCGTCCAGTTTCAGTGAAGTGAGTCATGGCTGTGACGGGGCTTCTTCTGTGTAAGCTCCGTCCAGTCTTCATTGATGTGACTCATGGTTGTCATTCTGTAGTCCTGGCTGCAACGGAGCTTCTTTGTGTAAGCTCCGTTCAGCTTTGTAGTCCTGGCTGTGACGGGGCTTCTATGTGTAAGCCCCGTCCAGCTCCAGTCAGCGTCCCAGTGATCTATGGCTGCGACGGGCTTCTTTTGTGCAAGCCCGTCCAGCTCTCTAGTCCTGGCTGCTCTTTTAGAAGCAGTGAGCTGTCTGTGGCTGTGAGGGTGCTCTTTGTGAGGACCGACACGCCATGCTGTCTGTGGCTGTGAGGGTGCTCTTTGTGAGGACCGACACGCCATGCGCTGCCCCTGCAGCGGCACTATCCCGGACCCATGTTTTTCCAGAAACTGGGAAGGGATGTGCTATGTGTAAAAATAAAAATTAAAAATAAAAATCCAAGTGTGGGTATACCACAAGCCGATGTTCGTGCTGTGAGCACCGAAAAAACACTGAGAGAGTACACTGAGGTACTCGGGTATATGGAGGGGGGGGGAGAGTCCTAAATTTAAATATTCAGTGCCTTTGTTCGGCTACGCCCGTCCATATCCCAAGAGTACTCCAGTGACCCCTAGTGGATGATAAAGAAATTAGCCCCATAATAAATGGATATAGGTTCGCTAGATGATTCTGCATGAACGGTGTATTTCTGAGCTGAATTATATACCTTGAATAACTGAAATGTTCATACTTAGACTCTGTCCCGCATGACAATTATATCGTCCTCGGGAAGCAGTTATTGGGAGGGTGGTCACAGCAACTAACCAACACGCTGTGCTTGGCATGTTCTGTGTTCTTCCACTTGTCTTATACCCTTAGGGTGGTGTTTTAAAGTGGGTGTGGGACAGCTACAGGAAAGGCCAGGGTAAGTCTGGACAGCACGTTTTATATCCACACTTCATATAGACAGTACGTATGTGAACATTTACTTTGTTATAATACTTTATAAAAGGGTCCCAGCTTTTGAATCAAATCCCCAACCTTCTGGTCTCTGAGATCGGCCTCTGATTCCATTAATCTCCAAAACATTTGATCTTTTAGGTCAGCCTTCCTCTGATTGGCGTCCATCTCTCCTTTCACTTCCTGTGTCTCCGCTTCCTGCTCTTTAGCCAATTGCTGGGAAATAAAACACATAATAAACTTGTGGAGCTAAACTGGTGGACAAAGAGGTAAAGAACATGCTTGTATAACAGTCTAGATGAATAGAATAAAGACACAATTATTCTCCTCAGTATGTAAGCTTTGAGGCATAGGCGGAACTACTAGCGTTGCAGCCGGTGCACTGCAGACGGACTCGGGCCTAATTCAGACTGGATCGCTGCCGTCGGAAGCCCAGTGAGATGCTAAAAGTATCTAAGGGCTGCGATCGCCTCTGTCTGATTGACAGGCAGAGGCGGTCGCTGGAGGGGGCGTGCCAACAGCGTTAGAACGCCGTTGCGGGGGCGGGCCACGGCGGTTGTGTGACGTCACACGCATCTGTTGCCGACCCGTGCGGGGGGAGGTGGGGCAGAGCCAGACATGCGGGGCGGACTAGCCCTGTGCTGGGCGTCCCCCCGCACGTCTGAGAAACTGATCGTAAATGTGCTAAATTTAGCACATCTACTGTACGATCAGATCTGAATTACCCCCTCATTACAGTACATCACAGCCTAAAGAAGAAGAAGGCGGCAGTTCAGCTGGAGAAGAGGAGGAGGAGCACTCCCATTTCCCATATATTGGGTACAGGATTACTGAGTAATGAAACAACGTGGCTATGCTCCTGCTAGCTGCAGCAAGTTGCCCTGCCCCCGAGGTCTGTCTTACCCTGCCTGACGTGTCATACTGATACTTATTAGCACATTTTATTTATTTACCGGTCTCTATGTTCATCCTGTACAACGCTGCACACATTTTTAAACGCCTTTTAAATAAAAGTTAATAAGAATTTAGTACTACCTGTTCAAAGAACCGTCTCTGGGCTTCCAGCTCCATCTTCCGGATTTCCACATCTTGCACTACAGCCGCCTTTTCCCTTTCCCGCACGCACGTTTTCCGTTCAATGGTGTCGTCCAGGCGCCGAAGCTCCATCTTGCGCTGGTCCTGCTGATATTTCATGAAGCGTCTTCTTGCGGCATCTAGGAGCTGAAGTTCTTTTACTTTCAGCTCTCGTTTTACACTTGCCAGCCTAGGAACGGGGGTATATATATATATATCAGTCATGTGACCTAGGCAGACATCCAGCAACATTCTATGCTACTCTGAGTTAGCCCCGAAGATCCGCTGAGATGAGCATATTCGCCTGGGATTTGTAGTGCACATAAAAAAAACAAAAAATTCACAGATTACGGTCTTACAGTGTGAAGGTGAGGAGACAACTTTAAACACAACATTGTGACCTGTGTCCCACAATACCTGGAGTTCAACCTATATTGCTCATCACTGCTGTGACAGGCATTTTTCTGTGGAGCAGATCAGAGTTTCGGGCTTATGATATGAGTGGTGACCTCCATCAGATGATCTGTCTGCAGCATTAAAAGGTTACAATATAGGCGGGCAGCAACCAGCTTTTAGGACAGGGGTGGGGAACCTCAGGCCCGTGGGCCGTATAAGGCCCGCAAAGCCACTTGATCCGGCCCTCCCAGGCTCACCTAACCAAGGGAGATGCCGGGCGCCCACTGAGATTATGTTACTAGCGGGCGCCCGGCTTCCCCTCAGCAGCAGCTGGAGGCAGGAACTCACTCCTGAGCTGTGGCTTCCGGCTCTGGCAGTGTGCGTGTGTGCCTGTGCAGTGCTATGGGAGAGATGTCATGACGTCTCTCCCATAGTTCTGAGGAGCGGGCAGCCAGGCAGAGGGCAAGGGTCCGGAAGCAGGAGCATGGCTGGTGAGTATTGTTTTTTCTTTCTTTTAATGTGTGTGTGTGTGTGTGTGTGTGTGTGTGTGTGTGTGTGTGTGTGTGTGTGTGTGTGTGTGTGTGTAAGCGGCGCTACTAGGGGTTATATCTAATGGGGTCATATCTACTGGGGGCAGGCTAATTTTTAAGTTGATCATTTTTGTATGGCCCCCGAAGGATTTTATAAATATCCAAATGGCCCTTGGTAGAAAAAAGGTTCCCCACCCCTGTTTTAGGAGATGTAACAGTTGCCAGGATATAGCTGAACACGCTAGTGAGCCTGATGCTATCTGTCCCTGTCTACGGAGCTGTGTTTCGGCCCCAGGATTGGAATGTGTAAGACTAAACGCTGCTCACTCCAACCCCCCCCCCCCCCCCTCCCCAATATCACCTCTGCCTCTGCTGCAGCAGCTTCTGTTCCTCCTCCATTAGAAGCTGCCGCCTCTGCTGTTCTGCTCCTTGGAGAAGCTCCTGTTGCTGGTACCAGGCCTCGTCCTCTGCGCGGCGCTTTAAAGCCTCAGCTTCCATTTCGTGGGTTATTTGTCTGCAGGTAACACAGAGGAGAGAGTAGACGTCAAGGCGATCAGAATGGGTAAGAGACAATATGAAGCGGATCAGCTGACGCGGCATACCTCTCCCGTAAGTACTCCAATTCCTCTTGCCGGATTCTCCCCCTCTCCTGGCTCTGGTAATCCACAATGAACTTGGGGTACTTGTTGAAGATGGGATACTGTTCCTTTGTAAGAGGCGCAAACTCGCTGAGAAGGCGCTCGGGGTGGATACTGGCTGGCGTGGAATCCATGAGATGGTACGCTTCTTTAATCATCGCATTGATATCCAGATTATTCCGGTGATGGAAAAAGTACTAAGACGTAAGTAAATATACGGAGTGATGTATGGGAAACATTCCAGTGTCATAGGGGCTTTGCCACCTTTATACAACTTTATTAGGTTTCCACTAAAGAAGAAATTGGCAGTATAACAGCAACCCTCTTCATTTCACTAAACCTAAGTGATAGGGATAGGCACTAAGGGAGGAGGTTGGTGTTAGGCTGCGGGGAAGGGGGGGTTAGGTTTAGGCACCACCAGGGGAAGGTTAGGTCTAGGCACTAAGGGGGAGGGTTAGGGCTGCGGGGAAGGGGGGGTTAGGTTTAGGCACCACCGGGGGGAGGTTAGTGCTAGACACTAAGAGGGGGACTTTGGGGTTAGGCTGCGAGAAGGGAGGGTTAGGTTTAGTCACCACCGGGGGCAGGTTAGGTGTAGGCACTAAGGGGGAAGGTTAGGGTTGCGGGGAAGGGGGAGGGGGGATCAGGTTACTAAGGGAGGAGGTTAGAGTTAGGCTGCGGGAACGGAGGGTTAGGATTAGGCACCACTGGGGGGAGGTTAGGTCTAGGCACCAAGTGGAAAGGTTAGGGATAAGAGGAAGGGGGGGGGGGGGGGGGGAGTTAGGTCTAGGCACTAAGGGGGAGGGTTAGGGCTGCGGGGAAAGGGGAGGGGGATTAAGTTTAGGCACCACCGGGGGGAGGTTAGGGTTTGGCACTAAGGGAGGAGGTTAGGGTTAGGCTGCGGGAAGGGAGGGTTAGGGTTAGGCACCACCGGGGGAAGGTTAGGTCTAGGCACAAAGGGGGAAGGTTCGGGCTGCTGGGAAGGGGGTGGGGGGATTAGGTTTAGGCACCAGTGGGGGGAGTTTGGGGTTAGGCTGCGGGAAGGAAGGGTTAGGTTTAGGCACCACCGGGGGGAGGTTAGCGTTAGCCACTAAGGGGGGGGCGTTGGGGTTAGGTTCCAGCAAGGGAGGGTTAGGTTTAGGAACTGCCAGGGGGAGGGTTGGGTTAGGCACTAAGGGGGTAGTTGGGGTTAGGCCGCGGGAAGGGAGGGTTAGGTTTAGGCACCACCGGAGGGAGGGTAGGGTAAGCCACTAAGGAAGGGGGGAGAGGGTGACATTGGGGTTAGGTTGCAGGAAGGGAGAGTTAGGGGTGGGGGGGTGGGGAGAGGGGGGAACTTATTTACATCGCCCCTGTTGGGATTTCAAATATCGGGATGCCGGCGTCGGCATTGTGATCATACTGAACCCCACTCCGCCATATTGTCAGGAAGATAAAATGTTGCTAATATCCCAATAATCTGGCTGCAGTTAGGAACTCATTACATAGTAAGGGCACAGAGATGATATAATGAAAGAAGTGTTATTAGGGGGACTGTAAGTTGCCAGGTGGCTAGTATTGAAACCAAATCCCACAGCATGGCAGAATGATTCCACTTTTTTTGTCTAAACAAGCAAGGCCGGACTATGTGGGGTACTACAACTCTCACACTAACCTAGCTACTGTGTGTGTGCAGGTCAGGGCATGGCAACACTCATGTCTATATTATACAATTTATCAATATGATAATCTATGTACTGTGTCAGGGGCAACGGCAGGAATTTTAGAAGGGGGCAGCACATGGTGGGCATCTAGTAAGTGCGATGTATGTAACACATCAGACATCAGCAGGCCAGCAACCACTGAGCTGAATGTGGGCTCCATACAACAGTCCAAGTCACCTGCCCTGTGGACCACTGAAGCAAGTGCGGGAACCTTGGGTAGATACGGAAGACCCAAGCATCGACCATGGACGTATCTATACACACTGGTCGCCTTAAACGCTGCATGGTGTATGTAATACAGTATTAATAATTAAAACTATAGACAATCTATATTGTATAGGCTGTAGGGGAGAGTCTTAAAAATTATCTTTCTGCATCAAAGATATTTATCTCATATAAACAGCATAAGCAGTCAGTAAAATGTTAAACAATCCACAATATATATGCATACAGAGTATAATCAGTTGGAGACAGAACTGAGCTTTCTCTAACGTCCTAGTGGATGCTGGGAACTCCGTAAGGACCATGGGGAATAGCGGGCTCCGAAGGAGGCTGGGCACTCTAGAAAGATCTTAGACTACCTGGTGTGCACTGGCTCCTCCCACTATGACCCTCCTCCAAGCCTCAGTTAGATTTCGTGCCCGGCCGAGGTTGGATGCACACTAGGGGCTCTCCTGAGCTCTTAGAAAGTTATAGTCTTAGAATTTGTTATTTTCAGTGAGACCTGCTGGCAACAGGCTCACTGCAGCGAGGGACTAAGGGGAGAAGAAGCGAACTCGCCTGCTTGCAGCCGGATTGGGCTTCTTAGGCTACTGGACACCATTAGCTCCAGAGGGATCGACCGCAGGCCCAGCCTTGATGTTCGGTCCCGGAGCCGCGCCGCCGTCCCCCTTACAGAGCCAGAAGCAAGAAGATGGTCCGGAAAATCGGCGGCATGAAGACTCTGTCTTCACCAAGGTAGCGCACAGCACTGCAGCTGTGCGCCATTGCTCCTCTCACACACTTCACACTCCGGTCACTGAGGGTGCAGGGCGCTGGGGGGGGCGCCCTGAGGCAGCAATAAAAACACCTTGGCTGGCTAAAATACCTCAATATATGGCCCCAGGGGCTATATATGAGGTAAATACCCCTGCCAGAATTCCATAAAAACGGGAGAATAGGCCGCGAAAAAGGGGCGGAGCCTATCTCCTCAGCACACTGGCGCCATTTTTTCCCTCACAGCTCGGCTGGAGGGAAGCTCCCTGGCTCTTCCCTGCACAGTAAGAGGGAAAAGAGAGGGGGGGCATTAAAATTGGCACTGTATACTGTATATAAAAGCTATTAGGGACATAACTCAGTTAGTCCCTGTATATATATAGCGCTCTGGTGTGTGCTGGCATACTCTTACTCTGTCCCCCCAAAGGGCTTTTGTGGGTCCTGTCCTCGTTTAGAGCATTCCCTGTGTGTCTGCGGTGTGTCGGTACGGCTGTGTCGACATGTTGAATGAGGAGGCTTATATGGTGACAGAACAGAGGCCGATATATGTGATGTCGCCCCCTGTGGGGCCGACACCAGAGTGGATGGATAGGTGAAAGGTATTAACCGACAGTGTCAACTCCTTACATAAAAGGGTGGATGACGTAACAGCTGTGGGACAGCCGGCTTCGCAGCCCGCGCCTGCCCAGGCGTCTCAAAGGCCATCAGGGGCTCAAAAACGCCCGCTCTCTCAGATGGCAGACACAGATGTCGACACGGAGTCTGACTCCAGTGTCGACAAGGTGGAGACATATACACAATCCACTAGGAACATCCGTGACGTGATCCCGGCAATAAAAAATGTGTTATACATTTCTGACTTTAACCCAAGCACCTCTAAAAATGGGTTTTAGGTTTGGGGAGAAAAAACAGGCAGTGTTTTGTTCCCCCATCAGATGAATAAATGAAGTGTGTGAAAAAGCGTGGTTTCCCCCGTTAAGAAACTGGTAATTTATAAAAAGTTACTGATGGCGTACCCTTTCCCGCCAGGTGGATAAGTTACGCTGGGAGATATCCCCTAGGGTGGATAAGGCGCTCACACGTTTGTCAAAAAAGGTGGCACTGCCGTCTTAGGATACGGCCACTTTAATAGGTACCTGTTGATAAAAAACAGGAGGCTATCCTGAAGTCTGTATTTACACACTCAGGTACTAGACTGAGACCTGCAGATAGTGCTGCTGCAGCGTGGTCGGTGACCCTGTCAAACAGGGATACTAGTTGGCAAACATAAAAACATATTAAAGACGTCGTCTTATATATGGGGGATGCACAGAGGGATATTTTGCCGGCTGGCATCCAAAATAAATGTAATGTCCATTCTGTCAGGAGGGTATTAGAGACCTGTCACTGGACAGGTGATGCTGACTTAAAAAGCGCATAGAGAGCCTTATAAGGGTGAGGAATTATTTGGGGATGGTCTCTGGGACCTCGTATCCACAGCAACTGCTGGGAAGAAATAATTTTACCTCAGGTTTCCTCACAGACAAAGGTACAGTCCTTTCGGCTTCAGAAAAGCAATCGGGTCAAATGGCGCTTCCTTTCTGTACAGAGACAAGGGTAGAGGGAAAAAAGCTGCACCAGTCAGCCTGTTCCCAGAATCAAGATTCTTCCCCCGCCTCCTGTGAGGCCACACCATGACGCGGGTGCTCCACAGGTGTAGCCAGGTACGGTGGGGGGCCGTCTCAAAAATTTCAGCAATTAGTGGGCTCGCTCACAGGTGGATCCCTGTTTCTTTCAAGTAGTATTTCAGGGGTATAAGCTGGAATTCGAGATGTCTCCCCCCAGCCGTTTCCTAAAATATGCCTTGCTGACAACTCCCTCAGGCAGGGAGGCTGTGCTAGAGGCAATTAATAAGCGGTATTCCCAGCAGGTAATACTCAAGGTGCCCCTACTTCAACAAGGACGGGGTTACTATTCCACACGGGTTGGGGTACCGAAACCGCATGGTTCGGTGTCACCCATTTTATATTTAAAATCCTTGAACACAAAAATTCAAGTTCAAGAGGGAATCGCTCAGGGCGGTTATTCCAAGCCTGGACGAGGGGGATTACATGGTATCCTGGGACATCAAGGATGCTTACCTGCATGTCCCCATTTACCATCCTCGCCAGGAGTACCTCAGATTTGTGGTACAGGATTACCATTACCAAGTCCAGACACTGCCGTTTGGACTGTACATGGCACCGAGGGTGTTTTATCAAGGTAATGGCCGAAATGTTGATACTCCTTCAAAAAAAGGGAGTTGTAATTATCCCGTACTTGGACAATCTCGTTATAAGGGCGAAGTCCAAGGAGCAGTTGGTAGTCGGGGTAGCACTATTTTGGAAAGTGCTACAACAGCATGGTTGGATTCTAAACAGTCCAAAGTCACAGCTGGTTCCTATGACACGTCTACTGTTCCTGGGGATAGTTCTGGACATAAACCAGAAATAGTGTTTCTCCCGGAGGAGAAAGCCAAGGAGTTGTCATCTCTAGTCAGAGACCTCCTGAAGCCAAAATAGGTAGCGGTGCATCATTGCACGCGAGTCCTGGGAAAAAATGGTAGCTTCCTACGAAGCAATCCCATTAGGCAGGTTCCATACAAGAACTTTTCAGAGGGACCTGTTGGACAAGTGGTCCGGATCGCATCTTCCGATGCATAGGCTGATAACCCTGTCTCCAAGGACCAGGGTATCTCTACTGTGGTGGCTGCAGAGTGCCCATCTTCAAGAGGGCCGCAGGTTCGGCATACAGGACTAGGTCCTAGTGACCATGGATTCCAGCCTTTGAGGCTGGGAGGCAGTCACACAGGGAAGACATTTCCAGGGACTTTGGTCAAGTCAGGTTATTTCCCTACACATAAATATTCTGGACCTGAGGGCCATTTACAATGCCCTGAGGCCGGCAAGGCCTCTGCTTCAAAACCAGCCGGTACTGATCCAATCAGACAACATCACGGCAGTCGCCCATGTAAACCAACAGGGCGGCACAAGAAGCAGGATGGCGATGGCAGAAGCCACAAGGATTCTCCGATAGGCGGAAAATCATGTGTTAGCACTGTCAGCAGTGTTCATTCCCGGAGTGGACAACTGGGAAGCAGATCTTCTCAACAGACACGACCTCCACCCGGGAGAAAGGGGACTTCCTCCAGAAGTCTTCCAATAGGATTGTACACCATTGGGAAAGGCCACAGGTGGACATGACGGCGTCCCGCCTCAACAAAAAGCTATAAAAGATATTGCACCGGGTCAAGGGACCCTCAGGCGATAGCTATGGACGCTCTGGTAACACCGTGGGTGTACCAGTCGGTTTATGTGTTCTCCCCTCTGCCTCTCATACCAAAGGTACTGAGAATAATAAGAAGGCGAGGAGTAAGAACGATACTTGTGGATGGCCAAGAAGAGCTTGGTACCCAGAACTTCATGAATTTATATCAGAGGACCCATGGCCTCTGCCACTCAGACAGGACCTGCGGCAGCAGGGGCCCTGTCTGTTCCAAGACTTACCGCAGCTGCGTTTGTCGGCATGGCGGTTGAACGCCGGATCCTGAAGGAAAAGGGCATTCCGGAGGAAGTCATTCCTACGCTTACTAAAGCCAGGAAAGAGGTTACAGCAACTCATTATCACCGCATATGGCGAAAATATGTTGCATGGTGTGAGGCCGAAAGGGCCCCAACAGAGGAATTTCAACTAGGTCGATTTCTGCATTTCCTGCAAGCAGGAGTGACTATGGGCCTTAAATTGGGTTCCATTAAGGTACAGATCTCGGCTCTGTCGATTTTCTTTCAAAAAGAACTAGCTTCAGTACCTGAAGTTCAGACATTTATAAAAGGAGTGCTGCAGAGTCAGCCCCCGTTTGTGCCTCCTGTGGCACCTTGGGATCTCAACGTGGTGTTGAGTTTCTTAAAATCACATTGGTTTGAACCACTAAAAACCGTGGATCTGAAATATCTCACGTGGAAGGTGGTTATGTTATTGGCCTTGGCTTCTGCCAGGCGAGTATCAAAGTTGGCGGCTTTGTCTTGTAAAAGCCCTTATTTGATTTTCCATATGGATAGGGCAGAATTGAGGACTCGTCCCCAGTTTCTCCCAAAGGTGGTGTCAGCGTTTCACCTGAACCAGCCTATTGTGGTGCCTAGGCTACTAGGGACTTGGAGGACTCCAAGTTGCTAGACGTTGTCAGGGCACTGAAAATATATGTTTCCAGAACGGCTAGAGTCAGAAAATCTGACTCGCTGTTTATCCTATATGCACCTAACAAGCTGGGTGCTCCTGCTTCTAAGCAGACTATTGCTCGTTGGATTTGTAGTACAATTCAGCTTGCACATACTGTGGCAGGCCTGCCACAGCCAAAATCTGTCAATGCCCATTCCACAAGGAAGGTGGGCTCATCTTGGGCGGCTGCCCGAGAGGTCTCGGCTTTACAACTTTGCCGAGCAGCTACTTGGTCAGGGGCAAACACGTTTGCAAAAATTCTACAAATTTGATACCCTGGCTGAGGAGGACCTGGAGTTCTCTCATTCAGTGCTGCAGAGTCATCCGCACTCTCCCGCCCGTTTGGGAGCTTTGGTATAATCCCCATGGTCCTTACGGAGTTCCCAGCATCCACTAGGACGTTAGAGAAAATAAGAATTTACTCACCGGTAATTCTATTTCTCGTAGTCCGTAGTGGATGCTGGGCGCCCATCCCAAGTGCGGTTTATCTGCAATACTTGTACATAGTTATGGTTAACTAAATCGGGTTATTGTTGAGCCATCTGTTGAGAGGCTCTATTGTTTCATACTGTTAACTGTGTTTCATATCACGAGTTGTACGGTGTGATTGGTGTGGCTGGTATGAGTCTTACCCGGGATTCAAAATCCTTCCTTATTGTGTACGCTCGTCCGGGCACAGTACCTAACTGAGGCTTGGAGGAGGGTCATAGTGGGAGGAGCCAGTGCACACCAGGTAGTCTAAGATCTTTCTAGAGTGCCCAGCCTCCTTCGGAGCCCGCTATTCCCCATGGTCCTTACGGAGTTCCCAGCATCCACTACGGACTACGAGAAATAGAATTACCGGTGAGTAAATTCTTATTTTCTAAGTACACATTCTCCCACCTCATGGTAAGACACCTGTCTCTTCCTGCTGGCAGCTGCTCTCTGGTCTGGTGCATTGATTGAATGTTCAGACCAACACACACGGCAGACTTGGCAGGAGAAGCCATTGGGCATGTGCAGCAGCTCCTGTCCATCTCTCAATCTGCATGTTGTGGCTGCAGTTCTAGGAATATCATATTATACACTACTGCTACTGCGGTCATGATTTAAGTAGCAGACGGGATGGGGTTCCAAAACAAACCCCCTACCCCTACGTTTGCCAATGAGCTCTTGAAAATGGAATCGACGCTGGAGTCGATACATATTATGTATGCAGGCTGTTACAGGGTACAAGTATGCCGGCTGAGGATGTATTTCTGTTGTTTAGCTATGTAAAAAAAAAAAAGAAAGAAAAAAAAAAGGAATGATTTTATTTACCTGAAAGTCTTCCTTCTGGCTGCAGTGCAGTAACGGGGAGCGCGAGCTCAGGATATACGCCGCCACCGCCATCAGCAGGAAGGACGGGTGGTTGGAAAACACATTATCAAACAGCTTCAGCCACTCTTCCCGGGTTAAGACCTCAGAAAAAAGGGTTTCCAGCAGCGGCCAGGCATAAATCTGCAGAACAGAGAGCGTCATCACCTTACAGGAACATGTCCTACTCACACTCGCAGACGGTAATAATATACCCTAGGGCGCAATCTGGTATGAAGGTCAGTAGTGAACACTGATCCAAAGAGGTTTACGAAAGCGCAATGCATTCTGCAAACTCTGCTGTAAGTATCAGTAGCAGGAGAGCAGGTACTGCACCAGTGCCATAATATCAGTAGCAGGAGAGCAGGTACTGCACCAGTGCCATAATATCAGTAGCAGGAGAGCAGGTACTGCACCAGTGCCATAATATCAGTAGCAGGAGAGCAGGTACTGCACCAATGCCATAATATCAGTAGCAGGAGAGCAGGTACTGCACCAATGCCATAATATCAGTAGCAGGAGAGCAGGTACTGCACCAGTGCCATAATATCAGTAGCAGGAGAGCAGGTACTGCACCAATGCCATAATATCAGTAGCAGGAGAGCAGGTACTGCACCAGTGCCATAATATCAGTAGCAGGAGAGCAGGTACTGCACCAATGCCATAATATCAGTAGCAGGAGAGCAGGTACTGCACCAATGCCATAATATCAGTAGCAGGAGAGCAGGTACTGCACCAATGCCATAATATCAGTAGCAGGAGAGCAGGTACTGCACCAATGCCATAATATCAGTAGCAGGAGAGCAGGTACTGCACCAATGCCATAATATCAGTAGCAGGAGAGCAGGTACTGCACCAATGCCATAATATCAGTAGCAGGAGAGCAGGTACTGCACCAGTGCCATAATATCAGTAGCAGGAGAGCGGGTACTGCACCAATGCCATAATATCAGTAGCAGGAGAGCAGGTACTGCACCAGTGCCATAATATCAGTAGCAGGAGAGCAGGTACTGCACCAATGCCATAATATCAGTAGCAGGAGAGCAGGTACTGCACCAATGCCATAATATCAGTAGCAGGAGAGCAGGTACTGCACCAATGCCATAATATCAGCAGCAGGAGAACAGGTACTGCACCAGTGCCATAATATCAGTAGCAGGAGAGCAGGTACTGCACCAATGCCATAATATCAGTAGCAGGAGAGCAGGTACTGCACCAATGCCATAATATCAGTAGCAGGAGAGCAGGTACTGCACCAATGCCATAATATCAGTAGCAGGAGAGCAGGTACTGCACCAATGCCATAATATCAGTAGCAGGAGAGCAGGTACTGCACCAATGCCATAATATCAGTAGCAGGGGAGCAGGTACTGCACCAATGCCATAATATCAGTAGCAGGAGAGCAGGTACTGCACCAGTGCCATAATATCAGTAGCAGGAGAGCAGGTACTGCACCAATGCCATAATATCAGCAGCAGGAGAGCAGGTACTGCACCAATGCCATAATATCAGTAGCAGGAGAGCAGGTACTGCACCAGTGCCATAATATCAGTAGCAGGAGAGCAGGTACTGCACCAATGCCATAATATCAGTAGCAGGAGAGCAGGTACTGCACCAATGCCATAATATCAGTAGCAGGAGAGCAGGTACTGCACCAATGCCATAATATCAGCTGCAGGAGAGCAGGTACTGCACCAGTGCCATAATATCAGTAGCAGGAGAGCAGGCACTGCACCAATGCCATAATATCAGTAGCAGGAGAGCAGGTACTGCACCAGTGCCATAATATCAGTAGCAGGAGAGCAGGTACTGCACCAATGCCATAACATCAGTAGCAGGAGAGCAGGTACTGCACCAATGCCATAACATCAGTAGCAGGAGAGCAGGTACTGCACCAATGCCATAATATCAGTAGCAGGAGAGCAGGTACTGCACCAATGCCATAATATCAGTAGCAGGAGAGCAGGTACTGCACCAGTGCCATAATATCAGCAGCAGGAGAGCAGGTACTGCACCAATGCCATAATATCAGTAGCAGGAGAGCAGGTACTGCACCAATGCCATAATATCAGTAGCAGGAGAGCAGGTACTGCACCAATGCCATAATATCAGCAGCAGGAGAGCAGGTACTGCACCAGTGCCATAATATCAGTAGCAGGAGAGCAGGTACTGCACCAATGCCATAATATCAGCAGCAGGAGAGCAGGTACTGCACCAATGCCATAATATCAGTAGCAGGAGAGCAGGTACTGCACCAGTGCCATAATATCAGTAGCAGGAGAGCAGGTACTGCACCAATGCCATAATATCAGTAGCAGGAGAGCAGGTACTGCACCAATGCCATAATATCAGTAGCAGGAGAGCAGGTACTGCACCAATGCCATAATATCAGCTGCAGGAGAGCAGGTACTGCACCAGTGCCATAATATCAGTAGCAGGAGAGCAGGCACTGCACCAATGCCATAATATCAGTAGCAGGAGAGCAGGTACTGCACCAGTGCCATAATATCAGTAGCAGGAGAGCAGGTACTGCACCAATGCCATAACATCAGTAGCAGGAGAGCAGGTACTGCACCAATGCCATAATATTAGTAGCAGGAGAGCAGGTACTGCACCAATGCCATAATATCAGTAGCAGGAGAGCAGGTACTGCACCAATGCCATAATATCAGTAGCAGGAGAGCAGGTACTGCACCAGTGCCATAATATCAGCAGCAGGAGAGCAGGTACTGCACCAATGCCATAATATCAGTAGCAGGAGAGCAGGTACTGCACCAATGCCATAATATCAGCAGCAGGAGAACAGGTACTGTACCAATGCCATAATATCAGCAGCAGGAGAGCAGGTACTGCACCAATGCCATAATATCAGTAGCAGGAGAGCAGGTACTGCACCAATGCCATAATATCAGTAGCAGGAGAGCAGGTACTGCACCAGTGCCATAATATCAGTAGCAGGAGAGCAGGTACTGCACCAATGCCATAATATCAGTAGCAGGAGAGCAGGTACTGCACCAATGCCATCTCAGGCAGACGTACACCTTAGCTGGACAGGGATCATTACAGATGGAGACATCTCATGTTTGGGCGTCCTCTATTATGGGTGCATATATATTATATATTTATTATCAATTGTGTATACAGTGCACTCATATTCCACAGATTACTGTACTTGTCCATTTCCATCATTCCCTTCCTCAGTGGAGCTTACAAGTCTATAAGGGAGATGAATCAAGCAGTGTACAGATGAAGAAGTGCAGCAGTTGCCCATAGCAACCAATCATGTTATAGAATGAACTTGATAAATGCAACTGCTGATTGGGTGCTATGGCCATCTTCTCCAAACTTTCCACTGCTTGATACATGTACCCCACTATATTCCCTATCACATGTATACACACACACACACACACACACACACACACACACACACTACTTGTATATTTTGGAGTGTGCAAACATAGGGAGCATATACAAACTCCACACAGGTTGGAATGAAACTCTTGACCCCTGTGCTGTGAGGCAGCAATGCTAACCACTGTGCCACTCAAGCTGCCATAAAATAATCCATATACCAGGCAAAGTACAATGTTTAACTGCACGCTGTAGGTGGCATTCCATGACTGAAACATTAATCCAGAGAATGACATCCACAGTGCAGGGATTCTCTGCCTTCACCGACTGGGACACTGCTGCTGCATGCACTCTACCTGTATGGGAGCGAGGACAGCGCCCTCAAATTTCCACAGGCATCACAGGACCGTCTGGCTCATACAATAGACCCACGTATGTAATATTTTCTACTGACATTTGACTTCTAGACCAGTGATGGCTAACCTTGACACTTCAGCTGTTGTTGAACTACACATCCCAGCATGCCCTGCTACAGTTTTGCTATTTGGCCATGCTAAAACTGATGCAGGGCATGCTGGGATGTGTAGTTCAACAACAGCTGGAATGTCAAGGTTAGCCATCACTGTTCTAGACCATCACCCAAAACTGAGATTTTCCATTTTTAGAATTATCCTTTAAATAGAATTGTAACAATGGGGGTTATTCAACAATGTTAGCAAAATAAAAAGGCACACTAAAGGGAAAAACCATGTGCAGTGCAGGGGGGGCAGATGTAACACGTGCAGAGAGAGTTAGATTTGGGTGGGTTATATTGTTTCTGTGCAGGGCAAATACTTTATGTTTACACTGCTATTTAGAGTTCAGTATGAACATACCACCCAAATCTAACTCTCTCTGCACATGTTACATCCGCCCCACCTGCAGTGCACATGGTTTTGCCCATTAGTGTGCTTTTTTGGTTTGCCAACAACCCTTAAAAAGGCCCAATATCAGGTAGTTTTGATTGTGCTATTCTAATTGCTACGCTCTGCTGCCTAAATCCTAAAAATAGGATCCCCCTTATGTAAAATATAGTATTTCCAGAACTGTATCCATCGGCAGAATGTAATGCCGCCCGAGTCCGGAGGCTGGCCGAGCTCGGATGTTTTTTTCAAAGGGGCAATCACTTACAAAACAAAACCATGCCTTGTAAGTGATTGCTCCTTTAAAATAAACGTCCGAGTTCGGCCGGCGACTACGGCGGCATTATATCCTGCTGAATGTTTGCATCCTACAAAACGTTACAGAAAGAGGTCAAAAAGTAAATAGTAAATGGCAGCGTTAATGCAGACAATACATGATGCTAAGGGGTCTATTCAATTGAAGTCGGAACTGCCGTCTAGTTGGAAAGACGGCAGTTTCCGACTTTTTTAGGTCGAATCATGATTAGACCTAATTAATGGGGCTGCCGCTTTTCCGACTTGTCGAAAAACACCTGGATTGGCGGATTAGCCACGTATCCACGTGTTTTGAGGGATTTGGGGCCAAATCCGACAGGTTTTAGTCCCGCTTTCGACAATGTCAATTCGACTTAGTTGGATTGGCATTGTCGAAAACGGGCAAAACCTGTTGGATTTGCCCGCAATTTGAATACTGCATTGTCGGATCCTCTCCATCGGAGGGGATCCGACATGCATTGAATAGACCCCTAAGTCTAGAGGTATGACTGAAGGGGAACTTAGTTTATATTATGTTAAAGTTAAGAACAACAGATGGAGAAACATAAATTAACTGGTAATTTTAAAAGGACCACTAATCCAAAAACAACAAAAACCTGAGTCACCCAATCTACATTCTACATTTCCACAACACAAATGTGCCGGTCAGTATAGAGCAGCACCTCCCTCCTAGCAAAGCAATCTGCATTAGATGAGTGGAGATAGGGGGTCATTCAGACCTGATCGCTCGCTAGCTGTTTTTTTGCAGTCCCGCATTAGCATAGTCGCCGTCCACCGGGAAGTGTATTTTAGCTGTGCAAGTGTGCGATCGCATGTGCAGCCGAGCGGTACAAAAAGATCTTGTGCAGTTTCTGAGTAGCCCAGGACTTACTCAGCCGCTGCGATCACTTCAGCCCGTCAGGGACCGGAACTGACGTCAGACACCCGCCCTGCAAACGCTTGGGAAAGCCTGCGTTTTTCCTGACACTCCCAGAAAATGGTCAGTTGCCACCCACAAACGCCCTCTTCCTGGCAATCACCTAGCGATCGCCCGTGCGAATAGATTCTTCGCACAAACCCATCGCAGAGCAACGAACCGCTTTGTACCCGCGCGACGTGCATGCGCAGTGCTGACCTGATCGCAGCGGTGCAAAAAACGCTAGCAAGCGATGAGGTCTGAATTAGGCCCATAAACACTAGTGTCTTCGTGTAGAATCTTCAGCAACGGCATACACAGCCTTATATATTAATACGGCGGCATTACTTGCTCTCAGAACTAGTCACCCATCACTACATGTCATCTGGTACTTTGCATTGCTCTGTGGGGAGTACAGGGAGAGATTTAATCATAAAACTATTTCGTGATGCACACGCTGCACTATAGAATATTTAGGTTGTCTCATAATTGTATAGATTATTTGAGGATAAAAAGGTTCTAGGAATGTCCTTGTAGAACAGCAATCACACCGCGCAAATTTAGGGGCGGATTCTGAATTGGGAGTAAAGGAATAATAGACACGGAATTTTCTACCTGGAACAAACCATGCGGCAATGCAAGGAGGAGCAGATACACTTAGGGGTATATTCAATTAGGGTCGGATCCATTCCGACATGCATTTGTCGGGATGGATCCGACAAGGGCTATTCAAAGCCCATCTCAATTCGACTTTAAAAAAGTTGAATTGAGATGAGAGACCGGAGGGAAGGGAGAGAGCCGCTGGGAGACGGGGGACAGCAGCGCTGCAGGAGGATGTGGCACAGCCGCCAGATCTCACGGCAGCGTTCACCCGGGTCCAGCAAGCGGGACCTCACTTGCTGGAGCCGGGTGGACGCTGCCGTGAGCGGCGGCTGTGCCACATCCTCCTGCAGCGCTGCGCTGTAGCGCTGCTCTCTCCTGTCTCCCCGCTGCTGTCCCCCGTCTGCCCGCGGCTCTCCCCCCTCTGCTCCTCTCAGGTCTCTCATCTCAGTTCGACTTTTTTTTAAGTCGAACTGAGATGGTCTTAAACGGGGCCAAAATCTATCGAATTTGGCCCCGTTTCCCCCAGAAGCACGTGAATCGGCAGCTATACCGCCAATTCACGTACTATTCGACAAGTCGAATTCCCCACGACTTGTCGAATAAAAATGGTGGGGACTGAATAGGTTGGAACCCCTTCCGACTTGAAAAAGTCGAAAACTGACGTCTTTTCGACAACATGGCAGTTTCGACCTTAATTGAATATACCCCTTATTGCCTTTGCATGCAGGGTAAATACTGTCTGCTTCTGTATGTAGCCCACAGATGCTGGGCAGCTTTAATTTCATACCACAATTAAGTTTTGAGTTTGGACACACCCCTCCCAAATCTACATCTCTCTGCACATGTTACATCTGCCCCACCTACAGTGCAAAATGATTTTGCCGAGGTGCACAGTTACTCCCAACTCAGAATTAACCAGAGTGATTGTTTCATGCGTTTAAAGTGCCAAAACTTTCCAGAAGTAAATGCTGCGCTGGTTACCTGGGATGTGACGTCATAGCTCACGAAATGCTGGAGAAGTTCCTTATCGTGATGCGCCAAAACATTCTCTACCATGCTCAGAATGTTGATTGGAGGATTCGGAAAATATTCGAACCAATGCTGACACCAGTTTGCTACAGAGAAGGGGTAACAAGTCGTATGATGTGGTCATAACGAATCTTACAGCTGCTAATTTCAAAAGAAAACATTTCTCTAGCATCCGTAAGGGATATTGGGGGAAACTAGTACGATGGGGTATAGACGGGGTCCAAAGGAGCCAGTGCACTTTAAATTTCTTCAATTGGGTGTGCTGGCTCCTCCCCTCTATGCCCCCTCCTACAGGCAGTTTAGAAAAAAGTGTCCTCAGGAGAGGATGCACACTCTGCAGCTCCAGAGAGTTTTCTTTAATTTCTTTTAAAACTTTTATTATTTTCAGTATGCTGCATGGGCAACAGCATACCTGCACCGTGGGAGTTAGGGGGCGAGACGGTTGCCGGCCTTACGAGGTGCAGAGCCGTTTCCCCGCTGCAGGACCACAGGTTGTTGTTCAGCGGTGGCACTGCGCCTTTGCTGTCACAGCCGCAGCACACCCCTAACGCTGCCTGAAGGTGACATCGGTGGTGAGTAAACATCGGGGGCCCCGCTAGGAGGGTTCCACAGTTCAAAGTGCGGCTGACCACGGGCGCGGCGTACGGGACCCTCCCTGGGGGGTCTCACTAGGATCCCACGTGTGTAAACTAGCATAAAACTGCTTGACTAGCCCTTGTGTGATGTTTTAAGGTGTTTAGGAGACTTTGCCAGTATAAAAAATATGTACAGCTCCGGCGCCATTGGAGGGGGCGGAGCTTCCTCAGAGCAGGACTTGGGGTGGTTTGGCGCCTTTCTCTGCTTACTGCAAAGGGGGAGAGCCGCTTGTGTACACTATCCTGAGCATATTTAGGATTGCAATTGTTCGCGTCTACTGTGTTTGACAGAGCTGACAGTCTCACTAGGATTGTGCAGCTCAGGGTGGTCTCATCCCTCTCTCTGTGTCTCCTCTCACATACAGTAGGGCAGGCTTGCATTATAACTGTGTGTGTGTGTGTGTGTGTGTGTGTGTGTGTGTGTATGTGTATGTTATTGTGCTTACTGTGAAATATGGGTAAACACAAGCTGTGCAGTGTATGCCACATCAGATTCTCTCCATTTTCTAATGACTGTTTCCTGTGAACAATGTAGTCAATCTTCACAAATCAGTGAAGGGGCTGGGGGAGGGGGTCCAGAGCCCCACTGGTTAGGGTCTCTTAAGACTATGATGTCAGATGTGTCATCCCAGCTCACTGCTAATGTGCAGAAAACTCAGCTACTTCAACAAGCTGTTGCAGATTTAGCTGCTAGGGCAGATGCACAGCCTCCCCGCGGGTCCCCAGAAGCATGGTTTCCCTGTACTACTATCTGATACAGATGAGGATATACAGAATGATGGGGATGAGCTGGATCCCGATTCTACTCAGGGTAATGAACTCCTCATTTTGGCTATAAGGGATGTGCTCCCTCTAGAGGACACTGCCTCGCAGCAGTCGTTTTTCTTTGTACAAAACAAGCCTAATGTCACTTTCCCTGATTCTACAGCGTTAGATGACTTATTCAAAAAGGCCTGGAAAAATCCAGACAAAAAATTCCAAGTGTCCAAAAAGTTTTTGCGCACTTTCCCATTTGCTCCTGAAGGTAGAAAATTTTGGGAAGAATCCCCTGGGGTGGATGTCTCAGTCTCTCGCCTGTCTAAAAAGACGGTGCTGCCTGCCCCGGGCTCCTTTACCATGAAGGATCCTGGGATTGAAAGATAAAGACTACCGTAAAAGTCTATATACACTGCAGCCGGCCTCTCACATTCAAATTCAGGGGGGCCTCTTGGGGGTTATGCCCTTAGTTACTATGGTTACCCTCCCTGAAGCACATTCAGGACACTACCCGTGTCCTCTGTGATTCGTTCAAGCTGATGTGCAACATTAATACTCGGATTTTTGTCGGCGCACAGGGCCTTGTGGTTGTGTCAGTGGATTACGGACGCAGAATCCAAACGTAGTGTGGAATCCCTCCCCTTTTCTGGGGAATGGCTTTTTGGGGTCGACTTGGATACCTGGATTTCCAAAGTTACCGCTTGGAAATCCACGTTTCTCCCCACTGGGGCCCCGCCGGCGAGACGCTCCTATCCGGGGCCTTCTCTCGAGTCCTTTCGGTCTCACAGGTTTCAATCTAAGGCCAGAGGTGCCTCCAATGCGGCTAGAGGCACCAGAGGTAAGTCCAGAAAACCGGCAAGCACCAGTTCTCAGGAACAGTCCACCGGTTCTGCTTCCACTAAGGCCTCAGCATGACGGTACCCACCCAACCCAAGGGGATCTCGAGGTGGGAGCTCGATTGCATCACTTCAGCCGCATCTGGTAGGCTTCCTGCCAGGATGCCTGGGTCAGAGGTCTTGTTTCTCAGGGCTACAGCCTGGAGTTTGACAGTACTCCCCCTCAACGATTTTTCAAATCAAGCTTACCAGCTTTGGAGGATATGCAAGTTACGTTGCAACAGGCTATCCGAAAGTTGGTCTAGTCCCACGTCATTGTTAAAGTACCACTATCGCAACGCGTCAAGAGGTTTTACTCAAACCTATTTGTGGTGCCAAAGCCGGACGGTTCGGTCAGACCCATTCTGAATCTGAAATCCTTGAATCCTTATTTGAGAGTGTTCAAGTTCAAAATGGAATCCCTGCGAGCAGAGATTGTGGGCCTGGAAGAACAGGAATTTATGGTCTCCTTGGATATCAAGGACACCTATCTCCATATTCCGATTTGGCCGCCTCATCAGGCATACCTACAGTTTGCCCTGCTGGACGATCACTTTCAATTCCAAGCACTGTCCTTCGGCCTGTCTACAGCCCCGAGGGTATTAACACAGGTGATGGCGGAGATGATGCTTCAACTCCGAGACCAAGGGGGTCAATGTGGTCACTTATCTGGACGACCTTCTGATAAAAGCAAGATCCAGGGAGATTTTGTTGCTCCATATTGACCGCACCATCCATCTTCTGTCAGACCATGGGTGGATCCTCAACTTACAGAAGTCCCACCTGGAACCAACTCAGAGGCTCCTGTTCCTGGGGATGTTGCTGGATACTGTGGCCCAGAAGGTGTTTCTACCAGAGGACAAGGCGAAAGCACTTCAGGAGATGGTCCGCATGGTCCTCCAACCTACTCTAGTGTCCGTACATCTTTGCATAAGATTGTTAGGCAAGATGGTTGCCTCATACGAGGCGATCCAGTATGGGAGGTTCCATGCCAGAACATTTCAGCTGGATCTCCTGAGCAAGTGATCCGGCTCACATCTACAGATGCACCGGATGATTCAGCTGTCAACTCAGGCCAGGATTTCCCTCCTGTGGTGGCTACACAGTCCTCCAATCTCCTGGAAGGCCGGAGTTTCGGGATTCAGGATTGGACCCTCCTCACGATGGATGCGAGTCTGAGGGGACGGGGAGCTGTCATCCAAGGGGCGCAGTTCCAGGGCAGGTGGTCAACCCATGAAAGCCTCCTTCCGATCAACATTCTGGAACTTCAGGCTATCTACAATGCTCTGCTTCAAGCCTCTCCTCTGCTCAAGGATCATGCAATCCATGTGCAGTCAGACAACGTCACGCCAGTGGCATATATCAATCGACAAGGGGGGACAAAAAGCAGAGCCTGCATGCGAGAGGTATTACAGATACTCCTCTGGGCGGAAAGAAATGAAAGAGCCATGTCAGCAATCTTCATTCCGGGTGTGGACAACCGGGAGGCGGACTTCCTGAGTCGTCACGATCTCCACCCGGGGGATTGGGGACTCCACCATCTGGTGTTCCAGCAGATCATCAACCGGTGGGGTTGCCCACAAATAGACATGATGGCTTCTCGTCTCAACAAGAAACTTCCCTGGTATTGCTCACGGACCAGGGACCATCAGGCAAGGGTAGTAGATGCAATGACGTCGCCTTGGCCTTACCGGCTGGTCTACCTGTTTCCTCCAATTCCGTTGCTCCCAAGGGTGCTCAAGCGAATCAGAAATCAGGAAGTCCAGGCCTGATTGCCCCGGATTGGCCTCAGAGGGTGTGGTACGCAGATCTTCTGGATATGTCTGTCGAAGACCCTTGGCCTCTACCACTAAGAAGCGATATTCTTCAACGAGGACCGTTTGTCTACCCGGACTTACGGCGACTTTGTTTGACGGCATGGAGGTATGAACTAGGATGTTCTGCTCAAAAGACCTTTCCAAAAAGGTTATTGCTACCATGGTTCAGGCCAGGAAACCTGTAATGTCAAAACACTATCATCATATCTGGAGGAGATATGACTCTTGATGCGATAAACGCACGTATCCACCTGCAGAGTTTCACTTGGGACGTTTCTTACGTTTCCTGCAGGCTGGTGTGGATAAGGGTTATGTCTGGGTTCCATTAAGGTCCAGATTTCAGCTCACTCAATTTTCTTTCAGAAGAAATTGGCAGTGTTGCCAGAAATTCAGACATTCTTGCAAGGGGTACTCCACATACAACCTCCTTTTGTGACGCCTACAGTGCCTTGGGATTTGAATGTGGTGTTCGATTTTCTACAGTCCTCCTGGTTTGAACCTCTGACGATGGTAGAAGATAAGTACCTCACGTGGAAGACGGTGAGGTTACTGGCCCTGGCTTCTGCCAGGCGTGTCTCAGAATTGGGGGCCTTATCATGTAACAGTCCATACTTGGTCTTTTACGAGGACAGAGTGGAGCTCCGGAATAGACAGCAGTTCCTGCCGAAGGTTGTCTCCGCGTTTCACCTGAAGCAACCTATTGTAATTCTGTCCGGTTCTGACGCTTCTGCTCCTCTGGAGGCATTGAATGCTGTGTGTGCCTTGAGGATCTATGTCAAGCGCACGGCTCGGGTCAGAAAGACGGATTCCCTGTTCGTGCGCTATGATGCGCAGAAGAAGAAGGGTTGCCCTGCTTCAAAGCAGTCCATTGCTCGTTGGATTAGGTTCACTATCCAACAGGCCTATGTGTAGGCAGCCTTACCTGTTCCTCGGTCTCTAAAGGCCCACTCTACAAGATCAGTGGGGTCTTCCTGGGCGGCTGCCCGTGGAGTCTCGGCCTTGCAACTATGCCAAGCAGCTACCTGGTCGGGGAAGAACACCTTTGTGAGGTTTTACAAATTTGATACCCTTGCCAAAGAGGATACCCAGTTTGGCCAGGCGATGCTGCAGCAGTCTCCGCACGTTGCCGCCCATTCTGGAAGCTTTGGGACGTCCCCATCGTACTAGTTTCCCCCCAATATCCCTTATGGATGCTAGAGAACATAGGATTTTAATACCTACTGGTAAATCCTTTTCTCGTAGTCCATAAGGGATATTGGGCGCCCGCCTCAGTGCGTGGACTTTTCTGCAGGTTCTTGTTCTATAGTTACCTGTTGCTGTTTGTTGTTTCCAGTAGTTGCTTGTTGTTGTATGTTAGTGGTGTGCTGGTATGTGAATCTCACCACCTTTTCTGTTATCATGTTCCTTCTCTCATATATATGTCCTTTCTCATTTGGGCACTGTTTTACCTATAACTGCATGTGGGAGGGGGCATAGGTAAAGTGCACTGGCTCCTTTAGACCCCGTCTATACCCCATCATACGAATTCCCCAATATCACTTATGGACTACGAGAAAAAGATTTATCAATAGGTATTAAAACCCTATTTTTATGCTAATGAAGGCCAATTATTAGAGGTGAAGCAGGTGTCTCTTACTAGGAATGCCCACAGACCACTGATATTCAGGCAGTAATATGAGGCATCCTATTCACATGACTACAAACCAATCACGCTGGATCGGTGCGCTACAAGTTCTGGCGTTTAGAGGGTACAAAACTTACTGATCACTGTAGCCACAACTTCAAAGCAGACCAGCTGATTGTTCTGAAAAAGCTTCACGAATGGAAACGCCAACAGAGGTAGATACTTTGTTTCTCCAAATATTGCTGACCAGTGAGCCAAGGCGGACAGCGTCCTAGTGATCAGAGACATCAGTACGGGGATGAATGTGACCAGCGCTAACACCAATACAACATAAGCACTGCTCACTATACAACACACATTTCCTGCTACAAATGAACTGTAAGGTACAACTGAACCTAAAAATAATAATATGTATATTTTATAAATACGGGGTTTAATCTCCGTCACGCTGCTGGTCCTCCTATCTTTCTAACTGTTCCTTCTCAGGCTCTACCACGAACTCTATTTTCCCCCACCTCCTACCAGTGCTCCCCAAGGTTCTATCCACGGTCCCCTCCTCTCTCTAGACCTCCTCCATGGTGACCTAATGATCTCATTCTACAATACCACCTACACGCAGATGATACAAACCTACCTCTCACCCTCCACCCTCTCTCACGTCTCCATCTGTTTCTCTTCTGTCTCTTCCTGGAGGTCACAGCACTTTCTTAAACTCAACATGTCTAAGACTGAGCTCATTGTCCCCCATCCCCCATGAACTGTCCTAACCACCTACTCTCTGGCCGTCCTCTTCCCTCTTACACCTTCCTCAGTGCTGCATCTCAACGTATCTTCCTATCCCATCACTCTGAATTAGCTTCTCCGTCACTGGCTCCCCTTCCACCACAGAATCCAGTTTAGGATTCCCTACCATCCCAAGCAAGTCATCACTCACTTCCTTTCTCCATCTCTGACCTAATCTAAATCCACACTTCCTCCTCCACAATTACCTCCTCCCACTACCGCATCCCAAAGGATGGATACATGGACTGAAAAGCTAGTACTTGCTCTGCAAACTCATTGTGGTTATATGACTGAATCTATAGAGATCAGTTCCGTTACAGAAAAGTATTGCACAGCAATGAGTAGGTTATCTTACACCAAGGGGTGAAACGCGTCGGTCCAGTTTAGCTGAGTAGGTATTTTAAGAAAATGCTGCTAATTGTCATATCAATGTACAGTATAATGCATGCTGTTACCTCTGTAGGACCCTCAAGAGTTTCCTACTTTTGATGGGGTATTCCTGGTGGAGCAGGAGATACTGGGGATGTGTGCCCTTGTCTGTGAGGCTGCTGAAGGCCGCATGGTTCTCCGGCAGCTGGAGCAGGGTACGCCATATAAACATTCTGCATAAAAAAGAAAATGCAAAATATAAAACACATGCAAAAAAATAAATAATCGTCCTTACTTGTTTGACAAGCTAGGTTTTCTCCACTTTAGGATTGCTACACATGGAGGACACTTCCTGACCCAAGATCATCGTATAAGACAGATACTGATTATATCTCAACAAATGCCTTTAATGTTCTTGGTTAAAGACAGAACTCTCATCTCTAGTAGTTTCTAAGCCTGTATAGGAGGCCTGAATGATCTCAGCAACTCTACATCCAATATAATAGCAATGAATAAGCAAGCACAATGAAAATGCCAGTTGTCCAAACTTTATTAGATCTGAGGGGCTTTGACCCCACAAACTCCCCACAGCAATATGAATGGGAAACCCAGCTCCTTACGCTATATAATTGCTGTCTGGGTACAAGTGGGATGGGGCAAGCAATGAAAATGTAACAGAGAAATGTTCTCGGATACTGCACTAATGCAACGCATTTCTTTACCTGTATTTTGCTGGATATTCTCCAAAACCTTTCAGTAAAGCCTGAAGACGTTGCTTGTTCAGCCCACCTGGGAACTCATTCTGCATAAAGCACAAACATAAGGTTACTATAGATGAAACGAAAATATGTCACATGGGTATAGTACTATATAAAAATATCAATACAAATATTAACGTCTGATTAAGGCAATAAATAAAGATGATTTTGAAGTTCTCTTCACCATTGCCAGAGAAAATCACCCTATCCAATGCCTCCGCTTTGCCTATGCAAACCGCTGCCACTCTGCAGACAAACCCATCTTAGACCGCACAACTCGGGGGGCATGGTGGGTGTAAATGTAAAGTACAGGTTCTATCCCGTTATCCTAGGGAGTGGTTCAGCAAGTGAGGAGGAATCGTAGGAAACAACTGACCTATGGGAAAGGACAGATGTATGGGAGGAGTTAAGGGAAAGTTTGCTATTGGCTGCAAGGCTCCACATTGTGATTGTTAAAAAGCCTCCATACGAAGCTCCACCCCATATAGTGATTTAGTCAGCGTACGCCTATAAGCAGAGAGGAGTCATATGAATGAGCTGCACTGGAATAAAAATTATAACAGAATTTTTTTTTTAACAAAAAAAAAAAAAAGAAGACGGTCCCGTGGGGAAGAAAGAGTCAGCTGCTCTTTCTTCCCCATGGACCATCCCCAGAGGGGAGGGGAGCACCACATGAGACATCTAGAGCAGCCCTAACCCCTCAAGCAAAGGAGGGAGAGCTTCTCACAAGCCATCCACAAGTCTGTCACATAGAATTGGACTCCGGGGCAAACAGAATAATCAGTGCAGGCATCTAACTGGGTATCTGGTCAGGATCCCGGCAGCCAGAACATCGACACCGGAATCCCGACACTATTCGGAATGCCGACACAGCATCCTGAATAGGGTCTTCAGCCCGGCGTCAAAATCCCCACAACCTGGATCCCGAACGAGCAGCCACCGCCAAGCTGGAGAGGTAAGCCGCGAGGGGCTTTGAGGGAGGTTAGGATTAGAGGTTTAGGCTACGGGGGAAGAGGGGACGTAAGTAAACTTACCTGTCGGGATTCTAACCATCGGGACGTCGCGGTCGGTATTCTGACAGCCGGCATCCCAAACCCCCTCAAATCAATCCCAACCCATCTGACTGCCGTCTTTTCTCCAAATTCCCGGTGGTATTACTGCATGTGTACACACATATATGCAAACATACATACATGCATACTAGGGTCCAGTTTGTCAGAAGCCAATTTACCTACCAGTCTGTTTTTGTACTAGCCCACGATTAATTACAGTAGCTAATTGAATTTGGCCCTAAAAAGAGGATTTTGGTACTTACCGATAAATCCATTTCTCTGAATCCTCTAGGGGACACTGGAGTCCTTATACATTAGGGGTGTGAAGCTTGCAATCGGAGGTGTGGCACAATCTAACATTAGAATTGTCTGCACAGCCGGCTCCTCCCCCTTCACATCCCTCCTCCCTCAGTTTTGAAAATGTGACTGAGAGAATAGGACATGAGACTACCGCCCTGGCGAGGAACCAAACTGTACAACAGAACAAACAGTATCCAAGAACTTCTTTAACCGGAACGAACACCGTTTGAACGAACTGTGAAAATAACCCAAACACAGCAGGCTGACAGCACCGAGGCGGGCGTCCAGTGTCCCCTAGCGGATTCAGAGAAATGGATTTATCGGTAAGTACCAAAATCCTCTCTTCTCTTTCATCCACTAGGGGACACTGGAGTCCTTATACATTAGGGGACGTCCCAGAGTTATCCCCGAGGGAGGGAGTGCTGTCTGTTGCCTGTAAAACCAAACGTCCGAACTTAGAATCCTCGGACGCAAAGGTATCAAACCTGTAAAATTTCGCGAACGTGTGGGCTGAGGACCACGTCGCCGCTATGCAAAGTTGAGTCGTGGAAACACCTCTGGCAGCCGCACAGGAGGCACCCACTGATCGGGTGGTATGAGCACCCGTCTGTACCGGAACCTGTTTACCACAGGAAACATAAGCTTGCCGAATGGCAAGTCAGATCCATCTAGACAGAGACTGCTTAGAAACCGGCCAACCTTCTTTGGCCCATCATACAGGACAAATAAATGGTCCGACCTCCTAAAGGATGACGTAATCTGTACGTACACCCACAATGCTGTGACACATTCCCTAATACATCCCCATCTACCAGACACTGGAAGATGGGACCACATGCTGATTTACATGAAACCCCGAAACAACTTTAGGAAGGAAATCCGCTCTTGTACGGAGTTCCGCCCGATCCTCATGAAAATTCAAAGAAAGGACTCTTACACGATAAGGCTCCTAAATCAGAAAACCGCGTAGCCGATGCCAAGGCTAGTAACAATGTTACCTTCCAAGAAAGATGTTTCAGGTCTGTTCTAGGTAACGGCTCAAAGTGTGGCGACTTCAAAAAATCTAATACCAAATTGAGATCCCACGGAGCAGTGGGAGGACGAAACGGGGGCTGTATTCTCAAAACCCCTGTAAAAAGTGTTGAAAAAGGATAGAAAGAGCCGACACTTGAACCTTTAGAGATCCCAGGCTCAGACCTAAGTCTAGGCCGGCCTGAAGGAAAAGTAACAGTCTGGATAAGTGGAAATTTCCAAATTCTGTAGTAATGTATGGCCGTGACCGGTTTTCAAGTCGCAACCATCGTAGGAATAGCCGTTGTAGGTATCCCTCTTTTCCGTAAGATCCTGGTCTCAATAGCCACGCCGTTAAACGCAGCCTGTTCAGGTCCGAATGAGGAAACGGGCCTTGAGATAGCAGGTCCACTCTCTGAGGTAACCGCCACGGATCCTCCGCTAGCAATCCTTGTAGATCCGAGTACCAACTCCTGCGTGGCCAATCTGGTGCGATTAGAATCGCCCACACTCGCTCTCGTTTCAACCTCTGCAGAACCCTGGGAATGAGAGGGAACGGCGGAAATATGTAAACCTTTTCGTAACCCCAAGGAAGTGTTAATGCGTCCACTCCTTCTGCTGCTGGATCCCTTGTTCTGGACACCTATCTGGGCATCTGGTGGTTCTGCCGAGACGCCATTAGGTCCACTTGAGGAAGACCCCATCTACGCACCACCATGTTGAAAACCCGTGGATGCAGGCACCACTCTCCCTGTCGACTGAGATAATCTGCTTCCCAGTTCTCCACACCTGGAATAAACACTGCCGAGAGGATGACGTCTCGCCTCTCCGCCCACAACATTATCTTTGTGGCTTCTCTTAACGCCATTCTGCTCCTTATTCCTCCCTGACGGTTTATGTAAGCCGTCGTTGTGACATTGTCCGATTGTACCCTCACGCACTGATTCACTACTAAGTCTTTGGTGAGAAGTGCATTGTAAACTGCTCTTAGCTCGAGAATGTTGATGGGTAATCTGCTCTTCTGTAACGTCCATCTACCCTGAAACTGATGGTCCTCGAAGACGGCCCCCCAACCTCTGATGCTGGCGTCCGTTGTCAGGATCCTCCAATTCCATATCCCGAATCTCTTCCCTGCTGTGAGATTCTTGTGTAACGACCACCAAATCAAGGAGACTCGTACGTGTGGTTGCAGTTGGATCCGTTGATGAAGAAACCAGTGTGAACCAGCTCCCTGAGCCAGGAGGTTTATCTGGAACGGTCGGGAATGAAGTCTGCCGTACTGGAGAGCTTTGAATGACGCCACCCTTTTTCCGAGAAGTTGTACAAAGAGTCGCAGAGACACTGACGTTGGCCTTAGTACTTGATCTACTAACTTCTGTATATCCTTGATCTTGGATTCTGGCAGAAAAATCTTTAACTGCACCTTGTCCAAGATGAGACCCAGGAATTTAATTTGTTGAGTCGGAGTGAGGTTGGATTTCTGGAAGGTCACAATCCATCCGTGTTGAATGAGAAATTGGTGATAACGCCTGAACATCTTTGATCAGCTTCTCTTGAGAGGAGGCCTTGATCCGAATATCGTCTAGATAGGGTATTATCGTGACTCCCAACATTCTCAACCCCGCAACCATAATTGCCATTATCTTCGTGAAGATCCTTGGGGTTGATGATAGGCCGAATTGTAGAGCTCTGAATTGGTAATGATCCCTCACCAGTGCAAACCTTAGGTAAGCTTGGTGGGGAGCCCAAATTGGAATATGCAGGTATGCATCCTTTAACTGGATTGATTCCATTTTGAATTTGCATATCTTTAGAAACTGGTTTAAAACTTTTAAATTGAGTATCGGCCTGACCGTTCCATCTGGCTTTGGCACGACAATAAGATTGGAATAAAAAAAATAAAAAATAAAAAACCCGTTCCCCTCTGAGAGGCGGGAACTGTAGTAATGACCCCTGACCGTAATAATTTTGGAATCAGTAGTGCTTCTGCCTTCTGAGGGCATTGAGGCAAACCCGTTGTAAAAAACTGACTGTGAAAATCCAGTCTGTACCCCTGGGAGATTATGTCGTTGATCCAAAGATCTGGACAGGTGATGGTTCATATGTCTCGAAAACCTTCCAGACGAAGGCGCCCACTAAAGGAGATCCCAGGTGGGCCGGAAGACCGTCATGCCGCGCTTTTGTCAACAGCTGTATCCCGTTGTGTGGCTGCTGCCTGTGTGCGGCCTCTACCGCTGCCTCCACGGACTTGTGTATCAAAACCTCGTCCTTGGCTTCGAAAGGACCGCGATCTAAATGAATTAAACGCTGGTCCCGAATATCCTCTTCTAGCCTGTGGAACGGCTCTCGTATATGGAGTAGGCAGACAGGTAGAATTCCCTCTGCGAAATCCACTTATCCAACTTAGCACCGAAAAGCATCTCTCCCCCAAAGGGGATGGATTCAACTGCCTTCTTGGTGTCAGAGTCGCCTTGCCATTCTCTGAGCCATAAAATCCGTCTAGCTGATATAACTGAAGTGGAGATGCGCGAATGCTAAGATCTTGGGAGGCCTGACACAAGTATGAAGCAGATTCTTGAATGTGGTCTGCCAGTTGGGTAATCTCTTCTAAGCTATTTTCCTCCTCAATAGCTTGTACAATACGCCTAGACCACTCGCCCATGGCCTTGTTGACCCAAGCACATACGATCGCAGGTCTCAGTGCTGCACCTGCTGCCATGAATATTGATTTCAAAGTGGTGTCCACTTTCCGATCTGACGTTCTTTAAAGTCATCACATTAGGTATCGGAAATATTGTCTTCTTCGATAACCTCCCTAGGGAAGCCTCCACTACAGGTGTAATATCTGCCACCTATCCATAACACCCTTGGGTAGGGCATAAGACGCTTGAAACTTCTTTGGAGATTGAAAGCGTTTGTCCGGCTGTTTCCAAGCCTCCTTCATCTAAGATTGGAGGGATTTAGGAATGGGAAACACCGCAGAACGTGGCTTTTGTGATACGAAAAAAAAAAAAAATCGAATTCTTCTGGTTTCTTGACGTCTTCCGCCTTGAAGTCTAGGATCTCTTTTACCGCCTCAATCAAGGACTCAATACCCGAGATTGTCGTGTCTACTTCTGGAAAATTGTGTCCTTTCCGTTATGATAGGAAGAGGTCTTTTAACTGCCTTGCGCACATTTGTTTCTGCATGTGCTCGCGGCGTTAACTTGATGAGAAACTCCTCCATCGTCTTAGTGAATCCTGCAGCCCATTCCAATTGCTGTCTGCGGGATTCCGCCATCTCCTCTGAGATCTATGCATGACCTAGGCGGAGCACTGCTCCCAGGTGGAGTGTCCTTGCTAAGCAGGAGTCGCACACCCCGGAGCTACCAACCCTTTTGCTCTTCTTGTTACATTTCGTACAAACATAGCAGGTCTTAGTAGTCTTGGTTGATGCTTTAGACATGCTAATTAAACCCAGTACTAGGGTATTACGCAGCGCTTTTACTCCTTAAATTAGGAAGGGAAAGCCTGAGGGATGACGGAAGCAAAGGTATTGGAACCGGCTGGACAAACTTATCCCTTCTATGGAAAAAGGGGAAAATGACACCCAAAAATTAAAATATAAATAAATAAAATAAGAATTTACTCACCGGTAATTCTATTTCTCGTAGTCCGTAGTGGATGCTGGGAACTCCGTAAGGACCATGGGGAATAGCGGGCTCCGAAGGAGGCTGGGCACTCTAGAAAGATCTTAGACTACCTGGTGTGCACTGGCTCCTCCCACTATGACCCTCCTCCAAGCCTCAGTTAGGACACCGTGCCCGGACGAGCGTACACAATAAGGAAGGATTTTGAATCCCGGGTAAGACTCATACCAGCCACACCAATCACACCGTATAACTCGTGATACGAAACCCAGTTAACAGTATGAAACAACCGAGCCTCTCAACAGATGGCTCAACAATAACCCGATTTAGTTAACAATAACTACGTACAAGTATTGCAGATACACCGCACTTGGGACGGGCGCCCAGCATCCACTACGGACTACGAGAAATAGAATTACCGGTGAGTAAATTCTTATTTTCTCTGACGTCCTAGTGGATGCTGGGAACTCCGTAAGGACCATGGGGATTATACCAAAGCTCCCAAACGGGCGGGAGAGTGTGGATGACTCTGCAACACCGAATGAGAGAACTCCAGGTCCTCCTCAGCCAGGGTATCAAATTTATAGAATTTTGCAAACGTGTTTGCCCCTGACCAAGTAGCAGCTCGGCAAAGCTGTAAAGCCGAGACCCCTCGGGCAGCCGCCCAAGATGAGCCCCCTTCCTTGTGGAATGGGCATTGACAGATTTTGGCTGTGGCAGGCCTGCCACAGAATGTGCAAGCTGAATTGTACTACAAATCCAACGAGCAATAGTCTGCTTAGAAGCAGGAGCACCCAGCTTGTTGGGTGCATATAGGATAAACAGCGAGTCAGATTTTCTGACTCCAGCCGTCCTGGAAACATATATTTTCAGGGCCCTGACCACGTCTAACAACTTGGAGTCCTCCAAGTCCCTAGTAGCCGCAGGCACCACAATAGGCTGGTTCAGGTGAAACGCTGACAACACCTTAGGGAGAAACTGGGGACGAGTCCTCAATTCTGCCCTATCCATATGGAAAATCAGATAAGGGCTTTTACAGGACAAAGCCGCCAATTCTGATACTCGCCTGGCCGAAGCCAAGGCCAATAACATGACCACCTTCCACGTGAGATATTTCAGATCCACGGTTTTTAGTGGTACAAACCAATGTGATTTTAAGAAACTCAACACCACGTTGAGATCCCAAGGTGCCACAGGGGGCACAGACGGGGGCTGAATATGCAGCACTCCCTTTACAAAAGTCTGAACTTCAGGTACTGAAGCTAGTTCTTTTTGAAAGAAAATCGACAGAGCCGAGATCTGTACCTTAATGGAGCCCAGTTTTAGGCCCATATTCACTCCTGCTTGCAGGAAATGCAGAAATCGACTTAGTTGAAATTCCTCTGTTGGGGCCTTTTCGGCCTCACACCATGCAACATACTTCCGCCATATGCGGTGATAATGATTTGCTGTAACCTCTTTCCTAGCTTTAATAAGCGTAGGAATGACTTCTTCCGGAATGCCCTTTTCCTTCAGGATCCGGCGTTCAACCGCCATGCCGTCAAACGCAGCCGCGGTAAGTTTTGGAACATACAGGGCCCCTGCTGCCGCAGGTCCTGTCTGAGCGGCAGAGGCCATGGGTCCTCTGATATAATTTTTTTGAAGTTCTGGGTACCAAGCTCTTCTTGGCCAATCCGGAACCACGAGTATCGTTCTTACTCCTCGCCTTCTTATTATTATTCTCAATACCTTTGGTATGAGGGGCAGAGGAGGGAACACATAAAACGACTGGTACACCCACGGTGTTACCAGAGCGTCCACAACTATCGCCTGAGGGTCCCTTGACCTGGCGCAATATCTTTTATAGCTTTTTGTTGAGGCGGGACGCCATCATGTCCACCTGTGGCCTTTCCCAAAGGTGTACAATCCTTTGGAAGACTTCTGGATGAAGTCCCCACTCTCCCGGGAGGAGGTCGTGTCTGCTGAGAAGATCAGCTTCCCAGTTGTCCACTCCGGGAATGAACACTGTTGACAGTGCTAACACATGATTTTCCGTCCATCGGAGAATCCTTGTGGCTTTTGCCATCGCCATCCTGCTTCTTGTGTCGCCCTGTTGGTTTACATGGGCGACCGCCGTGATGTTGTCTGATTGAATCAGTACCGGCTGGTTTTGAAGCATAGGCCTTGCCTGTGTAGAGAAGTCACCTGACTTGACCAAAGTCCTTGGAATTTTCTTCCCTGTGTGACTGCCCCCAGCCTCAAAGGCTGGCCTCCATGGTCACTAGGACCTAGTCCAGTATGTCGAACCTGCGGCCCTCCTTAAGATGGGCACTCTGCAGCCACCATTTTAGAGATAACCCTGTCTCCAAGGACCAGGGTATCAGCCGATGCATTTGAAGATGCGATCCGGACCACTTGTCCAACAGGTCCCACTGAAAAGTTCTTGCATGGAACCTGCCGAATGGGATTGCTTCGTAGGAAGCTACCCTTTTTCCCAGGATTCGCGTGCAATGATGCACCGATACCTGTTTTGGCTTCAGGAGGTCTCTGACTAGAGATGACAGCTCCTTGGCTTTCTCCTCCCGGAGAAACACTTATTTCTGGTCTGTGTCCAGAACCATCCCCAGGAACAGTAGACGTGTCATAGGAACCAGCTGTGACTTTGGACTGTTTAGAATCCAACTCTGCTGTTGTAGCACTTTCCAAAATAGTGCTACCCCGACTAGCAACTGCTCCTTGGACCTCGCCCTTATAAGGAGATTGTCCAAGTACGGGATAATTAAAACTCCCTTTTTTCGAAGGAGTATCATCATTTCGGCCATTACCCCGGTAAACACCCTCGGTGCCTTGTACAGTCCTGTCTGGACTTGGTAATGGTAATCCTGTACCACAAATCTGAGGTACTTCTGGCGAGGATGGTAAATGGGGACATGCAGGTAAGCATCCTTGATGTCCTGGGATACCATGTAATCCCCCTCGTCCAGTCTTGCAATAACCGCCCCGAGCGATTCCATCTTGAACTTGAATTTTTTTATGTATGTGTTCAAGGATTTTAATATAAATGGGTCACACCGAACCATGCGGTTTCGGTACCCCAACCCGTGTAGAATAGTAACCCCGTCCTTGTTGAAGTAGGGGCACTTGAGTATTACCTGTTGGGAATACTGCTTATTAATTGCCTTTAGTACAGCCTCCCTGCCTGAGGGAGTTGTCGGCAAGCCATAATCTAGGAAACGGCTGGGGGGAGATATCTCGAATTCCAGCTTGTACCCCTGACATACTTCTTGAAAAAAAACAGGGATCCACCTGTGAGCGAGCCCACTTATCGCTGAAATTTTTTAGACGGCCCCCCACCGTACCTGGCTACACCTGTGGAGCCCCCGCGTCATGCTGTGGGCTCAGAGGAAGCGAGAGAAGAATTTTGAATCTGGGAGCAGGCTGACTGGTGCAGCTTTCTCCCTCTTCCCTTGTCTCTGTACAGAAGGGAAACGCCTTTGACCCGCTTGCTTTTCTGAAGCCGAAAGGACTGTACCTGATACAGTGCTTTCTTAGTCTGTGAGGAAACTTGAGGTAAAAATATTTCTTCCCAGCTGTGGCTGTGGATACGAGGTCCCAGAGACCATCCCCAAATAATTCCTCACCCTTATAAGGCAGAATCTTTTTAAAGTCAGCATCACCTGTCCCGTGACAGGTCTCTAATACCCTCCTGACAGAATGGACATTACATTCATTTTGGATGCCAGCCGGCAAAATATCCCTCTGTGCATCCCTCATATATAAGACGACGTCTTTAATATGTTCTCATGTTTGACAGGGTCACAGACCACGCTGCAGCAGCACGATCTGCAGGTCTCCGTCTAGTACCTGAGTGTGTAAATACAGACTTCAGGATATCCTCCTGTCTTTTATCAACAGGTACCTTCAAAGTGGCCGTTCCTAAAACGGCAGTGCCACCTTTTTTGACAACCGTGTGAGCGCCTTATCCACCCTAGGGGATATCTCCCAGCGTAACTTATCCTCCTGGCGGGAAAGGGTACGCCATCAGTAACTTTTTAGAAATTACCAGTTTCTAAACGGGGGAACCCACGCTTTTCACACACTTCATTTATTCATCTGATGGGGGAACAAAACACTGCCTGTTTTTTCTCCCCAAACCTAAAAACCCATTTTTAGAGGTGCTTGGGTTAATGTCAGAAATGTGTAACACATTTTTTATTGCCGGGATCAAGTCACGGATGTTCCTAGTGGATTGTGTATATGTCTCAACCTTGTCGACACTGGAGTCAGACTCCGTGTCGACATCTGTGTCTGCCATCTGAGAGAGCGGGCGTTTTTGAGCCCCTGATGGCCTTTGAGACGCCTGGGCAGGCGCGGGCTGTAAAGCCGGCTGTCCCACAGCTGTTACGTCATCCACCCTTTTATGTAAGGAGTTGACACTGTCGGTTAATACCTTTCACCTATCCATCCACTCTGGTGTCGGCCCCACAGGGGGCTACATCACATATATCGGCCTCTGCTCCGTCACCATATAAGCCTCCTCATTCAACATGTCGACACAGCCGTACCGACACACCGCAGACACACAGGGAATGCTCTAAACGAGGACAGGACCCACAAAAGCCCTTTGGGGGGACAGAGTGAGAGTATGCCAGCACACACCAGAGCGCTATATAATGCAGGGACTAACTAAGTTATGTCCCCTATAGCTGCTTTTTTTATATAATGTATACTGCGCCTAAATTAAATGCCCCCCCTCTCTTTTTTAACCCTTTTCTGTGTTGTAAACTGCAGGGGAGAGCTAGGGAGCTTCCCTCCATCGGAGCTGTGAGGGAAAATGGCGCCAGTGTGCTTGAGGGAGATAGCTCCGCCCCTTTTCCGCTGCCTATTCTCCCGCTTTTTTATGGAATCTGGCAGGGGTATTTACCTCATATATAGCCCCTGGGGCTATATATTGAGGTATTTTTGCCAGCCAAGGTGTTTTTATTGCTGCCTCAGGGCGCCCCCCCCCAGCGCCCTGCACCCTCAGTGACCGGAGTGTGAAGTGTGTGAGAGGAGCAATGGCGCACAGCTGCAGTGCTGTGCGCTACCTTGGTGAAGACTGAGTCTTCATGCCGCCGATTTTCCGGACCATCTTCTTGCTTCTGGCTCTGTAAGGGGGACGGCGGCGCGGCTCCGGGACCGAACACCAAGGACTGGGCCTGCGGTCGATCCCTCTGGAGCTAATGGTGTCCAGTAGCCTAAGAAGCCCAATCCGGCTGCAAGCAGGCGAGTTCGCTTCTTCTCCCCTTAGTCCCTCGCTGCAGTGAGCCTGTTGCCAGCAGGTCTCACTGAAAATAAAAAAACCTAAGTCTATTTCTTTCTAAGAGCTCAGGAGAGCCCCTAGTGTGCATCCAACCTCGGCCGGGCACGAAATCTAACTGAGGCTTGGAGGAGGGTCATAGTGGGAGGAGCCAGTGCACACCAGGTAGTCTAAGATCTTTCTAGAGTGCCCAGCCTCCTTCGGAGCCCGCTATTCCCCATGGTCCTTACGGAGTTCCCAGCATCCACTAGGACGTCAGAGAAATAAATATTAAATAAAAATGTCACCAGCCGGTTTGCAATCCTCACAGCCCGAACTGTAAATCAGCTACGATGGTGAGGTTGTCCATGTGCTTCCCAGTATTTTCTTCAGGATCTTTTGTATAGAATTCCTTAGAAAATATAAATAGTTAATAAGTTTACTTCAGGAGATCCTCCTATAAATCCTTTTACCAGCAGAGGGAGCTAATCCTATATCATTTCTCATAGGATTACAGAACCACTTATAACTCCTCTTACCAGCAGAGGGAGCTAATCCTATATCAATGTCTCATAGAACATATAATAGGGGGAGGGTTAATCCCAGCCACTCAGATTGGCGCCTATATGGGGAAAATAAGATGGCCGCCATTGAAATTTTTTCATCACTTGTATTATATTAAAGTGATGTACCACTGAAGCATTCTGTAGCCGTCTCTTTTACCGCCTACACGCGGCTAGGGCTCCTCAGCTGCGCTGAATACTAACTCCCTATTGACCTTCAGCGCGCGCGCTGCGGGACCGCTCTCACCCGGTCCCCTAGTGGCGCGGTATACTTGCTAGGAAGCACTGCGTCCCTCTATACAGGCAGCGTTTAAACTCCGACAGGCCGTGCTAATGGCTCTTACCCGTCTTCAGCAGCGCCTCCCCTCCTCAGTGCAGCCGCGTCACTCTGTCTCCCGCCGGCGAGCGCGCACTACAGGGCCCTTCACCTGGTCTCACAACGGAGCATGCTGTGCGCTTTTGCTTAGATAAGAAGTCGCGGGGGGAAGGGAAGGGGACGCAGCAGCTACTATGTCTAGCTGAGCTATCGAAGGGTTGGTTTTACCCCAGTACTCACTGTACTCCGTGATGAGGATCTCCTATCGGGAGATGCAGGTCCCTTCAAACAGGGATCTTTGTCTCCTGACACACCGCTGGCTTTGTCTCCCTTTTCATAGGGAGCCGCTTCCATTATTAAACCTTTTCTGCAGGGCACTGCTCCCTGCTGTCGAGAGATGCAGATCCCTTCAAGAGGGATCTTTGTCTCTCATAAATCTGTGGCTTTTGTCTCCCTTTTCATTAGGGTGACGCAGCCCATAACAAGAGAGAAAGGGAAAAAAAAAAAAATTCTAGTCAGGAGCTCAAAGCTCCATGTGCTACCTCCAGCACAATTTTCAAAACTGAGGGAGGAGGGATGTGAAGGGGGAGGAGCCGGCTGTGCAGACAATTCTAATGTTAGATTGTGCCACACCTCCGGTTTCAAGCTTCACACCCCTAAAGTATAAGGACTCCAGTGTCCCCTAGTGGATGAAATAGAAAAGGCCATGTAAGAGACAAAATAAGATTTTAAACCTACCGGTAAATCTTTTTCTCCTAGTCCGTAGAGGATGCTGGGGACTCCGTAAGGACCATGGGGTATAGACGGGCTCCACAGGAGACATGGGCACTACAAAGAACTTTTAGTATGGGTGTGCACTGGCTCCTCCCTCTATGCCCCTCCTCCAGACCTCAGTTAGAGAACAGTGCCCAGAGGAGATGGACAATATGAGGAAAGGATTTTGTTAATCTAAGGGCAAGATTCATACCAGCCCACAGCATCCACACCGTATAACCTGGAATATACGCAACCAGTTAACAGTATGAACAAAAACCAGTATCAGCTAAAGACTGATCTCAACTGTAACATAACCCTTATGTAAGCAACAACTATACACAAGCCTTGCAGATTTAGTCCGCACTGGGATGGGCGCCCAGCATCCTCTACGGACTAGGAGAAAAAGATTTACCGGTAGGTTTAAAATCTTATTTTCTCTTACGTCCTAGAGGATGCTGGGGACTCCGTAAGGACCATGGGGATTATACCAAAGCTCCAAACCGGGCGGGAGAGTGCGGATGACTCTGCAGCACCGACTGAGCAAACGCAAGGTCCTCCTCAGCCAGGGTATCAAACTTGTAGAATTTAGCAAAAGTGTTTGAACCCGGCCAAGTTGCTGGTCGGCAAAGCTGTAATGCCGAGACGCCTCGGGCAGCCGCCCAAGAGCCCACCTTCCTAGTGGAATGGGCCTTTACAGAATTTGGTAACGGCAATCCAGCCGTAGAATGAGCCTGTTGAATCGTGTTACAGATCCAGCGAGCAATAGTCTGCTTAGAAGCAGGAGTGCCAACCTTGTTGGCTGCATACAGGACAAACAGAGCCTCTATTTTCCTAATCCTAGCCGTCCTGGCTACATAAATCCTTAAGGCTCTAACCACATCCAGGGACTTGGAGTCCTCCCAGTCCCCCGTAGCCACAGGCACCACAATAGGTTGGTTCATGTGAAAAGAAGAAACCACCTCAGGCAAAAATTGAGGACGTGTCCTCAACTCAGCTCTATCCATATGGAAAATCAAATAGGGGCTCTTGTGGGACAAGGCCGCCAATTCGGACACCCGCCTAGCAGATGCCAAGGCCAATAACATGACCACCTTCCACGTGAGAAATTTTAATTCAACTGTTTGAAGAGGTTCAAACCAATGAGACTTCAGAAAGTTTAAGACCACGTTAAGGTCCCACGGTGCCACTGGGGGCACAAAGGGGGGCTGGATGTGCAGCACTCCCTTCACAAACGTTTGGACTTCTGGGAGAGAAGCCAATTCCCTCTGAAAGAAGATAGATAAGGCCGAAATCTGTACCTTAATGGAGCCTAACTTCACGCCCATATCCACTCCTGTCTGTAAAAAGTGGAGAAATCGGCCCAGATGGAAATCTTCCGTAGGAGCAGTCTTGGCTTCACACCAAGACACATATTTCCTCCATATACGGTGATAATGCTTTGCCGTCACCTCTTTTCTAGCCTTTAGTAGGAGTAGGGATGACTTCCTCCGGAATACCTTTTTCAGCTAGGATTCGGTGCTCAACCGCCATGCCGTCAAACGCAACCGCGGTAAGTCTTGGAACACACATGGCCTCTGCTGTAACAGGTCCTCTCTGAGAGGAAGAGGCCACGGATCTTCTGTGAGCATTTCCTGAAGATCTGAGTACCAGGCCCTTCGAGGCCAATCTGGAACAATGAGTATCGACTGTACTCTCTTTTGTCTTATGATCCTCAACACTTTTGTGATGAGAAGAAGAGGAGGAAACACATAGACCGACTGAAACACCCATGGTGTCACCAGGGCGTCTACTGCTACTGCGTGAGGGTCCCGAGACCTGGCGCAATACCGTTGAAGCTTGGTGTTGAGGTGTGACGCCATCATGTCTATTTGTGAATTCCCCAAAGACTTGTTATCTCTGCAAAAACTTCTTGATGAAGTCCCCACTCTCCTGGATGGAGATCGTGTCTGCTGAGGAAATCTGCTTCCCAGTTGTCTACTCCCAGAATGAAGACAGCTGACAGAGCGCTTACGTGATTTTCCGCCCAGCGAAGAGTCCTGGTGGCTTCCGCCATCGCCACTCTGCTCCTTGTCCCGCCTTGGCGGTTTACATGAGCCACGGCTGTGACGTTGTCTGATTGAAGCAGAACCGGGAGGCCCCGAAGAAGATAATCCGCTTGTCGTAGGCCGTTGTATATGGCCCTCAACTCCAGTATGTTGATGTGTAGACAAGCCTCCTGGCTTGACCATAGTCCCTGAAAATTTCTTCCTTGTGCGACTGCTCCTCATCCTCTGAGGCTCGCGTCCGTGGTCACCAGAACCCAGTCTTGAATGCCGAACCTGCGACCCTCTAAGACAGGCATTCCCAACCACGGTCCTCAAGGCACACTAACAGTGCAGGTTTTAGTGATATCCAGGCTTCAGCACAGGTGACTTAATTAGTAACTCAGTTATTTTGATTTAACCATCTGTGCTGCAGCCTGGATATCACTAAAACCTGCACTGTTGGTGTGCCTTGAGGACCGTGGTTGGGAATGCCTGCTCTAAGAGGTGAGCACTCTGTAGCCACCACAGAAGACACACCCTGGCCCTGGGGGACAGGCTTATTTTCTGATGAATTTGAAGATGGGACCCGGACCTCTTGTCCAGAATGTCCCACTGAAATGTCCTCGCATGAAACCTGCCGAAGGGGATGGCCTCGTAGGTTGCCACCATTTTTCCCAGTACTCGAGTGCATTGATGGACTGACCGTCTTTTCGGTTTTAACAGGTCTCTGACCATGTTCTGGAGTTCCCGGGCTTTTTACACCGGGAGAAAAACCCTCTTTTGTTCCGTATCCAGAATCATGCCTAGGAACGATAGCCGAGTCGTCGGAACCAATTGTGACTTTGGCAGATTGAGAATCCAAACGTGTTGTTGGAGCACTTTCAAGGAGAGCGACACGCTCTCCAGCAGTTTGTCTCTCGATCTCGCCTTTATCAGGAGATCGTCCAAGTATGGGATAATTGTGACTCCCTGCCTGCGCAGGATCACCATCATCTCTGCCAGTACCTTGGTGAAAATCCTCGGGGCCGTGGAAAGTCCAAACGGCAACGTCTGAAACTGGTAATGACAGTCCTGTTCAGCGAATCTCAGGTATTCCTGATGAGGAGGGTTTATGGGGACATGAAGGTATGAATCCTTTAAGTCTAGTGACACCATAAAATCCCCCCCGTCCAGGCTGGATATGACCACTCGGAGCGATTCCATCTTGAATTTGAACTTTTTTTAAGTACAGGTTTAGGGATTTCAGATTTAAAATGGGTCTGACCGAACCATCCGGCTTCGGGACCACAAACAGGGTTGAATAATACCCTTTTCCCTGTTGAACCAGGGGAACCTTGACCACCACCTGCTGTTGACACAGCTTTTGAATTGCAGCTAACACCACCTCCCTTTCTGGTGGTGAAGCTGGCAAGGCCGACTTGAAAAATCGGCGGGGGAGGGCACCTCTTCTAATTCCAGCTTGTAGCCCTGGGAAACAATTTCGATTGCCCAAGGATCCACTTCTGAAAGAATCCAGATTTGGCTGAAAAGTCGAAGACGTACCCCCACCGGTGCGGACTCCCTTAGGGGAGCCCCAGCGTCATGCTGTGGATTTTGTAGAAGCCGGGGAGGACTTTTGCTCCTGGGAGCTAGCCAACGCAGGTGTTCTTTTCCCTTTACCCTTACCTCTGGCAAGGAAAGAGGAGCCCCGACCTCTTCTGGCCTTATGCGACCGAAAGGAATGCATCTGATACTGTGGAGTTTTCTTTTGCTGTTGGGGAACAAAAGGTAAAAATGTAGATTTACCCGCGGTAGCTGTGGCAACCAGGTCCGCGAGCCCATCCCCAAACAACACTTCACCCTTGTAAGGTAAAACCTCCATATGTTTCTTGGAGTCTGCGTCACCCGTCCATTGGCGGGTCCATAGAGCTCGCCTCGCAGAAATAGCCATCGCATTGGCTCTGGAACCCAGCAGCCCAACGTCTCTTTGAGCGTCCCTCATAAATAAGACTGCGTCTTTAATGTGGGCTAATGTTAATAAAACGGTATCCCTGTCTAGGGGGTGTAGTATGGTATGCCGGCGGCCGGGCTCCCGGCGACCAGCATACCGGCGCCGGGAGCCCGACCGCCGGCATACCGACAGTGTGGCGAGCGCAAAGGAGCCCCTTGCGGGCTCGCTGCGCTCGCCACGCTGCGCTCGCCACGCTGCGGGCACGCTATTTATTCTCCCTCCAGGGGGGTCGTGGACCCCCACGAGGGAGAATAGCTGTCGGTATGCCGGGTGTCGGGATCCCGGCGCCAGTATACTGTGCGCCGGGATCCCGACATTTGGCATACTGAAGACCACCCCTGTCTAGGGTATCAAGGCCCTCTGACAAGGTATCTGTCCATGCTGCAACTGCGCTACATACCCATGCCAATGCTATTGCCGGTCTGAGCAAAACACCAGTATGCGCATAAATAGACTTTAAAGTAGTCTCCTGTCTGCGATCAGCAGGATCCTTGAGGGCTGCCGTGTCCGGAGACGGTAGCGCCACCTTCTTGGACAGGCGCGTCAAAGCCTTGTCCACCCTGGGAGAGGATTCTCAACGCACCCTGTCCTGAGCCGGGAAAGGATACGCCATAAGAATCCTTTTGGGAATCTGCAGTTTTTTATCTGGAGTTTCCCAAGCTTTTTCAAATAACGCGTTCAGCTCATGAGATGGGGGAAAGGTTACCTCAGGTTTCTTCTCCTTATACATGCGCACCCTCGTCTCAGGGACAGAGGGGTCATCCGTGATATGCAAAACCTCTTTCATTGCAATAATCATACACTGAATACCCTTTGCCACCCTTGGGTGCAATCTTGCATCATCATAATCGACAATGGAATCAGAATCCGTGTCGGTATCAGTGTCAGCTATTTGGGATAGGGGACGTTTTTGAGACCCCGACGGGCCCTGTGACCCAGCCCAATCCGTGGATTGACCCCCAGCTTTTTCCCTGGACTCTGCCAGGTCCAGTCTCTTATGTAATGAGGCCACACTTGCATTTAACATATGCCACATGTCCATCCATTCATGAGTCGGCGTTGCCGATGGAGACACAGCACTCATTCACTCCACCTCCTCCTTGGACGAGCCTTCCACCTCAGACATGCCGACACGCACGTACCGACACCCCCACACACACAGGGATATATCTATAAGGGGACAATTCCCCAACAAGGCCCTTTGGAGAGACAGAGAGAGAGAGTATGCCAGCACACACCCAGCGCCTACAGATACTGGAAAATAACCCAGACAGCGCTTTTATCACCAATGAATGTGTAATACACTCACTGCGCCTAGAAAATGCCCCCTCCCCTCTTTTCCAGCCCTCTATCACCGAGTTCAGCAGGGGAGAGTCCGGGGAGCCAGCTTCTCTGCAGCGTTCTGTGGAGAAAATGGCGGTTAGTGCTGAGGGATCAAGCTCCGCCCCCAACAGCGGCGGGCTTCGGTCCCGCTGTAATTTTCAAAATATGGCGGGGGATCTCTACATTTACTGCCCAGCAGCTTAATGTGCCCTGAAATGCCAATCCGGAGGTTTATTGCTGCCCATGGCGCCCCCCCCCCCCCGCACCCATCAGTGCCTGTACTGTGTGTGTAGTGTATGTGAGAAATGGCGCACAGCGTTACCGCTGCGTGCTTACCTCAATGAAGATCTGAAGTCTTCTACCGCCTTGAAGTCTTCTTTTCTTCTTATACTCACCCGGCTTCTATCTTCTGGCTCTGCGAGGAGGACGGCGGCGCGGCTCCGGGACGAACGGCAGGGTGAGACCAGCGTTCCGACTCCCTCTGGAGCTAATGGTGTCCAGTAGCCTAAGAAGCAGAGCCTATCATTTAAGTAGGTCTGCTTCTCTCTCCTCGGTCCCACGATGCAGGGAGCCTGTTGCCAGCAGTGCTCCCTGAAAATAAATAACCTAACAAAATTCTTTATTTAGAGAAACTCTGTAGAGCTCCTCTGTAATGCACCCTATCTCCTCCGGGCACATAATCTAACTGAGGTCTGGAGGAGGGGCATAGAGGGAGGAGCCAGTGCACACCCATACTAAAAGTTCTTTGTAGTGCCCATGTCTCCTGCGGAGCCCGTCTATACCCCATGGTCCTTACGGAGTCCCCAGCATCCTCTAGGACGTAAGAGAAAAATAGTTAGACACACAACCTGCCTGTGGCCAGAACCTACTCACTAATGACTAGTTAAAATAGTTTCTTAATCCTTTAACCGAATGTCCTACTACAGGTTGAGTATCCCTTATCCAAAATGCTTGGGACCAGAGGTATTTTGGATATCGGATTTTTCCGTATTTTGGAATAATTGCATACCATAATGAGATATCATGGTGATGGGACCTAAATCTAAGCACAGAATACATTTATGTTACATATACACCTTATACACACAGCCTGAAGATCATTTTAGACAATATTTTTTATAACTTTGTGCATTAAACAAAGCGTGTGTACATTCACACAATTCATTTATGTTTCATATACACCTTATACACACAGCCTGGGGGTCATTTAATACAATATTTTTAATAACTTTGTGTATTAAACAAAGATTGTGTACATTGAGCCTTCAAAAAACAAAGGTTTCACTATCTCACTCTCACTCAAAAAAGTCCGTATTTCGGAATATTCCGTATTTCGGAATATTTGGATATGGGATACTCAACCTGTACAGCATTTACTGGAGGAAAGAGTGACAATGTTACACTGAATTCCGCATATAGATAAGCAGAGAGTGAACAGGAGAACGTACCTCTTTATTATCCGAGCTGTCACTCCCGTCTGGTCGTAGAATTCTAGTCTTAATGATCTCTTCTTTGGATTTCCAAGGCCGACAAGACCGACCTGCTGCGACTTTAACCCTCTCACTACTTGTTCCAGACTTGTTCCCCGTAGAGTCCTTGTCTTTGGTTAAATCAACTACTTTTACAAGTGGTGGAGGGGGCTGGAATATAGAATGTGACACACGGATCAGCAATTATAGCTCCAATGGCGAGAGCTGTAGGAAGAGACGAGCTGGCCCAGGAAGATGTAAGAGATATCTCACCTTATTGATTTCTTTGGTCAATGCCTGGACACTGTACAAGGTAACACTACCATTCTCCATTACGCTGGCAATGTATCGCCCATTTGGGCTTACAGATGATGTCACTATGCCGTCATCATGGCCTCCAATGTCAAACACAAGCTTGCACGTCTGGATATTGATGAACCTCATTATTCCATCTTGACTGAGTACCCCAAGCACCTAAAAGGGAACAGCACACACCAGAGAGATTATTACGCAACATTCATTAAATCCTTTTTATCTCGGAATCCATTGGGGGGGGCACTAGAACCTTGCAGTACACAGGCTCAGCTAGATGTTTGGGGCAGGATGTAATATTGTCCAAGTTTGCTGAATGGGTTGCCGGCCAAGCTTAGACTTTTTATTTTAAAGAGGCAGTCATTTACAAGGCACAACCATACCCAAATCCACAGAGTTAAAGCCAGAATCCCTACACTTTGATGATGAATCAGTACTTACAGGCCCGGTCATAGTGTTAGACATCGTAAAATGATTGCAGTATTGAGAATGTCCATATACCATGACCTTCTCGGCCTGTCTACAGCCACAAGAACCATCGAATTTTAACTTATTAATTAATAGTCAGGAGCTTTGTTACCAGAGGTAACAGCTGAACCATGAAAATTGTGAGGGACCGACATACTGAAGTATTTTCTAGAAACGCCTACAGCTACATGGTCCTCAGTAAAATAGCTCCAGCTTGTGGTTCAACCAAGGTGCAACCATGTCAACATAAGGCTGATGCCTTGTCGCAACAATCTGCTGAAACACTTCTGGATGGAGAGACCATCATCAGTCATGCAGTGCATGTATATAGATAAGATCTGCTTCTCAGTTGTCCATTTGCAAATATTAAAGCTGAAATTCAGGTTACATTTTGCTGGTTTCCAGATTCGCTCTCTCTTCGGGTTAGAGAAGTCACCTTTAGCGGAGTCTTCAATGTGCGTTTCAAATCCTGGCAAACTTTGCCTTTGGCACCAGCAACACCAACTCCCCAATCACCACCCAATGCAGCAGTTACTGGAGGAGCAGGGATCGGAATGATTCGTTTATGGCATCCTGCAGTCCTGAAGGCTGTGCTGATAATGGCAATGACAGCAAACGTGAATACAATATATAATGAAACGGCGCCCAATGGCAGGTAGTACAAGTCACCTTGCTTTTGTAGGCACTTTAAAAAAACGGACTTCCTGCCCAGCCTGGGGATATAGAGGGGGAGGAGTTTCAGACTTTGTGCACAAATTAATAAAGTGCCCTGGACCCTAGCTGAGTCTATATATACCAAGGATTCAGTGTTCTCCAAGGGGATTATTGAGAAAAGCAGGGTGTAATATTGTTGGTCACAAATATAAGAACATAAAGAGCAGTTGCTCCAGGGATGCTGCTACATGGTCAGTGATCTACTGTAGGACACAGCATTTCTGTTAGGGTTTGCTCTCGATTGGGAATCGCCCATTATTATTACTTCCCCTTGTGCCAGTAAACGTAGCCGGTCACATCTTTTACAATTAGTTGTACCTCTGCTGGCTAGACCACGCCAAAGTCTAAGGGAACCCAAGGACTGAAGGATTCAACACCAAATTAAATCTGGCAGCTGTCATTTTTAGTCAATGTGCCGAACCCATCCTTTTTCAGTGCTCACAGATATTTACTAAAGAGCAGAGGTTCCCACTGACCGAGGAACCTGTGACCGCGCTAAACTGTGCAAAAAGTGGGGTCTCAGGGAAGAAGACTCCAAGTCAAGCTCTACTGTGGACAAAGAAGGAACAGAGCGATCCAAGAAAAAAAAATACATAATACATGTACGACAAATGGTAACCAATTCTAAAAAAATCTTCAGGAGGTAAGAAGTTCCTGAAGAGAGGTGCGGTCACAGAGAAAGGCTTAAGAAGGACATCAGTGTCAGAGGAAGGTGCATTCTAAAGGATGACTTTTGGATTCACTGGGGCATGTTATGGATCATGAAAACTACATTTTAGGGGCCAATTACCTAGTATCTCCCAATACATAGGCATGTGTCCGGTTAACAGTTATCAAGCAGTAAAGCGCTGCGGAATATGTGTGCGCTATATAAATAACTGGTAATAAATAAGACCTACTGCGATACCATGGTGTGCCCTCAGACATGTGACATTCAATAAAAGGAATTAGCCCCAGAGGCTAAGAGTATGGTACAAGATGAATACGAAGTTATATGCAGATTCGCTATTAGAGAACAGTGATGTAATCAGTTATAATGGACAGTTGAGATGTCACTGCCAAGGCCGACATATGCACGCAGGTACGGTCATTATATATCAACCAGACTACTGACATAGAAAACTATTGTTTGGCCAGACTGCAGGCAGTACATAGAGGACTTCTGCAAAAAAGAGCTACTGAGCAAAACATAAATGATTAATTATCTTGTTTAAACAGATACAAAAGGTCACTGTAAAAATAGGATTATAATTACCTACCGGTAAACCCTTTTCTCGTAGTCCGTAGAGGATGCTGGGGTTCCATTTAGTACCATGGGGTATAGACGGGTCCCTTGGGAGCCATGGGCACTTTAAGAGTTTGAGAGTGTGGGCTGGCTCCTCCCTCTATGCCCCTCCTACCAGACCCGTCTAGAAACTGTGCCCGAGGAGACGGACATACTTCGAGAGAAGGAAATACACAGATAGTGGTGAGATTCACACCAGCTCACACATAACAAACGGAAAGCTAAGCTAGCCATCTTGAAACGATTCAGCAACGGCTGAACAACAGTACTTAACCAAGTAACAATGCAGTACTGAACCAAGCAACAATGCAGAAAAAACGAAGTGCTGGGCGGGCACCCAGCATCCTCTACGGACCACGAGAAAATAATTTACTGGTAGATAATTAAAATCCTATTTTCTCTTACGTCCTAGAGGATGCTGGGGATCCATTTAGTACCATGGGGATGTACCAAAGCTCCCAGTACGGAAGGGAGAGCGCCGAGGCTCCTGCAGAACAGATTGACCAAACTTTAGGTCCTCAGAGGCCAAAGAATCGAACTTGTAGAACTTAGCAAACGTGTTCGACCCTGACCAAGTAGCTGCTCGGCAAAGTTGTAAAGCCGAGACTCCCCGGGAAGCCGCCCAGGAAGAACCCACTTTACGAGTAGAGTGGGCCTTAACGGATTTTGGACACAGCAAGCCTGCCGTAGAATAAGCATGCTGGATAGTAAACCTGATCCAGCGAGAAATTGTCTGCTTAGAAGCAGGACACCCAACCTTCTTGGGATCATAAAGGACAAACAGAGCATCCGACTTTCTGTGACGAGAAGTTCTCTTCACATAAATCTTCAAAGCCCTCGCAACATCCAAGGACTTTGAGGTAATTGAGGAGTCAGTAGCCACAGGCACCACAATATGTTGGCGGATATGAAAGACGACACAACCTTTGGAAGAAATTGCTGACGCGTCCTGAGCTCAGCTCTATCTTCATGGAAAATCAAGTAGGGGCTCTTGCAGGACAATGCCCCCAACTCTTACACACGTCTAGCAGATGCCAATGCCAACAGTGTGACCGCCTTCCAAGTAAGAAACTTGACATCAACCTCCTGTAAAGGCTCGAACCAATCCGATTGCAGGAACTGCAGCACCACATTAAGATCCCATGGTGATTTCACAAAGGGTGGTTGGATGTGCATAACCCCTTTCAAGAATGTCTGAACCTCAGGGAGAGCAGCCAATTGTTTCTGGAAGAAAATGGACAAGGCTGAAATCTGGACTTTTATGGAGCCCAAGCGTAGGCCCACATTCACACCTGCTTGCAGAAAGAGGAAAAATCGTCCTATTGGAAACTCCACCATAGGAAACTTCTTGGATTCACACCAAGACACATACTTTTTCCAAATCCGATGGTAATGTTTAGACGTTACTCCCTTCCTAGCCTGTATCAGGGTAGGAACAACCCTTTTCGGAATGCCCTTCCGAGCCAAGATCTGGCATTCAACCTCCATGCCATCAAACGTAGCCGTAGTAAGTCTTGATAAGCGAACGGCTCCTGTTGCAGAAGGTTCTCGCGAAGAAGAAGAGGCCTCAGATCTTACAGCAGTAATTCCAGAAGATTCGTGTACCAAGTCCTTCTTGGCCAGTCTGGAGCAATGAGGATCGCCTGAACTCTTGTTCTTTTTATTAGTTTGAGAATCCTTGGGATGAGTGGAAGTGGAGGGAACACATACACTGACTTGAACATCCACGGAGTCACCAGGGCGTCCACCACCACTGCCTGTGGGTCTCTCGACATGGAACAGTACCTCAGAAGCTTCTTGTTGAGGTGGGAGGCCATAATGTCTATATAAGCTACACCCCAACGACTTGTTACCTCTGCGAAAAACCTCCGGGTGGAGGCCCCATTCTTCTGGATGGAGATCATGTCTGCTGAGGAAGTCCGCTTCTCAGTTGCCCACTCCCGGAATGAAGATTGCTGACAGCGCCACCGAATGCTTTTCTGCCCAGAGGAGGATTCTTGTTACCTCTGACATTGCGGCTCTGCTTTTCGTTCCGCCCTGTCGGTTTATGTATGACACCGTCATTACATTGTCCGACTGAACCTGAATGGCCTGATCTTGCAGAAGATGTGCCGCTTGTAGAAGGCCATTGTACACTGCCCTTAGTTTCAGAATGTTTATCGGAAGGATGGATTCCAGACTTGACCAGTTTCCTTGGAAGTTTTCCCCTTGGGTGACTGCTCCCCAACCTCTGAGACTTGCATCCATGGTTAGAAGGATCCAATTCTGAACCCGAACCTGCGGCCCTCGAGAAGGTGGGAAGTTTGTAGCCACCAGAGGAGAGAAATTCTGGCTTTCGGTGACAGGCGAATCCTCTAGTGCATGTGAAGATGAGATCCTGACCATTTGTCCAGGAGATCCAGTTGGAAGGACCGTGCATGAAATCTTCCGTACTGTAGAGCCTCGTAGGAGGCAACCATCTTTCCCAGAAGGCGAATGCACTGATGAACCAATACCTGGGCAGGTTTCAGGACCTCCCGGACCATTGATTGTATTACCAACGCTTTGTCCACCAGTAGAAACAAACTCTGCACTTCCGTGTCGAGGATCATCCCCAGGAAGGACAGACGCCTTATCAGCTCCAAATGTGACTTTGGAAGTTTCAGGATCCACTCATGATCCTGGAGTAGTTGAGTTGAGAGAGCAATGCTCTGTAACAGCTTCTCCCTGGAAGATGCCTTTATCAGCAGATCGTCCAGATATGGAATAATGTTCACTCCCCGCCTGCAGAGGAGTAATATCATCTCTGCCATGACCTTGGTGAACACCCTCGGTGCTGTGGAGAGGCCAAATGGCAGTGCCTGGAACTGATAGTGATAGTCCAGTAGCGCAAATCTTAGATAAGCCTAGTGAGGCGGCCAGATCGGAATGTGAAGGTACGCATCCTTGATATCCAGGGATACCAGGAATTCCCCCTCCTCCAGACCTGAGATCACCGCTCTCAGGGACTCCATCTTGAATTTGAACCACAAATAGGTTGGAGTAATAAACCATGTCTTTTAGGTGAGGAGGAAATGGAACAATGACACTTGTGTGTAACAATTTTTGAATGGCTTCCTGTATGATAGCACTTTCTGTCAGCAAAGCTGGTAAGCCTGACTTGAAGAATCTGTGAGGTGAGAGATCCTGAAACTCCAGTCTGTACCCCTGGGCAACAATATCTTTTACCCAGGGGTCTAGGCAAGAAGACGCCCAGATGTGACTGAAATCTTTTAGTCTGGCTCCCACCTGCCCGATTACCAGGCTGGGAGGTCCACCGTCATGCTGAAGACTTTGAGGAAACAGAACCCGGCTTCTGTTCCTGTGAACCTGTTGTTGCAGGTTTTCTGGATTTCCCCCGACCGCCTCTAAAGAAAGTGGAAGGGGGTTTAGACTTTTTAACTTTCGCGGTCCGAAAGGACTGCATTGTAGACGTAGGATAAGATTTCCTAGTCGGTGGAGTTGCTGAGGGAAGGAAGGTCGACTTACCCGCAGTTGCCGTGGAGATCCACGCATCCAATGCGCCCCCAAACAGAGCCTGACCTGTGAATGGTAGGTTCTCCACACTTTTCTTGGTTTCTGCATGCCGAGAGAGCCATGGAAGAAGCCCTTACATTAAGTAGGCCAAGGTCCTTCATGGCCTCCACCATGAAACCTGCAGAATCCTGTATGTGACGCAAAAACAATTCAATGTCACTCCTATCCATAGTATCTAATTCCTCTAGTAATGTGCCTGACCACTTTACTACGGTTTTAGAAATCCACGCACAAGCAATAGTGGGCCTTAACGCCACGCCTGTAGCTGTATATAGTGATTTGAGCGTAGTCTCAATCTTGCGGTCAGCCGGCTCTTTTAAAGCGGTTGAACCAGGGACAGGTGAAACCACCTTTTTAGACAACCGAGATACGGAAGCGTCTACTATAGGCGGCTTTTCCCACTTTTTCCTGTCCTCTTCAGGGAAGGGAAAAGCAATGAGAACCATTTTCGGGAACTGGAATATTTTCTCCGGGATTTCCCAGGATTTTTCAAACAAGGAGTTTAACTCCTTAGAAGCAGGGAAGGTAAGGAAGGATTTCTTATTGTCTGTAAAGTAAGCCTCCTCTACCCGCTCAAGTACCTTGTCAGTTATGTGTACAATGTCCCTAATAGCCTCAATCATGAGTTGCACCCCCTTCCTGCATCTCCCCATCACCGTCCCCTGTATCAGAGTCGGTGTCCGTGTCAGCCTGCATTATTTGAGCAAGAGCACGCTTTTTAAGGTATGTAATAGGGGCCTTAGATGAGGTAGTGGGAGCTGAACACTTCAAAACCTCTACAGATTGTCTTAAAACCTGCGTTTCATTCTCATTATACGACATCCTAGATGAAATCTGGGATATCATTCCTCTTATAGAATCCACCCATGGAGGTTCCGACTCCGAAGGCTGAGAAGGTACATGGCACTCCTGAGTACATGGAATAGACTCTTCAGGAGAAGATACACACTCTGCAGCACAAGACACAGAGTCCATAGACAGGTTAATGTGAGATATACACACACACACACACAGGAAAATGTCAGACACAGTTTCCCCCAGAGTACCTTCAGAGAGCCACAGAGTATAAGGAGCCAGCCACATAGCGCCCTAGTAGGCAGTTAATATAACAAACGGCCGGAGCTCACGGAGTAACCTTAATAGGGTAAACAGTACTTATAATCACTCTCGCCCACTGTCTATAACACCCTGGTATCGCAGAGGTATACTGGAGTTATGTGGAGGGCAGCGCTCCCTGTCAGCATCTCCTTCTGATGATCTGCAGGGAGAAAATGCCTCGTGGGCTTGCGATCAGCACCCTCAGGAGCTCAGTGTCCTGTCAGCGGAGATAGAGAACCATTAACTTCTAGAGTTGATTCCTACTCACCCCCAAAGTCCCAAGAAGCAGGAAGGCTGTTGCCAGCAGCCTGCCTATACCTAACTAACTCAGGAAAATAATAAAACTAGAAAAACTCCTAAGAGCTCCCCTAGCTGGGACCGGCTCCTCCGGGCACATTTTCTAAACTGAGTCTGGTAGGAGGGGCACTATTAAACTCTTAAAGTGCCCATGGCTCCCAAGGGACCCGTCTATACCCCATGGTACTAAATGGAACCCCAGCATCCTCTAGGACAGAAGAGAAAATCTGAAGGCGTTTTCATTAATCGACGGTCACAAGTGAGATCAGTAGAAATCAGAGGAAATCTGCATTTGGTATAAAGCTCTGAAGACAGTGTGTCCCATTGTACCAGCCAATGGAGTACCTAGCATATGCTACACAAATATCTTGTTGGCTTCTGCTGTCCTCGAGACCATTTGTATTTAAAACCGCATCTTCATAAGAGGCTGCCAAGCACTGACCTGGCTGGAACCGCCATCAAAGTTGTCGGGGAGAAACTCCAGCTGGCGTACGCTGCGCACCACCGCGGGCATCTGGATAATTCGGAACAGCTGCTTGGAACTAAGGCACCACAGATGCAGGTTGTTTGATTTTCCTCCAGCTGCCAACATCCTTCCATCCCTGTGACAGAAAAGACACAAACCAATCAGAGTAAGCTGAAAGTAAGAGTAAGCAGCTAGCTTATAGGTAGAACGGAGGAGCGGGGTGGGGGTGGGGGTTGTTATGTAATAGGTGTCCGAGATGAAGGAATGGGTGTGAATTTGTAGAGTTTGCTGATAACCTTCAAGCGGCAATCAGTTATAATGCAAAACCATCATTGTAGCTTGCCACCTTAAATGTAGAGGCAAACTCACTGAAATGATGCCGGTTCTTTCATTTCGGAACCTATTACATATTACATGGGCTGCACATACATGCATTATGATTGCATGCAGGGTAAATACTGGCTGCTTTTGCATGTAGCCCACAAATGCTGGACAACTTTAATTTTCACACTGCAATTTAGATTTCAGTTCGGACTCGCCCTTCCAAAATCTAAGGGGGTCATTCCAACCTGATTGCACGCTAGGTTTTTTCGCTGCGCTGCAATCGGGTCCGAACTGCGCATGCGTATGCACCGCAATGCGCAGGCGTGTCGTACGGGTACAAAGCGGATCGTTGCTGAGCAATGGATTTAACGAAGAATCCATTTGCACAGCCGATCGCAAGGAGATTGACAGGAAGAGGGTGTTTGTGGGTGTCAACTGACCGTTTTCTGGGAGTGTTTGGAAAAACGCAGGCGTGTCCAAGCGTTGCAGGGCGGGCGTCTGATGTAAATTCCGGACAAGAACAGGCTGAAGTGATCGCAGCGGCTGAGTAAGTTCTGGGCTACTCAGAAACTGAACAAAACTTTTTTGTACCGCTCGGCTGCACATGCGTTCACACACTTGCAAAGCTAAAATACACTCCCCTCCCTATAGGCGGCGACTATCTGATCGCAGCGCTGCAAAAAGTAGCTATAGAGCGATCAACTCCGAATGATCCCCTAAATCTCTCTGCACATATTACATCTGCCCCACCTGCAGTGCAGCATAGTTTTGCCCAAAGGCCAAGTTAATTTCTTGTCTGGTTTGCTCCAAACTCAAAATCAGCCTCAGCTGATCGCATTAATTATGATAACGAAACTTTATTCTGTTTCTGTACATTAATGATAGCAAAAAAAAAAAAAATCTGCAGCAATTAGTCCATAGGTTTGTCCTCTATACTTTTGGCAAAGCATGCTGGGAGTTGTAGCTCAACAGCCGCTGGATAAACAGGGTTCCCCAAGTGGTAGAAGTTACACTGCAGGCCAACAGTACCCTCTCCATTGTAACTTCTGACAGCAATACGAGACGCTTCCATCTATTGGAAAGCTATGCAAACAGCCGCCGGTATTCCGAATCAGACGTTATCTAGGTGACCGTACACCCCCAGTCCTTCACTTGGCAGAGCAGCAGGTATCTGTATTTACACCCATCCTCGGTGCAGGAGAGCTGACTGAAATCAGACATCTCTCGTCACACGCTCATCTCTAGTAGTCCGTGACTTTGTCTACATGACCATGGGACGCTACTTCCTATGTGCGAAGGTCCCGTTGCCACCCAGCGACGCCCACTTAGACACATGGGAAAACCGCCAGAGATGCGGCGAACTCAGTCACCCGCAATGCCTCTGCAACTCGAAATCAGGACCATAATCTACTCCCAAAACGTTCTGCTTTACCTTCATATAGAGCAGGGGTGGGGAAACCTGCGGCCCTCCAGCCGTTGCTGAACTACACATCCCAGCATGCCAAGCAAAAGTTTTAGCATGACCAAATAGGATAACTGTAGCAGGGCATGCTGGTATGTGTAGTTTAACAACAGCTGGAGGGTCAAAGGTTCCCCGCCCCTGATATAGAGTATAGTGCTGGGCAGATTCCCCCGACCAGACTTTACCTGGTGATGGAAAAGGCTTTATACTGGAACACAGATCCGTCCTCTGGAGCCGGCAGCTGGTACTTGCATGTAAGGGTATCGCTCTCCCAAGCAAAGATGCTATTGTCTTTAAAGCAGCTGAGGATTGTATTACTCAAAGGAAGGAAGAATACCTACACAAAGGAAATGAAGAGGACGCATACACACACACATAGAAGCCATTTTAACAAGGGGAAAGATATGTGGAATTTTAATGAACAGAATATTTTTAAGAGACTTTGACACATGGATAGTTTTTTAAATTTTTGAAAGTATAATTTTAAGTAAGCGAGGACGCATTAAAACAAAAAACCAAAAATAATAATAAAAATACATAAAGAATCAAAGCTGTGATGTTTTTGGGTTTTTTTTTTAAATGGAGCAATGACATCACTCTGCTGGGTCAACTGAAATGGTCACAAGCCGCCACGCCCGCGGGTAAGTGCTCGCTTATGATAGACACACACTTGCAGATTTTTGTTGGCAGCCATATAGGACTGTTCCATACCATTACAACGGCACGTCACGGCTAACTGAATAGACCAGATTGTAGAGTCAGTACAGCGTATAGAAGAAATGTTCTCTAAGCCACCGAGTGTCCCGTTACGGGGATTCTCCCGTACATATTTTATATGTCGTGTAGCACACAGTGTTCATTCCAGCACCCTGCACCTGTCACAACCTGTACAGTTCCTCTTTCCTGTCTGGGGTGTCGCGCTCTGCTCTGGTGATTCTTGCACACTGTGGTCTGTATCTCAGTCCTGAGTTACAGACTAGTGTGTGCTAGAAGCACCAAAGCAGAGAACAACACCCCAGACAGGAAAGGGGAAAAGAGCAGGGTGCTAGAATGAACACTATAGTAGTAAGTGTAGAAATTTGATGGAGTCTGTCCTGGGAAAAATCCCATCACTATCTTTCAATTGCTGACGGTTCGCGCCCTTGCTCAGTCTGGGGAGTAAATCCGCCTACTAATTTTTTAATTTCCAAGTTGCTTGTGTTCTCCATTGCTGAAATCTTCAGCGCAACTACTTTTTCTTTATGCTTGATAACAGGTAATACTATTGGAAATTACAATCAGGGTGAGGACTGACGCTGCCCTTAAGTAAGCAACCCTACATTAGTTCTCTAGCAATGAATCCGCATCTCCCAATTATTATACAAATATAAAGGTGGATTTATGCCTGTTCCTTACCTTCTGTATTCCGACAGACTGACGAACATTCAGCTTCCGTTTCCTCTGGAAGGTGTCCAAGTCCCAGAGCTGAGCGGTGTCACTGGATGTGGTAACTGCATATCTGCCGGAACCATGTACAGAGATGGAGGTGACTGTGGACTCGTGTCCGCGCATCCAGCTCACCAGCTCCTTGTTGTCTAAAGAACAAATTCAGAGGTAACCAACAGTGTAAACATCTATGCGGCCATATTGTTCAAGGCAAGTTACAAGGGACTCGTGGATTGTAAAGCTTTTGTATTTATGCACCTCCAAACAGCGGAATAACAGAGCTCCGGAGCACCTGTACTGACCCTGAGCTCTAAGAGCATGACATCATGTAGAGGGGGAGGTGTCGCCAGCACTGGGAGGTGCAGCACTTCCTGGAGCGTGCGAAGGACGCACAGACTGCGGGGTGCACTGCAGCAGCAATATTAGCTGATGTTCCAAGCACCCTGCTAGCCAAAAGCAAGGGCCATGGAGAAGCTTGGGAGAGCGCAGTGACCTGCGTTCTCTGCAACCGTACCACTCACACACCCTAGTAAGGGCTCTGCCTCCTAAGCACCAATAATATTCAGATCTTTATGTGCAAGAAAATGTTCGGTTGATGTGGCAAAGCAGGAAATTCTCCGTTTGCATGTTGGTATATGTCTAGGTGCATTCATGGACATGTAGCCACATGGACAATACTCTGACCAACTCAGCTCCTTTCGTCAGAAGGATTATTTATGTAGTGCCAGCGTATGCCATTGCGGTTTACAAATGGGAACAGCGTAATAAAATGAGACTTGGCAATAACACAGAGGTAAGAGGACTGTTCTTGCAAGTTTACACTCTGGGGGTCATTCAGATCGGATCGCTGCTGTGCAATCGGGTAACAACTGCGCATGCATCGCAATGCGCACGCGCGTCGGACAGCAACAAAGAGCATCGCTGGTCGCGACGGGATGATGCAAAAAATTCGATTGCACGGACGTTCGCAAGGTGATTGACAGAAAGAGGCAGTTTGTGGGTGCTAACTGAGCGTTTACTGGGAGTGTCCGGAAAAGCGTTTTCATGGAGGGTGTGTGACATCAGCTTCGACACGATCAGCCTGTTCTCATCGCACTGGAAGAGTAAGTCCTGGGCTGCGCAGAGACTGCACACACTGGATTTCTGCAGCTCAGCGTACACATGCGATCGCACACTTACACGGCGAATATACACTCCCCTGGAGGCGGCGACTATCTGTACGCAGGACAGCAAAATTAGCAGCCCAGCAATCAGATCTGAATGACCCCATCTGCAGGATGCAACATTTTCCTTCAAAAATTGCCATCTTCTCCAGGCCAGGCTTGGGGGTGTCACAAAAAATGGAAATTGCACATCCAGAAATTCCCCCCATGAATGGGAAAAAGTGCAATAGGTGCATTACCTGTATCAAAACACTTTATGGAGTAATCTGCCAGTGCCGCAAGGAATTCAGACTTCCTATGAAGGCTAAAGGCTAGTGCTGTGCAGGCTTGCATCGTTCTCTGAACCAGCTCAAACCTAGTGGGAAGAATTAGCAAGGGGAAAAAAAAATAAAAAAATCAATGTTATCTCCGATATACTGTGTTCATTTATCAGACATCTGTCAATCAGATTGCATGAGAACATGATACACCAATGAGATTTCGCACCTCGACCAATCAAAACGGAACTATGGAGCTTTGACTGAGCAGAAGAATCGATGGCCATTTCTGGCCAGCAAACCCCCAGGACACCACCAGTAATCTGGTAAAAAGCAAATCAAATGGTCCTAAACGGTCTACAGCTTCCTTCCCAGCCACAGAAGTCTCTGCAATAGGTTTCTACAGTATATATCCATCACACAAATGGTACAGGTAATATTCCCATTTCCCGGAAGGCCCCCGAGCATCTCACCTGTTTCTGTTTAGGTTGAATAGATAAACGTTACCCAAGTGGTCCCCAGCGAGGAGGCGATCTCCAGCGCTGTCAAACACTACCTGTAAAAAACGCATGGTCCTGGCATGGGAACCGACCGCTCCGTGCACTAAATTCACTATGATCCTGCACAGAAACAAGAACACACAATGCATGATATATGTAATGATCAGGAGGGGTGGTATTCATGTGACCGGCAGTCGGGAGTCTCCTGACCGCCGGTCAGCCATACTACACCCATCAGGAGAGTTCTACAATATTCTATAGCGGGAGTTTCACTGGTATAGCATACAGTATGAATAACACACATAGTACATGTGGCGCAGTGCTACGTCCTAGAGGATGCTGGGGACTCTGTAAGGACCATGGGAATAGACGGGCTCCGCAGGAGACATGGCCACTAAAAAGAACTTTAGAATGGGTGTGCACTGGCTCCTCCCTCTATGCCCCTCCTCCAGACCTCAGTTTAATACTGTGCCCAGAGGAGACTGGGTGCACTACAGGGAGCTCTACTGAGCTTCCTGTAAAAAAGTATTTTGTTAGGTTTTTTATTTTCAGGGAGCACTGCTGGCAACAGGCTCCCTGCATCGTGGGACTGAGGAGAGAGAAGCAGACCTACTTAAGTGATAGGCTCTGCTTCTTAGGCTACTGGACACCATTAGCTCCAGAGGGAGTCAGAACGCAGGTCTCCCCTAGCGGTTCGTCCCGGAGCCGCGCCGCCGTCCTCCTCGCAGAGCCGGAAGATAGAAGCCGGGTGAGTATACTAAGGCAGAAGACTTCAAAGGCGGCAGAAGACATCAGATCTCTTAGTGAGGTAACGCTGCGCGCCATTGCTCCCACGGACACACACACAGTGGACACTGTTGGGTGCAGGGCGCGGGGGGCGGGCAGCAATGTGGACCATGACTCTGGCAATAGGTACATACACATTTTTGAGCATGAATTCAGCCCCCGCCAGTTTAAAGAAACAGCGGGACCGAAGCCCGCCACTGGGGGGCGGGGCTTCTCCCTCAGCACTCACCAGCGCCATTTTCTCCACAAGCACACGCTGAGAAGCTGGCTCCCCGGACTCTCCCCTGCTGATCACCGGTGACAGAGGGCTTTAAAGAAGGGGGGCACATCATTTGGCGCAGTGAATAGCGCTGTATCTGGGTAATATTTTTTCTTTTCCCAGGGTTATTGGCGCTGGGTGTGTGCTGGCAGACTCTCTCTCTGTCTCTCCAAAGGGCCTTTTGGGGAAACTGTCTTCAGATAGAGAATTCCCTGAGTGAGTGGTGTGTCAGTATGTGCGTGTCGGCATGTCTGAAGCGCAAGGCTCTCCTAGGGATGAGGTGGAGCATATGAGTGTGGTGTCTCCGTCGGCAACACCGACACATGACTGGATGGAAATGTGGAATATTTTAAATGCAAATGTGAATTTATTGCACAAACGTTTGGACAAAGCAGAATCCAGGGACAGTACAGAGGGTAATACCCTGCCTTTCCCTACGTCACAGGGGCCTTCTGGGTCTCAAAAACGCCCACTTTCCCCGGTAGTTGACACAGATACCGACACGGATTCTGAATCCAGTGTCGATTATGATGATACGAGGTTGCAGACAAAATTGGCAGAGTATTCATTATATGATTATTGCTATAAAGGATGTGCTGCATATTATAGATGACCCCGCGGTGCCTAATCCAAAAATCCACATGTGTAAAGAAAAAAAGCCTGAGGTTACTTTTCCACCTTCTTTTGAATTAAATGAGTTATTTGAGAGTGCTTGGGAAACTCCAGATAAGAAGCTGCAGATTCCCAAAAGGATTCTTATGGCGTATCCTTTCCCGATCAAGGACAGGATACGGTGGGAATCCTCCCCAAGGGTGAACAAAGCGTTGACGTGCCTTAACAAAAAGGTGTCGCTGCCGTCGCAGGATACTGCTGTCCTCAGGGATCCTGCTGATCGCAAGCAAGAAACTACCTTAAAGTCAATTTACGCGCATACCGGTACATTACTCAGACCGGCACTAGCGTCGGTTTGGGTTTGTAGCGCTGTACTAGCGTGGACAGATACCTTATCTACTGATATGGATACCATGGATAGGGATTCTATCTTATTGACCCTGGGTCATATTAAGGAGGCGGTCCTTTATATGAGAGAGGCTCAGAGGGATATAGGCATACTGGGGTCCAGAGCGAACGCTATGGCAGTTTCTGCCAGGCGAGCACTGTGGACCCGACAGTGGTCGGGTGATGCCGACTCAAAACGGCATATGGAGGTTTTACCTTACAAGGGTGAGGAGTTGTTTGGGGAAGGTCTCGCGGACCTAGTTTCCACAACTACTGCAGGTAAATCAACCTTTTTACCTTATGTTCCCTCACAGCCTAAGAAAACGCCACAATATCAGATGCAGTCCTTTCGGCCGCATAAATCCAAGAGGGCTCGGGGATCTTCCTTTCTTGCCAGAGGTAAGGGCAAGGGGAAAAAGCTGCCAACTACAGTTCCCAGGATCAAAAGTCCTCCCCGGCCTCTACTAAATCCACAGCATGACGCTGGGGCTCCGCGGGTGGAGTCCGCTCCGGTGGGGGCACGTCTTCGTCTTTTCAGCCAGGTCTGGATTCATTCTCAGGTGGACCCCTGGGCAATAGACATTGTTTCCCGGGGGTACCAGCTGGAATTCGAAGAAGTGCCCCCTCGCCGGTTTTTCAAATCGGCACTACCGACTTCTTCCCCAGAGAGGGAGGTAGTTTTGGCAGCAATTCAAAAATTGTGTCTCCAACAAGTGGTGGTCAAGGTTCCCCTGCTGCAGCAGGGGATGGGCTATTACTCAACCCTGTTTGTGGTCCCGAAACCGGACGGTTCGGTCAGAACCATTCTAAATTTAAAATCCTTAAACCTTTACTTAAAGAGGTTCAAGTTCAAGATGGAGTCGCTCAGGGCGGTCATTGCAAGTCTGGAAGAGGGAGATTATATGGTGTCCCTAGACATACGGAACAAAAGAGGGTCTTTCTCCCGACGGAAAAGGCCCAGGAACTGCAGGACTTGGTCAGGGACCTGTTGAAGCCAGACAGGGTGTCGGTACATCACTGCACGCGAGTGCTGGGAAAAATGGTGGCGTCTTACGAGGCCATTCCATTCGGCAGGTTCCATGCCAGAACATTTCTGTGGGACCTTCTGGACAAGTGGTCCGGGTCACATCTACATATTCATCAGATGATCCGCCTGTCCCCCAGGGCCAGGGTGTCTCTCCTGTGGTGGCTGCAGAGTGCTCACCTTCTAGAGGGCCGCAGGTTCGGAATCCAGGACTGGGTTCTGGTGACCACGGACGCGAGCCTCCGAGGATGGGGAGCAGTCACACAGGGAAGAAACTTCCAGGGTCTGTGGTCAAGCCAGGAGGCTTGTCTACACATCAACATTCTCTAATTAAGGGCAATATACAACGGCCTTCGTCAGGCGCAGACCATACTTCAAGGTCTACCGGTTCTGATTCAGTCAGACGGAGAGTCATGTAAGCGCTCTGACAGTAGTCTTCATTTCTGGGAGTAGACAACTGGGAAGCAGACTTCCTCAGCAGACACGATCTAAATCCAGGAAAGTGGGGACTTCATCAGGAAGTCTTCGAAGAGATTGCAAGTAAGTGGGGTCTGCCTCAGATAGACATGATGGCTTCACGCCTCAACAAGAAACTTCCGAGATAGTGCGCCAGGTCAAGGGACCCTCAGGCGATTGCAGTGAACGCACTGGTGACACCGTGGGTGTTTCAGTCGGTCTATGTGTTTCCTCCTCTTCCTCTCATCTCAAAGATACTGAGAATCATAAGACGAAGAGGGGTTCAGGCGATTCTCATCGTTCCAGATTGGCCTCGAAGGGCCTGGTATCCGTATCTACAGGAAATGCTCTCAGAAGATCCGTGGCCTCTTCCTCTCAGGGAAGACCTGTTACAACAGGGGCCTTCCAGGACTTACCGCGACTGCGTTTGACGGCATGGCGGTTGAACGCAGGATCCTAGCGAAAAAGGGCATTCCGGAAGAGGTAATTTCTACTCTAATAAAGGCAAGGAAGGAGGTGACTTCGAAACATTATCACCGTATCTGGAGGAAGTATGTGTCTTGGTGCGAAGCCAAGACTACTCCTCCGGAAGAATTCCATCTGGACCGTTTTCTCCACTTCCTGCAAACTGGAGTGAATTTAGGCCTAAAGTTAGGCTCCATTAAGGTTCAGATTTCGGCCCTTACATTTTCTTTCAAAGGGAATTGGCTTCTCTTCCAGGGGTCCAGCCTTTCGTGAAGGGGGTGCTGCATATCCAGCCTCCTTTTGTGCCTCCAGTGGCACCATGGGACCTTAACGTGGTGTTACGGTTCCTTAAGTCTAACTGGTTTGAACCACTTCAAACAGTTGAATTAAAGTATCTCACTTGGAAAGTGGTCATGTTGTTGGCCTTGGCTTTGGCGCGGCGAGTGTCGGAGTTGGCGGCTTTGTCTCACAAAAGCCCTTATCTGATTTTCCATGTGGATAGAGCTGAGTTGCGGACTCGTCCCCAATTTTTGCCTAAGGTGGTATCTTCTTTTCATATGAACCAACCTATTGTGGTGCCTGTGGCTACAAGGGACGTGGAGGATTCCGAGTCCCTGGATGTGGTCAGGGCATTGAAAATTTATGTGGCCAGAACGGCTCGAGTTAGGAAAACAGAGGCTCTGTTTATCCTGTATGCTGCCAACAAGGTTGGTGCTCCTGCGTCTAAGCAGACTATTGCTCGCTGGATCTGTAACACGATTCAGCAGGCTCATTCTACGGCTGGATTGCCGTTACCGAATTCGGTTAAGGCCCATTCCACTAGGAAGGTGGGTTCTTCTTGGGCGGCTGCCCGGGGCGTCTCGGCTTTATAGCTTTGCCGAGCAACAACTTGGTCGGGTTCAAACACCTTTGCGAAATTCTACAAGTTTGATACCCTGGCCTATGAGGACCTAATGTTTGCTCATTCGGTGCTGCAGAGTCATCCGCACTCTCCCGCCCGTTTTGGAGCTTTGGTATAATCCCCATGGTCCTTACGGAGTCCCCAGCATCCTCTAGGACGTAAGAGAAAAATAAGAATTTACTCACCGGTAATTCTATTTCTCGTAGTCCGTAGTGGATGCTGGGTACTCCGTAAGGACCATAAGAATAGACGGGCTCCGCAGGAGACTGGGCACTCTTTAAAGAAAGATTAGGTACTACATCTGGTGTGCACTGGCTCCTCCCTCTATGCCCCTCCTCCAGACCTCAGTTAGGGAAACTGTGCCCGGAAGAGCTGACATTACTAGGAAAGGATTTGGAATCCAGGGTAAGACTCATACCAGCCACACCAATCACACCGTACAACTCGTGATAACTATACCCAGTTAACGGTATGAACAGCTGAGCCTCATTAAACAGATGGCTCAGAACAAAAAACCCTATAGTTAAGCAATAACTATATACAAGTATTGCAGAAGTCCGCACTTGGGACGGGCTCCCAGCATCCACTACGGACTACGAGAAATAGAATTACCGGTGAGTAAATTCTTATTTTCTCTGACGTCCTTGTGGATGCTGGGTACTCCGTAAGGACCATGGGGATTATACCAAAGCTCCCAAACGGGCGAGAGAGTGCGGATGACTCTGCAGCACCGAATGAGCAAACTTAAGGTCCTCCTCAGCCAGGGTATCAAACTTGTAGAATTTTGCAAACGTGTTTGATCCTGACCAGGTAGCAGCTCGGCAAAGTTGTAAAGCCGAGACCCCTCGGGCAGCCGCCCAAGAAGAGCCCACCTTCCTCGTGGAATGGGCTTTGACTGATTTAGGATGCGGCAGTCCAGCCGCAGAATGTGCAAGTTGAATCGTGCTACAGATCCAGCGAGCAATAGTCTGCTTAGAAGCAGGAGCACCCAGCTTGTTGGGTGCATGCAGGATAAACAGCGAGTCAGTTTTTCTGACTCTAGCCGTCCTGGAAACATAGATTTTCAGGGCCCGGACTACATCCAGCAACTTGGAAGCCTCCAAGTCCCGAGTAGCCGCAGGCACCACAATAGGTTGGTTCAAATGAAACGCTGATACCACCTTAGGGAGAAATTGGGGACGAGTCCTCAATTCTGCCCTGTCCATATGGAAGATCAGATAGGGGCTTTTACATGACAAAGCCGCCAATTCTGACACACGCCTAGCCGAAGCCAAGGCCAAAAGCATGACCACTTTCCAAGTGAGATATTTCAACTCCACGGTCTGAAGTGGCTCAAACCAATGTGATTTTAGGAAATCCAACACAACGTTGAGATCCCAAGGTGCCACTGGAGGCACAAAGGGGGGATGAATATGCAGCACTCCCTTAACAAACGTCTGAACTTCAGGCAGTGAAGCCAGTTCTTTTTGAAAGAAAATAGACAGGGCCGAAATCTGGACTTTAATGGATCCCAATTTTAGGCCCATAGTCACTCCTGACTGTAGGAAGTGCAGATATCGACCCAGCTGAAATTCCTCTGTTGGGGCCTTCATAGCCTCACACCAAGCAACATATTTTCGCCATATGCGGTGATGTTTTGCTGTCACATCCTTCCTAGCTTTTATCAGCGTAGGAATGACTTCAACCGGAATGCCCTTTTCCATCAGGATCCGGCGTTCAACCGCCATGCCGTCAAACGCAGCCGCGGTAAGTCTTGGAACAGACAGGGCCCCTGCTGTAGCAGGTCCTGTCGGAGCGGCAGAGGCCAAGGGTCCTCTGAGATCATTTCTTGTAGTTCCGGGTACCAAGTCCTTCTTGGCCAATCCGGAATGATGAGGATAGTTCTTACTCCTCTCTTTCTTATTATCCTCAGTACCTTTGGTATGAGAGGAAGAGGAGGGAACACATAAACCGACTGGTACACCCACGGTGTCACTAGAGTGTCCACAGTTATCGACTGAGGGTCCCTTGACCTGGCGCAATATCTTTTTAGCTTTTTGTTGAGGCGGGACGCCATCATGTCCACCTGTGGCCTTTCCCAATGATTTACAATCAGCTGGAAGACTTCTGGATGAAGTCCCCACTCTCCTGGGTGGAGGTCGTGCCTGCTGAGGAAGTCTGCTTCCCAGTTGTCCACTTCCGGAATGAACACTGCTGACAGTGCTATCACGTGATTTTCCGCCCATCGGAGAATCCTTGTGGCTTCTGCCATCGCCATCCTGCTTCTTGTGCCGCCCTGTCGGTTTACATGGGCGACCGCTGTGATGTTGTCTGACTGAATCAGCACCGGCTGGTTTTGAAGCAGGGGTTTTGCTTGACTTAGGGCATTGTAAATGGCCCTTAGTTCCAGAATATTTATGTGTACGGAAGCCTCCTGACTCGACCATTGTCCTTGGAAGTTTCTTCCCTGAGTGACTGCCCCCCAACCTCGGAGGCTTGCATCCGTGGTCACCAGGACCCAGTCCTGTATGCCGAATCTGCGGCCCTCGAGAAGATGAGCACTCTGCAGCTACCACAGCAGAGACACCATGGCCCTCGGGGACAGGGTGATCAGCCGATGCATCTGAAGATGCGATCCGGACCACTTGTCTAACAGATCCCACTGAAAGATCCTTGCATGGAACCTGCCGAAGGGAATCGCTTCGTAAGAAGCTACCATCTTTCCCAGGACTCGCGTGCAGTGATGCACCGACACCTATTTTGGTTTCAGGAGGTCTCTGACCAGAGATGACAACTCCTTGGCCTTCTCCTCCAGGAGAAACACCTTCTTCTGTTCTGTGTCCAGAATCATACCCAAGAACAGCAGACGCGTCGTAGGAACCAGCTGCGACTTTGGGATATTCAGAATCTAGCCGTGCTGTTGTAGCACTTCCTGAGATAGTGCTACTCCGACCAACAACTGCTCCATGGACCTCGCCTTTATAAGGAGATCGTCCAAGTACGGGATAATTATAACTCCCTTCTTTCGAAGTAGTATCATCATTTTGACCATTACTTTGGTAAATACCCTCGGTGCCGTGGACAGACCAAACGGCAACGTCTGGAATTGGTAATGGCAGTCCTGTACCACAAAACGGAGGTACACCTGGTGAGGTGGGTAAATGGGGACATGTAGGTAAGCATCCTTGATGTCCAGTGATACCATATAATCCCCCTCTTCCAGGCTTGCAATAACCGCCCTGAGCGATTCCATTTTGAACTTCAACTTTCTTATATAAGTGTTCAATGATTTTAAATTTAGAATGGGTCTCACCGAACCGTCTGGTTTCGGTACTACAAACATTGTGGAATAGTAACCCCGTCCCTGTTGAAGGAGGGGAACTTTTATTATCACCTGCTGGAGGTACAGCTTGTGAATTGCCGCCAGTACTACCTCCCTGTCCTGGGGAGTAGCTGGCAAGGCTGATTTGAGGTAACGGCGAGGGGGAGACATCTCGAACTCCAGCTTGTATCCCTGAGATACCACTTGTAGAACCCAGAGATCCACCTGTGAGCGAACCCACTGGTCGCTGAAGTTCCGGAGACGGGCCCCCACCTGTGGAGCCCCAGCGTCATGCGGTAGACTTAGTGGAAGCAGGGGAGGATTTTTGTTCTTGGGAACTGGCTGTCTGGTGCAGCTTTTTCCCTCTACCCCTGCCTCTGGGCAGAAAGGACGCGCCTCTAACCCGCTTGCCTTTCTGAGGCCGAAAGGACTGTACTTGATAATACGGTGCTTTCTTAGGCTGTGAGGGAACCTGAGGTAAAAAAGTCGACTTCCCAGCTGTTGCTGTGGATACGAGGTCCGAGAGACCGTCCCCAAACAATTCCTCACCCTTATAAGGCAAAACTTCCATGTGCCTTTTAGAATCAGCATCACCTGTCCACTGCCGAGTCCATAATACTCTCCTGGCAGAAATGGACATTGCATTAATTCTAGATGCCAGCCGGCAAATGTCCCTCTGTGCATCCCTCATATATAAGACTACGTCCTTAATATGCTCTATGGTTAGCAAAATAGTGTCCCTGTCAAGGGAATCAATGTTATCAGACAGGGAATCAGACCATACGGCTGCAGCACTACACATCCATGCTGAAGCAATAGCAGGTCTTAGTATAGTACCTGAGTGTGTATACACAGACTTCAGGATAGCCTCCTGCTTTCTATCTGCAGGCTCCTTTAAGGCGGCCGTATCCTGAGAAGGCAGTGCCACCTTTTTTGATACGCGTGTGAGCGCCTTGTCCACCTTAGGGGATGTCTCCCAGCGTAACCTATCCGTTGGCGGGAAAGGGTACGCCATTAGTAACCGCTTAGAAATCACTAGTTTCTTATCTGGGGAACCCCACGCTTCTTCACACAATTCATTTAACTCATCAGATGGGGGAAAAGTCACTGGCTGCTGTTTCTCCCCAAACATAATACCCTTTTTTGTGGTAACCGGGTTAATGTCAGAAATGTGCAACACATTTTTCATTGCCGTAATCATGCATCGGATGGCCCTTGTGGATTGTACATTTGTCTCATCCTCGTCGATACTGGAGTCAGACTCCGTGTCGACATCTGTGTCTGCCATCTGAGGTAGCGGGCGTTTTTGAGCCCCTGATGGCCTCTGAGATGCCTGGGCAGGCGCGGGCTGAGATGCCGGCTGTCCCAAAGCTGCGTCATCGAACCTTTTATGCAAGGAGTTGACACTGTCGGTTAATACCTTCCACATATCCATCCACTCAGGTGTCGGCCCCGCAGGGGGCGACATCACACTTATCGGCACCTGCTCCGCCTCCACGTAAGCGTCCTCATCAAACATGTCGACACAGCCGTACCGACACACCGCACACACACACAGGGAATGCTCTGACTGAGGACAGGACCCCACAAAGTCCTTTGGGGAGACAGAGAGAGAGTATGCCAGCACACACCAGAGCGCTATATAACAGAGGGATATACACTATACACAAAGTGAATTTTCCCCCAATAGCTGCTTATATCACAATTTGCGCCTAAATTTATGTGCCCCCCCCCCTCTCTTTTTTACCCTTTCTGTAGTGTATACTGCATGGGAGAGCCTGGGGAGCGTCCTTCCAGCGGAGCTGTGAAGAGAAAATGGCGCTGGCTGTGCTGAGGAAGATAGCCCCTTCAGCGGCGGGCTTCTCCCGCTTTTTCAATGAAAATTATGGCGGGGGATTAGGCACATATACAGTTTAGAACTGTATTATGTGCAGTTTGCCATTTAAGGTATACTAATTGCAGCCCAGGGCGCCCCCCCCCCCCCCCCCAGCACCCTGCACCCACCAGTGACCGGAGCGTGTGGTGTGCTGTGGGAGCAATGGCGCACAGCTGCAGTGCTGTGCGCTACCTTATTGAAGACCGGAGTCTTCAGCCGCCGATTTTCTCCGGTATCTTCCGTCTTCTGGCTCTGTAAGGGGGACGGCGGCGCGGCTCCGGACGATCGAGGTCGGGCCCTGTGTTCGATCCCTCTGGAGCTAATGGTGTCCAGTAGCCTTAGAAGCACAAGCTAGCTGCAAGCAGGTAGGTTTGCTTCTCTCCCCTAAGTCCCACGTAGCAGTGAGTCTGTTGCCAGCAGATCTCACTGAAAATAAAAAACCTAACAAATACTTTCTTTATAGTGAACTCAGGAGAGCCCACTAAGTGCATCCAGCTCTGGCCGGGCACAGACTCTAACTGAGGTCTGGAAAAGGGGCGTAGAGGGAGGAGCCAGTGCACACCAGATGTAGTACCTAATCTTTCTTTAAAGAGTGCCCAGTATCCTGCGGAGCCCGTCTATTCCCATGGTCCTTACGGAGTACCCAGCATCCACTAGGACGTCAGAGAAATAAGATTTTAAACCTACCGGTAAATCTTTTTCTTGTAGTCCGTAGAGGATGCTGGGCGCCCGTCCCAGTGCGGACGTCCTACTGCAAGACTTGTATATAGTTGTTGCTTACATAAGGGTTATGTTTCAGTTGAATCAGTTTTGGACTGATACTGGTTTTGTTTCATACTGTTGACTGGTTCATATATTCCATGTTTTACGGTGTGAATGGTGTGGCTGGTATGAATCTTGCCCTTGGATTTTACAAAATCCTTTCCTCGTACTGTTCGTCTCCTCTGGGCACAGTTTCTCTAACTGAGGTCTGGAGGAGGGGCATAGAGGGAGGAGCCAGTGCACACCCAGAATCCAAAGCTTTCTTAAAGTGCCCTATCTCCTGCGGAGCCCGTCTATTCCCTTGGTCCTTACGGAGTCCCCAGCATCCTCTACGGACTACGAGAAAAAGATTTACCGGTAGGTTTCAAATCTTATTTATTAAGTACGTACCCTGTAATTGTAAAAAAAAAAAAAAAAAAAAAAAAAGATATGACTATGTATGCACCAAGGGCTTTTCAAACATAACATGTATACATACGCACACATATACTGTATGTGTGTGTGTGTGTGTGTGTGTATATATATATATATATATATATATATATATATATATATATATATATATAATCTGCAAATGCTGTTTATACCTAACTCTGCTATATAGTATAGTACAGTTTGAGGCGGCTGCTTACCCATCACTGGAGGCCGGCGCGGGCTTCCTGTGCCAAATCTTGCCAGTCTCCCTGCTGCCCAAGTCCACGGTTTGCATGATGCCAGCTTAGATGAGGATCAGACACCAGAGCGCGTTAGGGGTATAACCAGGATGGGAATGGTTCCAATCTGTGCAATAATGGGCCAAGTCCAGCACAAATAAATAAAATTAATTATGCATGGCTGTGTATGAGACCTGCCCGTGTGCCTGTAGCTCAGTGGTCAGCAGTGCATTAATAGTTGGTGGCATTACACAGCGGGTGTGATATGCATTATGCTGATGTGTGTGTTTGTGCAGGTGTCCTGTATGTTGTGTAGTGACTGTAGCACACTCCTGTCCTGTTAGTGTACCTGATACTACAGTCCAGTGTGTGTGTGCGCAGCAGTTGTGGGCGTGTCTGTCAGGCCCTCATTGCCTGTGCCGGAGGCGGAGCTGAGGTAGCCCCGCCCCCTGCACTGCACACCTGTGTGTGTATGAGCAGCAGCCGGGACTCTCAGCGGGAACTTATGCCACGCCTCCTGAGCTCTCCCTAACTGTTACCACAAAAGCCACGCCCTCAGTCACACTGGCCGCGCAGAGTTCTGGGTCATTTCTCTTTAGGACCATAGAGCAGATGGAAGGAGTAGAGAGTACGTCGCGTACAAAGCGTGTCACGGATGTACTCCGCCATCTTTAGTGCTGGCAGCACACCCTTGTAACGCTATGCTTCTACTATTCCGTTATTACAGATGGATGCGACACAGCACATGTCACGCAGTGGCTACCATGGTAACTGGAGGTAGTAGTACTGCTAGTGACGGCAGGGTATCACGTGGGTCATTGGCATGAGGCCCCTCCTCCGGAGCTCAATACGCCCCCTCAATTCTGTTCTTTCTGGGTGGGAGGGGCTTGTCGGTGTCAGGTGACCGGAAGCGGCAGTGACGCGTCTCACCGGTCGAACCCGGTACGGACACGTCAGTGGTGGGCGCGTGACGTCGCTGAGGTAGCAGGTGTCGGGTCCGGTGTCCGCCGCCGCCGCTATCGCCATGTCCGACATCGGGGACTGGTTCCGGAGCATCCCGCTCATCACCCGCTATTGGTTCGCTGCATCCATCGCCTGCCCGCTCATAGGGAAGCTGGGCTTCATCACCCCCGCCTACCTGGTCCTGTGGCCGGAGAACTTCCTGCACAAGTTCCAGGTACTCCGCCCCCGTGTCACCGGTCACCCCTGCACTGACTGCCCGGTGCCTCTGTATACATACACTGACTGCCCGATGCCTCTGTATACATACACTGACTGCCTGGTGCCTCTGTATACATACACTGACTGCCCGGTGCCTCTGTATACATACACTGACTGCCCGGTGCCTCTGTATACATACACTGACTGCCCGGTGCCTCTGTATACATACACTGACTGCCCGATGCCTCTGTATACATACACTGACTGCCCGGTGCCTTCTGTATACATACACTGACTGCCCGGTGCCTCTGTATGCACACTGACTGCCCGATGCCTCTGTATACATACACTGACTGCCCGGTGCCTCTGTATACATACACTGACTGCCCGGTGCCTCTGTATACATACACTGACTGCCCGGTGCCTCTGTATACATACACTGACTGCCCGGTGCCTCTGTATACATACACTGACTGCCCGGTGCCTCTGTATACATACACTGACTGCCCGGTGCCTCTGTATACATACACTGACTGCCCGGTGCCTCTGTGTGCATACACTGACTGCCCGGTGCCTCTGTGTGCATACACTGACTGCCCGGGGCCTCTGTGTGCATACACTGACTGCCCGGGGCCTCTGTGTGCATACACTGACTGCCCGGGGCCTCTGTGTGCATACACTGACTGCCCGGGGCCTCTGTGTGCATACACTGACTGGCCGGGGCCTCTGTGTGCATACACTGACTGACTGACTGGCCGGGGCCTCTGTGTGCATACACTGACTGACTGACTGGCCGGGGCCTCTGTGTGCATACACTGACTGACTGACTGGCCGGGGCCTCTGTGTGCATACACTGACTGACTGACTGGCCGGGGCCTCTGTGTGCATACACTGACTGACTGACTGGCCGGGGCCTCTGTGTGCATACACTGACTGACTGACTGGCCGGGGCCTCTGTGTGCATACACTGACTGACTGACTGGCCGGGGCCTCTGTGTGCATACACTGACTGACTGACTGGCCGGGGCCTCTGCGTGCATACACTGACTGACTGACTGGCCGGGGCCTCTGCGTGCATACACTGACTGACTGACTGGCCGGGGCCTCTGCGTGCATACACTGACTGACTGACTGGCCGGGGCCTCTGCGTGCATACACTGACTGACTGACTGGCCGGGGCCTCTGCGTGCATACACTGACTGACTGACTGGCCGGGGCCTCTGCGTGCATACACTGACTGACTGACTGGCCGGGGCCTCTGCGTGCATACACTGACTGACTGACTGGCCGGGGCCTCTGCGTGCATACACTGACTGACTGACTGGCCGGGGCCTCTGCGTGCATACACTGACTGACTGACTGGCCGGGGCCTCTGCGTGCATACACTGACTGACTGACTGGCCGGGGCCTCTGCGTGCATACACTGACTGACTGACTGGCCGGGGCCTCTGCGTGCATACACTGACTGACTGACTGGCCGGGGCCTCTGCGTGCATACACTGACTGACTGACTGGCCGGGGCCTCTGCGTGCATACACTGACTGACTGACTGGCCGGGGCCTCTGCGTGCATACACTGACTGACTGACTGGCCGGGGCCTCTGCGTGCATACACTGACTGACTGACTGGCCGGGGCCTCTGCGTGCATACACTGACTGACTGACTGGCCGGGGCCTCTGCGTGCATACACTGACTGACTGGCCGGGGCCTCTGCGTGCATACACTGACTGACTGGCCGGGGCCTCTGCGTGCATACACTGACTGACTGGCCGGGGCCTCTGCGTGCATACACTGACTGACTGGCCGGGGCCTCTGCGTGCATACACTGACTGACTGGCCGGGGCCTCTGCGTGCATACACTGACTGACTGGCCGGGGCCTCTGCGTGCATACACTGACTGACTGGCCGGGGCCTCTGCGTGCATACACTGACTGACTGGCCGGGGCCTCTGCGTGCATACACTGACTGACTGGCCGGGGCCTCTGCGTGCATACACTGACTGACTGGCCGGGGCCTCTGCGTGCATACACTGACTGACTGACTGGCCGGGGCCTCTGCGTGCATACACTGACTGACTGACTGGCCGGGGCCTCTGCGTGCATACACTGACTGACTGACTGGCCGGGGCCTCTGCGTGCATACACTGACTGACTGGCCGGGGCCTCTGCGTGCATACACTGACTGACTGGCCGGGGCCTCTGCGTGCATACACTGACTGACTGACTGGCCGGGGCCTCTGCGTGCATACACTGACTGACTGACTGGCCGGGGCCTCTGCGTGCATACACTGACTGACTGACTGGCCGGGGCCTCTGCGTGCATACACTGACTGACTGACTGGCCGGGGCCTCTGCGTGCATACACTGACTGACTGACTGGCCGGGGCCTCTGCGTGCATACACTGACTGACTGGCCGGGGCCTCTGCGTGCATACACTGACTGACTGGCCGGGGCCTCTGCGTGCATACACTGACTGACTGGCCGGGGCCTCTGCGTGCATACACTGACTGACTGGCCGGGGCCTCTGCGTGCATACACTGACTGACTGGCCGGGGCCTCTGCGTGCATACACTGACTGACTGGCCGGGGCCTCTGCGTGCATACACTGACTGACTGGCCGGGGCCTCTGCGTGCATACACTGACTGACTGGCCGGGGCCTCTGCGTGCATACACTGACTGACTGGCCGGGGCCTCTGCGTGCATACACTGACTGACTGGCCGGGGCCTCTGCGTGCATACACTGACTGACTGGCCGGGGCCTCTGCGTGCATACACTGACTGACTGGCCGGGGCCTCTGCGTGCATACACTGACTGACTGGCCGGGGCCTCTGCGTGCATACACTGACTGACTGGCCGGGGCCTCTGCGTGCATACACTGACTGACTGGCCGGGGCCTCTGCGTGCATACACTGACTGACTGGCCGGGGCCTCTGCGTGCATACACTGACTGACTGGCCGGGGCCTCTGCGTGCATACACTGACTGACTGGCCGGGGCCTCTGCGTGCATACACTGACTGACTGGCCGGGGCCTCTGCGTGCATACACTGACTGACTGGCCGGGGCCTCTGCGTGCATACACTGACTGACTGGCCGGGGCCTCTGCGTGCATACACTGACTGACTGGCCGGGGCCTCTGCGTGCATACACTGACTGACTGGCCGGGGCCTCTGCGTGCATACACTGACTGACTGGCCGGGGCCTCTGCGTGCATACACTGACTGACTGGCCGGGGCCTCTGCGTGCATACACTGACTGACTGGCCGGGGCCTCTGCGTGCATACACTGACTGACTGGCCGGGGCCTCTGCGTGCATACACTGACTGACTGGCCGGGGCCTCTGCGTGCATACACTGACTGACTGGCCGGGGCCTCTGCGTGCATACACTGACTGACTGGCCGGGGCCTCTGCGTGCATACACTGACTGACTGGCCGGGGCCTCTGCGTGCATACACTGACTGACTGGCCGGGGCCTCTGCGTGCATACACTGACTGACTGGCCGGGGCCTCTGCGTGCATACACTGACTGACTGGCCGGGGCCTCTGCGTGCATACACTGACTGACTGGCCGGGGCCTCTGCGTGCATACACTGACTGACTGGCCGGGGCCTCTGCGTGCATACACTGACTGACTGGCCGGGGCCTCTGCGTGCATACACTGACTGACTGGCCGGGGCCTCTGCGTGCATACACTGACTGACTGGCCGGGGCCTCTGCGTGCATACACTGACTGACTGGCCGGGGCCTCTGCGTGCATACACTGACTGACTGGCCGGGGCCTCTGCGTGCATACACTGACTGACTGGCCGGGGCCTCTGCGTGCATACACTGACTGACTGGCCGGGGCCTCTGCGTGCATACACTGACTGACTGGCCGGGGCCTCTGCGTGCATACACTGACTGACTGGCCGGGGCCTCTGCGTGCATACACTGACTGACTGGCCGGGGCCTCTGCGTGCATACACTGACTGACTGGCCGGGGCCTCTGCGTGCATACACTGACTGACCGGCCGGGGCCTCTGCGTGCATACACTGACTGACCGGCCGGGGCCTCTGCGTGCATACACTGACTGACCGGCCGGGGCCTCTGCGTGCATACACTGACTGACCGGCCGGGGCCTCTGCGTGCATACACTGACTGACCGGCCGGGGCCTCTGCGTGCATACACTGACTGACCGGCCGGGGCCTCTGCGTGCATACACTGACTGACCGGCCGGGGCCTCTGCGTGCATACACTGACTGACCGGCCGGGGCCTCTGCGTGCATACACTGACTGACCGGCCGGGGCCTCTGCGTGCATACACTGACTGACCGGCCGGGGCCTCTGCGTGCATACACTGACTGACCGGCCGGGGCCTCTGCGTGCATACACTGACTGACCGGCCGGGACTGACTGGCCGGGGCCTCCACCCATAGTGAATGGTGCCTCCATACCCACTAACTACACCCTGCCTCCCATATACACTCTCACTGTCCAGTGCCTCCATCCATACTGATTGACAGGTCTCTAAATACACATTGACTGCCCCCCATACACATGCTATGACTAACTGGTGCCTCCCGTACGCACGCGCTATGACTGGCTGAGCCCCTGCCTCCCGTACGCACGCGCTATGACTGTCTGGCCCCCTAGTGCATTGTTGACATCACCTGACCAATCGGAGTCAGGTTAGTTTCACAAACTCGTCTCCCTTCCTGTCATTGTCTAATGCTGGGCATACATTGTCAGGTAAAGGGGGTGATTCAATTGTTTTGGGTGTCTAAAAATCCAGTCTAAACTGGACATTTTAGACTGCCAAACTATTGTCACAATTCAGTTGTGTTATGGCGCCCTTGCACATTGCGCATGTCACGGCCAAACTAACCGGGTTTAGCAGCCTAAATCAGCTAAACTTACTGCTATGGTGCAGCGTTTCAACACCCTTTTTTTTTTCTCGTACCTCTCGAGGAGCAATGGAATTGCTTCGTTTTGCACCACTTGGTGGTAGCCGCAGGGTAAAACAATTGAATAGACCCTTTAATGTCTGTCAGAAAAATACATTTGAAGTAACCGCCTGAACCCAGCAGATGATATGGCCATACACTGTGAAATATCTCTGTGTATGGCTGCACAATATCTGTGTTACTTCCCTGGGGAGGAAATGTTTCCCTGTTCATCACCAGGAACCGGAGCAATGCAGTGCATACCCTTCGAGATGCAGCCAACCAGTGATCGGCGAAATGGGGCGTCTTCAAAGATTTCTCATGCCGACCATTCAATTATCGCTGATAAGTTGTGGACATATGCTATGCAACTATCTGCCTGAACTGCTGATAACTACATAATGTATGCCGTGCATTAGACATCCGTGTCCTGGTTCTGGCCTCTGCTCATGGAAGGCATAGAAGATTATGAGGTCTATTCATGAAGCAGTGAAAAGTGTGGAGATGTGAGCCAAGTGGAGATGTTGCCCATGGCGACCAATCAGCATTGAAGTAACATTTATAATTTGCATACTATACAACTCTACAAAGCAGCTGATTGGTCGCCATGGGCAACTTCTCCACAGGCTCACTTCTCCATGCTTTTCACTGCTTTATGAATAGACTCCATTGGGTGAAGAATCAATAGAATTGTGTTGGCACTATCGATGGTGGAATCATTTAAAATCCATCGAGAAATATCGATTAGACCGATATTTTGACAATAGATTCCCATCCCTACACCCGCACCTGCAGACTCACCCGTGGCGACCCCGCACCTGCAGACTCACCCGTGGCGACCCCGCACCTGCAGACTCACCCTGTGGCAACCCCGCACCTGCTGACTGAACATCCACCTACCGCTCCACCTTACCAAATTAAATATTTGAGATTGTATGATAGTTTATCCTCATAACATAAATAATAAAGCTATCTTAAAGGTGTGTTTTAAATAAATACCAGTTGTGAGATTTTAAGTGCGATTGGCTATTATGGCTGGGAAAGTGATCCCTATGGAGGCTTCCTGTATATTCAGGTCTGATAGAATGTAATATGAATGTACTGTAAGACCTGTCGCCATCATGCATACTGCGTTTTCTATCGGAACAGATATGGAGACCCATAACGTCAACCTTTTATTTCCCTGTGGGGCCTGGCACTGGATTTCTGTACATGGTGAATTTGTATTTCTTATATCAGTATTCAACGCGGCTTGAAACAGGTAATTTATTACTGATGTTCCTGATGTTATTTCAGTCTCTACTCTCCACCTTCACCTACCGTCACTCATCGCCCACCAGGTCCTGTCCCACAATTCCTTCATCAACTTTGTCTAGCTCACGTATATATTTAGATTATTTTTTTTTTTACTTGCCTACTTCCATTTGTTTCAACATTCCCAGCCCCCCTCCGCTGTACTACCCCCTCCGCCGTACTACCCCCTCCGCTGTACCACTTCTGCACGCCTTGCATCCATTGGTCTCCATGACCCACCTCTTTCTGTATCCTTTCCACCTATCCAACACTCCTACAGTGTCTGTACCTCCTGACACATCCTCCCCGTCACCCCAATATCTATTAGGTTTCCCCTCTCTACCATCTTGTGGAACCAGCTGTGTGTGTCTCTCTCTCTCTCCCCCCCCCCCTCTCTCTCTCTCTCCCCCCCCCCCTCTCTCTCTCTCTATCTCTCCCCCCCCCCCCCTCCATGTATGTATGTAATAACACTACCTATACTTCAACATCCCCAAACATTAATCATCTCCCCTGTCTTCCAGGTGCATTTGATGGAAGACCTGCAGATTACCTGTTCATGCTCCTGTTTAATTGGATTTGTATTGTTGTATCCTTTCATGGAAAACTGTTGAACTTTGGCTTTTTCTTATTACCATGTACAGCAGAAATAGCGATTAAGGTGGTGCCTCCACCGCAGTAGTGAAATATCTAGGTTTGGCCACACAATATCTGTGATACTTCCCTGGGGAGGAAAATGTTTCCCTGTTCATCCCCAGGAACAGGGGAAATGCAGTACATACCTTGCGAGATGCAGCCAACCAGTGATCGGCGAAATGGGCTGTGATGCCGTGCAGCAGCGCGGCCTCCCAGCAGCTGATGCCGTGCAGGGAGATTGTTGCACCGATTCTCTGGCTGCATTTATTTGGCTGTAAGTCTATATTTTGTGCATATTCAGTTGGTCATTCTGTAATCTTATGTATGCATGGCTTACCAGGTACTAGGTTACATCATGTTAATGTGATGCAGTCAGTCACTGTAATGGTTTCTGTGGCCAAAACTAAAACAAAGCTCTGGAATATCCATTTAAATCCCTAAATGAAGACATCTAGTTTAGTTGTCTTGTTGACCTGTAATTTAGGCTTCATCTTTGTGTACACATTTTCTATAGAAACCGGTTATCTGTTTGGTCACATGACATTGGCTATGGCAGCCAATTAGAACAAGTCCTATGCCCATTGGAACTTGCTGTATTTGCAGACACACAGTAGGCGAGTGCTAGAGGAAGGAGCCCCTCTGTAGGCACCTGTGTGCCGCTAGCCTGAGACATATTAGCAGGGGATGTTAGGCAGGGAGCGATTAGTTGGTTTTATGACTGATTTTCTCAAGAATTTTTTATTATTATCTTTTATTTATATTGCGCCACAAGGGATCTGCAGCACCCAATTACAGAGTACAAATTAAAATCAAAACGGGACAACAGTGACTTGCAGAACAAGTACGGGGTAAATAACACTGACATTAGTATCAGAGTGGCAGAACACCGCGGGATTAGGTGCTGTCGAGGATGGTTTAAGTAAGAGAAGGATAAGCACAAGAGGTTTGAGGGCCCTGCTTATGAGATCTTACATTCTAAACTTCAATTAGGGGAGAGGTGTGGGTGATGGCAAACAGCATCCTGCATTGTCTGTAAATTTTACGTTTTTCAGCCCCATAGGGGTGTGTATTATAATGTGTAACTTCTGGGCTACCGAATGTATATGTGAGCATGGCAGCATTAGACTTGCATGGTTTAAAAAAGTTTTTAAAAAAATTAAGGTTCTATGACAAACAGAAACTCAGGAAGTTGCAGGAAGATTAATACCCCTTTTCCACCTATGAGCACAGGTCGCAGCCGGGAGCCCGATATGGGTGCTACCCGGCTGCGGCCCGTGCTCAGCCCCCTTTCCCATCAGCAGTCACCAACCTGGCATATTGCCGGGTTGGTGACGCTGCTAGTGACGTGGCAGGGGCGGCGCTGGGAGATCACATGATCTCCCAGCACCGCCCTTCCATACAGTGTAAACGGGAGCTGTGTCGCATCGACACGGCTCCCATTCACACTACAACCCTACCCGGATCATTCCCTTGTCCTACCCCGGTAGGATTCACGGGTCACCTGATCCAGGTTTTTGCGGGGGGACCCTTTTCCACTTGCAAAACAACGGGTAAATGCGTGCCCCCGTGCATTTACCCGTGTTTTTTAAGCTAGTGGAAAAGGTGTATAAGGGGGTAATTCAGATCTGAACGCTGCAGCAAATTTGTTAGCAGTTAGGCAAAATCATGTGCACTGCAGGGGGGGGGGGGGGGGGCAGATGTAACATGTGCAGAGAGAGTTAGATTTGGGTGGTTTATATTGTTTCTGTGCAGGGTAAATACTGGCTGCTTTGTTTTTACACTGCAATTTAGACTGCAGATTGAACACCCCCCACCCAAATCTAACTCTCTCTGCACATGTTACATCTGCCCCCATGCAGTGCACATGGTTTTGCCCAACTGCTAACAAATTTGCTGCTGCGATCAGATCTGAATTAGGCTCCAAGTGCAGGCGCTACACACTGACCTGCTCTGCTTGTAGGGATTATGGAGTCCCATGCCAGTGTCCTCTTTGTATGATCTGACGACCTGTATTGTCTTAAATATACAACTCATCCATTATGGTGAATCCTATTGCGGGCGAAGGGTGCATTGAAATGCCAGCAGTGGCACCGCATCTCGGGGCCTGATCTCTTCCCTGAGTTCGCACATGGGGCTGCAAACTAATACGTGCCATCAAGCTGCCATAAAGTGCGGCTGTTGCTACGCTAACTTTCCGGCGCAAGAATTTAGCCCGCAGTTGGATTATCCCCCCCACACACACACACACACACCTCTCTTGAGTTTAATATTCAAAGTACACAATTGACACTTCTGCCTATTTTGTGAACTATCCTTTATAACAGGGATAGGCAACATCCAGCGCATCTGCTGCTGTGAAACTACACATCCCAGCATGCCCTGCCACAGCTTTAGCATGCCCTAACTTCTGGGGAATGCTGGGTTCTGTAGTTCCACAGCAGACGGAGTGCCCAGTAATTCCTGGGAATAGGCGAGGGTTACGAACTCTTTACCAGGTGTTTCTATTGGGTTTTTATTTGTCAAGTTTTGCTGTTGCAGACCGTTGTGTATTTCTTATGTCAAAGTTCCCTTAACTTTGTAATACAAGATAACTGGATTGATAATGGATATGCAGGTAAGAATGTTGCTCTAGCTTTGAAAAATGTTAAAAATGTTATTTTAGCTCTTTCTCTGTTGCCATTAAAAAAACATTGCTTCATATGCACAAAGTTTTTGGTGTCATATTATGGTCACGCTGTCGTTTTGTCCCCATTCTGTAGATCTGCACTCTGGCTACATTTTCCCACTTCAAAACCTTGTACACAGCAATTAGCTCACTAGAATGCTCACAGCTGCACAGAGTATTTATAGATCGGTTTCCTTATGCTGTGGATTGTAGTTTCTTGTGTGATGTGTATAAGTGAGGGCATGTCGTCATATGGCAGGGGTAGGGTTATGATATTGAGAGGGGAATTAAAGACCATTTTAAAGCCAGAGACTGATCTTTAAGTTGTGGAAGGAGCAGGGTTTCCCCGGCAGCACATACTAGTGATGATCGGCTCCTCTATCACTGATGCTGGGAAATGAAGGTGTCCGATGTACCCCTATATGAAATAAGATTGTATTTGTCGGAATGGATCCGACAACCCCTATTCAATCCCCCCCTCCTCCTCTGGGTCCGCATCTGTCCGACATCTTTTTGATGTCGGACTGAGATGGTCAAAAAGGGGGCCAAAACCTGTCTGTTTTGGCCCTGTTTTCGACACAAGCACGTAGATCGGCAGCTATTCCGCCGATCCACATGCTTTTCGACAAGTCGAATTCATCGACTTGTCTAAAAATTTAGGGATATATTGAATAGGTCGAATCAGGATTCGACCTTTAAAAAGTCGAAAACTGCCGTCTTTTCGACAGACGGCAGTTTTCGACTTCAATTGAATATACCCCTTAGAGTAGTTATCCTGGGCATATGTTCAATGAACCCTGATGTAAATGATGGATTAATCAGAAATCTTGCTAATTACAATACTACTAATATGATTAATGAAAGCAATAATTAGCATAAAGACTGCAATTGGAAACCGTCCAATAAAAATCCTCCTTCAGGACCTGACCTGACCTGACCTGATCATACATTCTGCGCAGTACATGTTCTGAATGAGTTGTTCTACGCTCGCACGCTTAGGGGATATCACAGCAACATCACCTGGTGTTAGTAAATACCACTTGAAGGGATACAATATAGATTATGTTGTGTCTCCTGTTTTCCTCTTCAGCTGTTGATGATTCCTATGATCATGTCCGTTCTCTACGTCTGGTCCCAGCTGAACAGAGATACCATTGTGTCTTTCTGGTTTGGAACAAGATTTAAGGTATGTAAGTGACCTGTACTATGTGTCCTATAACGGCTGTAAGACACAGCCACTAGCGCTAATTCCATGTACAGCCAGCGCGGCGGCAGAGATGCTCATCTTGTTGTAGAGAAGTAATGAAGGACCTGGATCCTGTATATTGTCAAGCGGCGGGATGTAATGGCGTCCGAGATCGATGGAGGTGCGAGTTGCCGGGCGATCTCAGACATTATTATTTTCTCTATCGTCCTAGTGGATGCTGGGGTTCCTGAAAGGACCATGGGGAATAGCGGCTCCGCAGGAGACAGGGCACAAAAAGTAAAGCTTTAGGATCAGGTGGTGTGCACTGGCTCCTCCCCCTATGACCCTCCTCCAAGCCTCAGTTAGATTTTTGTGCCCGGCCGAGAAGGGTGCAATCTAGGTGGCTCTCCTAAAGAGCTGCTTAGAAAAGTTTAGCTTAGGTTTTTTATTTTACAGTGAGTCCTGCTGGCAACAGGATCACTGCAACGAGGGACTTAGGGGAGAAGAAGTGAACTCACCTGCGTGCAGGATGGATTGGCTTCTTGGCTACTGGACATTAGCTCCAGAGGGACGATCACAGGTACAGCCTGGATGCTGAAACGAGAAGAGGTCCAGAATCGGCGGCAGAAGACTCCAGTCTTCTTAAGGTAGCGCACAGCACTGCAGCTGTGCGCCATTTTCCTCTCGGCACACTTCACACGGCAGTCACTGAGGGTGCAGGGCGCTGGGAGGGGGGCGCCCTGGGAGGCAAATGAAAACCTTTTTTGGCTAAAAATACCTCACATATAGCCTCCGGGGGCTATATGGAGATATTTAACCCCTGCCAGAATCCGTTAAGAGCGGGAGACGAGGCCGCCGAAAAAGGGGCGGGGCCTATCTCCTCAGCACACAGCGCCATTTTCCCTCACAGAAAGGCTGGAGGGAAGGCTCCCAGGCTCTCCCCTGCACTGCACTACAGAAACAGGGTTAAAACAGAGAGGGGGGGCACTAATTTGGCGTTAGAAATATATAAAAAAGATGCTATAAGGGAAAACACTTATATAAGGTTGTCCCTATATAATTATAGCGTTTTTGGTGTGTGCTGGCAAACTCTCCCTCTGTCTCCCCAAAGGGCTAGTAGGTCCTGTCCTCTATCAGAGCATTCCCTGTGTGTGTGCTGTGTGTCGGTACGTGTGTGTCGACATGTATGAGGACGATGTTGGTGAGGAGGCGGAGCAATTGCCTGTAATGGTGATGTCACTCTCTAGGGAGTCGACACCGGAATGGATGGCTTATTTAGGGAATTACGTGATAATGTCAACACGCGCCAAGGTCGGTTGACGAAATGAGACAGCCGTCAAACAATTAGTACCGGTCCAGACGTCTCAAAAACACCGTCAGGGGTTTTTTAAAACGCCCATTTACTTTAGTCGGTCGACACAGACACAGACAGGGACACTGAATCCAGTGTCGACGGTGAATAAACAAACGTATTCCTTATTAGGGCCACACGTTAAGGGCAATGAAGGAGGTGTTACATATTTCTGATACTACAAGTACCACAAAAGAGGGTATTATGTGGGATGTGAAAAAACTACCGTAGTTTTTCCTGAATCAGATAAATTAAATGAAGTGTGTGATGATGCGTGGGTTCCCCCCGATAGAAAATATGGGCGGTATACCCTTTCCCGCCAGAAGTTAGGGCGCGTTGGGAAACACCCCTTAGGGTGGATAAGGCGCTCACACGCTTATCAGAACAAGTGGCGGTACCGTCTATAGATAGGGCCGTCCTCAAGGAGCCAGCTGACAGGAGGCTGGAAAAGTATCATAAAAAGTATATACACACATACTGGTGTTATACTGCGACCAGCGATCGCCTCAGCCTGGATGTGCAGAGCTGGGGTGGCTTGGTCGGATTCCCTGACTAAAAATATTGATACCCTTGACAGGGACAGTATTTTATTGACTATAGAGCATTTAAAGGATGTATTTCTATATATGCGAGATGCACAGAGGGATATTTGCACTCTGGCATCAAGAGTAAGTGCGATGTCCATATCTGCCAGAAGATGTTTATGGACACGACAGTGGTCAGGTGATGCAGATTCCAAACGGCACAAAGGTGTATTGCCGTATAAAGGAAGAGGAGTTATTTGGGGTCGGTCCATCGGACCTGGTGGCCACGGCAACTGCTGGAAAATCCACCGTGTTTACCCTAAGTCACATCTCTGCAGAAAAAGACACCGTCTTTTCAGCTTCAGTCCTTTCGTCCCTATAAGAGTCATATCTGCCCAGGGATAGAGGAAAGGGAAGAAGACTGCAGCAGGCAGCCCATTCCCAGGAACAGAAGCGTTTCCACCGCTTCTGACAAGCTCTCAGCATGACGCTGAGACCGTACAGGACCCCTGGATCCTACAAGTAGTATCCCAGGGGTACAGTTTGGAATGTCGAGACGTTTCCCCTGCGCAGGCTCCTGAAGTCTGCTTTACCAAGGTCTCCCTCCGACAAGGAGGCAGTATGGGAAAAAATTCACGAGCTGTATTCCCAGCAGGTGATAATTAAATTACCCCTCCTACAACAAGAAAAGGGGTATTATTCCACACTATATTGTGGTACTGAAGCCAGAAGGCTAGGTGAGACTTATTCTAAATCTAAAAAAATTTGAACACTTACAAAGGTTCAAATCAAGATGGAGTCACTCAGAGCAGTGATAACGAACCGGGATCCATGTCCCAAATTTGCCCTTATCACTAAGGGTACCTCAGGTTCGTGGTACAGAACTGTCACTATCAGTTTCAGACGCTGCCGTTTGGATTGTCTACGGCACCCCGGGTCTTTACCAAGGTAATGGCCGAAATGATGGTTCTTCTTCGAAGAAAAGGCGTCTTAATTATCCCTTACTTGGACGATCTCCTGATAAGGGCAAAGTCCAGGGAACAGTTGGAGGTCGGAGTAGCACTATCTCGGATACTGTTACAACAGCAGGGGTGGATTCTAAATATTCCAAAATCGCAGCTGATCCCGACAACAAGTCTCCTGTGCTTAGGGATGATTCTGGACACAGTCCAGAAAAAGGTGTTTCTCCCGGAAGAGAAAGCCAGGGAGTTATCCGAGCTAGTCAGGAACCTCCTAAAATCAGTGCATCATTGCACAAGGGCCATGGTAAAAAAAAAAATGGTGACTTCCTTCGAAGCAATTCCAGTCGGCAGATTTCATGCAAGAACTTTTCAGTGGGATCTGCTGGACAAATGGTCCGGATCGCATCTTCAGATGCATCAGCGGATAACCCTATATCCAAGGACAAGGGTGTCTCTCCTGTGGTGGTTACAGAGTGCTCATCTTCTAGAGGGCCGCAGATTCGGCATTCAGTTTTGGATGTTGGTGACCACGGAGGCCAGCCCGAGAGGCTGGGGAGCAGTCACACAAGGAAAAAATTTCCAGGGAGTGTGATCAAGTCTGGAGATTTTTCTCCACATAAATATAGCTAAGGGTAAATTTATAATGCTCTAGGCTTAGCAAGACCTCTGCTTCAAGGTCAGCCGGTATTGATCCAGTGGGATAAAACATCACGGCAGTCGCCCACGTAAATAGACAGGGCGGCACAAGAAGCAGGAGGGCAGTGGCAAAAACTGCAAAGACTTTTCGCTGGGCGGAAAATCATGTGATAGCACCGTCAGCAGTGTTTCATTCCGGGAATGGAAACTGGGAAGCAGACTTCCTCAGTAGGCACGACCTCCACCCGGCAGAGTGGGAACTTCATGGGGAAGTTTTCCACATAATTGTAAACCGTTGGGAATTACCAAAGGTGGACATGATGGCGTCCCGTCTGAACAAAAAACGGGACAGGTATTGCGCCAGGTTAAGAGACCCTCAGGCAATAGCTGTGGACGGTCTGGTAACACCGTGGGTGTACCAGTCGGTGTATGTGTTCCATCCTCTGCTTTTCATACCTAAGGTACTGAGAATTATAAGACGTAGAGGAGTAAGAACTATACTCATGGCTCCGGATTGGCCAAGAAGGACTTGGTACCCGGAACTTCAAGAGATGCTCACAGAGGACTTATGGCCTCTGCCGCTAAGAAGGGACTTGTTTCAGCAAGTACCATGTCTGTTCCAAGACTTACCGCAGCTGCGTTTGACGGCATGGCGGTGGAACGCCGGATCCTAAGGGAAAAGGCATTCAGGAAGAGGTCATTCCTACCCTGGTCAAAGCCAGAAAGGAGGTGACCGCACAACATTATCACCACATGTGGCGAAAATATGTTGCGTGGTGTGAGGCCAGGAAGGCCCCACGAAGAAATTTCAACTCGGTCGATTCCTGCATTTCTTGCAAACAGGAGTGTCTATGGGCCTCAAATTGGGGTCCATTAAGGTTCAAATTTCGGCCCTGTCGATTTTTCTTCCAGAAAGAATTGGCTTCAGTTCCTGAAGTCCAGAAGTTTGTCAAGGGAGTATTGCATATACAACCCCCTTTTGTGCCTCCAGTGGCACTGTGGGATCTCAACGTAGTTCTGGGATTCCTCAAAACACATTGGTTTAAAACCAGTCAAATCTGTGGATTTGAAGCATCTCACATGAAAAGTGAACATGCTCTTGGACCTGGCCTGGACCAGGCGAGTGTCAAATTGGTGGTTTTTTTCTCAAAAAAGCCCATATCTGTTTGTCCTTTCGGACAGGGCAGAGCTGCGGACTCGTCCCCAGTTCTCTCCCTAAGGTGGTGTCAGTGTTTCACCTGAACCAGCTTATTGTGGTGTCTTGCGCCTACTAGGGACTTGGAGGACTCCAAGTTGCTAGATGTGGTCAGGGCCCTGAAAATATAGGTTCCAGGACGGCTGGAGTCAGGAAAACTGACTTGCTGTTATCCTGTATGCACCCAACAAACTGGGTGCTCTTGCTCTTAAGCAGACTTTTGCGAGTTGGATGTGTAATACAATTCAGCTTGCACATTCTGTGGCAGGCCTGCCACAGCCAAAATATGTAAATGCCCATTCCACAAGGAAGGTGGGCTCATCTTGGGCGGCTGCCCGAGGGGTCTCGGCTTTACAACTTTGCCGAGCGGCTATTTAGTCAGGGGCAAACACGTTTGTAAAATCCTACAAATTTGATACCCTGGCTGGGGAGGACCTGGAGTTCTCTCATTCGGTGCTGCAGAGTCATCCGCACTCTCCCGCCCGTTTGGGAGCTTTGGTATAATCCCCATGGTCCTTTCAGGAACCCCAGCATCCACTAGGACGATAGAGAAAATAAGAATTTACTTACCGATAATTCTATTTCTCGGAGTCCGTAGTGGATGCTGGGCGCCCATCCCAAGTGCGGATTATCTGCATTACTTGTACATAGTTGCAAAAATCGGGTTATTATTGTTGTGAGCCATCTTTTCAGAGGCTCCGCTGTTATCATACTGTTAACTGGGTTCAGATCACAGGTTGTACAGTGTGATTGGTGTGGCTGGTATGAGTCTTACCCGGGATTCATAAATCCTTCCTTATTGTGTACGCTCGTCCGAGCACAGTACCTAACTGAGGCTTGGAGGAGGGTCATAGGGGGAGGAGCCAGTGCACACCACCTGATCCTAAAGCTTTACTTTTTGTGCCCTGTCTCCTGCGGAGCCGCTATTCCCCATGGTCCTTTCAGGAACCCCAGCATCCACTACGGACTCCGAGAAATAGAATTATCGGTAAGTAAATTCTTATTTTTTTTAAAGGGTCAATCACTTACAAGACATGGTTTTGCCTTGTAAGTAATTGTCCCTTTAAAAAAGTGATTGCCCCTTTAAAAAAAAAAGTCTGAGATCAGCTGGTATTTCGCACCTCCGAAATCTCTGATGCGATTACATCCCGCCCATAATCTCTGAACCAAAAGCCATAAAAGTAATATTTAGCCTCTGCATATACGTATGAGCCCCTAGTCTGCAGACGGGATGCCATATTGGCATAGATAGGGATAGGCGTTTCTGCTGCGCACAGAATGGTAGAGGAACTGAAGCCGCACTAACTGCAGCGTTTCTTATTTCCCTGCTACGCTAGGCTTGCTATCTTCCATGGGTGATTCTTGGATTCAACTACATTATTGGGGGATCGTAAGTAAAAAGAAAAAAAAAAAAAAAGTTTTATATAACCTGTTTTGTCAACTAACAGTTTGTCTGGTTTTTTTTTTTTTTGTACATTCTTATTTCCATCCTCCTCCCCTTATGGGTCTTTGAGTAGATAGCTTTCGTTGAGATGCCTGTTCCACACAGGTGCCCCCAACGTTTATAGTCCTGGTTCTTTAGTGACCTCTATATCGCTGAAAATAATAGAAATATAATAGTGGGTAATATAGAAACAGTGTTATGACACTATGACGAAGAGTGTGACTGGCAGGTGTGCCAGGTGCCCATCACCCTTGGGGGTATGTATTTGAACAGATGGTTGCATGTAATAACACCTAATTGAGTGCAATTCCCTGGACATAATAGCATTCACACCTGTCTGCATTTCGATTTATTATTACTGCTTATAGTTGTCTGTTTGAACAGCCGTGGCTGTCTGACAGAATAGAACGCCACCAAAACCCAGCTGACCGCTGGTGGTATGTAATTGTCCCTGGTTCTGAAACTATGCCAGTGTATATGTCCGCCATCACGCCACGCATCCACCGAGACTGGAGAAATTGTAGGGCAGGATATCTATTTTTCCATCATGCGTCTGAAACCTCTGTATATTTCTCTCTTTGTTGAAGGATCATTAATGAACTGATTGGAAATTTGGTGGGACATCTTTACTTCTTTCTGATGTTTAAATATCCCATGGATCTCGGAGGAAGGAACTTTCTGTCCACACCACAATTTCTGTAAGTAAAAGTTACTGTCACGTAAAGAGCCAGATGTAATAACCTGTGACTTGACCAAAGCGCAACCTGGTTTTGCCGCATTAAAGGCCTGATGCCTCTCGGTCAGGTTTAAGTTCCAATAGAGTACATGTATTTTGTATCCATGTGACTGTTAAACAGCGCAGATTAAAATTAGAATTGAGTCGATTTTGGATAAGTTGCTAAAAGAGCAATCGTGGAAATATCACTATATAATGCCCAGAAATGAAATGTATATTCATTGGACAATAGTTCCATGTATTATGCATCGAGAGTTAATTCACTTACTATAGATGCAACGTGTTCTGAGTAAGCCTGAAGTGGGCCTGTCGCTAAGTCCTGTGATGCTGTATCCTTTACTGCTTAGGGGGACTGAAGGAAACAAATTTTCTACTTACACTGAAACCTACAGTAGAAATTTCAAAAGTATTACACAAGAGGTGTCGCTGTATTTCTCAAATGAACAGTAGATAAGTCAGTGGCACCAGATGCTTTCCGTTCAAGTGTATTAAAAGAACGATGCGTATAATTAACACTATTAAGTGTGATTTAAACCCCTCCACCTCCCGCGGTGTGACAGAATGAATATCTGGCACACGCTGCTATATTCATTTCAAACATTACAGGTTCGAGTCCTGATCCCTCTTATCAATTTGCTACAAATGTTACTTTTAAGTGGGGGGGGGGGGGGGGGAGAAACACCTGCACCAAACATCTTGTTTAGCACAACCCCTATCAAGTGGAGGAATTGGGGTCTCCCGATCATTGACGATTATGATGGGGTAATTTTATCCCCTGGCATGTCTGCGCTCTGCGGAGAGATGATAGGATGTGCTGCCCCCGGACTCCCAAGCTGTCACAAAACAACCTCTATTCCAACCATTTAATCAGACTTCGAGATTTGGGACCAATTAAATGAGTATTTTAAACTAGTAGAATATCCGTTATCCGTTATGAAGACGTGCACATTTCTTAATGAGGAACACCTCTAAGTATAGGTTGTTGGTGGGGTCAAAACATTTCTTCATGCCATTAATTTGGCTCTGTTTTGAGCATTTTCAGCCATGGTGCTCCAAAATATTGGAAGGTGGGGAAAGTTGTCTGAAAACCCCAAGTCCAAAGTATGCAGAATAACGTCTTTCCCATATTGATTATAAAATATGTGCACACAACAAAACATGGAAAGGAGATAGCCCCTTACTCCAGCCAATGGTTTATTGTAGGAAAACAAATGAAACAACCAGAGAAAAAAGGATACACCGTTCTGTCTTGTACAGATAATTCTGATTATCTATAATCCTATCACACATTGTAGTTGGTACTCTGCAGTTTTCTTTCCCAGTTAAATAAATGTAACCTTGTAGTTAAAGGGAAATAATATGATTTAAACTAGAGATGAGCGCCGGAAATTTTTCGGGTTTTGGTTTTGGGTTCGGTTCCGCGGCCGTGTTTTGGGTTCGACCGCGTTTTGGCAAAACCTCACCGAATTTTTTTTGTCGGATTCGGGTGTGTTTTGGATTCGGGTGTTTTTTTCAAAAAACCCTAAAAAACAGCTTAAATCATAGAATTTGGGGGTAATTTTGATCCCAAAGTATTATTAACCTCAAAAAACATAATTTACAGCCTATTCTGAACACATCACACCTCACAATATTATTTTTAGTCCTAAAATTTGCACCGAGGTCGCTGTGTGAGTAAGATAAGCGACCCTAGTGGCCGACACAAACACCGGGCCCATCTAGGAGTGGCACTGCAGTGTCACGCAGGATGTCCCTTCCAAAAAACCCTCCCCAAACAGCACATGACGCAAAGAAAAAAAGAGGCGCAATGAGGTAGCTGACTGTGTGAGTAAGATTAGCGACCCTAGTGGCCGACACAAACCACCGGGCACATCTAGGAGTGGCACTGCAGTGTCACGCAGGATGTCCCTTCCAAAAAACCCTCCCCAAACAGCACATGACGCAAAGAAAAAAAGAGGCGCAATGAGGTAGCTGTGTGAGTAAGATTAGCGACCCTAGTGGCCGACACAAACACCGGGCCCATCTAGGAGTGGCACTGCAGTGTCACGCAGGATGTCCCTTCCAAAAAACCCTCCCCAATCAGCACATGATGCAAAGAAAAAGAAAAGAAAAAAGAGGTGCAAGATGGAATTATCCTTGGGCCCTCCCACCCACCCTTATGTTGTATAAACAAAACAGGACATGCACACTTTAACCAACCCATCATTTCAGTGACAGGGTCTGCCACACGACTGTGACTGATATGACGGGTTGGTTTGGACCCCCCCCAAAAAAGAAGCAATTAATCTCTCCTTGCACAAACTGGCTCTACAGAGGCAAGATGTCCACCTCATCTTCACCCTCCGATATATCACCGTGTACATCCCCCTCCTCACAGATTATCAATTCGTCCCCACTGGAATCCACCATCTCAGCTCCCTGTGTACTTTGTGGAGGCAATTGCTGCTGGTCAATGTCTCCGCGGAGGAATTGATTATAATTCATTTTAATGAACATCATCTTCTCCACATTTTCTGGATGTAACCTCGTACGCCGATTGCTGACAAGGTGAGCGGCGGCACTAAACACTCTTTCGGAGTACACACTTGTGGGAGGGCAACTTAGGTAGAATAAAGCCAGTTTGTGCAAGGGCCTCCAAATTGCCTCTTTTTCCTGCCAGTATAAGTACGGACTGTGTGACGTGCCTACTTGGATGCGGTCACTCATATAATCCTCCACCATTCTATCAATGTTGAGAGAATCATATGCAGTGACAGTAGACGACATGTCCGTAATCGTTGTCAGGTCCTTCAGTCCGGACCAGATGTCCGCATCAGCAGTCGCTCCAGACTGCCCTGCATCACCGCCAGCGGGTGGGCTCGGAATTCTGAGCCTTTTCCTCGCACCCCCAGTTGCGGGAGAATGTGAAGGAGGAGATGTTGACAGGTCGCGTTCCGCTTGACTTGACAATTTTGTCACCAGCAGGTCTTTCAACCCCAGCAGACCTGTGTCTGCCGGAAAGAGAGATCCAAGGTAGGCTTTAAATCTAGGATCGAGCACGGTGGCCAAAATGTAGTGCTCTGATTTCAACAGATTGACCACCCGTGAATCCTTGTTAAGCGAATTAAGGGCTGCATCCACAAGTCCCACATGCCTAGCGGAATCGCTCCGTGTTAGCTCCTTCTTCAATGCCTCCAGCTTCTTCTGCAAAAGCCTGATGAGGGGAATGACCTGACTCAGGCTGGCAGTGTCTGAACTGACTTCACGTGTGGCAAGTTCAAAGGGCATCAGAACCTTGCACAACGTTGAAATCATTCTCCACTGCACTTGAGACAGGTGCATTCCATCTCCTATATCGTGCTCAATTGTATAGGCTTGAATGGCCTTTTGCTGCTCCTCCAACCTCTGAAGCATATAGAGGGTTGAATTCCACCTCGTTACCACTTCTTGCTTCAGATGATGGCAGGGCAGGTTCAGTAGTTTTTGGTGGTGCTCCAGTCTTCTGTACGTGGTGCCTGTACGCCGAAAGTGTCCCGCAATTTTTCTGGCCACCGACAGCATCTCTTGCACGCCCCTGTCGTTTTTTAAAAAATTCTGCACCACCAAATTCAAGGTATGTGCAAAACATGGGACGTGCTGGAATTTGCCCATATTTAATGCACACACAATATTGCTGGCGTTGTCCGATGCCACAAATCCACTGGAGAGTCCAATTGGGGTAAGCCATTCCGCGATGATCTTCCTCAGTTGCCGTAAGAGGTTTTCAGCTGTGTGCGTATTCTGGAAAGCGGTGATACAAAGCGTAGCCTGCCTAGGAAAGAGTTGGCGTTTGCGAGATGCTGCTACTGGTGCCGCCGCTGCTGTTCTTGCGGCGGGAGTCCATACATCTACCCAGTGGGCTGTCACAGTCATATAGTCCTGACCCTGCCCTGCTCCACGTGTCCACATGTCCGTGGTTAAGTGGACATTGGGTACAACTGCATTTTTTAGGACACTGGTGAGTCTTTTTCTGACGTCCGTGTACATTCTCGGTATCGCCTGCCTAGAGAAGTGGAACCTAGATGGTATTTGGTAACGGGGGCACACTGCCTCAATAAATTGTCTAGTTCCCTGTGAACTAACGGCGGATACCGGACGCACGTCTAACACCAACATAGTTGTCAAGGACTCAGTTATCCGCTTTGCAGTAGGATGACTGCTGTGATATTTCATCTTCCTCGCAAAGGACTGTTGAACAGTCAATTGCTTACTGGAAGTAGTACAAGTGGGCTTACGACTTCCCCTCTGGGATGACCATCGACTCCCAGCGGCAACAACAGCAGCGCCAGCAGCAGTAGGCGTTACACGCAAGGATGCATCGGAGGAATCCCAGGCAGGAGAGGACTCGTCAGACTTGCCAGTGACATGGCCTGCAGGACTATTGGCATTCCTGGGGAAGGAGGAAATTGACACTGAGGGAGTTGGTGGGGTGGTTTGCGTGAGCTTGGTTACAAGAGGAAGGGATTTACTGGTCAGTGGACTGCTTCCGCTGTCACCCAAAGTTTTTGAACTTGTCACTGACTTATTATGAATGCGCTGCAGGTGACGTATAAGGGAGGATGTTCCGAGGTGGTTAACGTCCTTACCCCTACTTATTACAGCTTGACAAAGGGAACACACGGCTTGACACCTGTTGTCCGCATTTCTGGTGAAATACCTCCACACCGAAGAGCTGATTTTTTTGGTATTTTCACCTGGCATGTCAACGGCCATATTCCTCCCACGGACAACAGGTGTCTCCCCGGGTGCCTGACTTAAACAAACCACCTCACCATCAGAATCCTCCTGGTCAATTTCCTCCCCAGCGCCAGCAACACCCATATCCTCCTCATCCTGGTGTACTTCAACACTGACATCTTCAATCTGACTATCAGGAACTGGACTGCGGGTGCTCCTTCCAGCACTTGCAGGGGGCATGCAAATAGTGGAAGGCGCATGCTCTTCACGTCCAGTGTTGGGAAGGTCAGGCATCGCAAACGACACAATTGGACTCTCCTTGTGGATTTGGGATTTCAAAGAACGCACAGTTCTTTGCGGTGCTTTTGCCAGCTTGAGTCTTTTCAGTTTTCTAGCGAGAGGCTGAGTGCTTCCATCCTCATGTGAAGCTGAACCACTAGCCATGAACATAGGCCAGGGCCTCAGCCGTTCCTTGCCACTCCGTGTGGTAAATGGCATATTGGCAAGTTTACGCTTCTCCTCCGACAATTTTATTTTAGGTTTTGGAGTCCTTTTTTTTCTGATATTTGGTGTTTTGGATTTGACATGCTCTGTACTATGACATTGGGCATCGGCCTTGGCAGACGACGTTGCTGGCATTTCATCGTCTCGGCCATGACTAGTGGCAGCAGCTTCAGCACGAGGTGGAAGTGGATCTTGATCTTTCCCTAATTTTGGAACCTCAACTTTTTTGTTCTCCATATTTTATAGGCAGAACTAAAAGGCACCTCAGGTAAACAATGGAGATGGATGGATTGGATACTAGTATACAATTATGGACGGACTGCCACGGTTAGGTGGTATAAAAAAACCACGGTTAGGTGGTATATATTATAATAATAATACAATTATGGATGGACGGACTGCCTGCCGACTGCCGACACAGAGGTAGCCACAGCCGTGAACTACCGCACTGTACACTGGTTGATAAAGAGATAGTAGTATACTCGTAACAACTAGTATGACACTATGACGACGGTATAAAGAATGAAAAAAAAACCACGGTTAGGTGGTATATATTATAATAATAATAATACAATTATGGATGGACGGACGGACTGCCTGCCGACTGCCGACACAGAGGTAGCCACAGCCGTGAACTACCGCACTGTACACTGGTTGATAAAGAGATAGTAGTATACTCGTAACAACTAGTATGACACTATGACGACGGTATAAAGAAAGAAAAAAAAATACCACAGGTGGTATATATTATAATAATAATACAATTATGGATGGACGGACTGCCTGCCGACTGCCGACACAGAGGTAGCCACAGCCGTGAACTACCGCGCACTGTACACTGGTTGATAAAGAGATAGTAGTATACTCGTAACAACTAGTATGACACTATGACGACGGTATAAAGAATGAAAAAAAAACCACGGTTAGGTGGTATATATTATAATAATAATACAATTATGGATGGACGGACTGCCTGCCGACTGCCGACACAGAGGTAGCCACAGCCGTGAACTACCGCACTGTACACTGGTTGATAAAGAGATAGTAGTATACTCGTAACAACTAGTATGACACTATGACGACGGTATAAAGAATGAAAAAAAAACCACGGTTAGGTGGTATATATTATAATAACAATACAATTATGGATGGACGGACTGCCTGCCGACTGCCGACACAGAGGTAGCCACAGCCGTGAACTACCGCACTGTACACTGGTTGATAAAGAGATAGTAGTATACTCGTAACAACTAGTATGACACTATGACGACGGTATAAAGAATGAAAAAAAAACCACGGTTAGGTGGTATATATTATAATAATAATACAATTATGGATGGACGGACTGCCTGCCGACTGCCGACACAGAGGTAGCCACAGCCGTGAACTACCGCACTGTACACTGGTTGATAAAGAGATAGTAGTATACTCGTAACAACTAGTATGACACTATGACGACGGTATAAAGAAAGAAAAAAAAATACCACGGTTAGGTGGTATATATTGTAATACAATTATGGATGGACGGACTGCCTGCCGAGTTCCGACTGCCGACACAGAGGTAGCCACAGCCGTGAACTACCGCACTGTACTGTGTCTGCTGCTAATATAGACTGGTTGATAAAGAGATAGTATACAATACATACAACAATATACTACTATACTGGTGGTCAGGCACTGGTCACCACTAGTCACACTGGCAGTGGCACTCCTGCAGCAAAAGTGTGCACTGTTTAATTTTAAATTAATATAATATTATGTACTCCTGGGGGCTCCTGCTATAACAACCTGCAGTGCTCCCCAGTCTCCACCACAATTATTATAAGCTTTGCCTTTTATACATTGATGTGCAGCACACTGGGCTGAGCTGAGTGCACACAGACTGAGTCACACTGTGTGACTGGCTGCTGCTGTGTATCGTTTTTTTTCAGGCAGAGAACGGATATAGCAGAGAACGGATATATTATATTAAAATAAATAAAAGTTAACTAACAACAACTGCACTGGTCACTGTGGTAAACTCTGTCTGACTCTGCACAATCTCTCTCTCTCTTCTAATCTAATTTCTAATGGAGAGGACGCCAGCCACGTCCTCTCCCTATCAATCTCAATGCACGTGTGAAAATGGCGGCGACGCGCGGCTCCTTATATAGAATCCGAGTCTCGCGAGAATCCGACAGCGTCATGATGACGTTCGGGCGCGCTCGGGTTAACCGAGCAAGGAGGGAGGATCCGAGTCTGCTCGGACCCGTGAAAAAAACATGAAGTTCGTGCGGGTTCGGATTCAGAGAAACCGAACCCGCTCATCTCTAATTTAAACAGGCATATTCAGTAATTGCTAGTTGCCGCATAGGTCCGGTTCCGTTGGTAGTAATTACCCTGCGCCTGAGTCTCCAATAGTGTACTATTCATTGCAGCTTCATCAGCAGCAAGAAAACTGCTCCATCAATGGTAAACACGCTGGAAACCCAATTGTTTCCACAAAATCAGTGTGTTCCTGCACTGTAATCCCCGATTTTAGGTGTGGGGGGGAAAAGGCGTTTTTTTTTATTGACTAGCCTTTCCCCAAGCCACGTGTTAAATAGCTGGCATTGAGCTAATTCAGGGGGGATATTCAATTACCTGCACCAACTGCGGGTGTAAAAGTATCGCTGGGGGGGGGGGGCGGCTATCTAATTTGCCCCAATAAACTGGCGCGTGCCGTGGCTTTACGGTGATTTGTTTCACCTGCCTCCGGCAGGCGAAGCAAAATACCCGAAAACAACCCCATTTTCACCCGAAAACAGTGCTGTTTCTACCAAAAAAAACCTGCGTATTTCCGGGTGAAAAAACATCGATGAAGCATCGAAAAATATCACCAGAAGCTTAATCGGTGAGAATTGAATATCCCCCTAAGTATGCTTGAAAGAGTTCGCAGTTGTGAAATGCGTGACTATACTGACGCACCATGTTAAGATTGTGAATGTGTAAGACTCGCTGTTGTCTTCTGCTCAGGTACAACTGGTTCCCAAGCAGAAGAGGAGGCATATCGGGATTCGGCATCCCCCCTGCGAGTGCCAGACGAGCAGCAGACGATCAGGCAGCAGCAGGTGGCGGAAGACACAACTGGGGACATGGATTTCGGCTGGGAGAGCAGTGAAATCGTGAGGAAAGAGTTGTGAAGGATTTAAAAAAAAACAAATGACTTTTTAATATTTTCTTTGTAACTTTTATGAACAATTCTACTGAATCCATAAGACAACGTATGCAACCAGCAGTAGCTACAATTATCTGCTGACATATTCTCCCGAGGGCCGGAGTACACCGCTTACAGTCTTCTCAAACGCAACGTGGACCGAAACTCCATCCTTTTGATTCTGTCCCTTTTTGGTTTGTGTTCCAAAAAGTTTGCATCCCATTGAGAGAAAAAAGAAACCTATACAATTTATTATTATTTTATTTTTGGAAGGCTTTGATCACTTGCCTTTTACTCCCGACTTATTTGTACACATCACACTTACTGCGTGGAAAGACTTTGGAATGTTATGACTATTCTACATAGTGACTGAACCCAGAGCGATGCGTGGCAGTCTCCTATGTCCGCGAACGGGTTAGACCACAAATCCAACTCGTATCATTATAAGGATGACAATTTTTAATTAAAATATATTTAATCTGATGCTGACCATTCTTTTTTTTTTTTTATGGTATATAGTTAATATTATTTTTGAGGCCAGACTCAACTTCTCGAATGTCGAGATTACGTTATGTTGTCGTCTTTTGACATCATTAAAGCCAGACATTAATACGACAGTCCAGTTGATAGTTTAGTGACATCATTTATCTTTGCTAATTACTTTTAAATTGCTCATAATTTCAAATCTGTTTCTGAAAATACAAACCAATTACAGAAAGCGACTGATATGATCATGTGACTTGAAATGCCAATGAGACTGCAGCACTTGATAAGTTTAAGGAAACTTTGATAAAAACTAAAATTGTGTCGTATATCTTTTTGCTTTCGGGGGTCTGTGAAATCAATAAGCCATTTTTCTTTTTCATCCACTAGGGGTCACTGGAGTACTCTTGGGATATGGACGGCTTTAGCAGGACAGGCACTGAATATTTAAATTTTGTAACTCTCCTCCCCTCCTTACTCCCATAATACCTCAGTGTTTTTTCGGTGCTCACAGCAGTGACGAGCACGAGTGGATTCTTCCACACTTACTTTGATAATTTTATACTTTGATATTTTTTTTTAAAGTTTTTATTTTTTAACTTTTACTGGCGTGTCTGTCCTCACACAGAGCACCCTCACAGCCAACAGCAGCTCACTCTCTGACCTGCAGGAAAAGCTGGACGGAGCTTAGAGAAGAAGCACCGTCATAGCCCTCACTACAGAACATCAGGTATGCTGGATGACAAGAAGGCGGTTCTGCAAATTGCCATTCAGTCTCTGCTGGATTCAGCAGTTTTGATTCCGGTCCCTGTTCACCAACAAGGTCAGGGTTATTATTCCAGCCTTTTTGTAGTACCAAAGCCGGCTGGCTCGGTCAGACCAATATTGAACTTAAAGGGTCTCAATCAGTACGTCGCTTACTACAGATTCAAGATGGAATCCCTGTGGTCAGTAATTGCAGGTTTAGAACCACAGGAATTCATGATTGCGCTGGATCTCAAGGATGCCTATTTAAACATTACGATTTGGCCACCGCATCAGAGGTACTTACGCTTTGCGGTGCGGCAAAACCATTACCAATTTCAGGCTCTACCGTTTGGCCTCTCGTCAGCGCCTCGGGTATTCACCAAAGTGATGTCTGTGATGATAGCTTATCTCAGATCCCTGGGAGTGAGAATAGTCCCGTACTTGGACGATCTACTCATCAAAGCTCCGTCTCAACAGATGCTCCTCCAACATGCCTTGCTGACATACAATGTGCTAGTTCAGCACGGTTGGATTGTCAACTTCAAGAAATCGAATCTGATTCCGTCTCAACGACTTCAGTTCCTAGGAATGATTCTCGATACGGTGAATCAAAGAATTTACCTACCAGAACAGAAAGTGCAGAGTATTCGTCATCTGGTACAGTTCGTGTTCAAGCCACGCACAGTCTCTGTACATTTGTGCATTCGACTGTTAGGGAAAATGGTGGCGGCTTTCGAAGCTCTTCAGTTCGGAAGATTTCACTCACGTCCTTTTCAACTGGATGTGCTCGCACAGTGGTCAAGCTCGCATCTGCAGATTCACCAGATGGTGAGATTGTCTTCACGGGCCAGAGTATCTCTCTACTCTGGTGGCTCAAAGTACACAATCTCACCGGAAACGGTTCGGCGTCTGGAATTGGATAATTCTAACGACGGACGCGAGTCTCAAAGGTTGGGGAGCTGTGGTTCAAAATTGTCAGCTCCAGGGTCTCTGGGCGGATCACGAAAGATTACTGTCTATAAATGTCCTGCAACTCCGGGCAATTTACAATGCGCTATGACAAGCAGTGTACATGCTCCGGTCTCAGACTGTCCAGGTGCAGTCAGACAACGCGACGGCGGTTGCATACATGAACAAACAAAGAGGAACGAGAAGCTGGAAGTAGCTCGAATCCTCAATTGGGCCGAGCATCACCAAGTGATATTGTCGGCAGTGTTCATTCCGGGAGTGGACAACTAGAAGGCGGATTATTTCAGCCGTCGGGATTTTCATCCAGGAGAATGGGCATTAAATCCAGAAGTGTTTCACATGTTGGTCCAGAGGTGGGGTTACCCACAAGTGGACCTGATGGCATCTCGCCACAATCACAAAACGCCCCAGTATGTGTCCAGAACGCGAGATCCAAAGGCATTGGCGGTGGATGCTCTCACAATCGCGTGGCCGTACAGCCTCGTGTATCTGTTTCCGCTGCTCCCTCTGTTGCTCAAACGGATCAAACGAGAGTCTGCCACAGTCATACTAGTGGCGCCTCATTGGCCTCGGAGAGCATGGTTCTCTGATCTCCGCGGACTACTCGCAGACTATCCTTGGCCGCTCCCGCTACGTCCGGACCTATTACAACAGGGTCTTTTCTTTACCCCGATTTAGCGCGGCTGCATTTGACGGAGTGGCTGTTGAGACCGCCCTCTTAAGAAGAGAGGGCATTCCGGAATCGGTTATACCAACCATGTTACGTGCTAGGAAGCCAGTTACAGCAGCTCATTATCACAGGATTTGGCGTGCCTATATAGGTTGGTGTGAAGCTCGGAAGTTTCCGACATCATCTTTCAAGTTATCCCGTCTTTTGTTATTTCTACAGATGGGGTTGGATGGAGGACTGCGTTTATCTACACTAAAGGTGCAGGTCTCTGCCTTGTCAATTTACTTTCATAGATGTTTGGCTCTTTTGCCGTCTGTGCACACCTTCCTGCAAGGTGTCCTCAGAGTACAGCCTCCATTTATACCACCTACAGCGCCATGGGACTTGAATCTGGTTTTAGACTTTTACAGTCTTCCTATTTTGAACCCTTACAACAAGTGGATGTTAAGTTTCTCACTTGGAAAACAATTTTTCTCTTAGCCTTAGCTTCGGCAAGGCGTGTTTCAGATTTGGGTGCCTTGTCATGCAAGCCACCGTATTTGGTGTTTCATGATGACAGTTCGGAACTTCGGACGAATCCCGCTTTCTTGCCAAAGGTAGTGTCATCTTTTCACATCAATCAACCAATAGTAGTTCCTGTGTTAACAGAAGATTCTAGAACTTTGGATGTGGTACGCCCACTACGCGTTTATGTAGCCCGAACGTCTCCAGTTCGTAAGACGGATACATTATTTGTTCTCTCTGATGCTGTGAAGATGGGTTGGCCAGCTTCTAAGCAGACCTTATCCAGATGGATTAAACTGCCGCCTACATCAGTAACAGCTCATTCCACACGTTCTGTGGGAACTTCATGGGCAGCTGGTCATGGGGCTTCTACGACGCAGCTTTGCCGTGCGGCTACATGGTCATCAGTGCACACGTTTGTGCGCTTTTACAAGTTTGATACGTTTGCGGCATCAGCATCTAGCTTTGGCCGCCTAGTGTTACAGGTGCCAAACAGCTCTCCCGCCCAAGGTGGAAGCTTTGGTACGTCCCAAGAGTACTCCAGTGACCCCTAGTGGATGAAAAAGAAAATAGGATTTTGGTACTTACCAGATAAATCCTTTTCTTTGGATCCATAGGGGGCACTGGATGCCCACCCAGAGCAGTTTTACCTGGTTTGTGGTAAGTTCAGTGGATCTTATGATAACACATTCTCACCGACTTGTTCAAAGGTTCAAGTTATATCGGTTATGGTGTCAACTGTTTAGTTGTCGGTTACGTTATGTGTCAACTTTATCGTTGTCCGTTATGTTATAATGTTTTATGTAATTCTCCATTGTCATCCTCTCTATCGCTCCTGTTCGGCTCAGGAAAAAACACTGAGGTATTATGGGAGTATGGAGGGGAGGAGAGTTACTAAATTTAAATATTCAGTGCCTGTCCTGCTAAAGCCGTCCATATCCCAAGAGTACTTCAGTGCCCACTATGGATTCAAAGAAAATGATTTATCTGGTAAGTACCAAAATCCTATTATTGTATCTTCTAATGCTAATTTAACCCATTAGTGATATGGCCCATCTTCTACTTATAAGGGACACACAATGTGTTAGGCATGTACACTCTGTTGTATTATACCCTTTCCCCCTAGCAAAGCGTAATGGGCAGATTGTGTATGTGTTGTGGTAATGATAGATGTTTTTGCAAAGGCAACATATACAAATTACTCAAATTCTGTCAGTCATGACTAAGCCATTGGTTCCCAAATGCGGTCCTAAAGTTACACCAACAGTCCAGGTTTTAAGGATATCCAGGTGGTTTTGTACCTTAGTCATTTTGAATATACCATCTGTGCAGAAGCATGGTTACCCCTAAAACCTGGAAAGTTGGGGTGCCTTGAGGGATGTGTTTGGAAACCACGGGACTATGCTGAGGCTGTTGTAAAGATTGGTCCTAATCTTGTTTCGTTGTGGAATAAGCCACAGCTTCATCTGTAGTACTTTAGGTCTATCTCTGTACCAGGTATGGCACAATTTGTTGACTGGAACATTGCAGACATCCTAATCAATGCTGACCTCGTTACAATGCGTTTTACTGGTGTTGGCAGTATAACTGTAAATATGCCGGTAAAATACCACGTATAGTTATGCTGATGATGCTGTTATAATATGGGACGCTTATGAAAATGGCGAGTGATTGTACCTATACGATAATATAGTGACCCACTCTGGATAACTCTTAAACCTGCCGCTCAATATTAAATCCCACAGGCATAAATCTCCATCCAGAATTGAAGAAATGCAGACTTGTGTTAATCATTAATTTCTCATGGCACAGCAGAACTAATAATTGACTTTCTCTTACGTCCTAGAGGATACTGGGGTCTATTTAGTACCATGGGGTATAGACTGGTCCACTAGGAGCCTTGGGCACTTTAAGAAATTTAATAGTGTGCGCTGGCTCCTCCCTCTGTGCCCCTCCTACCAGACTCCGTTTAGAAAATGTGCCCGGAGGAGCCAGTCACAGCTAGGGGAGCTCCTGAAGAGTTTTCTGCATTTATTTTCTGTGTTTGTTATTTTCAGACAGGTCTGGTTGGCACCAGCCTGCCTGCTTCGTGGGACTTGGGTACGGGGAATGGCCCAACTTCCTATAGGGTTAATGGTCCCATTCCCCGCTGACAGGACACTGAGCTCCTGAGGGAACCATTTGCAAACCCCACCACAGCGAGCGTACATTCCTGCAGCACGCCGCCACCCCTAACAGAGCCAGAAGAAAGAAGAGTGGTGAGTACTATGCTGGCGTCCTGGTTAGTGGGTCGCCGGCTATTATGGTGGCACAAGGGTAGAAGTGCAGCTCTGAGTGCAGGCTGCGTCCCCCTGGCTCAGATCAGCATTGCTGCACCGTTTGAGGGTCGAGCTGAGCCGTTTTAACACAAACCCACACTGGCAAAGCGCTTACAGGGGCTCTGACCCACAGTTAAGCATCAAAATCACCTCAGCCAGTATAAAAAAAAAAAATTGGGGCGGGGCTTCACTATGAGCGGATCCAGCAGCTCACTAGCGCAATTTTCCCTCTGCAGCTTCACACAGACAGACTGGCAGGGAAGCGCACCTCCTCCACAAGTTCTTCCCCTGGTACCGCTCAGGGGAAGATCATAGCATGGGGAAGGGGGGTGGGGAGCGATATTAGAATACTAAGTCCCTATTAAGGGTACTTAGTTTGCGACTCAGCTAAGCTTTGCATTAGCAATAAGGGCGCAGTCTGGCTGGCTCCATCATACTCTGTCTCCCTATAGAGGGCTCTGTATGGATTAACTGTGCTTTAACCTTTTTTTCCTGTGTGTGTGTGTGTATATATGTGTGTTCCTTCACATCTACAATGTCAAGGGAGTGTGTTTCATGCACAGCAGAATGTTTGTCTTCCCCGGGGGGGATCATTACAGTGTACTCGGGATAGTACACATTCTCAGGCTAGTGGGTCCCTTATTTCTAATAAATTATCCCATAATGAGAAAGAGATGCAATACTTGAGACAGTCTGTGGATGACCTGATGAATAGACATTCAGTTCGCATACGAGCGTCTCAGACCCCTACCATTTGTCCACAAAAGCGTACTCTGGCTGAAATCCTGCAGGCTGACACTGATGATGACGTATCAGATGCGGAGGAGGGTGAGGTGGACTCGGGAGGGGGGGGGGGGGGGGATGCAGCTCTGTCACAAGGAATACAGTCCCTAATAGAAGCTATTAGAGACGTCCTGCACATTCCTGACAAGGTGACAGAGGAGGATGAGGAATCTTATTTTAATGTAAAAAAAGAAATCCTCTGCTACTTTTCCTGCATCAAAGGAGTTGAATTTCCTGTTTGAAGAAACTTGGGTTAATCCCGACAATAAGTTTCAGATCCCTAAAAGGTTACTTGCATCCTTCCCGTTTCCTCAGGATGATACGAAAAAATGGGAAAATCCACCAATTGTTGACGCATCGGTATCTAGGTTGTCACGTAAGATAATCTTACCTGTCTCGGGGACAGCCTCCTTAAGACACGACTGACCGCAAGATTGAGACTACTCTCAAATCTCTGTACACAGCTGCTGGGGTGGCCCAAAGACCTACTATAGCTTGTGCATGGATCACTAGGGCCTTTGCAAAATGGTCAGGTAACCTAATTGAGGGGTTAGATTCCTTATGCAGAGGGGAGATAGTGTGTGTTTTGTTTTTTTTTTCTCCTACAGCAATATACAGGACTCTGCAAATTTTATGGTAGAGCCCATAAAAGAAATAGGCTTGCTCAATGCACACACCATGGCCATGGCAGTGTCAGCACGCAGGGGCCTATGGCTACGCCAGTGGACTGCGGATGTGGATTTCAGGAAAGGTGTGGAAATCCTACCATTCACAGGCGATGCCCTGTTTTGAGATGAACTGGATATGTGGATAGCCAAGGCTACGGCGGGTAAGTCTACATACCTTCCTTCCACAGCTCCCCCAGCTAGGAAGACCTACTCTGCTCCAACTCTGCAGTCCTTTCGGACAGCCAAATTTAAAAATAAAACCAAAGGTTCTTCTTTGGCCTTCATAGGCAATAGAGGTAAACCCAGAAAACAAGCATCTGCAGGTTCACAGGAACAGAACTCCAGTTCTGCTTCCTCAAAGCCTCCAGCATGATGGTGGACTGCACTGTCTGGAAGACAGGCAGGTGGGAGCCCGATTAAAATATTTCAGTCACATATGGGCAACATCATGCTAGGATCCCTGGGTCAAAGATCTTATCACCCAGGGCTACAGACTGGAGTTTCAGGTACAACCACCTCACAGATTCTTCAAATCAGGCTTACTGGTTTCTCAAGAAGCAAGTATGACTTTACAGGATGAAATTCAAAAACTGATACAGACTCGGGTCATTGTTCCAGTTCCACCTCAGCTGCAAAACAAGGGTTATTATTCCAACCTATTTGTGGTACTAAAACCGAACGGTTCGGTAAGGCCCATTTTAAACCTCAGGCACTGAACCCGTACTTACGGGTGTTCAAGTTTAAAATGGAGTCTCAGAGTGGTGATCTCAGGTCTGGAGGAGGGGGAATTCCTGGTGTCTCTGGATATCAATGATGCGTACCTTCATATTCCAATCTGGCCACCTCATCAGCCTTATCTAAGGTTTGCATTACAGGACTGTCACTACCAGTTCCAGGCGCTGCCATTTGGCCTCTCCACGGCAAACAAGGAGTGAACATAATACCGTACCTGGACGATCTACTGATAAAAGCACCATCCAGGGAGAGGTTGTTGGACAGCATTGCCCTCTCAACCCGACTACTCCAGGATCACGGGTGGATTCTGAACCTACCAAAATCTCACCTGGAACCAACATGGAGGCTTCCGTTCCTGGGGATGATACTGGATACGGAGTCCCAGAAGATATTCTTTCCATTAGAAAAGGCATTGGTAATCCAGTTGATTGGTGCGGGATGTTCTAAAACCAACCCAGATATCGGTGCATCTATGCATTCGCCTTCTGGGGAAGATGGTAGCCTCTTATAAGGCACTGCAGCACGGAAGGTTTCATGCAAGGCCCTTCCAGCTGGATCTGTTGGACAAATAGTGTGGATCGCATCTTCACATGCACCAGAGGATACATCTGTCGCCAAAAGCTAGGATTTCTCTTCTGTGGTGGCTTCAGACTTCTCATCTGACCGGGGGCCGAAGGTTCGGGATTCAAAATTTGATTCTGCTAACCACAGATGCAAGCCTCAGAGCTTGGGGAGCATTCATCCAAGGAGAACAGTTCCAAGGAAAATGGTCAAGTCAGGAAACATTCTTCCAATCAACATTCTGGAACTGAGGGCCATATACAACGCCCTTCTACAGGCATCACATCTTCAAGATCATGCCATTCAGGTTCAGTCGGACAATGTGACGGCGGTAACGTACATAAACCGGCAGGGCGGAACGAAGAGCAAAGCAGCAATGTCGGAGGTAACAAGGATTCTCCTCTGGGCAGAAAGACACGCTGTGGCATTGTCGGCAATCTTCATTCCGGGAGTAGACAACTGGGAAGCAGACTTCCTCAGCAGACACGACCTCCACCCAGGAGAGTGGGCCTTCACCCGGAGGTGTTCGGGTGCTTGACACATCGGTGGGGAATTCCACAAAACGACATGATGGCCTCATCTCAACAAGAAGCTCAAGCAGTATTATTCCAGGTCGATAAACCCACAGGCAGTGGCGGTGGATGCTCTGGTGACTCAATGGGTCTACCAGATGGTGTACGTGTTTCCACCACTTCCATTGATCCCAAGAATTCTCAAAAGAATAAATAGGGAAAAGATTCAAGCAATTCTCATTGCTCCAGACTGGCCAAGAAGGGCCTGGTATGCGGATCTACTGGAGATGCTCTTAGAGGATCCGTGGCCTCTACCTCTTCGCAAGGATCTTCTACAACAGGGGCCGTTCGTCTATCAAGACTTACCACGGCTACGTTTGACAGTATGGAACTTGAGCGTCAAATTCTAGCCCGGAAAGGGATCCCGGGCAGGGTTATTCCAACCTTGATTCAAGCCAGAAAGGGGATAACGTCTAAACATTACCACCGTATTTGGAAAAACATACGTCTCTTGGTGTGAGAACAGGAAATTTCCTGCTGTGGAATTTCAACTGGGACATTTTCTGCTTTTTCTGCAGTCAGGTGTGGATGTGGGTCTACGTTTGGGCTCCATTAAAGTCCAGATTTCGGCCTTATCCATTTTCCCCCCAGAAACAATTGGCTTCTCTCCCTGAGATTCAGACATTTTTGAAGGATATTCTGCACATCCAACCGCATCTCAACGTGGTGTTGCAGTTCCTATAATCAGAATGGTTTGAGCCTTTACAGGAGGTTGAGGAAAAGTTTCTTACTTGGAAGACTACCAAAAAAGAGAAAAGAGACCTTTCTTGCGCTTATCCTAAATGTGTCAGCCCCTCGTCCCACACAAGAAACCTTCACTGTGGTTTCACTTAAGAATATACACCAAGAGAGAGACAAGTGGCGTCATCTTGCCTCACGTTTTCTCTTACGTGGAAGACTGTCACACTGTTGGCTTTGGCTTCAGCAAGATGTGTGATGGAGCTGGGGCCGTTGTCTCACAAGAGCCCCTATTTGATTTTTCATGAAGATAGAGCTGAACTCAGAACTCGTCAGCAATTTCTTCCTAAGGTGGTGTCGGTGTTTCATATCAACCAACTTATTGTGGTTACCGACACTTCAAAGTCCTTGGATGTTGTGCGGGCTTTGAAGATCTATGTGAAACGGGCAGCTCGTCACAGAAAATCAGACTCGCTGTTTGTTCTCTATGATCCCAATAAAATTGGGTGTCCTGCTTCAAAGCAGTCTATTGCTTGTTGGATCAGGCTTACTATCCAGCATGCTTATTCTACGGCAGGTTCGCCGGTTCCAATCTGTACAGGCTCACTCTACTAAGTCGGTGGGTTCTTCCTGGGCGGCTGCCCGGGGTGGCTCAGCCTTACAGCTCTGCCGAGCGGCTACTTGGTCTGGTTCGAACACGTTTGCTAAGTTCTACAAGTTCGATACTTTGACCAAACTGAAGATCCTCAGAGGCCAATCAGTTCTGCAGCAACCTCAGCACTCTCCCACCCGGTTTGGAAGCTTTTGTACATCCCCAGGGCACTAAATGTACCCCAGTATCCTCTAGCATGTAAGAGAAAATAGGATTTTTATTACCTACCGGTAAATCCTTTTCTCGTAGGCCGTAGAGGATACTGGGCGCCCGTCTAGTGCTTCGTGTTTCCTGCACAGTTACTTGGTTAAGTAGTGTTGTTGGTTCAGCTGTTCCTGTTCAGATTTGGGGGGTAATTCCAAGTTGATCACAGCAGGAAATTTTTTTAGCAGTTGGGCAAAACCATGTGCACTGCAGTGGGGGCAGATATAACATTTGCAGAGAGAGTTAGATTTGGGTGGGTTATATTGTTTCTGTGCAGGGTAAATACTGGCTGCTTTATTTTTACACTGCAATTTAGATTGCAGATTGAACACACCACACCCAAATCTAACTCTCTCTGCACATGTTATATCTGCCTCCCCTGCAGTGCACATGGTTTTGCCCAACTGCTAACAAAGATCCTGCTGCGATCAACTCAGAATTACCCCCTTGGTTAGTATGGCTTTCCTCTTGTTTGTGTGTGCTGGTTCGAATATCACCACTGTCCTTTTAAATTCTTCTCTTAAAGTACGTCCGTCTCCTCGGGCAGAGTTTCCTAGACTGAGTCTGGTGGGAGGAGCATAGACGGAGGAGCCAGTGCACTCTATTGATTTCTTAAAGTGCCCATGGCTCCTAGTGGACCCATCTATACCCCATGGTACTAAATGGACCCCAGTATCCTCTATGGACTATGAGAAAAGGATTTACCGCTAGGTCATTAAAATCCTATTTTCATTTATCTAATAGTCTTTAAAATGATAGCTAGCATCTGGTTGCTATTGGTAACACATCAACTTGCCCACTTTAGACATCTTTAAGCCTGGTTATATATTCCTCATTTGAAGTGCAAAAAACAGAATGCACCAATAAGACATTATATGATGTAATACATAATGCGGGCATGTGACCAGTGCTCGGGATCCCGGTGGTCACCATGCCGATGCTAGAATTCAGAGTGCACAAAATGCTGGCTGATGGAATGCCGGCAGGTCTAGTCCCACTTTTGAGCGAGTGCAGCAAGGCCACAGGGGCCTTTGTTGGGCTTTACCAGCCCCCCTTCCCCCCCAGTCCCGTGGTTCATATGTTGACAACTGGCCACGTGTTCCCAACCCATGTAATACACAGTTTCTGCTGGGTCTTTACAGTTTCTGCTTTAACGTTGGAGGAAGAAATACTGAAAAGATGGGGAAAGGTAAAGACAAAAGGGTTCTGGGATGAAACTTGCAAAGTGAGGCAGATACTGATCAAATATCAGGTTTCAGGGGCTTCTGTAATAGCCTGGGCGTGACCCTGGTGAGGTACGGCTTATATAATAGGCTGGGGGTGACCCTTGTGCGGTACGCCATATATAATAGCCTGGGGGTGACACTGGTGAGGTATGCCTTATATAATAGGCTGGGGGAGACACTGGTGAAGTACGGCTTATATAATAGGCTGGGGGTGACACTGGTGAGCTACGGCTTATATAATAGCCTGGGGGTGACACTGGTGAGGTACGGCATATATAATAGCCTGGGCGTGACCCTGGAGAGGTACGGCTTATATAATAGGCTGGGGGTGACACTGGTGAGGTACGGCTTATATAATAGCCCGGGGGTGACACTGGTGAGGTACGGCTTATATAATAGCCTAGGGGTGACACTGGTGAGCTACGGCTTATATAATAGCCTGGGGGTGACACTGGTGAGGTACGGCTTATATAATAGAATTTCTCTGACGTCCTAGTGGATGCTGGGAACTCCGTAAGGACCATGGAATAGACGGGCTCCGCAGGAGACTGGGCACTCTAAAAGAAAGATTAGGTACTATCTGGCGTGCACTGGCTCCTCCCTCTATGCCCCTCCTCCAGACCTCGGTTAGAATCTGTGCCCGGCCAGAGCTGGATGCACCTAGTGGGCTCTCCTGAGCTTGCTAGAAAGAAAGTATTTGTTAGGTTTTTTATTTTCAGTGAGATCTGCTGGCAACAGACTCACTGCTACGTGGGACTGAGGGGAGAGAAGCAAACCTACCTGCGTGCAGCTAGCTTGTGCTTCTTAGGCTACTGGACACCATTAGCTCATGAGGGTTCGAACACAGGGCCTGACCTCGATCGTCAATTCCCGGAGCCGCGCCGCCATCCCCCTTGCAGAGCCACAAGACAGAAGAAGGAGATAAAATCGGCGGCAGAAGACTCCGGTCTTCATTAAGGTAGCGCACAGCACTGCAGCTGTGCACCATTGCTCCCACTGCACACCACACACTCCGGTCACTGTAGGGTGCAGGGCGCTGGGGGCGCCCTGGGCAGCAATAAGAATACCTTTTGGCAATATAACACATAATACAGTTTGGAAAACTGTATATGTGTAAAACCCCCGCCATTTTTAGTCAGAAACAGCACAGAAGCCCGCCACTGAGGGGGCCGGGCCTTCTTCCTCAGCACACTAGCACCATTTTCTCTTCACAGCTCCGCTGGAAGGAAGCTCCCCAGGCTCTCCCCGGCAGTATCCTGGTACACAAAGGGTGAAAAGAGAGGGGGGGGCACATAAATTTAGGCGCAAAAATTTGTATATACAGCAGCTACTGGGTAAACACTGAGTTGTAGTGTAATCCCTGGGTTATATAGCGCTGGGGTGTGTGCTGGCATACTCTCTCTCTCCAAAGGGCCTTGTGGGGGAACTGTCCTCAAATAGAGCATCCCCTGTGTGTGTGGTGTATCGGTACGCGTGTGTCGACATGTCTGAGGTAAAAGGCTCCTCTAAGGAGGTGATAGAGCGGATATGTGTGTGAGAGGGTGTCTCCGTCGACAACGCCGGCACCTGTTTGGATATGTGTAAGTGCTAAGGTGAATTTATTGCACAAAAGGTTAGGGAACAGACAGGAAATCTACCCATGTCTGTCCCTATGTCACAGAGACCTTCAGAGTCTCTCAATGCTCACTATCCATAATAACAAACACTGGTATCGACATGGAGTTTAACTCCACTGTCGACTACGATAATGCAAAGTTACAGCCAAGATGGCTATAAGGTATTCAATATATGATTATTGAAATAATAGATGATTTGCATATCACTGATGACTCATCTGTCCCTGACACGAGAGTACACATGTTTAAGGGGAAGAATGCGGAGGTAAATTTCCCTCCTCTCATGAGGAAAAAGAGCGGGAATCTCCAGACAAGAGACGGCAGCTTCCCACAAGAGAATTCTCAGGCTGTATCCTTTCCCCACTAGGGCCAGGATATGTTGAGAATCTTCCCCTGGGGTGTCCTGTTTGCACAGATGGTAGCACTTGCTATTCTCAGGGATCCTGCAGATAGCGTGCACATTCTAGTATACTACCCAGACCGGCGATTGTGTCGGCATGGGTTTATAGCGCTGTGGCAGCGTGGACAGGTACCTTATCAGCAGAGATGAGACCCTAGTATGCAATATAAAATAAGAATTTACTTACCGATAATTCTATTTCTCGGAGTCCGTAGTGGATGCTGGGGTTCCTGAAAGGACCATGGGGAATAGCGGCTCCGCAGGAGACAGGGCACAAAAAAGTAAAGCTTTTACCAGATCAGGTGGTGTGCACTGGCTCCTCCCCCTATGACCCTCCTCCAGACTCCAGTTAGGTACTGTGCCCGGACGAGCGTACACAATAAGGGAGGCAATTTGAATCCCGGGTAAGACTCATACCAGCCACACCAATCACACCGTACAACTTGTGATCTAAACCCAGTTAACAGCATGATAACAGAAAGAGCCTCTTAAAGATGGCTCCTTAACAATATAACCCGAATTTGTTAACAATAACTATGTACAGTATTGCAGATAATCCGCACTTGGGATGGGCGCCCAGCATCCACTACGGACTCCGAGAAATAGAATTATCGGTAAGTAAATTCTTATTTTCTCTATCGTCCTAAGTGGATGCTGGGGTTCCTGAAAGGACCATGGGGATTATACCAAAGCTCCCAAACGGGCGGGAGAGTGCGGATGACTCTGCAGCACCGAATGAGAGAATTCCAAGTCCTCTTTTGCCAGGGTATCAAATTTGTAGAATTTTACAAACGTGTTTTCCCCCGACCACGTAGCTGCTCGGCAGAATTGTAATGCCGAGACCCCTCGGGCAGCCGCCCAAGATGAGCCCACCTTCCTTGTGGAATGGGCCTTAACAGATTTAGGCTGTGGCAGGCCTGCCACAGAATGAGCAAGTTGAATTGTGTTACAAATCCAACGAGCAATCGTCTGCTTAGAAGCAGGGGCACCCAACTTGTTGGGTGCATATAGTATCAACAGCGAGTCAGATTTTCTGACTTCAGCCGTGCTTGAAATGTATATTTTTAAGGCTCTGACAACGTCCAACAACTTGGAGTCCTCCAAGTCGCCAGTGGCCGCAGGCACCACAATAGGTTGGTTCAGGTGAAACGCTGATACCACCTTAGGGAGAAAATGCGGACGAGTCCTCAGTTCTGCCCTATCCGAATGGAAGATTAGATAAGGGCTTTTATAAGATAAAGCCGCCAATTCAGATACTCTCCTGGCGGAAGCCAGGGCCAGTAACATAGTCACTTTCCATGTGAGATATTTAAAATCCACCTTTTTCAATGGTTCAAACCAATGGGATTTGAGGAAATCTAAAACGACATTTAGATCCCACGGTGCCACCGGAGGCACCACAGGAGGCTGTATATGCAGTACTCCTTTAACAAAAGTCTGTACCTCAGGAACTGAGGCCAATTCTTTTTGGAAGAATATTGACAGGGCCGAAATTTGAACCTTAATAGATCTCAATTTGAGACCCATAGACAATCCTGATTGTAGGAAATGTAGGAAACGACCCAGTTGAAATTCCTCCGTCGGAACACTCCGATCCTCGCACCACGCGACATATTTTCGCCAAATGCGGTGATAATGTTTCGCGGTGACTTCCTTCCTTGCCTTAATCAAGGTAGGAATGACTTCTTCTGGAATGCCTTTCCCTTTTAGGATCTGGCGTTCAACCGCCATGCCGTCAAACGCAGCCGCGGTAAGTCTTGAAAGAGACAGGGACCCTGTTGTAGCAGGTCCCTTCTCAGAAGTAGAGGGCACGGGTCGTCCGTGACCAACTCTTGAAGTTCCGGGTACCAAGTCCTTCTTGGCTAATCCGGAGCCACTAGTATTGTTCTTACTCCTCCTCACCGTATAATCTTCAATACCTTTGGTATGAGAGGCAGAGGAGGAAACACATATACTGATTTGTACACCCAAGGTGTTACCAGTGCGTCCACAGCTATTGCCTGTGGATCTCTTGACCTGGCGCAATACTTGTCCTTGAGGCGAGACGCCATCATGTCTACCATTGGTCTTTCCCAACAGTTTATTAGCATGTGGAAGACTTCTGGATGAAGACCCCCCTCTCCCGGGTGAATATCGTGTCTGCTGAGGAAGTCTGCTTCCCAGTTGTCCACGCCCGGGAAGAACACTGCTGACAGTGCTATTACGTGATTCTCCGCCCAGCGAAGAATGTTGGCAGCTTCTGCCATTGCACTCCTGCTTCTTGTGCCGCCCTGTCTGTTTACATGGGCGACCGCCGTGATGTTGTCCGACTGAATCAACACCGGTTTTCCTTGCAGGAGTGGTTCCGCCTGGCTTAGAGCATTTTAGATTGCTCTTAGTACCAGAATGTTTATGTGAAGAGACTTTTCCAGGTTCGTCCATACCCCCTGGAAGTTTCTTCCTTGTGTGACTGCTCCCCAACCTCTCAGGCTGGCGTCCGTGGTCACCAGGATCAAATCCTGTATGCCGAATCTGCGGCCCTCCAATAGATGAGCCTTTTGCAACCACCACAGAAGATATACCCTTGTCCTTGGCGACAGGGTTATTCGCAGGTGCATCTGAGGATGCGACCCTGACCATTTGTCCAACAGATCCCTTTGGAAAATTCTTGCATGGAATCTGCCGAATGGAATTGCTTCGTAAAAAGCCACCATTTTTCCCAGGACTCTTGTGTACAGACACCTTTCCTGGTTTTAGGAGGTTCCTGACAGGTCGGATAACTCCTTGGCTTTTTCCTCGGGAAGAAAAACCTTTTTCTGAACCGTGTCCAGAATCATCCCTAGGAACAGCAGACGTATCGTCGGAAAACAGCTGCGATTCTTGGAATATTTAGAATCCAGTCGTGCCGTCGAAGAACTACTTTAGATAGTGCTCTTCCGACCTCCAACTGTTCTCTGGAACTTGCCCTTTTTAGGTCGTGCAAGTAAGGGATAATTTAGATGCCTTTTTTCTTTGAAGAAACATCTTTTCGGCCATTACCTTGGTAAAAAGGCCCGGGGTGCCGTGGATAATTCAAACGGCATCGTCTGAAACTGATATTGACAGTTCTGTACCACGAACCAGAGGTACCCTTGATGAGAAGGACAAAATTTGGACATGGAGGTAATCCTTGATGTCCAGGGACACCATATAGTCCCCTTTTTTCCGGTTCGCTATCACTGCTCTGAGTGACTTTATCTCGATTTGAACCTTTTATGTAAGTGTTCAAAACATTTTAGATTTAGACTATGTGTCACCAAGCCGTCTGGCTTCAGTACCACAATATAGTGTGGAAAAATAATACCCTTTTCCTTGTCGTAGGAGGGGTACTTTGATTATCACCTGCTGGATATACAGCTTGTGAATTGTTTCCAATGCTGCCTCCCTGTCGGAGGGAGCCGTTGGTAAAGCAGACTTCAGGAACCTGCGAGGAGAAGATGTCTCGACTCTCCAATCTTTACCCCTGGGATAATACTCGTACGATCTAGGGGTCAACTTGCGAGTGATCCCACTGCGCCCTGAGACTCTTGAGACTACCCCCCCACCTTGAGTCCGCTTGCACGGCCCCAGCGTCATGCTGAGGACTTGGCAGACGCGGTGGAGGGCTTCTTTTCCTGGGAAAGGGCTGCCTGCTGCAGTCTACTTCCCTTACCTCTATGTCTGGGCAGATATGACTGGCCTTTTGCCTGCATGCCCTCATGGGAAAGGAAAGATTGAGGCTGAAAAGACGGTGTCTTTTTTAGCTGAGATGTAACTTGGGGTAAAAAAGGTTGGATTTCCCAGCTGTTGCTGTGGTCCCCAGGTCCGATGGACCGACCCCCAAATAACTCCTTCCCTTTATACAGCAATACTTCCATCTGCCGTATGGGATCTGTATCACCTGACCACTGTCGTGTCCCTGACATCTTCTGGGAGATATGGACAACGCACTTATCTTGATGCCAGAGAGCAAATATCCCTCTGTGCATCTCACATACATATATATAGAATGCATCCTATTAAATGCTCTACATGAATAAAATATTTTCAGTCAGGGAATCCGACCAAGCCAACCCAGCACTGCATCTCCAGGCTGATGGCGATCGCTGGTCGCAGTATAACCACCGTATGTGTGTATATACTTTTTAGGATATTTTTCCAGCTTCCTATCAGCTGGCTCCTTGAGGGCGGCCGTATCTGGAGACGGTAACGCCACTTGATAAGCGTGTGAGCGCCTTATCACCCTAAGGGGTGTTTCCCAACGTACCCTAATTTCTGGCGGGAAAGGGTATAACGCCAATATTTGCTATCGGGGTAACCCTACGCATCATCACACACTTCATTTTATTTTATCTGATTCAGGAAAAACTACAGGTAGTTTTTTCACTCCCACATAATACCCTTTCTTGTGGTACTTGTAGTATCAGAAACACGTAACACCTCCTTCATTGCCCTTAACGTGTGGCCCTAATGAGAAATACGTTTGTTTATTCACCGTCGACACTGTATTCAGTGTCCGTGTCTGTGTCTGTGTCGACCGACTGAGGTAAATGGGCGTTTTTAAAACCCCTGACGGTGTTTCTGAGACGCCTGGACCGGTCCTAATAGATTGTCGGCCGTCTCATGTCGTCAACCGACCTTGCAGCGTGTTGACATTCTCACGTAATTCTCTAAATAAGCCATCCATTCCGGTGTCGACTCCCTAGAGAGTGACATCACCATTACAGGCAATTTCTCCGCCTCCTCACCAACATCGTCCTCATACATGTCGACACACACGTACCGACACACAGCACACACACCGGGAATGCTCTGACAGAGGACAGGACCCACTAGCCCTTTGGGGAGACAGAGGGAGAGTCTGCCAGCACACACCAAAAACGCTATAATTATATAGGGACAACCTTATATAAGTGTTTCTCCCTTATAGCATCTTTTATATATATACAATATCGCCAAAATCAGTGCCCCCCCTCTCTGTTTTAACCCTGTTTCTGTAGTGCAGTGCAGGGGAGAGCCTGGGAGCCTTCTCTCCAGCTTTTCTGTGAGAGAAAATGGCGCTGTGTGCTGAGGAGATAGGCCCCGCCCCTTTTACGGCGGGCTCGTCTCCCGCTATTTTTGAAGTTAGGCAGGGGTTAAATATCTCCATATAGCCTCTGTGGGCTATATGTGAGGTATTTTTTGCCTCTAATAAGGTTTTTATTTGCCTCTCAGAGCGCCCCCCCCAGCGCTCTGCACCCTCAGTGACTGTTGTGTGAAGTGTGCTGAGAGGAAAATGGCGCACAGCTGCAGTGCTGTGCGCTACCTTTATGAAGACTCAGGAGTCTTCAGCCGCCGATTTTGGACCTCTTCTCTCTTCAGCGTCTGCAAGGGGGCCGGCGGCGCGGCTCCGGTGACCATCCAGGCTGTACCTGTGATCGTCCCTCTGGAGCTAGTGTCCAGTAGCCAAGCAGCAAATCCACTCTGCACGCAGGTGAGTTCACTACTTCTCCCCTAAGTCCCTCGTTGCAGTGATCCTGTTGCCAGCAGGACTCACTGTAAAGTAAAAAACCTAAGCTAAACTTTCTCTAAGCAGCTCTTTAGGAGAGCCACCTAGATTGCACCCTTCTCGTTCGGGCACAAAATCTAACTGGAGTCTGGAGGAGGGTCATAGGGGGAGGAGCCAGTGCACACCACCTGATCTGGTAAAAGCTTTACTTTTTTGTGCCCTGTCTCCTGCGGAGCCGCTATTCCCCATGGTCCTTTCAGGAACCCCAGCATCCACTTAGGACGATAGAGAAATATATTAAAGATGCTGTCTTAAGTGATAGATATATAGTTATAAAGCATGCCCAAAGAGACATGAGTATATTGGGTCCTAGAGTCAAAGCTATGTCGATCTCTGCTTGACGTGTCCTGTAGAATATGCATTGGACAGATGATGCCGACTTAAGAGGCATATGGAATGCTGAGGATTGTGTGGAGAAGGGTTCTCGGGCCTGGTCTCCACAGCTATAGCTGGTAATTCTGCTAGTTTGCCTTATATTCCTGCACAGCCTAAGAAAGCACGACATTAAATGCAGCCTTTCGTATAAAGAAACAAGAAAGTCTGAGGGGCGTCCTTTCTTGTCAGAGCCGGGCAGCCTGTTCCCAGGAACAGAAGTCCTCCCCGGCCCCTACAAAAATCCACCAATGTCGCTGGGGCTCCACAGGCGGAGCTAGGCCCGGTGGGGACACGCCTTCGTAAGTTCAGCCACAAGTGGGTTCACTCCCTGTTCGATCCCTGGGCAATAGATATTGTGTCTCAGGGATACAAGCTGGACTGTGAGAAGATGCCCCCTCACCGACGGCCCTGCGGGCTTCCCCCCAAGAGAGGGAGCCAGTGTTATCTGCAATTCACAAATTGTATCTTTAACAGGTGGTGGTCAAGGGTCCCCTCCTTCAACAAGAGGGTGTTATTATTAGACCATGTTGTAATCCCGAAACCAGACGGTTCGGTCAGACCCATATTGAATTAAAAATCCCTGAACATATACCTGAGAAGGTTCAAGTTCAAGATGGAATCGCTAAGAGCGGTCAGTGCAAGCCTAAAAAGGGGGAGACTTTATTGTGAATCGGGACATAAGGGATGCATACCTTCAGGTCCCCATTTATCCACCTCATTAGGCGTACCTCAGAATTGCGGTACGGGATTGTCATTACCAATTTCAGATGTTGCCGTTTGGTCTCTCCACGGCCCCGAGAATATTCACCATGGTAATGGCGGATATGATTGTGCTCCTGCGGAAGCAAGGTGTCACTATTATCACGTACTTGGACGATCTCCTCATAAAAGCGAGATCAAGAGAGCAGTTGCTGAACAGCGTATCACTTTCTCTGGAAGTGTAACGGCAACACGGCTGGATTCTATATATTCCAAAGTCGCAGTTGTTTCCTACAGCTCATCTGCCTCTCCTAGGCACGATCCTAGACACAGACCAGAAAAGGGTTATCTCCCGATAGAGAGAGCTCAGGAGCTCATGACACTGGTCAGGAATCTATTAAAACCAAAACAGGTGTCAGTGCATCACTGCACTCGAGTCCTGGGAAGGATGGTGGCATCATACGAGGCCATCCCCTTAGGCAGGTTCCATGCGAGGACTTTCCAATGGGACTTACTGGACAAGTGGTCCGGATCACCTCTTCAGAGGCATCGGTTAATCACCCTATCCCCCAGGGCCAGGGTGTCTCTCCTGTGTTGGCTGCAGAGTGCTCACCTTCTCGAGGGCCGCAGATTCGGCATTCAGGACTGGATCCTGGTGACCACGGATGCAAGCCTCCGAGGGTGGGGGGCAGTTACACAGGGAAGAAATTTCCAAGGTCTGTGGTCAAGTCAACTGTCTTGCCTTCACATCAATATCCTGGATCTAAGGGCCATATACAACGCCCTAAGTCAAGCGGAGATCCTGCTTCGCGACCAACCGGTTCTGATCCAGTCAGACCGCAGGGGTTCATGTAAACCGCCAAGGCGGCACAAGGAGCAGGGTGGCGAGGGTAGAAGCCACCAGAATTCTTCGCTGGGCGGAGAATCAAGTAAGCGCTCTGTCAGCAGTGTTCGTTCTGGGAGTGGACATCTGGGAAGCAGACTTCCTCAGCAGGCACGACCTCCATCCGGGAAAGTGGGGACTTCATCAGGAAGTCTTCACGCAGTTTGCAAATTGATGGGAACTGCCTAAGGTGGACTAGATGGCGTCCCACCTCAATAAAAAGCTAAAAAAGGTTTTACGCTGGGTCAAGGGACCCTCAGGTGATAGCTGTGGTCGCACTAGTAACACCGTGGGTGTTCCAGTCGGTCTCTGTATTCCCTCCTCTTCCTCTCATACCCAAGGGCTGAAAATTGTAATAAAAGGAGGAGTGAAAACAATATTCTTTGCTCCGAATTGGCCAAGAAGGACTCTGTACCCGGAGCTGCAGGAAATGCTCTGAGGACTCAGGGCTTCTGCCTCTCAGACAGGACATGTTGCAACAGGGGTCCTGTCTGTTCCAAAATTTACCGCGGCTGCATTTGACGGCATGGCGGTTGAATGCCGGATCCTAGCGGAAAAGGGCATTCCGGATGCAGTTATTCCTACGCTGATAAAGGCTAGGAAAGACGTGACAGCAAGACTTTTTCGCTGTATATGGCGAAAATAGGTTGCTTGGTGTGAGGCCGGGAAGGCCCTACAGAGGAATTCCAGCAGGGTCGATTCCTGCACTTCCTACAGTCAGGAGTGACTATGGGCCTAAAATTAGGATCCATAAAGGTCAAGATTTCGGCCCTATACATTTTCTCTAAAAATGAACTGGCTTCACTGCCTGAAGTGCAGACGTTGTTCCGGGGGTGCTGCATATTCAGCCTCCTTTTGTGCCACCGGTGGCACCTTGGGATCTTAACGTTGTGTTGGATTTCCTGAAATCCCACTGGTTTGAGCCACTTAAGACCATGGAGCTAAAATATCTCACGTGGAAAGTGGTCATGCTATTGGCCTTAGCTTCGGCTAGGCGTGTGTCAGTATTGGCGGTTTTGTCATGTAAAAACCCTTATCTGATCTTCCAGATGGACAGGGCAGAATTGAGGACTCATCCCCAATTTCTTCCTAGGGTGGTATCATCGTTTCATTTGAACCAGCCTATTGTGGTGCCTGCGGCTACTAGGGACTTGGAGGATTCCAAGTTGCTGGACGTAGTCCGGGCTTTGAAAATTTATGTTTCCAGAAAGGCGGGAGTCAGAAAGTCTGACTCGCTGTTTATTCTGTATGCAGCCAACAAGGTTGGCGCTCCTGCTTCGAAGCAGACTATTGTTCGCTGGATCTATAGCACGATTCAGCTGGTTCACTCTGCGGCTGGATTGCCGCATCCAAAATGGTGAAAGCCTATTCCACAAGGAAGGTGGGCTCTTCTTGGGCGGCTGCCCGAGGGGTCTCGGCTTTACAGCTTTGCCGAGCTGCTACTTCAGGGCTGGCCAAACCGGTCCTCGAGATCTACCAACAGTTCATGTTTTCCAGGCCTCCTGGAGATCTGTAGAATGGTCAGTTAGGAATGAATGCAGCACATCTTAATTAGTAATGACTACACCTGTGCACCAGCTAGGTGGTCTGGAAAATGTGAACTGTTGGTAGATCTCGAGGACTGGTTTGGCCAGCCCTGTGCTACTTGGTCGGGGGTCAAACAAGTTTGCTAAGTTCTACAAGTTTGATACCCTGGCTGAGGAGGACCTTGAGTTTGCTCATGCGGTGCTGCAGAGTCATCCGCACTCTCCCGCCTGTTTGGGAGCTTTGGTATAATCCCCATGGTCCTTACAGAGTTCCCAGCATCCACTAGGACGTCAGAGAAAATAAGAATTTACTCACCGGTAATTCTATTTCTCGTAGTCCGTAGTGAATGCTGGGCGCCCGTCCCAAGTGCGGACTCTCTGCAATACATGTATATAGTTATTGCTTAACTAAAGGGTTATTGTTATGAGCCATCTGTTACTGAGGCTCAGTTGTTGTTCATACTGTTAACTGGGTATGGTTATCACAAGTTGTACGGTGTGATTGGTGTGGCTGGTATGAGTCTTACCCTGGATTCCAAATCCTTTCCTTGTTGTGTCAGCTCTTCTGGGCACAGTTTCCTTAACTGAGGTCTGGAGGGGGGGCATAGAGGGAGGAGCCAGTGCACACCAGATAGTACCTAATCTTTCTTTTAGAGTGCCCAGTCTCCTGCGGAGCCCGTCTATTCCATGGTCCTTACGGAGTTCCCAGCATCCACTACGGACTACGAGAAATAGAATTACCGGTGAGTAAATTCTTATTTTTAATACCTACCGGTAAATCCTTTTCTCCTAGTCCGTAGTGGATGCTGGGGACTCCAAACGGACCATGGGGTATAGACGGGATCCGCAGGAGACATGGGAACACTAAAATACTTTGACTGGGTGTGAACTGGCTCCTCCCTCTATGCCCCTCCTCCAGACCTCAGTTATAGGAACTGTGCCCAGGGGAGACGGACATTTAGAGGAAAGGATTTTTGTTAAACTAAGGGCGAGAAACATGCCAGCCCACACCACAAACACACCGTACAACTGGATTAGCAGAAATACCAGATAACAGTATGAACTAAAAACCGCAACAAGCTGTACATAACTGATACACAACCTCTGTGCAACCGAAATAACAAGTATCAATACAAACTGCAAGAAACAGTCCGCGCTGGGATGGGCGTAGTCTACGGACTAGGAGAAAAGGATTTACCAGTAGGTATTAAAATCTTATTTTCTCTTGCGTCCTAGAGGATGCTGGGGACTCCAAAAGGACCATGGGGTCTATACCAAAGCTCCAGACCGGGCGGAAGAGTGCGGACGACTCTGCAGCACCGATTGAGCAAACATGATGTCCTCCTCCGCCAGGGTATCAAACTTATAGAACTTAGCAAAAGTGTTTGAACCCGAGCACGTAGCTGCTCGGCAAAGCTGAAGTGCCGAGACCCCTCGGGCAGCCGCCCAAGACGAGCCCACCTTTCTGGTAGAATGGGCATTTACTGACTTCGGCAACGGCAACCCAGCCGAAGAATGAGCGTGATGAGTCATATTACAAATCCAGCGTGCAATGGTCTGCTTGGAAGCAGGATTTCCAATCTTGTTGGGAGCATACAGGACAAACAGTGTTTCCGTTTTCCTAACGAGCCGTCCTGGCGCCATCAATTTTCAACGCTCTTACGACATCAAGAGATTTTGGGACTGCCACAGCCTCCGTAGCCACAGGTACCACAATAGGTTGATTTATGTGAAACGAAGAAACCACCTTCGGCAGAAATTGTTGACGAGTCCTCAATTCCGCTCTATCCACATGAAATATCAAATACGGCTCTTGTGAGACAAAGCCGCCAATTCTGACACTCGTCTGGCAGAGGCCAAAGCCAAAAGCATGACCACTTTCCAAGTGAGAGACTTTAACTCAACCTTTCGCAAAGGTTCAAACCAGTGAGACATAAGAAACTGTAACACCGCTTCAAGATCCCACGGTGCCACAGGTGGCACAAGCGGAGGATGAATATGCAACACTCCCTTCACGAAAGTCTGAACCTCAGGAAGGACGGCCAATTCTTTTTGAAAGAAAATAGATAAAGCCGAAATTTGCACTTTGATGGAACCCAATTTCAGGCCTGCATCCACGCCTGCCTGTAAAAAAATGGAGGAAATGACCCAAATGAAACTCCTCTGCAGGAACCGCTTTGGTTTCACACTACGACACATATTTTCTCCAAATACGGTGATAATGTTTCGCCGTGACCTCCTTTCTAGCCTTAAGGAGAGTGGGGATGACCTCCCTGGGAATACCTTTCCGAGCTAGGATCTGGCGTTCAACCTCCACGCCGTCGAACGCTGCCGCGGTAAGTCCGGAAACACGCAGGGTCCCTGCAGTAACAGGTCCTCTCATAGAGGAAGGGGCCAAGGATCTTCTACTAGTAACTCCTGAAGATCCGGATACCAGGCCCTCCGTGGCCAATCTTGAACGAGTATTGCCTGAACCCTTGTTCTTCTTATAATCTTCAACACTCTTGGAATGAGAGGAAGAGGAGGAACACATACACAGACTGAAACACCCACGGAGTTACCAGGGTGTCCACTGCACTGGCTTGGGGGTCCCTCGACCTGGAACAATACTTCGGAAGCTTCTTGTTGAGGCGAGACGCCATCATGTCTGTTTGAGGAATTCCCCAATTCCTTGTTACTTCTGCAAACACCTCCTGATGAAGAGCCCACTCTCCTGGATGGAGATCGTGTCTGCTGAGGAAGTCTGCTTCCCAGTTGTCCACGCCCGGAAGGAAGACTGCTGACAGAGCGCTCACGTATTGTTCCGCCCAGCGGAGAACTCTTGTGGCCTCCACCATTGCCGCCCTGCTCCTTGTTCCGCCTTGGCGGTTTACGTACGCCACCGCTGTTATATTATCCGACTGAATCAGGACAGGGAGACCCTGAAGAAGGTACTTCGCCTGCAGGAGGCCGTTGTAAATGGCCTTTAACTCGAGAACATTTATGTGGAGGCAAGATTCCTAGCTTGACCATTATCCCTGGAAACTTCTTACTTGTGTGACTGCACCCCAGCCTCGGAGACTTGCATCTGTGGTCAGCAGGACCCAGTCCTGGATTCCGAAACGGCGTCCCTCTAGAAGGTGAGAACTTTGCAGCCACCACAGGAGAGAAATCCTGGTCCTGGAAGATAGACTTATTTTCTGGTGCATGTGTAGGTGAGACCCGGACCATTTGTTCAGTAGATCGTACTGAAACACCCGGGCATGAAACCTGCCAAACGGAATGGCTTCGTAAGCCGCAACCATCTTCCCTAGCACTCGAGTGCATTGATGAATCGACACTCTTGTCGGTCTCAGAAGTTCCTTGACCATAATCTGGATTTCCAGAGCTTTGTCCGCCGGAAGAAACACTCTGTAGTTCCGTGTCTAGGATCATGCCCAAGAAGGGCAGCCGATTTGTCGGGATCAACTGAGACTTCGGCAAATTTAGAATCCAACCGTGATGTCGCAGAACCGACAGGGAGAGTTCCACATTTCTTAGCAACTTTTCCTTTGATCTCGCCTTTATAAGGAGATCGTCCAAGTACGGGATAATTGTGACCCCCTGTTTGCGAAGGAGTACCATCATTTCCGCCATTACGTTGGTAAAAACCCTAGGGGCCGTGGAAAGCGCAAACGGCAACGTCTGAAATTGGTAATGACAATCCTGCACCGCAAATCTTAGGAAGGCCTGATGAGGAGGATATATCGGGACGTGTAAGTAGGCATCCTTTATGTCGACTGACGCCATAAAATCCCCCCTTCTAGGCTGGAGATCACAGCTCAAAGAGATTCCATCTTGAACATTTTCAAGTATGGATTGAGGGATTTTAGGTTCAGGATCGGTCTGATCGAGCAGTCCGGCTTCGGCACTACAAAGAGACTCGAATAGAACCCTTCCCCCCTTTGGGACGGGGGAACAGGTACAATGACCCTCTGTTGACACAGCTTTTGTATTGCAGCATTTATTACTTCCCTTTCTGGAAGAGAAACTGGCAAGGCTGACTTGAAAAAGTGGCTGGGGGGTATCTCCTGAAACTCCAGATTGTACCCTTGGGAGATCATGTCTAAGACCCAAGGATCCAGGGCCGATTGAACCCAGACCTGACTGAAGAATCGGAGACGGCCCCCCACTGCCACGGACTCCCGCAGGGGAGCCCCAGCGTCATGCGGTGGACTTGGTAGAGGCGGGGGAGAACTTTTGGTCCTGGGTGCCAGGCACGGCAGGTGATCTCTTTCCCCTTCCTCTACCCTTTGAAGCGAGGAAGGACAAGCCCTTTCCTTTTTTGTATTTATTAGGCCGAAAGGACTGCATCTGATAATGGGGCGCCTTTTTCTGTTGTGTGGGAACATAAGGAAGAAAAGATGACTTAACCGCAGTAGCGGTAGACACCAGGTCAGCAAGGCCATCACCAAACAAGACACTACCTTTAAAAGGAAGAGCTTCTATAGCTTTCTTGGTGTCGGCATCAGCATTCCATTGATGAATCCACAGCGCCCTCCTGGCCGAGACCCACCATGGCATTGGCTCTTGATCCCAAGAGGCCAATATCCCTCGCCGCATCCTTTAGGTAATCTGCAGCATCCTTGATATAACCAAGAGTCAAAAGAATGTTATCCTTATCAAGGGTATCCATATCAGAAGCTAAATTATCAGCCCACTTAGCAATAGCACTACTCACCCACGCCGACGCCACAGCAGGTTTGAGTAAAGCACCAGTAGTAACGAAAATGGCCTTCAATGTCGTCTCCGGTTTGCCGGATCCTTGAGGGCAGCCGTGTCAGGAGACGGAAGCGCCACCTTTTTGGACAATCGGGATAGAGCCTTGTCCACATTGGGAGACGACTCCCATTTCTCCCTGTCGTCAGAGGGGAAAGGATATGTCATAATAATTCTCTTGAGAATCTGCCACCTTTTATCAGGCGACTCCCAAGCCTTTTCACAAAGAGCGTTCAGTTCATGAGATGGGGGAAATGTCACCTCAGGCTTTTTTCCCTTATACCTGTACAAACAAACCCTCTTATCTGAACAGGGGGCTCTTCAGAAATATGCAAAACATCTTTAATAGCCACAATCATGTACTGAATACTCTTAACTACCTTTGGATGTAAAGTAGCCTCATTGAAATCGACACTGGAATCAGAGTCTGTGTCGGTATCAGTATCTGCAATCTGGGTAAATGAATGTTTGTGACCCTGAGGGGGTCTGTACCTGAGACAAAGCATCCTCCATGGATTTCCTCCATGTTTGGGGTAAATTTACTAAGGTCCCGATTTTGACCGAGATGCCGTTTTTTCTTCAAAGTGTCATCTCGGTAATTTACTAAACTCAAATCACGGCAGAGATGAGGGCATTCGTAATTTTTTGGAAGTAGTTGTAAAAAATTACGAATGAATACACCATCGGTCAAAATACGCCTGTTTAGATATGAATCTCGGTCATTTACTAACCATTCGTAATTGTAATGTCTGCCGTGAAAATGCATTTGCGGCCGTGAAAAAATACAAATCGTAAAAAAGTCCTAAAAAAAAACGCACCTGCTTTTGAAAAGCGTGTTTACATGTGTACTCAATTATCCATTACTCACACCTGAATGTTTGGCCCTATAAAAGTGTTCCAGGCACATTTTGAAATTCTCTCACTCTGAAATGGCGGCTGTGGTGTGTGCCAATGACTTTCTGTTTGCTGTGGGATACCTTAGACTGCTCCATGAGGCTTCCAGAAATCAGGGCCAGGTAAGTGAACATGGTCAGCAGGTTGTCCAGGTGCCGCGGAGGCTGCGCCAGCCACGTTTTTTTAGGGGTCGTTTAAACTTAAACGCATTGTCCGATGATAGGGTCATACAGATGTTCCGCCTAAATAGAACCAACATATTCCGCCTGTATGACCTTGTCAAACTGGGACTAGACCCTGAGACAGCACGCTCTCGCTCTGTCTCAGGCTTGCACAAACTCCTGGCTGTGTTACACTTTATGGCTACTGGGAGCTTCCAGGCTGTGGCAGGCGACGTTATTGGTATCTCACAGCCAACCTTTTCAAAATATTTGAATCAGGTGAGTCAAAAAATACATAGCCGGTTATGTCTAAGTGTTGCTTCTGTAAGCTCTTACAACACAGTATTGTATAGAATACCTAACATGACACTCACCTTAGATTGTTTAATGTCCACTCAGGTTTTGGATGTCTTGGATCCACATATTAATGCCTCAATCTGCTTCCCTACCCAGGAGTCGGAGTGGCGTGCTGTCAGGGTAGCTTTCTATGAGCTTGCTCGCATGCCCAATGTGCTGGGGGCCATAGATTGCACACACGTTCAGCTGAGATCACCTAGGGGCCGTCAATATATATATACTAATAGACATATGGCCCAATCCACTAATGTCCAGGTGGTCTGTGATGCAAAATTAAAAATTATGAGTGTTGTTGCAGGTTACCCTGGTGGCTGCCATGACTCCTTCATCCTCAGTCAGTCATCGCTCTTCGATAAATTTGAGGACGGACAAATGCCTGATGGCTGGCTGCTGGGTATGTTTAAAATGTGTTGTGTGTATGTCTTTTAACAACAAACTCTATTTTTGACTAGGGTAATGAATAATCTTACACATGTACTAATGTTGACTATATCTGTTTTTCAGGTGATGGTGGTTACGGCTGCTTCTCTTGGCTCCTTACTCCATTGTCCCAACCTGATTCTCCTGCTGAACACAGTTACAATCATGCACATAAGGCTACGCGGAATGTGATAGAAAGATGTTTTGGTGTGCTGAAATCACGGTTTCGGTGTCTGGATAAATCTGCAGGCCTTTTGTTGTATAGTCCCTCAAAGGTGACTAGAATTGTGTTCTGCTGCTGTTTTCTCCATAATCTGTGTTTAAGTCAACATCTGGCACATGATGAGGGAGAAAGCAGTCAGCAAGCAGAGGAGTTAGAAACATCTGGTGACAGTGTGAGTACATATGTAGGGAGGCAGGTACGGCAAGAAGTGATTCAGCGGTATTTTTCGGGTAAGTTTTTGTAGGATGTAATTAGCCTTGACTAAACACTTTGCAATACAAACAATTGTGTGTTTTGTTACTTACTGTTTGTTGTTTATAGTGGTGTGTACATTGTAGTTAGTTTATGTTATCAATACATTGTCATTCATTACCCCATAAAAACATACATACATACATAGCAGCTTCTACAATGTTTGAGACGGACACAGGAAGTTGTGTGTTTGTCAAATCAAATTTTTTATTGCGTTACACAAATGTTTTTGATGTATTATTTTTTGCGCTTGTGTGTGCTGGGTGCTGTGCTTTGTGCTGGCTCACTGGCACGTGCTCGGGAGGATCGCCGAACAGGGGAGGTTACTGGCGTTTGGCTAGGGGTCGTGGTTCCAGAGCTGGAGGTCACTTGTTGTGCTGCCATCAATGTTATGTTGTTGCTCAAATTATTTATGCTGGCATTCAGTTGTGTGTTGGTTGCAGTGTGGCTGGCTACAATCCGGGATAAAGATTCATTCACAACCTGGTTGTGCTGTATTAGTTGTATGAGTGTTTGGTGCTGGCGCTGTTGCTCATCAATGATGCGCGTTAAATGAGCCAGCATTTGGTTGTTGTCTGCCCGTATTTGCTCCATCGATGTTGCGATTCGGCCTACTTGGACAATCAGTCTGCCCGAGTTGCGACTAATGCGCGGTAGATGATGGGGCAGACTGGCAAGGTGTTGGGTATGTGCGGTCAGGCTGGCATTGCTTTGGGTCTGTTGGCTTGTCCAACTGGACCAAAAGTCATCTGGAATTTGTGGCTGGGGTGGAGCTTGTACCAGTTGTGGACTCATGGAGGCTTGGGGGATATCCTGCGGCTGTATTGGCTGGCTCGGGTCAACAGGTGTTAGTTGCAGTGTGAATGTTGCCTGTTGGTCTTGTCCCTGCTGGTCCACGTCGGGCATCAAGCTTGGCTCTGTATGGGGTGGACAACATGCACTGTTTACTTTACAAATAATATATTTGCTAGTTCTAAACATTTCTACATTCATAATACTCCATTATTTTTGTATTTTGAGTTGTGTTTTTAAACTTATAATTTATTTGGTTTACAAACACATATATACCATCACAGGCGTGCACATAGACTGACTTGCGGAATCCTCACCTAACTACCTCCCCTCCACAGCATTACAGTGTTCTGTCACCTCCCCTGTCCAGGATATAGACTGCTTACCTGGATATTCCCGAGGAGCGGAGCAAGTAAGCAGTCTACATACAGGACAGGGGAGGTGTGTGAACACTATAATGGTGTGGAGGGGGTGGTGGGTTTTTTTTTAAAGCCAGTAATGTGTTGTTATTTTTATGTGCACGTGTGTGGCCTAAATTTTTACAAATGTCAGTTCATTTTTAAATTTGATGTTGGCGATAGCAACCACTAAGATATTGAAAAATTCAGCATTTGCACCTTTAAAAATTTAAGACGTAACATCACATTGTTTGTTATGGCAAACATGTAATCTCAACTACAACTCACATCATAGTAACTGTACTGTGTAGATGATTTGCTATGTGTTTAGTTTATGTTTTGACTCACCAGATAACTGAGTTGATCTGGGCTCATCACTCTGTGGACTCGCCAATAGTGCCTGTGGTGGCTGGGGTGAGACTGCAGAAATGCGCCGCCTGGGTGGGGAAGATGGAGCCGCAGATTCAGAGACAAGACGCCGTGTCTTACTTGGCCTCCTGGGTAAGTGCCCCGAGCCCTGTGATGGGCGCCTTAGAGGAGGGCGGCTTACAGAAGCAGAACCTATGAGAATATATAAACATTAATATTTTGTACTTCTATGTGTTTGCAGAATATGTGACTACAGTGAATTCTTACCTGCAATCCCAGCATCATCCTGAGTTGTCTGTGGCCTGTCTGGCCGGCTGGTCTGTCGGACTGTTGAAAAAGTTGAAAAAACATTATGACCATACTTTGTCAAAAAATGCTAACTGCAAAGCCTTAGTGTACTGTAACCATCTTGTACGTATTGTAAATTAAACTAATTTCTCTAACGTCCTAGTGGATGCTGGGGACTCCGTCAGGACCATGGGGAATAGCGGGCTCCGCAGGAGACAGGGCACATCTAAAAAGCTTTTTAGGTCACATGGTGTGTACTGGCTCCTCCCCCCATGACCCTCCTCCAAGCCTCAGTTAGGTTTTTGTGCCCGTCCGAGAAGGGTGCAAACTGGATGGCTCTCTTAAGGAGCTGTTTAGTAAAGTTTTTTTTTAGGTTTCTAATCAGTGATTCCTGCTGGCGACAGGATCACTGCAACGAGGGACTTAGGGGAGAGATCTCCAACTCACCTGCGTGCAGGATGGATTGGGATCTTAGGCTACTGGACACTGAGCTCCAGAGGGAGTCGGAACACAGGTCAGCCTGGGGTTCGTCCCGGAGCCGCGCCGCCGATCCCCCTTACAGACGCTGAAGAAAGACGGCGGAACGGAGGTCCGGAAACAGGCGGCAGAAGACTTCACAGTCTTCAGAGAGGTAGCGCACAGCACTGCAGCTGTGCGCCATTGTTGCTACACGGCTCACTGACACGGTCACGGAGGGTGCAGGGCGCTGCTGGGGGCGCCCTGGGCAGCAATATAAATACCTATTTGGCAAATAAATACATCACATATAGCCATTAAGGCTATATGTATGTATTTAACCCAGGCCAGTTTTCCTAATAACCGGGAGAAAAGCCCGCCGTGAAAGGGGCGGAGCTTATTCTCCTCAGCACTCAGCGCCATTTTCCTGACCTGCTCCGCTGGTGAGGAAGGCTCCCACTCTCCCCTGCACTACAGAAACAGGGTTAAAGAGAAGGGGGGCATAAATTGGCGATATAATTATATATTAAGAGCCCATATATAGAAACAACACCTTCTAGGGTTGTTATATACATTATGGCGCTTTTGGTGTGTGCTGGCAAACTCTCCCTCTGTCTCCCCAAAGGGCTAGTGGGTCCTGTCCTCTATCAGAGCATTCCCTGTATGTGTGTGCTGTAGGTCGGTACGTGTGTGTCGACATGTATGAGGAAAATGTTGGTGAGGAGACGGAGAAAATTGCCTGTAATGGTGATGTCACTCTCTAGGGAGTCGACACCAGAAGATGGCTTACTTATGGAATTACGTGATAATGTCAACACGCTGCAAGCCGGTTGACGACATGAGACAGCCGGCGGACAAATTAGTATCGGTCCAGGCGTCTCAGACACCGTCAGGGGCTTGTAAAAACGCCCATTTACCTCAGTCGGTCGACAGACACTGACACGGACACTGACCCCAGTGTCGACGGTGAAGAAACAAACGTATTTTTCCTTTAGGGCCACAAGTTACATGTTAAGGGCAATGAAAGAGGTGTTACGTATTTCTGATACCACAAGTACCACAAATAAGGGTATTTTGTAGGGTGGGAATAAACTACTTGTAGTTTTGCCTAAATCAGATAAATTAAATGAAGTGTGTGATGATACGTGGGGTTCCTCCGACAGAAAGTTATGGGCGGTATACCCTTTTTCCCGCCAGTAGTAAGGGCGAGTTGGAAAACACACCTTAGGGTGGACAAGGCGCTCACACGCTTATAAACGGCCGCCCTCAAGGAGCCAGCTGATAGGAAGCTGGAAAATATCATAACAGTATATACACACATACTGGTGTTATACTACGACCAGCAATCGCCTCAGCCTGGATGTGCAGCGCTGAGGGGGCTTGGTCGGATTTCCTGACTGAAAATTTTGATACCCTTGACAGGGACAGGATTTTATTGTCTATAGAGCATTTTAAGGATGCATTTCTATATATGTGTGATGCGCAGAGGCATATTTGCATTCTGGCATCAAGAGTAAATGTGATGTACATATCTGCCAGACGAAGACACGACAGTGGTCAGGTGAGGCAGATTCCTGACGGCATATGGAAGTATTGCCGTATAAAGGGGCGGTCCATTGGACCTGGTGGCCATGGCAACAGCTGAAAAATCCACCTTTTGTTACCCCGAGTCACATATTGGCAGAAAAGGACACAGTCTTTTCAGTCTCAGTCCTTTCGTCCCCATACGGGCAGGCGGGCGAAGGCCAGTCATATCTGCCCAGGGGGAGAGGAAAGGGAAGAAGACTGCAGCAAGCAGCTCATTCCCAGGAACAGAAGCTCCTCACGGCTTCTGCCAAGTCCGCAGCATAACGCTGGGGCCGTACAAGCGGACTCAGGTGCGGTAGGGGGTCATCTCAAGAGTTTCAGCAACACTCGCAAGGGAACTCCGGGATCCTACATGTAATATCCCAGGTGTACATTGGAAATTCGAGACGTCTCCCCCTCACACAATTCACAGGCTGTATTCCCAGCAGGTGATAATCAAAGTACCCTTCTTACAACAAGGAAGGGGGTAGTATTCCACACTATATTGTGGTACTGAAGCCAACCGGCTCGGTGAGATCTGAAATATTTGAACACTTACATACAAGCGTTCAAATCAAGATGGAGTCACTCGAAGCAGTGATAGCGAACCAGGAAGAAGGGGACGATATGATGTCACTGGATATCAGGGACGTTTACCTACAGGTCCAAATTTGCCCTTCTCACCAAGGGTACTTCAGGTTCCTGGTACAGAACTGTCACTATCAGTTCAGACGCTGCCGTTTGGATTGTCCACGGCGCCCCGGGTCTTTACCAAGGTAATGGCCGGAATGAGGATTTTTCTTAAAAGAAACATGGACGCTTTCCTGATAAGGGCAAGGTCCAGAGAACAGTTGGAGGTCGGAGTAGCACTATCTTAAGTAGTTCTACGACAGCACGAGTGGATTCTAAATATTCCAAAATCGCAGCTTTTTCCGACGACACGTCTACTGTTCCTAGGGAAGATTCTGGACACAGTCCAGAAAAACGTGTTTCTCCCAGTGGAGAAAACCAGGGAGTTATCCGAGCTAATCGGGATCCTCCTAAAACCAGGAAAAGTGTCAGTGCATCATTGCACAAGAGTCCTGGTAAAAATGGTGGCTTATTACGAAGCAATTCCATTCGGCAGATTTCCCGCAAGAACTCTTCAGTGGGATCTGCTGGACAAATGGTCCGGATCGCATCCTCAGATGCATCAGCGGATAACCCTATATCCAAGGAAAAGGGTGTCTCTCCTGTGGTGATTACAGAGTGCTCATCTTCTAGAGGGCCGCAGATTCGGCATTCAGGATTGGATGCCGGTGACCACGGAGGCCAGCCTGAGAGGCTGGGGAACAGTCACACAGGGAAAAAATTTCCAGGGAAGTGTGATTAAGTCTGGAGAATTCTCTCCGCATAAATAAGCTTAGAGCAAATTTATAATGCTCTAAACTTAGCTAGACCTCTGCTTCAAGGTCAGCCGGTATTGATCCAGTGGGATAACATCACGGCAGTCGCCCACGTAAACAGAAGGGCGGCACAAGAAGCAGGAGGGCAGTGAAAACTGCAAGGATTTTTCGCTAGGCGGAAAATCATGTGATAGCACTGTCAGCAGTGTTCTTTCCGGGAGTGGACGACTGGGAAGCAGACTTCCTTAGCAGGCATGACCTCCACCCGGGAGAGTGGAAACTTCATAGGGAAGTTTTTCAACATGATTGTGGACCGTTGGCAAAGACCAAAGGTGGACATGATGGCGTCCCGCCCGAACAAAAAACGGGACAGGTATTCCGCCAGGTCATGAGACCTTCAGGCGATAGCTGTGGATGTTCTGGTAACACCGTGGGTGTACCAGTCTGTGTATGTGTTCCCTCCTCTGTTTCTCATAACCAGGGTATTGAGAATTATAAGACATAGAGGAGTATGAACTGTACTAGTGGCTCCGGATAGGCCAAGAGGGACTTGGTACCCGGAACTTCAAGAAATGCTCACAGAGGACTAAGGGCCTGGGGAGCTAAGAAGGGACTTGATTCAGCAAGTACCATGTCTATTCCAAGACTTACCGCGGCTGCGTTTGACGGCATGGCGGTTGAATGCCGGATCCTGAGGGGAAAAGGCATTCCATAAGAGGTCATACCTACCTTGGTCAAAGCCAGGAAGGAGGTGACCGCACAACGTCATCACCACATGTGGTGAAAATATGTTGCGTGGGTGAGGCCAGGAAGGCTCCACGACGAAAATTCAACTAGGTCGATTTCTACACTTCCTGAAAACAGGAGTGTTTTGGACCTCAAATTGGGGTTCATTAACATTTAAATTTCGGCCCTGTAGATTTTCTTCCAGAAAGAATTGACTTCAGTTCCTGAAGTCCAGATTGTAAAGGATGTATTGCATATACAGCTTTTTTGTGCCCCTAGGGGCACCGTGAGATCTCAACATAGTGTTGGGATTTCTTAAAATCATATTGGTTTGAACCGCTCAAATCTGTGGATTTGAAATATCTCACATGGAAAGTGACCATGCTATTGACAAATATTTCACATGGGAAGTGACCATGTTGTTAGCCCTGGCCTCGGCCAGGCGATTGTCAGAATGGGCGGCTTTGTCTTACAAAAGCCCATATTAAAATTTTCCATTTGAACAGGACAGAACTGGGACTCGTCTCCAGTTTCTTCATAAAGGGGTGTCAGCGTTTTCACCTGAAACAACCTCTTGTGGTGCCTGCGGCTAATAGGGACTTGGAGGACTCCAAGTTACTAGACGTGGTCAGGGCCCTAAAAATATATATATATATATATATATATAGTTAGGACGGCTGGAGTCAGAAAGTCTGACTTGCTGTTTATACTGTATACACCCAACAAGCTGGGTGCTCATGCTTCTAAGCAGTCTATTGCACGCTGGATTTGTAGTACAATTCAGCTTGCACATTCTGTGGCAGGCCTGCCACAGACTAAATATGTAGATGCCCATTCCACAAGGAAGGTGGGCTCATCCTGGGCGGCTGCCCGAGGAGTCTCGGCATTACAACTTTGCCGAGCAGTTACGTGGTCAGGGGAGAACACGTTTGTAAAATTTTACAAATTTTGATACTCTGGCTAAGGAGGACCTGGAGTTCTCTCATTCGGTGCTGCAGAGTCATCCGCACTCTCCCGCCCGTTTGGGAGCTTTGGTATAATCCCCATGGTCCTGACGGAGTCCCCAGCATCCACTAGGACGTTAGAGAAAATAAGAATTTACTTACCGATAATTCTATTTCTCGTAGTCCGTAGTGGATGCTGGGCGCCCATCCCAAGTGCGGATTGTCTGCAATGCTTGTACATAGTTATTGTTACAAAAATCGGGTTATTACTATTGTTGTGAGCCATCTTTTCGGAGGCTACTTCGTTTTGTTATCATACTGTTAACTGGGTTCAGATCACAAGTTGTACGGTGTGATTGGTGTGGCTGGTATGAGTCTTACCCGGGATTCAAGATCCTTCCTTATTGTGTACGCTCGTCCGGGCACAGTACCTAACTGAGGCTTGGAGGAGGGTCATGGGGGGAGGAGCCAGTACACACCATGTGACCTAAAAAGCTTTTTAGATGTGCCCTGTCTCCTGCGGAGCCCGCTATTCCCCATGGTCCTGACGGAGTCCCCAGCATCCACTACGGACTACGAGAAATAGAATTATCGGTAAGTAAATTCTTATTTTCAGCTTAAGATCTTCGTGATTCCTTAATTTGTTATGTATATAAAAATGTACATGGTGTTGCACAAAAAAAACCAGTAACATTGATGAATTATGTGTCGGATATTGCATAGTTTGATTACTTGCAACTTGAACCAAAATGTAAATTAAAAGTTTTTTTAAAAATTGAATTAAAAAAAAAAACATCATAACAAGCTGCTATTAGATACAACAGCTATGTCCAAGCAATATCTCATATTAATTATTGCAACTACACATACTAGCATGCACTGCACCTGATTTTGCATTATAAATTTTAAAAAATACAGCCAAGGCAAGATGGGAAATGCAGTTTCAAAACACAAAAACAGCATAAGGGTGCATAGGCCTGCAATACATGACCAACAATGTATGCATACATTTTAAAAATAATTTTTCCACCATTATCATTTTGCACACTTTAAAAAATAATTTAGATTTATCAAACTCACCATCCTGCGTGGGTCGGTCCGAATCCCGGACATGAGTTGCAGACACCACTTCTGCTGGAATCAGTGCCCGCACAGGCTCCTCCCACTCCCGATAAGTTGCCCGGAAAGGGGGGCCACCCCCGGTTTTGCGTGCTGATTTAGCCTCTTTGGCCATCTTGGCCTTGACACGGCGCTTTATGTCATAGAACCTCTTGCGACACGTGTCCTCAGTCCGCCTCACCACACCCTCACTATTTACGGCAACTATTACTTTCCCCCACAGGACAGACTTCCTGCGGGAGGACACCTTGGCAGCATCCTGACCAAACAATTGCCGATGGTGCTTCATCAGCTCACGCACCAACGCCATGTTTTCAGCATAGCTGAACTTAATATTCCTGCCAGTCTTGGTAGTGGTGCGTGGCTGCGGAGCCACAGCACCATCACTCTCACTGGAGAATGCAGCAACAGGCACCCCCTCCTCCTCCTCCTCACTAACCTCCTCCCTCTCACTAACCCCCTCCACCTCACTCACCTCCTCCACCTCACTAACAGCCTCCACCTCACTAACCGCCTCCCTCTCGCTAACCTCCTCCACCACACTGACCTCTGAGTCAGACATGAGGACAAACGACACAAAACACAGAAAAATCAATACAGAAAACACACTCCTCCACTACTACTACTACACACCACACAGCCAACACACACGCTCACTCACTCACTCAAACAATGACAAAAGACTATAAAAAAAAAACAAGGACAAAAAAGTTTACAAACTGTGAAAAAACAATACTACAAATATGACAAGACTACTTACACACACAGTACAGCACTCAACAATCACAAAACTCCGCACCAAATCCACCAAAAACTCCACCAAACTCACCAACTCCAAATACACCTTCCTCTCTCCTCTCCACTAGCTAAACCCACGAGGTGCGGTGTGTTTGGGGCGGTTTTATAGTAATGTGCACAGACACTCCTCCATCACGAATACAACCAATCACGGACGCGTGACAAAAACGAAACTTAGGACTAAAAACGCGGCCGCAACATCAAAATCACTGCCGTAACAGACATGTGACGCAGTCGTAAAATAATCAAAAAACACGGCCGCAAAACAACCAAATCGGCCGCATTCTACACCAGAAAACCACGAATGACATCGACATCGGACAAAACAAAAAATACGAATACGACAGCTTAGTAAATCCGTCGTAACAAATTCAAAAAGTTGCAGTTTTACACTTTCGATGTCATTCGTGATTATTCTCCCACCAAATCGGGAGAATTACGAATGTTAGTAAATATACCCCTTTGTGTCTGAGAATCAGATTTATCCAGCCTCTTAGACAATAAAGCCACGTTTGCATTCAGCGTACTCAACATATTCACCCAATCAGCAGTCGGCTATGCCGACAGAGTCATTCCCAAATCCTTTTCTGCGCCCCCAGTAACTTCCTCCGGGGAGGAACACTCAGCCTCAGACATGTCAACATGTAGTACCGACACACCCACACCGGCCAAATAAAGGGGACAGCCCCACAGGGAAGCCTGTAGAGAGAACACAGAGGGAGTATGCCAGCTCACACCCCAGCGCCCATATACTACAACAAATATATATGGTGTTTGCGCTGTAATATACATATAAAGCACCAAATTGTATGTGCCCCCCCGTTTTGCTCACTTGTTACTTGTAAGGAGCTTGGAGGTCCGGGCCAGCGTCTCTGCAGCAGCTGTGGAGAGAGAAAATGGCGCTGGTAAGCTGTGTGGCTAAGCCCTGCCCCTTCCCGGCACGCTGTAGTCCCGCTCAAATTTGAATTCTTTATACTGGCGGGGGTATCTTATACGGTGCCCGGGCACCGAATAGGCCTTGTGCCAGTGCAAAAAAGCCTTCAGTAACTGTTGCCCAGGACGCTCCCCCCCCCGCCAGCGCCCTGGACCCTGTGAGTGCCATTGGTGTATGTGTGGGAGCATGGAGCGCAGCGCGACCGTTGCGTTGTACCTCCGTCACTGAAATCTTCTGCCATCTGAAGTCTTCTGTTCTTCTAATACTCACCCGGCTTCTCTCTTTTGGCTTCTGTGAGGGGGGTGACGGTGCGGCTCCGGGAACAAGCAGCTAGGCGCACCAAGTGATCGAACCCTCTGGAGCTAATGGTGTCCAGTAGCCTAAGAAGCAGAGCCTTTGAACTAAGAAGAAGTAGGTCCGACTTCTCTCCCCTCAGTGCCACGATGCAGGGAGCCTGTAGCCAGCAGGTCTCCCTGAAAATAAAAAACCTAACAAAAGTCTTTCCAGAGAATCTCCAGTAGAGCTCCACTAGTGTGTGTCCAGTCACTCCTGGGCACAAAGTCTAACTGAGGTCTGGAGGAGGGGCATAGAGGGAGGAGCCAGTTCACACCCAGTCAAAGTCTTTTAGTGTGCCCATGTCTCCTGCGATCCGCCATCTATACCCCATGGTTCTTTTGGAGTCCCCAGCATCCTCTAGGACGTAAGAGAAAAGAGCCTGGGCGTGACCCTGGTGAGGTACGGTTTATAGAACAGCCTGGGCGTGAGACTGGCGAGGCACAGCTTATATAATAGCCGGGGTGTGACACTGGTGAGGTACAGTTTATGTTTAAAGCGCCAATAATTTTAAAGGCAAAACCAGGTTGGATTAGTTGGTTGTTCTGTTACCATTCACTACCAGGCCCCATGAGAACTTACATCTGTAATTATGAAGGTTACAGGATGCTATTTATGCTGAGATTGAATCGGTCTCTTAAGGATCATTTAAATACAAGCCTGTGTCATGTAGTCTGGCACCATCTGCTTTTACACACATTGCCACTTTATAAAACATTGTTTTTATTTTTATTGGTCCAACACTGTCTCAGTGGTCAGCATTGCTGCTTTACAGTACCAGCACCCTGTCTGTGAAGAGTTTCTAAGTTCTTCCTGTGCTTGCGTGGGTTTCCTCAGAGCACTCCGGTCTCTTCCCACATACGGGCAAGTTACTTATCTGCTGTTTTAAAATGTTCCCTAGTGTGAGTTTAGGGAATATAGACTAGCGCCAGTGGGTCAGGGACTGATGTGAATGACAGATTCTGTGTGTTCTGCTACATAATTGGTAGCGCTATATAATATTGTGGAGACACAGGGTCATTCCGATCTGATAGCTGCTGTGCGTTTTCACACAGCGGATGATCAGATCTGAACTGCGTTTGCACTGCGCTAGCGCGTCGCATGGCTGCAATGGGCATCGGCACCCTGCGACGGGATTGTGCAAAGGATCCATTCGCACGGGCGTTTGCAAGGAGATTGCCAGGAAGAGGGCGTTTGTGCGTGGCAACTGACCGTTATCAGGGAGTGTCCGGAAAAACGCAGGCGTTTTCAGGGAGGGTGTCTGGCGTCCGCTCCTGATCAGCCCAATTCTGTCGGACAGGAAGAGTAAGTGCTGGGCTGCGCACACACTGCACAAAATCAGTTTGTGCAGCTCTGCTCTACATGCGATCGCACACTTACATGTCGGAAAAATACACTCCCGCTGTAGGTGGTGACTATCTGATCGCAGGACAACAAAAATCACCCAGCGATCAGATCTGAATTAGGCCCACTTTGCGCTTGGCTACAACGGGAATACATAGCAATAAAAATCATTCCTTTTTATTGTATGTTACAGTGATCAGCCTGGTAAGTAGAACAGAAGGTCTGACGCGGAGATTACATTAATGCTGGCGCCGCTGCGGATGTGTCCCCAACATTTCTACAGTTCATTTTTATTTTATGCACAAAAATTGCATTTGCCTAAAAGCCCAGTATGGCTACATATATCACAGAAACACTTGTTACAGCATTTCCATCCATTACCTCACAATATTCTTTTGTACAGATTTTTTGTTTCTTTGAAATGTTTTAAATGTTTATTTACTTCCTGTTTTTTTCCTATCTTTAGAGTGTGCTGTTATCTCCCGCCTGACAATTAGCGGGATATAGGTGTACGTTCAGAAGTGTCGTCAGTTCATATTGTGATTTTAGGGCAGGGGTGGGGAACCTGCGGTTCTCCAGCTGTTGTTGAACTACACATCCCAGCATACCCTGCAAGTTTTAGCATAGCCAAATTGCAAAACTTTACCATGGCATGCTGGTATATGTAGTTCAACAGCTGGAGGGCCAAAGGTTCCCCGCCCCTGTTTTAGGGCATACGTCACATCCTACCCTCTACCCATCTATACAGCGTGCCGGCTGTACTCGCACTCCTAGCAGCTGCTCCCTTACCGTTACAGGATCACAGCTGCTCACACTAACACATGGAGGCTCCCTACAACAGACGTAAGCAATGTTATGATCTTCAACGCCTACTAAATCACCCCCCTAGTATTCATTACCCTAACTCTTATCTCGGTGGACGCAATTCAATTAGCAGTGATGGTGGCAGTGCCGGAGCAATGGTTGGAAAGTGGCCGCCACCCTAGTAGTTTTACTGTATTCTACCTGAGCACATCGCAGAGAATTGAATGCAGGCCACGGACTGGGATGCTGGGAACCGTGGCCTAAGTGCCAAATTCCAGAAAATGTAAGGGAGATTGAAATGGCATTGACTGTGAGAGTCTACTGGAACCTTGCACACTATTTGGTGCATGATTATTTGGGCAGGGTAATTTCTGCTGCGGGGTACACTGGGCTCCACAAGGATGGACAATGGGGTGTAGAGTAGGATCTTGATCCGAGGCACCAACAGGCTCAAAGCTTTGACTGTTCCCAGAATGCACAGCGCCGCCTCCTCTATAACCCCGCCTCCTTGCACAGGAGCTCAGTTTTGTAGTTGGTGCTGCAGTAAGCAGGCACTTAACAGAGGGTTGTGTCTATGTTGCCTTCGTGTAAAGGACCTGGACGTGACAAAACGAGTGGGCAGGAGAGAACTTCCGCCCTTACAGCTCCTAAATGTCTTCTTCGTTCTCCGTCCGTTTGGGGTATTTTTTTTTCTGTGCAGCATTGGACGCTCGCCACGCATCGGGCTCGGTGTCTCGCTTCGCTCGCCATACTTTTCTATTCCAAATAGATTGTGACATGGACCCAGGGGGTTATGGGAAAGGTCCTCTGCACACAGAGAATCTAGACGCTACCCTTAACAGAGGGGCTGCCCGCTCCAGGCAGCCCTAAGAAGAGCTTTTTATGAAGAAAAAGTGAAGACTTCAAGGGCAGCAGCCGTGGTAAATGTCAGAAGACATTCACTGCTGCAGCTCCAGCTCTCCCCAGCGGCGCTGTACACTCCCGAGCCCTGGTTGCCGGGTACATACAGCGGAGGCTCCGGTTTTCTTCACGTCAGGTACACACGATGGGGGCTCTTCGGGATCGCGTGGCCGCGCTTCTGGAGGTGGTGAGTGGGTCCCGCTTGCGGGACCCGGTCTTTATCGCGATCCAGTGCGGTCAGTGGGAGGCGGGCCGCACGCGCTGGCGGTGGACACTGTGATCACCAGGGCATGGGCGCAGGTCAGGTTTTCTCTCTAAACCAGTTTAATAAGAGCCCACAGTACCCGGTAGTTTTGCCAGCAGGGGAATAAGGCTTAGACCTGAAGCCCCTCCCCCAGCCCCAGGGCGCCATTTCCCGCAAATGTTCCCACCCTGGAGCTGCATATCTGTCTCTCCGTCACTCCCTGGCAGTGTCTGCGGCGCCATTATCCCTCAGCTCACTGTTCCTGGGAATGCTTGGGCAAATCCTCCTATGTAAAGCCGCCTGGTCGTCAGTGCTGTGACTTTACATGACACTTAAGTATTTTACCTGCCTTTTTTAGTCAGTGTTAGTAAGAAAGAGTGCACTTAGTCAGGGTTTTCTAGTACAATTACCCTGTGATATACATCCAGTTCTTACTGTGTACTGTTATATCTATTGTTATATAGCTGTGTAAGCTAGTCCAGTGCAGTATTATTGTTAGTAATAACCTCTGCATTGTATAAACGGTGACTATTTGTGTGTGCATTAGATAGCTGAGTGGTGTCCATCTCGTGTCTTTCACTCAACCTGCTATCCCTATATTCTATAACCTGAGGGGGCTTGGTGCGTCAGGTTTTATCTAATATAGGATTTTCACAAAGATATACTCTAATACGGATTTATCTCTGTGATTTAGTCACCATATCTCTCCTTTATCTCTGCTGGTGCTGACTACACTGCGCAGGGGTTTGGGTAAGAGGTATTGTGCTGCTGCCAAATGTACTATGTTACCTGATACTGCAAGTTATATCATGTCTGCTTCTGACGGTAACTGGTCTGGGTCTGAACACACTGCCCATGTTGCTGAAGCCACAGATCCCTATGAGGGGAATATAGCAGCTGTGGGCTCTGGTTCTGGGGGCTCCTTGCCCCCCAGTGGGACTGTGGCAACGGAGGCACATAATGACCCATCGTGGGCCGCTTTTTCCATGCTTCTGCATACGCTATTTCATAAACTAACACCCCCTATGCCGATACAACCGTATGTGGTCCCTGCAGCTAACCCGCCGTGGGCAGACGATTTATCTGCTCAATTGAAGAAGTTGAACCAGTCCCTGACTACTAAAAAGTCTGACCATCGCTCGCCTAAGTCCAAGGGGTCCTCTAAGCGAGCGCTTGTCTCCTCACAATCCACTGCTGTCACTGGCACCTCATCTGATGAAGACGGCACTTACACTGACCCCACAGGTTCTGACTCAGATACGGCTGATGGGGAGGGTAGTTCACATGTGGATGTTCCTGATCTTTTGGAGGCTATTAATTTAATTCTACAGATTATGGATGATCCCGAGCCATCCGTCCCTCCTAAGAAACCAGATAGGTTCAAGCGTCAGAAGGTGGTTAAACAAGTTTTACCTCACTCTGACCACCTAGTGGATATACGTCAGGAACCCTGGGAAAACCCGGGTACGAAGTTTGTGCCTCAAAAAAAGATGCTGGCTCGCTATCCCCTCGCACCAGAGCTGACTAAGAATTGGGAAACGCCTCCTCCAGTAGACTCACATGTGGCTAGGATGGTGGTTTCCTCAGCTCTGCCTGTCACGACCGTCACGTCTCTCAAAGAGCCTACGGATAAACATGTGGAGGGTTGTCTTAAAGCGATTTACACCCACACGGGTGCTGCACAAAGGCCCACTATTGCAGCAACATGGGCTGCAGAGGCTATTGAAGTATGGGCCTTGGAGTTAGAAGCTGAAATCTCTTCTGACCATGCTAGACAATGCTTGTCATATATTGTCACAGCTTCTCGCTATATTAAAGAGGCGGCTTCTGATGCCGGTATCCTAGCAGCCAAGACCTCTACTACATCAGTCCTGGCTCGCCGGATATTGTGGCTGAGATCCTGGCCTGTGGATCTGGACTCTAGAAAAACCCTGGAGCTACTTCCTATCAAGGGAGATATTCTGTTTGGGGAGGACTTAAATAAGATAGTGGCTGACTTGGCTACTGCCAAAACTGCCTGTCTGCCAAGTACCGCTCCTTCTGTGTCGAAGGCTAAAGGTATTTCATTTCATCCCTTTCGTTCTTCAGGTAAAGCAAAAGGTCAGGCATACAACAAGCAGGCCCGCACTTCCAAACCTGGTAAGCCAAAGCCAAAAAGAGCCTGGGCGGCCCGTCAGCCAGCTTCCAAGGCCGATAAGCCTGCCGCATGACGGGGCGGGCCTCCCCCTGGGGGATCCCAGGGTGGGGGGCCGGCTTCTAGGGTATACCCAGGAATGGTTGAAAACCACTTCAGATGCCTGGGTACGGGAAGTCGTCACTCGAGTTTACACCATAGCCTTCAAAAACCGACCCCCTCATCGATTATGCCAGATAGACGTCCCGTCGGACCAGACAAAGGCAAACACTCTGCAATTCGGTGATACAGGAGTCGTAGTACAGGTGCCTCTTGCGCAGAGTGGCCGGGGGTACTATTCTCCTCTGTTTCTAGTCCCGAAACCGAATGGGTCCTCCCGGCCCATTCTCAACCTCAAGGCATTGAACAGGTTTGTGAAGGTTTCCAAGTTACGTATGGAAACCCTTCGCTCTATAGTTCTGGCCTTGGAACCTAGGGACTACATGGTCTCCCTGGACATACAGGATGCTTACCTGCATATTCCTATAGCAGTGTCACATCAGCAATACCTGAGGTTTGCTTTTGGCAACCACCATTATCAGTTTCGGGCGTTACCTTTTGGTTTAACAACGGATCCGCAAGTCTTCACCAAAGTAATGGCGGTGGTGACGGTGGTACTCCGCCGTCAAGGGGTCAGGATACTGCCGTATCTGGACAACTTGTTAATCCTGGCAAATTCCCCAGAACTTCTCCTTCGTCATCTGGATATGACGGTCCGGTTTCTACAAGCCCACGGGTGGCTCATCAACTGGAAGAAATTCTCCCTGATCCCTACTCAGAGCATGGTGCATCTGGGGGTTGTTCTTGTGTCAGGAGAAGGTCCTGAAGCTTCAGGACAGGATTTGTTGCTTCCTTTCTCGTCCGCAAGTGTCGATACATTCGGTGATGCAGGTGCTGGGCCTCATGGTCTCAGCATTCGACATGGTGGAGTATGCTCAGTTCCATTCTCGCCCCCTCCAGAGGCGGATTCTAGCCAAGTGGGACGGTCTACCTCACCGGATCAGGTCTCAAATGATCTCATTGACTCCGGAGGTCCGTCTGTCGCTGCTCTGGTGGCTCCAGGACCAACAACTGTGCAGGGGCCATCCCTTCTGGATATCCAACTGGGTCCTGTTGATGACAGATGCCAGTCTAAGAGGTTGGGGCGCGGTGCTGGAGCAACAGTCCCTTCAGGGTCGGTGGACCAAGGAGGAATCTCTCCTCTAGATCAACATTCTGGAATTGTGGGCGGTCTTCAATGCATTGAACCTGGCTCAGCATTTAATTCAGAACCGTCCTGTTCAAGTACAGTCGGACAACGCCACCACAGTGGCTTACATAAATCATCAAGGCGGCACTCGAAGCCGTTTGGCAATGAAGGGAGTCTTACGGATTCTACATTGGGCGGAACGCCATCTACCGGCCATATCGACAATATTCATTCCGGGAGTCCTGAATTGGGAAGCAGACTTTCTCAGTCATCAGGACATGCATGCCGGCGAGTGGGGCCTCCATCCAGAAGTGTTTCAACTCCTAATGGAAAAGTGGGGTCTTCCAGACGTAGATCTGATGGCGTCTCGACACAATCACAAGGTTCCGGTCTTCGGAGCAAGGACAAGGGATCCTCAAGCAGCATTCGTGGATGCGCTGGCGGTACCGTGGAGGTTTCTGCTGCCGTACGTGTTACCTCCGGTGTCACTCCTGCCCAGGGTAATTCGGAAGTTCAAGCAAGAAAAAGGAATTCTGCTTCTCATAGCTCCAGCGTGGCCCAGACGGCACTGATTCTCAGACCTGCAGGGCCTATCGTCAGAGCGTCCAATTCTGCTTCCACAACGCCCAGACCTCCTCGTTCAGGGCCCCTGTGTCTACCAGGACCTAGCCCGGCTGTCTTTGACGGCATGGCTCTTGAAGCTTCCTTCTTGAGGGCTAAGGGTTTTTCTGAAGAGGTCATTAAAACTATGTTGGGGGCCCGGAAACCGGCTTCTGCTCGGATTTACCATAGGGTCTGGCATTCCTACTTTGTTTGGTGCGCATCTAACAATTATGACGCTTCCAAGTTTAGTACAGCCAAACTTTTGGCTTTTATGCAACAGGGCATGGATTTAGGCCTACGTCTGGCCTTCCTCAAGGTTCATATTTCTGCCTTGTTGGTGTGGTTTCAGAGAAAAAATAAGAATTTACTCACCGGTAATTCTATTTCTCGTAGTCCGTAGTGGAAGCTGGGAACTCCGTAAGGACCATGGGGAATAGACGGGCTCCGCAGGAGACTGGGCACTCTAAAAGAAAGATTAGGTACTATCTGGTGTGCACTGGCTCCTCCCTCTATGCCCCTCCTCCAGACCTCAGTTAAGGAAACTGTGCCCGGAAGAGCTGACACAACAAGGAAATGATTTGGAATCCAGGGTAAGACTCATAACAGCCACACCAATCACACCGTACAACTCGTGATAACCATACCCAGTTAACAGTATGAACAACAACTGAGCCTCAGTAACAAATGGCTCATAACAATAACCCTTTAGTTAAGCAATAACTATATACATGTATTGCAGAGAGTCCGCACTTGGGACGGGCGTCCAGCATCCACTACGGACTACGAGAAATAGAATTACCGGTGAGTAAATTCTTATTTTCTCTGACGTCCTAGTGCAGTGATGGCTAACCTTGACACTCCAGCTGTTGTTGAACTACACATCCCAGCATGCCCTGCATCAGTTTTAGCATGGCCAAATAGCAAAACTGTTGCAGGGCATGCTGGGATGTGTAGTTAAACAAGAGCTGGAGTGTCAAGGTTAGCCATCACTGTCCTAGTGGATGCTGGGAACTCCGTAAGGACCATGGGGATTATACCAAAGCTCCCAAACGGGCGGGAGAGTGCGGATGACTCTGCAGCACCGAATGAGCAAAGGCAAGGTCCTCCTCAGCCAGGGTATCAAACTTGTAGAACTTAGCAAATGTGTTTGAACCCGACCAAGTAGCAGCTCGGCAAAGCTGTAAAGCCAAGACCCCTCGGGCAGCCGCCCAAGAAGAGCCCACCTTCCTTGTGGAATGGGCTTTTACTGATTTAGGATGCGGCAATCCTGCCGCAGAATGAGCTTGCTGAATCGTGTTACAGATCCAGCGCGCAATAGTTTGCTTTGAAGCAGGAGCACCCAGCTTGTTGGGTGCATGCAGGATAAACAGCGAGTCAGTTTTCCTGACTCCAGCCGTCCTGGCTACATAGATTTTCAAAGCCCTGACTACATCTAGTAACTTGGAGTCCTCCAAGTCCCGAGTAGCCGCAGGCACCACAATAGGTTGGTTCAAATGAAACGCTGATACCACCTTAGGGAGAAATTGGGGACGAGTCCTCAATTCTGCCCTATACATATGGAAGATCAGATAAGGGCTTTTACATGACAAAGCCGCCAGTTCTGACACACGCCTAGCCGAAGCTAAGGCCAATAGCATGACCACTTTCCACGTGAGATATTTTAGCTCCACGGTCTTAAGTGGCTCAAACCAGTGGGATTTCAGGAAATCCAACACAACGTTAAGATCCCAAGGTGCCACTGGAGGCACAAAAGGGGGCTGAATATGCAGCACTCCCTTAACAAACGTCTGAACTTCAGGCAGTGAAGCCAGTTCTTTTTGAAAGAAAATAGATAGGGCCGAAATCTGGACCTTTATGGATCCTAATTTTAGGCCCATAGTTACTCTTGACTGTAGGAAGTGCAGGAATCGACCCAGCTGGAATTCCTCTGTAGGGGCCTTCCTGGCCTCACACCAAGCAACATATTTTCGCCATATACGGTGATAATGTTGTGCTGTCACGTCTTTCCTAGCCTTTATCAGCGTAGGAATCACTTCATCTGGAATAACCTTTTCCGTTAGGATCCGGCGTTCAACCGCCATGCCGTCAAACGCAGCCGCGGTAAGTCTTGGAACAGACAGGGCCCCTGCTGTAACAGGTCCCGTCTGAGAGGCAGAGGCCATGGGTCCTCTGAGATCATTTCTTGAAGTTCTGGGTACCAAGTTCTTCTTGGCCAATCCGGAACCATGAGTATAGTTCTTAATCCTCTCTTTCTTACTATCCTCAGTACCTTGGGTATGAGAGGAAGAGGAGGGAACACATAAACCGACTGGTACACCCACGGTGTCACTAGTGCGTCCACAGCTATCGCCTGAGGGTCCCTTGACCTGGCACAATATTTTTTTAGCTTTTTGTTGAGGCGGGACGCCATCATGTCCACCTGTGGCCGTTCCCAACGGTTTACAATCTGCGTGAAGACTTCTGGATGAAGTCCCCACTCTCCTGAGTGGAGGTCATGCCTGCTGAGGAAGTGTGCTTCCCAGTTGTCCACTCCCGGAATGAACACTGCTGACAGTGCTAGCACGTGATTTTCCGCCCATCGGAGAATCCTTGTGGCTTCTGCCATCGCCATTCTGCTTCTTGTGCCGCCCTGGCGGTTTACATGGGCTACCGCCGTGATGTTGTCTGATTGAATCAGCACTGGTTGGTTTTGAAGCAGGGGCTCTGCTTGACTCAGGGCGTTGTAAATGGCCCTTAGTTCCAGTATATTTATGTGTAGTGAAGTCTCGTGACTTGACCACTGTCCTTGGAAGTTCCTTCCCTGAGTGACTGCCCCCCATCCTCGGAGGCTTGCATCCGTGGTCACCAGGACCCAGTCCTGTATGCCGAATCTGCGGCCCTCGAGAAGATGAGCACTCTGCAGCCACCACAGCAGAGACACCCTGGCCCTTGGGGACAGGGTGATCAACCGATGCATCTGAAGATGCGATCCGGACCATTTGTCTAACAGATCCCACTGAAAGATCCTTGCATGGAACCTGCCGAAGGGAATTGCTTCGTAAGACGCGTCGCAGGAATCAGCTGCGACTTTGGGATATTCAGAATCCAGCCGTGCTGTTGCAACACTTCCTGAGAGAGTGCTACGCTGACCAACAACTGCTCTCTGGACCTCGCCTTTATAAGGAGATCATCCAAGTACGGGATAATTATAACTCCCTTTTTCCGAAGGAGTATCATCATTTCGGCCATTACCTTGGTAAATACTCTCGGTGCCGTGGACAGACCAAACGGCAACGTCTGGAATTGGTAATGACAATCCTGTACCACAAACCTGAGGTACTCCTGGTGAGGTGGGTAAACGGGGACATGCAAGTAAGCATCCTTGATGTCCAGCGACACCATAAAATCCCCCTCTTCCAGGCTTGCAATAACCGCCCTGAGCGATTCCATTTTGAACTTGAACTTCCTTATATAAGTGTTCAAGGATTTTAAATTCAGAATGGGTCTCACCGAACCGTCTTATTTCGGTACCACAAACATTGTGGAATAGTAACCCCGTCCCTGTTGAAGGAGGGGAACCTTGATTATCACCTGCTGGAGGTACAGCTTGTGAATTGCCGCCAGTACTACCTCCCTTTCCCTGGGAGCAGCTGGCAAGGCTGATTTGAGGTAACGGCGAGAGGGAGTCGCCTCGAACTCCAGCTTGTATCCCTGAGATACAATTTGTACAGCCCAGAGATCCACTTGTGAGCGAATCCACTGGTTGCTGAAGTTTCGGAGACGCGCCCCCACCGCACACGGCTCCGCCTGTGGAGCCCCAGCGTCATGCGGTGGACTTAGAGGAAGCGGGGGAGGATTTTTGTTCCTGGGAACTGGCTGCCTGGTGCAGCTTCTTTCCTCTACCCCTGCCTCTGGGCAGAAAGGATGCGCCTCTGATCCGCTTGCCTTTCTGAGGCCGAAAGGACTGTATATGATAATACGGTGCTTTCTTAGGCTGTGAGGGAACCTGAGGTAAAAAAGTTGACTTCCCGGCTGTTGCCGTGGATACGAGGTCCGAGAGACCGTCCCTAAACAATTCCTCACCCTTATAAGGCAAAACCTCCATGTGTCTTTTAGAATCAGCATCACCTGTCCACTGCCGAGTCCATAATACTTTCCTGGCAGAAATGGACATTGCATTAATTCTAGATGCCAGCAGGCAAATGTCCCTCTGTGCATCCCGCATATATAAGACAACGTCTTTTATATGTTCTATGGTTAGCAAAATAGTATCCCTGTCGAGGGAATCAATGTTGTCTGACAGGGAATCAGACCATGCGGCTGCAGCACTACACATCCATGCTGAAGCAATAGCAGGTCTCAGTATAGTACCTGAGTGTGTATACACAGACTTCTGGATAGCTTCCTGCTTTCTATCCGCAGGCTCCTTTAAGGCGGCCGTATCCTGAGACGGCAGTGCCACCTTTTTTGATAAGCGTGTGAGCGCCTTGTCCACCCTAGGGGATGTTTCCCAACGTAACCTGTCCGTTGGCGGGAAAGGGTACGCCAGCAGTAACCTCTTAGAAATCACTAGTTTCTTATCGGGGGAACTCCACTCTTCCTCACACAATTCATTTAATTCATCAGATGGGGGAAAAGTCACTGGCTGCTTTTTCTCCCCAAACATAATACCCCTTTTGGTGGTAACCGGGTTAATATCAGAAATGTGCAATACATCTTTCATTGCAGTAATCATGCATCGGATGGCTTTTGTAGACTGTACATTTGTCTCATCCTCATCTACACTGGAGTCGGACTCCGTGTCGACATCTGTGTCTACCATCTGAGCTAGCGGGCGTTTATGAGCCCCTGATGGCCTCTGAGACGCCTGGGCAGGCGCGGGCTGAGATCCCGGCTGTCCCAAGGCTGCTGAGTCATCGAACCTTTTATGTAAGGAGTTGACACTGTTGGTTAAGACCTTCCACATATCCATCCAATCAGGTGTCGGCCCCGTCGGGGGCGACACCACACTTATCTGCCCTTGCTCCGCCTCCACGTAACCCTCATCAAACATGTCGACACAGCCGTACCGACACACCGCACACACACAGGGAATGCTCTGACTGAGGACAGGACCCCACAAAGTCTTTTGGGGAGACAGAGAGAGAGTATGCCAGCACACACCACAGCGCTATATAACACAGGGATTTACACTATACTGAGTGATTTTTCCCAATAGCTGCTTATTATCTTATTTGCGCCTAAATTTATGTGCCCCCCCTCTCTTTTTACCCTACTTGTACAGGATACTGCAGGGGAGAGCCTGGGGAGCGTCCTTCCAGCGGAGCTGTTAAGAGAAAATGGCGCTGGTGTGCTGAGGAAGAAGGCCCCGCCCCCTCAGCGGCGGGCTTCTCCCGCGTTTTGTATATCTTAATGGCGTTTTTTTTTGCACATATACAGTTTTCCAGGGAAGGTGGCCCCTCTCAGCTCTGTGCCCCATAGCAGCTGTACTCCCTGCACCTATGGCAGCTACACCCCTCTATATAACTCATGTAACTGTGTAAGGGAAGGTGGCTCCCCCCCCCCCCTGCACCCTACAGTGACCGGAGTGTGTGGTGTGCAGTGGGAGCAATGGCGCACAGCTGCAGTGCTGTGCGCTACCTTAATGAAGACCGGAGTCTTCTGCCGCCGATTTTATCTCCTTTTTCTTCTGGCTCTGCAAGGGGGACGGCGGCGCGGCTCCGGGAACGGACGATCGAGGTCAGGCCCTGTGTTCGAACCCTCTGGAGCTAATGGTGTCCAGTAGCCTAAGAAGCACAAGCTAGCTGCACGCAGGTAGGTTTGCTTCTCTCCCCTCAGTCCCACGAAGCAGTGAGTCTGTTGCCAGCAGATCTCACTGGAAAAAAAAACCTAACAAATACTTTCTTTCTAGCAAGCTCAGGAGAGCCCACTAGGAGCACCCAGCTCTGGCCGGGCACAGATTCTAACTGAGGTCTGGAGGAGGGGCATTGAGGGAGGAGCCAGTGCACAACAGATAGGACGTCAGAGAAAAGAAAGATTAGGTACTAAGTGGATGCTGGGACTCCGTAAGGACCATGGGGAATAGCGGCTCCGCAGGAGACTGGGCACAACTAAGAAAGCTTTAGGACTACCTGGTGTGCACTGGCTCCTCCCACTATGACCCTCCTTCAGACCTCAGTTAGAATCTTGTGCCCGGCTGAGCTGGATGCACACTAGGGGCTCTCCTGAGCTCCTAGAGAGAAAGTATATTTTAGGTTTTTTATTTTACAGTGAGATCTGCTGGCAACAGACACTGCAGCGAGGGACTAAGGGGAGAAGAAGCGAACCTACCTAACTGGTGGTAGTTTGGGCTTCTTAGGCTACTGGATACCATTAGCTCCAGAGGGATCGACCGCATGGAACCGGCCTTGATGTTCGGTCCCGGAGCCGCGCCGCCGGCCCCCTTACAGAGCCAGAAGCAAGAAGTGATCCGGAAAATCGGCGGCAGAAGACTCCTGTCTTCAACAAGGTAGCGCACAGCACTGCAGCTGTGCGCCATTGCTCCTCATGCACACCTCACACTGCGGTCACTGATGGGTGCAGGGCGCTGGGGGGGGGGCGCCCTGAGCAGCAATATAAACACCTTGCATGGCAAAATCATCACAATATATAGCCCCAGAGGCTATATATGTGATAAATTACCCCTGCCAGAATTCCTGAAAAAAGCGGGAGAAGTCCGCGAAAAAGGGGCGGAGCTATCTCCCTCAGCACACTGGCGCCATTTCTCCCTCACAGCTCCGCTGGAAGGAAGCTCCGTGGCTCTCCCCTGCAGTCTACACTACAGAAGGGTAAAAAAGAGAGGGGGGGCACTAAATTTAGGCGCAATATACATATATAGCAGCTATAAGGGGATATAATTTAGTTAATCCCTGTATTATATAGCGCTCTGGTGTGTGCTGGCATACTCTCTCTCTGTCTCCCCAAAGGGCTTTGTGGGGTCCTGTCTCCTGTCAGAGCATTCCCTGTGTGTGTGCGGTGTGTCGGTACGGCTGTGTCGACATGTTTGATGAGGAGGCTTATGTGGAGGCGGAGCAGATGCCTATAAATGTGTTGTCACCCCCTGCGGGGCAGACACCTGAGTGGATGGACTTGTGGAAGGAATTACGTGAAAGTGTCGACTCCTTACATAAAAAATTTGATGACATGCCAAATGCGGGACAGCCGGCTTCTCAGCTCGTGCCTGCCCAGACGTCTCAAAGGCCATCAGGGGCTCTAAAACGCCCGCTACCTCAGATGGCAGACACAGATGTCGACACGGATACTGATACCAGTGTCGACGACGAAGAGACTAATGTAATGCCCAATAGGGCCACTCGTTACATGATTGAGGCAATGAAAAATGTTTTACACATTTCTGATGTGACCCCAGGTACCACAAAAAAGGGTATTATGTTTGGAGAGAAAAAATCACCAGTAGTTTTTCCCCCTTCTGAAGAATTAAATGGTGTGTGAAGTAGCGTGGGCTTGCCCAGATAAAAAACTGGTAATTTCTAAAAAGTTACTAATGGCGTACCCTTTCCCGCCAGAGGATAGGTCACGTTGGGAAACACCCCCTAGGGTGGATAAAGCGCTTACACGCTTATCAAAAAAAGGTGGCACTACCGTCTCCGGATACGGCCGCCCTAAAGGAACCTGCTGATAGAAAGCAGGAGGCTCTCCTGAAGGCTATATATACACACACTGGTATTATACTGAGACCAGCTATTGCTTCAGCATGGATGTGCAGTGCTGCAGCTGCGTGGTCAGATTCCCTGTCAGAAAACATTGACACCCTAGACAGGGACACTATATTGCTAAACATAGAGCATATTAAAGACGCTGTCTTATACATGAGAGATGCACAGAGGGATATTTGCCGGCTGGCATCTAAAATAAGTGCACTGTCCATTTCTGCCAGGAGAGGGTTATGGACTCGGCAGTGGACAGGTGATGCAGATTCTAAAAGGCACATGGAAGTTTTGCCTTATAAGGGTGAGGAGTTGTTCAGGGATGGTCTTTCAGACCTAGTGTCCACAGCAACGGCTGGGAAGTCAGCATTTTTACCACATGTCCCCTCACAACCAAAGAAAGCACCGTATTATCAGGTACAGTCCTTTCGTCCCCAAAAGAGCAGGCGGGGTAGAGGCGCGTCCTTTCTGCCCAGAGGCAGAGGTAGGGGAAAAAAGCTGCAGCATACAGCCAGTTCCCAGGAACAAAAGTCCTCCCCCGCTTCTTCTTCTAAGTCCGCCGCATGACGCTGGGGCTCAACAGGCGGAGCCAGGTACGGTGGGGGCCCGTCTCAAAAACTTCAGCAATCAGTGGGCTCGCTCACAAGTAGATCCCTGGATCCTTCAAGTGGTATCTCAGGGGTACAGGCTGGAATTCGAGACATTTCCCCCCCCCCCCCGCCGTTTCCTCAAATCTGCCTTGCCAACAACTCCCTCAGGCAGGGAGGCTGTGATAGAGGCAATTCACAAGCTGTATTCCCAGCAGGTGATAGTCAAGGTGCCCCTACTTCAACAAGGACGGGGTTACTATTCCACAATGTTTGTGGTACCGAAACCGGACGGTTCGGTGAGACCCATTTTAAATTTGAAATCCTTGAACACATATATAAAAAAATTCAAGTTCAAGATGGAATCGCTCAGGGCGGTTATTGCAAGCCTGGAAGAGGGGGATTACATGGTATCACTGGACATCAAGGATGCTTACCTGCATGTCCCCATTTACCATCCTCACCAGGAGTACCTCAGATTTGGGGTACAGGATTGTCATTACCAATTCCAGACGTTGCCGTTCGGCCTGTCCACGGCACCGAGGGTATTTACCAAGGTAATGGCCGAAATTATGATACTCCTTCGAAAAAGGGGAGTTTTAATTATCCCATACTTGGACGATCTCCTGATAAAGCCGAGGTCCAGGGAGCAGTTGTTGGTCGGCGTAGCACTATCTCAGGAGGTGCTACACCAGCACGGTTGGATTCTAAATATTCCAAAGTCACAGCTGGTTCCTGCGACACGTCTACTGTTCCTGGGGATGATTCTGGACACAGTCCAGAAAAAAGTGTTTCTCCCAGAAGAGAAAGCCAAGGAGCTGTCATCTCTAGTCAGAGGCCTCCTGAAACCAAAACAGGTGTCGGTGCATCACTGCACGCGAGTCCTGGGAAATATGGTAGCTTCCAACGAAGCAATTCCATTCGGCAGGTTCCATGCCAGAACTTTTCAGTGGGACCTGTTGGACAAGTGGTCCGGATCGCATCTTCAGATGCATCGGTTGATAACCCTGTCTCCAAGGACCAGGGTATCTCTGCTGTGGTGGCTGCAAAGTGCTCATCTTCAAGAGGGCCACAGATTCTGCATACAGGACTGGGTCCTGGTGACCACGGATGCCAGCCTTCGAGGCTGGGGGGCAGTCACACAGGGAAGAAACTTCCAAGGACTTTGGTCAAGTCAGGAGACTTCCCTACACATAAATGTTCTGGAACTGAGGGCCATTTACAATGCCCTAAGTCAGGCAAAACCCCTGCTTCAAAACCAGCCGGTTCTGATCCAGTCAGACAACATCACGGCAGTCGCCCATGTAAACCGACAGGGCAGCACAAGAAGCAGGACGGCGATGGCAGAAGCCACAAGGATTCTCCGATGGGCGGAAAGTCACGTGTTAGCACTGTCAGCAGTGTTCATTCCGGGAGTGGACAACTGGGAAGCAGACTTCCTCAGCAGGCACGACCTCCACCCGGGAGAGTGGGGACTTCATCCAGAAGTCTTCCAACTGATTGTAAACCGTTGGGAAAGGCCACAGGTGGACATGATGGCGTCCCGCCTAAACAAAAAGCTAGAAAAATATTGCGCCAGGTCAAGGGACCCTCAGGCGATAGCTGTGGACGCTCTAGTGACACCGTGGGTGTACCGGTCGGTTTATGTGTTCCTCCCTCTTCCTCTCATACCCAAGGTACTGAGGATAATAAGGAAAAGAGGAGTAAGAACTATACTCATTGTTCCGGATTGGCCAAGAAGCGCTTGGTACCCGGAACTTCAAGAATTGATCTCAGAGGACCCATGGCCTCTGCCGCTCAGACAGGACCTGCTGCTGCAGGGGCCCTGTCTGTTCCAAGACTTACCGCGGCTGCGTTTGACGGCATGGCGGTTGAACACCGGATCCTAAAAGAAAAGGGTATTCCGGAGAAAGTAATTCCTACGCTCATTAAAGCTAGAAAAGATGTAACCGTACAACATTATCACCGCATATGGCGAAAATATGTTGCGTGGTGTGAGGCCAGGAAGGCCCCAACGGAGGAGTTTCAGCTGGGTCGATTTCTGTACTTCCTACAGTCAGGGGTGACTATGGGCCTAAAACTGGGTTCCATTAAGGTCCAGATTTCGGCTCTGTCGATTTTCTTCCAAAAAGAACTGGCTTCACTGCCTGAAGTTCAGACATTTGTTAAGGGAGTGCTGCATATTCAGCCTCCTTTTTGTGCCTCCAGTGGCACCGTGGGACCTCAATGTGGTGTTGGGTTTCCTAAAGTCACATTGGTTTGAGCCACTTAAAACCGTGGATTTAAAATATCTCACGTGGAAAGTGGTCATGCTTTTGGCCTTGGCTTCGGCTAGGCGAGTGTCAGAATTGGCGGCTTTGTCATGTAAAAGCCCCTATTTGATTTTCCATATGGATAGGGCAGAATTGAGGACTCGTCCCCAGTTTCTCCCTAAGGTGGTATCAGCTTTTCACTTGAACCAACCTATTGTTGTGCCTGCGGCTACTAGGGACTTGGAGGACTCCAAGTTACTGGACGTAGTCAGGGCCTTGAAAATTTATGTTTCCAGGACGACTGGAGTCAGGAAGACTGACTCGCTGTTTATCCTGTATGCACCCAACAAACTGGGTGCTCCTGCTTCGAAGCAGACTATTGCTCGCTGGATTTGTAGCACAATTCAGCATGCGCATTCTGCGGCTGGCCTGCCGCAGCCTAAATCTGTAAAAGCCCATTCCACGAGGAAAGTGGGCTCTTCTTGGGCGGCTGCCCGAGGGGTCTCGGCTTTACAACTTTGCCGAGCTGCTACTTGGTCAGGGGCAAACACGTTTGCAAAATTCTACAAATTTGATACCCTGGCTGAGGAGGACCTTGAGTTCTCTCATTCGGTGCTGCAGAGTCATCCGCACTCTCCCGCCCGTTTGGGAGCTTTGGTATAATCACCATGGTCCTTACGGAGTCCCAGCATCCACTTAGGACGTCAGAGAAAATAAGAATTTACTTACCGATAATTCTATTTCTCATAGTCCGTAGTGGATGCTGGGAACTCCGTAAGGACCATGGGGAATAGCGGCTCCGCAGGAGACTGGGCACAAAAGTAAAGCTTTAGGACTACCTGGTGTGCACTGGCTCCTCCCCCTATGACCCTCCTCCAAGCCTCAGTTAGGATACTGTGCCCGGACGAGCGTACACAATAAGGAAGGATTTATGAATCCCGGGTAAGACTCATACCAGCCACACCGATCACACCGTACAACCTGTGATCTGAATCCAGTTAACAGCATGATAACAGAGGAGCCTCTGGAAAGATGGCTCACAACCACAATAACCCGATTTTTGTAACAATAACTATGTACAAGTATTGCAGACAATCCGCACTTGGGATGGGCGCCCAGCATCCACTACGGACTATGAGAAATAGAATTATCGGTAAGTAAATTCTTATTTTCTCTGACGTCCTAGTGGATGCTGGGAACTCCGTAAGGACCATGGGGATTATACCAAAGCTCCCAAACGGGCGGGAGAGTGCGGATGACTCTGCAGCACCGAATGAGAGAACTCCAGGTCCTCCTCAGCCAGGGTATCAAATTTGTAGAATTTAGCAAACGTGTTTGCCCCTGACCAAGTAGCTGCTCGGCAAAGTTGTAAAGCCGAGACCCCTCGGGCAGTCGCCCAAGATGAGCCCACTTTCCGTGTGGAATGGGCTTTTACAGATTTTGGCTGTGGCAGGCCTGCCACAGAATGTGCAAGCTGAATTGTGCTACAAATCCAACGAGCAATAGTCTGCTTAGAAGCAGGAGCACCCAGCTTGTTGGGTGCATACAGGATAAACAGCGAGTCAGATTTTCTGACTCCAGCCGTCCTGGAAACATATATTTTCAGGGCCCTGACTACATCCAGCAACTTGGAGTCCTCCAAGTCCCTAGTAGCCGCAGGTACCACAATAGCCTGGTTCACGTGAAACGCTGAAAACCGCTTAGGGAGAAATTGAGGATGAGTCCTCAATTCCGCCCTGTCTGGAAGATCAGATAAGGGCCTTTACAGGATAAAGCCCCCAATTCTGACACGCGCCTGGCCGAGGCCAGGGCCAACAACATGACCACTTTCCATGTGAGATATTTTAACTCCACAGATTCAAGTGGTTCAAACCAATGTGACTTTAGGAACCCCAAAACTACATTGAGATCCCAAGGTGCCACTGGAGGCACAAAAGGAGGCTGTATATACAGTACCCCTTTTACAAACGTCTGAACTTCAGGAACTGAAGCTAGTTCTTTCTGGAAGAAAATTGACAGGGCCGAAATTGAACCTTAATGGACCCCAATTTTAGGCACATAGACACTCCTGTTTACAGGAAATGCAGGAATCGACCTAGTTGAAAATTCCTCCATCGGGGCCTTACTGGCCTCGCACCCCGCAACATATTTTCGCCAAATGCGGTGATAATGCTTTGCGGTTACATCCTTCCTGGCTTGATCAGGGTAGGGATGACTTCATCCGGAATGCCTTTTTCCTTCAGGATCCGGCGTTCAACCGCCCTGCCGTTAAACGCAGCCGCGGTAAGCCTTGGAATAGACAGGGTCCTTGCTGGAGCAGGTCCCTTCTTAGAGGTAGAGGCCACGGGTCCTCCGTGAGCATCTCTTGAAGTTCCGGGTACCAAGTCCTTCTTGGCCAATCCGGAGCCACGAGTATAGTTCTTACTCCCCTCCGTCTTATAATTCTCAGTACTTTTGGTATGAGAGGAAGAGGAGGGAACACATACACTGACTGGTACACCCACGGTGTTACCAGAGCGTCCACAGCTATTGCCTGAGGTTCCCTTGACCTGGCGCAATACCTGTCCAATTTTTTGTTTAGGCGGGACGCCATCATGTCCACCTTTGGTTTTTCCCAATGGTTTACAATCATGTGGAAGACTTCTGGGTGAAGTCCCCACTCTCCCGGGTGGAGGCCGTGCCTGCTGAGGAAGTCTGCTTCCCAGTTGTCCACTCCGGGAGTGAATGAATACTGCTGACAGTGCTATCCCATGATTTTCCGCCCAGCGAAGAATCCTTGCAGCTTCTGCCATTGACTGCTTCTTGTGCCACCCTGTCTGTTTACATGGGTGACTGCCGTGATGTTGTCCGACTGGATCAACACCGGCTGACCTTGAAGCAGAGGTCTTGCTAAGCTGAGAGCATTGTAAATGGCCCTTAGCTCCAGGATATTTATGTGAAATGATGTCTCCAGGCTTGACCATAAGCCCTGGAAATTTTTTCCCTGTGTGACTGCTCCCCAGCCTCGCAGGCTGGCATCCGTGGTCACCAGGACCCAGTCCTGAATGCCGACTCTGCGGCCCTCTAGAAGATGAGCACTCTGCAACCACCACAGGAGGGACACCCTTGTCCTTGGTGACCGGGTTATCCGCTGATGCATCTTAAGATGCGACCCGGACCATTTGTCCCGCAGGTCCCACTGGAAAGTTCTTGCGTGGAATCTGCCGAATGGCTTTTCTTCGTAGGAAGCTACCATTTTTCCCAGAACCCTTGTGCAGTGATGCACTGAGACTTGGCTCGGTTTTAGGAGGTTCCTGACTAGCACGGATAACTCCCTGGCTCTCTCCTCCGGGAGAAACACCTTTTTCTGAACTGTGTCCAGAATCATCCCTAGGAACAGAAGACGAGTCGTCGGAACCAGCTGCGATTTTGGAATATTGAGAATCCAATCTTGCTGTCGCCACACTACCTGAGATAGTGCTACACCGACCTCCAACTGTTCCCAGGATCTTACCCTTATCAGGAGATCGTCCAAGTAAGGGGTAACTAAAACTCCCTTCCTTCGAAGGAGTATCATCATTTCGGCCATTACCTTGGTAAAGACCCGGGGTGCCGTGGACCATCCAAACGGCAGCGTCTGAAACTGATGACAGTTCTGTACCCCAAACCTGAGGTACCCTTGGTGAGAAGGGTAAATTTGGACATGAAGGTAAGCATCCTTGATGTCCAGAGACACCATGTAGTCCCCTTCTCTTGAATTTGAACCTCTGTATGTAAGTGTTCAAAGATTTTAGATTTAAAATCGGTCTCACCGAGCCGTCCGGCTTCGGTACCACAACAGTGTGGAGTAATACCCCTTTCCCTGTTGCAGGAGGGGTACCTTAATTATCACGTGCTGGGAATACAGCTTGTGAATGGCTTCCAACACTGCCTCCCTGTCTGCTTGTAAAGCCCCAGCGTCATGCTGAGGGCTTGGCAGAGGCGGGGGAGGGCTTCTGTTCCTGGGAACTGGCTGATTTCTGCAGCCGTTTCCCTCTCTGTCACGGGGCAGAAATGAGGAACCTTTTGCCCACGTGCCCTTATGGGAACGAAAGGACTGCGCCTGATAATAAGGCATCTTCTTATGTTGAGAGGTGACCTGGGGTAAAAACGTGGATTTCCCAGCTGTTGCCGTGGCCACCAGGTCTGAAAGACCGACCCCAAATAACTCCTCCCCTTTATAAGGCAATACTTCCATATGCCATTTGGAATCCGCATCACCTGACCACTGTCGTGTCCATAACCCTCTTCTGGCAGAAATGGACAGCGCACTTACTCTTGATGCCAGTCGGCAAATATCCCGCTGTGCATCACACATATATAGAAATGCATCTTTTAAATGCTCTACAGGCAATAATATACTGTCCCTATCTAGGGTATCAATATTTTCAGTCAGGGAATCCGACCACGCCAACCCAGCACTGCACATCCAGGCTGAGGCGATTGCTGGTCGCAGTATAACACCAGTATGTGTGTAAATACATTTTAGGATACCCTCCTGCTTTCTATCAGCAGGATCCTTAAGGGCGGCCATCTCAGGAGAGGGTAGAGCCCTTGTTTTGACAAGCGTGTGAGCGCTTTATCCCCCCTAGGGGGTGTTCCCCAACGCACCCTAACCTCTGGCGGGAAAGGATATATGCCAATAACTTTTTAGAAATTATCAGTTTTTTTATCGGGGGAAACCCACGCTTCATCACACACCTCATTTAATTTCTCAGATTCAGGAAAACTACAGGTAGTTTTTCCTCACTGAACATAATACCCCTATTGGTGGTACTCGTATTATCAGAAATGTGTAAAACATTTTCCATTGCCTCAATCATGTAACGTGTGGCCCTACTGGAAGTCATATTTGTCTCTTCCCCGTCGACACTGGAGTCAGTATCCGTGTCGGCGTCTGTATTTGCCATCTGAGGTAACGGGCGCTTTAGAGCCCCTGACGGCCTATGAGACGTCTGGACAGGCACAAGCTGAGTAGCCGGCTGTCTCATGTCAATCACTGTCTTTTGTAAAGAGCTGACACTGTCATGTAATTCCTTCCAGCAGTTTATCCACTCAGGTGTCGACCCCCTAGGGGGTGACATCCCTATTACAGGCAATTTGCTCCGCCTCCACATCATTTTCCTCCTCATACATGTCGACACAAACGTACCGACACACAGCACACACACAGGGAATGCTCTGATAGAGGACAGGACCCCACTAGCCCTTTGGGGAGACAGAGGGAGAGTTTGCCAGCACACACCAGAGCGCTATATATATACAGGGATAACCTTATATAAGTGTTTTTCCCCTTATAGCTGCTGTATTGTTTATACTGCGCCTAATTAGTGCCCCCCTCTCTTTTTTAACCCTTTCTGTAGTGTAGTGACTGCAGGGGAGAGCCAGGGAGCTTCCCTCCAACGGAGCTGTGAGGGAAAATGGCGCCAGTGTGCTGAGGAGATAGGCTCCGCCCCTTTCTCGGCGGCCTTTTCTCCCGTTTTTCAGTGTAATCTGGCAGGGGTTAAAATTCATCCATATAGCCCTGGGGGCTATATGTGATGTATTTTCGCCAGCCAAGGTGTTTTTATTGCTGCTCAGGGCGCCCCCCCCTAGCGCCCTGCACCCTCAGTGACCGAAGTGTGCTGAGGAGCAATGGCGCACAGCTGCAGTGCTGTGCGCTACCTTGGTGAAGACAGGATGTCTTCTGCCGCCGATTTTCCGGACCTCTTCTTGCTTCTGGCTCTGTAAGGGTGCCGGCGGCGCGGCTCTGGGACCGGACTCCATGGCTGGGCCTGTGTTCGATCCCTCTGGAGCTAATGGTGTCCAGTAGCCTAAGAAGCCCAATCCACTCTGCACGCAGGTGAGTTCGCTTCTTCTCCCCTTAGTCCCTCGATGCAGTGAGCCTGTTGCCAGCAGGTCTCACTGAAAATAAAAAACCTAAAACTAAACTTTCCACTAAGCAGCTCAGGAGAGCCCCTAGTGTGCACCCTTCTCGTTCGGGCACAAAAATCTAACTGAGGCTTGGAGGAGGGTCATAGGGGGAGGAGCCAGTGCACACCAGGTAGTCCTAAAGCTTTACTTTTGTGCCCAGTCTCCTGCGGAGCCGCTATTCCCCATGGTCCTTACGGAGTTCCCAGCATCCACTAGGACGTCAGAGAGAATAAGATTTTACTCACCGGTAAATCTATTTCTCGTAGTCCGTAGTGGATGCTGAGCGCCCGTCCCAAGTGCGGACTGTCTGCAATACTTGTATATAGTTATTGTTAACTAAAGGGTTATTGTTGAGCCATCTGTTGAGAGGCTCTGTTATGTTCATACTGTTAACTGGGTATAATATCACGAGTTATACGGTGTGATTGGTGTGGCTGGTATGAGTCTTACCCGGGATTCAAAATCCTTCCTTATTGTGTCAGCTCTTCCGGGCACAGTATCCTAACTGAGGTCTGGAGGAGGGTCATAGTGGGAGGAGCCAGTGCACACCAGGTAGTCCTAAAGCTTTCTTAGTTGTGCCCAGTCTCCTGCGGAGCCGCTATTCCCCATGGTCCTTACGGAGTCCCAGCATCCACTACGGACTACGAGAAATAGATTTACCGGTAAGGAAAAATCTTATTTTAGAGTGCCCAGTCTCCTGCGGAGCCAGTCTATTCCCCATGGTCCTTACGGAGTTCCCAGCATCCACTAGGACGTCAGAGAAATTGCGACTTTACCGGATGTTCATACTTTCACTCAGGGTGTGTTGCGTATCCAACCTCCCTATGTCCCGCCTGTGGCTCCTTGGGATTTGCCTGTGGTTTTGGAGGCGTTGCAGGAGCCTCCATTTGAACCCCTTGGTTCAGCTGACCTTAAGAGGCTTTCCCTTAAGGTGGTGTTCTTGCTGGCTATTGCCTCGGCTAGAAGAGTGTCGGATTTGGGTGCCCTTTCCTGTAGTTGCCCATATCTGATTTTTCACCGTGACCGGGCGGTACTTCGGACTCGTCCTGGTTATTTACCAAAGGTGGTGTTCTCGTTCCACCTTAATCAGGAGATTGTGGTTCTGGCCTTTGTCTCTCCTGATTTGTCTCCCAAAGAGCGGTCTTTGGATGTGGTACGGGCTCTCCGTATCTATGTGAAGAGAACTGCTTCTATTCGAAAGTCTGATTCTCTCTTTGTTTTGTTTGGATTTCACAAACGTGGCTGGCCTGCTCACAAGCAAACCCTGGCCAGATGGATTAGAATGGTGATTGCACATGCTTATGTGAAGGCTGGTCTGTCCGCTCCTGCTCACATTACGGCCCATTCTACTCGGTCTGTTGGACCTTCTTGGGCAGCCCAACGTGGTGCGACCCTTGACCAATTGTGCAAGGCGGCTACGTGGTCCTCCGGGAACACGTTCATAAGGTTCTATGCTTTCGATACTGCCGCTTCCCAGGATGCTTCCTTTGGACGCCGGGTTCTTGTGCCCGCTACAGTGCGTTCCCTCCCATAAGGAACTGCTTTAGGACATCCCCATTGTCCATCCTTGTGGAGCCCAGTGTACCCCGCAGCAGAAAACGAGTTTTATGGTAAGAACTTACCGTTGTTAAAACTCTTTCTGCGAGGCACACTGGGCTCCACAAGGCGCCCACCCTGACGCACTTAGCTTCTTCGGGTTGGTATGGCATTAGCCGCTGACACTTCTCCTGTTGTGAGAGTGTGGTGTATGTGGCTACTAACCGTTGTCGTCTCTTTTCCTGCTACTGCATTGGGCTGGTTAACTAAAAACTGAGCTCCTGTGCTGGGAGGCGGGGTTATAGAGGAGGTGGCGCTGTGCATTCTGGCCAACAGTCAAAGCTTTGAGCTTGTTGGTGCCTCAGATTAAGATCCTACTCTACACCCCATATTGTCCATCCTTGTGGAGCCCAGTGTACCTCGCAGAGAGAGTTTTAACAACGGTAAGTTCTTACCATAACACTCGATACCCCATGGAGGCGCAAGCAAAATTTAGAGGCTTTCCTATCTGTAATTACCTACAATGAATCTTGTTCTATGGGGGTCATTCCGAGTTGATCGCACGTAGGAACTTTTTGCTGGTTGTGCGATTAACTTGACATCGCCTATGGGGGAGTGTATATCTGCATAGCAGGGCTGCGATTGCTTGTGCAGCCCTGCTATGCTAAAAACATTTCAAGCAAAACAAGAGTATCCCTAGACCTACTTACCCTTTGCGACGTATCCAACGATGCAGGTCCCGGATTTGACGTCAGACATCCGCCACCACGCCTTCCTCCTGTCAATCTTATTGCGGTCGCCGCTGCGACCGCTTTCCTCATTACCGGCGTCATTGCCGTCGCCGGGCAACAAAGCACGCATGCAATGCGCACACCGCGCATGCGCAGTCCTGATGCCTTCGCACCACTACGAAGAACCACTGCGTGCGAACTGGTCAGAATGACCCCCTATATCTCTACCAAAATTACAAAAAATAAGAATTTACTTACCGATAATTCTATTTCTCGGAGTCCGTAGTGGATGCTGGGGTTCCTGAAAGGACCATGGGGAATAGCGGCTCCGCAGGAGACAGGGCACAAAAGTAAAGCTTTTACAGGTCAGGTGGTGTGTACTGGCTCCTCCCCCTATGACCCTCCTCCAGACTCCAGTTAGGTACTGTGCCCGGACGAGCGTACACAATAAGGGAGGATTTTGAATCCCGGGTAAGACTCATACCAGCCACACCAATCACACCGTACAACTTGTGATCTAAACCCAGTTAACAGTATGATAACAGAGGAGCCTCTGAAAGATGGCTTCCTAAACAATAACCCGAATTAGTTAACAATAACTATGTACAAGTATTGCAGATAATCCGCACTTGGGATGGGCGCCCAGCATCCACTACGGACTCCGAGAAATAGAATTATCGGTAAGTAAATTCTTATTTTCTCTATCGTCCTAAGTGGATGCTGGGGTTCCTGAAAGGACCATGGGGATTATACCAAAGCTCCCAAACGGGCGGGAGAGTGCGGATGACTCTGCAGCACCGAATGAGAGAACTCCAGGTCCTCCTTTGCCAGGGTATCAAATTTGTAAAAATTTACAAACGTGTTCTCCCCTGACCACGTAGCTGCTCGGCAGAGTTGTAATGCCGAGACCCCTCGGGCAGCCGCCCAAGATGAGCCCACCTTCCTTGCGGAATGGGCCTTAACAGATTTAGGCTGTGGCAGGCCTGCCACAGAATGTACAAGTTGAATTTTGTTACAAATCCAACGAGCAATCGACTGCTTAGAAGCAGGTGCACCCAACTTGTTGGGTGCATACAGTATAAACAGCGAGTCAGATTTTCTGACTCCAGCCGTCCTTTAAATGTATATTTTTAAGGCTCTGACAACGTCCAACAACTTGGAGTCCTTCAAGTCGTCTGTAGCCGCAGGCACTACAATAGGCTGGTTCAGGTGAAACGCTGATACCACCTTAGGGAGAAAATGCGGACGCGTCCGCAGCTCTGCCCTATGTCGAATGGAAAATTAAATAAGGGCTTTTATAAAACAAAGCCGCCAGTTCAGATACTCTCCCAGCCGAAGCCAGGGCCAGTAACATAGTCACTTTCCATGTGAGATATTTCAAATCCACATTCTTTAGTGGTTCAAACCAATTGGATTTGAGGAAATCTAAAACTACATTTAGATCCCACGGTGCCACCTTAGGCACCACAGGAGGCTGTATATGCAGTACTCCTTTGATAAAAATCTGGACCTCAGGGACTGAGGCCAATTCTTTTTGGAAGAATATTGATAGGGCCGAAATTTGAACCTTAATAGATCCCAATTTGAGACCCATAGACAATCCTGATTGCAGGAAATGTAGGAAAACGACCCAGTTGAAATTCCTCCATCGGAGCCCTCCGCTGCTCGCACCACGCAACATATTTTCGCCAAATACGGCGATAATGCTTCGCGGTGACTTCCTTCCTTGCCTTTATCAAGGTAGGAATGACTTCTTCTGGAATGCCTTTTCCTTTTAGGATCTGGCATTCAAACGCCATGCCGTCAAACGCAGCCGCGGTAAGTCTTGAAAAAGACAAGGACCCTGCTGAAGCAGGTCCCTTCTCAGAAGTAGAGGCCACGGATCGTCCGTGACCATCTCTTGAAGTTCCGGGTACCAAGTCCTTCTTGGCCAATCCGGAGCCACTAGTCTTACTCCTCTTTGCCGTATAATCCTCAATACCTTTGGTATGAGAGGCAGAGGAGGAAACACATATACCGACTGGTACACCCAAGGTGTTACCAGCGCGTCCACAGCTATTGCCTGCGGATCTCTTGACCTGGCGCAATACCTGTCCAGTGTTTTGTTGAGGCGAGACGCCATCATGTCCACCATTGGTTTTACCCAACGGTTTAATAGCATGTGGAAAACTTCTGGATGAAGTCCCCACTCTCCCGGGTGAAGGTCGTGTCTGCTGAGGAAGTCTGCTTCCCAGTTGTCCACGCCCGGGATGAATACTGCTGACAGTGCTATCACGTGATTCTCCGCCCAGCGAAGGATCCTGGCAGCCTCTGCCATTGCCCTCCTGCTTCTTGTGCCGCCCTGTCTGTTTACATGGGCGACTGCCGTGATGTTGTCCGACTGGATCAACACCGGTCTTTCTTGAAGCAGAGGTTCCGCCTGGCTTAGAGCATTGTAGATTGCTCTTAGTTCCAGAATGCTTATGTGAAGAGACTTTTTCAGGCTCGACCACACTCCCTGGAAATTTCTTCCCTGTGTGACTGCTCCCCAGCCTCTCAGGCTGGCATCCGTGGTCACCAGGATCCAATCCTGCATGCCGAATCTGCGGCCCTCCAATAGATGAGCCTCCTGCAACCACCACAGAAGGGATACCCTTGTCCTCGGCGACAGGGTTATCCGCAGGTGCATCTGAAGATGCGACCCTGACCATTTGTCCAACAGATCCCTTTGCATGGAATCTGCCGAAAGGGATTGCTTCGTAAGAAGCTACCATTTTTTCCCAGGACTCTTGTGCATTGATGTACAGACACCTTTCCTGGTTTTAGGAGGTTCCTGACCAGGTCAGATAACTCCTTGGCTTTTTCTTCGGGAAGAAAAACCTTTTTCTGAACTGTGTCCAGAATCATCCCCAGGAACAGCAGACGAGTTGTCGGCATTAATTGGGATTTTGTAATATTCAGAATCCATCCGTGCTGCTTTAGCACCTCTTGAGATAGTGCTAAACCCATCTCTAGCTGTTCTCTGGACCTTGCCCTTATTAGGAGATCGTCCAAGTATGGGACAATTAATACGCCTTTTCTTCGAAGAAGAAATATTATCTCGGCCATTACCTTTGTAAAGACCCGAGGTGCCGTGGACAAACCAAACGGCAGCGTCTGAAACTGATAGTGACAGTTTTGTACAACGAACCTGAGGTACCCCTGGTGTGAGGGGTAATTGGAATGTGGAGATACGCATCCTTGATGTCCAAGGATACCATAAAGTCCCCTTCTTCCAGGTTCGCTATCACTGCTCTGAGTGACTCCATCTTGAACTTGAACTTCTTTATGTACAGGTTCAAGGACTTCAGATTTAGAATAGGCCTTACCGAGCCATCCGGCTTCGGTACCACAAAAAGAGTGGAATAATACCCCTTCCCTTGTTGTAGAAGAGGTACCTTGACTATCACCTGCTGAGAATACAGCTTGTGAATGGCTTCCAAAACCGTCTCCCTTTCTGAGGGGGACGTTGGTAAAGCAGACTTCAGGAAACGGCGAGGTGGCTCTGTCTCTAATTTCAACCTGTACCCCTGAGATATTATCTGCAGGATCCAGGGATTTACCTGCGAGTGAGCCCACTGCGCGCTGTAATTCTTGAGACGACCGCCTACCGCCCCCGAGTCCGCTTGCGAAGCCCCAGCGTCATGCTGAGGCTTTTGTAGAAGCCGGGGAGGGCTTCTGTTCCTGGGAAGGAGCTGCCTGTTGCTGTCTCTTCCCTCGTCCTCTGCCTCGTGGCAGATATGAATAGCCCTTTGCTCTCTTATTTTTAAAGGAACGAAAGGGCTGCGGTTGAAAGGTCGGTGCCTTTTTCTGTTGGGGAGTGACTTGAGGTAGAAAGGTGGATTTCCCGGCCGTAGCCGTGGCCACCAAATCCGATAGACCGACCCCAAATAACTCCTCTACGCATCGCCTGTCCACTGTCGTGTCCATAAAGCTCTTCTGGCCGAAATGGACATAGCACTTACCCGTGATGCCAGTGTGCAGATATCTCTCTGTGCATCACGCATATAAAGAAATGCATCCTTTATTTGTTCTAACGACAGTAAAATATTGTCCCTGTCCAGGGTATCAATATTTTCGATCAGGGACTCTGACCAAACTACCCCAGCACTGCACATCCAGGCAGTCGCAATAGCTGGTCGTAGTATAACACCTGCATGTGTGTATATACCTTTTTGGATATTTTCCATCCTCCTATCTGATGGATCTTTAAGTGCGGCCGTCTCAGGAGAGGGTAACGCCACTTGTTTTGATAAGCGTGTTAGCGCTTTGTCCACCCTAGGAGGTGTTTCCCAGCGCTCCCTAACCTCTGGCGGGAAAGGGTATAAAGCCAATAACTTCTTTGAAATTAGCAGTTTTTTATCGGGGCACCCCACGCTTCATCACACACGTCATTTAATTCTTCTGATTCGGTAAAAACTACTGGTAGTTTTTTCACACCCCACATAATACCCTGTTTAGTGGTACCTGTAGTATCAGCTAAATGTAACATCTCCTTTATTGCCAAAATCATATAACGTGTGGCCCTACTGGAAAATACGGTTGATTCGTCACCTTCACCACCGGAATCAGTGCCTGTGTCTGGGTCTGTGTCGACCGACTGAGGCAAGGGGCGTTTTACAGCCCCTGACGGTGTTTGAGGCGCCTGGACAGGCACTAATTGAGTGTCCGGCCGCCTCATGTCGGCAAACGACTGCTTAAGCGAGTTGACGCTATCCCGTAATTCCACAAATAAAGGCATCCATTCTGGTGTCGACCCCCTAGGAGGTGACATCCTCATATTTGGCAATTGCTCCGCCTCCACACCAATAACGTCCTCATACATGTCGACACACACGTACCGACACACAGCAGACACACAGGGAATGCTCTATACGAAGACAGGACCCACTAGCCCTTTGGGGAGACAGAGGGAGAGTCTGCCAGCACACACCAAAAAACGCTATATATGACAGGGATAGCCTTATGATTAAGTGCTCCCTTATAGCTGCTTTTATATTAATATATTGCCATTTATTTTGCCCCCCCTCTCTGTTATACCCTGTTTCTGTAGTGCAGTGCAGGGGAGAGACCTGGGAGCCTTCCTGACCAGCGGAGCTGTGACAGAAAATGGCGCCGTGTGCTGAGGAGATAGGCCCCGCCCCTTTTTCGGCGGGCTCGTCTCCCGCTATTTAGTACATTTAGGCAGGGGTAAATATCTCCATATAGCCTCTGGGGCTATATGTGAGGTATTTTTAGCCTTTTTAAAGGTTTTCATTTGCCTCCCAGGGCGCCCCCCCCCCAGCGCCCTGCACCCTCAGTGACTGCCGTGTGAAGTGTGCTGAGAGGAAAATGGCGCACAGCTGCAGTGCTGTGCGCTACCTTAAGAAGACTGCAGGAGTCTTCAGCCGCCGATTCTGGACCTCTTCTTGCTTCAGCATCTGTGAGGGGGCCGGCGGCGTGGCTCCGGTGACCATCCAGGCTGTACCTGTGATCGTCCCTCTGGAGCTTCATGTCCAGTAGCCAAGAAGCCAATCCATCCTGCACGCAGGTGAGTTCACTTCTTCTCCCCTCTGTCCCTCGTTGCAGTGATCCTGTTGCCAGCAGGAATCACTGTAAAATAAAAAACCTAAGCTAAACTCTCTAAGCAGCTCTTTATGAGAGCCACCTAGAATTGCACCCTTCTCGGCCGGGCACAAAAATCTAACTGGAGTCTGGAGGAGGGTCATAGGGGGAGGAGCCAGTACACACCACCTGACCTGTAAAAGCTTTACTTTTGTGCCCTGTCTCCTGCGGAGCCGCTATTCCCCATGGTCCTTTCAGGAACCCCAGCATCCACTTAGGACGATAGAGAAAAAAGCATTCTATCCATTCCATGAAGGCTGCCATGTAAGATGTAAGGTAATGTTTCTGACTATCTGGGTTGATGGACAAATAGGCAGGTGCCAGTTTTCCCAGACGCAGGTGTTCAGCAAACTGGATGTACCCGATCACAAGGGGGCTGGTTGACCTTTGATTGCACACATATGGGTACAGTCATCACCTCACCTCACCGCATTTACCAGGATGAATGATAATAATACCAATCAAAATCTGAGCATGTGCTTCCTAACCCCCACCCAGGGGTTAAAGTGGGGGGGTGGGATTGAGGTGGAACTGAGTTCCACCACCTATAATCGTAGGGGGAACTAGCTCCACCTCTTCCATTGCCCTGCACAGTAATTCCAACAGAAAAGCCTGCCCCATAACCTACGTCATCACAGTGTTACTGATGAGCTGCAGCCACCTCCCCCTTCCTCAGGTCCTGGTGACTTATGGTCCTGCTCTATCTACAGCCCTCCAACTCCTGGTACTCACACACGCTGTGTCTGTTGGACAGAATTCATCCCCTCCTCAGGTCCCAGTGGCTTTCTTTTCCGGTACAGCATATGTGATGTCATGCGGTCACCCCTGCTGAAGTGAAGAGGAGCAGGCTCTGTGCATTAAGATAAGATGAGAGGGGGCTGGAGGGACAAGAGAGGTGGGGAAGCTGCTGGAGGGACACAGGTGGTGAGTGTTGGAGTGACAGAGGCAGAGATGTGTGTAAGGGGCACTACTGTGGTCATTATATGTAAGGAGCACTACTACTGTGGTCATTATGTGTAAGGAGCACTACTATTGTGGGTATTATGTGTAAGGAGCACTACTACTGTGGTCATTATGTGTAAGGAGCACTACTACTGTGGGTATTCTCTATATAAGCAGCACTACTACTGTGGGCAGATTGTGTATAAGCGGCACTTCTGTGGGCATTATGTGTATAAGGGGCACTACTACTGTTGGAATTGTGCACATGGAGCACTGTATATAAGGGGTACTCCTGTGAGGAATAACGTGTATAAATGGTACCATTGTGTAGCACAATGTGAATAAAGGGCACTACCAAGTGATGTGAACATAATAAGGGACATTAACGGGCATTTTGCCTCTTTTCAACCTCATTAACTATGTTACTATGTGGTGTAATATGAATCAGAGGCACTACATGCGGTGTAATGTGAATAACATTGGGCTACTGTGTGGTGTAATTTGAATTGGGAGTACTACTGTGTGACCATGCTGCTTCTTTGTGAGAGCAATGTCCCTTTATAAAGTATAGGAAGTAGGGCACAAATTTATATTTTGCATGGGGTGCAGAAAACACTAGCACTGGATCTATTTAATGTGGGTGGGGGGAGGGGAGGTGGTAGAGTAAATGAGTTCCACCACCTCTCCAGGACCACTTTAAGCCCTGCCCCCACCCCACACACAGAAACAGCCTCCTTACATTGTGGGGAAGATCTACTGTATGCAGCCAGCTGTGAAAATGGCTTTGCAAATCAGAAAAATATTCAGTGCAATGCTTTGCTATTCAAAGTGACATAACAGTGCCACCTAGCGATGCGCCATGGGAACTGCAGAAAGTAATTTTTGCTGGAAAGATCATTATTGTTAACCCCTTACAAAGTGATCTTAAATATCGAAGCATTTTATAATTATTCTTTCTTAGAGGTTAAATGATCATAAAACATGCAGCCCAGAAAAATTTATATTTTATAAATACAAGTGCCTGCCTAATTCATACACTTGATTAGGTACACTCTCTAACAAAGAACATTTAACAATACTTGTATAAGGGCAAATCTAACCAGTCCCCTCCACCCAGCTGGCCTCTTCATCATCTGCTGAAAGATGTCACTTTTAAATCAAGTGTATTTATATAATCAGTTGCTGATTTTAAAACACCGCACAAAGAGAGTAGAATCTTCAGACAGGTACTACTGTATGTGATATATTTTTATAATAAATAAAAAAAGATAAAACTTGTATTTATTCATCAGTGTCTCTCGATGTGGAAGTCACACAGAATTGTCACTGAGATGATTGCGTACTGCTGTAGCCCACAGCAGAGATAGAGATAACATGCTGCTTTTTTCCCCCACTGCTAAAATGAATCAGATAAATATGATGTTACACATCTGGTGTTCTAATTTTACAGTATCGTCTTGGCAGGGGCGAGGCAGCTGTCTTAGGCATCAAGCTTTGGGGACCTGCAGAATAAAGTGACGTCATTTATTTATTTATTTTTATGCCAAGTATTCAACTATACCTACGTTTATGGTAATTTGTAGAAGGCAAACATAATACATCTGCCTCCCTTCTCCTATAAGCCCTTCACAATCCAATTCAAGCTTCTCTCACTCACTTACAAAGCCCTCACCCACTTCTCTCCCATCTACATCTTTGACCTCATCTCCCTCCACACTCCCGCCCTCTTCACCCCACAAATGCACTGCCTACTGATTACTTCCTCCCATTCCTACCTCCAAGCTTTTACCTGTGCTGCTCCTTCTCTCTGGAATTCTCTCCCTCTATCAGATTCTTTACCTCTATACAAAACTTCAAACAGGCTCTCAAGACCCACTTATTCCTCAAACCCAGCCAAATCTCATCCTAACCCTCTGTTCCACGCTGTCTACCCCATCTGTGTCACCCGTCTGTCTGCCCCTCCCCTTTAGAATGTAAGATCACGAGCAGGGCCCTTTTCCCGCACGTGCTTATCCTTCTCTTACGGTCATCTACTTTGTACAATAGTTTCTGCCAGCCTGCAGCACATTTCAGTGGTATGACCGCTAATACACCAATGTTCATAAACCATGTATATTTTCTGCATGGTTTTCATATTTTGCTCATTTGTTAGGCACTGCGGAACCCTTGTGGAACTATATAAATAAATGATAAGACAGAGGTGGACAACACGTGTCTCTTTAAAAAGTGGGTTGCAGCTGCAGACAATCCAGAGATTAGACAGGCTGGGAGCAGGCAAGTGCCATAGTCCAGGCGCTCCGCTGCGCAATACGCAGGGGGGGGGGGGGGGATGGGGGGAGGTGGTGTTACACAACACACCGTAGGAGGATGAGCAGTGTGCTCTCCCTCCTCTGGGCCACAGAAATCTGCGTGGTCCAGTTGTAAAGTGGGGGAGGTATGACTGTCATAATGGGTGGTTGGGTAGGCATGAGATCGTAAGGGGCAAGCATTAGGAACTGATGGGCATATAAAGTGCATGTAGAAAAGTCAGATGGCATGTGTGCGAGGCATGATTGGCATGCAAGATTCAGGGGCAGTTAGGGAAGTCTGCTGACCGGTGATGGCTTGAGGGGTATGACACTTGCAGGAATCTATAGACTCAGACCTGTAGGCCATTCCTTGTACAAGTGATGCACACCACGGAAGCTGCCAGCACAGGGACAGCCTACACAATTTAGCCATTTCTGCAGGAACCCTCCAGTCCAAGTTTTGGTCTCGACGCCAACCAGCCTCACTGTACCTTCTTTATTACAGCCCCGTGTACAAAGCTGTAATAAGTACCGGTTGGTAGACAAGTAACCGCATCGAGTAGGATATCTGTCATGTTAAAGCGCTGAAACGGCTCCACACACACTCCGTCTGCAAGTTCAGCAGTGGAAAGAGCACAGGCAATTCTCTACTGAGTTACGGCAGAAGACCATTGTACAGGTCATAAATGTTCTGCACAAGTACACATGGCACCAAGAGAAGCGCACCATCAATTATTCCCAAACTAAGTCCATAATGTTGAAGAGAAAGGTTACTTGGCACTGTTTTGGTGCATGAATTCTCTGTGAAGGTTAGGTTAATGCTTATCACTATTTAATGGTACCAAGTGACCATCTTCCATTATGTCTTTTCTTATGGGGCATCTTCTACAATGACCATACCATGCCCACACAGCAGCTGTCCAGTCAATGATTAATATGATGCTGGAGTTATCCACGTGCCATAACTTCCTCGCTGGCACCAATCCAGCACTTGTGGGATAGTCTGCAGCGATGCCTGAGATAGTGCACTTTCTACCACCTTCAACCAGGTGGCAGATCAATGACTTGTGGAAGGATGGTGCTGCTTTGAAAGAGTGTACACAGGCCACACACACTCTGTATAAGGTATTTCAGTTACTTTTCCAATACCAGTAGGAAAACCTTCGGACACAGACTACCTTTGCAATGACGAAAAAATGTCCAAAAATAAATATGGTTAGGTTGACAAAAATTGGCACCGAGTGGTCATTTAATATGTATAAATATATCCAAAACTAAGTTTGAAGATTTAGATTTATTTTACCTATACCCAGGGCCAGACGCAGGACATCCAACACAACAAGGGAAACCATACTCACCTATAGCCTAGTAAAGACCTGTTCACTGTAAGGGAGAGCAGGCTGTAGGATTACTACCCTACAGTATATTGCAGTGTTAGCATACTCTTTATATGGGAATTCTAAACTAAACAACGGTACACCAAGATTTTTAGACACCATTGCTCTAAGACGGGTGGGGAACCTTTTTTCTACCAAGGGACATTTGGATATCTATAAAATCCTTCGGGGGCCATACAAACATTATCAACTAAAAAATTAGCCTGTCCCCAGTAGTTGTGCCCCAGTAGATATGCCCCCAGTAGTTATGTCCCCAGTCAGTTATGCCCCAGTAGATATGCCCCCAGTCACTAGTTATGCCCCATTAAATATGCCCTATTAGATATGCCCCCTATTAGCACCACTTACACACACACAAAGTGTACTCCTGCCTCCGGCAGCTGCTGAGGTAAAGAAGCCGTGCGCCTGCTTGTAACAAAATCTCAGCGGGCGCCCAGTATCTCCCTCAGTTAGGTGAGCCAGGCCGGATCAAGTGGCTCTGCGGGCCTTATACGGCCCGCGGGCCTGAGGTTCCCCACTCCTGCTCTAAGACTTTCAGCGAGAGCTGCTAATGGTGATTGGAGAAGCCCTATCTGTATGTGACATCCTGGTAAATAAGGGGGAGCAGAAGGAAACCCCACCACAAAAGAACTCTTATTGGAAAGAAAGGAGATTTAGTACAGGTTGCAAGGCTGTACGTTGTTTTTTTTAAACTTAAATCTAGTCCCATCTGTAAATGCCGCTGGTGGAAAGCTGATGAGTAGGTCCTACAAGCACCCAGCACTGGTTAGGGCTGTAACGCCCAGGGTCGGAATCCCGGAGGTTAGCATCTAGACCACGGGATCCCGGCCGCCAGGGACATATCCCAGTTCACATGTGTTATCGTCCGCAAACTGAATTTCTTTTCTGATGCAAAAAAATTTTAAAGAAAGGGGCCTTAATACAGTAGCCCAAGACTCACCATCGTGCTAAATTCGTGAAAAAAGTATCATTTTTTCCAGCTAAAAAATTATCGGGGCTAATAGGATACCCCAAGTCAGAAAACACACACACACACTGCGCTAGCGCCTTTAAGCGTGCATTTATAAACCTTGGCGTAGATGCCTGCTTTTTGCAGTTTTGAAAATGTGGATCAATGCTAAATCGAGAACCACAAAATATTTATTTTTGGTAGTAATATAAACAAAAATAGTTTTATTTCAGATTATTTTCTTGCCGTTTCAATAGGAAAAAAAGTTTTTATCCCATATTTGAGTACAATTCATTTACAGTGTGAGGAGGTATAACGAAATCAAAGGATTTTTGGAAAATTCTAAATGTTAAATACAAAAAAAACACAAAAAAACCCCCACAAAAAAACACAAAATAGGCTCAGAACAGGGGGGTGAAAACACTCCGTTGCGAAGCGTTAAAAACATGGCTATGATTTTTTAACGAGAAAAAAAAAAAGTTTCATGCAACTAAAAAAAAAAAGTTTTTTTTTTTTTAAATGAAACTATTGCAGCATCTCTGGAGCTGGTATAAAAATGCATTCTATCAACTGTAAATTAGCAGATTTATACAACAGGGCAGAAGAAATAATATACCAAACACGTAGGCGTTTTATAAATTCCAAATTTTCCTATTTATCTTAACCATGTAAAAACAGTTAAAAAAAGAAAAGAAAAATTAAAATAAACTTGCGTGTCCAAAATCAGTAATTTATGAAATTGTACAAAAAAAAAAAAGGGGGGGAAGGGTGTATGTAACTAGCACTGAATAAAACAATAAAAAAATGCTTTAATTTAAATGATCTTGTTTTTTAAGAAGTTTAGATTTATTTAAACATCCTAGCGTATTTGTGCAGTGTATTGAAATGAGTATGTTTTCCAAAACAACTATGTATTATTCCACCATGTACGTTCGGGAGATTGGGGGGCGAACAGGAGGAAAAAAAAAAAAAAAAAAATCGGGAAGTGCACTCACAGAATAGTGGTACTATATATATATATATATATATATATAAACTATACCTAACCAAAAATAAAAAAAATAAAAAACCCAAAACAATTTTAGTTGTGCTCACGGCTTTTAGATACATTTATACATACCAAAACATAATTAAACAAAATAAAAATAAAATACGAGAAATTAGAAAAAAAAAAATCCTATTTTATGCACATCCTCAGCAACCCTTTCGATTCGCCATATTCGGGTAACCTAAAGACACCGGGGGAAACCTCAGTTTTAATATCCATTAAGACTCTGTCCACTTAGGATAACATCAAAACCCTGAGGCCTTCTGTCCTCCTTCGTACACATATTTGATCTGAATTCTAATTTCCCTTCCCTTACTCCACTATTTCCGCAGTGGCCAAGGTCCAACCTGATCCCAAAAGGGCAGTGGTCCCATAGTCACATAGCTGTACCACTAAAGGTAAAATATATGTTCTATATATACACACACTCAACTAAAGGGAAAACAATTCAGACAACTTAGTGGTTACTAATTCTAAACAATGTAAAATTTAATTAAAAGAAAAATGAATTTGCCAAACAAAAACACAGGTATTCAATGCATCTCCGATACTTGAAACTGTTCCAGTACAGAATAAATGGGCTGGAAAATGTACAAAGTCTCATAGGATTTAGTTCTTTGGCAATTAAAGAACTTTTCAGTTTTAGAATCCAAGACTAGTGCATTGGGCCATCTTGGCTGAGCACAAAACCAGCACATTTTGATATTAACAGTAGGAAAATATATCTCTATATTATCTTCAAATGGAAAGGAATCCATGCTTTCTGAAAGTCCTTAGATCTGAAAAGGAGAGGGGGGGAACCAGTTAATACACTGAACATAGAAATTATTATTTTTAAACACTAAAAAGTGATGCTGAGACAACCCATCTATTAATGTTTATATAGCGCTAGAGCACAGGTTCTCAAACTCCATCCTCCGGACCCCACAGTTCATGTTTTCCAGGTCCACTATGGGATTTTTAAAATGAGACAGTTAGTGATACACGGTGCAGTTGTCAGGTGACCTGGAAAACATGACCTGTGTGGGGTCCTGAGGATAGAGTTTGAGAACCACTGCGCTAGAATATTCTGTTGTGCTTTACAATTGCAAAACACAGTAATAAAACAGTACTTGTTGCTAGCAGGCAGAGAGCGCAGAGGGTCTTGCTCACATGTTTCCAATAATCCATTTCAAAACACAACACCTGTGGGGTCTACTACGTTATGCCGGCTGACGGGATCCCAGCGCCGGGGTCCTGACCGCTGGCATGCTGACAGCGGGGCGAGCGCAATAGAGCAGTGCGCGCCACGCTATTTTTTCCTCCCTCCAGGGGTGTCGTGGACCCCCCAAGAGGGAGAATAGTTGTCGGTATGCCAGCATATCAAATGCCTCCCCACCTGTGATGTACTAGTGGTGGCAATGGGAGGGGACCTCCTTACATAATGGGGTATAGGGCCCGATTCAGAGATTTACGCAACCCAATGTTTTTGTAGTTCATCACTCGATTGCGCATACGTCCGAGTCGCACTGAGCATGTGGCGGAATGGTCATGCGGCTGTGGTCGCAGGGAGGGTTTATTTGCAAAGTAATTGACAGTCAGGGACCGCTTGGGGACAGTTACAGGAAGAGGCGCCAAAAACGCAGGTGCGTCATAACCGTTTTAGAGGCATATCTCAGCTTGTATGTGTGACCTTGTATGTAGTAACAGTGCCTCCTGCGCCTTACTTCCTGAGGCCATATTGCACGAACACTGGGCTATTCTGAAGATCGATAATGGACTGATCTGTGACCGACATTGCATCTTTCTACACAGGCGCTGGGACTCACGAAGCCGCCGGTGGTGGGCTCATTACAAATCCAGATGGCTGCAGCATTTGCATGTTTTTGTGGGACTAATTCATGTTTGTATGCAAATGTAATTGCGAATCTCTAGGCTACAGAGCTGCTAATGTCAGCAAGTGAGGCTGCTGCCAAGAAATTAAAAAAAGAGACGGTCACCGGAACCATCAAAAACCTCAACTGTGTACACATGCGAGCTCGCAGCCATCAGCAGATCCACAGTCCCAAAAACTGCCATGGCACGCCTGCGTTTCCCCAACCCCTCCCCATAATCACCCTGTTAACACCTCCAAACGGACACTTCCTGCCAATGATTATTTTTTTAATATAACAAGAACAATACAGAACAACAACAACGTAAATCCTTGACTGGAGCTACTCTGAGCCACCATTACCTGGTTAGACGCACAAGTCGTCTTTAGGTGCACTTTCAAATTCATAATCGGCCGTCTCATCTTGGGTGTCCTGTCCAGTCTGGCTACCGCTATCAGCACCATCAGACATGGCTTCCTCATCTCCAGGAGAAGACTTGTTCCAGTCCTTTGACTCATTCTCTGTATCAAGCTTATCATCTTGATCGACATTCTCCAGCTGATTTAAAGCCGCTTGTTCATGCATTTCTGCAAAATACTCCTTAATTTGATCTGAACCCATTTTAGACTTATTCACAAGCAATTCAATGTCTTCCTCGTGTAACTGGTTGTACTCCTGGAAATAACATGTAAGAATGTCTCTACCCATTTTTGTGGCGGCCACCATCTTTACGAACTTCCTCCTCTCTTCTAGGGCACGTTCATATTGTTTCCGGTATTGATCCATCCACCTTAAACTTCCAGTCCGGAGGACACATCTGTTATCCTTGAACCACTTTACTATTTCCGTCCTAACGAGCCCGGTTCGTGCGGCTAGCTGGTCATATTCCTGTGGCGACGGCCACTGTGTCTTGGCAAAAGTACTTTTTAACAGATGGAGCTGCTCCTGTTTAGTCTTGCACTCTGTTGAAGGTGGAGACCAAGAACTGGATAAGTTACCAGACTGGGCAGCTGTGCCGTTGACAAGTCCATCGTTTATGGTCTCTGAGCCCATTGAATCCAAAACGGCTTGCTCCATGGAATCCCTAATCTTCCTTCTATCTGAAAACCACAAGTCTATCTCTCTTCTTGATAACTTCGTATCTCCTCGTAACTGGTCCATTTCAGCTTGAGTTGGAAAGGAGCTCTTCTGAAAACTGTTTTCAAGACACTCAAGCTGCTCGTTTGTAATCGATGTAACTTTGGCATTTGCCAACTCTCTATAATGGTAAGGGCGTCGAGTTCTGGACGACAGACGGTCTCTAGCGATAGTTTCACTGGTAATATGAACAATACCTCTCTGGCTTCTATACCTATGATCACTGAACCACTTCTTTATTTCACTCCTGGACAGCCCAGTAGCATCTATTAACCTGTAAACTTCTGCATCGTCAGGGAATTGGCTAAGTACAAAGCTTGCTTTCAGAAGAGATATTTGCTCGTTGGTCTTTTTCCGCTCATGCCGAGAGCTGGAGAGCACATTCATTTTGGGGGTGGATGGTGATGGCGTCTGTCCAGTGCTTTGACGTTTCGACTCTGTAGCCTCGTGTGGACTTTGTAAGGCGCGCTTCAGGGTTGGACTAGGGGCACTGGTAGCATTGCTGGAAAACGAATGGACTGAAGGGACCGTCACCGTAGGGGTGTTTGTCACTTGAGTGAAGACCAGCCCAGTCTGGCCAAGAATTTGGCACGGCAAAGCGGTCTGTATAATAGGCTGTCCAATTTTAGCTGTAGTTGTCAACGGGCCCGGGACGACAGTGAAAGTTTGTGGAACAGACTGTATAGTCCCATTGAACATTTTCTTCCTTGCTTCTTCTACCTCTTCTGGAGACCAGCTTATGCCATGTTTCAGTCTTTGGGTAGCAAACCAAATTCTTATTTGTTCCTCAGGATGTTTAGAGGCCGCAGTCAACCAAGACAGCTCTGCCTGTGTTGGGTAAGGAAACTTATTAAAGGAACTGATCAAGGTTGCGTTTGTGTCAAGAGCCGAATTATACTTGTTGCTGTTCAGGGGTACCGGGATTTTTGGGAGGAGGTTAATGTTGGGTGGAAGTTGAACAGATGGCATGACATGAGTTAAAGAATCATTAGAAATTCCATTCGTATCTGGGAGAGAAGTGTTAATTCCAAACTGGTTATCAAGGAAGGACTCCTCAGCCCTCCTCTTTTTCACATCCGAACGGCCTCTTCCCAGTTTCATGATGGGCATTTTGCTTATGGAAATTCCGGACATGTCATCAGTGTCCATGTTCTCGTGGGTGCTTGACACATCTGCGCCACTCTCTATTGATTGTTCTAAAATGGTTTGATTATTGCGTTTCATCAGCTTTAATTTGAAGTTGCTCTCTCCCGGGTGGAAATTTGAATTGTGCTCAGACAAAGAATCATATTTTTTGGTTGTAAAATTACATTCAGCACAAACGTAGAGGGGGTTGAGAATGACGTTTGGGTGCTGCATGTCCACGTGTTCTGTAAACTCGTTGAGATTCTGTGTTACGTAAGGACAGTATTTGCATTCGTAGCCACCTTGGAGCTTTTTAGATTGAGTTTCAGGGGGTGGTTTCTCCTCCACCGCTTCAGAGTCCTCAACGGCCTTCTCTTTATCGGCAGCCCAGTCATTCTTCGTCTCTGTGCTTGATGCGGCAGGAGCATCACCACCGCCTAAAACGTCAATGTCTTGGTCATCCTGGTCCACAACCTCACTGGCCCGTACCATGCACGGTGTCGTAGACTTTCTTTTACTGGCCATGTTGACAGGTTGCTAGATGTCTAGCAGCAAATGAATCCAAATAATTAGTCCAAAAAAAAAAAAAGTAAGTGTTTGTAAACAGTGGAGAGGTTAAATGCCACAGATCATCCAGGTTGAATTTTGGAGGCTCTCCCGACTCCGCATAGGGTTAGCAATTGCTCAACACACCTGCAGGAACAGAAAAATAAAAAACAGAAATTTAGTGAAATCCATACAAACCAAGACGCTATGGTTGCAGTTCAATTGCTCACAATTAAATTTATAGGATAATTAAAAAAAGATAAAATCGCCAGCATTGCAGATAATTAAATTGCCCTCTTTGTATCTTGCAACCTATTCACAATACTGTTGGTTCATCTGCAGATACTAGTAACTGAATATAAAAGACAAGTTGTTCCTGTATATGGAATAACATTTTACGACATCTTAAGATCTTAAAAAAGTGCATCTGTAGGTTTCATTCAGGCGCAGGTCACATTCTTAGTTTGCATGGGACTAAGGCCCATATTTATCAAGTCTTGTAGAGGCACAGTGATAAAGTACCAACCAATCAGCTCCTAACTGTCATTTTTCAAACACAGCCTGTAACATGACCATTAGGAGCCGATTGGTTGGTACTTTATCACTGTTCAATTTATCACTCTCCAAGGCTTGATAAATCTGGGCCCAAGCTTGCAGTGTTCTAAGCAGATACACAAGGCCTTTCAGGGTAAAATGAAACCAGATGCTATAAATAATAAGAATTTACTTACCGATAATTCTATTTCTCGGAGTCCGTAGTGGATGCTGGGGTTCCTGAAAGGACCATGGGGAATAGCGGCTCCGCAGGAGACAGGGCACAAAAAGTAAAGCTTTTCCAGATCAGGTGGTGTGCACTGGCTCCTCCCCCTATGACCCTCCTCCAGACTCCAGTTAGGTACTGTGCCCGGACGAGCGTACACAATAAGGGAGGATTTTGAATCCCGGGTAAGACTCATACCAGCCACACCAATCACACCGTACAACTTGTGATCTAAACCCAGTTAACAGTATGATAACAGAGGAGCCTCTGAAAGATGGCTCCCTAAACAATAACCCGAATTAGTTAACAATAACTATGTACAAGTACTGCAGATAATCCGCACTTGGGATGGGCGCCCAGCATCCACTACGGACTCCCGAGAAATAGAATTATCGGTAAGTAAATTCTTATTTTCTCTATCGTCCTAGTGGATGCTGGGGTTCCTGAAAGGACCATGGGGATTATACCAAAGCTCCCAAACGGGCGGGAGAGTGCGGATGACTCTGCAGCACCGAATGAGAGAACTCCAGGTCCTCTTTTGCCAGGGTATCAAATTTGTAGAATTTTACAAACGTGTTCTCCCCTGACCACGTAGCTGCTCGGCAGAGTTGTAATGCCGAGACCCCTCGGGCAGCCGCCCAAGATGAGCCCACCTTCCTTGTGGAATGGGCCTTAACAGATTTAGGCTGTGGCAGGCCTGCCACAGAATGTGCAAGTTGAATTGTGTTACAAATCCAACGAGCAATCGACTGCTTAGAAGCAGGCGCACCCAACTTGTTGGGTGCATACAGTATAAACAGCGAGTCAGATTTTCTGACTCCAGCCGTCCTTGAAATGTATATTTTTAAAGCTCTGACAACGTCCAACAACTTGGAGTCCTCCAAGTCGCTTGTAGCCGCAGGCACTACAATAGGCTGGTTCAGGTGAAACGCTGATACCACCTTAGGGAGAAAATGCGGACGCGTCCGCAGCTCTGCCCTATCCGAATGGAAAATTAAATAAGGGCTTTTATAAGATAAAGCCGCCAGTTCAGATACTCTCCTGGCGGAAGCCAGGGCCAGTAACATAGTCACTTTCCATGTGAGATATTTCAAATCCACATTTTTTAGTGGTTCAAACCAATGGGATTTGAGGAAAATCTAAAACTACATTTAGATCCCACGGTGCCACCGGAGGCACCACAGGAGGCTGTATATGCAGTACTCCTTTGACAAAAGTCTGGACCTCAGGGACTGAGGCCAATTCTTTTTGGAAGAATATTGACAGGGCCGAAATTTGAACCTTAATAGATCCCAATTTGAGACCCATAGACAATCCTGATTGCAGGAAATGTAGGAAACGACCCAGTTGAAATTCCTCCGTCGGAGCACTCCGATCCTCGCACCACGCAACATATTTCCGCCAAATGCGGTGATAATGCTTCGCGGTGACTTCCTTTCTTGCCTTAATCAAGGTAGGAATGACTTCTTCTGGAATGCCTTTTCCTTTTAGGATCTGGCGTTCAACCGCCATGCCGTCAAACGCAGCCGCGGTAAGTCTTGAAAGAGGCAGGGACCCTGTTGAAGCAGGTCCCTTCTCAGAGGTAGAGGCCACGGATCGTCCGTGACCATCTCTTGAAGTTCCGGGTACCAAGACCTTCTTGGCCAGTCCGGAGCCACTAGTATCGTTCTTACTCCGCTTTGCCGTATGATTCTCAATACCTTTGGTATGAGAGGCAGAGGAGGAAACACATACACCGACTGGTACACCCAAGGTGTTACCAGCGCGTCCACAGCTATTGCCTGCGGATCTCTTGACCTGGCGCAATACCAGTCCAGTTTTTTGTTGAGGCGAGACGCCATCATGTCCACCATTGGTCTTTCCCAACGGTTTATTAGCATGTGGAAAACTTCTGGATGAAGTCCCCACTCTCCCGGGTGAAGATCGTGTCTGCTGAGGAAGTCTGCTTCCCAGTTGTCCACGCCCGGGATGAACACTGCTGACAGTGCTATCACGTGATTCTCCGCCCAGCGAAGGATCCTGGCAGCTTCTGCCATTGCACTCCTGCTTCTTGTGCCGCCCTGTCTGTTTACATGGGCGACTGCCGTGATGTTGTCCGACTGGATCAACACCGGTCTTCCTTGAAGCAGAGGTTCCGCCTGGCTTAGAGCATTGTAGATTGCTCTTAGTTCCAGAATGTTTATGTGAAGAGACTTTTCCAGGCTCGACCACACTCCCTGGAAGTTTCTTCCTTGTGTGACTGCTCCCCAGCCTCTCAGGCTGGCGTCCGTGGTCACCAGGATCCAATCCTGTATGCCGAATCTGCGGCCCTCCAATAGATGAGCACTCTGCAACCACCACAGAAGAGATACCCTTGTCCTTGGAGACAGGGTTATCCGCAGGTGCATCTGAAGATGCGACCCTGACCATTTGTCCAACAGATCCCTTTGGAAAATTCTTGCATGGAATCTGCCGAATGGAATTGCTTCGTAAGAAGCCACCATTTTTCCCAGGACTCTTGTGCATTGATGTACAGACACCTTTCCTGGTTTTAGGAGGTTCCTGACCAGGTCGGATAACTCCTTGGCTTTTTCCTCGGGAAGAAAAACCTTTTTCTGAACCGTGTCCAGAATCATCCCTAGGAACAGCAGACGAGTTGTCGGCATTAATTGGGATTTTGGAATATTCAGAATCCATCCGTGCTGCTTTAGCACCTCTTGAGATAGTGCTAATCCCATCTCTAGCTGTTCTCTGGACCTTGCCCTTATTAGGAGATCGTCCAAGTATGGGATAATTAATACGCCTTTTCTTCGAAGAAGAATCATCATCTCGGCCATTACCTTTGTAAAGACCCGAGGTGCCGTGGACAAACCAAACGGCAGCGTCTGAAACTGATAGTGACAGTTTTGTACAACGAACCTGAGGTACCCCTGGTGTGAGGGGTAAATTGGAACGTGGAGATACGCATCCTTGATGTCCAAGGATACCATAAAGTCCCCTTCTTCCAGGTTCGCTATCACTGCTCTGAGTGACTCCATCTTGAACTTGAACTTCTTTATGTACAGGTTCAAGGACTTCAGATTTAGAATAGGCCTTACCGAGCCATCCGGCTTCGGTACCACAAATAGAGTGGAATAATACCCCTTCCCTTGTTGTAGAAGAGGTACCTTGACTATCACCTGCTGAGAGTACAGCTTGTGAATGGCTTCCAAAACCGTCTCCCTTTCGGAGGGGGACGTTGGTAAAGCAGACTTCAGGAAACGGCGAGGTGGATCTGTCTCTAATTCCAACCTGTACCCCTGAGATATTATCTGCAGGATCCAGGGATCTACCTGCGAGTGAGCCCACTGCGCGCTGTAATTTTTGAGACGACCGCCCACCGTCCCCGAGTCCGCTTGAGAAGCCCCAGCGTCATGCTGAGGCTTTTGTAGAAGCCGGGGAGGGCTTCTGTTCCTGGGAAGGAGCTGCCTGTTGCTGTCTCTTCCCTCGACCTCTGCCTCGTGGCAGATATGAATAGCCCTTTGCTCTCTTATTTTTAAAGGAACGAAAGGGCTGCGGTTGAAAAGTCGGTGCCTTTTTCTGTTGGGGAGTGACTTGAGGTAGAAAGGTGGATTTCCCGGCTGTAGCCGTGGCCACCAAATCTGATAGACCGACTCCAAATAACTCCTCCCCTTTATACGGCAAAACTTCCATATGCCGTTTTGAATCCGCATCGCCTGTCCACTGTCGCGTCCATAAAGCTCTTCTGGCCGAAATGGACATAGCACTTACCCGTGATGCCAGTGTGCAGATATCCCTCTGTGCATCACGCATATAAAGAAATGCATCCTTTATTTGTTCTAACGACAGTAAAATATTGTCCCTGTCCAGGGTATCAATATTTTCAATCAGGGACTCTGACCAAACTACCCCAGCACTGCACATCCAGGCAGTCGCTATAGCTGGTCGTAGTATAACACCTGCATGTGTGTATATACTTTTTTGGATATTTTCCATCCTCCTATCTGATGGATCTTTAAGTGCGGCCGTCTCAGGAGAGGGTAACGCCACTTGTTTAGATAAGCGTGTTAGCGCCTTGTCCACCCTAGGAGGTGTTTCCCAGCGCTCCCTAACCTCTGGCGGGAAAGGGTATAATGCCAATAATTTCTTTGAAATTATCAGCTTTTTATCAGGGGCAACCCACGCTTCATCACACACGTCATTTAATTCTTCTGATTCAGGAAAAACTATAGGTAGTTTTTTCACACCCCACATAATACCCTGTTTAGTGGTACCTGTAGTATCAGCTAAATGTAACGCCTCCTTCATTGCCAAAATCATATAACGTGTGGCCCTACTGGAAAATACGGTTGATTCGTCACCGTCACCACTGGAATCAGTGCCTGTGTCTGGGTCTGTGTCGACCGACTGAGGCAAAGGGCGTTTCACAGCCCCTGACGGTGTTTGAGGCGCCTGGACAGGCACTAATTGATTGTCCGGCCGCCTCACGTCGTCAAACGACTGCTTAAGCGAGTTGACGCTATCCCGTAATTCCACAAATAAAGGCATCCATTCTGGTGTCGACCCCCTAGGAGGTGACATCCCCATATTTGGCAATTGCTCCGCCTCCACACCAATATCGTCCTCATACATGTCGACACACACGTACCGACACACAGCAGACACACAGGGAATGCTCTACACGAAGACAGGACCCACTAGCCCTTTGGGGAGACAGAGGGAGAGTCTGCCAGCACACACCAAAAAAGCGCTATATATGACAGGGATAGCCTTATAATAAGTGCTCCCTTATAGCTGCTTTATATATATCAAAATATTGCCATTAAATTTGCCCCCCCTCTCTGTTTTACCCTGTTTCTGTAGTGCAGTGCAGGGGAGAGACCTGGGAGCCGTCCTGACCAGCGGAGCTGTGAGAGGAAATGGCGCCGTGTGCTGAGGAGATAGGCCCCGCCCCTTTTCCGGCGGGCTCGTCTCCCGCTATTTTGTGAATCCAGGCAGGGGTTAAATATCTCCATATAGCCTCTGGGGGCTATATGTGAGGTATTTTTAGCCTTTTAATAGGTTTTCATTTGCCTCCCAGGGCGCCCCCCCCCAGCGCCCTGCACCCTCAGTGACTGCGTGTGAAGTGTGCTGAGAGGAAAATGGCGCACAGCTGCAGTGCTGTGCGCTACCTTTAGAAGACTGCAGGAGTCTTCAGCCGCCGATTCTGGACCTCTTCTTACTTCAGCATCTGCAAGGGGGCCGGCGGCAAGGCTCCGGTGACCATCCAGGCTGTACCTGTGATCGTCCCTCTGGAGCTGATGTCCAGTAGCCAAGAAGCCAATCCATCCTGCACGCAGGTGAGTTCACTTCTTCTCCCCTCTGTCCCTCGTTGCAGTGATCCTGTTGCCAGCAGGAATCACTGTAAAATAAAAAACCTAAGCTAAACTTTCTCTAAGCAGCTCTTTATGAGAGCCACCTAGAATTGCACCCTTCTCGGCCGGGCACAAAAATCTAACTGGAGTCTGGAGGAGGGTCATAGGGGGAGGAGCCAGTGCACACCACCTGATCTGGAAAAGCTTTACTTTTTGTGCCCTGTCTCCTGCGGAGCCGCTATTCCCCATGGTCCTTTCAGGAACCCCAGCATCCACTAGGACGATAGAGAAATATGGCTGAGAGGCACAGAAGAATGCTGGAAAAACATAGGTGTTTGGTACAAGATGAAGGAAGATATTGGGGGATCATTCTGACCTGATCGTAGCTGTGCACTGACATGCGGGGGGGGGGGGGGGGGGGGGGGCGGCGGTCCGACACCTGCGTTGGCCAGACTGCGCCCACAAAACAGCGCTAAACGCCGCCGTGCCGCCCCCTCCTGCCCAGCAACCGCCTCTGCCCCTGTCAATCAGGCAGAGGCGATCGCTAGGCTGTCTCGCATGCGCACTTATGACCTGTTCGCTGCGATGAACGTCAGCGAGCGATCAGGTCAGAATGACCCCCATAATGCGGTCAATATATAACAGACATCTGAAGGTGGACTTTGTATACCTTTGTTAGTCCAATTCAACCCAATTTCTTCTGTACAGAAATTAGACTGTTCTCCATCTCTTTCCCCAGCAGTATTATAAGTTTACAGAAACATTAGGTCTCTCCAAGGGCAAGATCTAATTTAAAATATTGACTTGGAAACCAAGTAGAACGTTACGAATAGCTCATTTGCTTTTGATGAAAGATTCATTTGAGGTTTGTTTAAATGCAGTGATACGTTGCGTATTACCCCGCCACACAAGGAAAATGTTCGCTGACTTATCTGAAATTACTGTTTGGCGTTCCTCTCATTTAGCTTAGCGATCAACAAATTTATCTTTGCATTAAAATTGTTAAGAGTTTGTTTCGGCCCCCGAGACGGGCATACGCCAGACCACAGCATTCTGCTGGTAACCATGCATGGTTTTCTGGGAAAGGCTTACTGAATGTGAATGAAACCGCTAGGCTTTAATCTAGGGCAACATTCAGGAGAACATTGATCATCAAGATACAGAAGACCTGTAAGGGTGTGTACACACGGTGAGATATTTTCTTGAGATTTTGACTATATAGTCAAAATCTCAAGAAAAGTTAGTGCAGATCGCAAGGTGAAAGTCACCTTGCGATCCCGATGCGCGGTCCCGCCAGGTCGGCATCGCAAGAAAAGATAGACTGTGCAGGCAAGTCAATCCCTGCTAGATCGGTGTACTAGTTCATCTCGCATATCAATGACATCTCACATAACCCAAAATGTCACATAAGCCAAAATCGTAAGCACACATGGTCCATATCTCAAGAAAAGTTAGTCAAAATCTGTGCTATCTGGGCTCTGGGGAGTTCAGGGGAAATCGCAAGTAAAAATCGGGCATAGCAAGGATCTCACCGTGTGTACACACCCAAAGAGGGGAAGGGGGAGGTTGCAGATCTTTTTAACCTGATGGCAAATAAACAAGCTAATAACCTAAATAAATAACAGCTCAAAAAGGAAAAAGCACCAACACCGCCCCAAATGTTTGCAAGGTGCCAGGATTTGGGTGATTCAGCACTAAGATTTAAACCAGCATTGTGGTTTTGCACTGTAAAAAAAATAAGAATTTACTTACCGATAATTCTATTTCTCATAGTCCGTAGTGGATGCTGGGGACTCCGTAAGGACCATGGGGAATAGCGGCTCCGCGGGAGACTGGGCACATCTAAAGAAAGCTTTAGGACTATCTGGTGTGCACTGGCTCCTCCCCCTATGACCCTCCTCCAAGCCTCAGTTAGGATACTGTGCCCGGACGAGCGTACACAATAAGGAAGGATTTTGAATCCCGGGTAAGACTCATACCAGCCACACCAATCACACCGTATAACCTGTGATCTGAACCCAGTTAACAGCATGATAACAGAGGAGCCTCTGAAAGATGGCTCACAACAATAATAACCCGATTTTTGTAACAATAACTATGTACAAGTATTGCAGACAATCCGCACTTGGGATGGGCGCCCAGCATCCACTACGGACTATGAGAAATAGAATTATCGGTAAGTAAATTCTTATTTTCTCTAACGTCCTAAGTGGATGCTGGGGACTCCGTAAGGACCATGGGGATTATACCAAAGCTCCCAAACGGGCGGGAGAGTGCGGATGACTCTGCAGCACCAAATGAGAGAACTCCAGGTCCTCCTTAGCCAGGATATCAATTTTGTAGAATTTTACAAACGTATTTGCTCCTGACCAAGTAGCTGCTCGGCAAAGTTGTAAAGCCGAGACCCCTCGGGCAGCCGCCCAAGATGAGCCCACCTTCCTTGTGGAGTGGGCATTTACAGATTTTTGGCTGTGGCAGGCCAGCCACAGAATGTGCACTACAAATCCAACGAGCAATAGTCTGCTTAGAAGCAGGAGCACCCAGCTTGTTGGGTGCATACGGGATAAACAGCGAGTCAGATTTCCTGACTCCAGCCGTCCTGGAAACATATATTTTCAGGGCACTGACAACGTCTAGCAACTTGGAGGCCTCCAAGTCCCTAGTAGCCGCAGGCACCACCAATAGGTTGGTTCAGGTGAAACGCTGAAACCACCTTGGGGAGAAACTGAGGACGAGTCCTCCATTCCGCCCTGTCCGAATGGAAAATCAGATAAGGGCTTTTTCAGGATAAAGCCGCCAATTCTGACACGCGCCTGGCCCAGGCCAGGGCCAACAGCATGACCACTTTTCATGTGAGATATTTTAACTCCACAGATTTAAGTGGTTCAAACCAATGTGACTTTTGGAACCCAAAACTACATTGAGATCCCAAAGTGCCACTGGAGGCACAAAAGGAGGCTGTATATGCAGTACCCCTTTTACAAACGTCTGAACTTCAGGGACTGAAGCTAGTTCTTTTTGGAAGAAAATTGACAGGGCCGAAATTTGAACCTTAATGGACCCCAATTTCAGGCCCATAGACACTCCTGTTTGCAGGAAATGTAGGAATCGACCCAGTTGAATTTCCTCCGTCGGGCCTTACTGGCCTCGCACCACGCAACATATTTTCGCCAATTGCGGTGATAATGTTTTTGCGGTTACATCCTTCCTGGCTTTGATCAGGATAGGGATGACTTCATCCGGAATGCCTTTTTTCCTTCAGGATCCGGCGTTCAACCGCCATGCCGTCAAACGCAGCCGCGGTAAGTCTTGGAACAGACAGGGTCCTTGCTGGAGCAGGTCCCTTCTTAGAGGTAGAGGCCACGGATCCTCCGTGAGCATCTCTTGAAGTTCCGGTTACCAAGTCCTTCTTGGCCAATCCGGAACCACGAATATAGAGCTTACTCCTCTCCATCTTATCAATCTCAGTACCTTGGGTATGAGAGGCAGAGGAGGGAACACATACCCTTTTAAAAATGAGAATTACCGCGCTGTTGCCGGGATTTAAGTGTTTTAGCTGCCCTGAATAAAAAATAATTTAAATGGACACTATGTTAAAAAAAAGAAGATATGTTAGAAAAAGAAGATAGGCTAAACCAGTGACATCCTCGATAAAGGACGTGCAGTCCAAAACGCGTTGGAAGATTTCGGTCCGTGCACTCTTAGCTATACAAGAGTGCAAATAAGAAACAACATCTCTCCCGTCCGTCTCAAAAGCCGGGATTCCGAGCGGCCGCAGCAGCAAAGCACGGCACACTGGAAACGGAGCGCACAGAAGAAACAACCTGTCTCCTCCCCGCAATACAAGCCGGGATTCCGAGCAGCCGCCGCAGCACAGCACGGGACAACAGAGACAAGCAGCGGTTACGAAGAGGAAAAACACTTCACCGCTTGGAATAAAGATCTCGTCCCACCACTGCTGAACACAAGGTGGGTAGTATAGGGAAAGATAAGGTAACCGTCACCCCGCACAGAGATTTCAACGGGATAAGGAGCCGGTTTTATAGAAAAATCCGGCAGGACTGAAAACAAACACTAAAGGAGCTGTAAACATTACTAATCCTTTTCCTTACAGGTATTGCACTACAGTATTGCAACATTTAAATTGTTGCAAATTATAACACACAACGGAACACATACCCTGACTGGTACACCCACGGTGTTACCAGAGCGTCTACAGCTTATTGCCTGAGGGTCCCTGGACCTGGCGCAATACCTGTCGAGTTTTTAATCATGTGGAAGACTTCTGGGTGAAGTCCCACTCTCCCGGGTGGAGGTCGTGCTGAGGAAGTCTGCTTTCCAGTTGTCCACTCCCGGAATGAATACTGCTGACAGTGCTATCACATGATTTTCCGCCCAGCGAAGAATCCTTGCAGCTTCTGCCATTGCCCTCCTGCTTCTTGTGCCACCCTGTCTGTTTACGTGGGTGACTGCCGTGATGTTGTCCGACTGGATCAACACCGGCTGACCTTGAAGCAGAGGTCTTGCTAAGCTTAGAGCAGTGTAAATGTCCCTTAGCTTCAGGATATTTATGTGAAGTGATGTCTCCAGGCTTGACCATAAGCCCTGGATATTCCTTCCCTGTGTGACTGCTCCCCAGCCTCGCAGGCTGGCATCCGTGGTCACCAGGACCCAGTCCTGAATGCCTAATCTGCGGCCCTCTAGAAGATGAGCACTCTGCAACCACCACAGGAGGGACACCCTTGTCCTTGGTGACAGGGTTATCCGCTGATGCATCTGAAGATGCGACCTGGACCATTTGTCCAGCAAGTCCCACTGGAAAGTTCTTGCGTGGAATCTGTCGAATGGGATTGCTTCGTAGGAAGCCACCATTTTACCCAGAACCCTTGTGCATTGATGCACTGAGACTTGGCTCGGTTTTAGGAGGTTCCTGACTAGCTCGGATAACTCCCTGGCTTTCTCCTCCGGGAGAAACACCTTTTTCTGGACTGTGTCCAGGATCATCCCTAGGAACAGAAGACACGTCGTCGGAACCAGGTGCGATTTTGGAATATTGAGAATCCAATCGTGCTGCCGCAACACTACCTGAGATAGTGCTACACCGACCTCCAACTGTTCCCTGGATCTTACCCTTATCAGGGAATTGTCCAAGTAAGGGATAACTAAAATTCACTTCCTTCGAAGGAATATCATCATTTCGGCCATTACCTTGGTAAAGACCCGGGGTGCCGTGGACCATCCATACGGCAGCGTCTGAACTGATAGCGACAGTTCTGTACCATAAACCTGAGGTACCCTTGGTGAGAATGGTAAATTTTGACATGAAGGTAAGCATCCTTGATGTCCCGAGACATCATGTAGTCCCCTTCTTCCAGGTTCGCAATCACTGCTCTGAGTGACTCAATCTTGAATTTGAACCTCTGTATGTAAGTGTTCAAAGATTTTAGATTTAGAATCGGTTTCACCGAGCCGTCCGGCTTCGGTACCACAACAGTGTGGAATAATACCCCGTTCCCTGTTGCAGGAGGGGTATCTTGATTATCACCTGCTGGGAATACAGCTTGTGAATGGCTTCCAAAACTGTCTCCCTGTCAGAAGGAGACATCGGTAAAGCCGACTTTAGGAAACGGCGAGGGGGAGACGTCTCGAATTCTAATTTGTACCCCTGAGATATCACCTGAAGGATCCAGGGGTCTACTTGCGAGTGAGCCCACTGCGCGCTGAAATTCATTGAGACGGGCCCCCCACCGTGCCTGATTCTGCTTGTAAAGCCCCAGCGTATACTGAGGGCTTGGCAGAGGCGGGAGAGGGTTTCTGTTCCTGGGAACTGGCTGATTTCTGCAGCCTTTTTCCTCTCCCTCTGTCACGGGGCGGAAATGAGGAACCTTTTGCCCGCTTGTCCACGAAAAGACTGCGCCTGATAATACGGCGTCTTCTCATGTTGAGAGGCGACCTGGGGTACATACGTGGAATTCCCAGCTGTTGCCGTGGCCACCAGGTCTGAAAGACCGACCCCAAATAACTCCTCCCCTTAATAAAGCAATACTTCCAAATGCCGTTTGGAATACGCATCACCTGACCACTGACGTGTCCATAACCCTCTACTGGTAGAAATGGACAACGCGCTTAGACTTGATGCCAGTCGGCAAATATTCCGCTGTGCATCACGCATATATAGAAATGCATCTTTTAAATGCTCTATAGGCAAAAATATACTGTCCCTATCTAGGGTATCAATATTTTCAGTCAGGGAATCCGACCACGCCAACCCAGCACTGCACATCCAGGCTGAGGCGATTGCTGGTCGCAGTATAACACCAGTATGTGTGTAAATACCTTTTAGGATACCCTCCTGCTTTCTATCAGCAGGATCCTTAAGGGCGGCCATCTCAGGCGAAGGTAGAGCCCTTACAAGCGTGTGAGCGCTTTATCCACCCTAGGGGGTGTTTCCCAACGCACCCTAACCTCTGGCGGGAAAGGATATAATGCCAATAACATTTTTTCTTGTTATCGGGGGAAACCCACGCATCATCACACACCTCATTTAATTTCTCAGATTCAGGAAAACTACAGGTAGTTTTTCCTCACCGAACATAATACCCCTTTTTTTGGTGGTACTCGTATTATCAGAAATGTGTAAAACATTTTTCATTGCCTCAATAATGTAACGTGTGGCCCTACTGGAAGTCACATTCGTCTCTTCACCGTCGACACTGGAGTCAGTATCCGTGTCGGCGTCTATATCTGCCATCTGAGGTAACGGGCGCTTTAGAGCCCCTGACGGCCTATGAGACGTCTGGACAGGCACAAGCTGAGTAGCCGGCTGTCTCATGTCAACCACTGTCTTTTATACAGAGCTGACACTGTCACGTAATTCCTTCCAACAGTTCATCCACTCAGGTGTCGACCCCCTAGGGGGTGACATCACTATTACAGGCAATCTGCTCAGTCTCCATTTTTCTCCTCATACATGTCGACACAAAAGTACCGACATACAGCACACACACAGGGAATGCTCTGATAGAGGACAGGACCCCACTAGCCCTTTGGGGAGACAGAGGGAGAGTTTGCCAGCACACACCAGAGCGCTATATATATATATATATATATATATATATATATATATATATATATATATATATATATATATATATATATATACAGGGATAACCTTATATAAGTGTTTTTCCCCTTATAGCTGCTGTATAGTTAATACTGCGCCTAATTAGTGCCTCCCTCTCTTTTTTAACCCTTTCTGTAGTGTAGTGACTGCAGGGGAGAGCCAGGGAGCTTCCCTCCAACGGAGCTGTGAGGGAAAATGGCGCCAGTGTGCTGAGGAGATAGGCTCCGCCCCTTTTTCGCGGACTTTTCTCCTGCTTTTTTATGGATTCTGGCAGGGGTTAAATGCATCCATATAGCCCAGGAGCTATATGTGATGCATTTTTTTGCCATCCAAGGTGTTTTTATTGCGTCTCAGGGCGCCCCCCTCCCAGCGCCCTGCACCCTCAGTGACCGAAGTGTGAAGTGTGCTGAGAGCAATGGCGCACAGCTGCAGTGCTGTGCGCTACCTTGTTGAAGACAGGACGTCTTCTGCCGCCGATTTTCCGGACCTCTTCTGCCTTCTGGCTCTGTAAGGGGGCCGGCGGCGCGGCTCTGGGACCCATCCAAGCTGGGCCTGTGATCGTCCCTCTGGAGCTAATGTCCAGTAGCCTAAGAAGCCCAATCCACTCTGCACGCAGGTGAGTTCGCTTCTTCTCCCCTTAGTCCCTCGATGCAGTGAGCCTGTTGCCAGCAGGTCTCACTGAAAATAAAAATCCTAAACTAAAACTTTCACTAAGAAGCTCAGGAGAGCCCCTAGTGTGCACCCTTCTCGTTCGGGCACAGAGATCTAACTGAGGCTTGGAGGAGGGTCATAGGGGGAGGAGCCAGTGCACACCAGATAGTCCTAAAGCTTTCTTTAGATGTGCCCAGTCTCCTGCGGAGCCGCTATTCCCCATGGTCCTTACGGAGTCCCCAGCATCCACTTAGGACGTTAGAGAAAATTAGATTTTACTCACCGGTAAATCTATTTCTCGTAGTCCGTAGTGGATGCTGGGACTCCGTAAGGACCATGGGGATAGCGGCTCCGCAGGAGACTGGGCACAACTAAAGAAAGCTTTAGGACTACCTGGTGTGCACTGGCTCCTCCCACTATGACCCTCCTCCAGACCTCAGTTAGGATACTGTGCCCGGAAGAGCCTTCACAATAAGGAAGGATTTTGAATCCCGGGTAAGACTCATACCAGCCACACCAATCACACCGTATAACTCGTGATACTATACCCAGTTAACAGTATGAAATATAACTGAGCCTCTCAACAGATGGCTCAACAATAACCCTTTAGTTAAGCAATAACTATAAACAAGTATTGCAGACAATCCGCACTTGGGATGGGCGCCCAGCATCCACTACGGACTACGAGAAATAGATTTACCGGTGAGTAAAATCTTATTTTCTCTGACGTCCTAAGTGGATGCTGGGACTCCGTAAAAACCATGGGGATTATACCAAAGCTCCCAAACGGGCGGGAGAGTGCGGATGACTCTGCAGCACCGAATGAGCAAACTCTAGGTCCTCCTCAGCCAGGGTATCAAACTTGTAGACTCTTGCAAAAGTGTTTGAACCCGACCAAGTAACAGCTCGGCAAAATTGTAAAGCCGAGACCCCTCGGGCAGCCGCCCAAGAAGAGCCCCTTTCCTTGTGGAATGGGCTTTTACAGATTAGGGTGCGGCAGTCCAGCCGCAGAATGTGCAAGTTGAATCGTGCTACAGATCCAGCGAGCAATAGTCTGCTTAGAAGCAGGAGCACCCAGCTTGTTGGGTGCATATAGGATAAATAGCGAGTCAGTTTTCCTGACTCCAGCTGTCCTGGAAACATATTTTTCAGGGCCCTGACTACGTCCAGTAACTTGGAATCCTCCAAGTCCCAAGTAGCCGCAGGCACCACAATAGGTTGGTTCACATGAAACACTGATACCACCTTAGGAAGGAATTGGGAACGAGTCCTCAATTCCGCCCTATCCATATAAAAAAAAAAAATCAGATAAGGGCTTTTGCATGATAAAGCCGCTAATTCTGATACACGCCTGGCCGACGCCAAGGCCAACAGCATGACCACTTTCCACGTGAGGTATTTTAGCTCCACGGATTTAAGTGGCTCAACCCAATGCGACTTCAGGAAATCTAACCCCACGTTGAGATCCCACGGTGCCACTGGGGGCACAAACGGGGGCTGACTATGCAGCACTCCCTTAACAAAAGTCTGAACTTCAGGCAGTGAAGCCAGTTCTATTTTGGAAGAAAATCGTTAGAGCCGAAATCTGGACCTTAATGGAACCCAATTTTAGGCCCAGAGTCACCCCTGACTGTAGGAAGTGCAGAAATCGACCTAGCTGAAATTCCTCCGTTGGGGCCTTCCTGGCCTCACAGCACGCAACATATTTTCGCCATATGCGGTGATAATGGTTTGCGCTCACTTCTTTCCTAGCTTTAATTAGCGTAGGGATAACTTCCTCCGGAATGCCCTTTTCCTTCAGGATCCGGCGTTCAACCGCCATGCCGCCAAACGCAGCCGCGGTACGTCTTGGAACAGACAGGCCCCCTGCTGCAGCAGGTCCTGTCTGAGCGGCAGAGGCCATGGGTCCTCTGAGATCATTTCTTGGAGTTCTGGGTACCAAGCTCTTCTTGGCCAATCCGGAACAATGAGTATAGTTCTTACTCCTCTCCTTCTTATTATTCTCATTACCCTGGGTATGAGAGGCAGAGAAGGGAACACATACACCGACTGGAACACCCACGGTGTTACCAGAGCGTCCACAGCTATCGCCTGAGGGTCCCTTGACCTGGCGCAATATCTTTTTAGCTTTTTGTTGAGGCGGGACACCATCATGTCCACCTGTGGCCTTTCCCAACGGTGTACAATCATTTGAAAGACTTATGGATGAAGTCCCCACTGTCCCGGGTGGAGGTCGTGTCTGCTGAGAGAGTCTGCTTCCCAGTTGTCCACTCCGGGAATGAACACTGCTGACAGTGCTAACACATGATTTTCCACCCATCGGAGAATCCTTGTGGCTTCTGCCATCGCCATCCTGCTTCTTGTGCCGCCCTGTCGGTTTACATGAGCGACCGCCGTGATGTTGTCTGACTGGATCAGCACCGGCCGGTGTTGAAGCAGGGGTCTAGCCTGACTCAGGGCATTGTAAATGGCCCATAGTTCCAGAATATTTATGTGTAGGGAAGTCTCCTGACTTGTCCATAGTCCTTGGAAGTTTCTTCCCTGTGTGAGTGCCCCCCAACCTCGAAGGCTGGCATCCGTGGTCACCAGGACCCAGTCCTGTATGCCGAATCTGCGGCCCTCTAGAAGATGAGCCCTCTGCAGCCACCACAACAGCGACACCCTGGCCCTTGGAGACAGGGTTATCCGCCGATGCATCTGAAGATGCGACCCGGACCACTTGTCCAACAGATCCCACTGGAAGATCCTTGCATGGAACCTGCCGAATGGCTTTTCTTCGTAAGAAGCTACCATCTTTCCCAGGGCTCACGTGCATTGATGCACCGACACCTGTATTTGTATTAGGAGGTCTCTGTCTAGAGACGACAACTCCTTGGACTTCTCCTCCGGGAGAAACCCTTTTTTCTTGTTCTGTGTCCAGAACCATACCCAGGAACAGTAGACGCGTCGTATGAACCAGCTGCGACTTTGGAATATTCAGAATCCAGCCGTGCTGTTGTAGCACTTCCCGAGATAGTGCTACTCCGACGAACAACTGCTCCCTGGACCTCGCCTTTATAAGGAGATCGTCCAAGTACGGGATAATTATTTCGGCCATTACCTTGGTAAATACCCTCGGTGCCGGGGACAGACCAACAGCAACGTCTGGAATTGGTAATGACAAACCTGTACCACAATTTTGAGGTACTCCTGGTGAGGAGGGTAAATAGGGACATGCAGGTAAGCATCCTTGATGTCCAGTGATACCATGAAATTCTCCAGGCTTGCAATAATCGCCCTGAGCGATTCCATTTTGAACTTGAACCTTCGTATATAAGTGTTCAAGGATTTAAATTTTAGAATGGGTCTCACCGAACCGTATGGTTTCGGTACCACAAACATTTTGGAATAGTAACCCCGGCCTTGTTGAAGGAGGGGTACCTTGATTTAACCTGCTGGAAGTACAGCTTGTGAATTGCCGCCAGTACTACCTCCCTTTCTCCGAGGGCAGCAGGCAAGGCTGATGTGAGGTAACGGCGAGGGGGAGTCGCCTCGAACTCCAGCTTGTATCCCTGTGATACTACTTGCAGAACCTAGGGATCCACCTGTGGGCAAGCCCACTGGTCCCTGAAGTTCCCGAGATGCGCCCCCACCGCACCTGTCTCCACCTGTGGAGCCCCAGCGTCATGCGGTGGACTCAGAGGAAGCGGGGGAAGATTTTTGATCCTGGGAACTGGCTGTCTGGTGCAGCTTTTTCCTTCTTCCCTTGTCTCTGTGCAGAAAGGAAGCGCCTTTGACCCGCTTGCTTTTCTGAAGCCGAAAGGACTGTACCTGAAAATACTGTGCTTTCTTAGGCTGTGAGGAAACCCGAGGTAAAAAAAAATTCTTCCCAGCTGTTGCTGTGGATACGAGGTCCCAGAGACCATCCCCAAACAATTTCTCACCCTTATAAGGCAGAATCTCCATGTGCCTTTTAAAGTCAGCATCACCTGTCCACTGCCGGGTCTCTAATACCCTCTAATACCCTCCTGGCAGAATGGACATTGCCTTAATTCTGGATGCCAGCCGGTGAATATCCCTCTGTGCATCCCTCATATATAAGACGACGTCCTTAATGTGCTCTATGTTAGCAAAATATTATCTCTGTCTAGGGTATTAATATTGACAGGGTATCAGACCACGCTGCAGCAGCACTATTCATGCTGAGGCAATTGCAGGTCTCAGTATAGTACCTGAGTGTGTATATACAGACTTCAGGATAGCCTCCTGCTTTTTATCAGCAGGCTCCTTCAAAGTGGCCATATCCTAAGACAGCAGTGTCACCTTTTTTGACAAACGTGTGAGCGCCTTATCCACCCTAGGGGATATCTCCCAACGTGACCTATCCTCTGGCGGGAAAGGGTACGCCATCAGTAACTTTTTAGAAATTACCAGTTTCTTATCGGGGGAACCCACGCTTCTTTACACACTTCATTCACTCATCTGATGGGGGAACAAAACACTGGCTGCTTTTTCTCCCCAAACATAAAACCCCTTTTATGTGGTACTTGGGTTCATGTCAGAAATGTGTAACACATTTTTCATTGCAGAGATCATGCAACGGATGTTCCTAGTGGATTGTGTATATGTCTCAATCTCGTCGACACTGGAGTCAGACTCCATGTCGACATCTGTGTCTGCCATCTGAGGTAACGGGCGTTTTTTTTGAGCCCCTGATGGCCTTTGAGACGCCTGGGCAGGCGCGGGCTGAGAAGCCGGCTGTCCCACAGCTGTTACGTCATCCAGCCTTTTATGTAAGGAGTTGACATTGTCTGTTAATACCTTCCACCTATCCATCCACTCGACATCCCATTTATCGGCCTCTGCTCCGCCTCCACGTAACCTTCCTCATCCAACATGTCGACACAGCCGCACCGACACCGCACACACACAGGGAATGCTCTGACTGAGGACAGGACCCCACAAAGTCCTTTGGGGAGACAGAGAGAGAGTATGCCAGCACACACCAGAGCGCTATATAATGCAGGGATTAACACTATAACTGAGTGATTTTCCCCCCCAATAGCTGCTTGTATACACATATTGCGCCTAAATTTAGTGCCCCCCCTCTCTTTTTAACCCTTTGAGCCTGAAAACTACAGGGGAGAGCTGTCTTCCAGCTGCACTGTGAAGAAAAAATGGCGCCAGTGTGCTGAGGGAGTTAGCCCAGCCCCTTTTTCGGCGGACTTTTCTCCCGCTTTTTTCAGGAATTCTGGCAGGGGTAATTTATCACATATATAGCCCTGGGACTATATATTGTGATGATTTGCCAGCCAAGGTGTTTATATTGCTGCTCAGGGCGCCCCCCCCCCCCCAGCGCCCTGCACCCATCAGTGACCGGAGTGTGAGGTGTGCATGAGGAGCAATGGCGCACAACTGCAGTGCTGTGCGCTGCTTTGTTGAAGACCGAGGTCTTCTGCCGCCGATTTTCCGGACCACTTCTTGCTTCTGGCTCTGTAAGGGGGACGGCGGCGCGGCTCCGGGACCGAACGATCGAGGTCGGGTCCTGTGTTCGATCCCTCTGGAGCTAATGGTGTCCAGTAGCCTAAGAAGCCCAAACTATCTCCAGTCAGGTAGGTTCGCTTCTTCTCCCCTTAGTCCCTCGCTGCAGTGAGTCTGTTGCCAGCAGATCTCACTGTAAAATAAAAAACCTAAAATATACTTTCTTTCTAGGAGCTCAGGAGAGCCCCTAGTGTGCATCCAGCTCAGCCGGGCACAGGATTCTAACTGAGGTCTGGAGGAGGATCATAGTGGGATGAGCCAGTGCACACCAGGTAGTCCTAAAGCTTTCTTTAGTTGTGCCTTACGGAGTCCCAGCATCCACTTAGGACGTCAAGAGAAATTAACACTTTAAGCGGTCGATTCGTGGGTGCAACTGATGGCAGAGTCGCGTCTTTGTACGCAGCACCTGTGGGAAATTACGCTAAAGCTTTAGGAGGCCTCTTAAGTGAAGAGACGCCCACTGCCGGCTTCTGTGATCCGCTGCTGAAGACGCATCGCTGGTTTAACTTCGTGAACCTCGGACATCCTCAGGTTACTTAGGATGTCCGGCAAAATTACGCTGCTGGGGCCAGGGATACTGCGTCGCAAACCGCCACTGGATTCAGCACGCCCAGAAATCGAGGCAGGCGACCCCATTTTCTGGAACACTTCCCGTCAACGCCCCCGAACGCCAGCACCATGACAATCCTGCTGCGTGTTTTTGAACACTGGATCACAGGACGAGATCTTTTTGTAAAGCAAACCTGACTAAAGTCAACGGCAATCACTGTGGTCTCAGAGTACTGCAGGTAAAAAGACGTCATCTTATGCATCATCTCGAGTTTATTAATTATGCAATTATCATTCCTTGTCGCCGAGAGACTGGGAAAAAAATTTCTTGAAAACCCATACGAGTTCTGTTTTTGTCCAGATCAGGGAGACTCAATATACAGTAGTGACACGGTAGTACAGACATCCCTCCATCCTCCATGCCATGTACCCCTCCTCATCAGCCCACTGCTGGCGCTGCTCTTCCCCATCTGGCACCCTCCTACATATTTGGTGGACATGCCCCCTGATCCAACCCTTCTGGCGGGAGGTTATGCACATCTCCCAGGTTATTCTTAAGACTCAAATCCCACAGGACCCAGCATTCCGGCTTATTAACCACTCCAATATTCCAGTGTCCCGACACAAACATTCCCTGCTGCGACATTTGAGTAGTGCGGCGCAGGCTGTAATCCCGGCCATGTGGAGGTCCCGTTTCCCTCCCACGAGTCGCACATGGTTCACTAAACTAGATTACTTCATGAGAATGGAAGACCCGTTCCTCTCATCGATAGGCAAATCTCGTGAATTTAATTCCAGGTGGTCCCCCTGGCTTGAGTACAAGGCTTCCCAGGCCTACATGGCTACTCCCTTGGATGGTAGTTAGTTTCTCTATCCCTCTGTTTCACATTACTTTTTAAGTGGTCCCTATTACTTCTCTAGCACCTCCTTTTCCTTTCTCTCTTTTTCTTCCTTCCTACTACTTCTAGCTTCTATCCCTGAGGCCTATCGGCTTTCTGTTTTTTTGTTTTTCTTTTTTAGTTTTTATGTTTCACATGTTTGAAAACACCTTTTATTGCCGATGTGCATTACAGGCCTTACGCAGATACAGCAAGATTCCCCTGCGATATTTCATTAGAGTATCTCTTGCTTCTCGGATATTCTGCTCTGAATGCCCGCCCACTGGGTATATAGTGCCTTTGATGGTTTCTCTATTGCTACTGGTACTCTCTCTCTTCATCAGGCATTTGTACAATCGGATTTGTGTGTAGTACCTTTACTTGCATAAGGTGATTCTAGATTTGTAATTACATTTGTGTCTTTCTTTCTTTGTTCATGTCCTTTAAAATCTTTAATAAAAATTGATTATACAAAAGAAAAAAAAAATTTCAGCCCGATCTGCTGATTATAATGCAGAGTGTATGGCCGTGAGCTATCAGCGATGACTGGACGGTCGGGCATATAAAGTCTTCCAACATGCAGGACTGATCAGATCATAGGTTAGTCACATTGGTCAGTGTATGCGCTGCCGAACATCTGACGTCTCTACTGTTCCTTCACAGGGGAGGAATGGGGAGATGAGAGATGAAGTGGAGAGAGATAAAGGGGCCAATGTACTAAACGAGAGAGAGAGAGAGAGAGAGAGAGAGAGAGAGAGAGAGAGAGAGAGAGAGAGAGAGAGAGAGAGAGAGAGAGAGAGAGAGAGAGAGAAAGAGAAAGAGAAAGTAGCAGCCTAGCAGCTCCTACAGTAACTTATTTTTCAAACGCATCCAGTAACGTGGCTGGTTGGTTGGTACTCTCTCTCCAAGGTGGGAATTCAATTGATTTTTCCCGCCGCCACCACTAGATGGGTTCCCATTGGAGCAATTCAATTGTTGCTCCGTTTAGGCACGCTGAGCCACGAGGAGACATTTCAGTTTGCAGCTCCCCCGTGCTGGTGAGCTGAAATGTGCATAGCGACCCGTTTGAGCGTGCAAATGGCACTTTTCACGTTGCGCCCAGCACTTTGGTCAGGTTTCTCCACTTAATGCACCTAAACCTGGTGTGTGTGGGTGAGACTAGCGTGATAAAAAAAATAAATTGAATTGCACCTGTCACTTTAGACTGGAGATTGGGCGCGCAAAACAATTGATCCGCCCCCAAGGCTTCAGCAGGCTGCACTGGGCAATAGGTTGTCGGATTCAGCAGATCGGATCAACATATAGCTCACATCAGGGCATATGCGGAAACCTAAGGTCACGAGCGACGTCAGGTTTGACGTGCTACACGTTAAACCTGGGGATATCGCTAGTGATCACACGTATGCTACTGAAGGACGGAACAGAGATAGTTCCATCCTTCATTAACATCGCTCAATGTGTACCCAGGTCCCAGCGGGCAGACATCACATCAGCATCTACCCAGCTTTAGTACAGAGGCCCCAGAGAACCAGCCGGTCACTTTGTCATTTTACAGGACGGCTGGAAAGATGACAGAAGCGGATTACTATGAGAAAATTCTCTTATCGCTCTCTCCATGACTTGATAAATGTCCGCAGGGGGCCGATTCTGAGGTGGGAATAAAGCAAAAAGGAGCTAGTGACTGTGCACATGGGGAATACCATGCTGCACTGCCGGTGGGGCAGATGCAGAGAGATTTAAGTGGGGTACACACCTATAAAATCGTGGGCCTGTTCTTCTGATGGGCCCAATATTGTGTAAGTGTGTATGCAGTGCCGATGCAGGAGTGTCAGCCAATAAATGGCTTATAACGCTCCTACAACGGCCGGGATCAGGAGGTCGCATCTTATGTACTGTTTAATAGTTCTAGGTTCGACATCCCCATCCTATGGAAGCCTGCACACACACTGCACGGCAGAATCGTATGCGTGTGCGGGAGTCAGGAGGGGGTGAAGCCGGGACACACTGCTCAGCAATCAGCAGAAAGTCGTATACAAGTGATTAGTTGAAGGATGGGCGTGTACTAACTCATATCTACCATGCAGGGCAAAAATAAAGCTGTCCAGTACTTGTGGGCTACATGCAAAGGCAGAGAGTATTTACTCTGCATGCAAAAAATAAGGGTGGTACCTGTACCTTACCGTGTACACTACAGGCACAGATTGCTACTTTACCAGTACAGCACTGAACAACGCGCAGGATCTCTGAAATACACTATATAGATAAAACCTATCACACGTTTCCTAATTAATGGCCAATTAGTAAGTCACCACGGAGAGCAAAATCCAAAGGAAATTAAATGGGAAAACAATATATATTTACGACAGGGTTACATTGTTGGCATGCAAGCAAGGGCAGCATTTAATAAAGTATTCCAGCTCTTCATAGTCAGCAATTCTTATCCTAGTGGGAATCGCTCATCGCTAACGAGGGGACAGCCAAACGGCAGAGGGGCGAGATTAGGTGTGATCTAAGGGTCACTGCCATCACGCCTTTTATTTTCAGATACCCAGGTTGCAAATGCCCCATATGATCATGGCTGTTGATTGGGGTTCATGCGTACTAGAAAAACCATGGGTGACAACAAACACCATCAACAAAAGAAGAAAAAAAAAAAAAGTTTTACAATTATGCCGCATAACCAACGGCTAAAGGACCCTAAACACCTGGCGATTTGGCGATCAACGATACGATCTTTGGTCGATTTTACATCAACGATTTTTAACATGCACACTGAATGATTTTTATGGCGATTTGTACAATATGACATTACATCGATATCATCCAGATTGGCTTGCATGAATAAACGATGATCAACCAACAATGAACGACTGCAGCCCGTTCATCATTCATCGTTAATGCATCCGCATTGAGCGATTTATCGTTCACTTTTGAACTCTCTCATTCATATCGTCCATCAATAGCGCCAAGCGTGTATGGCCCTTTAGAAAGGCCGATCTGATAATGTTCAGGTGGTATTATAGCTAAGGATATACTTATGGCTAGGTCTTCTGCTTGGATCAGGTCTGGCAGGTAAGGTGGTGGTTCCCAAACTCAGTCCCTCAAGGACCACCAACCGTTCATGTTTTCCAGATCTCCTCACAGAATCACAAGTGAAATAATTTGGTCCACCTGTGGATCTTTTCAAATGTGTCAGTGAGTAATGAGTACACCTGTGCACCTGCTGGGTGACCTGGAAAACATGAACTGTGTGGGGTCCTTGAGATCAGAGTTTGGGAACCACCGGTGTAAGGTTTAGGATTTGGTTACCTTTTATGGCAGTGGTTCTCAAACTCGGTCCTCAGGACCCCACACAGTTCACGTTTCGCAGGTCACCCAGCAGGTGCACAGGTGTACTCAAGGGTATGGGCCGTTGGGTCGACTCAACTTAGGTCGACAGTCATTAAGTCGATCACAGTCGACATGGGCATTAGGTCGACATACACTAGGTCGACATGAGTTTTTGGACTTTTTTTGTGTTTTCTTCGTAAAGTGACCACCTTCAGTGGTTGACCTAATGACTGTCGACCTAACGACCGTATCCCATACTCAATACTCACCGACACATTTTAAAATACCCACAGGTGGAGCTAATTATTTCACTTGTGATTCTGTGAGGAAACCTGCAAAACATAAGCTGTTTGGGGTTCTGAGGACAGAGTTTGAGAACCTGTGTTTTAGGGATAAACAAGCTTAAATGCTTCTCTGCTTACAACCATTTTTATTCTTCCTACTGGATTCAAGCCTCTCCGTAAAACAAGCAGCCTCTTCATTTCTCAGACCGCCGTCTTACGAACAAGAGCTACGGTCTTCCCTATCCAGGATCCATCGCTAGGAAGTTTAATCCCAGACCTCCTGATCCGATGAGCCCGGGGATAGAGACCCCTGCTACCAACGGCAGTGACAGGTCGGTTAGGTTTCCCGACACCTGCCATGGGAAAATCACCTGAACAAGACAAATACGGCAATTACAAAATATAATCCAAACTGAAGACCCTTAAACTACATTCTTAAAATTTAAATCTGAAAAGTTTCTGGAATGTCAAACCCAGCAAAGGTTTTACATAACGTTCTGATGCTGGCGGAGCTTTATTTCCTGTGCACAGTCTGTAGGTGTACACACGCACGCACACAGCGAAACCACTTAAGGCCTAAAATAGTTAGGCCTTCACAACGCGGCAAATACATGTGACAAGTCTTGAGGGCCCCATGCACTAAAATTCTAATGTCCGATTTCGGTCATTCCGTATGTGTTTTACATCCAATCCGATGTGCGATCTTGTGAGCATCGGATCGGATCCCCTAGATTGACTGCTGCACTAGCGACATGTCGGACCGTGCAGGCATGGCTGGGATGGCACAAGATACATCGTAAGCAAAAGGACCGCATAAGATGTATCTTATGTGACCCTGCCGCCCGGGTGGCTGCTGGCGTGATCTGCTGCGACATGAGGATCCGACATGTCGCATTAGTGTATAGGGCCCTTTACCACGGCTTACATATGTAAACCAATTCCGGATCAGCTAGCATTGTGTCTGTGGTGGCTATATGTTTTTTCAGCGTGTGCGTGTGTGTTCTGCGTTCCGGTGAGCAATCAGTAGCATCTGCTATACTCTGGGGACAGTCTCATGACACAAGTGCTCAGTCTTGCATCAGGCAGACGGAAGCCGTCACACAAACACTGGCTCTCCCATAATACATGTAAAGACAGGATTCACCCCGCAAGGGCCCACGGCACTATAGAGGAAACAAAACATTCATTAGCGAGTGATTCCAGGAGCGGTGCACATTGCATTACACAATCCTGTCACTGCACCGATCACTGCATGGGGTTTAGAAACGGACACAAGGTGTTCTGTGCATGAACCAGCTGCTATTGGAAAGAAGAAGAGGTCACAATTAAACAGACCGTCTACATTATGGCACTGGGAATCCCTTATCCTTATTTTTCAAATCTCAAACTCTCCCAATAATAATACTAATCGCACCCGGAGGGAAAAATAAGATTTTACTTACCGATAAATCTATTTCTCGGAGTCCGTAGTGGATGCTGGGGTTCCTGAAAGGACCATGGGGAATAGCGGCTCCGCAGGAGACAAGGCACAAAAAGTAAAGCTTTTCCAGATCAGGTGGTGTGCACTGGCTCCTCCCCCTATGACCCTCCTCCAGACTCCAGTTAGGTACTGTGCCCGGACGAGCGTACACAATAAGGGAGGATTTTGAATCCCGGGTAAGACTCATACCAGCCACACCAATCACACCGTACAACTTGTGATCTAAACCCAGTTAACAGTATGATAACAGCGGAGCCTCTGAAAGATGGCTTCCTTCAACAATAACCCGAATTTGTTAACAATAACTATGTACAATTATTGCAGATAATCCGCACTTGGGATGGGCGCCCAGCATCCACTACGGACTCCGAGAAATAGATTTATCGGTAAGTAAAATCTTATTTTCTCTATCGTCCTAGTGGATGCTGGGGTTCCTGAAAGGACCATGGGGATTATACCAAAGCTCCCAAACGGGCGGGAGAGTGCGGATGACTCTGCAGCACCGAATGAGAGAACTCCAGGTCCTCCTTAGCCAGAGTATCAAATTTGTAAAATTTTACAAACGTGTTCTCCCCTGACCACGTAGCTGCTCGGCAAAGTTGTAATGCCGAGACCCCTCGGGCAGCCGCCCAAGATGAGCCCACCTTCCTTGTGGAGTGGGCCTTTACAGATTTAGGCTGTGGCAGGCCTGCCACAGAATGTGCAAGTTGGATTGTGCTACAGATCCAACGAGCAATCGTCTGCTTAGACGCAGGAGCACCCATCTTGTTGGGTGCATACAATATAAACAACGAGTCAGATTTTCTGACTCCAGCTGTCCTTGCAATATATATTTTTAATGCTCTGACAACGTCCAGTAACTTGGAGTCCTCCAAGTCACTTGTAGCCGCAGGCACTACAATAGGCTGGTTCAGATGAAATGCTGACACCACCTTAGGGAGAAAATGCGGACGAGTCCGCAGTTCTGCCCTGTCCGAATGGAAAATCAGATATGGGCTTTTGTAAGATAAAGCTGCCAGTTCTGACACTCTCCTGGCCGAAGCCAGGGCTAGAAGCATGGTCACTTTCCATGTGAGATATTTCAAATCCACCTTTTTTAGTGGTTCAAACCAATGAGATTTTAGAAAGTCCAAAACCACATTGAGATCCCACGGTGCCACTGGAGGCACCACAGGAGGCTGTATATGCAGCACTCCCTTAACAAAGGTCTGGACTTCAGGGACTGAAGCCAATTCTTTTTGAAAGAAAATCGACAGGGCCGAAATTTGAACCTTAATAGATCCCAATTTGAGACCCATAGACAATCCTGATTGCAGGAAATGTAGGAATCGACCCAGTTGAAATTCCTCCGTCGGAGCACTCCGATCTTCGCACCACGCAACATATTTTCGCCAAATTCGGTGATAATGTTGCACGGTTACTTCCTTCCTTGCTTTAATCAAAGTAGGAATGACTTCTTCCGGCATGCCTTTTTCCTTTAGGATCCGGCGTTCAACCGCCATGCCGTCAAACGCAGCCGCGGTAAGTCTTGAAACAGACAGGGACCCTGCTGAAGCAAGTCCCTCCTTAGAGGTAGAGGCCACGGATCTTCCGTGATCATCTCTTGAAGTTCCGGGTACCAAGTCCTTCTTGGCCAATCCGGAACCACTAGTATCGTTCTTACGCCTCTTTGCCGTATAATTCTCAATACTTTTGGTATGAGAGGCAGAGGAGGAAACACATACACCGACTGGTACACCCAAGGCGTTACCAGCGCGTCCACAGCTATTGCCTGCGGATCTCTTGACCTGGCGCAATACCTGTCCAGTTTTTTGTTGAGGCGAGACGCCATCATATCCACCATTGGTCTTTCCCAACGGGTTACCAGCATGTGGAAGACTTCTGGATGAAGTCCCCACTCTCCCGGGTGAAGATCGTGTCTGCTGAGGAAGTCTGCTTCCCAGTTGTCCACTCCCGGGATGAACACTGCTGACAGTGCTATCACATGATTCTCTGCCCAGCGAAGAATCCTTGCAGCTTCTGCCATTGCACTCCTGCTTCTTGTGCCGCCCTGTCTGTTCACATGGGCGACTGCCGTGATGTTGTCCGACTGGATCAACACCGGTTTTCCCTGAAGCAGAGGTTCTGCCTGGCTTAGAGCATTGTAGATTGCTCTTAGTTCCAGAATGTTTATGTGAAGAGACGTTTCCAGGCTCGTCCATACTCCCTGGAAGTTTCTTCCTTGTGTGACTGCTCCCCAGCCTCTCAGGCTGGCGTCCGTGGTCACCAGGATCCAATCCTGTATGCCGAATCTGCGGCCCTCCAATAGATGAGCACTCTGCAACCACCACAGAAGAGACACCCTTGTCCTTGGAGACAGGGTTATCCGCAGGTGCATCTGAAGATGCGACCCTGACCATTTGTCCAACAGATCCCTTTGGAAAATTCTTGCGTGGAATCTGCCGAATGGAATTGCTTCGTAAGAAGCCACCATTTTTCCCAGGACTCTTGTGCATTGATGTACAGACACCTTTCCTGGTTTTAGGAGGTTCCTGACAAGCTCGGATAACTCCTTGGCTTTTTCCTCCGGGAGAAAAACCTTTTTCTGAACCGTGTCCAGAATCATCCCTAGGAACAGCAGACGAGTTGTCGGCATTAACTGGGATTTTGGAATATTCAGAATCCACCCGTGCTGTTTTAGCACTTCTTGAGACAGTGCTAATCCCATCTCTAGCTGTTCTCTGGACCTTGCTCTTATTAGGAGATCGTCCAAGTATGGGATAATTAATATGCCTTTTCTTCGAAGAAGAATCATCATCTCGGCCATTACCTTTGTAAAGACCCGAGGTGCCGTGGACAATCCGAACGGCAGCGTCTGAAACTGATAGTGACAGTTTTGTACAACGAACCTGAGGTACCCCTGGTGTGAGGGGTAAATTGGAACGTGGAGATACGCATCCTTGATGTCCAAGGATACCATAAAATCCCCCTCTTCCAGGTTCGCTATCACTGCTCTGAGTGACTCCATTTTGAACTTGAACTTCTTTATGTACAGGTTCAAGGACTTCAGATTTAGAATAGGCCTTACCGAGCCATCCGGCTTCGGTACCACAAAAAGAGTGGAATAATACCCCTTCCCTTGTTGTAGAAGAGGTACCTTGACTATCACCTGCTGAGAGTACAGCTTGTGAATGGCTTCCAAAACCGTCTCCCTTTCGGAGGGGGACGTTGGTAAAGCAGACTTCAGGAAACGGCGAGGTGGATCTGTCTCTAATTCCAACCTGTACCCCTGAGATATTATCTGCAGGATCCAGGGATCTACTTGCGAGTGAGCCCACTGCGCGCTGTAATTTTTGAGACGACCGCCCACCGTCCCCGAGTCCGCTTGAGAAGCCCCAGCGTCATGCTGAGGCTTTTGTAGAAGCCGGGGAGGGCTTCTGTTCCTGGGAAGGAGCTGCCTGTTGCTGTCTCTTCCCTCGACCTCTGCCTCGTGGCAGATATGAATAGCCCTTTGCTCTCTTATTTTTAAAGGAACGAAAGGGCTGCGGTTGAAAAGTCGGTGCCTTTTTCTGCTGGGGAGTGACTTGAGGTAGAAAGGTGGATTTCCCGGCTGTAGCCGTGGCCACCAAATCTGATAGACCGACTCCAAATAACTCCTCCCCTTTATACGGCAAAACTTCCATATGCCGTTTTGAATCCGCATCGCCTGTCCACTGTCGCGTCCATAAAGCTCTTCTGGCCGAAATGGACATAGCACTTACCCGTGATGCCAGTGTGCAGATATCCCTCTGTGCATCACGCATATAAAGAAATGCATCCTTTATTTGTTCTAACGACAGTAAAATATTGTCCCTGTCCAGGGTATCAATATTTTCAATCAGGGACTCTGACCAAACTACCCCAGCACTGCACATCCAGGCAGTCGCTATAGCTGGTCGTAGTATAACACCTGCATGTGTGTATATACTTTTTTGGATATTTTCCATCCTCCTATCTGATGGATCTTTAAGTGCGGCCGTCTCAGGAGAGGGTAACGCCACTTGTTTAGATAAGCGTGTTAGCGCCTTGTCCACCCTAGGAGATGTTTCCCAGCGCTCCCTAACCTCTGGCGGGAAAGGGTATAATGCCAATAATTTCTTTGAAATTTTCAGCTTTTTATCAGGAGCAACCCACGCTTCATTACACACGTCATTTAATTCTTCTGATTCAGGAAAAACTATAGGTAGTTTTTTCACACCCCACATAATACCCTGTTTAGTGGTACCTGTAGTATCAGCTAAATGTAACGCCTCCTTCATTGCCAAAATCATATAACGTGTGGCCCTACTGGAAAATACGGTTGATTCGTCACCGTCACCACTGGAGTCAGTGCCTGTGTCTGGGTCTGTGTCGACCGACTGAGGCAAAGGGCGTTTTACAGCCCCTGACGGTGTTTGAGTCGCCTGGACAGGCACTAATTGATTGTCCGGCCGTCTCATGTCGTCAAACGACTGCTTTAGCGTGTTGACACTATCCCGTAGTTCCATAAATAAAGGCATCCATTCTGGTGTCGACTCCCTAGGGGGTGACATCCTCATATTTGGCAATTGCTCCGCCTCCACACCAATATCGTCCTCATACATGTCGACACACACGTACCGACACACAGCAGACACACAGGGAATGCTCCTAACGAAGACAGGACCCACTAGCCCTTTGGGGAGACAGAGGGAGAGTTTGCCAGCACACACCAAAAGCGCTATATATAACAGGGATAGCCTTATAATAAGTGCTCCCTTATAGCTGCTTTATATATATAAAAATATCGCCATAAATTTGCCCCCCCTCTCTGTTTTACCCTGTTTCTGTAGTGCAGTGCAGGGGAGAGACCTGGGAGCCGTCCTGACCAGCGGAGCTGTGAGAGGAAATGGCGCCGTGTGCTGAGGAGATAGGCCCCGCCCCTTTTCCGGCGGGCTCGTCTCCCGCTATTTTGTGAATCCAGGCAGGGGTTAAATATCTCCATATAGCCTCTGGGGGCTATATGTGAGGTATTTTTAGCCTTTATATAGGTTACATTTGCCTCCCAGGGCGCCCCCCCCCCAGCGCCCTGCACCCTCAGTGACTGCGTGTGAAGTGTGCTGAGAGGAAAATGGCGCACAGCTGCAGTGCTGTGCGCTACCTTTAGAAGACTGCAGGAGTCTTCAGCCGCCGATTTTGGACCTCTTCTGACTTCAGCATCTGCAAGGGGGCCGGCGGCGCGGCTCCGGTGACCATCCAGGCTGTACCTGTGATCGTCCCTCTGGAGCTGATGTCCAGTAGCCAAGAAGCCAATCCATCCTGCACGCAGGTGAGTTCACTTCTTCTCCCCTCAGTCCCTCGTTGCAGTGATCCTGTTGCCAGCAGGACTCACTGTAAAATAAAAAACCTAAGCTAAACTTTTTCTAAGCAGCTCTTTAGGAGAGCCACCTAGATTGCACCCTTCTCGGCCGGGCACAAAAATCTAACTGGAGTCTGGAGGAGGGTCATAGGGGGAGGAGCCAGTGCACACCACCTGATCTGGAAAAGCTTTACTTTTTGTGCCTTGTCTCCTGCGGAGCCGCTATTCCCCATGGTCCTTTCAGGAACCCCAGCATCCACTAGGACGATAGAGAAAGGGTGTTTTCTGGGTACGACAGGCTGACAGCGCTGGGCAGGGAGCCAACTCCCAGCGTCAGGAGGAAAACGGCAGCGGAGATAAATTCACGTGCTACTGTGTTGTAAGGTAACAATGCTATCCACTGTGCAACATCAATGAAATACTTTGGGAGAGATTTATCAAAGCTTGGAGAGATAAAGTACTAAACAATCAGCTTCTAGTGGTCGTTGTACAGGCTGCGTTTGATAAACGACAGGAGCTGATTGGTTGGTACTTCATCTCTCACCATGCTTTGATACATCTACCCCTTACTATTTTATAAGGCCAGAGAGGAAAAACAATCCCAACCACAACAGGTGATAAAGTACAGGTTGCTATACGCAGCTACAAAACACGTCAAAGCAATAATAATGATAGATTAAAGGGATACGTGATGTATTTAAGAGCTAATGGAGATTTTGCACTCCGTAATACAAGTTCTAAAGGGGAAGGGAAAAGGGTTCACATATTTATTAAGCCTCGGAGGGTGATAAATTGCATAATGATAAAGCACCAGCTAATCAGCTTTTAACTGCCATGTTACAGGCAGAGTTTCAAAAATGACAGTTAGGAGCTGATTGGCTGGTACTTTATCACTCTCCAAGACTTGATAAATCTGAGCCAAGCTATTCCAGTATTGCTTCTATTCGGTGCGATCATCACCTGGCAGAATCCATACTGTGCCTTTTGCTCTGTAACATCCGCCCCCTCCTCTACGTCATGTTACATTCTCTCAGAGAGCAAAGCGAAACCTGGGGACCCGATAAGTTAATTGCAGCTACGCCACAGACTTCTGAATAAATTATAACCAAACACGTTACTGACCAAACGCCTTTTTCTGGTGCACAGTTTATCAGAACGGAGAGAGGGGAGGTGGGGAAAGTGAGGAAAAAAGAGGGGGGGGGGGGAAATGAAATGAAAGCAAAATAAAAGACTTGGAGTAAGTTTGGCGCAGTCAGCTCCTGTGTTCCTGTAAGCCGTGGCGGTGCTTACAGTGATCGATGCACAGCAGATGGTACAGAGAGAACGCTCCGCAGTAACACTGGGCTCAGCATCTGGAGATCTGACACTCGCTGGAAAGGTGTGATCCAGAGACTGCGGCAGAACCCCCGTCACTTTCCAGACCCAAATCTCTTATTTGCATTCTGGAAAACAACGATTAACAGACAATCTACATCTCTCAGTCTGAAGCTGTAATATAAGGCAATGTTCTACGTCTGCAGCTGTACAATACCGCCGTCACCTCCCACCATAAAATCCAACTTCTCGCTACTGTGACAGGTGGCATGTCCAAATGGTTGGCCTACTTTCCTGGCCTGACCATACCAACAATGGAAAAAGCACTACTATATTCCCGATAAGTCCTCTCGGCAAGCATGTACACTGAATTATTTCTTAATGTGTATCACAACACTTATCTATCCCCGTTACGACGCTACCATATGGGGACGTCGGAAACACACTTCTGCCCAAGGTGCCACCAAAGTGAGGCAGACACGTATCATTGTTTATGGGCATGTCCAATTGTACAATATTTTTGGCATCTCATTAGGAGATATGCGGAGGCTAATCTAATAATTTATGTGCCCTTTACCCCCAAGTGGGCAGTCTTGGGTATCATTGATCCCACTCTTCGCATGCCATCGGAATGTAAAAAACTACTGATAGCCCTTTAGTGCGGCCGGGAAAAAAACGATTCTACAGGGGTGGATAGATAGTACACCACCACAGATACCATTATTTTTGAATAAACTACACCATATATTCAGGATGGATTGGGTGGAGGCTATTGTTGATAGAGGTAAACAAGTAGACAGGTTTTTCAATCTTTGGGAATCTTATATCTCCACTTTACCCCTCAATACACGGCTACACATTCATAACAGCCTCAAGAACACCACGTGGTACTTAACTGCGCAGGACCAGCTTTATCTTTGGTTTAAGAACGGACGATTGTGGCGGCTCCGCCCTATGGTTATGTCTATGATGTATAATACCATCAGTGTACTGAAAGATTACTCAATTATAATGTAACGCCCTTTATAGTCTGACGTATGTGAATTTGCTGTACAACCCATAGCTATAATCCTTTTGCGTTACTATACTTTACAATTTCTGTACATCTTTATTATGTAATGTGATATCAGTGATGTCTCAATAAAAAGTTTATTAAAAAAAAAAAAATCCAACTGCTCCCAAATGTAAACGGTTAACGATAGCCATTGACGCCACATTAGTAGCAGGCTTAGACATTACTGACGGTTCTCTCTGATTCTCTCTGACTTACCAGCGCTATAATGGAAGCTCTGAAATTTTCCTTTTAAATCAAATATCTGCGAGACCATAGGATCGATACGGCCATCGGGAAGGGCCACTCCGATTGGTTGTTTTTTGCTGCCATTCTTGCATCCCTAACGATGGCAGGTAACCAACATTTCTAAACCATTCGATGGTTTGAGATACCGAGAGTACATTCTGCGCAAATGACCGAGCTAGCAAAAAGGATTAGGACTCAGTGTTTATACCTTTGGTGTATTATATCCCTAAGTGTCAGGGAAACACAAAAGATAAGGAAGCAAAACCATCACCACTGGACTGGGGGGGGGGGGGGAATGGCTGCTGACAGCAATCTATACAACAGGATGAGGCATTCTGGAAGTTGTAGTTCCACAGGAGTTTGTAAACCAAAGTTTGCTCATCTCCCAGTCATTTTACAAAAAAAATAAAAATAAACAGTGTTTCGTTATAATGGAGTCAGGATTTCTGTAAAAGTTAGGAAAGGTTATATTATCATGCACATGCTTCATGTTTTTGCCCCCCACTATAGCATTTAATGCTCCGATTATTGGGGGACATTAGTGTGACACTTCTCCCCGCTGGACTGCGGAAGCTAGCAGGCCGGTATGACCAACCATTTACTGCCACATATTCACTGGAATAAAATCTAACAATGGAACAGGATGCTGTGCTCTCACAGCGTATGGCTGCTGCATAATCCGCATTTATGTAATAACACTGAGAAACGTATAAGAGGTTGAACCTTCCATCTTTATGTGCTACGGACATGCGTCTCAGGATACCCTGGCTACCTGCATTTCCTGCAGGCAAAACTGCAAACACTGTACCTACAGTACATAGGGACTGCACAAGGCCTACAGGGCGCACACAGATTATTGCCATCTGGAGAACTGTAGGCTGTAGACGCCATTTTCAAGCTTCCAGCAGGACAGTTAAACATATCTTAGATACAGGCTACCTGCAAAATGCACCAGGGGTGTTAAATATGTACTGTGCTCTAAGTGCACAAAGGCAGCAGAGAGGTGTGAGGAGGGTGGAAGAGCACAGCTTTAATGATCTCATGAGGAGACTGGTGAGTGGAAGGTCAGGAACATTGCCTGCAGGAAGTCAGAGATAAGATCCCAGTATAAAGCTAGTACTACGGCAGCATTGTTCTTTGTGTTCTGCACAATATAGATGACAGCATGCCGGCCGTCTGAGAGCAGAGGGTGAGGTCATACTGCAGCGCACACAGACATCTCCAAGCCACTACCACAGGGCACGGAGACATCAGAAAAAGGATGGTTTGTGTGTATAGTATATAAGCACTCCATGGCACTATAGGTACACTATATAGGGCCCTCTCTTTGCTCCCAAGACAGCATGAATTCTTCATGGAATGGACTCAACAAGGTGATGGAAACATTCCATGAAGTCTGGACCATGGTGACAGGATCACGCAGTGGGTGCAGATTTGTCACACTGCAAATCTCCCATCTAGCACTGAGGAAAACTGCTGCATTGTACTGACATCTGGTGGCTGTGGAGGGAGTTGCAGGACACTGAGCTCATAGTCATGCTAGTCTTGACAGGACGTATGTTGTGCGACATGGACTGAGGCCTTATAGAGGTGTACATGGTCGACGTCAATACTCAGGCTGGCTGTGGCATTTCAACGATGCTCACTTGGTATTAAAGAGCCTAATGTTTGCCAAGAGAGCATTCCTCATACCCAGGGCTGCCATCAGAAATTGTAGCAGAACCACAATGCAGGAAGGTAATGCTGGGACATGTAGTACCACAACAGGTTTACAAGCACATTGCAGCCTACTGTTAATCGTCATAACTTGAGACCTGGCATATAGATATTATATTCCCACCTAGATGATAAATTGCATCTCCCTGCAGATTGCTACTAATATCTCAGGGCCATTTGCTCCTCGGTAAGCGCTCATCCACACGTGCGGAATTCTTGCCTCGCAATAAAGCAACACAAAAATAAGAATTTACTTACCGATAATTCTATTTCTCGGAGTCCGTAGTGGATGCTGGGGTTCCTGAAAGGACCATGGGGAATAGCGGCTCCGCAGGAGACAGGGCACAAAAAAGTAAAGCTTTACTAGGTCAGGTGGTGTGCACTGGCTCCTCCCCCTATGACCCTCCTCCAGACTCCAGTTAGGTACTGTGCCCGGACGAGCATACACAATAAGGGAGGCATTTTGAATCCCGGGTAAGACTCATACCAGCCACACCAATCACACCGTACAACTTGTGATCTAAACCCAGTTAACAGTATGACAACAGAAAGGGCCTCTTAAAGATGGCTCCTTAACAATAACCCGAATTAGTTAACAATAACTATGTACAAGTATTGCAGATAATCCGCACTTGGGATGGGCGCCCAGCATCCACTACGGACTCCGAGAAATAGAATTATCGGTAAGTAAATTCTTATTTTCTCTATCGTCCTAAGTGGATGCTGGGGTTCCTGAAAGGACCATGGGGATTATACCAAAGCTCCCAAACGGGCGGGAGAGTGCGGATGACTCTGCAGCACCGAATGAGAGAACTCCAGGTCCTCCTTTGCCAGGGTATCAAATTTGTAAAATTTTACAAACGTGTTCTCCCCCGACCACGTAGCTGCTCGGCAGAGTTGTAATGCCGAGACCCCTCGGGCAGCCGCCCAAGATGAGCCCACCTTCCTTGTGGAGTGGGCTTTTACAGTTTTAGGCTGTGGCAGGCCTGCCACAGAATGTGCAAGTTGAATTGTGTTACAAATCCAACGAGCAATCGACTGCTTAGAAGCAGGTGCGCCCAACTTGTTGGGTGCATACAATATAAACAGCGAGTCAGATTTTCTGACTCCAGCCGTCCTTGCAATGTATATTTTTAAGGCTCTGACAACGTCCAACAACTTGGAGTCCTCCAAGTCGCTAGTGGCCGCAGGCACCACAATAGGTTGGTTCAGATGAAATGCTGATACCACTTTAGGGAGAAAATGCGGACGAGTCCGCAGTTCTGCCCTATCCGAATGGAAGATTAGATAAGGACTTTTATAAGATAAAGCCGCCAATTCAGATACTCTCCTGGCAGAGGCCAGGGCTAGTAACATAGTCACTTTCAATGTGAGATATTTCAAATCCACCTTTTTCAATGGTTCAAACCAATGGGATTTGAGGAAATCTAAAACTACATTTAGATCCCACGGTGCCACCGGAGGCACCACAGGAGGCTGTATATGCAGTACTCCCTTGACAAAAGTCTGGACCTCAGGGACAGAGGCCAATTCTTTTTGGAAGAATATTGACAGGGCCGAAATTTGAACCTTAATGGATCCCAATTTGAGACCCATAGATAATCCTGATTGCAGGAAATGTAGGAAACGACCCAGTTGGAATTCCTCCGTCGGAACCCTCCGATCCTCGCACCACGCTACATATTTTCGCCAAATGCGGTGATAATGTTTCACGGTGACTTCCTTCCGTGCCTTAATCAAGGTAGGAATGACTTCTTCTGGAATGCCTTTCCCTTTTAGGATCTGGCGTTCAACCGCCATGCCGTCAAACGCAGCCGCGGTAAGTCTTGAAAAAGACAGGGACCCTGCTGTAGCAGGTCCCTTCTCAGAGGTAGAGGCCACGGTTCGTCCGTGAGCATCTCTTGAAGTTCCGGATACCAAGTCCTTCTCGGCCAATCCGGAACCACTAGTATTGTTCTTACTCTTCTTTGCCGTATGATCTTCAATACCTTTGGTATGAGCGGCAGAGGAGGAAACACATACACTGACTGGTACACCCAAGGAGTTACCAGTGCGTCCACAGCTATTGCCTGTGGATCTCTTGACCTGGCGCAATATTTGTCCAGTTTCTTGTTGAGGCGAGACGCCATCATGTCTACAATTGGTCTTTCCCAACGGTCTATTAACATGTTGAAGACTTCTGGATGTAGACCCCACTCTCCCGGATGAAGATCGTGTCTGCTGAGGAAGTCTGCTTCCCAGTTGTCCACGCCCGGGATGAACACTGCTGACAGTGCTATCACGTGATTCTCCGCCCAGCGAAGAATCTTGGCAGCTTCTGCCATTGCACTCCTGCTTCTTGTGCCGCCCTGCCTGTTTACATGGGCGACCGCCGTGATGTTGTCCGACTGAATCAACACCGGCTTTCCTTGCAGGAGAAGTTCCGCCTGGCTTAGAGCATTGTAGATTGCTCTTAGTTCCAGAATGTTTATGTGAAGAGACTTTTCCAGACTCGTCCATACTCCCTGGAAGTTTCTTCCTTGTGTGACTGCTCCCCAGCCTCTCAGGCTGGCGTCCGTGGTCACCAGGATCCAATCCTGAATGCCGAATCTGCGGCCTTCTAATAGGTGAGCCTTCTGCAACCACCACAGAAGTGACACCCTTGTCTTTGGTGACAGGGTTATTCGCAGGTGCATCTGCAGATGCGACCCTGACCATTTGTCCAACAGATCCCTTTGGAATATTCTTGCATGGAATCTGCCGAATGGAATTGCTTCGTAAGAAGCCACCATTTTTCCCAGGACTCTTGTGCATTGATGTACTGACACTTTTCCTGGTTTTAGGAGGTTCCTGACCAGATCGGATAACTCCTTGGCTTTTTCCTCTGGAAGGAAAACCTTTTTCTGAACCGTGTCCAGAATCATTCCTAGGAACAGCAGACGAGTTGTCGGGATTAAATGGGATTTTGGAATATTCAGAATCCACCCGTGTTGTCTTAGCACCTCTTGAGATAGTGCTAAAGCTGTCTCCAGCTGTTCTCTGGACCTTGCCCTTATTAGGAGATCGTCCAAGTATGGGATAACTAATACGCCTTTTCTTCGAAGAAGAATCATCATCTCGGCCATTACCTTGGTAAAGACCCGAGGCGCCGTGGACAATCCGAACGGCAGCGTCTGAAACTGATAGTGACAGTTTTGAACAATGAACCTGAGGTACCCCTGGTGTGCGGGGTAAATCGGAACGTGTAGATACGCATCCTTGATGTCCAAGGATACCATAAAGTCCCCTTCTTCCAGGTTCGCTATCACTGCTCTGAGTGACTCCATCTTGAACTTGAACTTTTTTATGTAGAGGTTCAAGGACTTCAGATTTAGAATAGGCCTTACCGAGCCATCCGGCTTCGGTACCACAAATAGAGTGGAATAATACCCCTTTCCTTGTTGTAATAGGGGTACTTTGACTATCACCTGCTGAGCGTACAGCTTGTGAATGGCTTCCAACACCCTCTCCCTTTCGGAAGAGACGGTTGGTAAGGCAGACTTCAGGAAACGATGAGGAGGATCCGTCTCTATTTCCAACCTGTACCCCTGAGATATTATCTGCAGGATCCAGGGGTCTACCTGCGAGTGAGCCCACTGCGCGCTGTAATTTTTGAGACGGCCCCCCACTGTCCCCGAGTCCGCTTGAGAGGCCCCAGCGTCATGCTGAGGTTTTTGCAGGAGCCGGGGAGGGCTTCTGTTCCTGGGAAGGAGCTGCCTGTTGGTGTCTCTTCCCTCTTCCTCTGCCTCGTGGCAGGTACGACAAGCCCTTTGCTCTCTTATTTTTGTAGGAGCGAAAAGGCTGCGGTTGAAAGGTCGGTGCCTTTCTCTGTTGGGGAGTGACTTGAGGTAAAAAAGTGGATTTCCCGGCAGTAGCCGTGGCCACCAAGTCTGATAGACCAACTCCAAATAACTCCTCCCCTTTATACGGCAAAACCTCCATGTGACGTTTTGAATCCGCATCGCCTGTCCACTGTCGTGTCCATAAGGCTCTTCTGGCTGAAATGGACATAGCACTCACCCGAGATGCCAGTGTGCAAATATCCCTCTGTGCATCACGCATATAGATAAATGCATCCTTTATTTGTTCTAACGACAGTAAAACATTGTCCCTATCTAGGGTATCAATATTTTCAATCAGGGATTCTGACCAAACTACTCCAGCACTGCACATCCAGGCAGTTGCTATAGCTGGTCGTAGTATAACACCTGCATGTGTGTATATATTCTTTTGAATAACTTCCATCTTTCTATCTGATGGATCCTTAAGTGCGGCCGTCTCAGGAGAGGGTAACGCCACTTGTTTGGATAAGCGTGTGAGCGCCTTGTCCACCTTAGGGGGTGTTTCCCAGCGCGCCCTAACCTCTGGCGGGAAAGGGTATAATGCCAATAACTTTTTTGAAATTATCAACTTTTTATCAGGAGCAACCCACGCTTCATCACACACGTCATTTAATTCTTCTGATTCAGGAAAAACTGTTTGTAGTTTTTTCACACCATACATAATACCCTGTTTTACGGTATCTGTAGTATCAGCTAAATGTAACGTCTCCTTCATTGCCAAAATCATATAACGTGTGGCCCTACTGGAAAATACGTTTGAATTTCTACCGTCGTCACTGGAATCAGTGCCCGTGTCTGGGTCTGTGTCGACCGACTGAGGCAAAGGGCGTTTTACAGCCCCTGACGGTGTTTGAGGCGCCTGGACAGGCATTAATTGATTGTCCGGCCGCCTCATGTCCTCAACTGACTGTTTAAGGGAAGATAAACCATCACGTAATTCCACAAATAAAGGCATCCATTCTGGTGTCGACCCCCTGGGGGGTGACATCTGCATATTTGGCAATTGCTCCGCCTCCACACCAATATCGTCCTCATACATGTCGACACCACGTACCGACACACACCGCAAACTCACAGGGAATGCTCTAATGAAGACAGGACCCACTAGCCCTTTTGGGGAGACAGAGGGAGAGTCTGCCAGCACACACCACAAAGCGCTATATATACAAGGGATATCCTTATATTAAGTGCTCCCTTATAGCTGCTTTAATATATATATATATATATAGCCATTAATGTGCCCCCCCTCTCTGTTTTACCCTGTTTCTGTAGTGCAGTGCAGGGGAGAGACCTGGGAGCCGTTCTGACCAGCGGAGCTGTGACAGAAAATGGCGCCGTGTGCTGAGGAGATAGGCCCCGCCCCTTTTTCGGCGGGTTCTTCTCCCGCTATTTTTCCAGTCAGGCAGGGGTTAAATATCTCCATATAGCCCCTATGGGCTATATGTGAGGTATTTTTAGCCTTGTATAAGGTTTATATTTGCCTCTCAGAGCGCCCCCCCCCAGCGCTCTGCACCCTCAGTGACTGCCCAGTGAAGTGTGCTGAGAGGAAAATGGCGCACAGCTGCAGTGCTGTGCGCTACCTTATGAAGACTGAGGAGTCTTCAGCCGCCGGTTTCCGGACCTCTTCACGCTTCAGCATCTGCAAGGGGGTCGGCGGCGCGGCTCCGGGACCGGACTCCACGGCTGGGCCTGTGTTCGATCCCTCTGGAGCTAATGGTGTCCAGTAGCCAAGCAGCAAATCCACTCTGCATGCAGGTGAGTTTACTACTTTCCCCCTAAGTCCCACGTTGCAGTGATCCTGTTGCCAGCAGGACTCACTGTAAAGAAAAAAACCTAAACTAAACTTTCTCTAAGCAGCTCTTTAGGAGAGCCACCTAGATTGCACCCTTCTCGTTCGGGCACAAAATCTAACTGGAGTCTGGAGGAGGGTCATAGGGGGAGGAGCCAGTGCACACCACCTGACCTAGTAAAGCTTTACTTTTTTGTGCCCTGTCTCCTGCGGAGCCGCTATTCCCCATGGTCCTTTCAGGAACCCCAGCATCCACTTAGGACGATAGAGAAATGCTAGTATAGAGTCGGGTAAACGCTGCAAACAAAGGGTTGTATGGATTACAATGTCCTGGGGTATAAAACAATGGTGATTTCTGTGTATGAAGATGATGTAAGCAGCTCAGCATAGGGGGACAACGGACCCCTAGCCTGCAATATACCCACGCTGCGTTCCGTTTGGAGCGCACCACAATTATAAGCTCTCCAGAGGGAACTCCCAACAGAACACAAAGCCTTACACATAATAAAAGCAGGTGGAAGTCCTCATCCTGTTCCCAATGTGTCTATATCAAAAAACAGTCTGCATTTATATCTCACCCATTGTGGCACAAATTTGGATGCACTGCCATGTTTTCACATTTTGCCTCAATTAAAGAAAAATATCAAAAAGGTTTTAAAAAAAAATATATTATATATATATATATATATATATATATATATATATATATATATATATATATATATATATATATACAGGTTGAGTCTCCCTTATCCAAAATGCTTGGGACCAGAGGTATTTTGGATATGGGATTTTTCCGTATTTTGGAATAATTGCATACCATAATGAGATATCATGGTGATGGGACCCAAGTCTAAGCACAGAATGCATTTATGTTACATATACACCTTATACACACAGCCTGAAGGTAATTTTAGCCAATATTTTTTATAATTTTGTGCATTAAACAAAGTGTGTCTACATTCACACAATTCATTTATGTTTCATATACACCTTATACACACAGCCTGAAGGTCATTTAATACAATATTTTAATACATTTGTGTATTAAACAAAGTTTGTGTACATTGAGCCATCAAAAAACAAAGGTTTCACTATCTCACTCTCGCTCAAAAAAGTCCGTATTTCGGAATATTCCGTATTTCGGAATATTTGGATATGGGATACTCAACCTGTATATATATATATATATATATATATATATATATATATATATATATATATATATATATATATATACACATACACACAAATAATGTTTTATAGGAAAGTAAATAGCAATATCCAATTACTGAACCTATTCAAAGTTATTCCTCGATCGCTCGGACACGTGAGGTCTTACAACAACCGTACGGTGAGGTTTTCTGCCGCAGCAGCAATATTTAATGAAGCAGAATTAAGTCTGAAAACTAGGCCACAGCCTGAGCCAGTGACCTGAGGAGCACTTTATAGGACCTGACAGGACCAGAGAACAGGGACGGATATAATCTGCCTCCAGTCCAGTCTGGGGGGGAAGCTCCCATCTACTCCTGTCAGATGTGCATGACCGTGATCATTGGTTCCAAAGCAGCGGAGGGGAGGCGTGTGCTGGGAAGGAGAACGTATTTGTTTGAAGTGATTCCAAAGCTAAAATACAAGCCGACTGCTATAAAAAGAGCAACTAACGACATTTACAAATTCACAGCCGAAGACATGTTAGTCCCGTAAGACGGTGCTCTTCCACGCGCCCAGAGTTGCTGCCCTAGAAACACCCGCTTCATGTATGTACAGGAGCAACGGGGGAAGGTGCGTCCCACTCAGAATCACCCAGACACGCGCAAAGATGCGCACTTTTGCCCGCCCCCCCCCCCCTCCTTAGTGGTCCCCGGGTAAATAACTTTCTTGGGGTAGAAACTGAAAGTGACATTACAGGAATGGGCTATGAACAGATTCAGTATGTATACCCAAAATCAGTGTATTGATCCGCAAATCACGGCGAGTCGGGCCAGGTTGGTTTGGCCTATTAAATAACGTCCACTTTAAATCAAATTGAGCAGATTCGCTGGGATCTCGCCAATGTCTATCATGGATTCCATTTCAGAGAATCCAAGTTTTGGAGAACTCACCCACCCCCTTCCCCCCCAATGCTGCAGCACAGCGGTTTCTAACTTTCAAAACAAGAAACCTTTTAAATTCAAACAGTACCACGTCCATTTGCAACGCAGGAGCGGATTGGACAGAATCATGACGCAAGAAAATGGTCAACGGGCTCGGACCACCAACCGTTCTGCTATGGTAAAATGTATAGATTTTAGATGAAGTTACCCTTTAAGCCTCCAGGGCTGGACAGACCAGCAGAGCGTGAATTCACTCTAGAAATACAAAGCACTTAGCATTAATGTTCTGCACTTCCCAAAAACATTCATGGGTCGGAGCAGAGGCGGGACATTACTGCGTCTGAGTCATAGCAGTTAATGACGCTGATTCACCCACTGCCTGGAAATCACCATGATGTCACCAGTCTGCAAGTGATGTCAGACAGGGGGAAATGTGCTCTCTTCACCATCCATTAAAGGTTACAACAAGAGGCTCTTGTTACTCCAGTTACATTCCCTAGACTAGAACATTTGTGCAGGAGCCATTCCAGGCGATATTACAGAGGATTAACAGGGTAACATCTGCTCTTACACTGAGCCCCAATAGCGTGGTCACTGAATTTCCCCAAATCACAAATAAGTGGCCCCAAAACTTAGGGGGACATTTACTAAGAAGTGATAAGAGCGGAGAAGTGAGTCAGTGGAAAAGTTGCCTATGGCAACCAATCAGCACTGAAGTAACATATAATTTGCATACTGTAAAATTATACAGAGCTGCTGATTGGTCGATGAGGCATTTTCTCCACTGGCTCACTTCTCCGCTCTTATCACTGCTTAGTAAATGTCCCCCTAAATCCAATAACCCCTAAAGCCTTACTCTGTTCACATAAGAGCAGCTGTTCTATTAAACGGCCAGTTCCACTTTTTAGAGTATGGATGGACTTCATATTGGAAGGAGTGGGGGCTGCTAGAAAAGCCTGAACTACACAGCACAGAGGCAGGGGGTTGGCTAAACCTCCTCCCACCCCTCAACTTTCATCAAGGATTTCACAACAAAAGAAAGCACCAAAACC